>NW_026988472.1:2500000-3750000 GCF_030222135.1 Aotus nancymaae
AATCAACAGGTAATTCTACCTGTACACTAAAAACCCTGCTTTGAGTTGTCCCAACTTTCTGGACTGAACCAATATATTTCTTAAATGCATATGATTGAAGTCTTAAATCTCCCTAAAATGTATAAAACCAAGCTGCACCCCAACCACCTTGGTCACATATTCTCAGGACCACCTGAGGGCTGTGTCACAGACCATGAACACTCATATTTGGCTCAGAATAAATCTCTTCAAATAGTTTAGAGTTTGATTCTTTTCATTAACAATGTCCTTTCCAGCAAAATGGATTGAACTTTAGGCCATTAACTTAAGAAAACGAATGCAGGAATAGAAAACCAAATACTGCATGATTTCAGTTACAAGTAGGAGCCAAACAATGAGAATGTGTGGACACATAGAAGAGAACAACATACACTGGGGCCTCCTTAAGGGTAGAAGGTGGGAGAAGAAAGAGAATCAGAAAAAAAAAACTTATTGGGTACTATGATGATTATTTGGGTGATAAAATAATGTATATACCAAACACCATAACATGCAGTTCACCTATACAATAAACCTGCACATGTACCCCTGAACCTAAAATAATGTTAAAAAACAAAATAAAACAAAATATACTCAAACCAAAAAAAGGTAGGCATTGTAACTAGGGTAAGAGAAATTATTGTGGTTCTAATTCGCATTTATCTGATAACTAGTGACATGAAGCATCATTTTATGTGTTTGTTGACGCTTGTTTGTCTTTTGAAAAATGTCTGCTTTTATACTTTGCCCAGTTTTTAATGGGGCTGTTTGTTTCTTTCTTGTTGAGTTGCTTGAATTTCATGTAGATTCTGGATATTAGCCCTTCGTTGAAACCATAATTTGCAAATATTTTCTCCTATTCTGTAGGTTGTATGTTTACTCTGTTTTTCTTTTTTTGTGCAGAAGCTTTTTACTTTAATTAAATCTTATTTGTGGTTTTCTTAACTTTTATTTTAAGTTCAGGGGTACATGTGCAGGCTTGTTACATAGGTAAACTTGTGTTATGGGAATTTATTGTGTAGATTATTTGATCACCGAGGTATTAAACCTAGTACCAATTAGTTATTTTTCCTTATCCTCTGCCTCCTCCCACTCTCCACCATCTGACATTCCCCAGTGTGTATTGTTTCCATCTATATGTCCACATGTTCTCATCATTTAGCTCTCACTTATAAAAGAAAATGTGGTATTTGGTTTTCCATTCCTGCATTAGCTTGCTAAGGATAATTGTCTTCAGCTCCACCCAGGTTGCTGCAAAGACATAATCTCATTATTTGTTGTGGTTGTACAGAATTCCATGGTACATATGTATCACATTTTCTTTATTCAGTTTACCATTTATGAACATTTAGGTTGATTTCATGTCTTTGCTATTGTGAATAGTGCTATGATGAACACACACATGCATGTGTCTTTATCATAGAATAAATTATATTCCTTTGGGTATATACCCAGTAATGGGATTGCTAGGTTGAATGGTATTTCTGTTTTTAGGTCTTTGAGAAATCACCACAATGCTTTTCTTAATGATTGAGCTAATTTACACTCCTACCTACAGTTTATAGGCATTCTTTTTTCCCACAACTTTGCCACAGTCTGTTAATTTTTAACTTTTAATAATTGCTATTCCAACTGGTATGAGTTAGTATCTCATTGTGGTTTGATTTTCATTTTTCTAATGATGAGTGTCCAGCATCCAAGTGCAAGCCTGGCCATTATAGCCTTGGTGACCCACACATACACCTCTGGATGGTCTCCAGGAGCCAGAAAGTCTGAAGTAATTGGATGGCCACAAAGAGAAGTGAAACAACTAGTTCCTGCCTCAACTAATTGCTCTCCCCTTGCAACCTTCAACCATTGTTCCTGCTCAGCCTTGCAAAAATTTTCCCCCTAGACATTAGGTTTCTCAAGGCCCCCACCCCTGTAACTATGTAATTTACTACAACTTCCCTTCTACTTGCAATTGATAACCCTCACCCTTATGATCAAGCATGTTTTTAATAGATTACCCCTACTCTTGTGACCATGCATCTCATGAAACCCCCTGGCAACACCCCTTCCTAGGCTTACAAAACCACCCTGAACTGTAACTTCTGTAACTTTTCACTGCCTACCCCAAGCCTATAAAACCAACTTTTATCCCGCCACCCTCCACTGACTCTCTTTTCAGACTCAGCCCACCCACACCAAGGTGAATAAACAGCCATGTTGCTCAAAGAAAGCCTGCCTAGTGGTCTCTTTATGTGAGCAAGTGCCTAAAATTTGGTGCCAAAATATGGAACAGGGGAACTCCTATGGGATGACAGGCCCCTGTCCCTCCTTGTGCTCCCTTTATGAAGAGACATACCTACAACCTAGGCTCATCAAACCAGCCCACGAACCTACTCACCATCCTCAGATCAGGTAAGTAGTTTGCCTCAACTCTCTTCTTTAGCACTTCTCATTACCTGTCAGCTTCCTTCTCCTTTCAGTGTCGTTTTCCTCTCCCTTTCAGCAGATACAAGAAAGAGAGGACTTTCTGTGAGGTTCATGACTGGAAAAAAAATCCCACGTGGGTCACAGAACCAGGAAGACAGTCTTCCCTCAGTGACTGATCATTGCAGAGATGTCTGCTCTGATCACTCACTTGCACTCGTAGGTGATGGATCAACGTGGGGGACACCCCATTTGACCAATTCATCCCAGGTACAGACCAAGGATTACTCTAGGATGCCTGCTAAACTGCTTGATTGTGCACTCACTTTCCTTGTCTCCGCTGATCTTCTTAAACTGTGGACAATCTTTCGTCCTCCATTTTTCTCTCCTCTCCCTTAACCTGCATTCTAAAAAAAAATCAAACCCCTCCACCTATCACCTGATCTAAAACCTAATTGTCTTATTCTCTTCTGCAATACCTCTTAGCCACAATATAAATTGGACAATGGCTCTACATGGCCAGAAAATGGCTCTTTTAATTTTTCTATTCAGCGAGACCTAGAAAATTTTTGTCAGCAAATGGGCAAATGGTCTGAAATTCCCTATATCCAGGCATTGTTTTTTACATTCCAATCCCTCCCTAATCTCTGCTTTTAATGCAACCCATCCCAAATTTTCCTTCTCTCCTTTCCATCTGCTCCTCCTATCTCTGCCAGTGATTCAGAGTCCTCCTTGTCCATCAACCCTTCCAAACTTCCTCCTCCCTGCCTGTCCAAACAGACCCTAATCAAGGCCCTAAGCCCCCCAGAGACTCCCTCCTCCTCCTCTGCCAATAAGCGACCTCCTTATGCCCCTCCTGTCACCTCCCCATCTGATACCCAGTCAGCCTTTTATAGTCCTGTAGCTAACTTATCCTCCCCTGCCCAACAATTCCCTCTTTGAGAGGTGGCTGGAGCCTAAGTCATAGTTAGGGTGCACGTTCCTTTCTATCTGACTTTCCCCAAATCTGCCAGAAGTTAGGCTCCTTTTCATCAAATCCTCCAATACTTAACCCAGTCCTATAATCTCACCTGGAGGAATTTAAATGTCATCCTTACTTCTACTCTCACCCCTGAAAAACGTTTTTCACCCAATCAGTCCCTAACATTAAAAAGGCTACAGAAATAAAAATCTGGTTCTCAAACTCCACAACAGGAATTAATCAACCTTGTCTTCAAGGTGTTCAAAGCTGCCCAACAGCAGCGCATCTCAGAACTACAAATGCTTGCCTCTGCCATAAGACAAATCTCAGCCACACCACTGGCTGACAAAGACTTCAAAGTGCCCAGACTGCAGCATCTAGCTATCTCCCCCCTACCTTGTTTCAAGTGTGAGAAACCTGACCTCTGGGCCAAGGAATGCCCACAACCTGGGATTCCTCCCAGGCCCTCCCCTGTCTCTGTGGGCCCCCACTGGAAGTTGGACTCTGCAACTCACGTCACTGCTCCTCAGCTTGGTGGCTAAAGACTGATGCTGCCTGAACATCTCAGAGGCCTCCTGGACCATCACAGACGCTGAACTTCAGGTAACTCTTACAGTGGAAGGTAAGTCCATCCCCGTCTTAATACGGGGGCCACCCACTCCACGCTAACCTGTCTCTTTGGCCTCCATAACTGTTATTGGAATTGACAGCAAGGCCTTCAGGGCTCTCAAAACTCCCCAAGTCTAGTGTCAATTAGATAAGCACTACTTTCCACATTCTTTCCTAATCATTCCCCACTTATCCAGATATGTTAGGATATCTGTTAAGCCAAGATATCCTAGCAAAATTGTCTACCTCCATAAACATTCCTAGGCTGCAGCCACACCTCAAGCTGCCGTACTCCCCAAACCCATACATTCCTCAATAGCTCCCCTTATGTCCCGCTAACTTAACCCTAAGGTGTGGGGCACCACCTCTCCATTCATCCTGTAGTGCCAAACCCCTATACTCTCCCCAGCTTCTCTGAAACTCACCCAAATTCCTAAGGAAACGTAAATGCCCTGCTCCTGTCTATCTTGCTACTTCACCCTGTTCCTCCATTCTGTGTGCCAAGACATTTCCTGGTTCCACCCCTGGCTGTCACCCTTAACTCTCTTCTAAAGTAAATTAATAATCTTCTTTTCCAAGGTGCCCTGTGTAACTTCTCTGCCTATTCCTCCTGCTCCCTTGGTTGCTTCACATAATTGCACCTATTATTTACCTGCACAAACCCCTTAACTTAACCCATTCTTTGCTAAACTAATCCAAGTCAACCCTGTTCCTCATACACTGCTGAAATTCAGGATTATGCAGTTGGAATTCTTACACAAGACCCAGGTCTGAGTCCTGTTGCCTTCCTTTCTAAGCCACTTGACTTCACTGTCTTAGGTTGGCCCTTGTGCCTACATGCAGCAGCTGCTTCTGCTCTACTCCATCCTAAGGCCTTCAAAATCACAGGCTATTCCTCACTCACTCTCTACAGCTCTCACAATCTTCAGGCTTTAGTATCTTCTTTGCATCTTCCACATCTGTTATCTGCCCCATGTCTTATCCAACTCTATTCACTCTTTATTGAAACTCCCACTGTGACTATTACACATGCCCTGATTTTAATCCAACCTCTCATCCAATACAAAACATAAACACAAGCCCCGAACCCCATGATGACTTTATCTCCCTAATCCATATAGCATCCTCCTCACTTTCACATATTTCTCTTTTCCCTTCTAGACCAGACCACTCATGGTTTCTTCAGAGCCCAGTCAGTTGGCACCAGTTAAAGCTGGTTATGCAGTTGTATCCCACTCATCTATCATTGAGGCTGCTACACTCCCTCCCTCTACCACTTCTTAGCTAGCTAAACTAATTGTTTTAACCCCTGCTCTTACTCTTGCTAAGGGACTACATGTAAATATCTATATGCCCTCCACATCCTACACCACCATTCTGCTATATGGGCAGAAAAAGGTTTTCTCACCACATGGGGGTCCTCTATTATCAATGCCCCCTTAATAAAGGTCCTGCTTAAAGCCACTCTCTTCCCAGCCAAGTTCAGGGTAGTCCGCTGTAAAGGACACCAAAAAATTTTAAATTCTGTTATCCAAGGAAATGCTTTTGCCAATGAGACAGCTAAGAAGGAAGCAAATGCACCAATATCCCCTTCTAGCAGACAATATTTTTATTTTTCAACAATTACTCCTACTTACTCTTCTTCTGAATCCTTAACTTACCAGTCGCTTCTCATTCAAGGCAGTTGGTTTTTGGATTAAGGAAAATTTCTTCTTCCTGCCTCACAAGCTCATTCTATCCTCTCTTCCTTTCATAACCACTTTCATGTGGGATATAAACCTCTGGCCTGTCCCTTAGAACCTCTTATCTCCTTCCCTTCATGAAAGTCCATCCTTAAAACAATTACATCTTAGTGCTCCATCTGCCAGTCTACCAACCCCCAGGGATTTTTAAGACCCCCACCCGTTTCCCACTCACCAAGCATGGGGATCTACTCCCACACCAGATTGGCAAATTGACTTTACTCATATGCCCTGTGTCAAGAAATTCAAATATCTTCTTGTATGGGTGAATACCTTTACAGGGTGAATTGAAGCTTTCCCTACTGGAACAGAAAATGCCACTGCTGTTATTTCTTGTCTATTAAATGATATCATTCCCCAATTTGGCCTGCCTACTTTCATACAATCTGAAAATGGCCACACTTTTATTAGCCAAATCACCCAAGCAGTCTCTCAGGCCTTTAGCATTCAATGGAAGCTCCATGTCCCTTACTGCTCTCAGTCATTAGAAAAAGTAGAAAAGCTAATGGCCTCTGAAAATACATCTTATCAAACTCTCCCTTCAATTAAAGAATGACTGGATATCCTTTCTATCTATTGCTCTTCCCCAAATTCATTCCACTTCCTGGTAACCCACTGGATACAGCCCCTTTGAACTCTTATATGGCCGCATCTTTTTGCTTGAGCCTAACCTTTTCCCAGACACTAGCCCTATTGGAGACTATCTTCCAGTTCTCCAACAAAATAGGCAGGACATTCTTCAAGCTGATAACCACCTCTTACCCACTCCAGATACCTGGCCTTAGGAGGACACCTTAGCCAAACAATCAGTGCTGGTCAAGAATCTAACCTATCCAGCTCTACAGCCTCAGTGAAAGGGTTCCTACCTGGTTGTCTACAGCACCCCAACTTCTGACATCTAAAAGACATTTCCCACTGGATTCACCATTCCAGGATTAAACTGTGCCCATCAGACTACCAGTTTAGTCCATTCGTCTCTTCTTAGAAGTCTCAAATACTTTCTCCTACTTCTCTTAAGCTTACTTGAATTCCTGAAGGGTAGACAGAAACCACACATGAGTTTAGTTTATATTCCAACATTAACAGTATCCTTCTCTTAAATTTGCTATTTGCAGCAGGACTCTACACAGTCATCCCTAAAGCTTGATCTACACCTCACAAGCTCTCTATTATTCTAATCACCCTTCTTGTCTACATTTAAGTGCCCTATGCCTGCTTGCCTTGCTGATTCACTGTTTTCCTCTAGACCCTTTTAGCTGATATCTCATGGTTCTACCCACAAACTTCCACCCTCAATGCCTTCCATGAGTGGATAGTTGACCTTGCGTGGCAAGGAACACTCCAATTCTTTTACCCTAATGAAGTTCTCCTCTTCACTTTTCTACTCACTGTTATTCTTGGTCCTTCCTAATTACTACCTTCAATATACCATCAATCTAATCCATTTCTCCTCACTAATTCCAACCCATTGTTGGCAAAATTTGCTGGCTCTGCATCTCCCTTTCTTCTTCCTCTTATACTGCTATTCCTGTCCTGCCAGCCAATTGGGTTACCTCTCCTGTCTCCCTACATCTCCACACCTCTTTTAACAATCCTGATCTCTACTGTCCCACAGAGCTTCTCTATTTCTTAGACAAGTTTAGCAAGACCTCCTCAGACACTTCATACCAACAAACTGTTATACTTCTCCGCAACTATTTACAGCAACTCCACTCCTCCCATATCAACTCCACTCCTCCCATACTAGAACCCCTTACCACACAGACAACTATCTTCACTCCTGCTCCTCTATGCATTTTCTGTCAACAAGCCACAGAAATTCCCTTAGGTAATCTTCCATCTTGTAAGTGCTCCTTTACTCTTCATCTCCAAAACCCTGATGCTTACATTAATATGCCTATAGGAGCATATTCACTTCACTTTACTGACAAATCCACTATCATTACTAATAACCTCAAAAATATTAACAGTTATTATTGTTCAGGTCAGCACCTTCCCTGTCTCTCACTCCATCCTTGGCTACCCTCTTCCTGTTCCTCAGATTCGCTTCCTAGCCCGTCTTCATGCTTACTCATACCCTGTCCTACAAATGTTAGTAACAGACTATTTGCTAATACTATGAACTTCCTCATACATTATGAAAATCAAACCAACCCCACTATACAGTTGCCCCATCAATCTCCCTTTCAAACTCTAACAGCTGCCATCCTTACTAGATCTTTAGGAGTCTGGGTATTTAACTCTCCTTTCAAGAATCCCTCCCATATTTTCATCCTACATTTTCAATTCTGCCTTGCCCCAGGCCTTTTTTCTTTTGTGACTCCTCCACCTATATGTGTCTACCTATTAACTGGACAGGCACCCATGCCTTAGTCTTCCTTATTCCTAAAATCCAATTTGCCAATGGTAGTGAAAAACTTTCTGTCCCTCTAATGACACCTACTCGACAAAAAAGAGTCATCCAGCTAATTCCATTACTTGTAGGAATAGGGCTTGCAGCCTCCACTGTAGGCATTGGAACTGGCATAGTGGGGGTTACCACCACTGTCACAACATTCTGCAGTATGTCTACTGATTTCTCTGCTAGCATTACATACATACATAATACCTTGTTTGTCCTTCAAGCTCAAAATGACTCTTTAGCTGCAGTTGTACTTCAAAACCATTGTGGCCTTGACTTACTCACTGCAGAGAAGGGAGGACTCTGTATATTTCTAAATGAGAAATGTTGTTTTTACTTAAATCAGTCTGGCCTAGTTTATGATAATATCAAAAGGCTCAAGGACAAGGTCCAAAATTCGCTAATCAGGCAAATAACTATGCTAAACCCACATGGCTGTTTTCTAACTGGATGTCATGGATTTTTCCAATCCTTACACCCCTAATGCCTGCCTTCCTTCTCCTCTTATTCAGACTTCGCATTTTCCAATCAGTCTCTCAATTCCTCCAAAACCCTATCCAGGCCATCACTAATCACTCTATATGGCAAATGTTACTTTTAACAACCCCACAATATCAGCTCCTGTCTCAGGACCTCTCAGCTGCTTAAAAGAAGACACCTTGCCAACCTTCCCCATTCATTTGCCTGTCTTATCCCCAGTCCTGTTTCATAGACTTCACCCTTCTAGGATCAGCCAGAAACACCAATCCATCACTCATGAATTCCAGGCAATACCCAGCTATTGTTAAGATGCAGTGTGACACCTCTTTGGAACCTGCACATACTCCTTTCAATCCGAGCTTTCTGGAACCACCACCCTCCAACCTTGGTCAAAGGCTTCATCACCACCCACCTTAATGCTATTATGCTTAAAGGCTATTTTTAGATAACTCATCCTATTAGGACAATATGAAACTCAAAAATATGCTAACTGACACCTTGTTGAATACACAAAGTAGCGCCCTGAGCCAAAGATTTAATTAAACACTTACAAAACTACAAAAATCACAGACTTTTCTTTTATGTGTCCACAAAGCTCCCTGTCACGCTTGAAGAAGCCTTTGAGAAACATTGCCCCAATCTCTTTTCTAACCTTTTTCTTTATACATATATAAGAAGATGGGAATGTCAGGTATCGAAGTCCAAGACTGGCCCTTATAGCCTTGGTGGCCCACACGTACACCTCTGGATGGTCTCCAGGAACGAGAAAGTCTGAAGTAACCAGATGGCCACAAAGAGAAGTGAAACAATTAGTTCCTGCCTCAAATGATTGCTCTCCCCTGCAACCTTCAATCATTGTTTCTGCTCAGCCTTGCAAAAATTTTCCCCCTAGATATTAAGTTTCTCAAGACCGGCACACCTGTAACTAAGTAATTTACCATAAACTCCTCTCTACTTTCAACTGATAACCCCCACCCTTATGACCATGCCTGTTTGAAATAAATGACCCCTACCCTTGTGATCATGTATCCCATGACACACAGCCCCTGCAACACCCACACCCCCAACCCCAGCTCACAAAACCACCCTGAACTGTAACTTCTGTAACCTTCCCTTGCCTTCCCCAAACCCATAAAACCAACCCCTATCCCACCACCCTCCACTAACTTTCTTTTTGGACTCAGCCAGACCACACCTGGGTGAATGAACAGCCATTTTGCTTACACAAAGTCTGCCTGGTGGTCTCTTTAAGTGAGTGACATGCCTAACAATCAGTGTTGTTAAGCTTTTTTAAAATGTAATTGTTGGCCACATGTATGTCTTGGCTTTGCATGTGGGATCTTCATCACTAATTATTTTCCTGGGCAGATGTCCAGAAGACTCTTTTTTAGATTTTCTTTTTGGATTTTTATAGTTTCATTTCTTACATTTAAGGCTTTAATTCATCTTGCATTAATTTTTTTAAGTAGTGAGAGATAGGTGTTGTGAACTCAGAAAATCTGAGGCAAGTTTCAGTTAATTTAGAAAGTTTATTTTGCCAGGATTGAGGATGCACCCATGACACAGCCTCAGGAGGTCCTGAAAACATGTGCCTAGGATGATCAGGGCACAGTTTAGTTTTGTACATGTTAGGAAGACATGAGACATCAATTGATATATGTAAGAAGTATATTGGTTCAGTCTAGAAAGGCGAGACAATTTGAAGCAAAGGCAGGAAGACTTGAAGTGGGAAGGAAGGTTCCAGGTCACAGATAGGTGAGACACAAATGATTACATTCTTTGAGGCTAATTAGCCTTTCAAAAGAAGGCAATCACACATGTATCTATCACAATGAGCAGAGAGCTAACTTTGAATACAACGGAAGGCAGGTTTTTCCTAAGCAGTAGCTTGAGTTTTCCTTAGTGATTTTGGGGACTCAAGATATTTTTTCTTTCACATTTTCTTCCTTTCCTTTTCAAAAATCTTTTGGAGAAAGCACTCTACAAGAAAACGAGTCTCTGGCCTCCAGTTTCACCTGTTCTCTTATGGATAGAATAATTTATTCCTAGATGCGTAAGTCCAAAAATTTCATTTTTAGCAGATTGTAAAGTCTCATGTCCTGTAAAAAAAAAATAGGGGGGATGAAGAGAGTAAAAGCAGCAACAAACAAAAGAACAATCCTGGAAAAATTGATATAGGTGACATTACTCTGAAGTAAACACTTTAATAGGAAGGTATGAAAATGGCTTATGCATGCAAATAGGTTGCTGTTATTTTCTTTTGAAGTTTAAGTTGTCTGGTTTCAGTTTGCACATTTTAAGAAAACACAGCTTAGTTTTCAGTGACTCCAAATTTGAAAAATATTTAAAAAATTGATGAAAAATATAGTAAACATTATTTTGAAGACTTGTGGCCAAGAAAAACTAGAATTCTGTCCAAACTATAGAAAATAATAGAAATTACAAAAAGAAAAAAAAAAAAACATTAGGCAAGACTGGAATCTAATGATGAGTGTATTATAGGTTTGAAACATTATTTTTTCCATCCTGGTTTTCCAATTTTGGTAGACAAAGTTCACTTTATTACACATGGTCAAATTATTTGTATGCAGCGCAGAAATGATAATTTTTTTTTACATTGTCTTTTAAATTGGCTTTGAGGGAACTTAGTTTCATAAAAGAAATCTCATAGATAAGACTTTTTTTTAAAGCTGAGCCTAGCCATAGATTTGTGCCATCAAATACCTTTGAGTGGGGTGAGTTTCTCTTCTCTTGAGGTTCCAAGGTAAACATGGGGCTTCTGCATCTCTTATAAAGTGACATTCTTTACTTTCCACAGGTCAGAAGCCCTGTACAGAGACTGTGTAAACAAAATATGAGGCCAATTTTTCAAAAGGCTTTATTGGCTCCATAAGTCAAGTTTAATTCCTTAAAGAAAAGTAGACCAAAAGGCTTGCAAGATGGCCAAATAGGAACAGCTCTGGTGCACAGCTCCCAGTGAGATTGACAAAAAAATGTGGGTGACCTCTGCATTTCCAACTGATGTACCTGGTTTATCTTATTGGGACTGGTTGGAAAGTGGGTAAATCCCAAGGAGAATGAGCCAAAGCAGGGTGGGGTGTCACCTTCCTCGGAAAGAACAAGGGGCTGGGAAACTCTCCTTTCCTAGCCAAGGGAAGCTTGGTTAGGTCCCCTGCAATCCAGCCCACATACTGAGCTTTCTCCACAGTCTTTACAACCTGCAGACTAAAAGATACCCTCTGGTGGTTACAACACCAGGGCCCTGGGTTTCCAGCCTCACTCTGTTTCCTTTTAGGTTTGTTTACATTTCTGGCCTCGTGAGCAGGATTCAGAGTAACTTCTCCAACCACCCAGTGTTTCCCTCTGAAAGTGATGCTCAGTATCAGCATAAACTCACTGCATTCTCTCTATCTTCAGACTAGAGTGCTTCAGGTGAGTGCTCCTGAATTTAGACTTCCCACTCTTTGACTGAAGGTCTAGACTTTATTAGAGGGGTTTTCCAGCTTCTTTTTTTCCCTCAAGAGTGAAAGCTTCAGTGTTTGTACTTGGACAAAAAAATTACGTAAAGAGATCTGAAAAGAACCTCCTTTTCCTCCTTCTGTCTCACAGCAGGAGGCTGAGTTCAAAAAATTGGTACTTAGGCACTGGCAGTTTTGTTTCACATAGCATGCTTTTAACATTGAAGCTGTGCTGTTTCCTATTGCTTGTAAATTAGGCTTGTTTTCTAATTTGTGACTAATGCCTTTTAGTTTCTTTTTTTTTAATTGTGTTGCTTTATTTCTTCCTTTTTATGATTGTACTTTAAGTTCTGGGGTACATGGGCAGATCTTGTAGGATTGTTACATAGGTATACACATGCCATGGTGGTTTGCTGCCTCCATTTCCCCATCATCTACATTTGATATTTCTCCTAATGGTATTCCTCCCCAATCTACCCACCCCCTAATATCCCTCCCCTAGTCCCCCACCCCCAACAGACCCCAGGGTGTGATGTTCCCCTCCCTGTCTCCATATGTTCTCATTGTTCAACACCCACTTATGAGTAAGAACATGCAGTGTTTGGTTTTCTGTTATTTTGTCACTTTGCTGAGAATGATGGTGTCCGGATTCATCCATGTCCCTGGAAAGGACATGAACTCATCCTTTTTAATGGCCATATAGTATTCTATGGTGTATACGTGCCATATTTTCATTATCCAGTCTATCATTGATGGGCACTTGGGTTGGTTCCAAAGCTTTGCTATTGTAAACAGTGCTGCAATGAACATACCTGTGCATGTGTCTTTATAATAGAACAATTTATAATCCTTTGGGTATATGCTGAGTAATGGGATTGCTGGGTCAAATGGTATTTCTATTTCTAGATCCTAGAGAAATCACCACACTGTCTTCCACAATGGTTGAATTGATTTACACTCCCACCAATAGTGTAAAAACATTCCTATTTCTCCACATCCTCTTCAGCATCTATTGTCTACATATGTTTTTAATGGTTGCCATTCTAACTGGTGTGAGATGGTATCTCAATGTGGTTTTGATTAGCATTTCTCTAATGACCAGTGATGATAAGCCAGCTTTCATATGTTTGTTGGGTGCATAAATGTCTTCTTTTGAAAAGTTCTTTTTATATTCTTCACCCATTTTTTATGGGTTTTTTTTTTTATTGTAAATTTGTTTTAGTCCTTTGTAGATTCTGGATATTAGTCCTTTGTCAGATGGGTAGCTTGCAAATTTTTTTCCCCATTTTGTTGACTGCTGGTTCACTATAATGATTGTTTCTTTTGCTGTGAAGAAGCTCTTAAGTTTAATTAGATCTCATTTGTCTATTTTGGCTATTGTTGCCATTACTTTTGGTGTTTTCATCATGAAGTCCTTGCCTGTGCCTATGTTCTGAATGGTTTTGCCTAGGTTTTCTTCTAGGGTTTTATAGTGTTAGGTCTTATGTTTAAATCATTAATCCATCTTGAGTTAATTTTTGTGTAAGTTGTAAAGAAGGTGTCTAGTTTCAGCTTTTTGCATATAGCTAGCCAGTCTTCCCAACCCATTTATTAAACAGGGAATCCTTTCCCCATCACTTGTTTAGGTCAGGTTTGTCAAAGATCAGATGGCTGTTGATATATGGCATTACTTCCAAGGATGCTGTACTGTTTCATTGGTCTATATCTCTGTTTTGGTACCAGTACCATGCTGTTTTGATTACTGTAGCCTTGTAGTATAGTTTTAAGTCAGGTAGTTTGATGCCTCCAGCTTTGTTCTATATGTTTAGGATTGCCGTGGCTATGCAGGCTCTTTTTTGGTTCCATATGAAGTTTAGGGTTGTTTTTTCCAGTTCTGTAAAGAAGGTCAATGGTAGCTTGATGGGGATAGCATTGAAGATAAAAATTACTTTGGGCAGTATGGCCATTTTCACGATATTGATTCTTCCTAATCATGAGCATGGAATGTTTCTCCATCTGTTTGTGTCCTCCCTTATTTCCACGAGCAGTGGTTTATAGTTCTCCTTGAATAGGTCCTTCGTGTCCCTTGTTAGTTGTATTCCTAGGTATTTTATTCTCTTTGTAGCAATTGCGAATGGGAGTTTGCTCATGATATGGCTCTCTGTTTGTCTGCTATTGGTGTATAGGTATTGTTGTCATTTTTGCACATTGAATTTGTATCCTGAGACTTTGCTGAAGTTGCTTATCATCTTAAGAAGATTTTGAGCTGAGACAATGGGGTCTTCTAAATATACAATCAGGTCTCTGCAAATAGAGACAACTTGACTTCCTTTTTTCCTAATTGAATTCTCTCTATTTCATTTTCTTGCCTGATTGCTCTAGCTAGAACTTCCAATACTATGTTGAATAGGAATGGTGATAGAGGGCACCCTTGTCTAGTGCCAGTTTTCAAAGGGAATGCTTCCAGTTTTTGCCCATTCAGTATGATATTGGCTGTGGATTTGTCATAAATAGCTTTTTATTATTTTGAGATAAGAGTTTTTAGCATAAAGTGATGTTGAATTTTGTTGAAGGCCTTCTCTGCATCTATTGAAATAATCATGTGGTTTTGTCTTTGATTCTGTTTATGTGATGGATTGCATTTACAGATTTACATATCTTGAACCAGACTTGCATCCTTGGCATGAAACCTACTTGACTGTGATGGATAAACTTTTTAATGTGGTGTTGCATTTTGTTTGCCAGTATTTTATTGAAGATTTTTGCATTGATGTTCATCATGGATATTGGCCTGAAATTTTCCATTTTAGTTGTGTCTGCCAGGGTTGGTATCAGGATAATGTTCGTCTCATAAAATGAGTTAGGGAGGATTCCCTCTTCTTGTATTGTTTGGAATAGTTTCTGAAGGAATGGTACCAGCTCCTCTGTACATCTGGTAGAATTCAGCTGTAAACCCGTCTGGACCTGGACTTTTTTTTGTTGGTAGGCTATTAATTGCTGCCTCAACTTCAGATGTCTTTATTGGTCTATTCAGGGATTCAAATTCTTCTTGGATTAGTCTTGGGATAGTGTAAGTGTCCAGGAATTTATCCATTTCCTGTTGATTTACTGGTTTATGTGCATAGAGGAATTAGTACTAATTTCTGATGGTAATTTGTATTTCTGTGGAATCGGTGGTGATATCCTCTTTATCATTTGTTTATTGCATCTATTTAATTTTTCTGTTTTTTCTGTTTTTTTAGTCTGGCTAGTGGTTTATCTATTTAGTTCATCTTTTCAAAAAAACAAGCTCCTAGATTTATTGATTTTTTGAAGGATTTTTGTGTCTCTATCTCTGTCAGTTCTGCTCTAATCTTAGTTATTATTTTGTCTTCTGCTAGCTTTCAAATTTGTTTGATCTCGCTCCTCTAATTCTTTTAACTGTGACAATAGGGTGTTGATTTTAAATCTTTCTTTACTTCTCATGTGGGCATTTAGTGCTATAAATTTCTCCGTAGACACTGCTTTAAATGTTTCCCAGAGATTCTGGTACATTTTGTCTTCATTCTCATTGGCTTTGAAGAACATCTTTATTTCTGCCTTCATTTCATTATTTATCCAGTAGTCATTCAGGAGCAGGTTGTTTAATTTCCATGTACTTGTGCAGTTTTAAGTGAGTTTCTTCATCCTGAGTTCTAATTTGATTTCACAGTGGTCTGAGAAACTGTTTGTTATGATTTTCTTTCTTTTGCATTTGCTGAGGAACGACATACTTCCGATTATGTAGTCAATTTTAGAGTAAATGTGATGTGGTACTAAGAATGTATATTCTGTGGATTTGGGGTGGAGAGTTCTGTAGATGTCTATTAGGTCCACTTGGTCCAGATCTGAGTTCAAGTCCTGGATATCCTTGTTAATTTTCTGTCTCATTGATCTAATACTGACAGTGGAGTGTTAAAGTCTCCCACTATTATTGTGTGGGAGTCTATGTCTTTTTGTAGGTTATTAAGAACTTGCTTTATGTATCTGAGTGTCCTGTATTGGGTGGATGTATATTTATGATAGTTAGCACTTCTGGTGCATTGATCATTTTACCATTATGTAATGCCCCTTTTTTTTTTTTGTCTCTTGATTTTTGTTGGTTTAAAGTCCATTTTATCAGAGACTAGGATTGCTACCCCTGCTTTTTTTGCTCTCCATTTGCTTGGTAAATCTTTCTCCATCCCTCTATTTTCAGTTTATGTGTGTCTGCACGTGAGATAGGTTTTCTGAATACAGTACACCGATGGGTCTTGATTTTTTTATCCAATTTGCCAATATGTGTCTTTTGATTGGGACATTTAGGCCATTTATATTTAAGGTAAATATATTTGTGTGTGAATTTGATCCTGCCATTTTGATACTAGCTGCTTGTTTTACCCGTTAGTTAACACAGTTTCTTCATTGTGTTGATGGTCTTTGTCATTTGGTACGTTTCTGTAGTGGCTGGTACTAGTTGTTCCTTTCCATGTTTAGTGCTTCCTTCAAGAGCTCTTGTAAGGTTGGCCTGAAGGTGATGAAATCTCTTAGCAATTGCTTGTCCATAAAAGATTTTATTTATTCTTCACTTATGAAGCTTAGTTTGGCAGCATATGAAACTATGGGTTGAAATTTCTTTTCTATAAGGATATTGAATATTGCCCCCCACTCTCTTCTGGCTTTAAGATGTCTGCTGAAAGATCCACTGTGAGTCTAATGGGCTTCTCTTTCTGGGTAACTCGAACTTTCTTTCTGGCTGCCCTTGGCAATTTTTCCTTCATTTCAACCCTGGTGAATCTGATCATTAGGTGCCTTGGGGTTGCTCTTCTTGTGGAATATCTTTGTGGTACTCTCTGTATTTCCTGGATTTCGATTTTGTCCTGCCTTGCTAGGTTGGGGAAGTTCTCCTAGATAACATCCTGAAGAGTGTTTTCCAGCCTAGATTCATTCTCCCCATCACATTCAGGTACACTGATCAAATATAGATTTGGTCTTGTCACATAATCCCATATTTGTTGGTGGCTTTGTTCACTCTTTCTTCTCTAATCTTGCCTTCTTGTATGTTTCACTGAGTTGATCTTCAATTTCTGATATCCTTTCTTCTGCTTGATTAATTTGGCTATTGAAACTTGTGTATGCTTTGTGAAGTTCTCATACTGTGTTTTTCAGCTCCATCAAGTCATTCTTATTTTTCTGTAAGCTGGTTACTGTAGTTAGCATTTTGTCTAACCCTTTTTCAAGGTTATTGTTTTCTTTGAATTGGGTTAGAACATGCTCCTTTAGCTCAGAGAAGTTTGTTATTACCCACCCTCTGAAGCCTGTTTCTGTCAATTCATCAAATACATTGTCCATCCAGTTTTGTTCCCTTACTGGTCAGGACTTGAGATCCCTTGGAAGAAGAGAGGCATTCTGGTTTCTGGTGACTTTATTGTTATTATTATTTTGTGCTGGTTTCTTCCCATCTTCATGGATTTATCTACCTTTGGTCTTGTAAGTTGATGACTTTTGAATGGGTGTCTGAGTGGCCGTCCTTTCTCTTGATGTTGAAACTATTTCTTTGTATTTTAGTTTTTCTTCTAACAGTCAGGTGCCTCTGCTGTAGGACTGCTGGTGGTCTACTCCAGACACAGTTTGCCTGGGATTCACCCATGGAGGCTGAAGAACCACAAGGATTGCTGCCTGTTCCTTTCTTTGGAAACTTCATCCCAGGAGGCTACCTTCCCAATGTCAGACAGAGCTCTCTTGTATGACATGTCTCTTTGGATATATGGTGGATCAGGGAGCCAATTGAGGAGGCAGTCTGTCCCTTATCAGAGCACAGAGCACAAGTGCTGTGCTGGGAGCTCCGTTGCTCCCTTCATAGCTGCTGGTCTGGGACGTTTAAGTCTGCTGCAGTGGAACACACAACTGTTCCTTTTCCCAGTTGCTCTGTCCTGGGTAGGTGGGGCTTTATTTATAAGTTCCTGATGTGCTGCTGCATTTTTTCAGAGATGCCCTGCCCAGCAAGGAGGGAGTCTAGTCACAGTCTTCCTACTGAAGCATTGCTGAGTTGCTGCAGGCTCCACCTAGCTGCTGTGTAAACTTCCTTGTGCTTTTGTTTACACAGGCAAGGTTAGAAGTGCCTCGGTAATGGCAGACTGTCTCGGTAATGGCAGCCTGCCTTGCTAATGGCAGGCTGCCTCAGTAATTGTGGACCACCTCAATAATGGTGGATGCCCTTCCCCGCACTGAGCTTGACTGTCCTGGGTTGAGCTCAAACTGCTGTGCTTGCTGCAAAAATCCTAAGCCAGTGGGATTCAGTTTGCTGTTCTCTGTGGGAGTGGGATGTGCTGAGCCAGATCACCTGGCTCCCCACCTTCAGCCCCCTTTCCTCAGGGATTTAGGTGGCTCTGTCTTGCAGGTGCTCCTGGTGCCAGCCAAAGCAGCCCCTCAGATTTGTGCTGGAAACCTGTGGTGCCTGTCGGCCTGATGGGAAACTCCTGGTCTGTGGGCTGCAAAGATCTTGGGAGAAGTGCAGCATCTGAACCAGAGCACTGGAGTGGCCAAAGTCCCCAGTGGCCTCCATTGGGTAGGATGGGGGATCCTCTGGCCTGTTGCACCTCCTGGGTGAGGCAGTGCCCCACCCTGCCTAGGTTTGCCTTTCTTGGGCTACACCCACTGTCCAACCAGTCCCATTGAGACAAACCTGGTACTGGTACCTTGGTTGGAAATGCAGAGATCACTTGCCTTCTGCTTTTCTTTCATTGGGAACTGTACTCCAGATCTGTTCCTATTCATCCATCTTCATGGAAATTCCTAATTCCTGTTAGTTTCTAATTGAAATGTGCATGAGAGTGAGTTCTCTTGCTCCAAAAAAAAGAAAAAAGAAGAAGAAGTTATTTGCTTACTCTGACCCATTTGAGTGCTCCAAGTAACTGGCCACTCTGCAGAAGTGTCAGAGTCATTACCCATGATATGATACAGCCTTATAGGGACCTTACCACTGGAAGAACATTTTTGAGGGACTACTTTGCTGTTCCTTCAGAAGGGAATGAGAAACTGATCCCTTCCCCATAATATGAGCAGTCTGCTCTTACTTGGCATTTAGAGGCAGTCCAAGACACAAATGCAAGTGATTTATGATGTTTGGGTAAAACCTAGAGGAGTGACACTCACAAGCAGCACACTTTTTATTCATGCATATTCCTGGCTTTGGCCACTTTTAAAAAGCACCTAGATTATTAAAAAATCAAGCTTTAAAATTTGGGCAGTATTTTACAGAAAAACCACAATTAGAAACACCAGCTAGATTTATGTATGACACTTATGGGACAACTCCTTGTAAATATCTAGAAGAGTGGACTCACCTAACACAGAATTGACATAAGCAACAATGACAAAAATTATTGCTGTTATGAACAAATAGTTCCTCTTTGAAAGATTTTGGTTTCTGATTCTTTATTCTATTCTAAAGTGCAATCTTACCAATTCATCTATCAGCTTTCCCTATCTTTGCTGTGACTAAACACGTCCAAGAATTTCCCATCACCTATGTACCTCTCTTTCCCATCAAAAGACCACCCTTGCCTCCTTTGATAGTGTGGACAATATCCAATCAGAATTAGCCTAGATCACGCAGTTTGACCCCAGCCCACAAGGGGAGGACACAGGAACAGGGTCTGTATTAAAGATAAAAACTGCTGCTCTCTTTTCTTCTAGGTGCTCTCCCTTGCCTTTGCTTTGCATGCACGAGGTGCCCTTCTATAGAAGTAAATCACCTTGCTGAGAAAACTTTTGCATAAGTGTTAGTTCCACTTTGCAGCACAAAGCATTTTACTTTTAACAATCTTGGGGTCTCATCCAGGATTTCCATTCTCCTCTGGGAAAGGGGCCTCTTGTGTTCTTCCAGGGGGAGATGTGTCTCATTTCCTCATTTTAGTGGCCTCAGGGGCTAAAGATCAAGACCCCATCCACTGTGATAAATAAACCTGGACTCTCAGCAATGGAGGAAGGAAAGCCTTGCCTACAAAACCACTACAGCAACCAGGTAACTCTGTGCACAGACCAGAGTAAGAAAAGCCATGGCGGCAGCCAAATATTTCTCTGGTAGTGGGGATATATTGGAGGTTGAAAGTGTGTGAATAGTAACAAGCATTACTCTTGTGCAGAGTGAGTGAGTCCAATCTGAGGTTCCATGGTCACCTCATATAGCTAATCGCAGCCGTCTTGTAGGGATTTTGATGTTAGGATTTATACAGTCCCACCAATGCTAAAAGAAACCTAATTTTCATTTGTGGAAATAGCCAGAGTAGATGAAGTGAAAGAAGGGCGCAAAAAACCTCCAGCAGGTGGGAGCTAAAAGATAGGCAAGAAATATTTAGTACAAAAAATTGAGTCTTAGCAAGTCCTCTAGTGGAGAGAGAGACAAGAGTCCTCTAGTAAAAAGGGTGAGTCACACACAAATACACACACACACACACACACACACACACACACTCTCAAGAAACCATCTAAAACCTCCAGGATAGAAAACACCCCAAGTAAAACAGAGAAAGGTAAGGACAGGGATAGTCAGATTCCCTCTGCTTTAAGTTTCTCATTAAAATCTTGGAAAGATAATAAGCAGACAAAACACACACACAAAAGCAACAAATGATAAAATATCCTTGCTCCATTTGGACTCAAGAACCAATGCTCAAACCCTGAGTTTACTAGCCAAAATTTAGGTCCAATGAGGAATGGATTTTTGAACTTTCAATAGAAAATGTTGTTAGTAGAAGACCTGCCTCCCAAGAGGAAATAGATTATGCCCTATGTTGGTGGCAAGGACATGTTCTTTAACTTCCAAAGGTTGAAAGGAGCAAGTAAAAAACTAATCTTTGGAAGAAATTTAGTTGTAGGCATGCTCCATCAATTTAGGACCATCTTAAACCAAAAAGGCAGAAAGGTAGTTTATTGACTCAAGGATATAAAGTACAAGGCTATTCTGTTAAACAGAGATTATTTAATGTTAACCATCAAACCTAACTGAGCAGATTTCTTAACAGGGAGTCTAAACCTAAAAAGAGAATATATATGTTTAGATTTAATTGTCTGTCACACAAAGGTTAGGCCCAATCAAGATAGATCCCCTTCAAATCAAGGTGGCACTCATTTGTAGATGGTTCCTCCCAAGTGATTGAGGGAAAAATACACAGCAGGAATTCAGTAATTGATAGAAAAACTCTTAAAGAAATAGAGTCAAACAATTGTCTAATGATTAGTCTATGCAAAGTTGTGAGCTGTTTGCACTGAGTCAAGCCATAATATACCTGCTAAACCAGGAAGGAACCATCTATACTGATTCTAAGTATGCCTTTGAAGTAGCTCGTACATTTAGAAAAATTTTAAACTGAATGAGGTCTTCTTAATAGTAAAATTCAAAACCTGTTCACAAAGAGTAAATCACCCAAGTATTAAATAACTTTCAGTTGCCAAAAGAAATAGCTATTGTCTATGTCCTCAGACACCAGAAATGCCTGCCATTTAAGAGTCAGGGAAATAACTTAGCAGATCAGGTAAGCCAAGTAGGCTGCTGTTTCTTTTCAAATGCCATTCTCCATTTAACTCCTTACCTCCCCCCACTGTGATATGCGATACCTGTTTTCTCTTCTACTGAGAAAGAAAAGCTAAGAGAAATAGGTACTAAAGAGAACTCATAAGGAAAATAGATATTGCCAGAACAAAAAGAAATATTGTCCAAACCCCTTATAAAAAAAAAATCCTGTCCCGTCTGCATCAGAGGACCCATTAATGACCCCAAGCCACATACGACACAGTTCTCAGAGTTGATAAATGTATAAGAATTTATACACTAGCCAAACAAGTTACAGATAGTTGCTCACTGATAAACAAACTACAAAAAAAGTTTACCCCTTAAAGGAAGCAGTTCAGGCTTAAGATCATTTCAAAGTACCCAGAGATGCCTCCAATAAGTCATCTAAAATATTTATTAATGATAGTAAATTATCTCACTAGGTCAAAGCTATTTCCTTTTAAAATGCAAGAGTCAATAATATAGTTAAAGTATTAATTAAAAATATTGTGCTCAAGTTTAAGCTAATAGAAAATATTAACTCAAGAATGTCTATCTCAAGCCATAGAAATTAAATAAGAATATCATACTCCTTGGCACCCACCTTTATCAGGAGTGATAAAAATAAATCAGACCTTAAAGAACCACTTAACAAAATTAGTTCTAGAGATTTAGTTATTCCCTCCTATTGCCCTGTTAAAAATAGCCTTTCCCTCTAGAATTATGTACTTAGTCTGTCCTCTACTTTCTCTTTTTCCTAAAACCAAAAGCTTCCTAACATAAGCACTAACCCTAACCCTGAAGCATTGGCCTAAGAATCACATCCTAATCAAAAGCTAAAAGAAAGAAGAACTTGAACCAACCTAGCAAAGACCTTACCTGGTGCTTCAAACTACTAAAACTGCAGTCCAAACAGCAGAAAAAAGATAGACCCATTACATCCGAATCAAGAAAACACCATCACTTCTGGAGTCATAGGCCATTATCCAAGGAGAAAACCCCCTCAAACAAAAGCTAAGGAAAGCTTAACTCTCATGTATTCTAATACTCTTTCTTCTTTTCTCATTCTATTGCTGACCACCTTGTTATCAATGTAACTATGTCAGACTCACCCCAAATCATTACCTTTGATATTGGTTTTGTTATACCTTGTGAAGATAAGCAATGGCAAAGACAAATCTCTATTTCAGAAAAATACCTCTGTCTGAAGCTTCTGATTCTGCATCTTGCTCATAGCAGAGGTACCAGGACATTCCAAGTTAAGAGATATGCTCTCAATAGGCAAATATTATCTAGACTACCTCCCCAGAGGACTGTACCAATCTAAAATCTCCACCACTTCACCAAAAGAACCACCCCCTGTAATTGTCAATCTCATCATTGTAACTCAATAGCTATCTCTATTAATACCCTTACCTCCACCAACCCTACACCCTCTTTATAGCACTTTTATAGCTTAGGAGTAGAGGCAAATAGATACGACCCTATAGGCTTCTTCAAAATGTGTTTAATTGATCCCCCTCTTCTTTCTTCATCTAAACCTTCTACCTTTCCCAACAATGATGCTGAAGTAAATATTGTGGAAGTAGATGATTTAAGGCAAACTATAGCAATTGAAACAAGATATCAAGATACAAATGCCTAGTTGAAATAGATCAAATATTTTGTCCACACATTAAACAAAAGCAACTGTTATGCTTGTGTGCACGGCCAACCAGAGGCCCAGACTGTCTTCTTTCCACTCAGATAGTCCTCCAATTGACTAGGAATGGGCTGCATAGTAGTTCTCTTCCAGGACTCTATAGCTTAAGGCAATAAATCATGCTAAGTTCTCTCTCTGCTCTATCCCAAAGTCCAACACCATGTAAGTGAGCCCCCAAATACCATCCAACTTCCATCTCCCAATGTCAATTTCACCTCATGTCTCTCACAACAAAGGGAAAACTTGGCATTCCTTAGAAGCTTAACAGGATGCAGTGAACTTAGGCCTTTCCAGGAGCTTACCCATTAGTTCACCCTTAGCCATCCTTAAGCAGCTATGTAGTAGTATTGTGGCTGACCCTTACTAGACACTCTGCCAAGTAATTGGAGTGGCAGTTGCACTTTTGTCCAATTAGCCATCCCTTTCACCCTGGCATTTCATCAGCCAGAGAAAGAAAAATCACAACTCTGTAAAGTAAGAGAAGCTCCTTATAAATCTTTTGACTCCCAAGTCTATTTAGACACAATTAGTCTCACAATAAGTACCTGATAAATTCAAAGCCTGAGATCAAATAGCTGCGAGATTTAAGTCATTATTTCCATGAGTGACTATTAATAAAAATGTAGACTAGATCAATTACATCTATTTCCCTAAGCAAGATCAACTCAAGTGACCGAATTGATTGCCCTGATCTGAGCTTGTCAACTGGTAAAAGACAAGACTGTGAACTGATTGCCATTGTTCATTTGAGGTTGCTCATGACATTGTGATGCTATGGAAGAAGAGATAATATTTAACATGCCTAAAGAAAACCCACTAAAAACAACAAACAAAACAAAACAAAAAAACAGAAAACAAGTATCAAAGCTATTAGGAAATATTCTAAGCCCAGAACTTTTGGCAGATGTAAAAATCCCAGGTCACTTTACATTGAACATCACTGAAAGTTGAGGTAACAAATTTACTGATTCTAGAGTTTAAAGAGCAGCAGTAGAGTCACCAGCCTAAATCTGGGAAATGGCCATAAAATCCAAAGCACTTAAGAACACATTGAAGGAAACTCAAAGCATTGCCTCAACTAAAGAGATATCTACTTGGAAACAGAAGGATACCTATCTCCTGAAACTCAAATATGGTGTAGACCTAATAATAAGCCCATTATTTCAATGGGATGTCAAGTGCCTCTTATAAAATATGTTCATAATCTAACCCATTGGAATTCATATAAAATGATACCTTGTTGTAAACAATATTACTGAAAATGATCCTCTATGATTGCACAAAATGTTTACTCCCAATGTGTTATTTGTTCCAAATATAACCCATGGAATTTCCTACATAGGGAACAGGGTTATTTTCCTCTTCCAGATGACCTTTTGAGGTATGGAATCTTGATTTTATTCACGTGCCATTATCTCAAGGTTACAGATATGTTTTAGTGATGTTCTGCATGTTTTCCCATTGGGTTGAAGCTTTTCCCTGAAGGCAAGTAACAGCAATGGCAGTTAGAAAAATTATATTAGAAAAACGTTATTCCATTACGGGGAGTCCTCTGTGAACTTCACAATGTTACTGTGAAGTTTTGCTGGCAGGGTTATTAAAAATATTTGTAAAATTTGGTCTATATTTTAACATATTCATTGTACCTATTATCTCAGTCCTCAGGACTGGTGTAAAGTACCAATGGAATAATTAAAACACAATTGGCTAACTTAATAGAGGCATTTCACCTCCTGTGGCTCAAAGCACTCTCCTTTGTGCTGCTTACATTCAAATCCACCCCTTTTGGAAAACATCAACCATCCCCATATAAAATTATAATGGGAAGGCCCATGTGTATGGGAAGCAAAGTAACCAACCCAACTTTTCTAAAGGGAGGTATATTGCAATATTGTAAGGTAGTCATTCATTATCTTTTTTTTTTTAAGCCAGAATTTGGCTTATTTGAATTTGTAAATGCCTTTCACAGTCGACTACCTAAAGACAGGGTACCTGGTCATAATCTGTAGCCTGGAGACCTTGTCTGTTAGAAGAAACCTTTAATAAAAGGCTCCCTTCAACCCCAATGGAAGGGCCCATATGAGGTACTATTGACTAATCCATGTGCCATGAAATTAGTGGATATAGACTCATGGAATCACAGCTCTTATCTTAAAAAGGCAAAATCTCCAGAGTGGACTGTAACTTCTAGCAAGAATCTTCATTTTCAGTTTACTAAACACTGATATTTGATCCAGGATGAGAATCAATTGACAACTGTTGTGGACTGTGTAAACAGACACAGAATCAAGGGTGTATACAAAAGGATACCTTTGTTTATAGCATAATAGTCATTACAATTATTGTTCAAGAGATACTAGCAATTGCTGTTTTATGCAAAAGAGAGTGCTTGCCTTTTCTTATTTAATATCCTCTTAGAAGTTAAATTTCCAAACTTCCACCAAGATGGCCAAATAGGAACAGCTTTGGTCCACAGTTTCCAGTGAGAGTGATCCAAAAGGCAAGTGATCTCTGCACTTCCAACCGAGGTAACAGGTTCATATCATTAAGAATGATGAGACAGTGGGTGCAGCCCAAGGAGGGAAGTCCAAAGCAGGGTGGACCGTTGCTTCATCAGGCAAGCAGAGGGGGCTGGAGAACTCCTGCTTCTAGTCAAGAAAAGCCATTAGGGATGTTTTCTGACACTCTGACACTCTGACACTCTGGCTCAGATACTGTGCTTTCCCCATTGTCTTCACAACCTGCAGACCAGGAGATTCCCTCCAGTGCCTACAACACCTGCACCCCAGATTTTCAGCACAAAACTGGGTAGCCGTTTTAGCCACAGCAGTTTTTTTTTTCTCATACCCCAGTGGTTACTGGAATGCCAGCGAGAGAGAACTGCTAGTTTCCTTGAAAAAGTGGGCTGAAGCCATGGAGCTAAGTCATCTGGCTTGGCAGGTCTCACCCCCACAAAGACCAGCAAGCTAAGGTCCACAAGCTAGAAATTCTTGCAGCCAGAACAGCAGTCTGAACTCAACCTGGGACATTTGAGCTCAGTAGAGGGAGGGACGTCTGCTATTGCTGAGGTAGGTGATATAAACCTCCCCTGTGTAAACAAAGATGCCAAGAAGTTTACACAGCAACTGGGTGGGGTCCACAGCAGCTCAGCAAGGCCTCTTCAGGCAGACTGTAATCTAAACTCCCTTTCTGCTGGACAGGACATCTCTGAAAAAAGGCAGCAAGCCCATCATGAACTTATAAATAACGCCTCCAACTTCCTGGGATGGAGCACCTAAAAAAAAAGGTGATTGTGGGTTCCCCTTCAGCAGACATAAACATCCCTGCCTGGTAGCTCTGAAGGGAGCAACAGATCTCCCAGCACAGTACTTGAGCTCTGATAAGGGGCAGACTGCCTCCTCAAGTAGCTCCCTGGCCCTTGTGTATCCTGGCTGGGAGACATCTCATACAGGAGAGATCAGGTTAACATCTGTTGGGTAATCTTCTGAGACAAAGCTACCAGAGGAAGAAACAGGCAGCAATCTTTTTGCTGTTCTGCAACCCCTGTGGGTGATTCCCAGGCAAGCAGGGTCTGGAGTGGGCCTCCAGCAAACTCCAACAGACGTGCCTGACTGTTAGAAGGAAAACTAGTGAAGAGAAAGAAATATCATCAACATCAACCGAAAGGACGTCTACTCAGAGACCCCATCCAAAAGTCACCAACTTCAAAGACCAAAGGTAGGTAAGTCCATGAAGATGAGAAGAAACCAGTACAAAAAGCTGAAATAGCCAAAAACCAGAACACCTCTTCTCCAAGGGATTACAACTCCTTACCAGCAAGGAAACAATACTGGATGGAGAATGAGTTTGATGAATTGACAGAAACAGGCTTCAAAAGGTGGGTAATAACAAACTTCTCTGAACTAAAGGAGCATGTTCTAACCCAATATAAAGAAACTAAGGACCTTGAAAAAAGGTTAGACAAAATGCTATCTAGTATAATCAGCTCAGAGAACATAAATGACTTAATGGAGCTGAAAAACACAGCAGGAGAAGATCGTGAAGCATACACAAGTTTCACTAGCCAAACTGATCAACCGGAAGAAAGGATATGAGAGATTGAAGACCAACTCAATGAACTAAAGCAAGAAGGTAAGATTAGAGAAAAAAGAGTGAAAAGAAATGAACAAAGCCTCCAAGAAATATGGGATTATGTGAAAAGATGAAATCTACATATGATCAGTGTACCTGAAAGTGACAGGGAAAATGAAACAAAGTTGGGAAACATTCTTCAAGATATTACCAGGAGGACATCCCCAACCTAGCAAAGCAGGTCAATATTCAAATTCAGGAAATACCAAGAATGCCACAAAGATACTTCTCAAGAAGAGCAACCCAAGCCACATAATCATCAGATTCACCAGGGTTTAAATGAAGGAAAAAATGCTAAAAGCAGCCAGAAAGAAAGGTCAGGTTACCAAGAAAGGAAAGTCCATCAGACTCACAGTGGATCTCTCTGCAGAGACCCTACAAGACAGAAGAGAGTAGGGGCCAATATTTAACATCCTTCAAGAAAAGAACTTTCAACCCAGAATTTAATATCCAACCAAACTAAGCTACATAAGTGAAGGAGAAATAAAATTCCTTATGGACAAGCAATTGCAGAGAGAGGTCATCACCACATGCCCGCCTTACAAGAGCTCCTGAAGGAAGCACTAAACATGGAAAGAAACAACCAGTACCAGCCACTCCAAAAACATACCAAATGGTAAAGACCATTGATGCAATGAAGAAACTGTGTCAAATAACAAGCAAGACAACCAGTTAGCATCAAAATGTAAGGACCAAATTCACACATAACAATATTAACCTTAAATGTAAGTGGGCTAAATGCCCCAATCAAAAGACATTGACTGGCAAATTGGATAAAAAGTCAAGACCCATCTGTGTGCTGTATTCAGGAGACCATCTCAAGTGCAATGACACACAAAGACTCAAAACAAAGGGATGGAGGAAGATTTACCAAGCAAATGGAGAGCAGAAAAAAAATAGGGGTTACAATCCTAGTCTCTGATAAAACAGACTCCAAATCAACAAAGATCAAAAGACACGAAGAAATGCATTACATAATGGTAAAGAGATCAATGCAAGAAGAAGAACTAACTATCCTAAATATATATTCACCCAATACAGGAACACTCAAATATATAAAGCAAGTTCTTAATGACCTACAAAGAGACTTAGACTCCTACAAATTAATAGCTGAAAACTCTAACACTCTACTATCAATATTAGACAGATCAATGAGACAGAAAATTGGCAAGGATATCCAGGACCTGAACTCATATCTGGACCAAGCAGACCTAATAGACATCTACAGAACTCTCCACCCCATATTCACAGAATACACATTATTCTCAGCACCACATTGCACTTATTATAAAACTGACCACATAATTGGAAGTAAAACACTCCTCAGCAAATGCAAAAGAATGGAAATTATAACAAACAGTCTCTCAGACCACAGTGCAATCAAATTTGAACTCAAGGTTAAGAAACTCACTCAAAACTGCACAACTATGTGGAAACTGAAGAACCTGATCCTGAATGACTATTGGATAAATAATAAAATGAAGGCAAAAATAAAGATGTTCTTCAAAATCAATGAGAACAAAGACACAATGTACCAGAATCTCTGGGACACATTTAAAACAGTGTCTATAGGAAAATTTATAGCACTAAATTCCCGTTAAAGAAGGGAGAAAAGTTCTAAAATTGACACCCTAATGTCATGATTAAAAGGACTAGAGAAGCATGATGAAACAGTTTTAAAAACTAGCAAAAAAAAAAAAAAAAAAAAGAAATAACTAAGATCAGAGCAGAACTGAATGAGATAGAGACACAAGAAATCCTTCAAAAAATCAACAAATCCAGGAGCTGGTTTTTAGAAAAGATCAACAAAATAGACAGATCACTAGCCAGACTAAGAAAAAAGAAGAGAGAAGAATCAAATAGATTTAACAAAAAATGAAAAAGGGGATATCACCACTGATCCCATAGAAATACAAACTACCATCAGAGACTACTAAAAGCACTTCTATGCAAATAAACAAGTAAATCTAGAAAAAATGAATAAATTCCTGGACAAGTACACCCTACCAAGAATAAACCAGGAAGAAGGTGAATCCCTGAATAGACGAATAACAAGGTCTGAAATTGAGGCAGCAATTAATAGCTTTCCAACTAAAAAAAATTCCAGGACCAGACGGATTTACAGCCAAATTCTACCAGAGGTACAAAGCGGAGCTGGGATAATTGCTTCTGAAACAATTCCAAACAATAGAAAAAGAGGGAATCCTCCCTATCTCATCCTATGATACCAACATTATCCTAACACCAAAACCTGGCAGAGACACAACTAAAAAAGAAAATTTCAGGCTGACATATCTGACGAACATTGATGCAAAAATCCTCAGTAAAATACTGACACACTGAATTCAAGAGAACATCAAAAAGCTTATTCATCACGATCAAGTAGGTTTTATCCCTGTCATGCAAATCTGGTTCAACATATGCAAATCTATAAACGTAATCCATCACATACACAGAACCAAAGACAAAAACCACATGATTATCTCCATAGATGCAGAGAAGGTCTTCAACAAAATTCACCAGCCCTTTATGCTAAAAACTCTCAATAAACTAGGCATTGATGAAATGTATCTCCAAATAATAAAAGCTATTTATGACAAGTCCACAGCCAATATCATACTGAACAGGCAAAAACTAGAAGCATTCCCTTTGAAAACTGTCACTAGACAAGTATGCCCTCTCTCACCACTCCTATTTAACATAGTATTGGAAGTTCTGGTCAGGGAAATCAGGGAAAAGAAAGAAATAATGTGTATTCAATTAGGAAAGGTGGAAATCAAATTGTCTCTATTTGCAGATGACGTAATTGTATATTTAGAAGCCTCCGTCTTCTCAGCCCAAAATCTCCTTAAGCTGATAAGCAATTGCAGCAAAATCTTAGGATACAAAATCAATGTGCAAAAATCACAAACATTCCTATACACCAATAACAGACAAACAGAGATCAAAATTATGAGTGAACTCCCATTCACAATTGCTACAAAGGGAACAAAATACCTAGGAATACAAATAACAAGGGATGTGAAGGACTTTTTCAAGTAGAACTACAAACTCAAGCTCAAGAAAATAAGAGAGAACACAAACAGATGGAAAAACATTCCATACTTATGGTTAGGAAAAATCAATATCATGAAAATGGCCATACTGTCCAAAGTAATTTATAGATTTAATGCTATCTCCATCAAGCTACCATTGACTTTCTTCACAGAATTTCAAAAAAACACATTAAACTCCATAAGGAACCAAAAAAGAGCCTGCATAGCCAAGACAATTCTAAGGAAAAGAATAAATCTGGAGGCATTACACTACCTGACTTCAAATTATACTACAAGGCTACAGTAATCAAAACAGCATGGTACTGGAATCAAAACAGGGATATAGACCAACAGAACAAAACAGAGGCCTCAGAAATCATGCCACATATCTACAACCATCTAATCTTTGACAAACCTGACAAATAGAAGCAATGGGAAAAGAATTCTCTATTTAATAAATGGTGTTGGGAAAACTGGCTAGCCATATGCAGAAAGCTGAAACTGGATGCCTTCCTTACACCTTATACCAAATTTAACTCCAGATGGATTACAGATGTAAATGTAAGACCTAATACTATGAAACCCCCATAAGAAAACCTAGGCAATACCATTCAGGACAGAGGCATTGGCAAGAACTTCATGACTAAAATACCAAAAACAATAGCAACAAAAGCCAAAATAGACAAATGGGATATAATTAAACTAAAGAGCTTCTGTACAGCAAAAGAAACTATCATCAGAAGAAGCAGGCAACCTAAAGAATGGGAGAAAATGTTTGCAAGCTACCCATCTGACAAAGGGGTAATATCCAGAATCTACAAAGAACTTAAACAAATTTACAAGAAAAAACCAATCTCATCAAAAAGTGGGTGAAAGATATGAACAGACACTTCTTAAAAGGAGACATTTGTGTAGCCAACAATCATATAATAAGAGCTCATCATCACTGGTCATTAGAGAAATGCAAATCAAAACAACCTTGGGATACCATCTCACTCTAGTTAGAATGGCAATCATTAAAAATTCTGGAGACAACAGATGGAGAGGATTTGGAGAAATAGGAACACTTTTACACTGTTGGTGGGAGTGTAAATCAGTTTAACCCTTGTGGAAGATAGTGTGACAATTCCTCAAGGATCTAGAACCAGAAATACCATTTGGCTCAGCAATCCCATTATTGGGTATATACCAAAAGGATTAGAAATCATTGTTTTATGAAGACACATGCATATGTATGTTTATTGTGGCTCTGTTCACAACAGCCAAGACTTGGAACCAACCCAAATGCCCATCAATGATAGACTGGATACAATAAATGTGGCACATAGACACCATGGAATGCAAGGCAGCTATAAAAAACGATGAGTTCATGTCCTTTGCAGGGACATGGATGAAGCTGGAAACCATCATTCTCAGCAAACTGACACAAGAACAGAAAACCAAACACCACATGTTCTCACTCATAAATAGGTGTTGAACAATGAGAACACATGGACACAGGGAGGGGAACATCACACATGGGGGCCTTTCAGTGGGTGTGGGGCCAAGGGAGGGATATCAGGATGTGGGGTGATTGGGGAGGGATAGCATTAGGAGAAATACCTGATGTAGATGACGGGGTGATGGACGTAGCAAACCACTATGGCACATGTATACCTATTCTAACAAACCTGCACTTTATGCACCTGTACCCAGAACTTAAAGTATAATCAACAAATTTAAATAATAAAATAAAATAAAGTAAAATAAAATTTAAAACCTTACTTCTATTCATGCTATGGCTCTATTGTTGCCACTGCACCAACTGTTGTCCATAAAACAAATCTGTTTCTACAATGAGATCAGGATTATGAAGAGAGATTACAAAAGAATCCCTGCTGGATATATTGACTTGTGACTCCAGTGGATCTAGACTACTATGGTGGCTATCTCACTTTCAAGGTGAGGACTGAATAAAATATCATAAATTTATTATATCACAGAAATGGTCTGATATCCTTAATGTCTAATATGAGGAAAAATTGTGTATATAATAGCCCATTAAAAACACTCCTAAGAGCAAGGGTCACAGGAAAAGTTTCTCAACAGAAAGAACAAGCACACTAGCTTTAACTTTAGCAACACTCCTAGCAAAAAAGAAGGAAATTACATGCCCCACCTCAAACAATGGCCCATTTTCAAAATTGCATGATGCAGGTTTGGAATTGGTTTCTCTGGCTCACCCCTTTATTTGGCCAACTCATCCAAAATGCTTCTTTATACGGGGAACAGAGAAACTAAACCAAGGTCCAATGGCCAAAACAGTCCAAGGGATATGGGGTGAATACCTGGAAAACTTTGTTATCTTATTATATTACAAGACACTGACTCTCATGTCACTGATTGGGTACAATAACCAGGTATTTATTAGCTATTTCCAAATGGGACATTTTGGCTATGTGGCACTAACTTATAGCCTTGGTTATTGCCAAGATGGTTTAGACAATGTTTGCTAGGTTTTGCTTGAGAACGAGGACAAGTAATTCAGATTCTGCCAAAACCAGCAAATCTCTTTGGTTTATAATCTCACTGGACACAATCTGTATTTCAATGGTATTGATGCAGAGTTTTGCTGCTTAGGTCAGCTAAATTTGAGTTCTTTGTCATGGCTGGGAAAAATTAGTCACATAGACTCATTAGAGGGTGAGGAGAACAGAATGTATTGGGGAAAAAAACACTCAGCAAAGCAAAAGAAAGTTTTGCCAATAGCCTCCCACCTCACATATTAAATGTCAGACAACCACACATGAACTGAAGAGGCCACACTACTTCCCACTGCACAAGGCACGAAGTTTCCATGGTTCCACATCATCCTCCCAGTGCACAGGTGGGTCCCCAGTCCATTGCGGGCATGCACAGACAAAATGCCTGGGCAGGTCCCCTCATCTATGCAAAAGCATATAATGTAAATACTTGGGGGTGGGTTTGATATTCTCCAGTGACCTCTCTTATCTGCCTCTATCATTCCCTCTCTAAAGAAGTACATGTAACTGTCATTAGAATAAGAATAAAGATAAGGATGAAGAGCAATCTTAACTGCTTTCTGCTAACAGGGGGGTGCTGCTTTTAATAAACAGCAGTCAGATCTGCCTCTGAGGCCTATCTAAGTGTCTCGGACAAAAGGAGCCATAATTTGAGGCTCCAGTTGTGTTACCATTTGGAGTTTGATGGCCTGAAGGCCAGAAGAGACAAACCATGTATTAAAAACGTGTATTAGAAAACATGTATTAAAATGAAACAAGTGTTGGGGGTAAGGACAGCTCAAAAATCCTGGGGCCTCTTACTAGTTTGCACAGAGAGAGAGAGAGAGAGAGAGGCCGAAAGCCCAACTGGTAAAATAACTTTTACCCTTTTGCTGGTATGTTAGGCTTCTGGTCTCCCTTCCCCTGAGCCCAATACTAAGGCAACGAGTTTAAGAACTGGAAAATTAAGTTTTTCCAGTTTGAAGGATGTATCCAAGGGGAATATCTCATAATACAGAGACACACTTATCTATCAGTGAAGAGAAGACAGAGGAGAAATAAATCAAAGAATAGGTATTTATTCAAAGGAGCACCAGGGGTTCAGGATGCATTTGAATGTGGTACAGACTAAAGATGAATGGCTACTCATATAAAAAGAGGGAAGCAAAATGTCCCAGGTTCCCTTTTCTTCCTAGTTAATACCCAGGGCATGGGATTGAGAGAAAGTGAAGTGTTTCTCTTTCTGTCTTCTTTTCTTATATCCCCAAGTCCCAGTGACCATGACAGAATTCTGTCCATGGGTGTTAGACCAGCTTTCAACCATGTTAACGGGGGAGTCTAGGGGTTGGGAATATTCACTCTTACCCATGTACACACTATATACCCTGCTGTCAGTAGCCTTCAAGCTCCCTAGACCTCATTTGTGCCATGGATAGTAGCATGACCTTTATCCATGAAACAGGAAACTTGGGTTAATCATCAGGAATCAGTCATGCTCATCTGCACAAATCCAAAGTTAAAGTTTGGAATTAAGTTTGGAACAAAAAACATGTCTTGTGAGGAGTTTCACGAACTCTTTATTATAAGCCAAATGCTAAGATGAAGCTGCAGAATTGAGTCCTCCTCCAATAAGAAAGAGAAAAGAATGTTTTGTGACATGCCCAGATAATTTGTGGATATACTTATGCTTGCCAAGATTTGGGAGCATGGGACTTGGCTTCGGTTAGCTCCCTTGGTTTTACTTTCCCAATAAGGAAACCTCCAGGTAATGGACATCCTATTAATTACTATCACCTGGCAGGATCTGACAATAATTACTCAGAACTAAAATATTGATCCAGATTTTTACATTACTCATCTTTTTTTTTTGTTTCTTTTGAGCTGTAGCCAGAGATTGCTGGTTGATTTACAGAAATAAGCAAGGTTAGTCTAAAATGTAGACAAAACTTAAAAACAACTAATGAATCTAGACTTTAATGACAAGTGTATGATAAAATTTGAAACACATTTCCTCTTTCTCCACTCCTAATTTTCATTAAATACAAATCATTATAAGACTGAGTAGTTTGCAAAATAGACTTTAATCTTATACTTGGCCTGATTATTGTCATAAAGTGCAGCAATAATAATTATTTTTACATAGGTCTTTTAGATTGACATTGATGACACTTTGCTCCACCAGGAATCTTATATAGGACTTTCTAAAGCCCAGCCCAGCCATGGGTTTATACCCTCAAATACCTGTGAGTTGAGTAAACTCCTTTCTTTTTGAGGTCCCAGGAGCATGGTGTTCCTGGGCCTCTTAGAAAATAACATACTTTACACATTGCAGATGAAGAACCCTGTAAAGGGGCAGTATAGACAAGGTATAAGGCAAGTTTTCCCAGGGGGCTTTTGTTAGCTCTGCAAGACAAGCTTGATTCCTTAAAGGGAAGCATACCCTTCCAGTCAAAGCATTGGTAAAACAATCAGTTTCATTTTTTACATTTTATTCACAGAAGTATATGTTACTGAATTATTAAAGGCTGTATGTAACTCAAAATAGGTTTCTTCAACTATGAAAAAATAAGAATCAGCAATATTCCAAGCAAAAGTTTAAAAAATTATTTTACTTTTCTATTAGTTCATTCTTTTTAGTTAACTGTTGTTCTGCTTGATGTTTGTGAACATTTTAGCTCTTCATAGGCACTGTACATTTTTTCTTTATTCCAATGTTACAATCTCCAAAGTTCTTAGAAACCCGCATTTAAGAGCACCTGTCAAATGTTTTATATATCTATACATACATACTTTAAGTTCTGAAGTACAAGTGCAAAACGTGCAGGTTTGCTACATTTTTATATATGTGCCATGGTGGTTTGCTGCATCCATCACCCTGTCATCTATATTAGGTTTTTCTCCCTATCCCTCCCCTAGCTTTCCACCCCTTGAAAGAATCCCAGTGTGTGATATACAAGGAGATTAATTTTTTTATGCCTATGGGCACAATATTTATTCTGCAGCTCATGAATCAATGTTTAATTTCTACTCTAACATTTTATTATTTAAGAAATACATTTTGTAAGGCTGTAGCTGGAATAGATAATGATTCCTTTGATACATTTGGGCAAAGAAAATTAAAATTTTTCTAGAAAGGATTCACCATTTTAGAAGTCATGAAGAACATTTGTGATTAATGGGAGAAGTTCAAAATGTCAACATTAAAAGGAGTTTGTGGCCAAGCACGGTGCCTCATGCCTGTAATCCCAGCACTTTGGGAGGCTGAGGCAGGTGGATCACTTGAGGTCAGGAATTTGAAAACAACCTGGCAAACATGGTGAAACCCCATCTCTACTAAAAGTACAAAAAAAAAAAAAAATAGCTGGGTGTGGTGGCACATGCCTGTAATCCCAGCTACTCAGAAGGCTGAGGCCAGAGAAACACTTGAACCCAGGAGATGGAGGTTTCAGGGAGCTGAGATCATGCACTGTGGTCTAGCCTGGAAGAGAGATTGAGGCTCCATCTCTCAAAAAAAAAAAAAGAAAAAAGAAAAGAAAAAAGAAAGAAAGAAAGAAAAGAAAAATACTTGGGGAAAAGTTGATTCCAATACTTATGAAAGACTCTGATGGTTTCAAGAGTTCAGTTGTGGTTGATCCAAGGTGATTCAATTAGAAGCAACTGCAGTTTATGTCATACATGAAAAGGAATGAAAAAGGGAGAGTGAATTCAGCACCTTCAACTGAAACATCTAGGTTCTCACATTGGGGCTGACTACACAAACCAATTGACCTACTAAGAATAAAGTAAAGTGAGGGAGTGACAGCTTACTCAAAAGTGTCATGGAGCCAAAGGAATCCATTCTCCAGCCAAGGGAAGTGGAGAGTAATTGTGCAACTCTCCTGGGAAACCGTGCTTCTCCCATGGATCTTTGCAACCCATGGATCAGGAGTTCCCTTCATGAGCCCATGCCACTAGGGCATAAGCTGATACACAGAGCTGTGTGGAATCTTGACAGATTGCTGGCTTGAAATCCCATTTATTCAATGACAGTGGGTTGGAATGTACCTGAAATGGGAGTGAGTTCCCAGGGGAAGAAGTAGCCACCATCTCTGCAGTTTGGTACACTCAGTCATTCCAGCCTGCCACCTGTGTATATTACAAATGTTCTTTATAAGGAAAGATCCCCCAGAATGCAGGAAAGTTGCCTTGCCAGGTTGTGTCCAGACTGCTTCTTTAAGTGGGACTCCAATTTATTCCTTCTTAGTGGGCAAGATATCCCTGCAAGGGCTTCAGCCTCTCCAGGCAAAGATCTACAGAGAGAGCTCTGATCTCTCCCTAGGGTAAAACTTTTCAGAAGAGGGATGGCCACCATCTCTGTGATTTTATTCAGCTGCTGCAGCCTGCAAACTTTGCAGATTATAGGCAGTCTGAATGAGAAAGCATCTCCCAATGCAGCACACCTGCTCTACCAAAGAGCAGTCAGACTGCTTCTTTTGGTGAGTGTCTGTCCCATTCCTGACTGTGTGAGATCTCTCAACAGGGGTATTCAGCCAACTCTTACAAAGAAGTGTGCAGGCCAGCCACAGTTCATTAACCCTCTGGGACAAAGCTTCCAAAGAAAACAGCTGGCTGCCATCTTTGCTGTTTTGCAGCTTTCACTGGTGATACCTCCAAGTAGGAGAGAAACAGAGGTAACTGGGTTCTAGAGTGGACCCATAACAAACCACAGCAGCCCTATAGTACAGTGTCCTGACTATTAAAAAGAAAAACAGAAAACAATGACAAAAACAGCAAAAACAAAAACAAGGCCCCACAAAAACCTCCCTTCAAAGGTCCTCATTCAACAATCCCCCCAAAATCAAAAGTAGATAAGCTCACAAAGATTACAGGAATCAGTGCAAAAATGCTGAAAACTGAAAAAACCAGAGTGCTTCTTCTCTTCCAGGTAACTGCAACACCTCTCCAGTAAGGCCTGAGAACTGGGATGATGCTGAGATGGCTGAATTGACATAAGTAGGCTTCAAAAGGTGAGTAATAAATTTTGCTGAACTAAAGCATGTTTTAACTCAATGCAAAGAAGTTAAGAATTATAATAAAACAATACTGAATCTGATAGCTAGAATAGCCAGTTTAGAGGGGAATATAACTGACAAGATGGAGCTAGAAAACATGACACAAAACTTTATAATGCAAATACAAGCATCGATAGTAGAACAAACCAAGTGAAGGAAAGAATATCAGAGCTTGAAGATTATCTTTCTAAAATAAGGCAGACAAGCATAGAGAGTTAAAAGCAACCAGAGAGAAAGCCCAGGTCAACTACAAAGAGAAACCCATTAGACTAATGGTGGATCTCTCAGTGGAAACCCTGCAAGCCAGAAGAGATTGGGGGTCAATATTCAACATTCTTAAAGAAAATAATTTTCAACCCTGAATTTCATATCTGGCCAAACAAAGCTTTATAAGCAAAGGAGAAGTGAGATTCTTTTCAGACAACCAAATGCTGAGAGAATTTGTCACCACCAGGCCTGACTTGCAAGACCTTTTGAAGGAAGCACTAACTATGAAAAGGAGCAATCATTACCAACCACTACAAAAACACAGTGAAGAACACAGACCAGGGACACTATGAAGCAACCACATAAAGAAGTCTGCAAAATAACCAGCTAGCATCATGGTGACAGAATCAAATTCACATCTAATAATACAAACCTTAAATGTAAAGGGGCTAATAAAAATGAATGAGATCATTTCCTTAGCAGGCACATGGAGAGAGCTGGAAGTTGTTATCCTCCGCAAACTGACTCAGGAACACAAAACCAAACACCACATGGTTTTACTTTTAAGTGTGAGCTGAACAATTAGAACACATGGACACTTGGTGGGGAACAACATACACTGGGGCCTGCCAAGGGGGTGGTATAGGGAGAAAGATAATCAGAAAAAATAGTTAATAGAAGCTAGACTTAAGAATTAGGTGATAGGATGATCAGTGCAGCAAACCACTATGGCACACATTTACCTATGTAACAAACCTGCACATATACCTTTGAACTTAAAAGTTTAAATAAATAAATAAATAAACAAATAAATATAACACAAGTTAAAAAAATATTTCAGTAGAGGAAGTGATGGCAGATGTAGTGGGAAAAGGTCAATAACTAGAATTCAAAGTGTGGTCTGAAGATATAACTAAATTGATTCAATCTTATGATTAAATTGGAACAGATATGAAGCTGCATCTTGTGGATGAGAAAATAAATTGGTGTATTGAGAAAACTGGAGAAGATGCTGTGAACATTGCCAAAATGACACAAAATATTTAGAATATGACGTAACTTTCTTAATAAAGCAGTGGGAGAATTTGAGAAGATTGGCTCCAATTTTCAAAGAAGTTCTACAGTGGGTAAAATGCTCTCAAACAGTGTCACGTGCTTCAGAGATATCTTTCATGAAAGAAATAGTCAGCTGATGCAGCAAACTTTATTGCTGTCTTATTTTAAGAACTTGCTACAGCCACTCCAATCCTCAGCAAACAGCATCGGAATCAGTCAGCAGCTAATGTTGCAGGACTTTTCCTTAGTTCAGCTAAAGAAGGAGTTCTTGTTCCATGAGCACAAAAATTTAGGCTTGCAGATGACTGCAGGGTGAGAATAATGGGATATATTGGACAAAAAGAGAAAAAGGGAAATAGGAACTCTCTGCAAGGCAAGAGTTCCTGCTGGGGTGCTTCCTGCCTCTCAGTTTGAATCCCAGATTCCACGCAGGAAGAGGAGAGTCCAGGCTCCTCCCCGCTGTTAATGGCATGAACTTCTGTGGCTCCAAACCAGTGCACTTTCCTCCAGTGTGCAGGTCAGTTGGAGGCTTTTCCAAGGAGCCCTATCCCACTGTTTTATCCCTCCACCTCTAAAGAAGTACATCTAAATGCTATTAGAATAAGGATAAAGATGAAGACTGATCTTAAGAGCTTCCTGCTCACAGGAGGCACTGTTTTGAGGAAAATGGCAGTCAGAGCTCCCTCAGAGATGTATGTAAGGGTCCCTAGCAGGAGGAGCCATTGTTCCAGGCTCCAGTTGCATGACCATTTGTAGTTTGATGGCCCGAAGGCAAGAACAGACAATCTGGGTTATTAAAAAACAGATATCAAAATAAAACAAGGTGGAGTTAAGGACAGCTAAAAAATCCAGAGGCCATTTATCAGTTTGAATGTGGAGAGGGAGGCCAAAAGCCCAACTGTTAAAAAAAAAATTACCCATTTGCCAGCATGTTAGGCTTTTGGGCTCCCTTCCCCTGAGTCCAATCCTAAGCCAACCAGTTTAAAGTTTGGGAAATTAATGTTTTCCAGTTTGGAGGATGCATCTGAGGGAGTGCCCTTTAGTATGGAGACACAATTATCTAATTGTAAAAAGTGGACCAAGGAGGAGAAAAAAAAAGTATGTGGTTTTTCAAAGGAGTCCTAAGGGTTCAGAATGCATTTGAAAGAGGTACAGACTGAAGATTAATGGCTATTCATCTTAGAAAGAGGAGAGCAGGCATCCCTGATTCCCTTTACTTCCTAGTAGATACTCAGGGTACATGAGGGAGAGATGGAAGAACATCCTTTTTCCCACTTCTGTCTTTGAATCCCCAAGTCCTGGTGACCTTGGCAGGTGCTGCCATATGTGTCAAAGTGACTTTCATCCATTAAGCAGAGGGCCAAGGGATGGGAATTATCCACTCTTATCCACTTACACCCTATCTCCCCTGCTGTCAGTAGCCTTGAATTCTCTAGACCTCATTTATGCCATGGATACTAGCATGGCCTCTATCCATGAAATGGGAACCTTGGGCTTGGCTTGATTGGCAGGATTAGCCATGCTTACCTGCACTGTGACTTTTAACATCTGTTGTCATCTGCCTCAAGATGTCCCTTAGATCATTTTCTTTCCTAGGGCTTTGACCCAAAGCTTGGAATTTAGGCTGGGAATACAATGTCTCAGGGAGGGTGGCATAGACTCCTTATCATAAGCTGAATGCTAAGGTAAAACTGTTCAACTGAGTCACCCTCCAACAAGGGAGAGAAAAAATTGTCTTGTGACAGACCTAGATAACTAGTAGCTATAGTTATGCTTGCTAGGATTTGGGTGCATGATATTTGGCTTTGGTTAGCTCTCTTGGTCTTACTTTCCTAAAAAGGAAACCTACAGGTGATGGACACCCTATTTATTTCCACCACCTGGCAGGATTTTCAGAATAATTGTTTAGAACTAGAATATGAATCCAGATTCATATATTACTGAATCCCTTTGTCCTTTCTGAACTACAGACAGAGATGCTGGTTGGTTCACAGAAACAAGCAGGGTTAATCTAAAATGTAGACAGAAACTTCAAAACAACTAGTGAGTTTAGAATTTAATGACTACTATATAAATTTTGAAACATGACTTTTGCTAAATAAAACAAATCAAGACGGGATCAAATTGTTTGCAAAATAGACTTTATAATCTTATACTTGGCCTTACTATTTACATAAAGTGCAGCAAGAATAATTGCTTCTACATAGGCCTTTTGGATTGGCTTTGACGGAAGTCTGTTTTACAAGGACCTTATAAAGCCAAGCCCAGTCATGGGTTTGTAACCTCAAACACCTCTGAGTTAGGTGATCCTTTTTTCTTTTTTTTTTTTTGCAAAGTATGTATTTTTTTTTTTTATTGCATTTTAGGTTTTGGGGTACATGTGAAAAACATGCAAAGTTGTTGCATAGGTGCATTCATGGCAGTGTGATTTGCTGCCTCCCTCCCCCTCACCCATATCTGGCATTTCTCCCCATGCTATCTCTCCCCAACTCTCCACCCCCCGCTGTCCCCCCCACTCCCCCGCAACAGACCCTCGTGTATAGTGCTCCCCTCCCTGTGTCCATGTGTTCTCCTTGTTCAACACCCTCCTATGACTGAGAACATGTGGTGTTTGGTTTTGTGTTCTTGTGTCAGTTTGCTGAGAATGATGGTTTCCAGGTTCATCCATGTCCCTACAAAGGACGCGAACTCCTCATTTTTAATGGCTGCATAATATTCCATGGTGTATATGTGCCACATTTTTCCTGTCCAGTCTATCATCGATGGGCATTTGGGTTGGTTCCAGGTCTTTGCTATTGTAAACTGTGCTGCAATGAACATTCGTGTGCATGTGTCTTTATAGTAGAACGATTTATAATCCTTTGGATATATGCCCAGTAATGGGATTGCTGGGTCAAATGGAATTTCTATTTCTAGGTCCTTGAGGAATCGCCACACTGTTTTCCACAGTGGTTGAACTAATTTACACTCCCACCAACAGTGTAAAAGTGTTCCTATTTCTCCACATCCTCTCCAGCATCTATTTTCTCCAGATTTTTTAATGATTGCCATTCTAACTGGTGTGAGATGGTATCTCAATGTAGTTTTGATTTGCATTTCTCTAATGACCAGTGATGATGAGCATTTTTTCATATGTTTGTTGGCCTCTTGTATGTCTTCTTTTGTAAAGTATCTGTTCATATCCTTCGCCCATTTTTGAATGGGCTTGTTTGTTTTTTTCTTGTAAATCTTTTTTAGCTCGTTGTAAATTCTGGATATCAGCCCTTTGTCAGATGGGTAGGCTGCAAAAATTTTTTCCCATTCTGTTGGTTGCCGAGTCACTCTATTGACTGTTTCTTTTGCCGTGCAGAAGCTGTGGAGTTTGATTAGGTCCCATTTGTCTATTTTGGCTTTTGTTGCCAATGCTTTTGGTGTTTTGGTCATAAAGTCCTTGCCTACACCTATGTCCTGAATGGTTTTACCTAGGTTTCCTTCTAGTTTTTTATGGTGTTAGGCCTTATGTTTAAGTCTTTAATCCATCTGGAGTCAATTTTAGTGTAAGGTGTCAGGAAGGGGTCGAGTTTCTGCTTTCTGCATATGGTTAGCCAGTTTTCCCAACACCACTTATTGAACGGGGAATCCTTTCCCCATTGCTTGTTTTTATCAGGTTTGTCAAAGATCGGATGGTTGTAGATATGTTGTGTCGCCTCCGACGCCTCTGTTCTGTCCCATTGGTCTATATCTCTGTTTGGTACCAGTACCATGCTGTTTTGATTACCGTAGCCTTGTAGTAGAGTTTGAAGTCCGGTAGTGTGATGCCTCCTGCTTTGTTCTTTTTGCTTAGAATTGACTTGGCTATGCGGGCTCTCTTTTGGTTCCATATGAAGTTTAAGGTGGTTTTTTCCAGTTCTGTGAAAAAGGTCATTGGTAGCTTGATGGGGATAGCGTTGAATCTGTAAATTACTTTGGGCAGTATGGCCATTTTCACGATATTAATTCTTCCTAACCATGAACATGGAATGTTTCTCCATCTGTTTGTGTTCTCTCTTATTTCGTTGAGCAGTGGTTTGTAGTTCTCCTTGAAGAGGTCCTTTACGTTCCTTGTTAGTTGTATTCCTAGGTATTTTATTCTCTTTGTAGCAATTGTGAATGGCAGTTCGTTCTTGATTTGGCTCTCTTTAAGTCTATTATTGGTGTATAGGAATGCTTGTGATTTTCGCACATTGATTTTGTATCCTGAGACTTTGCTGAAGTTGCTTATCAGTTTCAGGAGATTTTGGGCTGAGATGATGGGGTCTTGTAGATATACAATCATGTCGTCTGCAAATAGAGACAATTTGACTTCCTCCTTTCCTAATTGAATACCCTTTATTTCTTTTTCTTGTCTGATTGCTCTGGCTAGAACTTCCAGTACTATATTGAACAGGAGTGGTGAGAGAGGGCATCCTTGTCTAGTGCCCGATTTCAAAGGGAATGCTTCCAGTTTTTTCCCATTCAGTATGATATTGGCTGTTGGTTTGTCATAAATAGCTTTTATTATTTTGAGGTACGTTCCATCGATACCTAGTTTATTGAGAGTTTTTAGCATAAAGGGCTGTTAAATCTTGTCGAAGGCCTTCTCTGCATCAATTGAGATAATGTGGTTTTTGTCTTTGGTTCTGTTTATGTGGTGAATTACATTTATAGACTTGCGTATATTGAACCAGCCTTGCATCCCCGGGATGAAACCTACTTGATCATGGTGGATAAGCTTTTTGATGTGCTGTTGCAATCGGCTTGCCAGTATTTTATTGAAGATTTTTGCATCTATGTTCATCATGGATATTGGCCTGTAGTTTTCTTTTCTTGTTGAGTCTCTGCCGGGTTTTGGTATTAGGATGATGTTGGTCTCATAAAATGATTTGGGAAGGATTCCTTCTTTTTGGATTATTTGAAATAGTTTCAGTAGGAATGGTACCAGTTCCTCTTTGTATGTCTGGTAGAATTCGGCTGTGAACCCATCTGAACCTGGGCTTTTTTTGGGTGGTAGGCTCTTAATTGCTGCCTCGACTTCAGACCTTGTTATTGGTCTATTCAGGGTTTTGACTTCTTCCTGGTTTAGGCTTGGGAGGAGGCAACTGTCCAGGAATTTATCCATTTCTTCCAGGTTTTCTAGTTTATGTGCATAGAGTTGTTTGTAATAATCTCTGATGATGGTTTGAATTTCTCTGGCATCTGTGATGATATCCCCTTTATCATTTTTTACTGCATCTATTTGGTTATTCTCTCTTTTCTATTTTATTAGTCTGGCTAGTGGTCTGTCTATTTTGTTGATCTTTTCAAAAAACCAGCTCCTGGATTTATTGATTTTTTGAAGGGTTTTTCGTGTCTCTATCTCCTTCAATTCTGCTTTGATCTTAGTTATTTCTTGTCTTCTGCTAGGTTTTGAGTTTTTTTGATCTTGTTCCTCTAGCTCTTTCAATTTTGACGATAGAGTGTCAATTTTAGATCTCTCCTTTCTTCTCATGTGGGCACCTATTGCTATATATTTTCCTCTAGAGACTGCTTTAAATGTGTCCCAGAGATTCTGGTATGTGGTGTCTTCGTTCTCGTTGGTTTCGAAGAACATCTTTATTTCTGCCTTCATTTCAGTGTTTATCCAGTCAACATTCAGGAGAAAGTTGTTCAATTTCCATGAGGCTGTGCGGTTCTGGGTTGGCTTCTGAATTCTGAGTTCTAACTTGATTGCACTGTGGTCTGAGAGACTGTTTGTTATGGTTTCCGTTCTTTTGCATTTGCTGAGGAGTGATTTACTTCCAATTATGTGGTCAATTTTAGAGTAGGTGTGATGAGGTGCTGAGAAGAATGTATATTCTGTGGATTTGGGGTAGAGAGTTCTGCAAATGTCTATTAGGTTTGCTTTTTCCAGGTCTGAGTTCAAGTCCTGGATATCCTTGTTAATTTTCTGTCTCGTTGATCTGTCTAATATTGACAATGGGGTGTTGAAGTCTCCCACTATTATTGTGTGGGAGTCTAGGTCTCTTTGTAAGTCTTTAAGAACTTGCCTTATGTATCTAGGTGCTCCTGTATTAGGTGCATATATATTTAGGATCGTTAGCTCTTCTTGTTGCATTGATCCTTTTACCATTATGTAATGTCCTTCTTTGTCTCTTTTGATCTTTGTTGCTTTAAGTCTATTTTATCAGAGATGAGAATTGCAACTCCTGCTTTTGTTTGCTCTCCGTTTGCTTGGTAAATCTTCCTCCATCCCTTTATTTTGAGCCTTTGTGTATCCTTCCTTTGAGGTGGGTTTCCTGGACATAGCACACTGATGGGTTTTGGCTTTTTATCCAATTTGCCAATCTGTGTCTTTTGATTGGGGCATTTAGTCCGTTTACATTTAGGGTTAATATTGTTATGTGTGAATTTGATCCTGTCATTTTGATGCTAGCTGGCTGTTTTTCCCATTGGTTGATGCAGATTCTTCATTGTGTTGATGAGCTTTACCATTTCGTGCATTTTTGGAGTGGCTGGTACTGGTTGTTTTTTTCTATGTGTAGTGCCTCCTTCAGGAGCTCTTGTAAAGCTGGTCTGGTGGTGATGAAATCTCTGAGTGCTTGCTTGTTCTCAAAGGATTTTATTTTTCCTTCACTTATGAAGCTTAGTTTGGCTGGATATGAAATTCTGGGATGAACGTTCTTTTCTTTAAGGATGTTGAATATCGGCCCCCACTCCCTTCTGGCCTGTAGGGTTTCTGCTGAGAGATCTGCTGTAAGTCTGATGGGCTTCCCTTTGTGGGTAACCCGACCTTTCTCTCTGGCTGCCCTTAGTATTTTCTCCTTCATTTCAGCCCTGGCGAATCTGACGATTATATGCCTTGGGGTTGCTCTTCTTTAGGAATATCTTTGTGGTGTTCTCTGTATTTCCTGGACTTGAATATTGGCCTGCCTTGCTAGGTTGGGGAAGTTTTCCTGGATAATATCCTGAAGAGTATTTTCCAGCTTGGATGCATTCTCTTCGACACATTCAGGTACACCTATCAAACGTAGATTAGGTCTTTTCACATAGTCCCATATTTCTTGTTGACTCTGTTCATTCCTTCTTACCCTGTTTTCTCTAATCTTGCCTTCTCGTTTTATTTCATTGAGTTGATCTTCGACCTCTGATATCCTTTCTTCTGATTGGTCAATTCGGCTGTTGAAACTTGTGCATGCTTCGCGAAGTACTCGTGTTGTGTTTTTCAGCTCCATCAATTCGCTCATATTCCTCTCTAAGTTATCCATTCTCGTTAACATTTCGTCAAGTCTTTTTTCAAGTTCTTAGTTTCTTTGCATTGGGTTAGAACATGTTCTTTTAGCTCACGAAAGTTTCTTATTATCCACTTTCTGAAAGCTGATTCTGTCATTTCATCACACTCATTCTCCATCCAGTCTTGTTCCCTTGCTAGTGAGGCGTTGTGCTCCCTTGTAGGAGGAGAGGTGTTCTGGTTTTGGGTGTTTTCATCCTTTTTGCACTGGTTTCTTCCCATCTTTGTGGATTTATCCACCTATCGACTTTGTAGTTGCTGTCTTTCTGATTTTGGTAATTTTAAGTCTGTAGTAGCTGAACTCATAAACCCCCTTTTCTTCCCCCTAGGTGGTCTGTCCCAGGGAATTAGGGTGTTATGATTTTCCGCTGTTGCAATGGTTTTCCCTGCCCACAAGGTGGCAGCCTGGTCACACTCAGCCTGCAGAGGCTTCGTTGAGCTGCTGTGGGCAAATTGTCCTGGGAACTGCAGGGTGTTTCCCGGTGGGTGATGCCCCTCCTCCACAGAGCTGGACCGTCCCGTGTTCAGCCGTGTTTCCGGAGGCGTCCTCTTTGCCCAGGAAACTCTTGGGTTGAGTCCCTGCCTCAGCTCCCCTTGCTGGCCCAGAGGGGATCCGGTCTCGCTCACTCTGCACAAGGGGCCGCTGCTCCCTGCCTCGGGTGCAGGCAGAGCAGCCGCGCCAGTCCAACCAGCGGCGCTGGCAACCCGTGGGGCTTCTCCACCTGTGAATCTCCTGGTCTGTGGGCAGTAAAAATCCGCTGCCCCGTGAGCCGCTGCATCAGCCAAAGCAGCGTCTCTGACATTCGTGGCGCGCCCTTGCCCGGGAGTGTCCTGGCTTGAATCCCTGCTTCAGCTCCCCTTGCTGGCTCAGAGGTGATTCAGTCTCTCTCCCTCTGTACATGGATCCGCCGCCTCCCACCTCAGGGCATAGGCCGAGCGGCGCGCCGCTCCGCTCAAACCAGCGGCGCTGGTGACCCATGCGGCTCCTCCTCCTGTTAATCCCCGGTCTGTGGTCAGTAAAAATCTGTCTGGAAATGCGGCGTCCACTCACCCTCTGCACCTTCTTTCGGAGCTGCGATCCCGACTTCCTCCTAATCAGCCATCTTGAAACGCAAAGTCAGGTGATCCTTTTTTCTTAAGGTCTCAAGATAAACTTCGAGCTCCTGGTCTTGTAAGAGTGACATTCATTGCTGACCACAGGTCAGAAACCCTGTACAAGAACTGCATAAACAAGGGTATGAGGCCAGTTTCCCTACTGGGCTTTTAATGGCTTTGCAAGGTCAAAGCCTTAGTGAAATAACTAGTTGCTTCCAATTGTGTCCTGTTGAAAAAAAAAATTCTTCTTACTACACTGATGCATACAACTATATTGCCATAAGTTACTAATACTCACAAACGGTTTACAAATTATGGAGGAACCAGGCAGAAAGAAGCAAACATGCTCCAAATGTTGATTACAAGAGCACACCTTAATCATATAAAACTGTAAATAATTTAAAATAAGTTTTCTTGATACTGAAAAACAAAACGAGGATCAGCAATACTTCAAGCAACAGTCAAAAATATTGCTTCAATTTTCTGAGTTTAGTTCATTTAGTTAGCTGTTGTTTTGCTTGATATTTGTGAATACTTTAGCTCTTTATGAGTCCTGTACATTTATATATATATATATATATATATATATATATATACACACACATATATATACACACACACACACACACACATTATGTCACTTTAGGTTGTGGGGTACATGTGCAGAACATGCAGGACTGTTGCATAGGTACATACATGGCAATGTGGTTTGCTGCTTTGATCCCCCTGTCACCTATATCTGGCATTTCTCCCAATGTTATCCCTCCCCAACTCCCTACCCCCCACTGTCCCTCCCCAAGTCCCCCCCAACAGACCCCAGTGTGTGACACTCCCTTTCCTGTGTCCATGTGTTCTCATTGTTCAACGCCCACTATGAGTGAGAACATGTGGTGTTTGATTTTCTGTTCTTGTGCCACTTTGCTGAGAATGATGGTTTCCAGATTCACCCATGTCCCTACAAAGAACACAAACTCATTGTTTTTTTTATGGGTGCATAGTTTTCCATGGTGTATATGTGCCACATTTTCCTTGTCCAGTCTTCGCTATTGTAAACAGTGTCCCAATGAACATACGTGTGCATGTGTCATTATGATAGAACAATTTATAATCCTTTGGGTATATACCCAGTAATGGGATTGCTGGGTCAAATGGAATTTCTATTTCTAGGTCCTTGAGGAATCACCACACTGTCTTCCACAGTGGTTGAAGTAATTTACACACCCACAAACAGTATAAAAGTGTTCCTATTTCTCCACATCCTCTCTAGCATCTGTTGTCTCCAGATTTTTTAATAATTGCCATTCTAACTGACTTGAGATGCTATCGCAATGTGGTTCTGATTTTCATTTCTCTAATGACCAGTGATGATGAGCATTTTTTCATATGTTTGTTGGCATCATAAATGTCTTCTTTTGAAAATTGTCTGTTCATATCCTTTGCTCACTTTTGAAGGATTTGTTTGTTTTTTTCTTGTAAATCTGTTTTAGTTCTTTGTAGATTCTGGATAGTAGCCCTTTGTCAGATAGGTAAATTGCAAAAAAATTTTCCCATTCTGTTGGTTGCTGGTTCACTCTAACGATTGTTTATTTTGCTGTACAGAAGCTCTGGAGTTTAATTAGATCCCATTTGTCTATTTTGGCTTTTGTTGCCAATGCTTTTGGTGTTTTAGTCATGAAATCCTTGCCTATGCCTATGTCCTGAATGGTTTTCCTAGATTTTCTTCTAGGGTTTTATGGTGTTGGGTCTTATGTTTAAGCCTTTAATCTATCTGGAGTTAATTTTAGTATAAGGTGTCAGGAAAAGGTCCAGTTTCTGCTTTCTGCACATGGCTAGCCAGTTTTCCCAACACCATTTATTAAACAGGGAATCCTTTCCCCATTGCTTGTTTTTGTCAGGTTTGTCAAAGATCAGATGGTTATAGATGTGTGGCACTGCCTCCAAGGCCTCTGTTCTGTTCCATTGGTCTATATCTCTGTTTTGGTACCAGTACTATGCTGTTTTGATTACTGTACCCTTGTAGTATAGTTTGAAGTCAGGTAGCGTGATGCTTCCAGCTTTGTTCTTTTTGCTTAGAATTGACTTGGCTATGCAGGCTCTCTTTTGGTTCTATATGAAGTTTAAGGTGGTTTATTCCAGTTCTGTGAAAAGTGTAATAGGTAGCTTGATGGGGATAACATTGAGTATGACTATTTTCACAGTATTGATACTTCGTAACCATGAGCATGGAAACAAGTCCTGTACAATTTTTATTTCAATGTTACAATTTCCAAAATTATCAGAAACCTGTACTTGAAAGCACCTGTTAAAGGTCTGTAGCTTATTGTAAACCATCTTTTTTTTTTTAGGTTGTGCAATAAATTTTTTTTATTGCATTTTAGATTTTGGGGTACATGTGAAGAACATGCAAGATTGTTGCATAGGTACACACATGGCAGTGTCATTTGCTGTCTTCCTCCCCTTCACCTATATGTGGCATTTAACCCCATTCTCTCTCTTCCCAACTCCCCATCCCCCACTGTCCCTTCCCTATTTCCCCACAACAGACCCCAGTGTGTGATGCTCCCCTCCCTGTGTCCATGTGTTCTCATTGTTCAACACCCACCTTTCAGTGAGAAGATGTGGTGTTTGATTTTGTGTTCTTGTTTCGGTTTGCTGAGAATGATGGTTTCCAGGTTCATCCATGTCCCTACAAAGGACATGAACTCATCATTTTTGATGGCTGCATAATACTCCATGGTGTATATGTGCCACATTTTCCCTGTCCAGTCTATCATCTATGGGCATTTGGGTTGGTTCCAAGTCTTTGCTCTTGTAAACTGTGCTGAAATGAACATTCGTGTGCATGTATCCTAATAGTAGAATGATTTATAATCCTTTGGATATATACCCAGTAATGGGATTGCTGGGTCAAATGGAATTTCTATTTCTAGGTCCTTGAGGAATTGCCACACTGTCTTCCACAATGGTTGAACTAATTTACACTACCACCAACAGTGTAAAAGTGTTCCTATTTCTCCACATCCTCTCCAGCATCTGTTGTCTACAGATTTTTTAATGATTGCCATTCTGGCTGGCATGAGATTGTATCTCAATGTAGTTTTGATTTGCATTTCTCTAATGACCAGTGATAATGAGCATTTTTTCATATGTTTATTGGCCTCATGTATGCCTTCTTTTGTAAAGTGTTCTTATCCTTCACCCGCTTTTGAATGGGCTTGTTTGTTTTTTTCTTGTAAATCTGTTTTAGTTCTTTGTAGATTCTGGATATCAGCCCTCTGTCAGATGGGTAAGCTGCAAAAAATTTTTCCCATTTTGTTGGTTGCCGATTCACTCTAATGACTGTTTCTTTTGCTGTGCAGAAGCTGTAAACCATCTTTTGAAAAGAAATAAAACAAGTCAGCAATTGTCTATGAATAGCCAAATTTCCAGGGTAGATACAGTTAGAAATACAACTGACAAAAAAGTTTGGTTATGTCCATGGTTTACAACAACTTAACATAACAAATGTAATTGTAACTTGTAACATCTACTTAGATATTAGAATTTTGAAATCCTATACAATTTTGGAATATATGTTAGCATTCACAAAAATATAACCTAAAGAACTTTGAACATTATTTTGGCAATTTCACGTACCTAAATATGTCAAATAATCCTGTCTACCTCTCTTTTCTCAACATTTTAGGGGCCCTCTGAATTATCCAAAAAGCCATGGGTCAGGAAAGATGATTTTGAAACTAAAATTTGATTGTGGAAAGCCTATTGAATGTATTTGAAGCACTTGATATTATGAAATAGAATTCCACATTACCATAAGTTGTTTATTTTGCCAAAATGATAACTCATAAATTTAAAGAAGCAGAAATCTTTAATAACTTTTCACAAATTTTGTCAAAGATCAGATTAGTGTCTTAAGAAAACCTTGTTGTTCTTTTATTTCAATGCTTAATTTACAGAAAAACCAAATGATGCCCTTTTACATTTAATTGACATGTTCACACAAATAATTTTTAAGATTAATTTCCACAATCTTTCTATCACTTGTTTGAACCCTCGGCATTATTTTATCTAGTTCAAAACAATCCTTTATAGGCAAAAACTTACCTTTCCATGCCTTCTTATAACATTTTAATAAAAACATAGTTTACTGTTTTTGCACATCCTACACGTAAATTTATTTTCAGAAGTCTCAATCACATGTTATAATGTTAACTCCCAGCAATTTTTAACATTTTTTCTTTCCTTTTTAATTTATTTTTAATTTTTTTCTTGTAATTGATTTTATTTTCATTTTTTATTTTTCCATAGGTGATTCGGGTACAGGTGGTGTTGGATTACATTAGTAAATTCTTTAGTGGTGACCTGTGAGATTTTAGTGGACCCATCACCCAGGCAGTATACACTGCACTTTATTTTTAGTCTTTTAAGTCTCACCTTCTTCCTGTCTTTCTCCGCAAGTTCCCACAGTTCATTGTATCATTCTTATGCCTTTGCATTGTCATAGCTTAGCTCCCACAAATTGGTGAGAACATACAATGTTTGGTTTTTCCATTTCTGAGTTACTTCACTTAGAATAATAGTCTATAAAAAACAGTGGTTGAATATATATATATATTCACTTAGAGTATTATATTATATATATTATATATATTCATACATATTATATATATAATATAACATGAATATACATTTATATATTATATATTTTTATTTATTATATATACGATATATATTCATATATATCATATATATAATATACGCATTATATATATGTTTTTTATTCACTTGATTGATGGGCATTTTTGTTGGTTACAAAATTTTGCAATTGAAAATTGTGCTGCTATAAACATGCATGTGTAAATACCTTTTATGCATAATGACTTATTTTTCTCTGGGTAGATATCCAGTAGTAGGATTACTGGATCAAATCATATTTCTACTTTTAGTTCTTTAAGAAATCTCCACACTGTTTTTTATAGTGGTTGTACTAGTTTACATTTCCACCAACAGTATACCAGTGTTCCCTGACAACTGCATCCATGCCAACATCTGCTGCTTTTTGATTTTTTGATTATTGTCATTCTTACAGGAGTAAGGTGGTATTGCTTTGTGGTCTTGATTTCCATTTCCCTGATCATTAGTGATGCTGAGCATTTTTTTCATATTTGTTGGACATTTGTATATCTTCTTTTGAGAATTGTCTATTCATGTTTTTAGCCCAATTTCTGATGGGAATTTTTTTAAATTGCATTTTATGTTTTGGGGTACATGTGAAGAACATGCAAGATTGTTGCATAGGTGCATACATGGCAGTGTGATTTGCTGCCTTCCTCCCCTTCACCTATATCTGGTATTTCTCCCCATACTATCTCTCCCCAACTCCCCACCTCTAGCTGTCCCTCCCCTATTTCCCCCCAACAGACCCCAGTGTGTAGTGCTCCCCTCCCTGTGTCCATGTGTTCTCATTGTTCAACACCCACCTATGAGTGAGAACATGCGGTGTTTGATTTTGTGTTCTTGTGTCAGTTTGCTGAGAATGATGGTTTCCAGGTTCATCCATGTCCCTACAAAGGACGTGAACTCATCGTTTTTGATGGCTGCATAATATTCCATGGTGTATATGTGCCACATTTTTCCCGTCCAGTCTATCATCGATGGGCATTTGGGTTGGTTCCAGGTCTTTGCTATTGTAAACTGTGCTGCAATGAACATTCGTGTGCATGTGTCTTTATAGTAGAACAATTTATAATCCTTTGGATATACGCCCAGTAATGGGATTGCTGGATCAAATGGAATTTCTATTTCTAGGTCCTTGAGGAATCGCCACACTGTCTTTCACAATGGTTGAACTAATTTACACTCCCACCAACAGTGTAAAAGTGTTCCTATTTCTCCACATGCTCTCCAGCATCTGTTGTCTACAGATTTTTTAATGATTGTCATTCTAACTGGCGTGAGATGGTATCTCAATGTAGTTTTGATTTGCATTTCTCTAATGACCAGTGATGATGAGCATTTTTTCATATGTTTATTGGCCTCGTGTATGTCTTCTTATGTAAAGTATCTGTTCATATCCTTCACCCACTTTTGAATGGGCTTGTTTGTTTTTTTCTTGTAAATCTGTTTTAGTTCTTTGTAGATTCTGGATATCAGCCCTTTGTCAGATGGGTAAGCTGCAAAAATTTTTTCCCATTCTGTTGGTTGCTGATTCATTCTAGTGACTGTTTCTTTTGCTGTGCAGAAGCTGTCGGATTGTTTTTGTTTTGTTTTTTTCTTGCTGATTTGTTTGAGTTTGTTGTAGAGTTTGAATATTAGTCCTTTGTCATATGTATAGATTGTGAAGATTTTCTCCCACGCTATGGGTTGTCTGTTGAATCTGCTGACTGTTCCTTTTGCCATGCAAAATATCTTTAGTTTCTTTAAGCCACAGTCAGTTATCTTTGTTTTCATTGAATTTGCTTTTGGGCACATGATCATGAAATTATCATCTAAGCTAATGACTAGAAGGGTTGTTGCAATTTTATTTTCCAGAATTTTTATAGTTTCAAGTCCTATATTTAAGTCCTGAATTCATCTTGAGTTGCTTTTTGTATAAGGTGAAAGATGAGGATCCAATTACATTCTTCTACATGTGGCTACATGTTTTCATTTGCTTTGTCAATGATCAGTTGGTTTTAAGTAGTTGGATTTATTTCTGGGTTCTCTATATAGTCCAATTTGTCTATGTACCTATTTTTATGCCAGTAACATGCTGTTTTGGTGACTATGGCCTTATAGTATAGTTTCAAATCAGGTAGCATGATGCCTCCAAATTTGTTTGTTTGTTTTGTCTTGCTTTTGCTATGTGGGCTCTTTTTTGGTTCCATACAAATTTTATAAATTTTTTTCTAATTCTGAAAGAAGGATAGTGGTATTTTAATATAAATCACATTAAATTTGTTGATTTATTTTGTGGGCATTGTCATTTATACAATATTGACTTCACTCATCCATGAGTATGAGACCTGTTTCCAATATTTTGGCTTGTTTATGATTTTTTTCAGTAGACTTTTGTAGTTTTCCTTGCAGAGGTCTTTTGCCTCCTTGGTTAGTTATATTCCTAATTACTTTTTTTTCTGCAAGTATTGTAAAAGGAGTTGAGTTATTGATTTGATTCTCAGCTTGTTTGCTCTTGGTGTCTAGAAGAGCTACTGATTTCTGTACATTAATCTTGTATTCATAAATTTTGCTGAATTCTTCTATCAGTCCTAGTAGCTTTCTGGAGGAGTCATTAGAGTTTTTAAGGTAAACAATTATATTATCAGCAAACAGTTACAGTTTGACTTTCTCCATATTGACTTAGATGTTCATTATTTCTTTCTCTTGTCTAATTGCTTTGGCTAGGACCTTCAGTACTATATTGAAGAGGAGTGGTGAGGGTGGGCATCCTTGTCTTGTTCCAGTTCTCATAGAAAATGCTTTCAACTTTTCCCATTCAGTATTATGTTTCATCTATTGAGATAATCGTGATTTTTGTTTTAAATTCTGTTCACATGGTATATCACATTTATTGACTTGAATATGTGAAACCATCCCTTCATCCCTGGCATAAAATCCACTTGATTATGGTGAATTATCTTCTTGATATGTAGTTGGATTCTGTTAGCTAATATTTCGTTAAGAATTTTAGCATCTATGTTCATCAGTGATATTTACCTGTATTTTTTGTTTTGGGTTATTTCCTTTGCTGGCCTTGTATTAGGGTGATGCTGGCTTTATAGAATTAATTAGAGAGTACCCCTTTTTTTTTTTAATCTTGTAGAATAATGTCAATAGAATTGATGCCCATTCTTCTTTGAATGTTTGGTAGAATTCTGCTTTAAATCCACCTACTCCTGGACATTTTTATTTGTTTCTAATTTTTAAATTACCAATTGAATATCGCCATTTGTTATTCATCTCTTCAGGGTATCTAATTCTTCCTGATTTAAGCTTGGAGAATTGTATTTTTTCAGTAATTCATCCTACTCTTCTAGGTTTTCTAATTTATGCACATAAATGTGTCCAAAGTAGCCTTGAATAATCTTGTGCATTTCTTTGGTACCAGTTGTGATATCTCCCATTTAATTTTTTAATAAAGTTATTTGGATTTTTCTTTTCTTTTCTTGGTTGATGTTGCTATTGGTCTATCAATTTTATTTATCTTTTCAAAGAATCCAATTTTTGATTCATTTATCTTTTGTATTTTTATAAATTTCATTTAGTTATGCTTTTATCTTGTTTATTACTTTCCTTCTGCTGGGTTTGGGCTTTGTTTGTGGTTCTTATTTCTCTAGTTTCTTGAGGTGTGATCTTAGGGTGTCTGTTTATGCTGTTTCAGTATTTTTGATGTAGGCGTTTAGGTTTATGAAGTTTCCTCTTGGCACTGCCTTTGTGTATCTCAGAGGTTTTGATAGGTTGTGTCACTATTGTTGTTCAGTTTGAATACTTTTCTAACTTTCATCTTGGTTTTCTTATTGACTCTATGATCATTCAAGAGCAGGTTATTTAATTTTCATGTATTTGCATGGTTGTGAAGGTTTCTTTTGGAGTTAATTTCCAGATGTATTTCACTGTGGTCTGAGAGAGAACTTGATATAATTTTAATTTGTTTAAATTTATTGAGGCCTGTTTTGTGGCCTATCATATGGTCTATCTTGGAGAAAGTTTCATGCACTGTTGAGTAGAATGTGTATTCTGCAATTATTGGATAGAATGTTCTGTATATATCTGTTAAGACCATTTGTTCCAAGATATAATTTAAAGCCATTGTTTCTTTCTTGACTTTCTGTCTTAATGAACTGTCTAGTTCTGTCAGTGGAGTATTAAAATCCTACACTATTATTGTTTGGCTTTCCATCTCATTTCTTAGATCTACTAGTACTTGTTTTATAAATTTGGGATCTTTAGTTTTAGGTGCATATATGTTTTGGATTGTAATATTTTCCTATTGGACAAGGCTTTTTACCATATGTAATGACCCCCTCTGTCTTTTTTAACTTCTGTGGCTTTAAAGATTTTTGTATCTGATATAAGAATAGCTACTGCTGCTCACTTTTGGTGTCTATGTACATAAAATGCCTTTTTCCACCCCTTTACTTTAAGTTTATGTGAGTTTTTAAGTATTAGCTGAGTCTCTTTAAGGCAGCAGATCGTTGGTTGGTGAATTCCTATCCATTCTGCAGTTATGTGTCTTTTAAGTAGAGCGTTTAGGCCATTTACATTCAATGTTAGTATTGAGATGTGAGGTACAATTCCATTCATTGTGCTATTTGATGCCTGTGTATCTTGTTTCATTGTTTTTGAATTTGAATTATATTTATGTGTTATAGGTCCTGTGAGATTATACTTTAAAGAGGATCTGATTTGATGTTTTTTCAGAATTTGTTTCAAGATATAGAGTTCATTTTAGCAGTTCTTGTAATGGTGGCTTGGCAGCAGCCAATTCTCTCAGCATTGTTTGTCTAAAACAGACTGTATTTTTCCTTCAGATATGATGCTTAGTTTAACTGGATACAAAATTATTGGCTGATAATGGTTTTGTTTGTGGAGGCTAAAAACAGGACCACAATCCCTTCTAGCTTGTAGAGTTTCTGCTGAGAAATCTGCTGTCAATCTGGTAAGTTTTCCTTTATTGGTTAGCTAGTACTTTTGTCTTACAGCTCTTGAGAGTCTTTTTTTTTTTTTAACTTTAGATAATCTGATGACAATGTGCATAGGCAATCTTTTTGTGGTGTATTTTCTTTTTTCTTTTTCTTTTTAAAAATTTATTTATTATACTTTAAGTTCCTGGGTACATGTGCAGATCATGCAGGTTTGTTACATAGGTATACACGGGCCATGGTGGTGGTTTGCTGCATCCATCACCTCATCATCTACATTAGGTATTTCTCCTAATACTAACCCTCCCCAATCCCCCTATCCCGTGCTATCCCTCCCCTAGCCCCTACTCCCCAGGCCCCAGTGTGTGATGTTTCCCTCCCTGTGTCCTTGTGCTCTCATTGCTCAACACCCACTTACAAGTGAGAACATGTGGTGTTTGGTTTTCTGTTCTTGTGTCAGTTTGCTGAGAATGATGATTTCCAGCTTCATCCATGTCCCTGCAAAGGACATGAACTCATTCTTTTTTATGGATGCATAGCATTCCATGGTGTAGATGTGCCAGATTTTCTTTATCCAGTCTATCATTGATGGGTGTTTGGGTTTGTTCCAAGTCTTTGCTATTGTGAACAGTGCTTGCAATGAATATATGTGTGCATGTGTCTTTATAATAGAATGATTTATAATCCTTTGGGTATATATCCAGTAATGGGATTGCAGAGTCAAATGGTATTTCTATTGCTAGATCCTTGTGGAATCGCCACACTGTCTTCCACAGTGACTGAATTAATTTACACTCCCACCAACAGTGTAAAAGCATTCCTATTTCTCCGCATTCTCTCCAGCATTTGTTGTCTCCTGAATTTTTAATGATTGCCATTTTAACTGGTATGAGATGGTATCTTAATGTGGTTTTGATTTGCATTTCTCTAATGACCAGTGATGATAAACTTTTCTTCATACGTTTGTTGGCTACATAAATGTCTTATTTTGAAAAGCATCTGTTCATATCCTTTGCCTGCTTTTTGATTGGTTTGTTTGTTTTTTTCTTGTACATTAGTTTAAGTTCTCCATAGATTCTGGATATTAGCCCTTTGTCAGATGAGTAGATCGCAAATATTTCTCCCCATTCTGTTGGTTGCTGGTTCACTCTTTTGGTAGTTTCTTTTGCTGTGCAGAAGCTCCTAAGTTTAATTAGATCCCATTTGTCTATTTTGGCTTTTGTTGCCATTTCTTTTGTGTTTTAGTCGTGAAGTCCTTGGCCATGCCTATGTCCTGAATGGTATGGCCTAGGTTTTTTTCTAGAGTTTTAATTTTTTATTTTTTTATCGTTTTTATTTTTTTACTTTAGGTGCATACTATATCTGACATTTTCCCCCATGTTTTCCTTCCCCAATCTCCCCAGCCCCACTGTCTCTCCCCTACTCCTCCCAACTGCCCCCAGTGTGTGATGCTCCTCTCCCTAAGTCCGCGTGTTCTCAATGTTCAACACCCACCTATGAGTGTGAACATGCAGGATTTGGCTTTCTGTTCTTGTGTCAGTTTACTGAGAATGATGGTTTCGATTCATGCAAGTCCCTACAAAGGACACGAACTCATTGTTTTTTATGGCTGGGCAGTATTCCGTGGTGTATATGTACCAGATTTATTTTCAAGTCATTCTTTGTGCTTCTTGTATTTAGACGTCTAGGTCTCTAGCAAGGCTGGAGAAGTTTTCCTCAATTATTTCTCCAAATATGTTTTTCAAACTTTTAGATTTCTCTTTTTTCTCAGGAACACTGATTACTCTTAAGTTTGGTCATTTCACATAATCCCAGATTTCTTGGAGGCTTTGTTTATATTCTCTTATTGTTTTTTGTCCTTGATGGGTTGGGTTAATTTGAAGATCCTCTCTTTGAGCTATGAATTTTTTTCTTCTACTTGCTCAATTCTATTGCAGAGACTTTCCATAGCATTTTGCATTTCTATAAGTGTGTTCAATTTTTCCTGAAGTTTTTTTTTTATGCTACCTATTTTCTTGAATATTTCTTCCTTCACTTCCTGTAACTTTTTTTGGATTTCTTTGCACTGGGCTTTGCCTTTCTCTTGTGCCTCACTGATTAGATTAATAACCAACCACCTGAATTCTTTCTCAGGTAAATCAGAATTTCTTTTTGATTTGAATTCATTGCTGGTGAGCTAGTGTGATTTTGGAAAGGTGTTTTAAAGACCTTGTTTTGTCATATTATCAGAGTTGTTTTTCTGATTTCTTTTCATTTGGGTAGGCTCTTTTAGAGGGAAGGTCTAGACTTGAAGGCTGTTTTTCAGATTCTTTTGTCCCACTTCATATTCCCTTGATGTCATACATGCCCCTTTTCCTATAAATGTGGCTTCCTAAGAGCTGAGGTGTAGTAATTGTTATCTATTTTTTGGGTCCAGCCACTCAGCAAGTGTACCAGGCTCTGGGATGCTACTAGAGTTTGTCTGCACAGAGTCCTGTGGTCCTGTGATGTGAATTGCCTATGAGTCTCTCAGCCATGGATACCAGCACCTTTTCTGGTGGAGGTGGCAAGAGGTGAAAGAAACTCTGTGAGGATTCTTAGCATTGATCGTTTTATGCTCTATTTTTTTGCAGGTTAGCCTCCTGCCAGTAGGCAGCACTTTTCAGAGAACATCACTTGTGGTAATATGGAGAGGAACCAGCAGTGTGCAGAAACCTAGAACTCTCAAGAGTATATTCCCTTTATGTTAGATACTAGGGTAAGAAGGGAAGGACCATCAGTTGAGGGCAGGGTTAGACATGTCTGAGCTCAGACTCTCTTTAGCCGGGTCTTTCTGTGGTTGCTGTGGAGGATGGAGGTGAAGTTCCCAGGTCAATGGATTTATGCACCTAGGAGAATTATGGCTGCCTCTGCTGTGTGGCTTTCAGAGAATTGGGAAATAACCAGCAGTCACAGGCCTCACCCAGCTCCCTTGCAGTCTTAAGGGCTGGTCTCACTCTCACCATGCAACCCCTAACAACACCAAGTCCATTTCAAGGCAGTGGGCAAGCAGGCTAAACTTTCCCAAGGCTAACTGCCTCCCAGCTGCAAAAGTAAAAGGCTTTTGTTCTACCTCCACCTGTGGAGTCTGGACACCAGATTTGCACCCTCCCCTATTTTGTCCAGAAGGCTTCTCAACCGGTTCAAATTGTTACACAGTTGAGCTATAGATTTTATACTTTCTGTGGTATTTTTTTCTGCACCTCTGGCTGCCCTCCCAAAAGATCCCTGTAATTATGCTGAGTTAAAGTAGTTAGTCACAGAGTCAAAAGGTGACGTCAGCAAAATGGCAGAGTAGAATATTTCAGCCTTCACTTTTCTTATTTAAAAAACAATTGGACAGCTATCCACAAATAAAAATAACTGTGGAAAAACTTAAGAGTCTACTTAGGAAGCGAAAACAGTAAAGTGGAGGAATAAGACTGAAAATAATTACACTAAAAAGGTATAACTAACAGTTTTATTTTGCTTGCATCATCCCATCCCTCAGCCAGCACTGCTCAGAAGAGTGGGAAATCCCTAGACTGTGAGTTTCCCTCACAGAGGAAAGTAAACCAGGTAAACAACCAGCTTCTCTAACCTTTTGGGGCACCACCTGAATTATTAGTGATATGGTGTGGCTACGTCCCCACCCAAATCTCATCTTGAATGGTAGCTCCCATAATCCCCACATATTATAGGAGAGATCCAGTGGGAAATTTCTGAATCATGGAAGCAGAGTTAGTGATTGAGTCTCATGAGAGGTGGTTTTATAAAGGGCAGTTCCCTTACACACACTCCTGCCTATTACCATGTAAGACATGCCTTTGCTCCTCCTTCACCTTCTACCATGATTGTGAGACCTCTCCAGCCATACGGAACTGTGAGTCTATTAAACCTCTTTTTCTTTGTAAATTACCCAGCTCCAGGTATGTCTTTATTGGCAGCATAACAGACTAATACGACTATCTGAGTCTCACCCCACCCAGACCTCTGGGCAGACTGTCATACTTGAGACACCTGGAGATGAATAGGAACAAGGAAGAATGGGGTTATAATATCAGCCAAGCTGAAAGAGGTACTGTAGTCCCTCATGACCTGCTCTGCATAGGATGCATCAGTCTTCCATACTGAGGACCTGAATAGCCCTAGTGGCTACCATGTAGCACTCACAATATTCACTGCCTAAAACCCCAGTGTTTTCCACTATACACCCCAGCAGCTTTCACAGCTGAAGAAACTAACATCCAGCACAACTGCACTGGATCCTCATCATCTTTCACTGAGGGATTTATAGTTTTCACTTTCAGAGTTTCTAGGTACCTGAACCAACAATCTTTTTTCTCCTCCTTCTCTGGAAACACCCTGGCTGCTGTCATTATGGCTGCCTCAGCTCAGAATCCCAGTGCAGCCACCAAACATGTATATGCAGATAGCCTTGAGCCCCTGCCCTAAACCATACCCCAGACCTGTGCATGAACCCATGGCTAATACCTATAGCTGGGCTCATGTACAATGCCAGCCCTGCCCTCTTTAGCTGCATGTACACAGGCAGTTGCCCCCAATTCCTGTGCTCCTTGTCACTGAATCCACACCTCTGCAGCCACCCACATGCACTCCACCAGCTTCAGTTTCTTCAACTGTGCACAAATGTAAACAGGTACTTGACCACCATCACTGCCCCCATGTCCTGCACATGCCTTTAGCTGGTCTCTGTAGCTGCATGCATAAATGCTGTTGGTTTTATTACCCCATTCCTGCCCTCACCGTTATGCTTGCAGCAATAGCTATTCCTGGAAGGTGCATGTGTATGTGCCACCTGCTCAAGTCCTGCAGATATTCAGGCACACACAGCTAGCCTGACCCCAGTTGCTGACCCACTAATAACCATGCAATTGCACACCACCAATCCACAATATACTGTGTATACCTCAAGTCACTCTGGTCTCTGTCTTTAGTTCCAGTCTTCACCATTATACATATATCTGCAATTGGCCCTTGCCACCATACACATATTTGCAACTGGCTCCCACACCTGAGCATGTGCACACCAATATATGTAGCCTCCACTGCTGCCTCCCCTAGTTACTTGCCACTAGAATTGGAGATGCTCCTAAGGATCTCAATATTCTTTGCAGCCACTGCAGTCTTCCTGCATCTTTAGTCACCAAAAATTATGCAATTATGCATATCGCTGACCCCAAATGCTCAAACCAACAAGACACTGCCTTTTCTTTGACTTGAAACCACTGAAGATCCCCTTTCTTAGTGTCCAACACCTCTAGACTTGATGCAACAACAATCTCTAGTGTGTCATCTCCCAAAGGTATTTCGTTACTGATGTCAGTCCATAAAGCCCAGGAAAGGTGACTGCTTCCAAAAATGTGCAGACAACTTTGCAAGGCTATCACCAATCAACTCTAAAAAAACTGGTGATCCATGAATTGTTGAGCAAAGATTTTATAATAAGTGTTCTAAAGAATGTCAGCAAGTAACAAGAGAATGCATATAAACAATTTAATGTACAGCTAAGGTACATTAAAGGGAACATTATAGCAAAATTATAGCACTAAATGACCACATTAAAAAGTTAGAAATATCTCAAGTTAACAATCTTACATCACAACTAAAAGAACTAGAAAACCAAAAGCAAACAAATCTCAAAGCTAGCAAAAGAGAATAAATAACAATAATCAGAGCTTAACTGAAAAATATAGAGACACATGAAAAAATTCAAAAGGTCAATAAATTCAGGAGGTGGTTCTTTTGAAGAATTAGTAATATAGACCACTGGCTAGACTAATGGAGAAGAAAAGAGAAGATTCTAATAAACACTATAAGAAATGACAAGGGGGATACTACCACTGATCCTGCAGAAATAAAAAACAAATCCACCAACACATTATAAAGCTAATTGACCATGATTAAGTAGGCTTTAGCGATGGTATGCAAGATTGATTCAACATAGGCAAATCAATAAATGTGATTCATCACATGTACAAAACTAGACACTCAACATCCATTCCTGTTAAAAAAAACTCTCAATAAACTAGGTGCTGAAGAAACATACCTTAAAGTAATAAGAGCTGTCTATGACACACCCACAGTCAACATCATACTGAATTGACAAAACCTGGAAGCATTCCCCTTGAAAAGAGCAACAAGACAAAAATGCCCTATCTCAACACTACAATACAACATATTATTGGAAGTTCTGGCCAAGGCAATCAGGCAAGAGAAGGAGAAAAGGGGTATACAAATAGGAAGAGAGAAATTCAAGCTATTCCTGTCTACGAATAATATCTCCCTCTATCTAGAAAACTCCATACTCTCAACCAAAAAGCTTTGTAAGGTGGCAAACAACTTCAGCAAAGTCTCAGGATACAAAACCAGTGTGCAAAAATTACCAGCATTCCTATACACTGAGAGAGTCAAGCTGACAGCCAAATCAGGAAACAAACTCCCATTCACAATTGTCACATAAAGAATAAAATATCTAGAAATACAACTAATTAGAGAGGTAAAAGATTTCTATATGGAGAACTGCAAAGCACTGCTTGAAAAAAAAAATTCAGGGATGACACAAACAAATGAAAAAATATTCCAGACTCATGGATAGGAAAAATCATACTGTTAAATTGGCCATACTTCCCAAAGAAATGTACAGATTTGATGCTGTGTTTATTAAACTACAATTGACATTCTTCATAGAACTAGAAAAAATAAACTATCTTAAAATTTATATAAAACCAAAAAGGAACCCAAGTAGCCAAGGCAATCCTAAGCAAAAAGAATGAAGTTGGAGGCATCATATTGCCAAACTTCAAACTAGACTACAGGGCTACGGTAACACAAACAGCATGGTAATGTCATAAAAACAGACACATGGACCAAGGGATAAGAATAGAAATCCCAGAAATAAGACTTTATATCTATAACCATCTGATTTTTAACACAGCTGAGAAAAACAAGCAATGGGGAAAGGATTCCCTATTCAACAAACAGTGCTGAGAGAACTGGCTAGTCATATGCAGAAGATTGAAATTGGACTCCTTCTTTACGTCATATATAAAAATTAACTCAAGATTGATTAAATACTTAAATGTTAAGCCCAAAACTATAAAAACCATGGAAGACAAGCTAGGCAAAGTACTCAGGACATAGGCATGGGCAAATATTTTATGAGAAAGACCGCAAGAGCAATTGCAACAAAAGCAAAAATTGACAAACAGGATTTAATTAAACTAAAAAAACTCTGCACTGTAAAAGAAACTATTATTATAGTGAAGTGACAACCTACAGAATGGGAGAAAATTTTTGCAAGCTATGCATCTGGAAAAGGTCTAATATCCAGTATCTATAAGGACCTTAAACAAATTTACAAGAAAAGAAAAACAAACAACCCTATAAAAAGTGGGGAAAGAACATGAGCAAACGCTTTTCAAAGAAGCAATACATGTGATGAACAATCATAAGAAAAAAATCTCAACATCACTGATTATTAGATAAACGTAAATCAGAACCACAATGAGATACTATCTAACACGAGTCAGAATAGCTACTATTGAAAGGTCAAAAAATAACAAATGCTGGCGAGGTTGAAAAAGGAATGCATATGTACTGTTGGTGGGAGTGTAAATTAGTTCAAACATTGTGGAAAAATGTGTGGTTGTTCCTCAAAGAACTAAAGACAGAAATTCCATTCAACCCAGCAATTCAGTTACTGGGTATATAACCTAAGAAATATAAATAATTTTATTATAAAGACACATGTTCATGTATGTTCACTGCAGCATTATTCACAATAGCAAAGACATGGAATCAACCTAAATGTCCATCAATGATAGAGTGAATAAAGAAAATGTGGCACATATACTCCATGGAATTCTATGCAGCCTTAAAAGAGAATGAGATTATGTCCTCTGCAAAGACATAGATGAAGCTGTGGCCCATTATCCTTAGAAATCTAGCATAGGAACAGAAAACCAAATACCACATATCCTTACCTGTAAGTGAGAGCTAAATAATAACACATAGACACATGGGGAAAACAACAAACACTAGGGCCTTTTGTAGGTTGGAGGGCTGGAAAAGGGAGAGTATCAAGGAAAGCTACTATGGAGAGTATCAAGGAAAACTATTAATGGATACTAGGTTTAACACCTGGGTAATAAAATAATCTATACAACAAATCTCCATGACACCAGGTTTACCTATGTAATTAACCTGTACTTGTACCCTTAAAGTAAAAATAAAAATTAAAACACAATTTAAAAAAAAAAAAAGCAATACAAGAATAAAATGAAAATCTCAAGAAAAAGATAAAACAGAAGAAAGAATCAAGCAAAAATCTTGAAGCTGAACAATACAATGGCTGAATTTTTAAAAATAATTTACACTTTTATCTTAGATTCAGGAAGTACATGGCAGATTTGCTACATGGGTATATTGTGTGATGCTGAGGTTTGGGGTATGATTGATCTCATCAAGCAGATAGTAAGCATAAAACACAATCAGTAGTTTTTCAAGCCTCCCCCTCTCCTTCATACCTCCCTCTACAAACCCCCAGTTTCCATTGTTGCCATCTTTGTGTCAATGAGATGGACCCAATGTTTAATTTCCACTTATGAGAGGATATGCGGTTTTTGGTTTCCTGTTTCTGCATGAACTCACTTAGGATTATGACTTCCAAGTCCATTCATGTTGCTGAAAAAGACATGATTTTACTCTTTTCATGGCTGCATAGTATTCTTTGGTGCACCTGTATCTTTTTAATTCAATACACCTATGTTGATTCCATGTGTTTGCTGTTGTGAAAATTGCTATTAATATCATGAATGTAAAAGTGCATGTGTCTTTCTGGTAAAATAATTTACTTTTTGGATATATATCCAGCAATAAGAATACTGGCCCAAATGTTAGTTCTATTTTAAATCCTTTGAGAAATATCCAAACTGTTTTTCACAGCAGCTTAATTGATCTTTATTCACTACAAGAGTGTGTAAGTGTTACCCTTTCTTCACAGCCTTGCAAGCATCTGTTGTTTTTTTTGTTTTTGGTAGTAGCCATTCTGACTGGTGGGAGATGGTATCTCAATGCTGTTTTAATTTACATTTCTCTAATGATCAGTGATGCTGAGCATTTTTTTTCATATGTTTGTTGGCCATTTATATGTCTTCTTTCGAAAAGTGTCTGTTCATGTCCTTTGTCCATTTTTTAATGGGGTTGTTTTCTGCTTGTAAATTCAAGTTCCTTATATAGTCTGTGTATTAGACCTTTGTCAGGTGCAAAATTTTCAAATATGTTCTCCCATTACATAAGATGTCATTTTACTCTTGATAGTTTTTCTTGCTATGCAGAAGTTCCTTAGGTTAATTAGCTTCCACTTGTACAATTTGTTTTTGTCACAATTAGTTTTGGAGTCTTTGTTATGAAATCTTTGTCAGGTCCCATATCCAGGGCAGTATTTTCTAGGTAATCTGTTAGAATTTTTATCATTTCAGGTCTTACATTTAAATCTTTTATTAATCTTCCATTAATTTTTGTCTATGCTAAAAGGTGGGAGGTTCATTTTAATTCTTCTATATATGACTAGGCAGCTATCTCAGTACCATTAATTGATTAAGTAATTCTTTCTCCCTTGCTTATCTTTGTCAACTTTGTTAAAAATTAAATGACTAAAGGTGTGAGACTTTATTTTGGGATTCTCTATTTTGTTCCCCATTGGTCTACATGTCTCTTTTTGTATCAGTACCACGTTGTTTTGGTTACTGTAGCCTTATAGTACACTTTAAAGATTGGTAATGTAATTTTGTTTATTTCTCTTTCCTGATTGGTGTGGCTAGGACTTCTAGTACTCTGTTGAATAGGAGTTGTTTGACCACAATGTAATCAAACTAGAAATCAACAGAGAGATATCAGGAAAATCTTCAAATACTTAAAAACTAAATAACATTCTTCAATATAATCTGTGAGTAAAAAATAATATCTCAAGAAACAAAATCAAAATATACATTTAGTTGAAAAAAATTAAAATAAACATAAAAATTGGTGGTACACAGCTAAGGCAGTGCTGAAAATAATATGTACACCATTGCATTTGTACATTAGACAAAATGTAAAGTCTCAAGTCAAAAATCTACTGTCTCACATTAAGAAATTATTTTAAAAAGTGAATGCTTCCAGTTTTTGCCCATTCAGTATTATACTGGCTGTGGGTTTGTCATAAAACCCACATAGCTCTTCTTATTTTGAGATACGTTCTATTGATACATAATTTATTGAGAGTTTTTAGCATAAAAGGCTGTTGAATTTAGTTGAAGGGCTTCTCTGCATCTATTGAGATAATCATGCAGTTTTTGTCTTTCGCTCTGTTTATGTGATGCATTATGTTTATAAATTTGCATATATTGTACTAGGCTTGCATTGCAGAAATGAAGCCAACTTGATCATGGTGGATAAGCTTTTTGATGTGCTGTTGCATTTGATTTGTCACTATTTTATTGAGGATTTTTTGTATAAACTTTCATCATGGATATTGGCCTAAAATTTTCTTTTTTAGTTGTGTCTCTGCCAGGTTTTGGTATCAGGTTAATTTTGGTCTCATAAAATGAGTTAGAGAGGATTCCCTCTGTTTGTATTGTTTGGAATAGTTTCAGAAGGAATGGTACTAGCTCCTCTTTGTACTTCTGGTAGAATTCAGCTGTGAACCTGTCTGGTCCTGGACTTTCTGTGTTTGTCCTAGACTATTAATTGCTTCCTCAGTTTGAGACCTTGTTATTGATCTATTCTGAGAATCAGCTTCTTCCTGGTTTATTCTTGGTAGGGTGTAACTTTCCAGCAATTTATCCATATCTTTTAGATTTATGAGTTCATTTAAATAGAGGTGTTTGTAGTATTCTCTGATGGTAGTTTGTATTTCTGTGGGAACGGTGGTGATATCTGCTTTATCATTTTTTTAATTGCATCTATTTCATTCTTCTCTCTTTCTTCTTTATTAGTCTGGCTAGTGGTCTATCTATTCTGTTGATCTTTTCAAAAACCCAGCTCCTGGATTCACTGATTTTTTTGAAGGGATTTTTCTGTCTCTGTCTCTTTCAGCTCTGCTCTGATCTTATTTCTTGTCTTCTGCTAGCTTTTGAATTTGTTTGATCTTGCTCCTCTAGGTTTTTTAATTGTGATGTTAGAGTGTCAAATTTAGATCTTTTCTGCTTTATCTTGTGGGCATTTAGTGCTATAGATTTCCCTCTACACACTGCTTTATATGTGTCTCAGAGATTCTTGTACGTTGTGTTTTCATTCTCATTGGCTTCAAAGATTCAAGACCTGATTGTTCAGTTTCCATGTAGTTGTGCAGTTTTGAGTGAGTTTCTTCATCCTGACTTCTAATTTGATTTCTCTGTGGCCTGAGAGACACTTTGTTATGATTTCCATTCTTTTGAATTTGCTGAGGAGTGTTTTACTTCCAATTATGTGATCTATTTTAGAATAAGTAAGATGTGGTGCTGAGAAGAATGTATATTCTGTGGATTTGGAGCAAAGAGTTGTGTTGATGTCTATTAGGTCCGCTTGGTCCAGATCTGATTTCAAAACCTGGATATCCATGTTAATTTTCTTATTCATCTGTCTAATATTGACAGTGGGGTGTTAAAGTCTCCAAGTATTATTGTGTAGGAGTCTAAGTCTCTTTGTAGGTCTCTAAGAACTTGCTTTACATATTTGTGTGCTCCTGTATTGGGTACAAACATATTTAGGATAGTTAGCTCTTCTTGTTACATTGATCTTTTTACAATTATGTAATGGCCTTCTTGGTCTCCTTTGATCTTTGTTGGTTTGATCTCTGTTTTATCAGAGACTAGAATTGCAACCCCAACTCCCCCTTTTTTTCCTCTCTATTTTCTTGGAAAATCTTCTTCCATCCCCTTATTTTCAGCATATGTGTATCTTTGCATGTGACATGGGTCTCCTGAATACAGCAAACCAATGGGTCTTGATTCTTTATCCAATTTGCCAGTCTGTGTATTTTAATTGGGGCATTTAGCCCATTTATATTTAAGGTTAATATTTGTGTGTAAATTTAATCTTACCACTATGAGACTAGCTGGTTTTCTCTTTAGTTGATGCAGTTTTTTAATAGTGTAGGTGGTCTTTACAATTTTGGTATGTTTTTGCAGTGGCGGGTGCAAGTTGTTCCTTTCCATGTGCATTGCTTTCTTCAGGAACTCTTGTAAGGCAGTCCTGGTCTTGACAAAATCTCTCAGCATTGGCTTGTCTGTAAAGGATTTTATTTCCCCTTCACTTATAAAGCTTAGTTTGGCTGGATACAAAATTCTGGTTTGAAAATTATTTTATTTAAGAATATTGAATATTGGCCCCCACTCTCTTCTGCCTTGTAGGGTTTCTGCAGAGAGATCTGCTGTGAGTCTGATGGGCTTTCCTTTGTGTGTAACCCGACCTTTCTCTCTGGCTGCCCTTAGCATTTTTTTCTTCGTTTCAACCCTGGTGAATCTGGTGATTTTGTGGCTTGGGGTTACTCTTCTTGAGGAGTATCTTTGTGGTGTTCTGTGTGTTTTCTGAATTTGAATGTCGGCCTGCATTGCTAGGTAGGGGAGGTTCTCCTGGTAATATCCTGAAGTGTTTTCCAACTTGGCTGAAATTTCCTCATCAATTTCAGGTACACCAAGCAAACATAGATTTGGTCTTTTCACATAATCCCATATTTCATGGAGGCTTTGTCCATTTCTTTTCAGTCTTTTTTTTCTAATCTTGTCTTCTCACTTTATTATTTCAATGAGTTGATCTTCAATCTCTGATATCCTTTTTCCACTTGACTGATTGGGCTATTGAAAGTTGTGTATGCCTGACAAAGCTCTTGTGCTGTTTTTCAGCTCCATTAGGTCATTCATGTTCTTCTCTAAATTGTTCATTCTAGTTAGTTTAACCTTTTTTCAAGGTTCTAAGCTTCCTTGCATTGGTTAGATATGTTCTAACTTGCATGTTCTAACATGCTGTTTTAGCTCAGAGAAATTTGTTATTACCCATCTTCTGAAGCCTGCTTCTGTCAATTCCTCAAACTCATTTTCCATCCAGTTTTGTTCCCTTGCTGATGAGGAGTTGTAGTCCCTTGGAAGAGAAGTTCTGGGTTTTGGAATCTTCAGCCTTTTTGTGCTGGTTTCTTCTCATCTTTGTGGATTTATCTACTTTTAGACTTTAAAGTCAGTAACCTTTTCATGGTTTCTCTGAGTGAACGCCCTTTCTGTAGATGTTGAACCTTTTTTTCTGTTTGTTTTTCTCCTAACAGTGAGGCTCCTCCACTGCAGATCTTCTGTAGTTTCCTGGAGGTCCACTCCAGACCCGCTCACCTGGCAGTCACTAGTGGGGGCTGCAGAACAGCAAAGATTGCTGCCTTTTTCTTTATCTGGTAGCTTCAGCCTAGAAGGGTACCTGCCAGATGCCAGCCAAATCTCTTTTTTATGAGGTGTCTATTGGCCCCTACTGGAAGGTGTCTCCCAGTCAGGATATATGCAGTGTCAGGGATCTACTTGAGGAAGCAGTCTATCCCTTATCAGAGCTCACACACTGCACTGGGAGATCAACTGCTCTCTTCAGAGATGCCAGGCAGGGATGTTTAAATCTGTTTAAGCTGTACCCACCCTGCCCCTTTTCCCATGTGCTCTGTCCCAGGAAGGTGGGGGCTTTATCTATAAGTCTCAGATGTGCTGCTGTCTTTTTTTCAGAGATGCTCTGCCTATCCAGGAATGAGTATAGTGACAGTCTGTCTGTAAAGGCCTTGCTGAGCTACTATGGGCTCTGCCCATTTCTAACTTCCTAGAGACTTTGTTTAGACTGTGATGCTAAAACCACCTACTCAACTCTCAGCAGTGTCAGATGCCCCTCCTCCCACCAAGCCCAAAAGTCCCAGGTCAAGCTCAGACTCCTGTGCTGGCTGTGATAATTTCAAGCCAGTGAACATTAGCTTCTGGTTTTTGTAGGGGTGGGGCCCTCGAGAAAGATTAGTTGGCTTCCTGGCTTCAGGCCCCTTTCCAGGGGAGTGAATGCTTCTGTCTCACTGGAAATCCAGGCACCTCTGGGGTATGAAAAAAAAAAACTACTGTGGCTAGTTTGGTGTTTTCTCAAATGGTCACCCAGTTTTGTGCTGGAAACCCAAGGCTCTGGTGTTGTAGACACCACAGAGAATCTTCTGGTGTGCAGGTTTTGAAGACCATGGGAAAAACACAGTATCTGGGCCACAGTGCAGAGGACAGTATCTAATGGATTCCCTTGGCTAGGAGTGGGAATTCCCTGAACCCTTGCACTTCCCGGGTGAGGTGATGCCCCACCATGCTTTGGCTCACCTTTCGAGGGCTGCCCTGGCTGTCCAACCATTCCCAATTAGATGAACCGGGTACCTCAGTTGGAAATGCAGAAATCACCCGCCTTCTGCATCAATCTCACTGGGAGCTGAAGATCTAAGCTGTTTCTATTTCGCTATCTTGCAAGAAGTCGAAGGCTGCTTTACTTTATCAAAGAATAAAGTCACATGAACTAAAAAGTACAACAGCCTTTGTCTTCACTTTTAAAAATATTTAATGCAAGTGCTTATTTTGTTTTAATTTAATTAATTAGAGCTCTTTTTTCATAGACATTACACATACAACACTTATATAACTACACATTAAGGCGTAAATGAATCCAGTAGGTATTAGATTTTTTCATTTTCCAAACTCCTAATTGGATTATCGTTCTCTGGTTGGAGCCCGTTAATAGCTAGACTAGAAAAACATATCGTTTCTAGTATATAAAAAACAGGTATATTCGGAAGACAAAAACAGATTTTGAGAGGGATTCATCTGCTTTTAATTCCTGGGGCTCCATAAGAAAACAGAGGTTTCTTCCCTCTCAGGCATGCATTAAGAATGACAAGGCAAAATGGAGAAAAGTGATCCAGTCAACTGAATAAGAACACTTTTCCAGAGAAACAAGATCCAAGAAGAGAAAACCATAAAGGTCTTTTAATTATGCCTATAACTTGGATATTCACTTTTAATTAAGCTGAGCCATCTTTAAAGAAATCCTTTTAAATCTTTTGTTACACCACTTTAGCTGTGCCAAGCAGCCAATATTTCTGTCTTTCAAGCTTTACTAAAAGCTCAGAAAAAGGAAAATTTAAGGAGGTTCATGGAGGGGAAGAGAATCAACAAATGGCAAAAGTCACACAGATTTCAAGCCATAAAGGATTCATTCCCTAAGCCAGGATTAAACCTGGGCCATCATTGCAAAATAGTGAAGGCTAAAACAAAACACTGCTATGTGCCTGCAGATCACACTGCCAAGAACGTAAAACAAGATGGAAGCCTGTAGTAAAGTTTGCTACTGACCATACAGAGACATCCGAAGCACACTGGATTGGCTACACCTTAAGATAAACCTCACAAATATATTTTTTTATACAATTAAAACTTTACAGAGAAAATAAACAGTGATAGTTGGATTTCTGGATTAGTAAAATGTTTGCTAAAAGTAAAACAAAACTATTGCTCATAAGTTGACTCTTGATCTGGTGGAGAAAAGAAGAAAGCTTAAAGTGCAAGCCTATTCTAACTGCTGACAGGGTAGAGAAAAGGGACAGAAAGCTTAAAGTGCAAGATTGGAAAGATGCCTGGGGGAAGAACCCCTTATTCTTATGCAAATGGTTTCCTACAACAGGGAGAGAAACTTAATTGCTGTCAAGTGGAGATGAACACCCTGGCTGGATGAGGGGAACACTTCCTGGATGCATGTGGGTAACTCTGGCCAGCCTGCTATATGGGACCCAGGGCAATGGCTCATTCCCACCTTTCATGGCTACTGGCCACACACACATGAGGCAGACATTGCCTTGTGCCCCAGCTGAGAGAAAAGGGGTTTGGGGAGCTGTCATTTTCCTGTCCATTCCACACACATGCCTGTGGCTGTTTATATGGGGTTGTTTTCAGTTTCCTCTACTCTCAGAAAACATCTAAAGACAAAAAGCCTCAAAAACGAGAGGGAAGATAATTTTTTTGTTCATATCTTACCCTTTCTCATGTCCCCATAAGGGGCACCAAAATGATGCAGAATTTTTGCTCCTTAGTTTACCTAAACACGGGTTCTTGTTTCACAACCAGGAAAAATTAGGAACATGGATACATCGAAGGGTAAGGAAAGCAGAATTTATTGGGAGAAAATGAAAAAAAAGAAACATTCAATAAAGCAAGAGGAAGTCCTCCCAATGAGCTTTCACCTCACTAATTGAATTCCAGGCCACCACACATGAGCTAAAGGAGCCAGGCTTCAACCCCTTGGCCAAGGCAGAAATTTCTGTGACTCCAACCCATCATCCCAGTGTACAGGTGGATCCCCAGTCTATGGTGAGCATGCACAGACAATCCTCTGGACAAGTTATCTCATCTTCACAAAAGTATCTGATGTAAACCCTTGTGTGGGGGGTCGAAGATATTCCAGTGCTTCCTCATATTTGCCTCCTGTATCTATTAGTATTAGCTTCAATATTCATACTATGAATAGGTACTGAAGATGCTATATGGCATACAGAGGCCTTAACGAATTATACACAAAAGGCTCTAAATGATATCCACATGAGTATCTCTTTGCTAAACGATGAGACCACATTCATGAGGGAAGTAGCTCTGAAAAACTGTATGACCTTAGATATGCTTACTGCAGCCCAAGGGGGAAGATGTGTCATCATAAAAACTAAATGTTGTGTTTATTTTTGGAGATTATGTCTCTTAAATGTGTATCTGATTTTTTATCTGCCATATTGTCTGTACTATTTTATGTTAAAAGGCAGATTAACTTAGCCAGACAAAGGCATAAACTATTTTCCCCTACTTCCCCTCACACACCCACAAAAAGTAATAAAATAAAATTAAAAGGTGTATTTCTCAATATTCCACCCTTTCCACTTTAAATTTGAAGACCTCAAAATCATCTTGACAGAAAGGTATAGACCTGTGTCCTAGCCATGCATCCTTAACTTTGGCAAACAAACCTTCTAAAATTATGGAGATTTGCCTTGATCATTTTCCTTGACTGACAAGAGAAACCTTGGGCATCCTTGGTTAAGTCATAATCTTGATTAAAGCTTACTGGTTTTGGTGATTATGCCTTAAGATTATGGGAGGGTATCTTTGGTAAAAGGAAATTCAAAAGCTGGGAATATCAGCTGTTTGTCACACCTAAAATCTGATAATAAAAAAACTCAAAGTATGTATCTTTTTAAACAATAAAGCTCTATGGTAGAAATTAGCTTCATAAAAGCTGATAGTAAAGCTACTCCTTCCTCTTTTCTGTCTTCAGTATAACATAAAAGTGTTACAGTTAGTTAGGTATGAGCAGGGCAGGAGAGGGCTCTCTCCCCACAGACTAGAAATGTTGAGTGATGGTAGAGCAATAACTGCATTGCCTTTCTAAAAAATGACTATTTGGTTCACCAAGATGGCTGATTAGGAGCAGCTCAGGACTGCAACTCCCAGTGAAAGCACAGAGAGTGAGTGGATGCCACATTTCCAGACAGATTTTTATTGCCCACAGACCAGGAGATTCCCAGGCAGAGGAGCCCCACGGGTTGCCAGCACAGCTGTTTTGGCTGGCACGGCTGTTTTACTGGTGCCCCAGCACGGTGGTTCTCCATACAAAATCCTCTGGTCTGGGTGCCACTTTAGCTGGCCAGAGGAGCTCTGGGAAGGCACAGTCGCCCATTCAGCTGATTACAAAAGGGGACTGAAACAGGGAGCCAGGCCAGGAGATTCCCAGGCAAAAAAGTGCCATGAATCTCAGCGTCACTGTTTCAGCCAGCACAGTGGGTCACCACACGGGAAATCACACAGATCCTGGCACCTTTCAACAGGTGATTGGAACACCTGGGAGAGAGTCAACCATTTAACTAAAAAAAAAAAAAGGCTCTGGGCAGGGAGCCAGGTGATCAGGCTCTGCTGGTCCCACCCCCACAAAAAAAAAAAACAAAAAAACAAAAAAACAGCAATTGGAAGCACTCTGGGTTGAGAGTTTCACAGCAAGCACAGCTGAACCTGGGACAGTACAGCTCTGTGGAGGAGGAGTGTCTGCCATTACTGAGGCACTCCACCACTACAGAGGTAGTCTGCCATTGCTGAGGCAGCCTGCCATTGCCAAGGCAACCTGCTGTTGCTGAGGCAACCCGCCATTACAGAGAGAGTCCACCATTACAGAGGTGGGCCACCATTGCTGAGGCAGTTCTAATTACACCCATATAAACAAGACTGCAGGGAAGTTCACACAGCAGCCAGGCAGAGCCCACAGCAGCTCAGCAAAGCCTCTGTAGGCAGACAGTGACTAGGCTGCCTCCTTGCTGGGCAGGGCAGCCCTGAAAAAAAAAGGCAGCAGCACAACAGAAACTCATATATAAAGCCCTAACTCCCTGGGACAGAACACCTGGGAAGAAGAAGGGGTTTATGAGTTCTGCTGCTGCAGACTTAAACGTAACTGCCCAGAAGATCTGAATGAACAACAGAGCTTACAGCTCAGCACTCGAGCTTGTATAAATGACAGACTGTCTCCTTAAGCAGCACCCTGACCCCCGTATATCCAAAGAGTCAACTCATAAAGGGGAGATCAGACTGACATTTGGTGGGTATCCTTCTGGGACAAAGATAGCAGAAGAAGAGACTGGTAGCAACCTTTACTGTTCTGAAGCTGCTGCAGGTAATCCCCAGGCAAGCAGGGCCTGGAGTGGACCTCAGCAGTCCTACAGCAGAGGGACCAGACTGTTAAAAGGAAAACTAAGAAACAGAAATAATTTCATCATCAACAAACTTGACGTCCACTCAGAGACCCAATCTGAAAGTCAGCAACTACAAAGACCACGGGTGGATAAAGCCATAAAGATGGGAATAAACCAGTGCAAAAAGGGTGAAAACACCCAAAACCAGCATGCCTCTCCTCCTACAACAGATCACAACTCCTCACCAGCAAGGGAACAAGGCTGGATGGAGAATGAGTGTGATGAAATGACAGAATGAGACTTCAGAAGGTGGGTAATAAAAACTTCCATGAGCTAAAAGAACATGTTCTAACCCAATGCAAAGAGACTAAGAACATTGAAAAAAGATTTGATGAAATGCTAACGAGAATGGACAACATAGAGAGGAATATAAGTGAATTGATGGAGCTGAAAAACACAACAGGAGAACTTCACAAAGCATGCACAAGTGTCAACAGCTGAATTGACCAAACAGAAAAAAGGATATCAGAGGTCGAAGATCAACTCAATGAAATAAAACGAGAAGGCAAGATTAGAGAAAAAAGGGTAAAAAGGAATGAACAAAGTCAACAAGAAATATGGGACTATGTGAAAAGACCTAATTTACATTTGATAGGTGTACCTGAATGTGACAAAGAGAATGAATCCAAGCTGGAAAATACTCTTCAGGATATTAGCCAGGAAAACTTCCCCAACCTAGCAAGGCAGGCCAATATTCAAGTCCAGGAAATACAGAGAACACCACAAAGATATTCCTCAAGAAGAGCAACCCCAAGGCACATAATCGTTAGATTCACCAGGGCTGAAATGAAGGAGAAAGTGCTAAGGGCAGCCAGAGAGAAAGGTCAGGCTACCCACAAAGGGAAGCCCATCAGACTCACAGCAGATCTCTTAGCAGAAACCCTACAAGCCAGAAGAGAGTGGGGGCCAATATTCAACATCCTTAAAGAAAAGAACTTTCAACCCAGAATTTCATATCCATCCAAACTAAGCTTGATAAGTGAAGGAAAAATAAAATCCTTTGCATACAAACAAGTACACAGAGATTTAATCACCTCCAGGCCCACTTTACAAGAGCTCCTGAAAGAGGAACTAAACATAGAAAGGAACAACCAGTACCAACCATTCCAAAAACATACCAAAAGGTAAAGCTCATCAACACAATGAAGAATCTGCATCAACTAATGGGCAAAACAGCCAGCTAGCATCAAAATGGCAGTATCAAATTCACACATAACAATATTAACCCTAAACATAAATGGACTAAATGCCCCAATCAAAAGACACAGACTGGCAAATTGGATAAAAAGCCAAAACCGATTGGTGTGATGTATCCAGGAAACCCATCTCACATGCAAGGATACACAAAGGCTTAAAATAAAGGGATGGAAGAAGATTTATCAAGCAAATGGAGAGCAAAAAAAAAGTAGGAGTTGCTATTCTCGTCTCTGACAAAATAGACTTTAAAGCAACAAAGATCAAAAGAGACAAAGAAGGACATTACATAATGGTAAAAGGATCAATGCAACAAGAAAAGCTAACGATCCTAAATGTATATGCATCCTATAGAGGAGTACCCAGATACATAAGGCAAGTTCTTAATGACTTACAAAGAGACTTAGATTCCCACACAATAATAGTGGGAGACTTTAACACCTCATTGTCAATATTAGACAGATGAACCAGACAGAAAATTAACAAGGATATCCAGGACATGAACTCAGACCTGGAACAAGAAAACCTAATAGACATTCACAGAACTATCCACCCTAAATCCACAGAATATACATTCTTCTCAGCACCACATGACACCTACTCTAAAATTGACCACATAATTGGAAGTAAATCACTCCTCAGCAAATGCAAAAGAACAGAAATCATAACAAACAGTCTTTCAAACCACAGTGCAATCAACTTAGAACTCAGAATTCAGAAACGAACCCAGAACCGCACAGCTTCATGGAAACTGAACAACTGACTCTTGAATGTTGACTGGATAAACAATGAAATGAAGGCAGAAATAGGAATGTTCTTCGAAATCAACGAGAATGAAGACACAACATACCAGAATCTCTGGTACACATTTAAAGCAATTTCTAGAGGAAAACATATAGAAATAATTGCCCACATGAGAAGAAAGGAGAGATCTAAAATTGACACCCGATCATCAAAATTGAACGAGCTAAAGGAGCAAGATCAAAAAAACTCAAAACGTAACAGAAGACAAGAATTAACTAAGATCAGAGCAGAACTGCCTAAAGTAATTTACAGATTCAACGCTAACCCCATCAAGCTACCAATGACATTCTTCACAGAACTGGAAAAAACCACCTTAAACTTCATATGGAACCAAAAGAGAGACCGCATAGCCAAGTCAATTCTAAGCAAAAAGAACAAAGTGGAAGGCATCACACTACCGGACTTCAAACTATACTACAAGCCTACAGTAATCAAAACAGCATGGTACTGGTACCAAAACAGAGATATAGACCAATGGAACAGAACAGAGGCCTCAGAGGCTACACAACATATATACAACCATCTGATCTTTGACAAATGTGACAAAAACAAGCAATGGGGAAAGGATTCCCTGTTTAATAAATGGTGTTGGGAAAACTGGCTAGCCATATGCAGAAAGCAGAAACGGGACCCCTTCCTGACACCTTACACTAAAATTAACTCCAGATGGATTAAAGACTTAAACATAAGAGCTAACACCATAAAAACCCTAGAAGAATATCTAGGCAAAACCATTCAGGACATAGGCATAGGCAAGGACTTCATGACGAAAACACCAAAAGCATTGGCAACAAAAGCCAAAATAGACAGATGGGACCTAATCAAACTCCACAACTTCTGCACAGCAAAAGAAACAGTCATTAGAGTGAATCGGCAACCAACAGAATGGGAAAAAAATTTTGCAATTTACCCATCTGACAATGGGCTGATAGCCAGAATTTACAAAGAACTAAAACAGATTTATAAGAAAACAACAAGCATATCCTTTCAAAAGTGGATGAAGGATATGAACAGACACTTTACCAAAGAAGACATACATGAGGCCAACAAACATATGAAAAAATGCTCATCATCACTGGTCATTATAGAAATGCAAATCAAAACTACATTGAGATACCATCTCACGCCAGTTAGAATGGCAATCTTATCTGGAGCCAACAAATGCTGGAGAGGATGTGGAGAAATAGAACCACTTTTACACTGTTGGTGGGAGTGTAAATTAGTTCAACCATTGTGGTAGACAGTGTGGTGATTCCTCAAGGAACTAGAAATAGAAATTCCATTTGACCCAGCAATCCCATTACTGGGTATATATCCAAAGGATTATAAATCGTTCTACTATAAGGACACATGCACACGAATGTTCATTGCAGCACAGTTTACAATAGCAAAGACTTGGAACCAACCCAAATTCCCATCTATGATAGACTGGACAGGGAAAATGTGGCACATATACACCATGGTATATTATGCAGCCATCATAAATGGTGAGTTCATGTCTTTTGTAGGAACATGGATAAACCTGGAAACCATCATTCTCAGCAAACTGACACAAGAACAGAAAATCAAGCACCACATGTTCTCACTCATAGGAGGGTGTTGAACAATGAGAACGCATGGACATAGGGAGGGGAGCACTACACACTGGGGTCTGTTGGGGGGAAATAGGGTAGGAACAGTGGGGGATGGGGAGGTGGGGAGAGATAGCATGGGGAGAAATGCCAGATATAGGTGAAGGGGAGGAAGGCAGCAAATCACACTGCCATGTGTGTACCTATGCAACAATTTTGCATGTTCTCCACATGTACCCCAAAACCTAAAATACAATTTAAAAAAGTTAAAAAAAAATAAAAATGGGAATATCTGTACCTATTAACTGATAAATGAGAGAGCAAAATCCCTTCATTTTTTCTTTCTCTTAAGGAATGTATGATTTATTTTTTGCATTTCATATATATTTGAGCATCAGCTTGTCATATCTTATTAAAATAACTTCATGCAAAAAAAAAAGAAAAATGACAATTTTATAATGCCAGGAGGAAGACATTTTCTGATAGTCCACACATGTTAACATCAAAATGTTAATTAAATGCAGACCACAAGAGAAGCAACTTCCTGGGCATGCATGTTAAGAGACAAAAAAAGTATTGTCTTCTACAGGTATACTTCAACAGCGAAAAGAAGAAAGCATCATCTGGAAATGCTTATAACTTCCTAAACATACTGTGTATGCTCAATTCCAAAGGGTAAGGAAAGTACTGGGCATGTGAAAAACTTACCCTAAGGGAAGAATCAAGGGGAAGATGTGAGTTTATGAAAGTTCTAGGATCATGGTTAAATGGGACACTTGACCTTCTCTTTTTAACCTTCATGTGCCCACTTGGGTCTCTTCCAGGTGCACCTTCCTTTTTTTCTTGTTCTAAAGTATTTTAAAATAAACTTTCATTTTTGCTCTGGAACTTGCCTCCATCTCCTTTTCTGCTTTACGCTCCTCGGTTGAATTCTTCTGAGGAGGCATGGACTAAAGTTGCTATGGACCCATAAGGATAGGTCACTGATAACTCTGGGTAACTCAGATCTCCTCCACCAGTAACAAAAGTATCTAGAGTGAACTTCTAACTATCCAGGCCCCTTAAAAACACAGAAAAGGGCACTACTCACACGCTTTTTGAAACCTTCCCTTTTTCTCTAAGGTATGAAAAGGTTTTAATGCTCTAGTCATAAAAATGTTCCTCTCAGGTCTAATACCACATGTCTTGTATTCTGTTACATAATATATTTGGCTCTTGGTGGTACTGGAGGTTACTTTGTACTGTGAGAGAGGACTTGATCTTTGTGTGTGTGATGGCTGGTGGGTTGATAGTAAGAGTTGCAGTTTTGGAGGTGGCTTACAGAAGTTGTTTATAGTGAATATTTATTACTACAGGGGACTACTCCTATCTTTGTGTGTTAGGTTGATAATTAAACTTTGTCCTTTTATCTTCTCTTGCACAAATTTCTATCTAAGGCATCTGGAGAGTTATGCCATATAAATTATAAAGTATCATTAGAGGGGTTTTATTTATCTTTATGTAACATGACTTCTTTACAACATGACACTGGAATAACATCACATAACAGACAATAAAAGAAAAAATATTTTAACCCCAAATATGTTTATTTGCCATATGTTGAAATAGCCCTGCCAACTTGTCCCTTGTGGGGAAATATCTATATTCTATAGAGTCCTTTTTTCTTTTTTTCAAGACTTCTTTCTGATGTAATAGAGAATCAACTAAGAGTCTGACACCTTTTTAAGTCTGATAAGAAACATTTACAATGTATTTTCTCTGAAATCTGCTACCTGAAAGCTTCATGTGCATAAGAGCCTTGGTCTCCGCAATCCCTTATCTTAACTGAGACATTGTCTTTTCTACTAACTCCAAGTCTTTAGACAAATTTTTTCAACCAGTTGCCAATCAGAAAATCTTAGAATCTGTGTGTAACCTGGAGATCCCTACATCCAGTTGTCCTGCCTTTCCAAACTGAATCAATGTACATTTTACATGTATTTACTGATGTCTTATGACCCCCCTAATATGTGTAAATCCAAGTTGTTGCCTGGCCACTTTGGGCACATATTCTCAGGGTTTAGTTATGGCAGTAACATGAGCCATGGTCACTCATACTTGGCTCAGAATAGACCTCTTTGTATTTTTTACAGAGTTTGAATCTTTTCATCAACAAGTGAGGAAGGACACAGTTTAAAGTCTTAGAAAAATGTTTTTGTAGTGAGGTGCACTGTGAAAGTTTGTGGCATCTAATCTCATGGCATTTTTTTTTCAGGGACCCAGGATTCAATGTAAAAATGGGAACCCTGACTTTTAAAAATGGATTTGCTGCCTTCCAGTTGTGCCTGCTCCTCAAATGATTAAATACTAGGACCTGAAAACTGCAAATATTTTCTTTGTCCTGTTTATTAAAGATCTCCACCTTGAAGGATTTAATCTATTTAAGAAGCAAGCTAAGTTGGAAAGACCACTATCTATCTATTCTGGTGTCTAAAAATTGAATTTCTGACATTAAGCTGGCTATTTTGAAACTCTTTGTTAAAGAAGTTTACATTTATAGAGGAAATCTTTATTTGTAAAGGTACCACCCTTCCTCCAAGCCACTGGAAACTTTTACAAAAGGGAAGACATTGGACTAAAGTTTACCTGACAAATTGTACCTTTAAGATGCTTGACCAGCACTCTTGTCTGGACTGAGCCTACACCTATCCCTTTGTCTGAGCAAGTAATGTTGTTTAAACTTAAGATTTGTGGCTTCGAGATGTAAATTTTCACTTAAAAGAGGTCCTTTTAGAGTGTAAATTTAGAGTTGCCTAGTTAACCACTGTTTAAAACTTGATAGTCAAAGGGGGGAGAAAAATTATTTGCACACTCAGAAGTGTAGAACCTTATAATGCTAAATAATCTCCTTCTGTGTGTCTGTATTACTATACATTTATATATTACCCCTGTGTGTGTATTTCATTATGTAAATATATAAAAGAGTTCTACTTAATTGGCTTAAAGAAAAATCAAAAGTCTTTTAGTTCTTGTGAGTTGGGTAATTAACTAGATAAGACTAGTTAATATTATTGGTTTAATAAAAATGGCTGTACCTTATGAACAGCAAAAAACTTATGTATCCTTGACTTCTTGCTTTAAGTGGCTACAGCCTAATATTTTTACAATGTAAATGGTTAGCAGGAAACTAACTAAAGATGATGGCTAGCTTTGTTCAATATCTTATAAAATTTTATGAACAGTTCAAACATGATTGATTAAAATAAATTAGGCATAAGTATTACATAAAATGTTGGTATGTGATGAATATTTAAAATACCATCTGACGAAGGGCTAATATCCAGAATCTACAAAGAACTAAAACAGATTTATAAGAAAAAAGCAAACAAACCCATTCAAAAGTGGGTGAAGGATACAAACAGACACTTTTCAAAAGAAGACATACATGAGGACAACAAATATATGAAAAAGTGCTCATCATCACTGGTCATTAGAGAAATGAAAATGAAAACCACATTGAGATATCATCTCATGCCAGTTAGAATGACAATTATTAAAAAATCTGGAGACAACAGATGCTGGAGAGGATGTGGAGAAATAGGAACACTATTACACTGTTGGTGGGAGTGTAAATTGGTTCAACCACTGTGGAAGAGACTGGCAATTCCTCAAGGACCTAGAAATAGAAATTCCATTTCAGTCAGCAATCCCATTACTGGGTATATATCCAAAGGACTATAAATCATTCTATTATAAAGACACATGCACACGTATATTCATTTTGGCACTGTTTACAATAGCAAAGACCTGGAACTTACCCAAATGCCCATTGATGATAGACTGGACAAGGAAAATGTGACACATATACACCATGGAATACTATGCAGCCATAAAAAATGATGAGTGTGTGTCATTTGCAGGGACATAGATGAATCTGGAAATCATCATTCTCAGCAAACTGACACAAGAACAGGAAATCAAACACTGCATGCTCTCACTCATAGGCAGGTGTTGAATGATGAGAATACATGGACACAAGGAGGGGAGCATCACACACTGGGATCTGTTGCGGGGGTTAGGGGAGGGACAACAGAGGGTGGGAGGTTGAGGAGGGATAACATGGGCAGAAATGCCAGATATAGGTGATGGGGGGGTGTAGGCAGCAAACCACATTGCCATGTATATACCTATGCAAAAATCCTGCATGATCTGCACATATGCCCCAGAACCTGAAGTACAATAAAATAAATAAATAAATAAATAAATACTACTTACATTCTAGATTTGAACAAAAACTAAGGTTACTAAACTTTTAAATTGCATATGTTAAAATTCTAATTAATATGTAATTAAAACTACCAAAAAAATTTAAAAAGTGTTGTGAGTACATAGTAGGTATAGATTTGTATGGTTCACATAAAATATTTTGACAATGCATGCAATGCTTACCAATCACATCAGAATAAATGTGGTATCCATCCACTCAAGCATTTATCCTTTGTGTTACAAACAATCCAATTATATTGTTCTAGATATTTTAGAAATGGAAAATTAAATTATTTTTGACTGTCAACATTATAAGGTCTTTTAGGCTGGCAGATGGCCCCATGGATGCCATGTTAATATCTGTGACCTGCATGGGCACTCCAGATGAGTCCCTGGAAAATCTGAAGTAACTGGAAGACCATGAAAAGAAGAAGAAATTATCAAATCCTGTGGTGCCTAGTTAACTTTGAGACATTCCCTATTTTTTCTTACTGTGTCCTCAATTGACAAGGCCATTACACTTTGTATCCAACCTTGGCCAATCTCATGACTCCACACCTTATGACCCCCTCCCAGCTTGGCCAACCTCGTGACTCCACACCCTATGATCCCCTCTCAGTTTACAAACCTATGACCCACTCCCAGCAAAAAAACACCCTAAAATTACTTCTGAAACATTCTACTGTTTACTCACAACCTATGAATCCAACTCCCATCCTTCTGCCCTCCACTGACTCCATTTTCAACCTCAGCCCACCTGCACCCAGGTAAATAAACAGCCATGTTACTCACACAAAGCTTCTTTGGGGGAGTCTCTTCATTCAGAGGGCACATTTTAACATTTGGTGCCAAAACCCAGGACAGGTGTACTCCTTTGGGGAGACCAGTGCAGTACCCCCACTCTCCCTCTGTGAAGAGATCCACCTGAGACCTCAACACATCAGACCAGACCAGCAGCTCATATTTAGCATGCCAAACAGCTCTCTCACCACCTTCAGATCAACTAAGCAGTCTCTCCCTCTCTCTTCCTCTCTTTTCCTTTAAATTCTAAGAAGAAAAGTCTCTCCTGTTTTTTTCTCTTTTCCTTTAAATCTTTCTCCTTCAAGTAGAGACAAAAAGACACTCTTTATCTGTGTAGAGCTGGAGGAGACAATTCTCACCCTCTTGCTCAAAAACTCTGATATCAGTCATGGACTCAAGAAGACAGTCTTCTCTTGGTGTTTGGACAATTGTGGGGATGCCTGCCTTGATCACTCATCCACATTACAGCCTAGGAATCAGTCAGGAATGGCTCCTAAAAACCCTGGTAGCTGCTCACTCCTCCTAGTCTCTACTCTTCTCCTTTCCTTAAAAATTATCTCCTTCACCAGGGTCAACATTCCACCCTTTATTCCTCTGTCTTTGCCTCTAGCCTGAGTGCTAAAAAACCTAAAACTTTTTCAACTGTAGCCCAGTCTGATGTCTAAACATCTCATTTTTTCTGTAATACAGCCTGGACTCAATACAAATTAATGGTTCCAAATGGCCAGAAAATGGCACTTTGAATTTTTCTATTCTGTGAGACCTAAACAATTTGTCAACAAATGGGCAAATGGTCTAAGGTGACAGATGCCCAGGCATTTTTTTTGCACTCTAATCTATCCCTAATCTCTATGCCTTCTCTCCCTTCCATCTGTCCCTCATGCCTGCAGCAGTAACACAGAATCCTTTTTGTCCATCGACCCTTCCAACCTTTCTCCTCCCTGTCTGTCTGAACCAGGCCACAATCCAGGCCCAAACCCCCACTCCCAGAGCCCCCGTACTCTTTCTCTGCCCACAACCCACCTCCTTATGCCCCTCCTGTAATCTCTCTATTTCATACCTTGTCCGGCTTACAGTTTAGTCCTGTGGCTAATTCCTCTGCCCCTGCCCAACAAATCCCCTTTTGAAAGGTGGTTGGAGCTGAAGGCATAGTTAGGGAGCACATTCTCTTTATCCAACCTTTTCCAAATCAGCCAATGTTTAGGCTCCTTTTTATCAGATCCTCCGATATTTAACCCAGTCCTATAATCTAAACTGGAGTGACTTAAATGTCATTTTTACTTCTACTCTCACCCTCAAAAAGTGCTTAATATGCATTCTATTACCCAATCAGGCCCAGACATTAAAAAGCTACAGAAATTAAAATCTGGCCCTCAAACCCCACAATGGGAAATAACCAACCTTGCCTTTAATGTGTTTAATAGCCAGGAAGAAGCTGCCAAGTGGCAGAAAAATTTAGAATTACAGATGCTTGCCTCTGCTGTAAGACAAACCCCAGCCACACCACTGGCTCACAAAGATTTCAAAGCGCCCAGACTGTAGCATCCAGCCGGCCCTCCCGGACGTTGCTTCAAGTTTCAGAAACCTGGCTACTGGACCAAGGAATGCCCACAGCCTGAGATTCCTCTTAAGCCCTGCCCCATCTATGCTGGTCCCCCATAGAAATTTGGACTGTCTGACTCGTGTCACTGCTCCCAGAGCTCCTGGGACTCCAACCTAAAGCTCCCAGACCTAATCCTTCCCATATCTCTTGGGCTTGGCAGCTGAAGGCTGACGCTGCCCAAACATCTCAGAGGCCCCCTGGACCATGAGAGATGGTGAGTTTTGGGTAACTCTTACAGTGGAGGGTAAGTTCATCCTCTTCTTAATCAACACAGAGGCCACCCCCTCCACACTGCCTTCTTTTCAAGGACCTGTCTCCTTGGCCTCCATAACTGTTGTGTGAATTGATGGCAAGGCCTCCAGGTCTCTCAAAACTTCCCAAGTCTGGTGTCAATTAGGCCAGCACTCCTTTCCACATTCTTTCCTAATCATTCCCACTTGTCCAGTTCTCCTGTTAGGCAGAGTAATCCTAGTAAAATTTTCTGACTCGTTAACTATTCCTGGACTACAGCTGCACCTCATTGCTACCATCTTTCCTGAACATATACTTTCCACAATAGCTCCCCTTATGTCCCCTTACCTTAACCCTAGGTTGTGGGACACCACCTCTCTATCCATTGCTACAAGTCACTCACCCCTCATCATTCCCTTAAAACCTAACCACCCTTACCTGACCCAGTGCCAGTACCCCATCCCACAACAGGCTTTAAAAGACTTAAAGCTTAAGGGGTTAAAACCTGTTATCACCCATTTATTGCAACATGGTCCTTTAATTTCTACTAACTCTCTTACAATTCCCCTATCCTACCTGTCCAAAAAACCAGACATATTCTATAGACTAATCCAAGACCTCCACCTCATTAATCAGATTGCACTTCCCATCCACCTGGTTGTACCAAACCCCATACCCCGCTATCTTCCATACCCCCTTCCACAACTCACTATTTTGTTCTTGGCCTCAAAAATGTTTTTTGCTAAAGCCTAAATTTCTTCACCGTCTGTTATAATCCTTTGCCAGCATACATGCGCTCTCCCTGCCAAATGTATCCAGTTAATTTTTCAAACCCCAACGGCATCCACTAAACAACAGCTTCTCTCCTTCCTAGGCATGTAGTATACTTTCACCTCTGGATACCAGATTTTGCCCCCTAACCAAACCAGTTTATGAACTTACAAAAGGAAACTTAGCAGACTCCATAGACCAAAAATACTTCCCCCATTCTTTGTTCCATTCTCTAAAAAAGACCTTAGAGACCACTCCTACTTTAGTGCTCCCTAACTCCTCTCAACCCTTCTCTCTCTACAGAGCAGAAATAAGATGTGATGCTGTCAGAATTCTTACACAGGAGCCAGACCCATGGCCTGTAGCCATTTTATCCAAACAACTTAACCTCACAGTCCTGGGCTGGCCCTCATGCCTATGCACAACAGTGCCTGCCACCCTGATACTCTTAGAATCCCTTAAATCACAGACTATGCCCCACTTAACCTCTATAGCTCTCACAACTTCAAAAGTTTAGTTTCCTTTTCATAACTCACATACTTCTTTCAACCCCTTGCATTCTCCAGATTTATGCAGTCACCCCTACTACTTAAACCACACCTCAGAAGGTCTCTGTTTCTATTGTTTTTTGTCTAACTATGCTCAAATTCACTGTACTCATTTACTTTTACATGCTCTGCTTTTGTTTAAGTTGCCAGTTTACACTTTTCTGTTAGGCAATTACAGCTGATATTTCATGGTTTTACTCTCAGGCTGCCACCCTTTAATTCTGTCCTAGAGTGAATAGATGATCTTCTGTGGCAAGGAACTCTCCAGTTCTTCCACCCAATGAAGTTATCTTCTTTCACTCACTCTTAATCTCACTCCCATTCTCTTCCTACCCCCTACTTCTCCCTGATTACCTCCAACATACCATAAACATAACCCACTCTCTCCTAGCCAACTTGAACCCTTTCTTAGCCAGTGATTACTGGTTATGCATTTCCCTCTCCTCAAGTAGAGTTGGTCAGTAGCCGTTCCGGCCCTACTGATCGACTGGACGAACTGTCACATTTCTCTACACCTCCACACTTCCTTCGACAGCCCCCACCTGAACCCCTCAGAAGAACTCCTCTACCTCCTAAACAGAGTCAACAGAGACACTCCAGATATCTCATCCCAATAGGCTGCTGCTCTTCTACACATCTATCTACATAATCTTTTTCCCTATGTCAACTCAACACCCACCGTCCTTGGACCACTAACCACACAAACAACTATTCCTATTCCTGCTCCCTTATGCATTTCCTGACAGTCACCCACTGGAATCACCCTAGGAAATCTCCCACCCTCTTTGTGTTCCTTTACACTTCACCTCAAGAGCCCTACTACCCACATTAACCAAAAAATAGGAGCATACGAACTGTGCATTACAGAAAAGCCCTCCCTTATTACTAGCAGCCTTATAAACATCAATAGCAGGTCTTGCCTAGATAGGCATTTACCCTGTCTCTCACTTTACCCTTGACTACCTTCCCCTTGCTCCTCAGACTCTCCTCCAGACTCCTCTTCCTGTCTGTTCATACCCAATCTTGTTAATGAAAGTGAGTGGTTACTTATAGATATCACATGCTTCCTCAACACCATGAAAACAAAAGCTCTCCCTCCACACAGTTACCCTACCAACCCCGCTACAACATTTAACAGCCACAGTTCTTGCTGGTTCCCTTGGCATTTAGGTGTAAAGTGCCAGTCCCCTCAGAACACTTTCAGTTTACACTTCCAGTTCTGTCTTAGCCAAGGACTTTTTTTCCTCTGTGGTTCTTCTTCTTACATCTGCCTTCCTACCAACTGGACAGGCACTTGTACCCTAGTTTTCCTTACTCTCAAAATTCATATTACCAATGGAAATGAAAGCCTTCTTGCTCCCCTTGTGGTCCCAACATGACACAAGTGGGTCATTCCATTGATCCCCTTACTCGTAGGGTTGGGAATTACTACTGCACTTGGCAAAGGCATAACAGGCCTTACCTCTTCAATCATCACCTTCTGTAGCCTCTCGAATGATTTCTCTGCTAGCATTGCAGAATTAACTTAATCACTATATCTTCTTCAAGCTCAACTAAATTCCCTAGCTGCAGTTGTTTTCCAAGACCACAGAGGTTGTGATTTACTGACTGCTGAAAAAGGAGGTCTTTGCCTCTTTCTAAAAGAAGAATGTTGTTTTTATGTAAACCAGCCTGGCCTCGTATATAATGCCATCAATAAATTAAAAGACAGAGCCCAAAAGCTTGCTAATCAGGCAAATGGTTATTCTGGACCTGGCTGGACTGGCTAGACACTCTCTGACTGGGTGTCATGGCTTCTTCCAAACTTTAGTCCTCTGATACCTATATTTCTCCTTCACTTATTTAGATCCTATACTTTCTGATTAATCTCTCAACTCCTACAAAATCATATACAAGCAATTACCAACTAGTCAATACAACAAATGCTCCTTCTAACAACCATACAATATCACCCCTTGCCCCAAGATCTCCCAGCAGTCTAAATTCTTTCCCATTTTAGGTTTCTGCCCTGCCCCCAATCCTACTTGAAGAAGCCCTGAGAAACATTGCCTCATCACCACTCTGTGCCAGCCTTCCTAATATTCCACTGTGCTCCACTCTTTATTTCTTTTTTCTTTTATTTAACTAATATAAAAAGACAGAAATGTAAGGTCTTTTAGGCCAACTTATGGCCCCATGGATACCATGCTAACCTCTGTGACTTGCAGAGAAACCTCCAGGGACACTCCAGATGCATTTCTGGAAAATCTAAAGTAACTGGAAAACCATGGAAAGAGAAACAAATGATCAACCCCTGTGGAACCTACGTAACTTTGAGACATTCTCTATTGTTTCTTATTCCTGCCTTAATTGACAAAGCCATTGGACTTTGTAACCTACCTTGGCCAACCTCGTGACTCCACACCCTTTGACCTCTCAGATTGCAAATCTATGACCCCCTTCAGCTTGCAAAAAACAGCCCTAAAATTACTTCTGTAACTTTCCACGGTTTACCCCAAACCTATAAAACCAACTCCTATCCCTCTGACCTCCACTGATTCTATTTTTGGCCTCAGCCCACCCGCACCCGGGTGAATAAGCAGCTGTTTGCTCACACAAAGCCTGTAGGCCGGGGGTCTCTTCATTCAGAGCATGCATTTTAACAAACATACTTTTGTGCAAGAAGATACCAGGTCTTATTCATTCTTTCTATTTTTATATTCATTAACCATCCCATTTTCCCCTCATTCCTCTAATATCTTTTTCAGCCTCTATTAACCACCCTCTGCTCTCTATCTCCATGAGTTAGATTATTTTAATACTTAGCTCCCATAAGTGAGAATATGTGATATTTGTCTTTCTGTACTTGGTTTATTTCATTTAATATAATGACCTCCACTTTCATCCATGTAATTGCAAATGAAAGAATGTTATTCTTTTTTTATGACTGACTAGCACTCCAATGTGTATGTGTACAATTTCTTTATCCATTCATCTGTTGATGAACATTTAGGCTGATTCCAAATTTTGGCTATTGTATAGTGCTGTAATAAACATGAAGTGCAGATATATCTTCAATATGCTAATTTTCTTTCATTTGGGTATATGTTTAGGAGAGTCATAGCTAGATCACATCGCAGCTCTAGTTTTAGTTTTTTGAGTAACCTCCAAATTGTCCTCCATAGTAGTTGTACAAATGTACATTCCCACCAACAATGTACAAGGGTTCCATTTTCTCCACATTCTTTCAGCATTTATTGTTGTCTGAATTTTGAATAAAAGATATTTTTACTGGGGTGAGATGAGACTTTATTATAATTTTGATATGTATTTCTTTGATGATCGATGATGTCAATCATATCCGTTTGCCATTTGCATGGCTTTTATTTTTTTTTTGAGAAATGTCTGTACAAATGTTTGGCCCATGTTTCTCAGATTATTATATTTTTTCCTATACAGATATTTGACCATCTTATACATTGGAGCTATTAATCTCTTGTCATATAGGTAGAGTGCAAATGTTTTCTCTTATTCTGTTGGTTGTCTCTTCACTTTGTTTATTGTTTCCTTTACTGTGCAATGGCTTTTTAATTTGATGTTATCTATTTGTCCATGTTTGCTTTGGTTGCCTGTGCTTGTGTGGTATTACTCAGGGAATCTTTCCTCAGTTCAATGTCCTGGAGAGTTTCCCCAATGTTTACTTTTAGTATTTTCATAGTTTGAAGTCCTGGATTTAAGTCCTTAATCCATTTTGATTTGATTTTTGTATATGGTCAGAGATAGGGCTCTAGTTTTATACTTTTGCATATGGCTATCCAGTTTTCTTAGTGCCATCAATTAAACCACCTGTCCTTTCCACAATGTACTTTCTTGGCACCATTGTGAAAAATGAGTTCAGTGCCAATGTATGAATTTATTTCTGGACTCTCTATTCTATGCCATTATCTATGTGTTTGTTTTTATGATAGTACCATGCTGTATTAGTTACTCTGTAGTATTGTCCCATTGAGCTTGGAATATTCCTTACTGCCTTCTTTTTTTACATCATTTGAGTAAAATTAGTATTAGTTATTTTTTAAATGTTTGGTAGAATTCAGCAGTGAAGCCATTGAGTCCCTGGCTATTTTTTATTCCCCTTTGAGACTTTTTATTAGGACTTCAATCTTATTACTTGTTATTGGTCTGTTCAGGTTTTGGACTTTCTCACAGTTCACTCTTAGTAGGTTGTATGTGTCTGGAAATTTATACATTTCTTCTAGATTTTCTAATTTGTTGGCATATACTTGCTCACAGTAGCCACTAAGGATTCTTTGAGGTATGAGATGTAATGTCTCCTTTTTCATCTCTAATTTGGTTTATTTGGGTTTATTCTATTTTTACTTTTTAAAGATGCATCATTATGTTGTTTATTTGAAGATTTTTTTTTCCTTTGTAGGCACATATAGCTATAAATGTGCCTCTTAGAACCGAGTTTTATCTATGTGTCACATAGATTTGGATATGCTTTGTTTCTATTACTCATTTCACAAAATTTTTCAGTTTTCTTTTTAATTTTCTCATTGACTTACTGGTCATTCAGGAGCACCTTGTTTAATTTTTTTGTTTTCACACAGTTTAGAAAATTTCTCTCATAATTGATTTTTAGTTTTTTTTTTTTTAATTGTACTTTAGGTTCTTGGGTATATGTGCAGATCACGCAGGACTGTTGCATAGGTACATACATGGCAAGGTGGTTTGCTGCCTCCATCCCCCCGTCACCTACATCTGGCATTTCCCTCCATGTTATCCCTCCCCAACAACCCCACCCCGCACTGTCCCTCCCCTAACCCCTCCAATAGACCCTAGTGTGTGATGTTCCCCTCCCTGTGTCCATGTGTTTTCATTGTTAAACGCCTGCCTATGAGTGAGAACATGTGGTGTTTGATTTTCTGTTCTTGTGTCAGTTTGCTGAGAATGATAGTTTCCAAATTCTTTCATGTCTCTCCAAAGACACAAACTCATTGCTTTTTATGTCTGCATAGTATTCCATGATGTATATGTGCCACATTTTCCTTGCCCAGTCTATCATTGATGGGCATTTGGGTTGGTTCCAGGTCTTTTCTATTGTAAACAGTGTGGCAATGAACATATGTGTGCATGTGTCTTATTAATAGAATGATTTATAATCCTTTGGGTATATATCCTTTTATAGCTTTCTCTAGCTTTAGGAGTTCTCAGATATTAATACTTTTGAATAAACTTTTCACCCCTATCTCTTTCTCTACCTCCTCTTCAAGGTCAATATGTCTCAAATTTGTTCTTTTGGGAACATTTTCTAGATTTTGTAGGTGTGCTTCATGGTTTTATATTCCTTTTTTCATCTCCTCTGATAGTGTATTTTCAAATCGCCCTTATTCAAGCTCAATTCTTTTTTCTGTTTGATCAGTTCTGCTATTGACTCTGATGCATTCTTCAGCATGTCAATCACATTTTTCAGCTGTAGAATTACTTTTTTATTCTGTTTAATTATTTCAATACCTTTGTTAAATTTATCTAATAGAGTTCTGAATTTGTTCTCTGTGTTATCTTAAATTTCTTTGAGTTCCCTCAAAACAGCTATTTTGAGTTCTCTGTCTGAAAGATCACATATATCTGTTCCTCCATAATTGGTTTCTGTTGCCTTATTTAGTTCAATTGAGAAATCATATTTTCTTAAATGGTCTTAATGGTTGTGGACGTTTGTCTTTGTCTGGGCATTGAAGAGTTAGGTATTTATCATAGTGTTTGCAGTCTGAGCTTGTTTGTAGATGTCCTTCTTGGGAAGAGTTTCCAGGTAATCAAAAAGACCCAAATTTTTTTATTTAAGATGTATCTTCATTAAAGAGCACCTGAAGCCCAGTATTGATCTGGTTTTTGCATACTCATACAAGTACTGCTCTGATGGTCTTGAATAAGATCTGGAAAAGTTCTCTGGGTTACCAGGGATAGACTCTGTATTAGTCCATTTTCACAGTCTGATAAATACATACATTAGACTGGGCAATTTGAAAAAGAAAGAGGTTTAATTTGACTTAGAGTTCCATGTGGCTGGAGAGGACTCACAATCATGGCAGAAGGCAAGGAGGAGCAAGTCCCATCTTACATAGATGGCAGCAGACAAAGGGAGAATGAGGAAGATGCAAAAGCAAAAACCCCTGATAAAACCATCAGGTCTCATGAGACTTATTCACTACCACAAAAATAGTATGGGGGAAACTGCCCTTTTATTCAATTACCTCCCATCGTGTCCTGCCCACAACATGGGGTAATTATGAGAGTACAATTCAAAATGATATTTGGGTGGTGACACAGAGCCAAATGGTATCATTTTACCCCTGGCCCCTGCCAAATTTTGTGTCCTCACATTTTAAAACTAATCATACCTTCCCAACAGTTCTGGAAAGTCTTAAGTCATTTCAGCATTAACTCAAAAGTCCACAGTCCAAAGTCTCATCTAAGACAAGATAAGTCCCTTCTGCCTATGAGTCTGTAAAATTAAAAGCAAGCAAGTTGTTTCCTAGATACAGTGGGGTTAATGGCATTCAGTAAATAAAACCATTCAAAATGGGATAAATTGACCAAAAAAAAGGGGCTACAGAGCCCATGCAAGTTTGAAGTCCAGCAAGGCAATCAAATCTTAAAGCTCCAAAATGATCTCTTTTGACTGCAGGTCTCACATCCAGGTTACAAGAGGTGGGTTCCCATGGTCTTGGGTAGCTCCATCTCTGTGGCTTGACAGGGTACAGCCTCTCTCCTGGCTGCTTTCATGGGCTGGTGTTGAGTGTCTATGGCTTTTCCAGGCACACAGTGCAAACTGTTGGTGGATCTACCATCCTGGGGTCTGGAGGATGGTGGCCTCTTTTCACAGCTACACTAGAAAGTGATCCAGTAGGGACTCTGTGTGGGGGCTGTGTTCCCACATTTTCTTTCTGCACTGCCCTAGCAGAGGTTCCCCATAAGAGCCCTGCCCCTGCAACAAACTTCTGCCTGGGAAACCAGGCATTTTCTTACATCTTCTGAAATCTAGGCCAAGGTTATCAAACCTCAATTCTTGACTTTTGTTCACTAACAGGCTAAACACTACATGGAAGCTGTCAAAGCTTGGCTTGCATCATTTGAAGCCATAGCCCAAGCTCTACATTGGCCCCTTTCAGCCATGGCTGGAGCAGCTGGAACGCAGGACACCAAGTCCCTAGGCTGTGCACAGATCAGGGACCCTGGACTCAGGCCATAAAACTGCTTTTTCCTCCTCAGCATTCTGGCCTGTAATGGGGGAGGCTGCTGTGAAGACCTCTGACATGCCCTGGAGACATTTTTCCCATTGTCTTGGGGATTAAAATTTGGCTCTTTGTTACTTATGCAAATTTCTGCAGCTGGCTTGAATTTCTCCTTAAAAAATGGAATTTTCTTTTCTATCACATTGTCAGGCTGGAACTTTTAAAAACTTTTATTCTGTTTCCTTTTTAAACCTGAATGTTTTTAACAGCACCCCAAGTTACCCCTTGAATGCTTTGCTGCTTAGAAGTTTCTTCTGCCAGATACCTTAAATCATCTCTCTGAAGTTCAAAATTCCACAAATCTCTCAAGCAGGGACAAAATCCCACCAATCTCTTTGCTTAAATATAACAAGAACCACCTTTGCTCTAGTTCCTAAAAAGCTCCTCATCACTATGTGAGACTACCTTAGCCTGGACCTCATTGTCCATATTGCTATCAGCATTTTGGTCAAGCCATTCAACAAGCCTCTAGGAAGTTACAGAATTTTTCAAATTTTTCTATCTTCTGAGCCCTCCTAACCATTAGAGTCTCTGCCTGTTATCCAATTCCAAAGTTGCTTCCACATTTTTTAGTATCTTTTCAGCAATGCCCCATTCATCCGGTACAAATTTACATTATTCGTCTATTTTCTCACTTATCAAAAGACATACCTGAGACTGATCAATTTACAACATAAAGAGACTTAATTAGACTTACCGTTCCAGCTGAGGAAGCCTCACAATCATGGCAGAAGGCAAGGAGGAACAAGTTCCATCTTACATGGATGGCAGCAAGCAAAGAGAATGAGGAAGATGCAAAAGTGGAAATCACTGATAAAACCATCAGATATCATGAGACTTATTTACTATCATGAGAAAAGTATGAGAGAACCACCTCCATGATTCAATGATCTCTCACTGGGTCCCTCCCACAAGAAGTGGGAATTATGGGAGTACAATTCAAAATGCTATTTGGGTGAGGACACAGAGCCAAACCATATTCGATTTTTTTTCTTTTCTACTCTTTCTCAAGCAGAGCCTCTGTTTCTATTCTGAGCTGTCTTGATCTGAGCATGAAGTGACACAAGCAGTTTTGTGGTCATCACCACTTAGGTACTGTGCTTAGTCATCACCACTGGTACCGTGGTCATCATTATTGGTACTGTGCTTAAATATATACCTGAGACTGGACAATTTACAAAATAAATAGGCTATCCTACTGTGGCTGAGCTGGTATCTAAGATGAAGCCAGCACAGCACTGGGTCTTACTCAAGGCCCACTGTAACCACTACCTGGCTACAACCTATGTTTGTTTAAGGCTTTAGGACTCTAAAATGAGCAAGTGGTAAAATCAACCAGGCTTCTGTTCTTCACTTCAGAGTGGGAATTTTCTTCAGGATCTGAATATGTTCCAAAATGCCACCCAGGAGCCAGGGACTCAACTCCAAAACCTTATGTCTACCTCATGTTCTATTGTATTGTGACTGAGCTGACACTTAAACCACAAGTCATGGTCCTTCCTTCTCTTCCCTCTCTGTGGTCACTACCACCACAGGCCCATGAGAAGTACTGTCAGGTTACCACCAATGTTCCTTTAAGACTCAATATCTCAAAATGGAGACATAGACCAATGGAACAGAACAGAGGTCTCAGAAGCAACACCACATATCTACAACCATCTGATCTTTGACAAACCTGCCAAAAACAAGCAGTGGGGAAAGGACTCCATGTTTAATAAATGGTGTTGGGAAAACTGGCTAGCAATGTGCAAAAAGCAGAATCTGGACCACTACCTGTCACCTTACACTAAAATTAACTCCAGATGGATTAAAGATTTAAACATAAAACCTAACACCATAAAAACACTTGAAGAAAACATAGGCAAAACCATCCAGGACATAGGCATAGGCAAGGACTTCATGACTGAAACATCAAAAGCAATGGCAACAAAAGCCAAGATAGACAAATAGGATCTAATTAAAATTCAGAGCTTCTGTACAGCAAAAGAAACCATCATTAGAGTGAATTGGCAACCAACAGAATGGGAAAAAAATTTTGCAGTCTACCCATCTGACAAAGGGCTAATATCTATAGTCTACAAAGATTTAAAACAGATACACAAGAAAAAAACAAACAACCCCATTCAAAAGTGGGTGAAGGATAAGAAAAGACACTTTTCAAAAGAAGACATACACGAGGCCAACAAACATATGAAAAAATGCTCATCATCACTGGTTATTAGAGAAATGCAAATCAAAATCACATTGAGATATCATCTCACACCAGTTAGAATGGCGATCATTAAAAAATCTGGAGACAACAGATGCTGGAGAGAATGTGGAGAAATAGGAACACTCTTACATAGTTGATGGGAGTGTAAATTAGTTCAACCATTGTGGAAGACAGTGTGGTCATTTCTCAAGGATCTAGAAATAGAAATTCCATTTGATCAAGCAATCCCATTACTGGGTATATACCCAAAGAACTATAAATCATTCTACTATAAAGACACATGCACACGTATGTTCATTGCAGCCCTGTGTACAATAGCAAAGACCTGGAACCAACCCAAATGCCCATCAATGATAGACTGGACAAAGAAAATGTGGCACATATATACCATGGAATACTACTACACAGCCATAAAAAATGATGAGTTCGTGTCCTTTGTAGGGACTTGGATGAATCTGGAAACCATCATTTTCAGTAAACTGACACAAGAACAGAAAACCAAACACTTCATGTTCTCACTCATAGGTAGGTGTTGAACAACGAGAACATGTGGACTCAGGGAGAGGAGCATCACACACTGGGGCAGTCATGGGGGGCTAGAGGAGGGACAGCAGGAGGTGTAGAGGGTGGGGAGGGATAACATGGGGAAAAATGCTGGATAGTGTGCACCTATGCAACAACCCTGCATGACCCGCACATGTACCCCCAGAACCTAAAGTAAAAAAAAAGAGGACTCAAGATCTCTTCAGTCAGTTTTTGATGTATGCTGCCTGGCCTTAAACTCACCCCCCAGGGTAATGGGATCCCCTCTTACCAAAGGAAAATCGATAAATGCCATTTAAGATACATGGCCTGGAATAAGGGACCCCAGAGCTCACTTTGTCCTATAACCTTCTGTGGCCTAGCTAATACCTAAGCTGTAAGACAATGTTTCCTTTATTTTGTCTTCCACTTTTTTTTTTTTTTTTGAGACAGAGTTTCGCTCTTGTTACCCAGGCTGGAGTGCAATGGCGTGATCTCGGCTCACCACAACCTCCGCCTCCTGGGTTCAGGCAATTCTCCTGCCTCAGCCTCCTGAGTAGCTGGGATTACAGGCACGCGCCACCATGCCCAGCTAATTTTTTTTTTTTTTTTTGTATTTTTAGTAGAGATGGGGTTTCACTATGTTGACCAGGATGGTCTCGATCTCTTGATCTCGTGATCCACCCACCTCGATCTCCCAAAGTGCTGGGATTACAGGCGTGAGCCACCGCACCTGGCATCTTCCACTTTTTTAAGCATGAGGAATGCCTCTCCATAGCCACTACACAACTGGAACTGTGCTGAATCTCACATGAAGCGAGAAAGTCTCAGTCTCACCCAAGTCCCATGGTGCACTACCTCAGTATTGCTGCTGTTTATTTAGGGTCCAAGGGCTCTTTAGTCTGCAGGTGATGGGTTCTGTCAGAACTGAGTCCTTCCCTTCAAGGCTGTGGGTTCCCTTCTGGTCCAGGTTGTGTCTAGAAATGCCATTCAGGAGCTGGGACCTGGAAAGGGGGCCTCATGACTCTGACTTGTGTCCTAGTCTACTGTGGCTGAGCTGGTATCCAAGATGCAAAACACAGTCCTTTGTACTCTGCTCTCCAATCTCCTCGAGTGGAAGGGAGGAATCTGTTTTGGAGAGACAAGCTGTGCAGGCTAGGGTTGGGGAAGGAATAGCAAAAGCACTCTCTTAGCTACTGCTGCTGATAGATATCTTTGTAGTTTATGCATCCACCAAGTCCGCTGGCTCTGGGACCAGTTCAGCACTAGGAATTACGTAGGAGTTGCATTTCTTTTGACCTGGATCACTTTTCACGTTTAGTTATGGCTCAAGAGCATTTTAGCCTATGGTTGTAAGGCTTGTTGGGACTCAAGTTATTACTGCTGGGATGAGCATTTCCTCTCTGTCTAAAGCTTGTTTAAATATACCCTCCATGGGAAAGTTTTAGCTGATGTTAACCTAGTTTTGCTTTCTTCTCTGACAGGGCAGAACTGAGTTCAATGCAATGTTTTATACTTACTGCACTCTCCTCCCAAGTGCAGAGATTCTCTCTCCATGCCATGCAGCTACTGCCAGGGGATGGAAAAGAGGTGACATCTGTGATTCAAGACTCTTTTCTACCCTCTTCAGTGCCTCTTTTCATAATATAAAGTTAAAACAAGCTTCCATAAGTGCTCATGTAATTTTTGGTTCTTGTGAAGGAATTTTCTTTGTGTAGATAGTTGTTATAATGGTGCCTTTGCAGGATGATGACCAGTGGAGCTTTCTATTCATCCAATTTGCTTTACTTTTGGAGAGGAAAGTTGAAAAGAGAGAGTAGTGTATATATATATATATATATATATATATATATATTGCATAAGAGAGAAATTTGTGTTGTCGAAATGATAGGAAGAAAATTTTTGTCCTATGGTACAACTCCAATATAAAAATAAGATATAGGACAAAACTGAAGGTTTAAGCAAATCGTATAAGGTTTGTGGAAGATTAATCTTATAAAAAATTGTGTGTGAGTTATCAAACTGGATAAAGTTAAAAGGGACTTATTGGTAAGTAAATATTGAAAATTATTATCAAAAGCACACAGACATGAAGTCAAATTCTGGGACTCGTGTCAAAACAATAGGATTTCCTCAGAGCATTGATTTTGTCTTTAATTAAAAATTGTAAGAGGTTATAAATATTTTATAAAATTCTTATCTTGTGTAGTCAAAACAGATTAAATGATGTTTTTATTAGGTTTATTGACATTAGCTCTAATATCACTAAAACACTACTATAAAAGTAAAATTCGGTTTAATTTTTTTGAACAGGAGTTCTTTTTGTAGTAATATTAAGAAATAGTAAAAAAAAAAAAAAAGCTTTTTGTCTATCTTTTAAGTAAACTAAAATAAGAAAGATGAGAGAGAGAGAGGCTGTTGGTCTACATTGTCTTTCTTGGGTCTTTTGATTGATTCGGAAAAAAGTCTCCTCTCTATCAAGGAGTAAAGGCTTTCAGTTTTTCAAAGATTTGAATTATCACTTTGGCTATATACAAAACTATTATTTTACAATGATCTGTGATCCTATTTTAATCAAATATTTAAAACCTTTCATATTTGACATACTTCTCAAAATTGAATTTCAAATTCTAAAATTCAGCCTTTCGAGCCCTGGAAGTTCCAGATAGGCATTTTAGGCTTATTTGGTTTGTAAAAATTAAGTAGGGAGCATTGTCAAATAAGAAACAGTGTTCAGCTCTCTGAGTCATATTTGTATAAATATGTTATCAACATGTGTTCCAAAAGTTTATAAGATTTTAAAAATTCTGATAGCTTAGTGTATGTTATAACTAGTAATTATAATTTTTATGGTTTTTTTTTCTTAACTTTAAGTTCTGGTATACATGTGCAGAACATGCATGTATGTTACATAAGTACACACGTGCCTTGGTGATTTGCTGCACCAATCAACTCACCAGTCAACTAGGTTATAAGCACAGCATGCATCAGGTATTTGTTCTAATGCTCTCCCTGTCCTTTCCCCCACTCCCCAAAAGGCCCCAATGTGTGGTGCTCCCCTTCCCTGTGTCCATGTGTTCTCAATGTGCAACTTCCACTGATAAGTGAGAATATGCTGTGTTTGATTCTCTATTCCTGTGTTAGTTTGCTGAGAATAATGGTTTCCAGCTTCATCCATGTCCCTGCAAAGGACGTAAACTCATTGTTTCTTATGGCTGCATAGTATTACATGGTGTATATGTGCCACGTTTTCTTTATCCAGTCTATCATTGATGAACATTTGGGTTGGTTCCAAGTCTTTGCTATTGTAAATAGTGCTTCAGTAAACATATATGTGCATGTGTCTTTTTAGTCGGACGACTTATGATCCTTTGGGTATATACCCAGTAATGGGATGTCAGTTCAAATAGTATTTCGGGTTCTAGATCCTTGAGGAATTGCCACACTGCCTTCCACAATGATTGAACTGAGTTACACTTTCACCAACAGTGTAAAGCTGTTCCTATTTCTCCATAGCCTCACCAGCATCTGTTGTTTCCTGACTTTTTAATGATCACCATTTTAACTGGCATGAGATGCTATTTTATTGGGATTTTGATTTGCATTTCTCTAATGATCAATGATTATGAGCTTTTTTTTTTCAAATGTTTCTTGGCCACATAAATGTCTTCTTTTGAGACGTGTCTGTTTATATCCTTTGCCTACTTTTTTATGGGGTTGTTTTCATCTACATTTGTTCAAATTCCTTGTAGATTCTGTATATTAGCCCTTTGTTAGATGGATAGATGTCAAAAATTTTCTCCCATTCTGTAGATTGCCTGTTCACTCTGATTATAGTTTTTTTGCTGTGCAGAGACTTTTTAGTTTAATTAGCTCCCATTTGTCAATTTAGGCTTTTTTTTTTTTTTTTTTTGCAGTTGCTTTTGGTGATTTAGTCATAAAGTCTTTGCCCATGCCTGTGTTCTAAATAGTATTGCCTAGGTCTTCTTCAAGAGTTTTTAGGATTTTAGGCTTTATATTTAAGTATTTAATCTATCTTGAGTTAATTTTTGTATAAGGTGTAAGGAAAGGGTCCAGTTTCTCTTTTCTGCATAGGGCTAGACACTTTTCCCAGCACCATTTAAATGAGGAATCCTTTACCCATTTCTTGTTTTTCTCACGTTTGTTGAAGATCAGGTGATTGTAGATGTGTGATGTTATTTATGAGGCCTCTGTTCTGTTACATTGGTCTATGTATCTGTTTTGGTACCGATATCATGCTGTCTTGGTTACTGTAGCCTTCTAGGATAGTTTGAAGTTAAGGTAGCATGATGTCTCCAGCTTTGTTCTTTTTACTTAGGATTGTCTTGACTATATAGGCTCTTTCTTGCTTCCATATGAAATTTAAAGTAGTTTTTTACTAATTATGTGAAGAAAGTCAATGGTAGCCTGACTGGAATAGCATTGAATCTATAAATTACTTTGGGGAGTATGACCATTTTCATGATATTGATTCTATCTTCCATGAGCATGAAATGCTTTTCCATTTGTTTGTGTCCTCTCTTATTTCCTTGAGCAGTGGTTTGTAGTTCTTCTTGATCAGGTTCTTTACATACTTTGTAAGTTGTATTCCTAAGTATTTTATTCTCTTTGTAGCAGCTGTGAATGGGAATTCACTCATAAGTTGGCTCTCTGTTTATGTATTATTGGTTTATAGGAATGCTTGTAATTTTTGCACATTGATTTTGTATTCTGAAAATTTGCTGAAGTTGCTTATCAGCTTAAGGAGTTTTGGAGCAGAGATGATGAGGTTTCTAAATATAAAATTATGTTGTCTGCAAACGGAGACAATTTGACTGCCCCTCTTCCTATTTGACTATACTTTATTTCTTTCTCTTGTTTCATTGCCTGGCCAGAAGTTTCAATACTATGTTAAATAGGAGTGGTGAGAGAGGGCATTGTTTTCTTGTGCTGTTTTCAATGGGAACGTTTCCAGCTTTTGTCTATTCATTATGATATTGGCTATGGGATTGTCATAAATACCTCTTATTATTTTGAAACATGTTTAATTACTACCTAGTTTATTGAGAGATTTTAGCATGAAAGGGTGTTGAATTTTATTGAAGGTCTTTTCTACATCTATTGAGATAATCATGTTGCTTTTGTAATTGGTTCTGCTTATGTGATGGATTACACTTATTGATTTGCATATATTGAACCAGCATTGCATCCCAGAGACGAAGCAGGCTTGATCATTTTGGATACACTTTTTGATGTGCTGCCGGATTTGGTTTGCTAATATTTATTGAATATTTTTACATTGATGTTCATTAGAGATATTAGACTGAAATTTTACTGTTTTCTTGTGTCTTTGATTTTTTTTTAAAAAAAGAGGAGTCCCTCCTTTTGTTTGGAATAGTTTCAGAAGGATTAGTACCAGCTCCTCTTGATACCTCTGGTAAAATTGGGCTGTGAAACCATCTGGTCCTGGACTTTTTTGGTTGGTAGGCTATTAATTACTGCCTCAATTTCAGAACTTGTTATTGGTGTATTCAGGGATTCATCTTGAATTAGTCTTGGGAGGGTGAATGTGTCCAGAAATTTATTCATTTCTTCTAGACTTTCTAATTTGTTTGCATAGAGGTGTTTATAATATTCTCTGATGGTAGCCTGTATTTTTGGGAGATCAGTGGTGATATCTCTTTTATCATTTTTGTTCTATTTTATATTTCTTTCTTTTCTTTTTTATTAATCTGGCTAGTGATCTATTTTGTTAATATTTTCAAAAAACCAGCTCCTCGATTCATTGATTTTTTGAAGGATTTTCCGTGTCTCTCTCTCTCTTCAGTTATGCTCTGATCTTTTTTTATTCTTTTCTTTTCTTTTTCTTTCTTCTTTTTTTTTCTTTTTCCTTTTTTGCATTTTAGGTTTCGGGGTACATGTGAAGAATATTCAAGATTGTTGCATAGGTACACACGTGGCAGTGTGATTTGCTGCCTTCATCTCCATCACCTACATCTGTCATTTCTCCCCATGCTATCTCTCCCCAACTCCCCACATCCCGATGTCCCTCCCCTATTTCCCCCTGACAGACCCGAGTGTGTGATGCTCCCCTCCCTGTGTCCATGTGTTCTCATTGTTCAACACCCATCTATGAGTGAGAACATGTTGTGTTTGATTTTCTGTTCTTGTGTCAGTTTGCTGAGAATGATGGTTTCCAGGTTCATCCATGTCCCTACAAAGGACATGAACTCATCGTTTTTTATGACTGCATAGTATTCCATGGTGCCACATTTTCCCCGTCCAGTTTATCATCAATGGGCATTTGAGTTGGTTCTAAGTCTTTGCTATTGTAAACAGCGCTGCAATGAACATTCATGTGCATGTGTCCTTATAGTAGAACGATTTATAATCCTTTGGATATATACCCAGTAATGGGATTGCTGGGTCAAATGGAATTTCTATTTCTAGGTCCTTGAGGAATTGCCACACTGTCTTCCACAATGGTTGAATTAATTTACACTCCCACCAACAGTGCAAAAGTATTCCTATTTCTCCACATCCTCTCCAGCATCTGTTGTCTCCAGATTTTTTAATGATCGCCATTCTAACTGGCGTGAGATGGTATCTCAATGTGGTTTTGATTTGCATTTCTCTAATGACCAGTGATGATGAGCATTTTTTCACATGCTTGTTGGCCTCATATATGTCTTCTTTTGTAAAATGTCTCTTCATATCCTTCACCCACTTTTGAATGGGCTTGTTTGTTTCTTTCGTGTAAATCTGTTTTAGTTCTTTGTAGATTTTGGATATCAGCCCTTTGTCAGATGGGTAGATTGCAAAAATTTTTTCCTATTCTGTTGGTTGCCAATTCACTCTAATAACTGTTTCTTTTGCCATGCAGAAGCTGTGGAGTTTAATTAGGTCCCATTTGTCTATTTTGGGTTTTGTTGCCAATGCTTTTGGTGTTTTGGTCATGAAGTCCTTGCTTATGCCTATGTCCTGAATGGTTTCACCTAGGTATTCTTCTAGGGTTTTTATGTTGTTAGGTCTTATGTTTAAGTCTTTAATCCATCTGGAGTTAATTTTAGTGTAAGGTGTCAGGAAGGGGTCCAGTTTCTGCTTTCTGCACATGGCTAGCCAGTTTTCCCAACACCATTTATTAAACAGGTTCTTAATTATTTCTTGTCTTCTGCTAGCTTTTGAATTTATTTCCTCTTGCTTCTCTAGTTTTTTTTTTTTTAAGTGTGATGTTAGGGTGTTGATGTTAGATATTTCCAGCTTTCTGATATAGTCATTTAGTGCTAAAAATTTCTCTCTTAACACTGCAATGGTAGTGTCCAAGAGATTCTAGCATGTTGCCTCTTTGTTGTCATTGATTTCAAGAAACGTCTTTATTACTGCCTTAATTTCATTATTTATCCAGTAGACATTCAGGAGCAGGTTGTTCAGTTTCCATATTGTTGTGCAGTTTGAGTGAGTTTCTTAATCCTGAGTTCTAATTTGATTGCACTCTGGTCTGAAAGACCGTTTGTTATAATTTCCATTTTTGGCATTTCCTAAGGAGTGTTTTACTTCCAATTATGTGGTCAATTTTAGAATAAGTGCTATGCGGTGCTCAGAAATATGTATAGTCTCCTGATTTTGGGTGGAGAGTTCCGTAAATTTATTTTAGGTTTGCTTGGTACAGAGCTGAGATCAAGTCCTAAATATCCTTGTTTATTTTCTTTCTCATTGATCTGTCTAATATTGACAGCGGTGTGTTAAAATCTCCCACTATTATTGTGTCAGAGCTTAAGTTTCTCTGTAGTTCTCTAAGAACTTGTTTTATAAATCTGGCTGCTCCTGTATTGAGTGCATATATATTTAGGATAGTTAGCTCTTCTTGTTGCCTTGATTCTTTTACCATTCTGTAATACTCTACTTTGTCTTTTTGATCTTTCTTGGTTTACAGTCTGTCTTATCAGAGACTAGGATTGCAAAGTTTGCTTTGCTTTAGTTTACATTTGCTTGGTAAATATTCCTTCTTCCCTGTATTTTGAAACTTTGTGTGTCTTTGCATGAGAGATGGGTCTCCTGAATACAGAACACTGATGGATCTTGCCTATTATTCAACTTGTCAGTCTGTGTCTTTTAATTAGGGCATTTAGCCCAATTACATTTAAGGTTAATATAGGGAATTTAGCCCATTTACATTTAAAATTAATATTGTTATGAGTAAATTCGTTTCTGTTTTCATGATGCTAGCTGGTCATTTTGCACATTAGTTTATGCAGTTTCTATCTAGTGTCATTTATCTTTATATTTTGGTGTGTTTTTGCAGTGGCTGGTATGAGTTTTTCATTTCTATATTTAGTGCTTCTTTCAGATGCTCTTGCAAGGCAGGCCTGGTGGTGACAAAATTCCTCAGCATTTGCTTTTCTGTAAAGGATTTTATTTTTCCTTTGCTTATGAAGCTTAGTTTGGTTGAATATGAAATTCTGAGTTAAATCTTATTTCTTTTTAAGAATGTTGAATATTGGTCCTTACTCTCTTCTGGCTTGTATGGTTTCTGCAGAGAGATCCACTGTTAGTCTGATTGGTTTCCCTTTGCAGGTAACCTGACCTTTCTCTCTGGCTGCCCTTAACATTGTTCCTTCATTTCAACCTAGGAGAATCTGATGATAATGTATCTTTTTGCCGCTCTTCTTGAGAAGTATCTTAGTGGTGTTCTCTGTATTTTCTGAAGTTGAATTTTGATGTTTCTTGCTAAATTGGAGAAGTTCTCCTGCATCATATCCTGAAGTGTGCTTTCCAACTTGGTTCCATTCTCCCTGTTACTTTCAGGTACAGCGATCACTAATAGATTTGGTCTTTTTATGTAGTCCCATATTTCTTGGAAGCTTTCGTTGTTCTTTTTCTTTTTTTTCTCTCTAATCGTGTCTTTACTTTTTATTTCAGTAAGTTGATCTTCAATTTCTGATATCCTTTCTTCTGCTTGATTGATTTGGCTATTGATACTTGTATATGCCTGATGAAGTTCTCATGCTGTGTTTTTCAGCAGCACTTCCTGTAACCTTTAATCAAGGTTCTGAACTTCCTTGCATTGAGTTAGATCATGCTCCTTTAGCTCAGAGGAGTTTGTTATTACCCCGTTCCTAAGGTGACTTTGGTCAATTTATCAAACTCATTCTCCATCTAGTTTAATGCCCTTGCTAGAGAGCAGTTGTGATCATTTAGAGGAGAAGAGGCATTCCAGTTGGATTTTTTTACCATTTTACACTGTTGTTTTTTTTCTCATATTCCTGCATTTATCTACCTTTGATCTTTGAGGCTGATGACCTTTGGATGGGGTTTTTTTGTGGGAATACTTTTTGATGAGGTTGATGTTATTACTTTCTGTTTGTTAGTTTTTCTTCTAACAGTCAGGGCCCTCTTCTGCAGGTCTGCTGGAGTTTGCTGGAAGTCCACTCCAGACCCTGTTTGCCTGAGTATCACCAACAGAGGCTGCAGAACAGCAATGATTGCTGCCTGCTCCTTCCTCTGGAAGCTTTGTCCCAGAGGGGCACCCACTTGATACCAGCTGGAGCTCACTTGTATAAAGTATCTATCAACCCCTCCTGAATGGTCTCCCCCAGTTAGGAGGCACAGGTGTCAGGGAAACACTTGAGGAAGCAGTCTGTCCCTTAGCAGAGCTCGAGAGATGTGCTGGTAGAATTCTCCTTGCCAGAATTCACTGCTCTCTTCAGAGCTGGCTGGCAGGAACATTTAAGTCTGTTGAAGCTGAAACCACAGCTGCCCCTTCCCCCAGGTGCTCTGTCCCAGGGAGATGGGAGTTTTATCTATAAGCCTCTGATTGGGGCTGCTGCCTTTCTTTTAATGATGCCCTGCCGAGTGAGGAGAAATCTAGAGAGGCAGTCTGGCCACAGCTGCTTTGCCACACTGTGGTGAGCTCTGTCCTGTATGAACTTTTTAGCCCTGTCACGGGAAAGCCACCTACTCAAGTCTCAGTAATGACGGACACCCCTCTTCTTACCAAGCTCAATCATCTCAGATCGAATTCTTGCCAGCAGCAAGAATTTCAATTCAGTGGTTCTTAGCCTGCTTGGATTCATGGGCGTGGGATCCGCTGAGCAAGACCCCTTGGCCCCGTGGCTTTAGTCCCCTTTCCCGGGGTTCCAGACACCAGTCAGTTTGAAATGCAGAAATCACTTGCCTTCTGTGTTGAAATGCAGAAATCACTGGCTGGGTGCTGCAGACAGGAGCCATTCCTATTCGACCATTTTACCAGACCCCTCAGAAATTTTTTTTTCAGCTTCTAGAGCTGCCTGCATTCCTTGGCTCATGGCTCTGCACACTCCAATCTTGGCTTCTGTTGTTCATCTCCTTTTCTCTATTTTTATGTTAAATTGCTGTATGTCACAGAAATAATCAAATTTCCTAGTCAACTGAATTTTTAATCATGGCTATTCTAAGCCTTTTGTCATCCACAGATTATTTTTTTACCTTGGTACTTTTAAAAAAGTGGTTGGTACTCACTTACAGTCCAAAATTTGCTGCTTCTTCAAGGGAAATTCATTGAAAGGAATGTTACAAGTACTTTTGAATAGAGATTTTCCTGATAACATTGAAAATCATACTGTTGGGCTAAAAGCTTCCAAAACTTGAATTTAAATGCTTATGTATTCATGCAGATTGCTAATTCAACAAGTGAAACAAAAGTTAATTACATGGGAACTAAGCTAGTAGAGTACTAAATTTTTATAACATAGTTGTTTAGAACATTGTCAATTCTTTTTATGCTTTCTTTTCCAGACTCAAGAAAAGTTTTTATTTCTTTGGAACTATTTATAACTTAAATAAATTAGTTAAAAATTATATATAAAAATATCAAAAAATTATAATTTAAATAGCTCCAAAGAGCTACTTTTTATATTTTATGTATTTTTATATTTTGTTTATTTATTTTTATATTATATATATATATATTTCTTCTAAAAAATGGGATACATGTGCAGAATGTGCAGGTTGTTACATATGTATAGATGTGCCATGGTGATTTGTTGCACCTCTTGACCCATCCTCTAAGTTTCCTCCTTTCATCCCCATCCCCCAACAGGCCCTGAAGTATGCTGTTCCACTCTCTGTGTTTATGTGTTCTCATTGTTCGACTCCTACTTATAAGTGAGAACATGTATTTCTTTTTCTGTTCCTATGTTGATTTGCTGAGGATAATGGCTGCCAGCTTCCTTGATGTTTCTGCAAAGGACATGATGTCATTCCTTTTCATGCCTACATAATATTTCATGTTATATATGTACCACACTTTTATTATTCAGTCTATTATTGATGGTCATTTGGGATGGCTCTATGTCCTTGCTATTATAAATAGTGCTGCAATAAAAATAGATGGGGATGTGTCTTTATAGTAGAATAATTCATATTTCTTTCAGTATATACCCAGTAATGGGATTTCTGGATCAGAAGGTATTTCTGGTTCTAGATACTTGAGGAATCACCATACTGTTCTCCACAATGGTTGAACTAATTTGTATTTTCACCAACAGTCATCCACCAGCAGTTTCATCATGTTGTCTGCAAACAGAGAAAATTTGACTTTATCTTTTCCTATTGGAATAACCTTTATTTCTTTCTACACATTAAACCAACAGTGTAAATTCATTCTTATTTCTCCCTAGCTTCACCAGCATGTATTCTTTCCTGATTTTTTAATAATTACCATTCTGACTGGTGTGAGATGGTATCTCATTGTGGTTTTGATTTGAGTTTATCTGATGGTCAGTGATGTTTAACTTTTTTTCTTATGATTTTTGGCCACATAAAGGTCTTATTTTGAGAAGTGTCTATTCATATCCTTTGCCTGCCTTTTTAAAAAAATTTCTGTAAGTTCTTGTAAATTCTAGATATTAGACCTTTGCCAGATGGGTAGGTGGCAAAAATTTTCTCCCATTCTGTAAATTGCCTCTTCACTCTGATGATAGTTTATTTCATTGTGCTGAAGCTCTTTAGTTTAATTAAATCCCATTTGTCAGTTTGGCTTTTGTTGCAATTGCTTTTTGTGTTTATGTCATGAAGTCATTGCACATGCCTATGTCCTGAATGGTATTGCCTATGTTTTTCTTCTGGGGTTTTTATGATTTGGGGTTTTACATTTCAGTCTTTAATCCATCTTGAATTAATTTTTGTATAAGGCGTAAGGATGGGATCTAGTTTCAATTTTTTTGCACATGGCTAACCAATTTTCCCAGCACCATTTACTGAACAGGAGATCCTTTCCCTATTTCTTGTTTTTGTCAGGTTTGTCGAAGATCAGATGGTTGTAGATATGTGGCATTATTTCTGAGTTCTCCATTCTGCTCCATTGGTCTATATGTCTGTTTTGGTACCAGTACTATGCTGTTTTGGTTACTACAGTCTTTTAGTATAGTTCAAAGTCAGGTAGTGTGATGCCTCCAGCTTTATTTTTTTTACTTAGTATTGTATTTTCTATACAATACTATACTTCTTTGACTCCATATACAATTTAAAATAGTTTTTTTTTTCCTAATTCTGTGAGGAAAATCGATGGTAGTTTGATGGGATTAGCACTGAATCTGTAAATTACTTTGGGCAATATGGCCATTTTTACAATATTGATTATTTCTATCCATGAGCATGGAATTTTTTTTATTTGTTTGTGTCCTCTAATTTCCTTGAGCAGTGGTTTGTGGTTCTTCTTGAAGAGGTTCTTCACATCCCTTGTTAGTTCTATTCCTAAGTATTTGATTCTCTGTGTAGTGATTTTGAACGGGAAGTCATTCATGATTTGTCTCTCTGCTTGTGTATTATTGGTGTAAAGGAATGCTTGTGATTTTTGCAACTGATTTTGTATCTCGAGACTTTGCTGAAATGACTTCTCAGTTTAAGGAGTTTTGGACTGATAGGTTGGGGTTTTCTAAACATAAAATCATGTCATATGCAAACAGAAAATTTGACTTTTTCTTTTCCTATTTGAATATCCTTTATTTCTTTCTCTTGCCTGATTGTTCTGGCAAGAACTTCCAATGCTATGTTGAATAGGAGTGGTGAGAGAGGACATCCTTGTCTTGTACCAGTTCTCAAAAGGAATGCATCCAGCTTTTATCGTTTCAATATGATGTTCCTGTGAGTTTGTCATTAAGAGCTCTTGTTATTTTGAGATATGTCCCATCAATACCTAATTTATTGAGAGTTTTTCACATGAAAGAATGTTTAAATTTATCAAAGGCTTTTTCTACATTAATTGAGGTAATCATGTGGTTTTTATGTCTTTGGTTCTTTTTATGTGATAGATTACATTTATTGATTTGTGTGTATTGAACCAGCCATGCATCCCAGGAATGAAACCAACTTTATCATGGTGGGTAAGTTTTTTGATGTGTTGCTGGATTCGGTTTCTTAGTGTTTAATTGAGGATTTTCACATTGATGTTTATCAGATATATTGACCTGGAGTTTTCTTTTGTTGTTGTGTCTCTTCCCAGTTTTGGTATCATTATAATGCTGGCTTTATAAAAGGAGTTAAGAGAGGAGTCCCTCCCTTTGAATTGTTTGAAATTGTTTCAGAAAAAAGTAATTCATATTAGATCCTCTTTGTATTTCTGGTAGAATTCAGCTGTCACTCTTTCTCATACTGGGTATTTTTTGATTCATAGGCTATTAATTACTGGCTCAATTATAGAACTTATTATTGGGCATTTCAGGGATTCGACTTCTTCCTGGTTTAGTCGTGGGAGGGTGTACATGTTAAAGAATTTATATATTTCTTCTAAATTTAGTAGTTTATTTGCTAGTCGTGTCTATAGTGTTATCTGATGGTAGTTTGTATTGTTGTAGGGTCAGTGGTAATATCTCCTTTGTCATTTTTTTTTATTGTGTCTATTTAACTCTTCTCTCTTTTCTTTTTAATAGTCTAGCTAGTGGTCTATTTATTTTGTTAATATTTTCAAAACACCAATTCCTGGATTCATTGATTTTTAGCAGAATTTTTCAAGTCTCTCTTTCAGTTCTGCTCTGATCTTTGTTATTTCTTGTCTTCTGCTAACTTTTGGATTAGTTTGTTCTTGCCTCTCTAGATCTTTTTATTGTGATGTTAGGGTGTTGATTTGAGGTCTCTCAAACTTTCTGATATGGGCATTTAGTGCAATAAATTTCCCTCTTAATATTGCTTTATCTGTGTTTCAGGGATTCTGGTACATCGTGTTTTTGTTTTCTTTGGTTTCGAATGACTTATTCATTTCTCCCTTAATTTCATTATTTACCCAGGAATCATTCCAGGGCAGGTTGTTCAATTTACATGTAATTGTGTGGTTTTGAGTGAGTTTCTTAATCCTTATTTTTAATTTGATTGCACTGTGGTCTGAGAGACTGTTATTCTTTCAGTACTTTTGCATTTGCTGAGAAATGTTTTTCCCCCAATTATGTGGTCAATTTTAGAATAAGTGCTAAGAAAAATCTGTATTCTGTTTCTCTGGAGTACAGTGTTCTGTAGATGTCTACTAGGTCAACTTGATCCAGAGCTGAGTTCAAGTCTTAAATATCCTTGTTAATTTTTTGTCTTGTAGATCTAATACTGACAGTGGAGTCTTAAAGTCCCTTACTATTATTGTGTAGGAGTCTATGTCTATTGTAGATCTCTAAAAACTTGTTTTATGAATCTGAGTCCTCCTGTATTGTGTGCATATGTATTCAGAATAGGTAGCTTTTCTTGTTGAATTGTTTTCTTTACTATTATGCAATGCCCTTCTTTGTCTTTTTATATCTTTTTGGTTTAAAGTCTGTTTTGTCAGAGACTAGGATTACAACCCCTGCTCTTTTCTTTTCTTTCCATTTGCTTGGTAAATTTTCCTTCATCCCTTTATTTTGAACATATGTGTGTCTTTGCATATGGTATGGGTCTCTTGAATATAGCACACTAATTGGTCTTGACTCTTTATCCAAATTGCTAGTCTGTGTATTTTCATTGGAGCATTTAGTCCATTTACATTTAAGGTTAGTATTGTTATGTGTGAATTTGATTCTGACATCGTGCTGCTATTTGGTTATTTTGCACACTAGTTGATGCAGTTTCCTCATTGTTTCATTGATATTTACATTTTGGTGTGTCTTTGCAGTAGTTGCTGATTGCTTTTCTTTTCCATATTTAGTGCTACTTGCAGGAGCTGTTGAGAAGCCGATCTGGTGGTAACAATATCTTTCAGCATTTGCTTGTCTGAAAAGAATTTTATTTCTTCTTCATTTAGGAAGCTTAGTTTGGCTAGATATAAAATTATTATATTTTTGCCATACTTTAAGTTCTGGGGTACCTGTGCAGATCTTCAAGGACTGTTGCATAGGTACACACATGCCATGGTGTTTTGCTGTCTTCATCATCTACATCAGGAATTTCTCCCAATGTTATCCGTCTCCAACCTCCCCACATTGTGCTGTCCCTCCCTTAGCCCCACACTCCCCAACATACAACAGTGTGTGATGTTTCCCTCCCAGTGCCCATGTGTTCTCATTGTTCAACATCTGCCCATGAGTGAGAACATGTGGTATTTGGTTTTCTGTTCTTGTGTAAGATTGCAGAAAATGATGGTTTCCAGATTCATCCATGTCCCTACAAAGGACATGAACTCATCCATTTTGATGGCCACATTAGTATTCCATGGTGTATATGTGCCACATTTTCTATGTCCAATATATCATTGATGGGCATTTGGGTTGATTCCAGGTCTTTGCTATTGTAAAGAGTACCACAATGAATATACATGTGCATGTGTCTTTATAATAGAACAATTTATAATCCTTTGGGTATATACCCAGTAATGGGATTGCTGGGTCAAATAGAATTTCTATTTCTAGATCCTTGAGGAATCAACACACTATCTTTCACATTGGTTAAACTGATTTACACTCCCACCAACAGTGTAAAAGTGTTCCTATTTCTCCACATCCTCTCCAGCATCTGTTGTCTACAGATTTTTTAATGATTGCCATTCTAACTGGTGTGAGATGGTATCTTAACGTGGTTTTGATTTGGATTTCTCTAACGACCGATGATGATGAGCATTTTTTCATATGTTTGTTGGCCTTATATATGTCTTCTTTTGAAAAGTGTCTGTTCATATCTTCTGCCCACTTTTGAATAGGTTTGTTTGTTTTTTTCTTGTAACTCTACTTTAGTTCTTTGTAGATTCTGGATGTTAGCCCTTTGTCAGATGGGTAGATTGCAAAATTTTTCTTCTCACTCTATTGGTTGCCAGTTCACTCTGAAGATTGTTTCTTTTGCTGTGCAGAAGCTGTGGAGTTTGATTAGGTCCCATTTGTCTATTTTGGCTTTTGTGGCCAATGCTTTTGGTGTTTTGGTCATGAAGTCCTTGTCTATGCCAGTGTCCTGAATGGTTTTGCCTAGGTTTTCTTTTAGGGTTTTTATGGTGTTAGGTCTTATGTTTAAATCTTTAATTCATCTGGAGTTAATTTTAGTGTAAGGTGTCAGGAAGGGGTCCAGTTTCAACTTTCTACACACTGCTAGCCAGTTTTCCCAACACCATTTATTAAAGAGGGAATCCTTTTCCCATTGCTTGTTTTTATCAGATTTGTCAAAGATCAGATGGTTGTAGGTATGTGGCATTACTTCTGAGACCTCTGTTCTCTTCCATTTGTCTATATTTCTGTTTTGGTACCAGAAGGGTGCTGTTTTGATTACAGTAACAGTGTAGTATAGTTTGAAATCAGGTAGCAGGATACCTCCAGTTTTGTTCTTTTGCTTAGGATTGTCTTGGTTATGTGGGCTCATTTTTAGTTCCATATGAAATTTAATGTGTTTTTTTTTTTTCAGTTCTGTGAAGAAGGTCAATGGTAGCTTGATGGGGATAGCACTGAATCTACAAATTACTTTGGGTAATATGACCATTTTCATGATAGTGATTCTTCCTAATGATGAGCATGGAATGTTTTTCCATCTGTTTGTATCCTCTCTTATTTCCTTGAGTAGTGGTTTGTAGTTCTCCTTGAAGTGGTCTTTCATGTCCTTTGTTAGTTGTATTTCTAGGAATTTTATTCTCTTTGTAGCAATTGTGAATGGGAGTTCACTCATGATTTGGCTCTCTGTTTGTCTGTTATTTGTGTATAGGAATGCTTGTGATTTTTGCACATTGATTTTGGATCCGGAGACTTTGCTGAAGTTGCTTATCCTCTTTAGGATATTTTGTGCTGAGACAATGGGTCTTCTAAATATAGTCATTTGCAAATAGATACAATATGTCATCTGCAAATAGAGACAATTTGACTTCTTCTTTCCTAATTGAATATCTTTTATTTCCTTTTCTTGCCTGATTGTTCTGGAGTGCAATAGGAATGGTGAGAGAGGGTACCCTTGTTTAGTGCCAGTTTTCAAAGAAAATGTTTCCAGTTTTTGCTCATTTGATATGATATTGGGTGTGGATTTGTCATAAACAGCTTTTTTTATTTTGAGATAATGTCAATCAATACCTAGTTTATTAAGACTTTTTAGCTTAAAAGGCTGTTGTATTTTATAGAAGGGCTTCTCTGAATCTATTGAGATAATCATGTGGTTTTTGTCTTTGGTTCTGTTTATGTGATGGATTACATTTCTAGATTTGCATGTTGACCCAGTCTTGCATCCCCAGGATGAAGCCTACCTGATCGTAATGCATAAGCTTTTTCATGTGCTGTTGGATTCGGTTTGCCAGTATTTTATTGAATATTTTTGCCTCAATATTCATCCTGGATATTGGTCTGAAATTTTCTTTTTTCTTTGTGTCTCTGACAGGTTTTGGTATCAGGATGATGTCGGTTTCATAAAATTAGTTAAGGAGGACTATCTTTATTTGTATTGTTTAGAAAGTTTTGGAAGGAATCATATCAGCTCCTCTTTGTACTTCTGGTAGAATTTGGCTTTGAACACATCTGGACCTAAAGTTTTTTGGTTGTTAGGCTATTAATTGCTGCCTCAACTTCAGACCCTGTTATTGGTCTATTCAGGGATTCAGCTTCTTCATGGTTTTGTCTTGGAATGGTGTAAGTGTTCAGGAATTTAGCTATTTCTTCCAGGTTTACTAGTGTATGTGCATAGAGGTGTCTGTAGTATTCTCTGATGGTAGTTTGTATTTCTGTGGAATTGGTGGTGATATCCTCTTTATCATTTTTTATTGCATCTATTTAATTCTTCTCTCTTTTCTGTTAGTCTGGCTAGTGGTTGATCTATTTTCTTGATCCTTTCAAAACACCAGCTCCTGGATTTATTGAATTTTTGAAGAGGTTTTTTTTTTTTAATGCCTCTATTTCCTGCAGTTCTGCTCTGATCTTAGTTATTTCTTGTCTTCTGCAAGCTTTTGAATTTGTTTGATCTTGCTCCCCTAGCTCTTTTAATTGTGATGATAGGGTGTAAAATTGAGTTCTTTCCTCGCTTCTTATGTGGGCATTTATTGCTAGAAATTTCCCTCTAGACACTGCTTTAAGTGTGTCCCAGAGATTCTGGTATTTTGTGTCTTCATTGTCATTGGTTTTGAAGAACATCTTTGTTTCTGCCTTCATTTCATTATTTATCCAGTAGTCATTCAGGAGAAAGTTGTTCAGTTTCCATGTAGTTGTGCAGTTTTAAGTGAGTTTCTTAATCCTGAGTTCTAATTTTTTTCACTGTGGTCTCAGAGACTGGTTGTTATCATTTCTGTTCTTTTGAATTTGCTGAAAAGTGATTTACTTCCAATTATGTGGTCAATTTTAGCTTAAGTGCTATGTGGTGCTGAAAAGAATGTATATTCTGTGGATTTGGGGTGGAGAGTTTTGTAGATGTTTATTTGGTCTGCTTGGTCCAGGTCTGAGTTCAAGTCTTGGATATCCTTGTCAATTTTCTGTCTCATTGATCTAATATTGACAGTGAAGTATTAATGTCTCCCACTATTATTATGTGGGAGTCTAAGTCTCTTTGTAGGTCTTTAAGAACTTGCTTTATGTATCTGAATGCTCCTGTATTGGGTGTATACATATTTAGGATAGTTAGCTCTTCTGGTGCATGGATCCTTTTTCCATTATGTAATGCCCTTCTTTGTCTCTTTTGATTTTTGTCGATTCAAAGTCTGTTTTATCAGAGACTATGATTGCAACCCCTGTTCTTTTTCTCTCTCTCTCCATTTGCTTGGTAAATCTTCCTCCATCCCTATATTTTGAGTGTATTTGTGTCTTTGCAAGTGAGATGGGTCTCTTGAATACAGCACACCAATGGGTCTTGACTTTTTATCCAATTTGCCAGTCTGTGTTTTTTGATTGGGGCATTTAGCCTGTTTATATTTAAGGTTAATATTGTTATGTGTAAATTTGATTCTGCCCTTTTCTACTCACTCGTTGTTCTGCCCCTTAGTTGATGCAGTTTCTTCATTGTGTCATTGGTCTTTACCATGTGATATGTTTTTACAGTGGCTGGTACTGTTGTTCCCTTCCATGTTTAGTGCTTCCTTCAGGAGCTTTTGTAAGGCAGGCCTGTTGGTGATGAAATCTCTCAACAATTGCTTTTCCATGAAGGATTTTATTTCTCCTTCACTTATGAAGCTTAATTTGGCTGGATATGAAATTCTGGGTTGAAAGTTCTTTTCTTTAAGAATGTTGAGAGAGATCTAAGATGGCCGATTACTAGTAGCTCAGGATTGTAGCTCCCAGTGAAAGCACAGAGAACAAGAGGACGGCACATGTTCAGATGAATTTTTGTTGCTCATGGACCAGGAGATTCCCAGCGGAGGAGCCCCACAGGTTGCCAGCGCCACTCTTTTGGCCAGTGCAGCAGTTTTGCTGGTGCCTCGGTGCAGTGGTTCTTGGTGCAGAGTAAGTGGGACTGGGTCCCCTTTTGGTCAACGTTTGGAGCTCCAGGAAGGCAAAGTTGCCTATTCAGCTGATTGAAAAAGGGACTCAAGAAGGAAGCTAGACCAGAGATTCCTAGGCAGAAAAGCACCATGAATCTTAATGCTGCTGTTTTAGCCGGTGCAGTGGGTTGCTCAGATTCCGGCATGGGGAATCAACAAGTTGGATGTCCACTCAGAGACCTAATTTGAAAGTCAGTAATTACAAAGATGACAGGTGGATAAATTTACAATGATGGGAAGAAACCAGCATAAAAATGCTGAGAATACCCAAAATCAGAATGCCTCTTCCTCTACAGGGGAATCACAGTTCCTCATCAACAAGGGAAAAAGGCCTGATGGAGAACGAGTGCATTCCATTAACAGAATTAGGCTTCAGAAGGTGGATAATAAGAAACTTCTGTGAGTTGAAATAACATGTTCTAGCCCAATGTAAAGAAACTAAGAACCTTGAAAAAAGGTTTGATGAAATCCTAAAGAGAATAGACAATTTAGAGAGGAATATAAGTGAATTAATGGAACTGAAGAATATAATACGAGAACTCTGCAAAGTATGCACAGGTTTTAACATCAAATTGATCAAGCAGAAGAAAGGATATCAGAGGTCAAAGACCAACTTAATGAAATGAAACGAGAAGACAAGATTAGAGAAGAAAGAGTAAAAAGGAATGAGTAAAGTCTCCAAGAAATATGGGACTATGTGAAAAGACCTAATTTACGATTGATAGGTGTACCTGAATGTCATGAAGAGAATGAATCCAAGCTGGAAAATATTCTTCAGGATATTATTCAGGTAAACTTTCCTAACCTAGTAAGGCAGGACAATACTCAACTCCAGGTAATACAGAGAATACCACAAAGATATTCCTCAAGTAGAGCAACCCCAAGACATGTAATCATTAGATCCACCAGGGTTGAAATAAAGGAGAAAATTCTAAGGGCAGCTAGAGAGAAAGGTCAGGTTACCCATAAAGGGAAGCCTATCAGACTCACAGCAGATCTCTCAGCAGAAACCCTACAAACTAGAAGAGAGTGGGGGTCAATATTCAATATCCTCAAAGAAAAGAATTTTTAATCCAGAGTATCATGTCCAGCCAAACTAAGCTTCATAAATGAAGGAAAAATAAAAATTTTCACAAACAAGCAAGCACTCAGAGATTTCATCACCACCAGGCCTGCTTTACAAGAGCTTCTGAAAGAAGCACTATACACAGAAAGGAACAACCAGTATCAGCTATCCCAAAAACTTACCAAAAGGTAAAGAGTATCTCCATAATGAAGAATGTATATCAACTAATGGGCAAAATAGCCAGCTAGCATTAAACAACAATATTAAACTCACAAATATCAATATTAATCCTAAATTTAAATGGATTAAATGCCCCAATCAAAGACACAGACAGGCAAATTGAATAAAAAGTCAAAACCCATTGGTACGCTGTATTCAGATCCATCTCATAAACAAGGACACACAAAGACTCAAAAAACTGTTGGTGGAAGACTTACCAATCAAATAGAGAGAAAAAAAACAGGAGTTGTAACTTTCGTCTCTGACAAAATAGACTTTAATAGTAACAAAGACTAAAAGAAACAAAGAAGGACATTACATAATGGTAAAAGGATTAATGCAACAACAGGAGTCAATGATCATAAATATATATGCACCCAATATAGAAACACCCAGATACATAAGGCAAATTATTAATGACTTATAAAGAGACTTGGACTCCTGCACAATAATAGCGGGAGACTTTGACACCACATTGTTAATATTCGATGGATCAACAAGATAGAAAATTAACAGGGACATCTATGATTTGAACTCAGACCTGGAACAAGTCAACTCAGTGAATATTTATAGAATTCTTCACCCCAGGTCCACAGAACATACATTTTTTTCAGTATCACATTACACTTATTTTGAAAGTGACCACATAATTGAAATTAAATCACTCTTCAGCATTTGCATAGCATTTCACAGACTTAAATGAAATATTGGTTGGCTGTTTGTTTGTTATTTTCTTCCTTTATTCCTTCCTGTCTCTGCTGTTAAGCAAAATTATCAGCATAAAAGAGGTTTTTAATACCTATATTTAGATTGCATTCCAGCCTGGGCAATAGAGCAAGACTCTTGTTCTCTCTCCCCCTTTCTCTTTCCCTTTCTTTCAAAAAAAAAATGTTGAATATTGGCCCCCACTCTCTTCTGGCTTTAGGGATTCTGCTGAGAGATCTGCTGTGAGTCTGATGAGCTTCCCTTTGTGGGTGACATGACCTTTCTCTCTGACTGCCCTTAGCATTTTTTCCTTCATTTCAACCCTGGTGAATCTGATGATTATGTACCTTGGGGTTGCTCTTCTTCAGGAATATCTTTGTGGTGTTCTCTTTCAATGTTGTCCTGCCTTGCTAGGTTGGGGATGTTCTCCTGGATAATATCGTGAAGAGTGTTTTCCAGCTTGGATTCATTCTCCCCATCACATTCAAGTACACTGATAAAACATAGATTACATCTTTCCACATAATCCCATATTTCTTGGAGACTTTGTTCATTTATTTTCACTATTTTTTCTCTAATCTTGCTTTCTCACTTCATTTCATTGAGATTATCTTCAATTTCTGATAACCTTTTTTCTGCTTGATTGATTTGGCTATTGAAACTTTTGTACACTTTACAAAGTTCTTGTGCTGTGTTTTTCAGCTCCATCAAGTTGTTTATATTCTTCTCTAAGCTGGTTATTCTAGTTAGCATTTCGTCTAACTTATTTTCAAGATTCTTAGATTCTTTGCCTTGAGTTAGAACATGTTCCTTTACCTTAGAGAAGTTTGTTATTACCCACCTTCTGAAGCCTGCTTCTGTCAATTCCTCAGACTCATTCTCCATCCAGTTTTGTTCTCTTGCTGGTGAGGAGTTGTGATCCTTTGGAGGAGGAGAGGTGTTCTGGCTTTTGGTAATTTTATCCTTTTTAGTGCTGGTTTCTTCCCATCTTCGTGGATTTATCTACCTTTGGTATTTGAAGTTGGTGACCTTCGGATGTGTTTTCTGAGTGGACGTTATCTCTGTTGATGTTGAAGCTATTTCTTTCTGTTTTTCAGTTTTCCTACTATCAGTCAGGCCTCTCTCCTGCAGGACTGTTGGAGGTCCACTACAGACTCTTGTTTACCTGGGAATCACTGGTGGGGACTGCAGAACAGCAAGGATTGCTGCCTGTTTCTTCCTCTGGTAGTTTTGTCCCAGAAGGGTACCTGCCAGATGTTAGCCAGAGCTCTCCTGTTTTAGGTGTCTCTTTGGATATACAGGGGTTAAGGAGGTACTTGAGAAGGCAGTCTACCTTATTAGAGCTCTAGTGCTGTGCTGGGAGCTCCATTGCTCCCTCCAGAGCTGCTGGGCTTGGACATTTAAGTCTGCTGCAGCAGAACTCATGACTGCCCCTTTTCCCAGGTGCTCTGTCCCGGGAAGGTGAGACTTTATTTGTAAGTCCCTGACATGTTGCTGCATTTTTTCAGAGATGCACTGCCCAGCAAGGAGGGAGTCTAGTCACAGTCTGCCTGCAGAGTCATTGCTGAGCTGCCACGGGCTCCACCTAGCTGCTGTGTAAACTTCCTTGTGCTTTTGTTTACACAGGTAAGGTTAGAAGTGCCTAGGTAATGGCAAACTGCCTTGGTAATGGTTGACTGCCTCAGTAATGGCCGACTGCCTCAGTAATGGGGAACTGCCTCTGTAATGGTGGATGCTCTTCCCCCCACTGAGCTCAACTGTCCTGGTTTGAGCTCAAACTGTTCTGCTGGCTGCAATACTCTCAACACAGTTGGTTTCAGTTTGCTGGTCTTTGTAGGGGTGGGACCCACCAAGCCCGATCACTTGGTTCCATGCCTTCACCCCCTTTTTTCCAGGGGAGTGGGCGGTTCTGTGTCACTGGTGTTCCAGGCACCAATTAAAACAGCCTTTCAGATTTGTGCTGGAAACCTGCAGCACTTGTCAGCCTAGCCATAACCTCCTAGTCTGTGGGCTGTAAAGCCTGTGGCTTAAGTGCAGTATTTAAACCGGAATGCCAGAGTGGCTCGAAAAGTTCCCAATGGCCTTTGTTGGGTAGGAGCGGGGGTCCTCTGGCTTGTTGCACTTCTGGGTGAGACAGGCCCCCAACCTGCCTCAGTTTGCCCTCCTTGGGCCACGCACACTGTCCAACCTGTCCTATTGAGATGAACATGGTACCTCAGTTGGGAAAGTAGGGATCACTCACCTTCTGAGTTGCTCTCACTGGGAACTGTGCCCCAGAGCTGTTCTTATTTGGCTATCTTGGTGGAAGTCCCCCTAAAATGCTATTTTTGTATTTTATATATTTTTATATTTTATATTTATTATATATTTTTTACATGTGTGAGAAAAATTGAAACCTTTATTTTTCTCTTAATTTGATTTATCCAAAATTTGGAAATTATTTGTAATTTGGGAAAATTATAATTTGTATAAGTTCAACAAGAATCTGTTTTCCTTTTTTTACCAGTTATTTTACAACGGTTTTGACTGGAAAGGCACCTTTTAATATATGACCAGACTGTTTTGAGGAATTGATATTTACTTTATAGAGCTGACAAAAGGTCCTTTGGAAAAGCTGGCATAATACTTTGCCTATATGGTTTCCTTACAAAGTTTATGGCCTTGTGTTAAGTAAAAAATGTCCCTTTTTGACAGTCCTAAAATTGCAAGATATTTTGTGACCTTGAGAAGAGAGCAATTTACCCAATTCACTCAGGTGTTATAGTCTGGTGACAGACCTTTGGCTTGGCTTCCTATACTCAAAGCCTTTGAAAGGTCAAATCTGAGATTTCTTATACAAAATTTCCAACAAAGCCAACTTTAAAACAGCCTACATGGCCATTCACTGTTCTTTTTGCACTTTATGAAAATAATCAAGCCAACTATAATAATAAAACTCATTTTACAAATAAATTGGTCCTGCTAAGATTTATCTTTGTTAGAAATGGAGAACTGCAAAGGGAAAAAGTATGTACATCTTGTATTAGATTCCACCTTTGTCCTTTGTTGTTTGAAATTTTTATTATTTGCATATAATTTATATTAAATCCTGAATTATTTTCTAGCTACAAGTTTCTCAAAAAGGATCAAGTTTTAACTTTTTAAATAATTTTTTTAGTTTACACCCAAATGAAACATGTTTTGTTTTTATTCTGGTATATACATTTTCTTTTTAAATATAATAATTATGTGCATAGTATTTCTACTAATTATGTCTTGTTTTGCTTCTCCTGAAATGACTAAGTTCATGGTACCCTGAAGACTAGAGATGATCCAGCAAGCAACAGCAGCTATAGATCAATGACTTTGACAGTACTTACAGGTAATTAGCCTTCTGGGCAATGATAGACAGGTTGGCACCCAGGTTCTGATCATCAGTACATTCAAGAAGAAATATTTTTGATAAAAAGGAGATAATAAAATAAATAACTTTTCTCTGAGTAATTGAGTCCTTTTAAATTATGAGACCCAGAGAAACAAAAGACAGAAACATAAGAAATATAAGACAGAAATCATGTTTCACCTCCCACCTTGAGCTATGTATTTGTCTATCAAAGCTGCTTGCTATTGCCACAAATGGCTACAAATTTACCTAACAATGCCACACTAGACATTAACCCATATCCTATAGCTTAACAATATACAACCAATCACCAATCAATGTTATTTCTCTAAATCAGAATTCCTGACAAAGAACTTCATATCAGCCCTGTGATAGTCTTTTGCCTTTTAAAACTTGCTTTTTTATGTATTTTTGTTAAGTTCAAAAAGAGGTCATATCTAAGGTTACTTGCATCTAAGTCTTCCAGGCAGCTATCTTCACTTTGGCCCAAGTGAACTCTTTAAATAACATATTGAAAAATAAGACAAAAAAATGGCCAACTGATATACAAAAATGTGTGTAATATAACTAATCACCAATGAAATTAAAATCAAAACCACAGTGTCATGTCACATCTGTTATAATGGTTATTACTTTTAAAAATCAAACAAGGGATAACAGATGTTGAGATAGGAATGAAGGAAAGGAAACCCTTGTATATTGTAGATGGCAATGTAAGGTGACCCAGGCATTATGGAAAACAATATGAAGGTTCCTTCAAAAATTAAAAATAGACCTACCACATGACCCAGCAATTCCAATTCTGAGTATATGAAAATGAAATCAGTACCTTGAAGAGATACCTGCACTCCCATGTTTATTGCAGCATTATTTACAATAGTCAAAATATAGAAACAACCTGAGTGGCTGTCAAGGAATGAATGAAAAATAAAAGTATTATATACTATAACATTATATATAAATAAAGTTATATATAATTCAGCCCCCAAAAGGGAAATCCTGTCATTTGCAAAAACATGCATCAAACTTGAAGACATTTTGCTAAATGAAATTTACTAGCCACAAAAAGATGAATGCTGTATTGAGATAGCCAGGAGAGAAAAGCTCCCTGGCAGAGCCTCTGACCAACCTATGCAGTGGAAGGAATGTAATCAGGGGTGGAGTCACAGAGGTTCACATCATTTGCAGTGGGGAGGAGTCTGGCCCCTCCTTTACAAATGTAGAACCTGCGATTCAACCTGCAAGTCGGAAAGCATACCAGTGGGGACTCAGTCTGTACAGAGGGTCCCCATTTCCACTTTTCTTCCTTTTTACCCAATGAAACCCTGCCCTACTCACTGTTCAAATCATCTGTGAGACTAAATATTCACAGCTCTGAGACAAGGACCCCATCTTTAGCTGAACTGAGAAAAAGTCCTGCAATATTTTTGGCACGCAATGTAGGGGCTTGAGAAGTGGCGAGTGAAATGCAAACCAAGAACTCTTTCTCTCTCTTGCTTCTAAGCCTTTTCATTCTTGGACTTTTGAGATTAGGAGAAAATGTGCCACCACTCCCATTGCTCCTAGGGGTCAATAAGATCAACTTCAGTCTCCATGGCCTTTTTTTCCCTTTTACTGGAGACCAGCATCAGGTCCCTCCCTCCACTTGCTGGTCTTCCCTCTCTGCTGACGCTGGCATGCCTGGCTCAAGGGCCCTGCACTGCCATTCCCCACCACGTGCTGCCAGAGCCTTTCCTTTCCATTCTTCAGCCAAGGGTTCCAACTCCATTGGACAGTAATTCAGCTTTTCTCCTGATGGAAGAGCCACTTGCATAAGAATAAGAGGTTTTCCCCCAAGCATTTAAAAAGTTTTATTCTTTCCTCTTCTCTGCACAGTCAGCAGTTAACTTTTAAGCAAGTTTTTTTTTTTTTCTTTTTAGAAGTCATTTACCAGGCCAGACCCCCCAACTATCACTGTTTATATTCTCTGTAAAGTTTTGGTTGTGAAAAAGAATCTTGTGGGGAATGGGTTTTCTTCTGCCTGTCTCTGTGTGTATTGTGTATAATGTCTGTAAAAAGAGCTCTAATTAATTTGGCCTAAAGAAAGACAAGCACTTGGATCTAATATATTTTAAAGGGAAGATAAAAGCTGTGGTATCCTTCAGTTCATGAGACTTTAATCTTTGAGAAATAAAAACAGCTTTAAAGATTATTGGTAAAATACAAGTGCAATTAAAATGCAAATAGGTGAACTAAATTATGCAGGTCAGATGTAAGGTTTGCTAAGTGTTTTGAAGTTACAAACTGCTTTTGGGTTTTGAGAATGATTTAACTTGCTGGCTTCAGAATTGGTAAAGCCTGGGGACATATGGCACTAACCAGGCCCTTAATTATTCACCTAGGAAACAATTACAGAAACTAAGCAGGTGTTACATTAAAGTTAAAAATTGCTATGAGTTATCATTATAACATGTAATTGAGACTACTGGAACTAGATTTACATGCAAGGTGTATAAGAATAGTAAAATATGTTTTTTGGTGTTTTTTTTTTGGTAAAAGGTTATAAGAAGGCATGAACGTATAAATCTGGCCTAGGATTAAGGAATTTTTTAAAATTAGATAAGATAAACCTGAAGGTTCAAACAAGTTGTAGATTGTAGACATTAATCTTGCAAAGGAACCCCATATGTTGTCTATGTGAACATAATTGACTAAATTTAAAAAGGATATTATATGATATTTCTGTAATTTGAGCATTGAAATAAAAACATAACAAGATTTTTTTTAAGGGACCAATCTGCTCTTTGGCAAAATTTGTAAACACTTATAAAAGGTTTTTGCGTCTTTAAAATTTCTGAGTCATCATTTTGTCAAAATAAATAGTTTCTGGTAATCTGGAATACTATTTTGCTTCCCAAAATTAAACTTCACTTTCAAAATTGTCTTTCCTGACACATGGTTTTTCAGATTCTCCAGAGGGTCCCTGGAATATTGGAAAACAGAGGTAACAATGATTATTTGACCTATTTAGGTACATGGGATTGCCAAAATGATGTTCAATTTTCTTTAGGTTATATTTTAGTGAATAATATTAATATATGTTCCAAAATTTTGTGGGATTTATAAAATACTAATGTCTAAGTATATGCTATCAATCATAATTAAGGTTGTTATGTTATTGTAAACCACAGAAATAACCAAACTTTTTTGTGAATCATGTTTCTGACTGTAACTACCCTGGACATTTTGCTATTTACAGATAATTATTGTCATGTTTTAATGCTTTTAAAAAGACAGTTTATAATAAGCTATAGAACTGTAACAGTTGGTTTCAAATACAGGCTTCTAATAACTTTGGAAGTTGTAACATTGAAATAAATAAATGTACAGAACTCATAAAATGCTAAAGCGTTCAAGAATATCAAACAAAACAAGAACTAAATGGATTGAACTCAGAAAGCTGAGACAGTCTTTTTTATTTTTGCTTTGGATATTCTTAATCCACGTTTTGTTTTTCAGAGACAGTGAAAGTTATTTTAAACTATTTATGGTCTTTAATAATTGAGTGAGATATACTCCTGTGATTAAGATTTAAAGCATGTTTGCTTTTCTCTGCATGATTCTTCTAGAATTTGAACACTATCTGTGAGTATTCTTAACTTATGGCAGTATAGGTGTTTGCATCAGTGCAATAAAAATCCATTTTTCTTTTGAACCAGGACACAATTGGAAAAACTGGTTATTTTACCAAGGCTTTGACTGGAAAGTTATACTTCTCTTTAAGGAGTCAATCTCAATTTGCAGAGCTGAAAAAGGCTCCGTGGAAGAAACTGGCCTTATAACCTTGCCTACACAGTGCCTGTACAGGCTTCCTGACCTGTAGTCAGTAAGAATATCACTTTCTAACAGATCCAGAAGCTCCAAGTTTATCTTGCAATCTTAAGAGGAAAGGATCACCCAACTCACAGGTATTTGAGGTTACAAACCTATGGCTGGGCTTGGCTTTAAAAGGTCTTACCTTGAGATTCCTTGTGGAACAGAGTTCTATTAAAGCCAATCCAAAATGCCTATGTATAACTAGTTATTCTTGCTAGACTTTGTGCAAATAATGAGGTCAAGTATAAAACTAAAGTTTATTTTGTAAAGCAGTCTTATGATAATTTGTGGGTTTTTTTTTTTTAACAAAAATGAGGATGGAGAAAGAGAAATTATGTTCCAAAAACTTATCATACAATTGTCGTTAAATTCTAAACTCATTAGTTGTTTTCAAATTTTTGCCTACATTTTTAGACTAACCCTGCTTGTTCTTGTGAACCAATCAGCAATGTCCAACTGCAGTTCAGAAAGAACAAAAGGGATGGGTATTGTAGAAATCTGGATGAATATCCTAGTTCAGAGCAATTATCCTGCAAATCCTGCCAGGTGATGGGAATAAATAGGATGCCCATCACTCGGAGGTTTTTCTTTTTTTTTGGAAAAGTAAGACCAAGGGCACTAAGCAAAGCCAAGCACCATGCATCCAAATCAAGCTTAACTATAGCCACCAGTTATCTGGGTTTGTCACAAGACATCTTTTTCTTTTCATTGTTGGAGGACTCAGTTCCCTAGTTTCACCTTAGCATCCCAAACTCAATTCCAAGCTTTGGATCAAAGCCCTAGGAAAGAAAACTGGATTTGAAGGATCCAGAGAAAGATGATAACTGAAATCAAAAGGTACAATGCAGGTGAGTACAGCTGATTCCTGCTGATTAAGCCAAGCTTCCCATTTCATGGATAAAGGCCACCCACATTAGTATCCATGGCTTAAATGAGGTCTGGGGAATCCAAGGCTATGGATGGTAGGTGGAAAAAGGACATATATGAGAGCAGATAATTCCTATTCTTTCACCCCCTCCTCTCTCCGCTTAATAGGTACAAGCCATTTTGGCATTCATGATGGCACCTGGCAAGGTTCCCAGGACTCAAGGATGTGAGGATGGAAGAGGGAAAGAGGATGCTTTTCCTTCTCTCCCTCATGTACCCTGGGTATCTGCTAGGAAGAGAAGGGAACCAGGTACACCAGCTCCCCTCTTTCTAGATGGGTAGTCATTCATCTTCAGTCTGCACCCCTTTCAAATACATCCTAAACCTCTAGGACTCTTTTGAAAAAAAATGCCTTTTTTTTCCTTTCTCCTCCTTGGTTCTCTCTTCAAAGGTAGGTAATTATGTCTTTGTATTATGGGACACTTTCCTCAGATGCATCCTCCAAACTACAAAGAGTTAATTTCCCAAACCTTAAACTGGTTGACTTAGTGTTGAACTCATGGAAAGGGAACCCAGAAGCCCAGCATGCTGGCAAAAGGGTAAAATTTTTTCACCAGTCAGGCTTTTGGTCTCTCTCTCCCTGTGCAAACTGAAAAAAGGTCTCATAATTTTTTGAGCTATCCTCATCCCTCCTCTTGTTTCATTTTAATACAGGTTTTCTAAAAACTATGTTTGTCTCTTCTTGCCTTCAAGCCACCAAACTTCAAGTAGTGATGCAATCAGAACCTCTGATGATAGCCCATTCTGCTGGGAACCCTTCAATAGGCCTCGAGGGAGCTCTGACTGCTATTTCCCCCCAAACAGTGCACCCTGTCAGCAGGAAGCACTTAAGATGGGTCTTCATCCTTATCTTTATCCTTATTCTAATAGCAGTTAGATGTACTTCTTAAGGTGGGTAATGAGATAGCCCAGCGGTAAGGGCTCCCCATCAGAGCCTCCAACCAACATGCACATTGGGAGGAATGTGGACTGGAATGGAGCCACAGAAGTTCATGCTGTTTGAGTGGGAAGGAGCCTGGCCCCTCCTCTTCCTGTGTGGAACCTTGGATTCAAACTGCAAGGCAGGAAGCATACCACCAGGGGTCGGGCTTTGCAGAGAGTCTCTGTTTCCCCTTTTCTTCCTTTTCACCCAATAAAACCCTGTCCTGCTCACCCTTCGAATAGTCTTCAAGACTAAATTTTCATGGCTGTGGAGCAAGAACCCTGTCTTTAGCCAAAATAAGGAAAAGTCTTCAACAGTATAATCTTACTTATATGTGGAATCTTAATAAATCAGACTCATGGAAGCATAGGTAGAATAGTGGTTGTCAGGGTCTAAGGCATGGGAGAATAGAAAAAGTTTGGTCAAAGGGTACAAAATTTCAATTACAAGATGAATAAGTTCTGGTAATCTGATGTACATTTTGGTGGTTATAATTAATAACAGTGCATTTTACATTTGAAATTTGCTAAAAGAGTAAATCTTAAGTGTCTTCACCTATACATAATGGTAACTATGTGTGGCCATGGATGTATCAATTAGTTTGATTGTGGTAATCATTTTACATTGTATCATATATCAAATAATCAATTTAATATATACACTTGTTATTTGTCAATTATACTTCAATAAAGCTAGGCGAAAAGTAAAGTAAAAGGAACTGATGAAAATAATATTTAATGTGAGGAATCTGGCCAGGAATTGAGGTGTCTTTAATGTCTGCTTTTGTTATGTGCCAAAGGTTTCATACTCTTATAGGTGCTCTTGTTTCTGTCTCTCCTGTTGAACTTGAGATTCTCTGATAACTTCTCCTTAGATAGTCTACATCATAATTTTGGCTGTAATTTTCTGTTATTATACTAGAAACCATTGATATTGTTGGTAAAGTATAGACGGGGATTGTATAATCTCATAATTAAATATCAGCCTTTTAGTGGCTCTGTGTCCCTGAACTGTGACATTTTCAAGTGTTTCTTAGAATCCTCCACCCTTAGGTAAGACAGAACACTTAACAGGCACTGGAATTAGTTAATGTCTTCCCTATAAGTAGGATTAGTCTCTGGTAGTCTTCTCCCTAGGAGGTTAGGCCTTTGTTATGAAGAATGCCCTGTGCATATTTCAAAATGGTTACTCTTCCCTTTTCTCTGCCATAGGTGTATGGGGAATTTACTTAGTTCTTCATTGTGAGAACCTGGTGGGAATCCTGGCTGTAAAAACTATAAAAATCTTGAACCTCATTAAAAATGAAGCCACCAGGAATTTCACACTCTCAAACTAGTTTACACTCAGCCTCCAGCAATTTGTTGTAATTACAATTTAAGTCTTCCTATTCATGTTTTGCTCCAATAGCTTCTGTCTCAGGTAGGCAGAGCTTGGCTGTGATTTTCTGTATTCACATGTTTCTTTACATTTTAGGGAAGCAAGTTTGCCCTGTGAACCCAATTCTCTGATGGATCCAAGAAAAATAATTGATAATAATACTCAGTTTCTTCACATTTTCTTGCTATAAGGTTGGTTGGGGTAATGACTTCCAAGTTATTTGCATGTTGGACCTAAAACTAAAAGTCTAAGGTTTTCTTTCAAAGTTGGTGAACTTATTAACTTCTGGTTTATGAGAAGGGGAAATAAACAATTATCAAACATTTATCCTAGATACACAAATGCATTTGCCTTTCAAATAAAGGAAATTGAAGGAATTCAAATATTGAGACTTCTTGTCTTTTCCTCAATATATCTTATGAAATTTCCCCCGAAACTGTGCTATTTCAAGTACTGAATGACTCATTCACACATATACACACAAAACACACACACACACATACACACAGTTTCATATATTTATTTATTACTTTCTTACTCCTCTCATAAAAGTGAAATTGTAGGAATTTTTTAAGAAAAGAATTGTGTAGTATAGATGACAAAGGCTCATTATAATTCTACATTTTATTTTACAGCATTCTCTGAGAGACTCCAAACTCTGGACTTAAGATTTAGCTTGCTTTTTTATAATTTTTATATTTCTATTTAACATATTTTATTAAAATGTTACAGAACATTTGGTGTTCACAGAACATTTTAAGAAATGCAACTGTTCAACGTAAAAATTGTATTAATGTAGGAGGATTAAATAATCAATTATGTTTTAGAAAGAGTAGTTGTCAAGGGAGTAGGAATGGTAGTAATATGTTACCTGAAGGTAAAATTCATTCAATAACAGGAACTGTCGAAGTTACCTGGGTTATGGTTGTGAAAAAGAACAGGATAATCCTTCCTTTTAGAGAGCCTGTGCTTTAGTAGGAAAGAAAGATAATTATAAGATATAACATGATAAGAGCTATGGTATGGTGGTATATTAGGGTTCTCCAGCGAAACAGACCAACAGTACACACACACACAGAGTCATGTGTCACTTAACAATGTGGAGACATTCTGGGAAATGTGTCATTAGGCAATATTGTCATTGTGCAAACATTGTATAGTGTATTTATACAAACCTAGATGCTATAGCTTACTACACACATAGGCTACATGGTGCCACCTATTGCTCCTAGGCTACAAAATTGTACAGTATGTTACGGTACTGAATATTGTAAGCAATTATAGCACAATGGCAAGTATTTGTGAATCTCACCATATCTAAATATAGAAAAAGCATAGTAAAAATATTGTATTATAATCTCATGGGATCACTATCGTGTATGTAGCCTATCGCTGACTGAAGTGTTATGTGGCACATGACTGTATATACACATATATATCTAGAGAGAAAGACAGCGAAATATGGGTAGAGACACAGAAATAGAGACAGAGAAAGATAGAAACCAAAAGAGATTTATTGTAAGGAATTGGCTTACACAACCATGGAGGCTGGGAAGCCCAAATTTCTGCAGTGTGGGCAAGCAAGCTCAAGACCCAGGAGAGCCAGTGGTGCAGTTCCAGTCTGAAGGCTGGCAGCCCAGAGACCCAGTAAAGCTGATAGTGCAGTTCCAGTCCAAAGGCTGGCAAGCAGAGACCCAGGAGAGCTGATGGTGTAGATGAAACTCTGAAGGCCATCTACTGAAGAATTTCTTCTTGCTTGGGGATATTGGTACTTTTCTTCTATCTAGACCTTCAACTTATTAGATGAGGCTCATCTGCCTTATGGACGGCAATTGTTTATTCTGAGTTCAATGATGTAAATGTTAATTTCATCTAGATAAAATCAGCTATCACAAATGGAGACACCAAATACAGACTTGCCAAGCATTGGCCAGCAAAGGTTTTTCCTGGATGAAGATCATTCTTAGTTGTGATGAAAAACCTGATTAGAAGGTGGCCAACAAATATTGGAGGCAGAGGAAGCAATGCGTCTGAAGCGTCAGAAATAAAAGAAGTTCATTTCAAGAAATAAAATAAGTTCAATGTTATATATTCATGGGTAAGGGGAGAAGAAGCTAGTGACATAAAAAATGTAAGCTTTTCTCCAAGACTATCAGAAAAGAATACGTCATTCTTGAGTTAATGACAAACATGGAGAAGTGTGGACACTTTCCAGGGATAGTTATGATGTTTAAGTGACAGACATGGTGATGACTAATTGTGAGGGTATGCAGGGAGGGAGTCAGGCAATGGTGATGTTGAGTTTTGGCTTGATCAATGGAGAGACATAATAAACTTATGATTAAATGAGATAAAAATACCTTTACTTTGTCCATATTCATTGAGGTATCTTCTGTGAAGAACATGAACCTAGATAATTGACACTGAAAAGGCAAAACAAAAATTATAATTTCAAATAGCTTATTATTATAGAAAAATGTAAGTAGATAAAAAAGAGATTTGAATTACAGAAAAATTTGGGAAAATTGCATACAGATATCCTCAATATATTTTGTAGAGTAATTCCTTTATTTCATTATTGCTACTTGTTTAAGCTCATTTGAAAGGAGTCTAGAAACCTTTTTCAGTTAGTCTGACAAAGTAGAACTAAATACATGTTGGCTACACATTTTTGTTCTTTTGTTCTTTATATGTTTGTACATATCAACATATTTGTGTAACAGTGCAGGACAAAGTATAAACTATTGAGTTCATTTATTCCTCTGAAATTTGTATATTACAGGTGACAGTAATTAGGCCTATTCTAAAGCATTAATGTGTGTCACAGTGGTAATGTTTAAAAAGTAGAAAATGTGAGGAAAACATAATAGATTTTTAACCCATGAAAGGAATGTACAAAAAAGAATGCATTGGACATTAGTGAATAATAATTCAATGAATGTAAGTTTAGTAGATACTGAGCTCTCATGTAATTGGAATCTAATTCAGCAGACATTTATTCATGGCTAAAATTTTAGACACAAAACATTTCTACTTTATTCATTTTTAACTAGTTTCTAGGAGCTGGGAAAGCCCACAATGCTAAAATCTTCTAACACAAATGGAGTAGATAACTATTAATCTGAATCCTTAGAACAGGAAAACAGTGATATTTCTTTTGTTCATTTCTATAACAAACATCTTAAAATATTCTTTAAGACTAATGTAGAGGTATAAGAGCAAGCTGTCCTGACCAAAGGCACCAAGATTAAATAGAGTGAGACAGAAAAACCCATATTTTTTATTGAGCATGTTTTAATTAATAATGTTTTACATAACTATTTTATTTGAGTCTATTATTTGGTACACATTTGTAAGCAATGTTCTTCTCATTCCATCCCAATAAGAAGCACTGACACATCTAGATATTAAAAACATCACAATAAAAATCAAGTCTTCTTATTTTAAGGAATTGTTGCATTGTTAGAGAGACAGACAGAATAATTTTGCCAAAATATTTCCTCATACTTTAAAGATCATGTTTTCCTTCACGTAGCATATAAAAATTTCAAGTGAAAAGGAATTAAAACATCTCATTTAATATCACCTACAAATTTAGAGAACTTAGTTTTTCCAGCATTATATTCCATAAAAAAGAAAAATAAGTATTAGAAATGTTTGTTAAAGGTATCAATATTATATCAAAATAATTTTCACAAAATATCTGATTTGGATACAGAAATACATTAACTGTAAGACATATCCAGAAAAATAAGCAGTGTTTATTGTTATTTATCCAAAACATTAGAAATAGTCTAATGTTAACCAAAACACCAGTAAGCACCATTTCACAAATTGTCTTGAAGATCAAGGACTTGAATTAAAGAACAACAAAAAAAGAATGAAAAGAGTCTATAGTGATATGTGTCAGGGCTAAACATTATACTGTAGTATGAGAAAAAAAGGTTTTAAAAAGATTCAAATTTGTGCAAATCTCTACAGATAAAAGTATACACACACACACACACACACTCACACACACTGAGGTAAATGAAGAAATACCTAAATGGAGGGAATATACTATGTTCATAGATTAGAATACTCAATACTGAATCCCAGATAAAATCCAAGTCGTTTTGCCATTGAAATGAACAAGTTTATTCTAATTGTATACAAAAAAAATAAAATGAAAGGGTCAATAATGGTCAAGAAGATCTTATAGAAGACAGTTAGGGAATTTATACTACCAAATATCAAAATTATTATAAAACTAACATATTTAAGACTGTGTGGTACTGGTGCAAGGATAGACAGAGAACAAAACAGAGAGTACTGAAGCAGACTTAAACATATATTGACACTTGATTTATATAATAGAATGATCATGATCATGGCAGAACAATCAGGCCAGAGTAGTGTTTTTGTTGTTGTTGTTGTTTTTGTTTGTTTGTTTGCTGAGACGGAGTCTCGCTCTGTTGCCAGGCTGGAGTGCAGTAAGGCTCACTGCAACCTCCGCCTCCCGAGTTCAAGCCATTCTCCTGCCTCAGCCTCCCGAGTAGCTGGTACTATAGGCATGCACCACCATGCTCAGCTAATTTTTGTATTTTTAGTAGAGACAGGGTTTCACCATGTTGTCCAGCATGGTCTTGATCTCCTGTCCTCGTGAACTGCCACCTCAGCCTCCCAAAGTGCTGAGATTACAGGCGTGAGCCACCACTACCGGCCCAGAGTAGTGTTTTTTAATAAATGGGGATGGGTAAGCCAGATATCTAAATGGTGAAATAATGGTATAGCAGCCTACCTCCTGTCATTTATGAAAGTTAATTCCAGGTGGATTATGAATAGAAATGAAAAAAAAAAAAAAACAAGTTTCTAAGAAGCAGTGACAGGAAAATATCTGCATAGTCTTTGGATTAGCAACATTGTTTTTAAAGGCACAAAAAGCACAAACCAAAAAGGAAAACACTGTAAAACTGGAGTACATTAAAATAAAAACTTTTCATCAAAATCCACCATTTACAAGAGTAAAAGGAGTAGGAAATTGGGAGGGAACAAGATGGCTGAGTAGAAACAGCTCTGGTCTGCAGCTCCTACCGAGATGAACGTAAACATTGAATGAATTCTGCATTTCCAACAGAGGTAGCCAGATCCTCTCACTGGGACTGACTAGTCAGTTGCTGCAACCCATAAAGAGCAAGGAAAAGCAGGGTGGGGTGATGGTTCACCCAGGAGCTGCATAGGGCAAACGGATTTCCCTCCCCTAGCCAAGGGAGTCAGGGAGGGGTTGTGCTGCCTGCCTGAGGAACGCTTTTCCCACAGATTTTTGCAACCCGCAGATCAGGATATTCCCTTGTGAGCCCACACCACTGCGGCCTTGGGTGGCAAGCACAAAGCTGTGCAGATCCATGTCAGCTGCAGGGGCTGGCAGCTGCTCAGTTAGGCACTGAGCTGCAGGAGTTTTTGCATACCTGGGTGGCTCCTGGAACTCCAGTGAGGCAGGAGATCCATCCACTCCTGTGGAAAGGGGGCTGAAGTCAGGGAGCTAAGCAGCCTGGCTCAGTGGGTCACAATCACACAGAACCCCACAAACGAAGATTCACTAGCTTGGAATCCCCGCTGGCCAGCATGGCAGCCTGGAGTCTGCCTAAGATGACCAAGTTCCTGAGGGTAGGGGCGACCACCATGACTGTGGCTCCAGTCAACAGTTTTTCCCTACAAGTGCTAGGAAGACTGGGCAGAATATTCCACAGTGCAGCACAGTTGCTGTGGCAGATACTGGCCAGACTACTTCTTTAGATGGAGCCCAGATGTATCCCTCATTACTGGGCAGGGCCTCCCAGCTGGATTTTAGCAACTCCAGCCAGGGGGTTATAGACAGAACTATAATCTCCCCAGGACAGAGCACTTGTGGGGAGAGGCGGCTGTGCTCTTAGTTTCAGTGAACTTAATCTTTCCTTCCTTCTAGCTTTGAAGAGTCTGGGAGATCTGGTCAAGGGAGATTCCTGTACACCAGCTCCACTAAGGGTCAGTCAGACTGCTTCCTTAAGTGGGCCCCTAATCCTGTGCCTCCCAACTGGTGAGACCTCCCAACAGGGGTCACCAGACACCTCACAAAGGAGAGTTCTGGTTGGCATCGCGTTGGTACCCCTCTGAGATGAAGCTTCCAGAGAAAGGAACAGGCAGAAATCTTTGCAGTTCTGCAGCCTCCACTGGTGATACCCAGGTGAACAGGGTCTAGAGTTGACCCCCAGCAAACTGCAGCAGACCTGCAGAAGAGGGACCTGACTGGTAACAGGAAAACAAACAGAAAGCAAAAACAACATCAACAAAAAGACCCCACAGAACTCCATCCAAAGGTAAACAGCCTCAAAGATCAGATGTAGATAAATCCACAAATATGAGGAAAAACAAATGCAAAAATATTGAAAATTCCAAAAGCCAGAATGCTGCTTCTCCTCCAAATGATTGCAACACCTCTACAGCAAGGGCACAGAACTGGACTGAAGCTGAGACAGATGAACTGACAGAAATAGACTTCACAAAGTGGGTAATAATGAACTTACACTGAGTTAAAGGATTATGTTCTAACTCAAAGCAAAGAAGCTAAGAACAATGATAAAAGATTACAGGATCGGTTAACTAGAATAACCAGTTTACAGAGGAGTATACATGACCTGATGGACCTGAAAAACACAGCATGAGAATTTCATGATGCAAACACAAGTATCAAGAGCTGAATTGACCAAGCAGAAGAAAGAATATCAGAGCTTGAAGACTGTCTTGCTGAATGAAGGCAGGCAGACATGATTAAAGAAAAAATTAAACAAAATGATTAAACAAAATGATTAAACAAAACCTCTGAGAACTATGGGACTACATAAAAAGACTGAACCTATGACTGATTAGAGTACCTGAAAAAGATGGGGAGAATAAAAACAAGTTGGAAAACATGCTTCAAGATATCACGCAGAATAACATCCTCAACCTATCAAGACAGGTCAACATTCAAATTCAGGAAATCTAGAGAACCCCAATAAGATACTCCACGAGAAGATCACCCCAGGACACAAAATCATCAGATTCTCCAAGGTCAAAATGAAGGGAAAAATGTTAAGGGCAGCTAGAAAGAAAGGACAGGTCACCTAGAAAGGGAATCCCATCAGACTAACAGTAGGAATCTTGGTGGAAACCTGACATGCAAGAAGAGATTGAGGGCCAATATTCAAAATTCTTAAATAAAAGAATTGTCAACCCAGAATTTCATATCTGGCCAAGTGTTATTTCTCTTTTTGCTTCTTAAGTGAAAGAGAAATAAAATTCTTTTTGGACAAGCAAATGCTGAGGGAATTCATCACCGTCAGGTCTGCCTTGCAAGAGCTACTGAAGGAAGCACTAAACATGGAAAGGAAAAACCATTACCAGTCACCAGAAAAACACACTTAAGTACTCAGACCAACAACATCATGAAGGAACTATATTAACAAGTCTGCAAAATAAACCAGCCAGGATTATGATGAGAGGATCAAATTAGCATATAACAATATTAACCTTAAATGTAAATGGGCTGAATGCCCCAATTTAAAAACACAGGATGGCAAGCTGGATAATAAGACAAGACTCATCAATGTGCTGTATTCAAAAGAAACATATCACCTGCAAAGACACACATAGGTTCAAAATAAAGGGATATAGAAAAATTTATTAAGCAAATGGAAAGCAGAAAAAAGCAGAGGTTGCAATCCTGGTTTCTGACAAAATAAACTTTAAATCAACAAAGGTCTTAAAAAAGATAAAGAAGGGCATTATATAATGGTAAAAGGTTTGATGAAACAAGAAGAGCTAACTATCATATACACACACACACACACACACACACACACACACACACACACATATATATACACACTCAATACAGGAGCACCCAGATTCATAAAAAAAGTTCTTAAAGACATACAAAGAGACTTAGACTCCCACACAATAAGAGTGGGAGATATTAATACACCACTGTCAATATTAGATCATTGAGACAGAAAATTAACAAAGATATGTAGGACTTAAATTCAGCTTTGGATCAACTGGACCTGTTAAATAACTACAGAACTTTCCACCCAAAAACAAAAGAATATACATTTTTCTTGGTGCCAGAGGACACTTACTCTAAAATTGATCACATAATTGGAAGTAAAACACTTTTCAGCAAATGCAAAAGAAATGAAATCAAAACAGTCTCCCAAATCACAAAGCAATCTAATTAAAATTCAAGATTAAGAAACTCATTCAAAACCACACAACTATATGGAAATTGAACAACCTGTTCTTGAATGTCTTCTGTGTAGATAATGAAATTAAGACAGAAATCAAGAAATTATTTGAAATGGATGAGAACAGAGATACAACAAACCAGAATCTCTGGGACTCAGCTAAAGCACTGTTAAGAGAGAAATTTATAGCACTAAATATGCACATCAAAGAGCTAGAAAGATCTCAAATTGACACCCTAAATAACAACTAAAATAACTAGAGAATCATGAGCAAACAAACCCCAAAGCTAGCAGAAGACAAGAAATAACCAAACTCAAATGGAACTGAAGGAGACAGAGATACAAAAAAATCTCTTCAAGAAAATCAACAAATCCCGGAGCTATCTTTTTGAAAAAAAAAAAAAAAACTAATAAAATAGAGCAGTATCTAGATTAATAAAGAAAAAAGAGAGAATATTAAACTAAACACAATCAGAAATAATAAGGGCATACCACCAGTGACCATCCAAAAATACAATCATTAGAGAATACTATGAATGGCTCTATGCAAATAAACTAGAAAATCTAAAAGAAAAGGATAAATTCCTGGACACATATATCCTTGAAAGATTGAACCAGGAAGAAGGTGAATTCCTGAATAGACCAATAATGAGTTCTGAAACTGAGGCTGTAATAAATAGCCTACCAACCAAAAACAAAACAAAACCCAGGTCCAGAAGGATTTACACTTCAATTCTAGCAGAGGTACAAAAAAAAGCTGGTACCACTTCTTCTGAAACTATTCCAAAAGATTGAAAAGGAGAGACTCTACCCTATCTCATTTTATGAGGCCTGCATCATCCTGATACTTAAACCTGGCAGAGATACAACAAAAAAGAAAACTTCAGGTCAATATCCCGGATAAACACCAAGGCAAGAATCCTCAATAAAATACTGACAAACTGAATCCAGAAGCACATCAAAAAGCTTATTCACCATGATAAAGTCAGCTTCATCCCTGAGATGCAAGGCAGGTTCAACATATGCAAATCAATAAATGTAATTCATCACATAAACAGAACTAAAGACAATAACCATATAATTATCTCAATAGATGCAGAAAAGGTCTTCAATAAAATTCAACATCCCTTCATGTTAAAAACTCTCTGTAAACTGGGTATTGAAAACATAAATCAAAATAATAAGAAACATATCCAGAATCTAATAATAATATACAACAATACATTGTATTCAATCATTGTAGAAGACAGTGTGGTGATTCCTCAAAGATTTGGAACTGGAAATACCATTTGACCCACCAATACTATTACTGGGTATATACCCAAGGGAATATAAATAATTCTATTATAAAAATATATGGATGCATATATTCAATGCAGCAGTATTCACAAAAGCAAAGACATGGAATGAACCCAAGTGTCCATCAGTGATAGACTGGATTAAAAAAAAATGTGTGGCATATACACTGTGGAATACTATGTAGCCATTAAAAGAAGCAAGATCATGTCCTTTGCAGGGGCATGCATGAAGCTGTAAGCCATTATCCTTAACAAACTAATGCAGGGACAGAAATCGAAACACCACGTTTTCACTTATAAGTGGGAGCTGAACAATGAGAACCCATGGACACAGGGAAGGGAACATCACACACTGGGGCCTGTCAGAGAAGGGCGGTGGGGGGTAGAGAGCATCAGGAGAAATAGCTAATGCATTCCAGGCTTAATACCTAGGTGATGAGTAGATAGGTGCAGCAAACCACCATGGCACACGTTTACCTATGTAACAAACTGGCACATCCTACACATGTATCCTGGAACTTAAAATTTAAAAAAAATAAAAGGAGTAGGATAATATTTTTGTCATATATATCTAATAAATGATTTTACCTTGAATTAATAAGGAACCACTAAAAATCAATCGAGAAAAAAGACAAAACCCTCACCCACTTAAATAACACAAGACTGGAACAGACACTTCCAAAATAAGATATCCAAATATCCAATAAGCATGAAAAGATTCTCAAGCCCATTAGTAATCACAGAAATGTACATTTAAAACTACAATGAAGTACTATTAGATAACCAGTAGGAATGGCTCAAATTCCAAAGATGAAAATGCCAATTTTGGAAAAGACATGGAGCAATTGGAACCATTAAACATGCTACTATATAACCTTTCAATTCTTCTAGGTATTGACCCACAGAAATCCACATGAAAATGCAATAAAATATATATTGAAGAATAGTGTTTTCTGTTACAGCCAACATCAAGAAACAATGCAAATACTCACTGAGATGTAAATGAATATCATGTGATTCTACAGAGAAATTCAAATGAATGAACTGCTACACTCAATAACATGAATAAATCTCACAACGTTGAGCAAATGAGTTCAGATGCAAATTATTACAAATGATAATAATATCAAGCAGAATACCACACACCAGTTACCAATTCTAGAGGAGGACTCCAAACACTTCTGCTCACTGCATCTGTGTATTGGAGTCACCAAAAAAAAAAAAAAAAAAAACCCACAACACAGTTAAGCACTGGATGGAGCAAGCTTTACTACATAGAGAGCATGATAAGCTTCAATAGTGTGCATTGATTTCCTGTGACTAGCTGATCTCTCTTGGCAGTCAACAAGGAAATTTGCCTATGGCATACCCCTCTCCTCTAGGGAGGCCGGGTATGACAGTGAGGTTTGCCAGGTGCCATGTAATCCACATGCTTAAGCAGAAAAATAGGCACACATTTAGCTTGCACCAGGGAAAGATATTCTTGCATACGTGGTAATTCCAGCACAGGTCATGTGCACATTTTATCTCTTGGCTAGGGAGTGTTCCAGGCCCAAGGTCCATAAATAAGTCGCTAAGTGGGAACCAAAAACTGCAGACATGAGATTGCCTTTCCCAACAAATAATAATAATAACAATAGAGAGGACAGGCAGAAATTTTATGAGAGTGAATTAGCAATTTTCATTATCTGAATCAAATATTCACTGTAAGTGGAAAACTCCTTTAAAGAGTATTTCTTTGTAGAAAGCACCATCTACTCTCAGTGTCAAGTAAAATAACATTTAATCTGACAACTTTTGACATTTCATATGCAAGATGTCAATTAAGGAAATTTCTGTCTTCACTGGGTATTATGTACCCTGGATGATTCTTCATGTAGTTAGTATTAGACAATCATTAAATATTGCAATAATGTCTATTTCACGTCTTTATATTGTTCAGTATAAACGGAAAATACTGAAGAATATTTAACATGTGTCTCTCAACTTTCTTTACAGATGCTGTTGATCAAAGGCTTTCAAGAGAGTAAAAAGCATGTGGCTCTATTGTAAAATCCTTCTTATGTTTTGTAGCCATAGTATATCCAGTTTTCTATCTGTGAAAAGAATTCTCAATGCTTTTTACTGTTGTCTTATTATGAATATATGAGTGAAAAGTAAATGCAATGTTGGCTGTGGATGCATGTGATATTTTACCTTTGTAAAATATTTTTGTTGTTGTTGCAAAAGAATCTATTATGAATCATAGTCAAAATTACCTTACAAAAATATGAAATGTTATATTTAAGGACTGTATATATTTTGTATTCAAATTTCAAAGTCTAAATGCTATCAGATACCCTTTGTAAAAATAAAATATAATACCAGTTAGCCTATTTCTTAAAGTACCAATTAATGACATAATACTTTAAATGGAGTTTTAAAAATTAGCTTCTATAGGTTTACATGATACATATAATTATACTCAGCAGCAAACTTGATAAATATAATGAACAACTTTAAATGACAGAATCAAATAGCCTTTTTTCTTGTGAATTTGATCTTAACTCTAAGATCTACTTAATGTCTCACTCGTCAAATTTTTCCAGGGACTTTATCACTGATCTGTGAATGTGGGGGTTGCCTGCCTTCCTTTTTCCATTTTCAAAGTAGCCAACATTCTAAGGCTATAATTCTAAACATTTATCTAAATAAATGTTAACAGAGCTCTAAATTGTATTGCTTCCAAAATACAGAGATGACTGAAACACACTCAGATAATGTAGAAAAATGTACCCCTATGACAAGCAAAATTTTATTTAGTCAAAACAATTTTTAAATGAAGATAAAATATTAAAATGTAATTATTATCATAAGACATGTCAACTGATTGTCAAAATTATAATGAGATAATTAATAATAAGCACCAGGAAGCCCACAATCATAGATGAATTGAAGAAGAAAATGCTAAACTTTCTAACACACAGCAACTGCTAAAACTTGACTGTAATTTGTGTTAACTAGCTAATGTAGGCACTTTGGACAGGAAAGGACTCACTAAGCCAGCACTCAAGTTGGAACTAGCTTGGGATGAACTGCTGATGCTCCTTCAGTAGTATTTCCACTAGGGTTCTCTGTTCTGGAAAATTTCTAAGCAGACAAGTGAACAGTTTCCTTCTGTCATTTGAAGAGAGAAGATAATTCTGAAGTTAGCTTCTATGCTGTACTGTAAACAGAAGAGAGAAGTTAGTCTTGTTTAAAATAAATCGCTTTCTTTTGCTATTATGCTATAAGGAAAATGTCTGAGATTTGAAATTTGGTTTTTTTTTTTTTTTATCCTTTGTGAGTGTTTTACAACTTGAATATAAAAATTTCTTAGCATTAAATAAAGTTTTATTTTGCTATTTTGAAACAAACTTTTTCCTAATTTTCAAAAATGATAAGCTAGTATTTTTTTTACCAGAAATCAAAACACTTAACTTGTTTAGAGAACCCCCACCCCAGAGCACTGGTGAACTCTTAGGTTCCTCCATATTTAACTCTAACTTTCAGCCCCAAATGTTACCTAAAATTAATTACTATTTCATTTTTTACACCTAGTGTGTTTATATAACACATTTATCTTCAAAATAATGTCCTTATTTTTGAAAAGAATTACATTTTGCAATAATGTCTTATAATAAGAAGAAAATGAATTTACACACAAAGTGTAGGCTTAATACTTTCCTTATTCCTAAAATAAGGGAGGTAAGTACACAATCCCCAGGATCACATACTATAAGATTTATCAAGCCAAAAGTTGCAATCTAAAAATAAATAAAAATAAAACCTGTTTCATAATTTTCATATTTTGCTATAGTTTATCAAATCTACTTCTCAGAAATCTGTCAAAATTTTAGTTTAGAATAATTTTGTTCCAATATTTATACTTTAAACAAACTTTTAGTTTCTGATGAAATACAGTATTTCATGATATTGTGTATATTGGTTTCCCATCACCAAAATTTATGCTCACTTACAGAAAATGGTACTTCTTAATCTGGTAAATCTATAATGTACCTTTTAAAGCTGTGTTATACATTGGTTTTAATAGTTTCCCATATAGATCATATCATTAAACGTAAGGACAATTCCTGTTATATATTTGATACTGAAAAATATTTTGTAATGGATTAATGAGTTATACTTTAGGTGCAATAATTCACAATACCTCATATATTAGGTACTCAATACAGAAGTGGTGACTGATAACTTAGTAAACAAATAGAATGAACGGTCTTAAAGAATTCAGAAATTGTTGGTGCTGTTAGGTATCTCTGTATGGCTTGTTTTAAAATAGCAAATTAGAATATTGTCTTTAGAAAAATAAAAATTAAAAGAGTTTTGTATGCCTTTAAATGTCAGCAATTGTCAGAGTGAGAAATTATCCGACATGACAATGTGGGACACCTATCAAATTTAACATCAAATACAATATAATTCCTGGAGAGTTATTTATACTCCTTCTTTACTTTTTTACCCCTTATTTTTGTTCCATTCCTTCTCAAGTTATCTCTTTTAGTGGACAGGGAAACTACAAAATGGAAAGATTGTTGTAGGGGTTCTCACGCTATCACTTGGCTGATGATTCTCTTTAGTGACAGAAGAGAGTATGAGTAAGATGCCCCAATGAAGCAATCTCCCACAGATTCAGGAATATTGGACTTTTCACAAGCCTACTCTTCCTGGCTCCAACTGAGAAGAATGCAGGTAAAACTCATTTCTACTTTCATAGTGAACTGCTGAAATTCATGACAAAATATTGTTCCTTGAACTATGGCGCAGTCCTTTATAATACATAGACTATTATACCCTAAACATAAAATAGAATAGCCAGCGAATCTTAAAAGTTATTATACAGCACAGAAGGCATAGAGTAGTCTCAGGAAGTGATGTAATGTCCAGATTGGTATTGTCCAATGGAAATATATAATGAGAGCTTATCTAAAATTTTATTTCTTAAAAGTCATATGTTTAATTTTAAATTTTCTTTACTTTTCTTCTTTTTTATAGAGATAGGGTCTCACTCTCTCACCCAGGCTGGAGTGCAGCAGTGGAATCACAGCTCACTGCAGCCTCCAATTCCTGGTCACAGTCATCCTCCTGCCTTGGCCTCCTAACATGGTGGGATTATGGGCATGAGCCACTGTGCACCACCTTAATTTTAGATGTTTTAGTAGCCATATTAAACAGGTAAGGAGAAACTGGTAAAATTAATTTGAATATTTTCTTTTCAAAACATTATTCAAATCTATTCAAAAGATTATTCAAAACATTATTCAACATGTAATCAATATTAAAATACTAATGAGATATTTAATTTTTTGCATGAAGCCTCTGAAAATTTTTGTATTAAAGTTTGTGTTTTACATTCAGAGCACATCTCAATTTAGATACTAAATTTTCAGTGGCTAAAGTGAAATTTAGTCCTGCAAAAACAATAGAATTGTGTCTAACAGAAAAATATTTTATACTTCTTTGGTTTTAAAATTTAAATTTAAATAAGTTAAATTAAGAATTCAGTTCCTCTGTTGTACTAGACACATTTCAAGTGCTAAATAGACACATATGACTAGTAACTACCATATTGACCAGTGCAGATCTGGATCATGCAAGACAAGATGGGGAGGTGTCCGGTAATTCAAAAGGAGGTAAGAGGATCACAACTGTGTAGATAGTTCTGAGAATGCCTAAAGGAAACCCCTGCCAAAAAAAAAAAGTAGTCTTTTGCTGTCTTCTAGAAAGTGGATAAACAACAATGTGGATAGCTCATGCAGGATAACAACACTTTAACAATTATTGTTTAACTAAGTACACCATCTTTCTACACTGATTCTCAGAAAGAACTCTCCCTGACTTCCCTCATTCTGTTAGCAAAAACATGATTATTATACTCCCCAAGAAAACTTGAGTTACCATTCTTGGTTTCTATGATAATCTGTCTCTTTCCCTTCCTTCTTCCCATTCTAATGAGGCACTAAGTAATACTCCCTCCTCTCTTCAGTATTTGAAGAGATATTTGAAATTTGAAATTATCTGATATTTGAAATCTGTCTTCAAATACTGGAAATATTTGAAAATATTTTCAATATCTCTTTCTTCTTTTTGATTTCCACTGACTCTATCCTAGTCCTGGCTTCATCCTTTACATCATACCTTGATAGCTGCAAAAGCTTTCTCACTAATTTTCTTATTCCAGTGTTTCCCATCTAATCCACATTGTATACTTCCATGACATTAACTTTCCTAAAATATAATTTTCATGATCTGAATCTTCTATTAAAATATATTTGTTGGCTCATCTCTGTGTCCAGAATAAACATCTTATTATTCTTACTGCTTTTTTTTTTCCACCTCTTAATCATTTTCATTTTGGTACCCAAGTAAACATTTTTCTGTTTTTGTTCTCCAATTTTTAGAATATTATTTTTCTATCTCCTCCCATCAACAGTGATCTCCTTAAAGGTCAGGGTTATATACTGCTCCTATCATAGACCCCTCAGTATGTTATGGTATAATCTGCACAATGATGTTCAGTAAATATTTGTTAATTTGAAATATATACAGTGTAATCTCCAGCTTACAAATTACTTTCTCATATGTTTCCCGGATATGAACATGAAAAATGTAAGTCACAGAGACAAACTTCATAGACTACCCATGTTTCTCAACTACTACTCAAGCATTTTGTTGTATTAATTATACTAACTGGTTAAAAAAAAAACCCACCAATATCAGTATATTTTTAGCTTATGACAAACATCATAAATGGAGCCCCTAGAAACAATTCTTTCTAAGCCATTATATTACTATGTTTTCAATTGATGAGAAGTTTTAATAAGTCAATGCCAGAGGCAAAGCAGAAAGGAAACAGAATAAAATTAAAACAAGTACCATTACTTAAAAAGAGGGATGGCAACTATTTTCAGACCAGTCATGTGCAACTTGTTACCACCAACAGAATTAAACTTATTACCTTGAAAGTGTAAAGCTGTTCTCCACGATTTTGCTAGAAAATGATGTTTAAAGAGAAATCATTTGAACAAATTTGTTCAGTGAAACTTTGTGAGCCCATGGACAAATAAAAGCTGTTCCCTTTGAAAATGTAACATTTGTCCTTTGACAATTCCAGGAATAAGTAGGAAAATATATAGTTTATAATTTTTTATTGGGAGAAAGTTGGTTTAAAGAATTTAAAAAATGAAGTCACAGCATTAAATTATCTTTATGTTTATACGTTTATTTAATTTCCATGACTTATGTGTTCATCTCAATCCTTGACATACTTATCTGCCAGAAACAAAAAATAGTGGTCTATTTAAGAGGCCTTAATGAATGACAACATTTTTTGAAATATGCCATATGAGTACAAATATTTCCAGAGCAAAGAGGGAAAACTGTTGAATGGGTAGACACAATTCCAAGCATTTATCTGATTTACAAAAGTATGTCTACTTTTTATTTTTTACTAGATGAGTACAACCACTTTTAATATATATGTGAGTGTAGCTGTGTGTGCATTTCAACACACACACACAATACAGAAACATTTCATAGCGGCAAATTTTTAGTGCACTGCCAAACTGCTACAATAACTGTCATCCACAGACATCCACATGCAAACACTACTGAACTAGTACACTAGAGCAAATAAGAGAGTATTTGCAAAACTCTCTGGCAAAAACTTAAAAATGGAAGTAATGAAACAGAAATCCACTTCTCATTTGAAGGGTATAGAAAATAATCTTCATCATTTGAATCACATATACACATAGTATTATCTAAGCTCAGAAAATAACTTCTTCCTGTATGCACAGAACTCCAATGTACACTCTTAGTAAATGTTAGCATTTGAAGAAAATGTGCCATGAGGAGAATGTCTGAGGGATAATGGCAAGAAAAAGATATATCCATTAAAAAAAAGGACAGAAAGGCATGGCAAGGACGTGAATGTGCAGGAAAAGGAGTGGAGAAGAAAGAAAGTAAACCGACCATAAGAGAAACCAATTCAAATGGAAAACAGCAACTAATATTGACACAAGAATGAATCATGAAGGCTGGATAGGTAGACTAGGATGGGTGAAAAGAATGTAACTTCTTTGTTTTAAGCTATATACAGAATTGTCAGATTTAACCAAAGTCGAGTTGGAATGGGAGTTGGCTAAATTACATGAAACATAACATAGACATTGCCAAAACTACTTCCCAGGGTCGTTCTGAATAACGAGACACAAGTTGTAAAGATGCCCAAATTGCAAAATGCTACACTAACGTAAGACAGACAGTTTACACAGTATTTCAATTCAATCTTTCCTTTCAACTCTGGGAAACTGCAAGTGCAAACAATGAGATCTACAGAACAAAGAAACAAAGAAACCTCCACTGCTCCATTATCAGATTTTCAGGGAACAGCAGGTTTTACAGTTACAGAGAAGCCCGACTTTCAAAACAGAGCAAAGATGGTGACAAATTGATCGAATGGAGAGATACGTTGTTATGCATGTGGCAATGTCTCCACTCCTGGTATTTCTCAGAACAATTCTTGAAGAGAAAATTATTCGGTAGAGGTAAAAGGGAATAAACAGATTCTCTTTCCTACTCATAAAGATCTTTTGCCTGCACATGAATAAGATTAAAATACTCCAATTATTGTCTTATAGAAGGAAGCACTGAGAGAGTAAAAATGGTACAAGTTTACCAAAATATGTCAAAACATATAGTATTTTTCCTTAATGTAAGAAACAGGAAGAGAAGAAAATTTAACAGTGTGTCAGGTATGTGTGTGCATTGCTATGATCAGTTAAAAGCTAGAAAACTGAGGTTTAGTAACTAACTAATTTATTCAAGGCCACTTATCCAACATCACAGAGCCCAAATTTAACCCTAGGTCTGTTTCATGTCAACATCTTGGCTGGTAATTTCCACAAAACAGCCTTCCATCATCAAAAGAAGTCAGGAAGATAAACAATGAGAACAGCCAACACATTTTTTGCTATCTGTTTTTTTCTTGTCAGTTCTATGACTATTTAAGAAAATATTTTGGCATTGAATAGTATTTCTATTACATAGCATTTCCTCCTCTCCTAATGATTGTAACTCTACCAGGATGATTCATCATATCAGAAGCATCATGAATTAATGCATTTATCTGAAGCGGCTGCTAATACCACAAAGAGAGAAAACCAGATTATGCGCCACCTAATATATGAACACAACATAATCTATGAAACATTCATGTCAAAACCCATGTTTCAATCTCATCAAGTCTCTAGACATAACCAGTAAATTAAAGAAACAGAGAATAGAGGACAGCAAACATTACCATAGGGATGTAATTAGCAAAACTTAAATTGTGCCAAATGCTACATGTGAAACCTCATTTGATAAACAAAATGGCAAGAAAAAAAGAAAGATGAAGGGGAAACATAAGGATTAAAAAGACACTTAGGAGATTAACGGGATTCTACTAATTAAAAATAATAAAACAAATAGCATTTATGAGGCAATTGGAAGTTTCAACCCTCACTGGATATTTACAGATATTAAAGAATTACTGTAAATATCACTTATAATAATGGAATTATCATTTTTTCCATATCAGCTGACAGCTTTCAGGGATATATATATATAATATTTATGGATAAAATGATCAGATATCTGCTATTTGTTACAAAACAATGCTAGGATGGGAGATTGATTAGGGCTAAGTTAAACAGATTGTTCATGGATTCATAATTGCTGAAGTTGGGTGAAAAGTACATGGATGCTCATCACAATATGATGCAACATTATGCATGTTTGCCAATAAAAGAACATGCCGGGGTGGGGAGCACTTAAAAAAAAGAAGACATGCCACATCACTGAAAAGCGTTCTCATATTTTTCTAGGAAAGAAAAGTATTATCAAGGGATCACAGAGCAGCAAGACCTTACAAGCAATCTGTTCAAACCACCTCAATTTATAAATAAGGAAATTAAGGCTCAGATAGGTTAAGTGACTTGCTCAGGGTCACACAACTTGTCAGTTCCAGACTCAAGGTCAGAATTTAGATCTCCAAACTTGTAGTCCAGGGCTGTGCTCTTTTTGCAAACCACAAATAAATGACTGCACTGAAACATTTAGTCCAGAATATCCTCAAAATTGACGACTGTAATAAAAGTAAGCCACATGACGAGGAATGAATAGAGTCGGTTCATACCAAAAATGAGCAGCTGCCAGTCACAGTGACAAGATCTGTTTCTTTCTGAGAACCATGGTTTCCTGCTGCATTGGGGAATCCGAACTGGGTCTCTCCCTCCCGTCCAAAGAAGTCAGAGTCAGGATGTACGTTCCACTCCGCTTTGGTTGGTGTCAGTAGTTCTGAGACACTGTTTTCACAAAGGGTGCTCGAAGGAGTCAGAGCATCTGTGTCCACTGTTAGCTTACTGCTGGGTGTCAAAGCCTGGGGCTCTGGACTGGAGTTTTTCACGGCCAAAGAGCCCAGAGATCCCAACGGCCCCACAGTTACACTTGAGACCTCATCCATATCTAAGGGGCTCTGCTGAAAACCAGTGGCGGCCGTTCCAAAAAAGAGAGAGGTATCCAGACTTTGAGGAGGGTCGCTGGTGGCCATCAAGGCCGGAGGGTCCACAGCCTGCCCTACGGAATTATTATTATTAGCAGGGAGGTTCCCTGCCAGAGTCGAGCTCACAGAAGCCACGTCAATAGTCAAGATTCCCGAGTTCACCAATGCCGTGTCCAGCACTGCAGCAGAAGTACCGTCAGGTACATCAGAGAAGAGAGACACTATCTCTGCCTCACTGAGATCATTCTGTCCCTGGCTGGTAAGTTCACTGCTGGGTGTAAGAGAATTTGCCGCTTCTAGCTGAGCTAAGAGATCCTGGCCAACCTTGTGCCTTTTGGCCATGTGCGTCTTCATGCTGTGCTTGGATGTGAAGAGTTTATTACAAGTGGAGATCGGGCAACGGCTTTTCCAAGTGTCCACATCCTGCAGGTGTTTCTTGGAGTGAATGTAGAGGCTACTGCGAGCGGAGAACCTGGCACAGCAGCCTTCCACAGGGCACACGAAAGGCTTCGTGCCCAGGTGGGTTATGCTGTGGCCTTTCAGATGCTCGGCCCTCGTGAAAGATTTCCCACAGCCTTCCACAGGGCAGGTGAACCTCCGGTCATCGTCGTGCTTCCTTTTGTGCCTTAAGAGTTTGGACATGCTGGTGAAGTTCCAGCCACAGCCATCAAAGTCACAAAGGAAAGGTCTCTCGCCGGTGTGACTCCGCAGGTGAATTTTCAGCCTACAGGCCTTGTCATATTGTTTGCTGCAGCCAGGAAAAGAGCAGGAGAAGAGTTCCTGTTCCCTGAAATGGGCGCGGTTATGGGAAAACAGAGCACTCACTGTGATGAACGTCTTCTTGCAGCCGGAAAACGCGCACTGGTAAGGCCTCTCGGGCTCGAAGTGGCTGCGCTGGTGGGCGCTGAGTTTGGCCTGCGTGGGGAAACTCTCCTCGCACACCTCGCATTTGAACGAGTTCTCCTGCTCGTGGCCCTTCATGTGCGCCTTGAGGTTGTACACGGTGGTGAAGCTCTTGCCGCAGCCCTCCGCCGGGCAGCCGAAGGGCCGCAGTTTGTCGTGCGACTGCAGGTGCCTCTTGAGCTTGTAAGACGTGGTGAAGGTCCAGCCGCAGCCACCCAGGGGGCATTTGAAGGGCCTCTGGCCCTGGCTGCTGCTGTGCGTCAGCAGGTGCACCTTCAGCTGGTGCTTCTTGGCGAAGGTTTGCCCGCACTGCGCCTCGGGGCACAGGTACAGCACCACGCCTGGGGCCGAGCCCAGCGGTCCGCGGGGGCCCAGGGCAGCGGCCGGGCCCTCCGCCTCCTCCTCGGGCGCCGGAGCAGGCGCGGGTTCGGCCGACTCGGCTAGCAGGAGGTCGGGCGGCAGCTCTGGGCAGTCACCCGACTGCGCGGCCTGCGGGAACCCGGCTTGCGGGGCGACCAGACACCCGGGCTGCTGGGCAGGCGCGGCCCCCGGGTCCCAAGCGTGTGGTGGGGGCGTGGCCAGGGTGAGGACGCCGTTCTCAAAGCGCAACAGCAGGTCCTGGTTGTGGATAGTGACTGTGCCCGCGAAGGCCGCGGCGGGGCCGGGGGCGGAGATCGGGGCCGGAGTGGAAACCGCGGACAGGCAGCGAGGGCCCAGCGCAGGGCGGCCCGCGGGGTTCGCGCCGCTCTCGCCCCCCTGGAGCCCCGGGCCCGCCTCGGCCTCCTCCCTCAACACAGGCCCTGCGGCCTGACCCGAGCCCGCGGTCTCCACGTCGCCACCCACCGGGTCAAGCAGCACCAGGAAGAAGTCGTCGCCGTCGCCGCCGCCGCCGCCGCCGCCGCCGCCGCCGCCGCCGCCGCCAGGTTGATCGGGCCTCGGCGCCAACAGGCTCGGGCCAGGGCCCCGTGAAGCCGTGCGGGCCTCCTCGCGCCGCCGCCCGGGCCCGCCATCTTGGGGGCCCCGGAGCAGCAGGAGGCGGCGCGTGGGGACCTGGCCAGCCGGCGGGTCAGGGCCTCGGTGGACCCGGCCGCCGCCCGCGGGGATACTGCCGCCGCCGCCGCCCTGTAGGGTCCCGCGAGCCGGGAGCAGCTTCGGGATTTCCATCTCTGCGTCCGTGAGGCTGGGCTGGAACCAGAGCCGCGGCGGAGGCGCGACCCCGCCCCCTGCCGCGGGCCCGAACGCGTTCCTGAAAGGGAAAAAAAAATGTGCAATGCGCAGAAACTGGCCCTATCAGATATTAAAACGTATTTAACGCCACGGTGATTTAAATATTCTGGTACTGGGTCTCTGGAACAGAATAGAAAGCCCAGAGGTAGAGCCTGGTGTGCGTAAATACGTTCTACCATTAATATAAGTAAGCAACTAAGGAGGTCTTCTGAGGTAATGGGGAAATGACGACAGCTTGTTCATTAATGCTGTGGAACACCTAAGTAGCTATCCGCTAAAAGCAATTTTAATCCGTGACTCATTGTATATACCCAAATAAACACACCCCAGCCCCTCCCAGTGTTAGACGTGTTGCTTCGTACTTTTTGTATGTTAAAATTTGTTTACTGGCTGCCTGGCTGGCTGGCTGGCTGGACTGATGGATGAAAGACAGTTCCTGAGAGAATAAACTATCTCTGTGTCAGCGTTAGACCACCATAGTGTTGGCATTTCTGCTGAAAATGTCCTTCCCCTTCCCACCTCCCCGCGGGACAACTTCCATGCTCACGACTGTCTTGAGCAAAGTCCTCGGTAAAATTTGCCACGTAGTTCAATTTTTGTCTTGCTGATACAGAGATTAGAACGAGTGAGCGATGCGGCCAAAACACATTGGCACTGTTCAGTCTAGAAATGCAAAGCCCGGAGGATGAAACAATTTATATCGAAATCTGGAAAAAAACCCAACCCACTCCGGGCTTCTCCCTATGCAGTGCACAACCTAAACCAACTCTTTGCCCTTCCACCATCGGTTGTACCATGATAAATTTCACGTCCACGCTCAAAGCACAATGGGGGCATTCTTCAGTTGACTCTGCATTCTCCAGCACATGGAGACCTCTGGGCAGGAGTTCCAGTTAAATGCGTTAAGGTTAAACCCTCAGTCACTGCAATGGACTCTGCCAAGTAAAAGGCACAGACGATCATGTCCAATCGCCCTGGTGTACCTGCTCGCATTTAAGTGTGGTGGCCCAGTCTTGCTGGGCCTGTGGTGCCTAATGATCTTATTAATGATGACGACAATCCTCCAATCTGTATGTCAGGAATGAGTTGGGAATTGACACAAATATAGGGTGAAATGTCTGAGATGAGAAGACTTAGAGAGATGACTAGATTGGTGGTGGTGATGGGGCGGGGGCGAGTAACCCCTTGTTTAAATGCTCCCAGCTCTCTCGCCCTCTTTTAATGACAGTGGACACTTGGTCTCTTGACTGGAAGATCAAGTTTTTCATCCATAGCTATTCAAACCTCTTCACAATTTCTACTCCACATATTTTTCTTTCTGGTACTTTTCCTGGAGGAAGCGTTTGTCAAAGCTGAGCTGTAGAAGAGTGCATAAAATGTATCTGTATGGTTTGGATTATTTTACAAATTGTTCTCTGTAGTGGTTGGGCCAGTTGTCAATCCCACCAGCAGCACAGAGAGTCCCTACTGCTCCACATCTTCACCTACACCAAGTATTGCCAGAATTTAAATTTTGCCAGTCTACTCGTGGGCAATACCCAAATTACTATTAAGCTTTAGCACATCTTCGTGTTTATGAGCCTTTTGGAGTTTCTGTTCCGAGGAAGGCCTATTCAAATTTACCTCTTTTAACTCATGTTTCTATTCTATTTTTTCACCTGGTACTTTCTGACTTAATGAGTCTGTTAAATATTCTAAATACTAGACCACACCTGTGGCCAAAATACTCCCCGGCTCTGTTGGTGTTTCCCCTTGCATTGCGCTGTGTTTGGTGAGCAGAAGATCTTAACTATGATATAGTCAAATTCATCATTTTTTCCTGATGGTTAGTGCTTTTTTAAGAAATCTGTTTTAATAAATATTTTCTTTTTTAAGAAACCCTGGGCCATGAAAGCAATCTCTATATTTTCTTCTAAAATATGTATGCTATTGCCCTTCACAGTCAGGTCTTAATCCAACAACAATCGATGTCTGTTTGTGTATTGTGTTGAGTAGAGTTTATTTATTTATTTATGTGAATATCCAGTTTTGTCAGGAACCACTTATTGAAAAGTCTGCCTTTTGCCAAGTGATTTACAGTGCCATAAATGAAATATCTACACACATATGGGCCAGTTTCTATACTCTCTATTAAGCGCTCGGCCCCATTTGTCTGTTTGAAATACCACACTGTCTTAATTACTAAAGACCGATAGTCAAGTTTGATATTTGGATAAGGCAAGTCAATTCTACCTTGTTCTTCAAAATTGTCTTGGCTAACTTTGGCCCATTTCAATTCCATTTAAATTATAAACTCATCATGAAAACTTCAACCAACAGCTAGTTTGAAGTTCTAATTCAGATTGCGCTGAAAATGTAGATTTGACCTCTCAATATTGAATGTTTGATTCATGGTTATGGTCTGTCTCTCCTTTTAATAAGATCTCCTTTAATGTGCCCAAGTAACATTTTATATTTTTCCCAAAAGGTAAATTTTTTTATCCTAGGCACGTCATAGTTTGCAAATCCTATGTTTGAAATTTTCATTGTCTAAATTTTTAGCTGGCAAATAGGATGCAATTGGTTTTTGTTCATTAACATTTTATCCTACGAGTGTATAAACTCTTCTATTGATTCTAATAATTGGTCTGTAATACTTTGTAGAATTTTATGTACACTGTCATATCATCTGCAAATAGTGCCAGTCTTTCTTCTTCCTTTCCAAATATCTTATTCCTTTTTCTTCCACCACAGCTCTGTTTGGAACCCCACCCCCACCCCCAGCATACTATTGAATAGGAGTGGTGGTAGTGGACATCCTTACTTGATGCAGCCCTTAAAGAGAAAGCTTTCAGTGATTCTCTGTTAAGAATAATGCTTGCTGTAGATATTGCGTTCTGTAGCAGTATGGATCCAGTCAGGAGACAGAAAGCACACAGTGATCTAGAAGGGGAAAGTTTAATATAAAGAATCATTAAACTATGAAAAAAGGTCTTATATAAGATATAAGACAACTCTACCTGGGGTTTTCTGGGGCTGGGGGCGAGTACCCAAGGAAAGACAAATTTAGAATGAAAACTTCTCCCAAAGGCTGGATTTTACACCACATTGGAGAAGAACCCACTGGATGGCAGAGAAGTTCCACTGGTTTGCCAGTACCTGAGCTGATCTGCAAAGTCAAAACTGGTCTACAGTCGGAGCGGAAGCAAGAAGGCACCCTTTGGAGCACGGTAGTGTGGACAAGCCATAGCTCGTGTCTAGTATACGGCTGTGAAGTAGGGGTTGGGGGTCCTGGCTCAGTTGGCGGCCTGGAGTAAACAATGACCCATGCACAGGATCAGGGTGGGGGCTCAGTGTTGAGAGGGTTGCAGTATTGAAAGGATTACAGGAACCTGGTCGTGTGTGTGTGTGTGTGTGTCTGTGTGTGTATGTGTGTGGCTATGGAGCAAGTGAGCAGAGGGAAGCAGTGGACAAATGACTTGGAGTACAGGATGTCCCTATCAAGAGGGCCACAAGAAGCTGATCATCAGGCCACACCAGGACTGAAGGTTTGCTGAGGGACAGTTGTTCTGGGCCCAGGCCTGGGACAAAGCATCCTCAATGTCCTCACCTCTGCACCTCTGAGAGTCAGAAATCATAGAAGTACCACTTCCATTTTCAATGGAAGTGCCCTCTATTACGTAAGTGTAACATCCTGCTCTTTGCTGTTACTTTAAAGGAGAGATACTTTAAAAATCTCTCTGTTATCAGAGAATATATATTGAAGGGTGAATTTGGAGGTGAGAGGCAACAAATTGACAACTGGCTTCATGTCCTTTATCAGGTTAGAGAAGTACCTGCTCTCTGTAGTCGGTAGGAAAAGTAGGCACCCTACCTGCCAGGGTTACAGCTGTTGGCTGCACAAGGGAGATGAGCTACCACCCTGTTGTTGCTCTGGTAAGCCTAGACTTCACCACTGGGTAATATATCCATGTAACAAAACTGCACTTATACCCTCTAAAGGTATACAGATAATACTAATGATTAAAGAAATAGGTCTGGCTATTTCAGGGGGTTTAGTTGACTATTTAGGTTTCTTGGTAGGCCCAGTGCTCCCTGGCCTGGACTGAGTTTGCTGCAAAACCCAGCCTCTGACACAAAGGAGCGTCACTGGCTTAGGGCATAGAGCCTGTGAGCCCTGTAGTCTAGCCCTACCCAGGACTTGCCTGCGCCACTCACAAGGAGAGCTTTGTTGTGTTGTCAGATTGCTTCTTCCACCACAAATGCGACTAGCAAATGTTCTCTTCAGGAATAGACTAATTTCATTTATACCTTAAATGCTGATCTGTTCTCCTGCACTGGAGCTAAACAGATAGAGAAAAGGTGCTTGGATTTCATTTAAAGTCCTGCCTTACAGAGCCCTATCCATGGAGAAGCAGGGCAGTAGATTCTCGAGTTAGTCTCACAAAATGTATACATCTTACTATATTGGCATTTTGAGTGTTTTAATCGTGCTTTTCTCAATTTGGTTTGGGGTCTAAAATAGGCAAAAATTCATGGGAGAAAATAGCGATGTTTTTGCCCTTCTTATGTGGCAAATAATCCATTATTTAGTGATTGAATTGGCAACTTGTATTGAGAAAGAGAGACATTTTAGTAACCAAAAAAAAAAAAAAAAAAACAAAAAAACGAAGAAGAGGAAACCAACGAACCAAAATAACAACAACAGAAAAAAAAACAAACAAAAATTCCCTTTTCTTTTGGTGTGTCTATAATCAAGAGATATAATGAGATACCACTAAATCATGAGGAAAAAAATACTAAAATAGTGCTCACCCTTGAATACTCTCTTCCTGGGGCTGTACAAAGCACATTCACCTCCTGTGTTCAGAAGGCACAGATGACAAATTAACCCACAACCTTCTACTCACATGCAGGACTGGGCTGGCTTCCCGCGTATTGCTGCACGACCTTGAACACAAGGACATGTATATGAACTGGGAGTTTATCTTTTAAATGCTGGTCCTGCCTGCTGCCAGGTCCAACTCTCTTAACTGTCACTCTGGCAATGCTGCAATGCAAATGTAAAATCTGAAATTCGTTCACTACCAGGAGAATCCACTACTTAAGGCTGACCCCTGGGTAGCTGTCACCATTAAGCTTCCAATCAGTCACTCTCACTTGCTAGAAATGGCTCAGAACTAGGTTCTGTGGAAAAACAGACCTCCAATCTGCAGTTTCTAAAGGAGGGATGCACAGCTGTGGTGTCTTTCCTTGCAGGAAACGGAAAGGGGAATTGGGAGCCTCCCATGTTGAACTGGCTGGGAGGGACCAACCAGGGGTCGCATCCTCCCACTGACAACCTTAGTGACCCCTGCCTAGTAACCTCTGACCCCACACACAAGAGCAAAAGGGGGAAAGAGGAAGTGCTAGCAGTGCGAGGATGCAGTTCTTGTTCGCCCTGTTCCTCACTCCAACCTTCCTTTCTGTGGCCGAGGATGTGGAGCTAGAGCCAAGGTTTGGTAATTTCTGAAAATTTAAGTAGTTGTTTTTCTCTCTGGTCCAGGTGGAGGATGAGGGTAGGGGTTAGGGGTAATTCCACGTTTCTGCCAAGGGCAATTCAGTGATTCTGTTGGAATTTTGGGAGCATGACAATTACTGCAACACGGAAACCAGCCCAAACACAGAACCCTGTGACCCCTCCTGAGAATGTAATAAAATTTCCTAGCATGACGGGTCTCTGTTACATTAAGCTCCAGTTTTCCCTCTAAGTTTGTATGGGTGCAGAATTTTTCTTTCTCCCTCTATTTCATCTTAGTGAAAACACTCTGAACCACATTCAGGGATCATTCGGCCACTCCAAGACTGCCTAGGTTCTGATTCCCTTTCATCTGCAAACTTGTCATCTTTTGAATGGCTTAGAAGAATTTCTAAAAAGGGAATCATTTGTGCAATGCTCTCGCTATGGAGGATGTTCTGATCAGCCTCTTTGTGGGGCCAGAAGACGGACCAGGGACTGATGATCTGAGCCTTCTCCAGGAAAATTCCACACTGTCTGCCAGTAGAGTACATCACTGGTAAGAACTGTCTCCGTTATTTGCACAGTGGGGGACTTTACAAGACCTGACCACCTGCCTTCCATGTCTGTGGAACAATCAGCCATCTTTGTGTCCTGACCATCAGCTTCTGTTATCTTTCATCCATGTGACCTGGTGAAGATAGAATATCCACATGTATCTTTACCTTCTGACCATTTCACTGTCATCCTCACCTCTGCACTGCTGACTCCAGGAGTGTGGTCCCTAGGACCTCAAACAGCAATCAGACAGCCCCCCTTGGGCCTGGGCTTTGACTCTGGGTTCTCCATCAGGTGAACTGTGGACTCAGGCTCAGCTCAGCGATCAGGGCCTGGTGCAAAATGAGGTTCAACAGCCAGATGATCACCTTGATCAGAAGAAAAGCCTTTCCCTGCCGCTGGTTCAGCAGCAGAGTTAATGGTTTTCACATCATTTATCCCACATGTACAGATGCAACACCTCTGCTTCAAAGCCCAGTGGACTCAGATGGTTGGCTTTTCTTCCTGAGCTTCTCCCAAACTCTCAAGGCCCAGGAAGAGGAGAGGTCTTTAAGTCCTGACCACTGGCTACATTTTGCCTCACTCTGCCCTGCACATGACTTACCTTTCAATTAAAAAAAAAAAAGCACTTCCCCAAACGTCTGACAAGCTATGAGATGTTTGAGTGGGATCTTGTAGGATGAGGAGGCATTAGGAATGAGAGTTTACAAACTGTCCACAGGAATTGATCGGAATATTTTGATAATAGAATAGTCTAAACCCAGTTAGAGTTGACTGAGTACTTGACTCATCACGTGGTATTTAAAGTGCTCATTACTTTTTCATTTTCTCACAGTGGAAAACTAATCCAGAGTGTTCCTTACATATCAGACTTCCCACCCATAACTCTGCCCACAAGTGGTTCATGTCTGAGTCAAACATGCTTCTATACCATTAAAGTAGAAAGCAGGACCTTGCTTGAGATGCTCTTTACTAATAGTGAAAAAAAAATCCCATACATTTACAGAATGTGAAACAACAATTTGAAAATATGACCCGGAATGTGGAAAAGCAATAGCACACTAAAATAAACAAATAGAACCAAACAGGTGTTCACAACTTATATTTATTATTGATGTTTAAAGAAAAGTTAACTGGTGAATAAATCATGTTAAGGTGTTGTTTTGAGGGTTCTTTGATGTAAGGCATGTTGCCATTCCTTAAAACTAAATGAAATTATATGTAATTTATATAATTTATAAAATATAAGTTATATTTTATAAGCATAAGCCCTTACCACACTCAAAAGGACAATCATTTCCATCATCTCCAAAGGTTTTCTCACGTCCCTTCACGTTGCTTCCCTCCCTACCCATCCCCATCCCTGTCCCTAGGCAACCACTGATCTGCTTTCTCTCACTTTAGTTTGTGCTTTATAGAATTTTATATAAAGAGAATTATATACTATATACTCTTTTTTGTCTTCTTAAAATCAGCATAGTTATTTTCAGATTCAGCCATGCTGTTAATTCTATCAATAGTTTATTACTGTTTGTCATAGTATAGTATGTCACTATATGGTTATTTGGGTTGTTTCCGGTTTTTCACTAGTACAAATGAAGTTGCTATAAACATTCACCGGCCAGTCTTTATGTGGACCTATGATTTCATTTCTCTTAGATAGAAACTCAATAACAGTATTGTACGTGTGCTCTTAACGTTTTAACTTTGGGTTAATAATGCTGCAGATTGATCTCACCTTGCTGCTTAGAGTCCTGTTGATAGTACAAATTGAGTGGATCTGATCTCATACCACGCCAGACAGATTAATCAGAGTGGCCGAGGAAGTGGCATATTGCTATATCAGTGGGTTAAAGATGGCCTCCATATATTGGCCTCTGTGTTGCCATTATACGTCCTCACAGTGGGCTCAAAGGCTGCCAGCACCAAACTCAATTTTTTACACATGCAATTGCTTTAAATATAGCTCAAGTAAGCATATGTGTAGCCATTTAGGGCTTGCCTGCTTTGCATGCCCCACAAAAGTGCACTGACATTTGCTAGCCACAGTTAAGGCAAACCCAGGAGCTATAAATGACCCCATGCCACTGCTTGCCTCCAGAGCTCTCTGACCCAGAGACTCCCTCTTTTGCTGCTGAGTCATATCTCCCAGACACAAAGGGTCCTCTCCTATTCTCCTCTACCCCAGGAGTTGCCTTGCCCTCTTCCCCTTCTGGGCAGTGGCCCTCTGCTGCTGCCTCTGGACGGTCTCCTGATGTGACAGACTTCCCCTCTCTGGCAACCTGTCAAAGCACCGCTGACATCAACAGCTTCTGGACTGGGCGCGGTGGCTCACGCCTGTATTCCCAGCACTTTGGGAGGCCCAGGCAGGTGGATCACCTGAGGTCAGGAATTCGAGACCAGCTTGGCCAACATGGTAAAACCTCATCTCTACTGAAAGATATGAAAATCAGCCGGGTGTGATGGCGGGCGTCTGTCAATCCAGGTACTCGGGAAGCTGAGGCAGGAGAATCTCTTGAACCCGGGAGGCGGAGGTTGAGGTGAGAGGAGATCTCCCCACTGCACTCCAGCCTGGGCAATAGAGTTGAGACTCCTCTCGAAAACAAAAACAAAAATCAAAAACGTTCTTGTGTGCTGCTGCCATCTCGTGGTCATGTGGTTTTTCTTGATCACCCCAGAAATCTTAGAACTCACTGCAAGTTGTAAGAGGGATGGGATTTTGGGGAACAAGAAATTGGCAAGCAGTCTACCCAGTCAGTAGGACAGCCAATTGGAAAGTCAGTCCTAGGCAGCTTTAAGTTCTCAGACTCTACATTTAGAATATCCCTATAGCACTTTGGCCTAGCATCGCTTATTGCTGTACTGCAACGATGTACTTTTTGCAGTCTCATCCCATGCCTTCTTGACCCGGCCTAGAGGTAGCACCAGTAGTTGAGTGAACCCACACCATTAGAACTGACGTTTAGGGTCTGAGATGCCAAAATACCGGGGAAGGAGGTCAGCCCACTGGCCTGGGTCCTCCCCCGCCCCTCAGTAGACATTGGACATTGTGCACCTGGGTAGAAAAAGAGAGGGAGTGCATGCCTCTGGAATCAGGGTGAGCTACTCTGGACTGCGTAACAGGCTGTAGTGGGAAGAGTTCCCTGTGGCTGACTTGAGGATTTCAGGTAGTCTGAGATGTGAGGATGTCTTCCTCCCCGGAGTTAGTTAGGCAAGTAAATGAGCCAATAAGGCAGAGACATCAAGCCAAGACTTGTCTCTTAAGGGCAGCTGGTGGAGAGGTCTTTGCAAGCAGGTATATATAGCATGCGTCTGCTGTTGTGACACTCGATTATGATGTTGCAGTTGTCATCATGCTATCCCCTGCCCAGAGGGATATTAATATCCCAACCTTTGGGCTGAGCCAGCTAGAGTGTTACTTATAGTGACTGAAGGCAAAAACGTTTATATCGGTGCCCATCCCGGGACTCTGCAGGAGGTTGCTGTCAGGTCGAACAGGCATCCCTAACCATAAGGCATGTGCTGGCCTTGCTGGCAGTAACTTATCACCAGGTTCCACCCAAAGAGGAGGTAAGAGCCCAAACTCCTGGGAGAGACAGTTTGGATGAGAGGTCTCTGGAGGGGAGAATAGGTGCTCTCCAGAAGAAAAGGCAGCACAGTGTCACCATGGTAGGGACTGGGATAATTTACCCTCTGCTTTGCCTGTAGCCACCCAGAAAGTAATAAAAATGGAAAATAAAAGGGAGCACCAAGAAGGAACGGTCAGTTCTTGGTCCGAGAAAGAGTCCCATCCTCTGTCTTACCCAAGGCTCAGCATCTCTTTAACCGAGACATGAACCAAACAAGGGGCTGCTTGGCCCTATTGAATGTGCCCGGCAGGGAATGAATTCCACCTAATGGGGAATGAAACCAATTAGGAGCTATAGTGCATGATGGAAAAATTGTGTCCCCACTGAAGGATCCTGTATAATTAGAGCAGAATTTGGGAAGACGCCACACAGAGGCATTGGACCTCTGTTCACATTTGTATTGCTGATGCGTATTTTTGTGGCTTAGAAGGCTGCCCACCCTACATTAGACCTCATAATGGCCTGGAAGGACTGTCATCGGAAAAGTTTAGCCAAGGCCAAAGATCTCCTCCACCAGTTAGACATGTAGGAGTGAAGGCAACAAATGAGGTGGGGCAGGATGACTTGACAAGACTGGAGGAGTCTGAATTCAGTCCTGAATCCACTTGATTGTTTGTCGGCGGGCGGGGCTCCTAAGAAAATCTTTACTAGGTGTGGTGGTTAGTGCTAAAATGATTCAAGAGACCATAGCTGCACTGGATTTAATAGAAACTCATGAAAGACAAACTCAGAGTCAGGTGCTGCCTACTAACACTACAATATCTTACCTGGCCTAAATCTAAGTTACTGTCAACACTGAGGCTGCGCGCTCCCGGGCCAAACAAACCACCTACGGCCAGGCCTCCATGTATGCATCAACCTTGAGATGAACAAAAGAAGTTATGTTAGACCCTAAGGCACACGAAGGTCCCAAGTTAGATGATCTCTGGTGAGATCACCTTGGAGCAATTGCAATACTTGCTAGGATTAGATTATTATCCCCCAGCTGGCTTTCCCTTCGGAGGCAACCATATATTCCATACCTGTCTCTGATCACTGCCAAGTGCCTAAGAATCTTCTTCCATACAGGGATCCTGTAGTGTCGGAAGGTCTCCTCTGACAGACAGTTGCCCTTTTACCATATTAACTGTGGCTGGGGCTCCGACAAACAACACTGGTTAACTCTGTCAGTCAGGGGTGACCAAATCTCCCTAATGCTGAGAAACACTCATGCTTCAAAAGGAACCCCCTTATCCTCCAGTAGATTACCTGCTTGGGAGGGGGTTAATTAAAGGGTAAATTCACTCTTAACTACTAAAATTGACCCAGTTATGCTAAAAATATGCTTCTGTCCTGCTCACCCCCCCACACCCCAGATTATCTGTTTCCCCATTATTGGAACAGACCTCCTGAGGCAGCAGATAAACTCATGACACAAGACTAAAGTTTTTATGCTACTGGTGGGCACTTCCTGGCGGGAACCAGTTAACCTTCCCCCTACTGGTTCATACACCACAGCAGAAGCTGAGGCAAGACACTGAAGGATTATGGCCTGTCACAGGTGACATAGATAAACAAGCACTGATTCCTACTACCTCCCCTTTCAATTGCCCATATGACCTGCGCTAAGAGATACTAGCAATGAGTGGAAACTAACTATAGACCATAGAGGGTTCAACAGGGCTGTTCCTTTTATTAGAGCACCTCTATCAGACATTGTTGCCATAATGGGTGTCATTCAAAACATCAGTGGTAAGTTTCTACTAATCCAGGCCATCAAACGCCCCCTGAATTTGAATTTCGAATTATAGATTTGGCTAACATGTTCTATTCTGTACAAATTTCACAGCTAAGTCAAATACATTTCACTTCCACCTTTGAGAGTCAATAGTACATCTTCACCCACTTGCTTTTGGGGTATTTATTTTGTTTACCCTCATCTTCATTGTGATGCTAGCTTGATTGGGGGTCCTTAAACGGCCCTCCAATTGCACAGCCTTTCCAACAGAACATAGACACCTGCTCCGCAATTTCACCAGAAACTAAGCTTTGGCATTTTATTGGTGACATCCTCCTGGCAGAACCTGACCAAGACTCCGTTTCACAGTTCATCACAAGCCTGAGTAAACAACCTCTCATTGAGAGTCCATGAACCATGTAAGGTATTCGTCTGTACAATTTGGGGACTACACTAGGAACTCGGAAGGGTGAACCATTTCCAATCTGATAAAAGACAAGTTCCTCGTGCTTAAACCACCCACATCAGTAAAGAAGCCCCAACATTCAATCGGAATGATAGCCCAACCCATTCCTCACCTCCAATATTTGCTGATCTTTGCTAGATGTCTATCGAGACACCTGTAAAGCTTCCCTTTTGCAGTGGGGACCTGCGCAGCAACAGGCACTGGGTGACCTAAAGGAGGCTAATACTTTGGCTCTCCCTCTAGTGCTCCCAAGGACAAGATTTGCAATGACAAGTTTCCACTGCTCTCAAATTTGCTTCCTGGAGCCTCTGGACCAAATGGACAAGTAAATGCCTACCCATGAGCTTTTGGTGTAAGTAGCTCTCAGACTCAGCCTAAAGTAGTCACTAAACAGACACCCATGGCAGCATATGGGGCACTTATCAAAACTGAAGCCCTCATGGAGCAGAGACAATACCCTATGAACTGGGATTCTTGTTATGCCCTGGGTAATGGACAGAACTGCCTGGAAAATTGCATCAGCAACAGAAGTTTCTTTATTAATATGAAAATGATATCTACAGGATCAAACTAAACCTGGCCCTCCTGGAGTATCGCGACTGTGTGAGGAAAGAGCCACACACTCTGTCAGTGAGGTTAACTTGCCAAAACCCCTGGAAACGCACCTGGCTCTTGCTCACTGGAGAATGGAGGGAAGATGGCCAGCACTCTCAAAACAAGAAAATTAATGTTTTTCTTTACCAATGGAGTGAGCACAGGGTATAAGAGAGCCAGATAAAGGATAGCCATAGCTTATCACCCTCATTCAAATGCTCCAATTTCCATATGGGAATGGGCCAAAGTGTCCAATGGGCTAGGCTGTGTGCAACATTGCTAGAAATAGAGAAGGCCTTTGACAAACATTTTACTAAGCTTCACATTTTTGGCAACTCCTGGTCAGTGGCTAATGGGCTATTTTGTTCAGACTTGGGCAAAATCAGGGCTGGAACATACAAGGCTAAGACATTTGGGGTAACAAGATGTGGGAAAAATATCAGCACATTGGCCTCCACTCTGCACATCTTTGTACGCTATACCTCATCTCACACCAAATAGACATGGAGAAGGTGCAATACAATGTGGAAGCTGACAAACTAGCTAAACTACCAGAGCAGTTAATCCTTTTGAAAGGATGGGATACACCAGAACTTTGGAAAGAGCTACCCTGCACCCTACACAGGAGAGGTCAGAGCATTTGGGCATCATGAGAATAAGAAAATCAACACTCATAATGAGAAATAGACCCAGGAAAGAGACATTTACACGAAACTGTTAGGGACTGTACCACAGACCACAAATCTAGAGACTTGGACCTACTGCACGGCAGGAGAAGGTTCATATCAGAACTGGTAAATCCAGTCAATTTCATTGGGCTTCTCTCTGAAGCAGCCCGAACTATTATATATGCCACAACAATGTAGTAATACCTACACAGGTTTACTCTTGGCTCACCCACGAAAGACAGACACCTCTGCTAATGTTATTGGAGAGTTGATAAAATAGTTTGTATGGCCTTTGAGAGTACAAAAGATATACAAAGTTACTCAATGAGAGCAAGACTCTCACTTCTGTGCAAAGAAGATTCAACCGTAGGCATTACCAACAACACTGATTGGATTTCTCATTTATTCTGTGGTCCTACAGTGGCAGGTATCACAGAATGACACAATGGGCTTTTTTAAAACAAGGGATATTGAAAGAACATGCCAGGCAGTACCATTCCCAGCAGCCAAAGATACTGCCTATAGTCATGCTTACATTAAATCCATATCCTTCTGGCATAATCACACTATATTTTAATTCACGGCAAATGAGGAAACCACCAACAGAGATGCTGCAACCTCTACTGATATATGTACCCACTGGACACAATATGATTTACCAGGATTCACAAACATGGGGTGGCCCTGACGTGACCACTCCCAGCAAAGGAACTTGCCTCTTTCACCTCTTCCTTCTCCCTCATAGAAAATCCAGAGACTGGCCATTTATTTTCCCCTCAATCCTGACAAGGACCTGGAATGAACCACTGACTATGGGTCCATTCTCAGTCTTAGTCTGCTCATCATCCAGCATAAACCTAGCAAACGACCCACCACTATCTAGAGAGGGAAGCATCCTCATTTGCTGCCCATGCACTTTGCTCCACTAAGGGCACTGTGGAGCAATCCTTGACCTACTCCGGACGCCCAGGAGGTTAAACCAACAACCCTTGTATCCGGTAACACCATTAGGGTGACACCCAGAGGACAATCAGATTCCCTACTGCTGGCTGCAAATGACCTCCAACAGTTACAACTATGCTGTTGCTCTACGCTTTCCTTACCTGAGAAAGTTCCTACCCTCATCAATGTCAATTATACCTTGATTGGTGGATCGCCCTAGCCCTGGAGATCCACACCCTACTGCGGGCAAAGTCTGTATGGAAAGAGCATTCCACATACACACCACAGGGAGACCCAACATAGGTCAGACTGGGGACAAAGGAAACCATGCTCCTGTTTCACTGGGTCAGTCCACAGACATCAGCACTGAGGCTAGCACTTCTACTCCTCTCTCTGCTACCACTTAGTACCATCCTTCCGGCTAAGTCAGATTCTACAATTTCGCTTGTGACTCATAGATGCCTTCTAAGCTCTGTGGGTCACCTTTTCCTTCACATCAGATGAAACCCACTATTATTAACTCATGTGCCATTAAACAAATGGAGTAATGGGCCGCTATCTGTGGAGCCTCATTTAATGAATGTCCAGTGATAGTATGCACCAAATTTTACAACCAGGATGCTTGTGATTGGTGCTGTTATTAATGCTAATGTTTTATTGCATTAAAAATACTGTAATCCAGATCTGATACCCATAAGCCCTATGGGACTGCAGAGATGAAACGATAGCTTTTTCATTTTATCTCCACAGATAATAATGATAATAAATGCAATCGCCACCCACAGTGTATACCTTTACAATTGTTGGCTTCTTTTTCTATTAGTTATAATAATCTTTCTCTCCCTCCATTAGAAGCCCCGCTATGAAGATGGAAAGAAATTTTATTAGCCAAGCGGCCAAGTGAAGCTTACCATGGACCTCCTCCCCGGTTGCTAATCAATGTATACAAGGAAGGCAATGCATACTACATGACATTACCTGGCGAAGGCATTTCTTAAACACACACACAGGCATGCACACACACACGCACACACACACAGTACAACCAGCTTGGCAATTCTTCCCTAACGTGATCTCAGTATACTAACTGCAAGTTTTACTTAACGCTCAAGGGAAGTGGACTCTACAGCAATTGCAATGCCGTCTGCCCACAGTGAACAAATCATAGCTCATGGGTGTCACAGCAAAGACAATTCCTACGAAAAATATATTTGATCCCATGGAGAAATCTAACTACTCTTTGCATGGGAGTTTCTCCAGCCACATTGACAATTATCTGCTTGTGGCTATTATGAAATTTGTCAGGCCTACCGAAACCACAATTTTTAAAAACTTAGAAAATATTTGAGGGAAGCTGTTGCTCAATGTTGCTTTCCTAGGGGCTCCTTAAAAATCCATACACACTCCAAACCTACAGAGGCTAGAAACGATCATGAGAAGACCCGTAGTGAAACTAACTTGGGAGGAATTTTTTTAATCTTTATTAAAACATTTTTATGCCTTGTCATTTCAACTTTTATTTAAGATCCAGCGGGCACATGTACAGGTTTGTTACCTGGGTATATTGCATGATGCTGAGGTTTGGGGTACAAATGACCCCATCACCCAGGTATTGAACATAGTACCCAACAGTTTGTTTTTCAACCCTTGTCCCCTTCCCCTGCCCCCTCTAGTAGTCTCCAGTGTCTCAATAGACACCTTACGTCCCTGAGTATTTGGGAGGAAATTTATTCGTGTAGTCACACTGTCACCTCCCAAGGGGCCACTCCTGGGGTTATTAAAGGTATACAAACCACTTCCTTATGAAAGTTTCCTCTAAAATGGAGTCCGTGGAGCATTTGGTCTCCCACTGAAACACCACAATGTTGCAAGACAAAGGAACATAAATGGGACAAATGTCATGAAACAATTGATATTTCTTTGTTCTTTTTCTTTTTCTTTCTTTTTTTTTTTTGTTTGAGACAGAGTCTCTCTCTGTCACCCAGCCTGGAGTGCAGTGGCACGATCTCGGCTCACTGCAACCTCCGCCTCTTGGGTTCAAACAATTATTCTGCCTCAGCCTCCTGAGTAGCTGGGACTACAGGCACACGCCACCACGCCTGGCTAATTTTTTTTTTTTTTTTTTTGTATTTTTAGTAGAGACGTGGTTTCACCATGTTGGCCAGGCTGGTCTCGCACTCCTGACCTCATGATCCGCCCACCTCGGCCTCCCAAAATGTTCATATTACAAGCATGAGCCACCGAGTCCAGCCAATGTCTATTTTTTAAAAAAAATACTTGGTTCACCTGTTTCGTTCACTCATATGTTAGTGCCTCATAATTCAGGATCTAATTTGGTGTGTGGCTAGACTAACAACTTTCTTCTTGGACTGCCATGAGCACCTGTAAAACCTATCTCACACTCGTGGGAGCATGCCAATGCTATTTACTATTGGCAATCAGCAGGAAACTCAAGTACAACACAGGACAGTCACAGCAAGGAGGAACACAGAATCATTAACTACAGCAAACGTGCCTATAGCCTTAGCCACAGCAACGTATAACATGGTAAATCTAACCTTATGTAGGGCTTACTTCTGCCAACCTGATTTTAGAAAACATAGCGTAATACTTCTTCTCTGGCCATGCTGCATTATATACCTGACTTATCTAGATGGGCCTTCTCCCCTAGTCATTCACATTCAACAACCTTTTCCAGAAACTTATCTCATAGGCAATGGTGGGCTGAGTACACAACAAATTTAGTTAACCCAGGTGCTGACTGCAAGGTGTGTAAATCAAGTTTTTTTGACTATAACATTTTCTGCTCCTGTTAACAGAACCTCAAACTTCTGGAACTTCAGGAAGCCACATGAACTTCCCTTCAGTGGAACACAGAGAATGCAGGCAGCAGAGGGAGCCTGGTGTTCCTGTAAAGGAATCAAATGGCTTCCCCTATCACAATCTTCTCCTCATCCAACCCTGAAGAATATTTCCTGCACTTGGAATTGGTGTAAAATTCCAGTAGAATTTTATTCATTAGTGAAACCCTCTTCCCCAAGTACTTGCCGCCACCAAACCACACTAGCTGTGACTCTCCAATGTCACAAATAAGCTTTCTAAATAGTTTTTTATGGTACTAACTTCCCTAGGATCACTAATTTTGAAGGCAGTATGAACAGCGTATATGTGGAACAGCACACCGCAATTAAAAGTTTCACAGATAGCCATGTTGAAGGAATCACCAACATAAATTAGATAAAGAGTGCAAGTACTGAAACACTTGGCTGAATCTCACTGTACTAAAGTACCATGGGGCAATGGTGTGAGATAACTGCATAGCCCTAGGTCAGGTATTGGCTGCTGGAGCGGGTGGAGGGCACAGGGGCTGTGTGCTTGATAAAATTATCTTGCTGCATGTACGTAGATAACACCAAGTTTTAACAAATAGCTGGGGCCATGTACCAAAGGGGATATAAATGCCACTCTATTGACTAAACGGATTGGTCAAATAAAAATTCTCTCCTTTTTTAATCTATTGTGCTGGCTGCCCAAGTGGGCAGACTGGCTGAGAACTGGCTTTAAAATCCTATTTTGTAGTTTTATAGCGTTCTGGGTCTTGAGGACGCTTCATCTCTGGCTCCCAACTCACACTCTGTGAAATAGCATACAATTTACCTTGTAGAACAACATGGGGCCAAGGCATGGACTGTTATATAAGTGGGCTAATACCTTAACATGGTGCCGTGTATCTTGTTTCCTGTATTCAGAGAAGGGTAAGACCATTAGCTCAAAGTCCGTTGGAACCAAAATCAAATGTTTACACATCCAATTGCTTTAAATATGACCCGCCCAATAAGCACATTTAGCCATTTAGAACCCACCCACATTGCACCCTCTGTAAAACTAGACACAACATCTGCTAGCCATAGATAGGACTTACTCCAGGGTTGGAAAAAAGCCCCAAGCCTCCGATGCCCATGGGATCTCTCTGACCCAGATACTCCACACCTGGCTGCTGAGTAACATCCCATAGACACGTTAAGTTTCCTGTCTGGTTCTTCTCTCCCTTGGAAGTTGCCTTGCACTCTTCTTCTTCTGGGTGGTAGCCTCTTGCTGCTGCCTCTGGAAAGTCTCCTGCTGTGAGGGAAGTTCCCCTTTCCTGAAACTTTTCAAAGGGCTGCTCAAATAAAGCACGTTGTGTGCTACTGCCATCTCGTGGTCATGACTTTTTCCTTGCTCAGCGCTGACGTCCAGAAAATCACCACACATACTTAATAGCAAAATTTGTCAGAAGCCAAAATAGTGGAGAAACAAAGGTTGGATCTTGTTGAGATATTTCTCCATGGCCTTTCTACATTTACTGTAACTGTTTTTGTCTCGAATTATAGTTTGAAGAATATTTGTATGTCAACATTTGAATGGCTGTTTCTCATTTATCCTGTGTGATTTGGGGCAGCGGGCAAGGGGAACTAATGCAAACATGAACCAAAACAAACTCTGACCCAGGAATCTCATATATTCTGCCAACATCTATGAAACTATGGTATGCCAGTTTGTGAACTTGCAAGTAGAGTACAATCTCAAACTCTTCATGTTTCTTGACAGCTTTGGTAATGAGGATGAAACATTCCGTTCTTGAAAGTGATAAAACAAGGGTACTCCACTGGCCTGCTTAGTGGATAGGAGAATACTCCTTGAGATTGGAGAGCAAATGCTTTTTCCCAACTGGATTGGCACTAAGTGGAGTAAGGGCCCTTGCCCCCTCACTCTCCTACCTATTATTGAAGCTGAGGGGCAGGATGCAGAATTAAAACAAGCTGCTTGAATCATGGTTTGGTTGTTGTTCACTCTCCTCTGGAGAGGAGGAGTGAAGGAGAAAGAAGGGTGGGAGAAAGAAGGAATAGCATCATGCTGTTGAGTCAGTGACTTGCCAAACCCGAATAAATGCCGTCAGCAGTGAAGATACAGAGTTTTCAGTGGAACAAAACCATACGAAGTTTGTTTGGTTGAACCATGCTGCTGGCCACTGGAAACCAAAGGCAAACATGCCTTGCTTACTAGTAGAGACAGAGTCTTCTCTGTCTCTCGCTCTCTGCATTTTCTAACTACTGGTGCTCTTCCTTTTCTCACTTCAGCTGCTGTAAGAAGAAAGATGTTTAGTGGAGAGCCTGAAGTCTCTCTGTCCTCAAGATAGACTAAAAGGCATATGCATGGTAGGGTACTTCAGGAAAGGGAAGGGCTCACATGTTCACAGAGCTGTTAGATATAAGCTCCCAATACACTATCTTACCTGAGTTTCCGGGAGTGGGAGTGTAGGGGGAAGGGATGCTAGATATGGGGTAGACGAAAGCACCAAGGCTATGGAGCAGAGCTGCCGGGGAAATTAAGGGACAGAATGTAAGAATCCCTGAGCCCTTACAGCTCTGCACAAATAGAGGTACAGGGGAGAGGATTTAGCATACAGTCTGGGGAAAAGAGCAAGAGGGATTACAAAAAAGGTTTATAGTTCTTGTCCACCCCCCTCCCCCCGTCTTCACCTCATCACAAAACTCCCCTGCAATCCCTATATTCTGGCCAGGACATAGGGAAATCTCCCAACAGCTCTTGCTGTAACCCCTGAAATGCCTGTGGTGAACTCTAGGTCTGAGTTCTTTTGAGGGAAAAATGTCCACCAAAGCAATTGTTGGGGTTTGTGCATGGTTCACAGTGGGGTATAGAAGCCCGTGTCACTTTGTGTGGGGGTGACTTTGGGACAGTTCGTTAAATTGTTCTTGTTGCTTCTACATATAAATGGCAGGATATGATGGGTCACATGCTTGTAATTTTTCATTCTACAGATTTTAGATGAAGTCCTCCCCGTTTTAGAGAGAAAGACATAGAGAGAAGTGTTCATAGAACAAATTGCTCTGGTATTAGTCAACAGTGGTTGGCTCAGAATTTAGCATTAGTTCAACATTAGTTCTAATGTTCAACTTTTTTTTTAATATTATACTTTAAGTTTTGGGGTACATATGCAGATCTTGCAGGATCGTTACATAGGTTTACACATGCCATGGTGGTTTGCTGCCTCCATAATCCCATCACTTACATTAGGTATTTCTCCTAATGTTATCTCTTCCCAATATCCACATCCCCTGCTATCCCTCTCCTAGCCCCTAATCCTCTACAGACCCCAGTGTGTGATGTTCCCCTCCCTGTGTCCATGTGTTCACATTGTTCAACACCCATGTACAAGTGAGAACATACGGTATTTGGTTTTCTATTCTTGTGTCATTTTGTGGAAAATGATGTTTTCCACGTTCTTCCATGTCCCTACAAAGGGCATTAACTCACCCTTTTTTATGACTACATAGTATTCCATGGTGTATATGTGCCATATTTCCTTTATCCATTCTATCATAGATGAGTATTTGGGTTGGTTCCAAGTCTTTACAACTGTAAACAGTGCCTCAATGAACATACTTGTACATGTGTTTTTATAATAGAATGATTTATAATCCTTTGGGTATATACCCAGTAATGGGATTGCTGTGTCAAATGGTATTGCTATTTGTAGATCCTTGAGGACTCACCACACCGTTTTCCACAATGGTTGAACTAACTGACACTCTCACCAACTGTGTAATAGCATTCCTATTTCTCCACATCCTCTCCAGGATCTGTTATTTTCAGATTTTTTAATGATCGCCATTCTAACTGGCATGAGAGGGTATCTCAATGCGGTTTTGATTTGCATTTCTCTAATGACCAGTGATGATGAGCATTTTATCATATGTTTGTTGGTCACATAGATGTCTTCTTTTGAAAAGTGGCTGTTCATATCTTTTGCCCATTTATTGATGGGGTTGTTTTTTTCTTGTAAATTCAAGTTCTTTGTAGATTCTGGATATCAGCCCTTTGTCAGATGGGTAGCTTGCAAAAATTTTTTTCCCATTCTGTTGGTTATCGTTTCAATCTAATGATTGTTTATTTTGCTGTGCAGAAGCTCTTAAGTTTAGTTAGATCTCATTTGTCTATTTTGGCTTTTATTGCCATTGCTCTTGGTGTTTTAGTCATGAAGTATTTGCCTATGCCTATGTCCTGAATGGTACTGCCTAGGTTTTCTTCCAGAGTTTTTATGGTGTTAGGCCTTAAGTTCAAATCTTTAATCAATCTGGAGTTAACTTTTTTATCAGGTGTAAAGAAGGGATCCAATTTCAGCTTTCTGTACATGGCTAGCCAGTTTTCCCAACACCATTTATTAAACAGGGAATCCTTTTCCTATTACTTGTTTTTGTCATGTTTGTCAAAGATTAGATGGTTGTAGATGTGTGTCACTACTTCTGAGCCTTCTGTTCTGTTCCACTGGTCTATATTTCTGTTTTGGTACCAGTACCATGCTGTTTTGATTACTGTAGCCTTGTAGTATAGTTTGAAGTCAGGTAGCGTGATGCCTCCAGCTTTGTTCTTTTCACTTAGGATTATCTTGTCCATGTGAACACTTTTGGTTCCATATAAAGTTTAAGGTGTTTTCTTCCCATTCTGTGAAGAAGGCCAATGGTATCTTGATGGGGATACCATTGAAACTATAAATTACTTTGAGCAGAATTGCCATCTTTACCATATTGAGACTTCCTAACCATAAGCATGAAATGTTTTTCCTTCTGTTTATGCCCTCTCTTATCTGTGGTTTGTAATTCTCCCTGAAGAAGTCTTTTATGTCATTTTTTAGTTGTATTCCTAGGTATTTTATTTTCTTTGTAGCAATTGTGAATGGGAGTTTACTCATGATTTGGCTCTCTGTTTGTCTGTTACTGGTGTATAAGAGTGCTTGTGATTTTTGCAAACTGATTTTGTATCCTGAGACTTTGTTGAAGTTGCTTATCATCTTACGAAGATTTTGGGCTGAGACAGTGGGGCCTTCTAAATATACAATCATGTCATCTGCAAATAGAGACAATTTGATTTCCTCTTTTTTAAAAAAAATAAATGTTTTATTGCACTTTAGTTTCTGGGGTACATGTGCAGAACATTCAGGATTGTGGATAGGTACATACATGGCAATGATTTGCTGCCTCCAACCGCATCACCTGTATCTGGCATTTCTCCCCATGTTATCCCTCCCCAACTCCATACCCCCCGCTGTCCCTCCCCAAATCCCCCCCAACAGACTCCAGTGTGTGATGCTCCCCTTCCTGTGTCCATGTGTTCTCATTGTTCAACACCCACTATGAGTGAGAACATGTGGTGTTTGATTTTCTGTTCTTGTGCCAGTTTGCTGAGAATGATGGTTTCCAGATTCATCCATGTCCCTACAAGGAACACAAACTCATTGTTTTTTATCGCTGCATAGTATTCCCTGGTGTATATGTGCCACATTTTCCTTGTCCAGTCTATCATCGATGGGCATTTGGGTTGGTTCCAGGTCTTAGCTCAAAGCTCATTGGAATCAAAATCAAATGTTTACACATCCAATTGCTTTAAATATGGCCCCTGCTAAGCACATTTTTAGCCATTTAAAAACCACCAGCATTGCACCCTCTGTAAAACTAGATACAATATGTGCTATCCCTAGATAGAACATACTCTGGGGCTGGACAAAAAAGCCCCATGCCTCTGATGCCCATGGGAGCTCTCTGACCCAGATACTCCACACCTGGCTGCTGAGTAACATACCATTGACACGTAAGTCTCCTGTCCAGTTCTTCTCTCCCTTGAAAGTTCTCTTGCACTCTTCCTCTCCTGGGTGGTAGCCTCTTGCTGCTGCCTCTGGAAGGTCTCCTGCTGCGAGGGAAGTTCCCCTCTCCTGAAACCTTTCAGAGGGCTGCCCAAATAAAGTACGTTGTATGCTACTGCCATCTCGTGGTCATGACAGTTTCTTTGCTCGGCCCTGACATCCAGAAAATCACCATACACACTTCATGGCAAAATTTGTCAGAAGCCTTGTTCTTTTTGCTTTGAATTGTTTTGGTTATACACGCTCTTTTTTGCTTCCATATGAAATTTAAAGTAGTTTTTTCCTAATTCTGTGAAGAAAGTCACATCAAGCTGATGGAGACAGCGTTGAATCTATAAATTACTTTAGGCAGTATTGCCATTTTAACAATATTGATTCTTCCTATCCGTGAGCATGGATTGTTTTTCCATTTGTGTGTGTCCTCTCTTATATCCTTGAGCAGTGGTTTGTAGTTGTCCTTGAAGAAGTCCTTCACATCACTTGTAAGTTTCATTCCTAGGTATTTTATTCTCTTTGTAGAAATGGTGAATAGGAGTTCACTCATTATTTGGCTGCTTGTCTATTATTGGTGTATAGTAGTGTTTGTGAGTTTTGCACATTGATTTTGTATCCTGGGACTTTGCTGAAGTTGCTTATCAGCTTGTGGAGATTTGGGGCTGAGACAGTGGAGTTTTCTAAATATACAATTGTGTCATCTGCAAACAGAGTCAATTTGACTTCCTCTCTTCCTATTTGAATATGTTTTATTTCTTTCTCTTGCCTGATTGCCCTGGCCAGAACTTCCAATACTATGTTGAATAGGAGTGGTGAGAGAGGGCATCCTTGTGTTGTATTGGTTTTCTAAGGGAATGCTTCCAGCTTTTGCCCATTCTGTATGATATTGCTGTGGGTTTGTCATAACAGCTCTTATTATTTTGAGATACGGTCCATCAATACCTAGTTTATTCAGAGTTTTTAGCATGAAGTGGTGTTGAATTGTATCGAAGGCCCTTTCTGTATCTATTGAGATAGATAATCATGTGATTTTTGTCATTGGCTCTGTTTATTTGATGGATTACATTTGTTGATTTGCGTACGTTGAACTAGGCTTGAATCCCAGGGATGAAGCCAACTTGATCGTGGCAGATAAGCTTTTTGATGTGCTGCTGCATTTGGTTTGCCAGTATTTTTTTGAGGATTCTTTCATCAATGTTCATCAGGGATATTGGCTTGAAATTTTCTTTTTGTTGTTGTTGTGACTCTGCCAAGTTTTGGTATCATGATGATGCTGGCCTCATAAAATGAGTTAGGGAGGGGTCCCCTTTTTTCTATTGCTTGGAATAGTTTCAGAAGGAATGGTACCAGCTCCTCTTTGTACCTGTGGTAGAATTCGGCTGTGAATCCATCTTGTCCTGTGCTTTTTTTGATTGGTAAGTTATTAATCACTGCCTCAATTTTAGAATTGCTATTGGTCTATTCAGTGATTCAACTTTTTCCTGGTTTAGTCTTGGGAGGGTGTATGTGTCCAGGAATTTATTCATTTCTTTTAGATTTTCTAATTTATTTGTGTAGAGGTGTTTATAGTATTCTCTGATGGTAGTTTGTGTTTCTGCAAGATCAGTGGTGATATCCTCTTTATCACTTTTTATTGTGTCTATTTGATTCTTCTCTTTTCTTCTTTATTAGGCTGGCTAGCATTCTATCTATTTTATTAATCTTTTCAAAAAACCAGCTCCTACATTAACTGATTTTTTGAAGGGCTTTTTGCATCTCTATCTCCTTCAGTTCTGCTTTGATCTTATTATTTCTTGTCTTCTGCTAGCTTTTGAATTTGTTTGCTCTTGCTTCTCTAGTTCTTTTAATTTTGATGTTAGGTTGTTGGTTTTAGATCTTTCCCACTTTCTTCTGTGGGTATTTAGTGGTATAAATTTTCCTCTTAACGCTGCTTTCCCTGTGTCCCAGAGATTCTAGTAGATTGTGTCTTTGTTCTAATTGGTTTCAAAGAGCTTATTTATCTCTGCCTTAATTTTGTTATTAACCCAGTAGGCATTCAGAAGCAGGCTGTTCAGCTTCTATGTATTTGTGCAGTTTTGAGTGAGTTTCTTAATCCTGAGTTCTAATTTGATTGCATTGTGGTCCAGAAGACTGTTATAATTTTCATCCTTTTGCATTTGCTGAGGAGTGTTTTATTTCTAATTATGTGGTCAATTTTACAATAAGTGCAATGTGGTGCTGAGAAGTAACTATATTTTGTTGATTTGGTGTAGAGAGTTCTGTAGATGTCTGTTAGGTTCACTTGGTCCAGAGCTGAGTTCAAGTCCTGAATATCCTTGATAATTTTCTGTCTCATTGATCTGTATAATATTGACAGTGGGGTGTTAAAGTCTCCCACTATTAAAACTGTGTGAAAGTCTAAGTCTCTTGTACGTCTGTAATAACTTGCTTTATGAATCTGGGTGCTCCTGTATTGGGTGCATATATATTTAGGATAGTTAGCTCTTCCTGTTGCATTGATCACTTTACCATTATGTGATGTCCTTCTTTGTCTTTTTTGATCTTTGTTGGTTTAATTTGCTTGGAAAATATAACTGTAACCCTTTATTTTGAGCCTATGTTTGTCTTTGCACATGAGATGGGTCTCCTGAATACAGCACCTCAATGAGTCTTGACTCTTTATTCAATTTGCCAGTCTGTGTCTTTTAATTGTGGCATTTAGCCCATTTATATTTAAGGTTAATACTGTTATATGTGAATTTAATCCTGTCATTATGATGCTAGCTGGTTATTTTGCCTGATAGTTGATGCAGTTTCTTTATCGTGTCAACGGTCTTTACAATTTGGTATGTTTTTTGCAGTGGCTGCTATTAGCTTTTTCTTTCCACATTTAGTGCTTCCTTCAGGAACTCTTGTAAGGCAGGTCTGGTGGTGCCAAAATCTCTCATAATTTGCTTGTCTGTAAAAAAAAAATTATTTCTCCTTTGCTTACAAAGCTAGTTTGGCTTGATATGAAGTTCTGAGTTGAAAATTCTCTTCTTTAAGAACGTTGAATATTGGCCCCCAGTCTCTTCTGGCTGTAGGGTTTCTGAAGATAAATCCACTATTAATCTGATGGGCTTCCCTTTGTGGGTAACCTGACCTTTCTCTCTGGCTTCCCTTAACGTTTTCTCCTTCATTTCAACTCTGGTGAATCTGACAATTATGTGTCTTGTGGTAGCTATTCTCTGGGAGTATCTTTGTGGTGTTCTGTATATTTCCAGAATTTGAATGTTGGCCTGTCATGCTAGGTTAAGGAAGCTCTCCTAGATAATATGTTAAAGAACATTTTCCAACTTGGTTCCATTCTCACCATCATTTTTGGTACACAAAGCTGGAGGCATCATGCTGCCTAACTTCAAACTACACTACAAGGCTACTGTAAACAAAACAGCATGGTACTGGTAACAAAACGGCATGGTACTGGTACCAAAACAGATATATAGACCAATGGAACAAAACAGAGGTCTCAGAAATAATGTCACACATCTACAACCATCTGATCTTTGACAAACTTGACAACATCAAGCAATGGGGAAAGGATTCCCTATTTAATAAATGGTGTTGGGAAAACTGGCTAGCCATATACAGAAAACTGAAACTGGATCCCTTCCTTATTCCTTACACAAAAATTAACTCAATATGGATTAAAGACTTAAACATAAGACCCAAAGCCATAAAAACTATAGAAGAAAACCTAGGCAGTGCCATTCAGGACATAGGCATTGGCAAATACTTCATGACTAAAACAACAAAAGCAATGGCAACAAAGGCAAAATTGACAAATGGGACCTAATTAAACTAAAGAGCTTCTGCACAGCAAAAGAAACTATCATCAGAATGAACAGGCAACCTACCGAATGGGAGAAAAGTTTTACAATCTATCCATTTGACAAAGGGCTAATATCCAGAATCTACAAGGAACATAAACAAATTTACAAGAAAAAAGCAAACAACCCCATGAAAATGTGGGTGAAGTATATAAATAAACACTTCTCAAAAAAGACATTTGTTCAGCCAGCAAACACATAAAAAAAGATTGTCATCATTAGTCATTAGAGAAATATAAATAAAAAACCACAATGAGGCCGGGCGCGGTGGCTCACGCCTGTAATCCCAGCACTTAGGGAGGCCGAGGCGGGTGGATCACGAGGTCAAGAGATCGAGACCATCCTGGTCAACATGGTGAAACCCCGTCTCTACTAAAAATACAAAAAATTAGCTGGGCATAGTGGCGCGTGCCTGTAATCCCAGCTACTCGGGAGGCTGAGGCAGGAGAATTGCCTGAACCCAGGAGGCGGAGGTTGCGGTGAGCCGAGATCGCGCCATTGCACTCCAGCCTGGGTAACAAGAGCGAAACTCCTTCTCAAAAAAAAAAAAAAAAAAAAAAAAAAAAAAAAAAAAAAACCACAATGAGATGCTATCTCATATCAGTTAGAATGGTAATCATTAAAAAGTCAGGAAACAACAGATGCTGGAGAGGATGTGGAGAAATAGGACCACTTTTACACTGTTGGTGGGAGTGTAAATTAGTTCAACCATTGTGGAAGACAGTGCAGTGATTCCTCAAGGATCTAGAACCAGAAATTCCATTTGACCCAGCAATCCCATTACTGGGTATAAACCCAAAGGATAATAAATTATTCTACTATAAAGTCTATGCAGCCATCTAAAAGGATAAGCTCGAAGATGGCTGATTACTAGCAGCTCAGGCTCGTAGTTCCCACTGAAAGCACAGAGAACGAGAGGACGCCACACTTTCAGACAAATATTTGTTGCTCACAGACCAAGAGATTCCCAGCGGAGGAGCCCCACAGGTTGCCAGGGCAACTCTTGTGGCCAGCGCAGCGGTTTTGCTGGCACCTTAGTGCAGCAGTTCTTGGTGCAGAGTCTGGAGATTCCTGGGCAGAAAAGCACCATCAATCTTAACACCGCTGTTTTGGCCGGCGCAGTGGATTGCTCAGATTTTGGTGCTGGGAATCAACAAGTTGGACGTCTGCTCAGAGACCTAGTCAGAAAGTCGGTAATTATAAAGACGACAGACGGACAAATATATAATGAAGGGAAGAAAGCAGCGTAAAAAAGTAGAGAATACTCAAAATCAGAATGCCTCTACCTCTACAGGGGATTGCAATTCCTTATCAGTAACAGAACAAGGCTTAATGGAGAATGAGTGTGTTCCAATAACAGAAGCAGGTTTCAAAAGGTGGGTTATAAGAAATTTCTGTGAATTAAAAGAACTTGTTCTAACCCAATGCAAAGAAACTAAGAGCCTTGAAAAAAGATTTGACAAAATGTTAATGAGAATGGACAATTTAGAGAGGAATATAAGTGAATTGATGGAGCTGAAAAACACAACACGAGAACTTCGTGAAGTATGCACAAGTTTAAACAGTCGAATTGATCAAGCAGAAGAAAGGATATCAGAAGTCGAGGACCAGCTCAGTGAAATGAAATGAGAAGACGAGATTGGAGAAAAAAGGATAAAAAGGAATAAGCAAAGTCTCCAGGAAATATGGGACTATGTGAAAAGACCTAATTTACGTTTGATAGGTGTACCTGAATGTGATGAGTCCAGATAGGCCAAGGGCTTAAATAGACATTTGTCAAATTAAAATATCTCATGAAACTCAAAATATGTACACGTGTTATTTGCTCGCAAAAATTAAAAAAAATTAAAGAAAAAAAGAAAAGTAAATCAAAAGACATAGAAAAAGCCAACACAGATTAAAAAAAATGCTCAAGACTGATCATAGAGAAAATGTAAATCAAAACCACAGTAACATGTTAACTAATGCCTGTTAAAATGATTATTAAAAAAAAGTTAAAGATAAGTGTTGGCGAGGGTGTGGAGATAAAGACACTCTTGTGCCTTTTGGTGAAAATGTAAATTAATACAACCATTTAGGAAAACAGTATGGAGGTTACTCAGAAAATGAAAAACAGAATTACCATATGTTCCCGCCACTGAGTATATAATTAAAAGGATTTAATATGTCTGCTTCTGAATATATATCAAAAGTTGCATATGTCCACTTGTGGGTATATATCCAATGGAATTGAAACCAGAATGCTAAAAATATATATGCACTTCTATGTTCTTTGCAGCATTATTTGCAATAGCTAAGATACTAAGCTAAGATACAAGATACAATAGCTAAGATAGGTTCATCTTCTCATGATGAACCTAGGTGTTCATCATGAGAAGAATGGATAAAAAATGTGGCATATAAATGCAGTGGAATAGTATTCAACCTTTTAAAAGGGAAAAGTTATGTCATTTGCAACACATGAATGAATCTGGAGGACATTATGCTAAATGAAATAAGACAGGCACAGAAACACAAATATGGCATGATTTCACTTACATGTGGAATCTTAAAACATTGAACTCAGAAGGAGAGAGCAGAATTATGGTTACCAGAGGCTGGGAAAGGTGGATGGATGAGAAGAAGAGAAATGTTAATCAAAGGGTAAAAGTTTCAGTTAGGCAATAGAAATAAATGTATATCCTTGTTCTACTGCTGCCCTTTCTTGATTAATATGGCTTTGTGAGTCCTCTCACTTTATTTTCTATTGTAAGATTGTTTTGTCAGTTCTGGTTCTCTTTTATTTCCAAAGAAATTTTGGAATCAATTTGGCAATTTCTTCAGAAATTTCACCTAGACTTCTGATTCGTAAGGCATTGAAAATATAGATCAACTTTGGGAGTATTGCGATCTTAACAATAATACAACTTCTGGTCCACAAATATGGGGTATTTTCAAGTATATTAAGATATTTAATTTGTTTCAGTATTTTTGTAGTTTTCAGAGTATGTTTCTTTTGTTAATTATGCTATTATTTTATTCTTTTGATACTAGTAACTGCAATTTTGATACTAGTAAATGGAATTCAATATTTTAGTGGTTCATACCAAGTGTATGCAAATATATTGACTTTGTTGGATATTGATCTTGTGCCCTACAACCATGCTTAACTCATTAACTAGTTTTAATAATTTGGGTGGATTCCTTAGGCTTTTCTATATACAAGATTATGCCATCTGTGAATAGAAATAATTTGACTTCTTCCTTTCCAGTTTGGATGCTTTTTTTCTTTTTAACATGCCTAGCTTCCCTGGCTAGAAGTCCCATTACCATGGTACTTGTATTGTGTCTGATTTTAAGGAAAAAGTGTCTGGTCTTTTGCCATTAACTATGACATCAGCAGTGAGTATTTTGCAGATGCCAGCTGTTCTTTTTCCGAATGTTTGCTTATATTCCTAATTTCCTGATTGCCTTATCATATAAAAGTTATTGAATTTTGTCAGATGCTTTTTTGACATCTGTTTAGACAATTCTGTGACTTGTTTTTTATTGCAATGATATAATGTATTACATTAATAGATTTTTAGTTATGAAGCCAAATTTTCATTTCTGGGGTAAATTCATTGTAATGTATAATTTATCTTATGTGTTGCTTGATTTGATTTGAAAGCATGTTGTTGAGAATTTTTGTACTTATATTTAGATGACATTTTCATCTGTGTTTCTTTCATGATGTCTGGGTTTTGTATGTAAAAATACCACACATAGGAATTTCTTTAATATTTCTATGAGGTAGTTCTGCCAGAAACAAATTTGCTTAGTTTTTTGTTTTTGATTTGTGAAGGTTTTATTGAACCTAAATTTTTGAAAGTTAGTGTAGCTTGGTGTTGAACTGTTGGTTCAGAGATTTTGTCTTTTAGTACTTTTACTATGTTATCTTATTGTTTTCTGACCACAGGTGTTTTGGCAGACAAGTTATCTTTTAGTCTGCTGGAGTTCCCTGAAACAATGAGTTTTCTTGTAAGCAATGAGTTATTTTTAACTTGCTCCTTTCAAGATTTATTTGTTTTTATTGTCTTTGACTTTAGGCATTTTTAGTTTGTAGATCCCTTTGGGTTTATCCTATTTTGAGTTTGCTGAGTTTCCTGAATGTGTTGTTTTTATCATTTTTCAATAAATTTGTCAAGTGTTCAGTCTCTATTGCAAATTTTTTCGTGCTGTTTTCTTTCTCTTCTCTCCTTCTGTTTCTCCAATTATATGCATTTGGTGTCTTTAATGGTGTTCCATATTTCTCTGCAGTTCTGTTTATTTTTTAAATGTTTTCTTTCTGTTTATTGGATCTTCATGTTCACTCACTCTTTCTTCTACTGGCTCAAATGTGCTATTGAGTCACTCTAGTAATTTTTAAAATTTATTCATAATTTTAATGCGTGAATTTCCATTTAGTTCTCTTTTTCCATCCCATGTATATTCCTTTAATGACATCTGTTTGATATGACAATGTCATCATAACATCATTTACCTTATTCGTGTTTTAATTTAGCATATTTATAATAATTACTTTAAAGTAATTTGCTCAAAGGCAACATCTGATTTTTCTCATAGGCAATTTCTGTTTTCTGCTCTTATTCCAGGATGTGAGTCATGACTTCCTGTTTGCTTCCATGTTTGCAGTTTATTGCTAGAAATTGGATATTATGTCAACTTTGGGTACTGCCCCCTGGGGGTACTTTCTATTGTTGTTTGCTTGTTTATTTGTTTTAGGGTCTTGGAAGATTATTTTTGTGAAGTCTATCCCTCATGTCCCTACATTGCACTTGCTGTGTAAAGCTGTTAAGTGGAGAAGGGAAGTTATGGGATAAAAGAAATTTAATTTAATTTTTCTCATGTTAATATTTTTCTCACAAAATAAATGATTTCCAAATATCCTTGGTATGCCATATATATGACCAAATTATTGAAAATCTTCTTCCCTCTACTAAATGCATTTCACTATGTTTCTGTGTCTCATTTTTCTCTTCCTAGAAGAATTTTGTATGATGCATATTGCACTGATTTAGAAAATGTAAATAATGAAGCACAGGATATATTCAGTTTGCCAAAGATTGAGCAGTCAAAGTTTGTGTTCTAAACTATTTATACAGAAAAATATGAGAAAATGCACAATTATGTTGCTATCTAACTCAAGTTTTTAGAAAAACATAAGGTAAATTTATTTTTTAGTTTCTGAAATCTTTCTGGGAAAATTAAAATAATGTCACCAGGACCAACCAAAAGCTAAATAGAAAGATCTGATAGTCTTTTTGTATTATTCTCTTATGATGATTACAGTAATGAGTTCCATTTACAATAAATGGAAATCTTTAAATGCCTACAAAATATACTTTTCTTTTAGTTCTAAAAATATGATCAACTCCACTATTCACACTTTCAAATTTTACAATTATCATAAAGAAATCTGACCTTTAAATATCAACTTGTCAGTAGTAATTGCCTTTAAAGGTTAAATCATGCCAAACTGTCCTCTGAATAATATAAACAAATCTCAAAACTTACCATTCATAAAGTGTATGGTGCATATTTGGAGAAGAGAAAAGTATTTTGTTACTGATAACTGAGGAATAGCTAAGAAGTCTAACTTGCAGGGATACAGCTACATAACCTAGAAGGCATGAGTGCAGAAAACAACTGCTAATATGGAATTTAGGTTTCATGAATATTTCTGAGAAATATGAGGAGTGAGGGGCTCAGACAGAATTTCTGTAGGCTTATTATGGAGATTTGTGTCCCAGCTCCTAGGTAACAATAAAAGTAGAGAATATTTCTGTTATTTTATGAATTTCTTATTTGGTGTGGAACCTGTAGTTGAGGAAATGGGAGAGCAAAGAGTGAGTGCTATACAGGTTACGGTAGAATAGTTCCTTTGGAAATACTATTCCAGCATTGCACATGGACAGACACTCTTCAGTGCCCTTTATATTTCTGAAGGTGTTACATGACTTTAGTCATAGTTTCTTGCATGTGACAATTCTTAAAAGTTTTGCACAGAATTTCCAGTGGCAGTAATGCTTTCAACACACTTTATTACATCAAAGATCTCCAATTTCCTATAAATTAATTGTCTGATAAGACTCTCAGATTTCCCTTTCATTTTGTTAAAAACTCTGCTTGTTCATGTAAACCTCCACTTTCACAATCAGAATACATTTCTTTGGAATCTTATAACAACTTCAGCCTGATCACTTGCACGCCTTTGTCACAAACTATGATTCTAAACACTTTTGGAGAAAATGTAACAATTGCAGATTGAGGGCCCTGGGCAAAGTGATAAGACATATTTTCCAGAGACATCCAATTTAAGGAAATCAGTTACAGTGTACTCAATGACTGAGCACAGATATTTAAAACATGCTTGCTCTGCTCTGCTGGATGACAAGCCATAAGATAAACATCTGTCATCTGTCATAGTCAACACTGGAAAAAAATATAAATATATCAATATACATATGAGATTTATATTTTTAAATACAAAAATATTTCTGAATATCTGTCCTATAATGCATCAATATAGCACTAAAACAGGCTTACCAACATTTTACAGTCTGTTGAACACTTAACTAAAGGAGTAGAAAAGAATCCACATAATTCAGAATTTAAAAAAAATATATTCAGAGTTTTTGAGTTAAGATGGCTGACTAAACATGACCAGGAAGAGCTTCTCCCATCAAGAAAAAACAGACCATCAAGTAGCTGCCTCAGCTGCCCAGCCAAAGTGCTTTCCAGGGACCACTTTCAAAGCTTTTCCACTGGCAGAACCTACCTACACATCAGAGTACTTTTTCTGATGGACTCCTGCCAGCACGGTCTCATCCACAGCCTTCCCCTGCCAAAGTGTGGTGGCCTGGCCACTACCCCACCAGAACATTTTTGGTGGCAGGCACCATTGGAGTGTTGTTCTCAGCAAACTACCAACACCTCAGCCCCTCCAATGCAGCAGATGCTTAATCTTGGATCCCAGAGAACAAAGACACAGGCCTGATTCCAGCCCACTATGAGTAGAACATGTAGCCAAGGAGAGCTGAGCTGAACCTTGGCCCCCTGAAAGCATCCAGAAAGGAAACCAATTGACTAAACCTAACTTACACCACAGTCAAATCCCCAAGGACACCAAATAATATAAAAGCAAAAAGATCCATCCAAAAGACAGCGATTTCACAGATTAGAGAAACATTAGCCCACACAGATGAGAAAGAAACAGTGTAAAAACTCTGGCAACTTTAAAAGCCAGAGTGTCTTAACTCTGAATGAGCACACTAGTTCCCCAGCAATGGATCTTAACCAGGTTGAAATGGCTGGAAAAAAAAAATCTTAGAGTCAGCTAGAGAGGAGAGGCCATTCATATGCAAAGAGAACCCCATCAGGCCAATAGTGCAACTTTCAGTAGAAACCCTACCAGCCAGAAGAGGTTAGAGGACTGTATTCAGCATCCTTAAGTGAAATTCCAACTGATATTTTTGTAACCAGCCAAACTAAGCTTCAGAAACAAAGTAGAAATAAAATTCTTTTCAGACATGCAAATGCCAAGGAAATTTGTTACCATTAGATTTACTTACAAGATGTCCTTAGGGAGTGCTAAAAATTGAAATAAATGATTGTTACTTACCACCACAAAAACACGCTTAAGGACATAATCAACTGACACCATAAAGCAACTATGCAATCAAATCTGCAAAACAACCAGTTACAAACAGAATGATTAGAACAAATCCTTACATATCAAAACTAACCTTGAGCAGAAATGGGCTAAACAGCATGCCTAAAAGACACAGAATGGCAAGTTGTAAAAAAAAGCAAGACAAAACTGTACACTGTCTTCAAGAGACTCATATTACATGTAATGACACTCATAGACTCAAAGTAAATAAAGGTCTATCAAGCAAACAGAAAACAAAAAACAACATGGTTTGCTATTCCTATTTCAGAAATAAAAAAAAAGACATTAAACTAAAAATGATCAAAAAGGGCAAAGAAGGCCATTATACAATGATAAAGACTTCAATTTGACAAAAGGCTTAACTATCCAAATATATATGCACTCAACATTGGAGCACCCAGATTCACAATACAAGCTTTTAGCGACCTACAAAAGACTTAGATAACCACACAGTAAGACTGGAAGACTTCAATACCACACTGAGAGTGTTAGATCAATGAGACAGAACACTTGACAAAATGTCTAACAGACATCTTCAGAACACTCTGCACAGCAACAGGATGTACATTCTTCTCATCTGCATGTGGCACATATGCTATGTGAAAAAAGATCTCTCAAAACCATATGACTACACAGAAATTAAACAACCTGATTCTGAATTATTTGTGTGTAAACAATGAAACCAAGGCAGAAATCAATAAATTCTTTGAACTGAATGAACAGAAAGATACAACATACATGAATTTGTCAGATGCTGCTAAAGTATTGTTAAGAGGAAAGTTTATAGTTCTAAACATCTACAACAATGAGTTAGAAAAATCTCAAAGTAGCAATCTAACATTGCACCTACAGAAACTAGAAGAAAAACAGAACAAACTAACTCCAAAGCTAGCAGAATAAAATAAATTGGTAAAATTAGATAACTGAACAAAATTGAGATGCAAAAGTCCAGACAAGTGTCAATGAAGCCAAGAATTAGTTTTTCAGACGAGATCAGGCATGTTCAGGGGGGTATGGCCGTAAACAAGAATTAGTTTTTCAAAGGAATAAATAACATTGATAGACCACTAGGTATACTAACAAATAAAAAGAGAGAAGATCCAAATAAGTACACTCAGAAACGGCAAAACATTACAACTTTTTCTACCTAAATACAACAGATCATCAAAGTCTATTAGGAATGCCTGATTGAACACCAATTCAAAAAAAATGTAGGAAATTGATAATTCCTGGGAACACAACCTCCCAAAATTGAACCAGAAAGTTAAAAGCTAAACTGACCAATAACAAATTCTGAAATTGAATCAGGAATAGAAAAACTATAAGCCAAAAAAAGTCCTGGGCCAGATGAATTCACAGCTGAATTCTACCAGATGTACAAACAAGAATGGATATGGATTCTACTGAAACTAAAACAAAAAAAGTGAGGAAGAGGAGCTCCTCCCAAACTCATTCTATAAAGCCCGCATCAGCCTGATACCAGAATGTGGCAGAGACACAAAGAGAAAGAAAACTTCAGATCAATATCCTTGATAAACATAGACACAAATATGCTATTTTTGCAAATAACAAAATACTGGCAAAGTATTTCCAGCAGCACCTCAGTTATTAAACCATAATTGACTAGGCTTTATTCCTACGTTGCCAAGCTGATTAAACATACACAAATCAATAAATGTGATTCACTACATAAACAGAATTAAAAGCAAAACTCATAGGATTATCTCAATAGATATTGAAAAGGCTTTTGGTAAAATTCAACACTGCTCCATGATAACCCCCAACAGACTACGCATTGAAGGAAGATGCCTCAGAATTATAGGAGCCATTGCTGACAAACCCATAGCCAACATTATACTGAATGAGCAAAAGCTGAAACCATTCTCCTTGACAACTGTTACAAGACAAGAATGCCTCCTCTTAAGCCTCCTATTCAATATAGTAATGGAAATCCTAGCCAGAGAAATAAGGCAAGAGAAAGAAGTGACAGGCATTCAAATCAGAAAAGAAGTCAAACTAGCTTGCTTCACTGACAAAATGATTCCATTGTCATTGACCTAGGAACCCCTAAGGACCCCACCAAAGGTCTCCAGAAACAGATAAATGACATCGGTAAGGTTTCAGGATACAACATTAATGTACAAAAATTAATGTACAATTTCTACACATGGATAACATTGAAGGTGCAAGTTCCTTCAAGAATATGATCACAGTTAAAAATAGCTACCAAAATTTATGCCAGGCACTGCGGTTCATTCCTGTAATTCCAGCACATTGGATGGCCGAGGTGGGCAGATCACATGAGATCAGGAGTTTGAGACCAGCCATGGCAACATACTGAAACTAAAAATACAAAAATTAGCTAGGTGTGGTGGCACAAGCCTGTAATCCCAGCTACTCAGAAGACTGAGGTAGGAGAACTGCTTGAACACAGGAGGTGGAGGTTGTGGTGAGCCAAGATAGTGCCACTGAACTCCAGCCTGGGTGACAGAGTGAGACTCCGACTGAAAAAAATAAAAAGGAAGGAAGGAAGGAAAAAAGAGAGAGAGAAAGAAAAGAAAGAAAGAAAAGAAAAGAAAATAGCTACCAAAAACATAAATATTTAGACATACAGCTTACCAACGAGATGAAAGATCTCTACAAGGAGAAGTGCAAAAGATGCTGAAGGAAAACATAGATGACATAAACAAATGAAAAACATTCTATGCTCACAAATTGGAAAAACAAAAAATCAATATTGTTAAAATGGCCATAATGCCCAAATCAATTCACAGATTCAACACTAGTCTTATCAAACTACTAACATCATTTTTTACAGAATTAGAAAAATATAATTACAAAATTTCTATGAAATTAGAGTCTGAGTAGACAAAGCAATTCTAACCAAAAAAAAAAAAAAAAAAATGCCAGAGGCATCGCATTACCTGACTTCAACTATACCATAAGGTTGCAGTAACCAATACAACATGGGACCTGTATGAAAACAGACACATAGACCAATGGTACAGAATACAGAACTCAGATATAAAGCCACTCACCTAAAACCACCTTCAATGTTGAGAAAACAAGCAATGAGAAAAAGACTTTCTGTTTAGTTAATGGTGCTGAAATAACTGGTTAGCTATATGCAGAAAAATGAAACTGGATTCCTACCTTTCATCGTATAGAAAAATAAACTCAAGATGGATTAGACATTTAAATACAAGACCGTAAATGATAAAAATTCTAGGAGAAAACCTAGGAAATGTTCTTCTTGACATAGGTGTTGACAAATAATTCTTGATCAAGTCCTCAAAAGCAATTGCAACAAAACCAAAAATTGAAAGGTGAAACCTAACTAAACTAAAGAGGTTCTGCACAGCAAAAGAAACTATCAACAGAATAAACAGACAGCCTACAGAATGGAAGTCAATGTTCACAAACTATGCATCTGACAGACATGTAGCATCCATAATCCATAAGAAACATAAACAAATCAATAAGCAAAAAACAAATAACTCCACTAAAAATTTGGCAAAAGTCCCAAACAGACACCTCTCAAAAGAAGACATGCAAGGAATGAACAAACATACAAAAGAAAGTTTATCACTAATTATCAGGAAAATGCAAATCAAAACCACAATAAGGTAACATCTCACACCACTCAGAATGGCTATTTTTTAAGAAGTCAAAAACGGCAGATGCTAATGAGGCTGTGGAGGAAAGGCAATGCTTATACACTCTTGATGTGAAGGTAAATTAATCAAGCCACTGTGGAAAGTGGTGTGGAGATTTCTTGAACTTAAAGTGGAGCTACAATTCAACCCATTGTTGATAAACAACCAAAAGCAAATAAATCATTCTACCAGAAACACACAGGCACTTGTATGGTCAATGCTGCACTATTCACAATAGGAAAGACATGGAATCAAACTTGGTGCCCATCAATGGTAGACTGGATAAAGAGAATATAATACATATACACATTAAATATTAGGAAGCCACTAAAAGAATGAAACGATGTCCTTTGTAGCAAAATGAATGCAGCAGAGGACATTATACTAAGCAAATTAACACAGGCACCAAATTCCTCATGTTCTTACTTATAATTGGGAGCTAAACACTGAGTACACATGAGCATTAAGATGGAAAAAAATAGACACTAGAGACTACTAGAGTGGGAAGGGAGGGAGGGGAGTGTGGGCTGATAAACTACCTGTGGGGTACTATGCTTACTATCTGTGACAGAATCATCTATGCTGCAAACTTTAGCATTATGCCACATACTCATGTAGAAAACCTAAACATGTAACACCTACCTCTAAATAAAAGTACAAATTATTTTTTTAAAGTCAACTTTAGGGAGATCTGGCAAGATGACTAAATAGGAATAGCTTTGGTCTGCAGCTCCTAGCAAGACCAATGCAGAAGGCAGGTGAATTTTTTCATTTCCAACTGAGGTACCCAGTTCATCTCATCGGGACTGGTTAGGCAGCGGGTGCAGCCCAAGTAGGGTAAGCAGAAGCAGGGTGGGGTGTCACCTCACTGGAGAAGTGCAAGGAGGGGACATCCCTTCCCTCAGCCAAGTGAAGCTGTGAGAGACTGTACTATCCAGCCAAGATGCTACACTTTTCCCATGGTTTTTGCAATCCACAGACCAGGAGATTCCCCCAGGTGCCTACACCACCAGGGCCCTGGGTTTCAAAACTGGGCGGCTATTTGAGCAGACACGCATCTGGCTGCAGGAATTTTTTTTCTTTTCTTTTTTTTCATATTCCAGTGGTGCCTGGAACCCTAGTGAGACAGAACCATCACTCCCCTGGAAAGGGGGCTAAAGTCAGGGAGCCAATTTGTCTTGCTCAGCAGGTCCTACTCGCACAGAGCCCAGCAAGCTAAGAATTACTGGCTTAAAATCCTCACTGCCAGCATGGCAGTCTGTAGTTGACCTGGGATGATCGAGTTTGGTATGAAGACAAGCATCAGCCATAACTGAGGCTTGAGTGGGTGGTTTTTCCTTGAGTGTGCTAAGGAGGCTGGGAAGTTCAGATTGGGTGGAACGCAACACAGTGCAGCAAAGCTGTTGTGGCCAAACTGCCACTCTAGATTCCTCCTCACTGGGCAGAGCATCTTTGAAAGAAAGGCAGCAGCCTTAATCAGGGGGTTGTAAATAAAACTCCCATCTCGCTGGGACAGAGCACCTAGGGGATGGTGTTTTTGTGGGCACAGCTTCAGCAGACTTAAACGTTCTAGTCTGCTGGCTCTGAAGAGAGCAGTGGATTCTGACAAAAAGGATTCTCCCAGCACAGTGTTTAAGTTTGGCTAAGAGACAGACTGCCTCCTCAAGTGAATCCCTGACCCCCCTACCCCCTGACTATTTGAAAGACCGCCCAGCAGGGGTTGAGAGACACCTCAAACAGGGGAGCTCTGGCTGACATCATGCCAGTGCCCCTCTGGGATGAAACTTCTAGAGGAAGGAGAAGCCAGAAATCTTTGATGTTTTGTAGCCTCTGCTGGTGACACTCAGGCAAACATAGCCTGGGGTGGACCTCTAGCAAACTGCAGCAGACCTGCAGAAAAGGGGACTGTTAGAAGAAAAACTAACAAACAGAATGCAATAACCTTAACATCAACAGAAAGAACTCCCACACAAAACCCTATCCATAGGTTATTAGTCTCAAAGATCAAAGGTAGATAAATCCACAAAGATGAGGAAAAACCAGCTCAAAAGAGATGAAAATTCCCAAAACCAAAATGCCTCTTCTCCTCCAAATGATTAAAACTTCTCTCTAACAAGGGAACAAAACTGCACGGATAATGAGTTTAATGAAATGACAGAAGTAGGCTCCAGAAGGTGGGTAATAACACACTCCTCTGAGCTAAAGGAGCATGTTCTAACCCAATGCAAGGAAGCCAAGAACATAGATTAAAGGTTATAGGAACGGTAATTAGAATAAACAGTTTAGAGTAGAAAATAAATGACCTGATGGGGCTGAAAAATCACAACATGAGAACTTCATGAAACATACACAAGTATCAATAGCCAAATCAATCAAGCAGAAGAAAGGATATCAGAGATTGAAGATCAACTTAATGAAATAAAATGTGAAGACAAGATTAAAGAAAAAAGAATGAAAAGGAACAAATGAAGCCTTCAAGAAATTTGGGACTATGTGAAAAGACCAAACCTACATTTGATTGGTGTACCTAAAAGTAACGGGGAGAATGAAAACAAGTTAGGAAACACACTTCAGAATGTTACCCAGGAGAACTTCCTCAACCTAAAAAGACAGGCCAACATTTACATTCAGGAAATACAGAGAATGCCACTAAGATACTACTTGAGAAGAGCAACCCCAACACACATAGTTGTCAGATTCTTCAAAGTTGAAATGAAGGAAAAAATGTTAAGGGCAGCCAAAGAGAAAGGTTAGGTTACCTACAAAGGGGAGCCCATTAGACTAACAGCAGATCTCTGCAGAAACCCTACAAGCCAGAAGAGAGTGTGGGCCACTATTCAACATTCTCAAAAAGAAGATTTTTTTGTGTGTGTTTGTTCACCATGTACAACATGTTGTATTGAAGTATATATACACTGTGGAATGATTAAATCTTGCTAGTTATCATGTGCATTACCTCACATAGTTATATTTTTGGTAAGAACATTACATTCTTTTTCTTAGCATTTTCAAGCATACAACATATTCTTAACTATAGTTACCATGTTGCACAATAAATTTCTTAAACTGATTCCTCCAATTTAACTGATACGTTTTTTATTTTTAGTAGGGAGAATGAAGCCTCTTCTTTTGAAATTTTAAGTGTTCTTATAATATTTATTTTATGGTTAACATTGCTTTAATTTTGATTTACATGCAGGTTTTTTGTGGTTTTTTTTGGTGGGTGTGTGGTGGGAGGGAGAATAAAATGTACAATTTTCAGGAATTAGTTTGGCACTAGAATGAGACAGGGCCTGGTATCTGTCCCTGGTTTTGAGGGACAGACTCAGAGTGGGGAGTGGCTGTGGGAGCCAGGGACTGTATAATCTGTAACACTTTATTCGCACTAGGAGGCTGGGCTGAGGGAGCTGGAGGGCTCAGCATGGGGTGAAGCTGAGGAACTAAGTCCAGAAAGGTTTCGGGAGTAAGTCCCAAGTCCACAGGTGCAGACTTATCATTCTATCTGTGGGTCTCAAGCCCCTAGTCACTGGAAGGAAACTCACAGACAGGACGCTAGACCTTCCAGTGAAACTCTAATGAGAGCAGGGGAGGGTATTGTCAGAGGAGGGAGACTGGAAACTCAAAGCTTAAGATAGGGATGGATGTAACTAATAACAATTGCTTCCACTCTGTCTGCCACCATCAGTCCATCATCGGGAACAACATGCTTGCATTGAGTTCAAATGACAATTTTACATAGTGACTTATAGGCTACCCTTTGAATTACTACTCATGTTTTCTGATTGTAGAACTACCACATTTTTAGTAAATACCACTGTGGAAACAAATAACTCTATTAACAACAGGGAACAACTCAAACTGGCCTTAGCCAGAAGGAGAATTGATTTAGTAAAAGGGAGAGAGGAGCTATCTTCAACAATAAACCCAGGGGTTCAGACAATACCATCAAATTACTATCTCCCCTTTCCATTTCTTTTTATTTTTAAATGATATACTAATTTTAGACTTATGGGTATGGTGTTTCAATATGTATAAATATTTTATAATAATTCAATAAAGGCAATAAGTATATCTATCACTTCAAATATTTATCATTTATTTGTGGTTATAACAAACATAATTCTTCTAGCAATTTTGAGATATACAATACTATATTGCTGACTCTAGTCACCTTACTGTGCAATGGATTACCAGGATGTATTCTTCCTTTCTCATTTTAACTTTGTACCTATTAACTATTTTCTCCCTATTCCCACCTTCCCCCACCATCCCCAGTCTCTGGTAACCACTCTTCTATTCACTACTTCTATGAGATCAACTATTTTAGATTCTGCATTTCAGTGAGAACATATAATATTTGTCTTTCAGTGCCTGGCTTATTTTACTCAATATCATGACTTCCAAGTTAATCTTTGCTGCCAAAAATGACAGGATTGCATTTTTTTATGGGTGAATAATATTCCTTCATGAATATACATCATACTTTCTTCATTTTTTTTATTTTTATACTTAAAGTTTTGGGGTACATGTGCAGATTGTACAGGATTGTTACATAGGTATACACAAGCCATGGTAATTTGCTGCATCCATACCCCTGGTCATCTAAGTTAGGTATTTCTCTTAATGTTATCCCTACCCAATAGCCCCACCACCTGCTATCCCTCCCATAATACCCCTATCCCCCAACAGGCCCCAGTGTGTGATGTTCCCCTCCCTAGGTCCATGTGTTCTCATTGTTCAACACCCACTTATGAGTGACAACGTGCAGTATTTGGCTTTCTGTTCTTGTGTCAGTTTACTGAGAATGATGGTTTCCAGATTCATTCATGTCCCTGCAAAGGACATGAACTCATCTTTTTTTATGGCTGCATAGCATTCCATGGTGTATATGTGTCACATTTTCTTTATTCAGTCTATCATTGGTGGGCATTTGGGTTGAATCCAAATCTTTCCTATTGTAAACAGTGCCACAATGAACATACGAGTGCATGTGTCTTTATAATACAATAATTTCTAATTCTTTGGGTATATACCCAGTAATGGGATTGCTGGGTCAAATGATATTTCTATTTCTAAATCCTTGAGGAATTGCCACACTATTTTCCATAATGGTTGAACTAATTTACAATCTCACCAACAGTGTAAAAGCATCCCTATTTCTCCACATACTCTCCAGCATCTGTTGTCTCCAGATTTTTTAATGATCACCACTCTAATTGACATGAGATGGTATCTCAATAAGGTTTTCATTTACATTTCTCTAAGGACCGGTGATGATGAACATTTTTTTCATGTGTTTATTGGCTGCATAAATGGTTCCTTTGGAAAGTGTCTGTTCATATCCTTTGTGCACTTTTTCATGGGGCTGTTTTGTTTTGTGTGTGTGTGAATTTGTGTTAGTTCTTTGTAGATTCTGGATTTAGCCCTTTGTCAGATGGGTAGATTGCAAATTATTTTCCCCGTTCTGTTGGTTGTTGGTTCACTTTAATGATAGTTTCTTTGGCTGTGCAGAAGCTCTTAAGTTTAATTAGATCCCATTGGTCTATTTTGGCTTTTGTTACCATTGCTTTGGGTGTTGTAGTCATGAAGTCCTTGCCTATGTTTATGTCCTGAATGGTATTGCCTATATTTTCTTATAGGGTTTTTATGGTGTTAGGGCTTATGTTTAAATCTTTAATACATCTTGAGTTAATTTTTGTATAATGTGTAAAGAAGGGGTCCAGTTTCTGCTTTATGCACATAGTTAGCCAGTTTTCCCAACACCATTTGTAAAACAGGAAATCCTTTCCCTTTTGCTTATTTTAGCCAGGTTTGTCAAAGATAGGATGGTTGTAGATGTGTGGCATTACCTCCAAGACCTCTGTTCTGTTCCATTGGTCTATATCTCTGTTTTGATACCAGTACCATGCTGTTTTGATTATTGTAGCCTTGTAGTATAGTTTGAAGTGAGGTAGCATGATGCCTCCAGCTTTTTTTGTTTGTTTGTTTAGAATTGTCTTGGCATAGCCAAAGTTTATGGTATTTTTCATTCCGTATAAAGTTTAAGGTTTTTTTATTTTCCAATTCTATGAAGAAGGTCAATGGTAGCTTGATGGAGATAGCATTGAATCCAAAAATTACTTTGGGAAGTACGGCCATTTTCAAGATACTGATTCTTCCTAACCATGAGCATGGAATTTTTTTTTCATCTTTTTGTGTCCTGTCTTATTTTCTTTAGCAGTGATTTGTAGGTTCTCTTTGAATAGGTCTTTCACATTCGTGTTAGTTGTATTCCTAGCTATCTTATTCTCTTTGTAGCAGTTGTGAATGGGATTTCACTCTCAAAGAGAAGAATTAACCCAGAATATCATATCAAGCCAAACTAAGCTTCAAGTGAAACAATGAAATACTTTACAGAAAAGCAAATACTAAGGAATTTTTGTCACCATTTGGCCTGCCTTACAGGAGCTCCTGAAGAAATCACTATATATTGGAAAGAAAAAGCCAAGACCAGACACTTCAAAAACACACCAAATTATAAAGACAAATGACACTAGGAAGAAACTGCATCAACTAATGTGCACAATAACCAGCAAGTGTCATGATAACAAGATCAATTTCACACACAGCAATAATGACCTTAAAAGTAAATGGGCTAAATGCCCCAATTAAAAGAGAGACTGGCAAATCAGATAAAGAGTCAAGATCCATCAGTGTGCTGTATTAAGGAGACACAGGCCATGTGCAAAGACATACCTAGGCTCAAAATAAAGGAATGGAAGAATATTTACCAAGCAAATGGAAAGAAAAAAAAAAGCAGATGTTGTAATCCTAGTCTCTGATAAAACAGTCTTTAAAGTAACAAAGATCAAAAAAGACAAAGAAAGGCATTATATAATTGTAAAAATATAATGCAACAAAAAGCTAACTAACCTAAATATATATGCACTCAATACAAGAGTACTTAGATTCATAAAATAAGTTCTTAGAGATCTACAGAGAGACTTATACTCCTACACACTAATAGTGGGAGACTTTAACACCCCACTTTCAATATTAGACAGATCAATGAGACAGAAAATTAACAAGAATATTCAGGACTTAAACTCAGCTCTAAATCAAGTGGACCTAATAGACATCAACAGAATTCTTAACTCCAAATCAACAGAATATACATTCTTCTCAGCATCATATGCACATATTCTATAATTGACTACAATTTGGAAGTAAAACATTCAGCAAATGCAAAAGAACAGAATACATAACAGTTTTTCAGACCACAGTGCAATCAAATTAGAACTCAGGATTAAGAAACTTAATACCACACAACCTCATGGAAACTGATCAACCTGCTTCTGAATGACTACGGGGTAAATCACAAAATTAACGCAGAATTTAAAAAAAAAAAGATTTTTGAAAACAAAAAGACAACGTACCAGAATCTCTGAGACACAGCTAGCGCAATATTAAGAGGAAAATTTATAGCAATAACAGCCCACATCAGAAAGCTAGAAAGATCTAATATCAACATCCTATTATCACAATTAAAAGAACTAGAGAAACAAGAGCAAACGAGTTCAAAAGCTAGCAGAAGACAAAAGATAACTAAGATCAGATCAGTACTGAAGAAGAGACACAAAACATTCTTTAAAAAATTAATAAACCCAGGAGCTGGTTTATTGAAAGGATTAAAAAAAAGTAGATAGACCACTGGCCAGACAAATATAGAGGAAAAGGAGAAGAATCAAATAGACACAATAAATTATTATAAAGGCATATCACCACTGATCCCACAGAAATACAAACTACCATCAGAGAATACTAAAAAAAAACTCGATGCAAATGAACTAGAAAATCTATGAGAAATTGATAAATTCCTGGAGATATACACCCTCCCAAGATCAAACCAGGAAGAAGTTGAATCCCTGAATAGACCAATAACAAATTCTGAAATTGAAGCAGTAATTAATAGCCTACCAAACAAACAAACAAAAATACACAACCAGATGGATTCACAGGCGAATTCCACCAGAGGTACAGAAAGAAGCTGATAACATTTTTTTCTGAAATTATTCCTAACAATTCAAAAAGAGAGACTCCTCCCTAACTCAGTTTTATGAGGCCAGCATCATCCTGATACCAAAACCTCACAGAGACACAACAAATAATGAAAATTTCTGACAAATATCCCTGATGAACATCTATGGGGAAATCCTCAATAAAATACCGGCAAACCAAACCCAGCAGCACATCTAAAAGCTTAACCACTATGATCACATCAGCTTCATCCCTGGGATGAAAGGCTGGTTCAACATACACAAATCAATAAATGTAATCCATCACATAAACAAAACCAATGACGAAAACCACATGATTATCTCAATAGATGCAGAAAAGGCTTTTGATAAAATTCAACACCTCTTCATGCTAAAAACTCTCAATAATCTAGGTACTGATGAAACATATCTCAAAATAGTTAGAGGTATTTATGACAAACCCATAGTCAATATCATACTGAATGATCAAAAGCTGGAAGTATTCCTTTTGAAAACTGGCACAGGACAAGGATACCCTTTCTCACCAACCCTATTCAACATAGTGTTTGAAGTTCTGGCCAGGGAAATCAGGCAAGAGAAAAAAAAATAAAATGTTTTCAAATAGGAAGAGAGGAAGTCAAATTGTCTCTGTCTAGAGATGACATGATTGTATATTTAAAAATTCCTGCCACCTCAGCCCAAAATTTCCTTAAGCTGATAAGCAACTTCAGCAAGGTCTCATGATGAAAAATCAATCTGCAGAAATCACAAGAATTCCTGTACACCAATAATAGACAAAAAGAGAGCCAAATCATGAGTGAACTCACATTCACAATTGCTACAAAGAGAATAAAATACCTATGAAGAAAACTTACAAGGGACGTGAAGGACCTCTTCAAGGAGAACTACAAACCACTGCTCAAGGAAATAAGAGAGAACAAAAACAATGGAAACATTTCATGCTCATGGATAGCAATAATCAATATTGTGAAAATGGCCATACTTCCCAAAGTAATTTATATATTCAATGCTATTCCCAAAAAGCTACAATTAAGTTTCTTTACAGAATTAGAAACAACTGCTTTAAATTTCATATGAAACAAAAAACAGCCCACATAGCCAAGACAATCCTAAGCAAAAAGAACAAAGCTGGAATCACCACGCTATCTGACTTTTAATTATACTGCAAGGCTACAGTAACCAAAACAGCATGATACTGGTACCAAAACAAATATATAGATGAATGGAACAGAACAGAGGCTTCAGAAACACCACACATCTACAACCATGTGATCTTTGACAAACTTGAAAAACAAGCAACGTAAAAAGGATTCCTTATTTAATAAACAGTGTTGGAAAAACTGGCTAGTCGTATGCAGAAAACTGAAACTGAAACCTTACACCTTATACAAGAACTAACTCAAGACTGATTAAAGATTTAAAAGTAAGACCTAAAACCATAAAAACCCTAGAAGAAAACCTAGGCAGTACCATTCAGGACATAGGCATGGGAAGAGACTTCATGACAAACACCTGAAGCAATGGAAACCAAAGCCAAAATTGACAAATGGGTTTAATCAAACTAAAGAGCTTCTGCACAGCAAAAGAAACTATCATCAGAAAACAGGCAAACCTACAAAATGAGAGAAAATTCTATCCATCTGACAAAGGACTAATATCCAGGATCTACAATAAACTTAAACAAATTTGCAAGAAAAAAAAAAAAAAACAACAACTCCAAATTAAAACCACAATGAGATACCATCTCATGTCAGTTAGACTGGCAATCACTAAAAAGTCAGAAAACAACAGATGCTGGAGAGAATGTGGAGAAATAGGAATAGTTTTACACTGTTTGTATGTGTGTAAATTAATTCAATCATTGTGGAAAACAGTGTGATGATTCCTTAAGAATCTAGAACTAGAAATACCATTTGACCTAGCAATGCACATGTATGTTTATTGCAGCACTATTCACAATTGCAAAGACTTGGAACCAACCCAAATGTCCATCAATGTTAGACTGCGTAAAGAAAATGTCGCACATATACACCATGGAATACTATGCAGTTATAAAAAAAAATGAGTTCATGTCTTTTGCAGGACACAGATAAAGCTGGAAAGTAATGTGAACCAATTTTTGTTATATGTAAATAAATCATGTGTTTTGCAGCAACATGGATAGAATTTGTTACCATTATCTTATGTGAAACAAGTTGGGCACAGAAAGATGATTGCATCTAATGTTTTTACTTATAAGTGCGACCTAAGTAATGTGGACACATGAACATAGAGTGTGGAATAATAGACAATATTGTGAAAATGTCTACACTACCCAATGCAATATGCAAATACATCACTCTCCTTATCAAAATTTCTACAGTTTTTTTCCCAAAGGAATAATAAACTCTTTAAAAATTAGGATAAAACCACCAAAGAATTTGAATAGCCACTTAAGCATGAGCAATAAAAATAAAGGTGGAGGTATAACAGTTCATTATTTCAAATTATGTTACAAATCCATAGTAATTAAAATGATGTGGCAATAGCATAAAAGCTGACAGATCAATGAAGCAGGCGAGCCCATAACTCAACCTAAATATACAGTCAACTAATTTTTGACAGTTATTGAAATTAAGTTTATTAAGTGAACTTCAACTAAATACAAAATATGGTAAAATTATAAAGAAATATAAGCTTGAATATAAACATTCTATTTATAAGACGTTATATTAATCAACACACTTTCTTGTGAAATGAAATGTACTTACTTCTTAATAAATGTTTTGTATGAAAGTGAGTAGCACCTGTAATGGTTAATTGTCTTGCTTTAAAACTTAGGGGGCAGAAGGAATGCTCTCAGGTAATTTCAGTCTCTTTGTGTCCTATAAGTTTAATGACCTTCTCCCTCGGTGGTGGGGACATTCTATTTTGTTCTCCAAATATAAGATCAGACACATTTATCTGGAAACACTGAGATTTAGTGCCTGTGTCAGCATTGAAAGCCAAGGCCAGCAATCGATATCAGTATATGGAAAGCTAAGTATGTTTAGACCAGTGTGGTAGGCCTGGAAGTATGGGTGGACACTAAGAATATGCTAAGAAAAGGAGAAAAATCCCAAAAGGCGAATACAGTGGCCTTATTTTCGCTTGTGTAGTTGAAATGAATTCCCTCAGCACTTGCTTGCCTGAAAAAGTTTTGATTTTGCCTTCACTTATGAAGCTTAATCGGGTGGCATATAAAGTTCTTTGAATTTCTTTTCTTTAAGGGTTCTGAAACGCAGACTCGAACTTCTGGCTTGTAAGGTATCTGCTGAGAAATGACTTGCTTGCCTAATGATGTTCCCTCTGTACATGACCTCACTCTTCTCTTTAGTGGCCTTTGAGATTTTAAATTTCATATTGACCTTCATGAAACTGATGATTCTACTCATTGAAGAAGGTCATCTTTTATAGTATCTCACAGGGGTTCTATACATTTCTTGAATTGTTGTCAATCTCTCTAGTGAGATTGAGAAAATTTTCAGGGACTACATTCTCATATATGTTTTCCACATTGCTTACTCTCTTTCCTCTATCAGGAATGTCAATGAGTCATAGGTTTAGTCTTTTTATAGCATCCCACATTTCTTAGGTTTTGTTCATTTTTCAAAATTCTTTTTTATTTTTGTCTGAGTTGATTCAAAGATTTGTTGTTTGAGCTCCAAGATTTGATACTCTGCTTTGTCTACCCCACTGTTAGTACTTCTTACTGTATTACAAAATTCTTTAAGTAAATTTTTTTTCTCCAGTCTATCATTAATGGACATTTAGGTTGATTCCATGTCATTGCTTCTGTGAATAGTGCTTTAGTGAACATACTTGTGTATGTATCTTTGTAATAGAATAATTTATAGTCCTTTGAGTAAATAACCAGTTATGGAATTGTTGGGTCAAATGCTATTTCTGCCTCTAAGTCTATGAGGAATTTCTACACTGTCTTTCACAATGGTTGAATTAAATACACTCTGACTAACAGTGTATAAGTGTTTCATTGTCTTTACAATCTCACCAGTATCTGTTATTTTTTGATGGCTTAATAATAGCTATCCTGGCTAGTGTGAGATGATATCTCATTGTGGTTTTGATTTGCATTTCTCTAATAATAAGTAATGTAGAGCTTTTTTTCTTTTACATATTTGTTGACCATATGTATGTCTTCTTTTGCTAAGTATCTGTTCATGTCTTTTGCCCACTTGTTACAGGGGTTGTTTGATTTTTTTCTTGTAAATTTGTTTAAGTTCCTTGTAGATGCTGGATTTTAGACCTTTGGCAGATGAATATATTTGAAAACTTTCTGCCAATCTGTAGGTTGTCTGTTTACTCTGATGATAGTTTCCATTTTTGTTCACAAGCTATTTAGTTTAATTAGATCCCATTTATCAATTTTTTATTTGGTTGCAATTGCTTTTTCAATTGTCATCATAAAATATTTGCCCATGCCTATGTCCTGAGTGATATTGTCTAGATTTTCTTCTAGGGTTTTTAGAGTTTTGGATTTTACATTTATGTATTTAAGCCATCTTGAGTTGATTTTTGTATAAGGTGTAATAAAAGGGTTCAGTTTCAATTTTCTGCATAAGGCTAGCCAATTATCTCAGCAACATCTATTAAATAGGGAGTCCTTTATTCATTGCTTGTTTTTTTCAGGTTTGTCAAAGATCAGATAGTTGTAGGTGTGCAGTCTTATTTCTGGGATCTATATTCTGTTTCATTGGTCTAAGTGTCTGTTCTTGTACCAGTACCATACTGTTTTGGTTACTGTAGCCTTGTAGTATAGTGTAAAATTAAGTAGTGATTTGGGGCTCCTTTTTGTTTCCATATGAATTTTAAAATAGTTTTCTAACTCTGTGAAGAATGTCAAAGGTAGTTGAATGGGAATAGCATTGAATCTATATATTACATTGGGCAATATGGTCACTTTCAAAATACATTTCACAATAGATTATTTTTATCAATGAGTATGTAATTTTTGTTGTTGCTGTTGTTGTTGTGTTATTTGAAGGTCTCCTTGAAGAGGTTCTTTACTTCCCTTGTTGTCTACATTCCTGAGTATTTTATTCTTTCTGTGGCAATTGGGAATGGGAATTTGTTGATAATTTGACTCTCAGCTTGCCTGTTGTTGGTGTATAGGAATGCTAGCTATTTCTGTCATTGACTTTGTAACGTGAGACTTTGCTAAATTTGCATATCAGCTTAAGAAGCTTTTGGGCTGAGATGATAGGGTTTTCTAGATGTAGGATTATGTCATCTTCAAACAAAGATAGTTTGACTTCCTCTTTTTTTATTTGAATACCCTTTATTCTTTCCATTGCCTGATTTCTTTTTATTTATTTATTTATTTATTTTTATTTTATTTTATTTTATTTTTTTATTGCATTTTAGGTTTTGGGGTACATGTGAAAAACATGCAAGGTTGTTGCATAGGTGCATATGTGGCAGTGTGATTTGCTGCCTTCCTCCCCTTCACATATATCTGGCATTTCTCCATATGCTATCCCTGCCCAACTCCCCATCCCCCCACTGTACCCCCCTCCCCCAACAGACCCCTGTGTATAGTGCTCTCCTCCCTGTGTCCATGTGTTCTCCTTGTTCAACACCCACCTATGAGTGAGAACATGTGGTGTTTGATTTTGTGTTCTTGTGTCAGTTTGCTGAGAATGATGGTTTCCAGGTTCATCCATGTCCCTACAAAGGACGTGAACTCCTCGTTTTTAATGGCTGCATAATATTCCATGGTGTATATGTGCCACATTTTTCCTGTCCAGTCTATCATCGATGGGCATTTGGGTTGGTTCCAGGTCTTTGCTATTGTAAACTGTGCTGCTATGAACATTCGTGTGCATGTGTCCTTATAGAAGAACGATTTATAATCCTTTGGATATATGCCCAGTAATGGGATTGCTGGGTCAAATGGAATTTCTATTTCTAGGTCCTTGAGGAATCGCCACACTGTTTTCCACAGTGGTTGACCTAATTTACACTCCCACCAACAGTGTAAAAGTGTTCCTATTTCTCCACATCCTCTCCAGCATCTGTTTTCTCCAGATTTTTTAATGATTGCCATTCTAACTGGCGTGAGATGGTATCTCAATGTAGTTTTGATTTGCATTTCTCTAATGACCAGTGATGATGAGCATTTTTTCATATGTTTGTTGGCCTCATGTATGTCTTCTTTTGTAAAGTATCTGTTCATATCCTTCGCCCATTTTTGAATGGGCTTGTTTGTTTTTTTCTTGTAAATCTTTTTTAGCTCATTGTACATTCTGGATATCAGCCCTTTGTCAGACGGGTAGGCTGCAAAAATTTTTTCCCATTCTGTTGGTTGCCGATTCACTCTATTGACTCTTTCTTTTGCCGTGCAAAAGCTGTGGAGTTTGATTAGGTCCCATTTGCCTATTTTGGCTTTTGTTGCCAATGCTTTTGGTGTTTTGGTCATAAAGTCCTTGCCTACGCCTATGTCCTGAATGGTTTTGCCCAGGTTTCCTTCTAGGGTTTTTATGGTGTTACGTCTTATGTTTAAGTCTTTAATCCATCTGGAGTCAATTTTAGTGTAACGTGTCAGGAAGGGGTCGAGTTTCTGCTTTCTGCATATGGCTAGCCAGTTTTCCCAACACCACTTATTGAACAGGGAATCCTTTCCCCATTTCTTGTTTTTTTCAGGTTTGTCAAAGATCAGGTGGTTGTAGATATGTTGTGTCGCCTCCGACTCCTCTGTTCTGTTCCATTGGTCTATATCTCTGTCTTGGTACCAGTACCATGCTGTTTTGATTACTGTAGCCTTGTAGTAGAGTTTGATGTCCGGTAGTGTGATGCCTCCCGCTTTGTTCTTTTTGCTTAGAATTGACTTGGCTATGCGGGCTCTCTTTTGGCTCCATATGAAGTTTAAGGTGGTTTTTTCCAGTTCTGTGAAGAAGGTCATTGGTAGCTTGATGGGGATAGCATTGAATCTGTAAATTACTTTGGGCAGTATGGCCATTTTCACGATATTAATTCTTCCTAACCATGAACATGGAATGTTTCTCCATCTCTTTGTGTCCTCTCTTATTTCGTTGAGCAGTGATTTGTAGTTCTCCTTGAAGAGGTCCTTTACGTTCCTTGTTAGTTGTATTCCTAGGTATTTTATTCTCTTTGTAGCAATTGAGAATGGCAGTTCGTTCTTGATTTGGCTCTCTTTAAGTCTGTTATTGGTGTATAGGAATGCTTGTGATTTTTGCACATTGATTTTGTATCCTGAGACTTTGCTGAAGTTGCTTATCAGTTTCAGGAGATTTTGGGCTGAGGTGATAGGGTCTTCTAGATATACAATCATGTCATCTGCAAATAGAGACAATTTGACTTCCTCCTTTCCTAATTGAATACCCTTTATTTCTTTTTCTCGCCTGATTGCTCTGGTTAGAACTTCCAGTACTATATTGAATAGGAGTGGTGAGAGAGGGCATCCTTGTCTAGTGCCAGATTTCAAAGGGAATGCTTCCAGTTTTTGCCCATTCAGTATGATATTGGCTGTTGGTTTGTCATAAATAGCTTTTATTATTTTGAGATATGTTCTGTCGATAACCTAGTTTATTGAGAGTTTTTAGCATAAAGGGCTGTTGAATTTTGTCGAAGGACTTCTCTGCATCAATTGAGATAATCATGTGGTTTTTGTCTTTGGTTCTGTTTATGTGGTGAATTACATTTATAGACTTGCGTATATTGAACCAGCCTTGCATCCCCGGGATGAATCCTACTTGATCATGGTGGATAAGCTTTTTGATGTGCTGTTGTAATCGGCTTGCCAGTATTTTATTGAAGATACTTGCATCTATGTTCATCATGGATATTGGCCTGTAGTTTTCTTTTTTTGTTGAGTCCCTGCCGGGTTTTGGTATTAGGATGATGTTGGTTTCATAAAATGATTTGGGAAGGATTCCCTCTTTTTGGATTATTTGGAATAGTTTCAGTAGGAATGGTACCAGTTCCTCTTTGTATGTCTGGTAGAATTCGACTGTGAACCCATCTGGACCTGGGCTTTTTTTGGGTGGTAGGCTCTTAATTGCTGCCTCGACTTCAGCACTTGTTATTGGTCTATTCAGGGTTTCGACTTCTTCCTGGTTTAGTCATAGGAGGAGGCTACTGTCCAGGAATTTATCCATTTCTTCCAGGTTTTCTAATTTATGTGCATAGAGTTGTTTGTAATAATCTCTGATGATGGTTTGCATTTCTGTGGCATCTGTGGTGATATCCCCTTTATCATTTCTGATTGCATCTATTTGGTTATTCTCTCTTTTCTTTTTTATTAATCTAGCTAGTGGTCTGTCTATTTTGTTGATCTTTTCAAAAAACCAGCTCCTGGATTTATTGATTTTTTGTAAGAATTTTCGTGTCTCTATCTCCTTCAATTCTGCTTTGATCTTAGTTATTTCTTGTCTTCTGCTAGGTTTTGAGTTTTATTGATCTTGCTCCTCTAGCTTTTTCAATTTTGACGATAGGGTGTCAATTTTAGATCTCTCCTTTCTTCTCATGTGAGCACTTATTGCTATATATTTTCCTCTAGAGACTGCTTTAAATGTGTCCCAGAGATTCTGGTATGTGGTGTATTCATTCTCATTGGTTTCGAAGAACATCTTTATTTCTGCCTTCATTTCATTGTTTATCCAGTCAACATTCAGGAGAAAGTTGTTCATTTTCCATGAGGCTGTGCGGTTCTGGGTTGGCTTCTGAATTCTGAGTTCTAACTTGATTGCACTGTGGTCTGAGAGACTGTTTGTTACGGTTTCCGTTCTTTTGCATTTGCTGAGGAGTGATTTACTTCCAATTATGTGGTCAATTTTAGAGTAGGTGTGATGTGGTGCTGAGAAGAATGTATATTCTGTGGATTTGGGCTGGAGGGTTCTGTAAATGTCTATTAGGTTTGCTTGTTCCAGGTCTGAGTTCAAGTCCTGGATATCCTTATTAATTTTCTGTCTCGTTGATCTGTCTAATATTGACAATGGGGTGTTGAAGTCTCCCACTATTATTATGTGGGAGTCTAAGTGTCTTTGCAAGTCTTTAAGAACTTGCCTTATGTATCTGGGAGCTCCTGTATTAGGTGCATATATATTTAGGATCGTTAGCTCTTCTTGTTGCATTGATCCTTTTACCATTATGTAATGTCCTTCTTTGTCTCTTTTGATCTTTGTTGCTTTAAAGTCTATTTTATCAGAGATGAGAATTGCAACTCCAGCTTTTTTTTGCTCTCCATTTGCTTGGTAAATCTTCCTCCATCCCTTTGTTTTGAGCCTTTGTGTATCCTTGCATGTGAGGTGGGTTTCCTGGATACAGCACACTGATGTGTTTTGGCTTTTTATCCAATTTTCCAGTCTGTGTCTCTTAATTGGGGCATTTAGTCCGTTTTCATTTATGGTTAATATTGCTTGTGTGAAATTGATCCTGTCATTTTGATGCTAGCTGGCTGTTTTGCCCATTGGTTGATGCAGATTCTTCATTGTGTTGATGAGCTTTACCATTTTGTGTGTTTTTGGAGTGGCTGGTTCTGGTTTTTCTTTTCTATGTGTAGTGCCTCCTTCAGGAGCTCTTGTAAAGCTGGTCTGGTGGTGATGAAATCTCTGAGTTCTTGCTTGTTCACAAAGGATTTTATTTTTCCTTCACTTATGAAGCTTAGTTTGGCTGGATATGAAATTCCGGGTTGAAAATTCTTTTCTTTAAGGATGTTGAATATTGGCCCCCTGTCTCTTCTGGCCTGTAGGGTTTCTGCTGAGAGATCTGCTGTGAGTCTGATGGGCTTCCCTTTGTGGGTAACCCGACCTTTCTCTCTGACTGCCCTTAGTATTTTCTCCTTCATTTCAACCCTGGTGAATCTGATGATTATGTGCCTAGGTGTTGCTCTTCTAGGGGAATGTCTTTGTGGTGTTCTCTGTATTTCCTGGGCTTGAATATTGGCCTGCCTTGCTAGGTTGGGGAAGTTTTCCTGGATAATATCCTGGAGAGTATTTTCCAGCTTGGATGCATTCTCTTCGTCACATTCAGGTACCCCTATCAAACGTAGATTAGGTCTTTTCACATAGTCCCATATTTCTTGTTGGCTTTGTTCATTCCTTTTTACCCTGTTTTCTCTAATCTTGCCTTCTCGTTTTATTTCATTGAGTTGATCTTCTACTTCTGATATCCTTTCTTCTGCTTGGTCAATTCGGCTGTTGAAACTTGTGCATGCTTTGCGAAGTTCTCGTGTTGTGTTTTTCAGCTCCATCAATTCACTCATATTCCTCTCTATGTTGTCCATTCTCGTTAGCATTTCGTCAAGTCTTTTTTCAACGTTCTTAGTTTCTTTGCATTGGGTTAGAACATGTTCTTTTAGCTCATGAAAGTTTCTTATTATCCACTTTCTGAAAGCTGATTCTGTGATTTCATCACACTCATTCTCCATTCAGTCTTGTTCCCTTGCTGGTGGGGAGTTGTGCTCCCTTGTAGGAGGAGAAGTGTTCTGATTTTGGGTGTTTTCATCCTTTTTGCGCTGGTTTCTTCCCATCTTTGTGAATTTATCCGCCTATCGACTTTGTAGTTGCTGTCTTTCTGATTTTGGTAATTTTAAGTCTGCAGCAGCAGAACTCATAAACCCCCTTTTTCTTCCCTCCAGGTGTTCTGTCCCAGGGATTTAGGGCTTTATGATTTTCCGCTGTCTTGTTGTTGCTTTCCCTGCCCACAAGGTGGCTGCCTAGTCGCACTCAGCCTGCAGAGGCTTCGCTATGCTGTTGTGGGCTCTGCCCAGCTTCCTTGTGAACTTCCCTGCAGCCCTCTGCGCTTTCTATTGGAGCTGCAATCGCGAGTTCCTCCTAATCGGCCATCTTGGATCTCCCCCCGTCTCCAGGTTTTTTAATGATCACCGTTCTAACTGGCCTGAGATGGTATCTCAATGTAGTTTTGATTTGCATTTCTCTAATGACCAGTGATTATGAGTGTTTTTTCATATGTTTGTTGGCCTCATGTATGTCTTCTTTTGTAAAGTGTCTGTTCATATCCTTCGCCCACTTTTGAATGGGGTTGTTTGTCTTTTTCTTGTAAATCTGCTTTAGTTCGTGGTAAATTCTGGATATCAGCCCTTTGTCAGATGGGTAGACTGCAAAAATTTTTTTCCCATTCTGTTGGTTGCTGATTCACTCTAATGACTGTTTCTTTTGCTGTGCAGAAGCTGTGGCATTTGTTCTGGTCCCATTTGTCTATTTTGGCTTTTGTTGTGCCATTGCCTGATTTCAATTGCAAGAATTTCCACTACTATGTTGAATAGGAGTGATGAGAGAGTGAATATCCTTTATTTCTTTCTCCTATAGAATTGTTCTGACTAGGAATTCCAGTATTACATTACATAAAAATGATGAAAGTGAAAATCCTTGTCTTATGGCAGATCTTTGAGAAAAGGCTTTGTTTCTTTTCTCTCAATGTGATATTAGCTGTGAATTTGTCATATATGGTTCCTATCACATTGAGGAGTATTCCTTCTATAGAGAATTTATTAAAACTTTTGGTCATGAGGGATTTTGAATTTCATGAAATGTTTTTTGATGTCTACTGCATTTATCATTTGTTTTTGTTCTTTATTCTCTTGATGTGATGTATTACATTTATTGATTTGTGAATGTTGAAATATCTTTGCATTTCCTGTGTGAATTTTACTTTATCATGATGAATTATCTTTTTACTGTATTGGTAAATTCAGTTTGGTAGTATTTTTGAGAATTTTCTCATCGAGGTTTATTAGAGATACTTTGTTGTAGTTTTGTTTTCTTTGTGTCTTTGTCTAATTTTGGTATTAGTGTAATACTGGCCTTTTAGAGTAAGTGTAAAAATATTACATCCTCCTAAATTTATGGAATAGTTTGAGTATAATTGACATTGTTTATTTAAATATTTGACTAAATTCATTAGTGAATCTTTTAGGTCCTGGGCTTTCCTTTGATGAGAAAGTTTTATTACTGGTTCTGTGTCATTACTTGTATTGGACTATTTAAGTTTTGTATTTCTTCTAGCTTCAACCTTGGTTAAGTTGTATGTGTCTAGGAATTTATCCATTTCTTATAGATTTTCTAATTTATTGGCTTATAATTTCTCATAGTCTCTAATAATTCTTTGTATTTTTGTAGTATCAATTATAATTTCTCCTTTTTTCTGATTTTATTTTAATCATATTCCTTGTTTGCTTAGTTACTGTGGCAAAATGTGTTTTCATGGTGTTTATTATTAAAACAGCTACTTGTCTATTCTTTGACATATTGTAGGGGCATTGTCTTAGTTTCTTTTATTTATGTTCTGAGTTTTATTATTTCTTTTGCTTTATTAAATATGGATTTTTCTTGTTTTAATATTTTTCTGCTTTAAGATGCATTATTAGGTTGTCTAATTAGTCTTTCCACTTTTTGGATGCAGGTATATATTGCTATAAACTTTTCTCTTAGTTTTCTTTTGCTGTATCCCATAGATGTTGGTGTGTTATGCTTGCATTTTAGTTTGGTGCAAGAAATTTTCAATTTGATGTTTTAGTTTTTTTTATTAACTCAATGGTCATTCAAGAGCATATTGTTTAATATGTATGTATTTGTATAGTTTTCAAAGTTTCTCTTCATTGATTTCTAATTTTATTTTATGATTGTCAAGAAAAACACAGGACATGATTTGTTTTAAAAAAAAAAAAAATTTTCAACAATTTTTGATGGGGCTTGCTTTGTGGTCCATTTTAAAAGCATTCCAAGTGTTGATGAGAAATAAATGTGTATTCTGAAAAATAAAGTGTTATTTTCACTTTAATTAAGTCAATTTTGTCTTGGGTCATCAAGTCCAATGTTTCTTGATTGATTTTCTGTCATTATTTGTATAATATTTTGGCGAATTTACTCTATTATCATTATTTAATGACTATATTAGGGTTTTATAGAGGGACAGAACTAATAGGATAGATGTATATATATACAAGGGGAGTTTATTATAGAGTATTAAGTCACATAAACACAAGATGAGGTCCCACAATAAGCTGTCTGCAAGCTCAGAAGCAAGGAAGCCCTTTATTTCTTTTTCTTGCCTAATTGCTATAGCTGGAACTTCCAATACTATATTGAATAGGAGTGGTGAGAGAGGGCATCCTTGTCTAGTGCCAGATTTTAAAGTGAATGCTTCTAGTTTTTGCCTGTCCAGCATGATATTGGCTGTGGGTTTGTCATAAATATCTTTTATTACTTTGACATATGTTCTATCGATACCTAGTTTATTGAGAGGTTTTACCATAAAGGGCTGCTGAATTTTGTCAAAGGCCTTCTTTGAATCTATTGAGATAATCATGTGGTTTTTGTAATTGGTTCTGTTTATGTGGTGGATTACGTTTACATATTTGCATATGTTGATCCAGCCTTGAATCCCAGGATGAAGCTTACTTGATCATGGTGGATAAGCTTTTTGATATCCCTTTGCAATTGGCTTGCTAGTATTTTATTAAAGATTTTTGCATCACTGTTCATCATGGATATTGGCCTGTAGTTTTCTTTTTATTTGTGTCTCTGCCAGGTTTTGGTGTCAGGATGATGTTGGTCTCATAGAAAGAGGTAGGGAGGATTTCCTCTTTTTGTGTTGTTTGGAATCATTTTAACAGGAATGGTACCAGCTCCTCTTTGTATATCTGGTAGAATTTGGCTGTGAACCCGTCTGGACCTGAACTTTTTTGGTTGGTAGGCTATTAATTGCTCCCTCGACTTCAGCCCCTGTTATTGGTCTATTTAGGGTTTCAACTTCTTCCTGGCTTAGTCTTGGGAGTGTGCAGATGTCCAGGTATTTATCTATTTTTTCCAGATTTACTGGCTTATGTGCATAGAGCTGTTTGTAGTAATCTCTGATGGTAGTTTTCATTTCCAACGGATTGGTGGTGATCTCTCCTTTATCATTTTTTATTACATCTATTTGATTCTTCTCTCTTTTCTCTTTTATTAGTCTGGCTAGTGGTCTGTCTATTTTGTTGATCTTTTCAAAAAACCAGCTCCTGGATTTATTGATTTTTTGAAGGGTTTTGTGTGTGTGTGTGTGTGTGTGTGTGTGTGTGTGTGTGTGTCTATCTCCTTCAGTTCTGCTCTGATCTTAGTTATTTCTTGTCTTTTGCTTGCTTTTGAGTTTTTTTTTATCTTGCTCCTCTAGCTCTTTCAATTTTGATGATAGGGTGTTGATTTTAGATCTTTTCTCATTTCTCATGTGGGCATTTATTGCTATAAATTTCCCCTAGACACTGCTTTAAATGTGTCCCACAGGTTCTCGTACATTGTGTCTTCATTCTCATTGGTTTTGAAGAACATTTTTTATCTCTGCCTTCATTTTGTTGTTTATCCATTTGTCATTCAGGAGCCAGTTTTTAGTTTCCATGTGATTGTGTGGTTTTGAGTGCTTTTCCTAATCCTGAGTTCTAATTTGATTGTGCTGTGGTCTGAGAGACTGTTTGTTATTATTTCCATTATTTGGCATTTGCTGAGGAGTGATTTACTTCCAATTATGTGTTCAATTTTAGAGTAGGTGTGATGTGGTGCTGAGAAGAATGTGTATTCTGAGGATTTGTGATGGAGTGTTCTGTAAATGTTTATTAGGTCCACTTGGTCCAGATCTGTGTTCAAGTCCTGGATATCCTTGTTGACTTTGTGTCTCGTTGATCTGTCCAATATTGTCAGTGGAGTGTTAAAGTCTCCCACTATTATGCGGGAGTCTAAGTCTCTTTGTAGGTCATTAAGAACCTGCTTTATGTATCTGAGTGCTCCTGTATTGGGCACATATATATTTAGGGTCATTAGCTCTTCTTGTTGCATTGATCCTTTTATCATTATGTAATGCCTTTTTTTGCCTCTTTTGATTTTTGTTGGTTTAACATCCATTTTATCAGAAACTAGGATTGTTACCCCTGCTTTTTTTCACTCTCCATTTGCTTGGTAAATATTCCATCCCTTTATTTTGAGTCTATGTGAGTCTTTGCATGTGAGATGGGTCTCCTGAATACAGCACACTGATGAGTCTTGATTTTTATCCAGTTTGCCAGTCTGATTCTTTTGATTGGGGCATTTAGGCCATTTATGCTTAACGTTAGTGTTGTTATGTTTGAATTTGATCCTACTATTTTGCTACCAGCTTGTTGTTTTGCCCATTAGTTGATATGGTTTCTTCATTGCGTTGTTGTTCTTTACTATTTGGTACATTTTTGCAGTCGCTGGTACTGGCTGTGCCTTTCCATGTTTAGTAATTCCTTCAGGATCTCTTGTAAGGCAGTGCCGATATCTCTCAGCAATTGCTTATCCATAAAGGATTTTATTTCTCCTTCACTTATGAAGCTTAGTTTGGCTGGATATGAAATTCTAGATTGAACGTTCTTTTCTTTAAGGGTGTTGAATATTGGCCCCACTTCCTTTTAGCTTGTAGGGTTTCTGCCTAGAGATTAGCTGTGAGTCTGATGGTCTTTCCTTTGTGGATGACTCGACCTTTCTCTCTGGCTGCCCTTAGGATTTTTTCCTTCTTTTCAACCCTGGTGAATTTGATGATTATGTGTCTTGGGGTTACTCTTCTTGAAGAGTATCTTTGTGGTGTTCTCTGTGTTTCCTGGATTTGAATGTTGGCCTGCCTTGTTATGTTGGGCAAATTCTCTTGGATAATATCCTGAAGATTGTTTTACAGATTGGATTCATTCTCTCTGACACATTCAGGTACACTGATCAAGAGTAGATTAGGTCTCTTCACATAATCCCATAGTTCTTGGAGGCTTTGTTCCATTCTTTTCACTCTTTTTGCTGTAATCTTGCCTTCTCATTTTATGTCATTGATTTTATCTTCTATCTCTGATATCCTTTCTTCTGCTTGATTGATTTGGCTGTTGAAACGTGTGTATGCCTTGCAAAGTTCTCGTGCTGTGTGTTTCAGCTCCATCAAGTCATTTATGTTCTTCTCTAAGCTGGTTATTCTAGTTAGCATTTCATCTCATCTTTTTTCAATGTTCTTAGTTTCTTTGTATTGGGTTAGAACATGATCTTTCAACTCAGAGAAGTTTGTTATTACCCATCTTCTGAAGCCTGCTTCTGTCAATTTGTCAAACTCATTCTCTGTCTTGTTTTGTTCTTTGATGGTGAGGAGTTGTCGTCCCAGGGAAGAGAAGAGGCCTTCTGGTCTTTGTTGGTTTCATGCTTTTTGTACTAGTTTTTTCTCATCTTTATGGATTTATCTCCCTTTGATCTTTGAAGTTGGTGATTTTGGGAGGAATCTGAGTGGACATCCTTTCTGTTGAGGTTGGAGCTATATCTTTTTTGACCTGTAGAGGTGCTGCTGGGCTTTCTCGGATTTAGTCAGGCTGCTGGGTGGGGTGGTCCTCCCCTGGAGTTTGTTTGCAGGTGAGATTAGCCCTGCCTTCCCAATGGCATCTTTCCTTCCCCGAGCTCAGTCTTGCTGGTTGGGGTCAAACTGGTGTAATAGCTGTCAAATTCTCTAGCATGCAGACTTCAATTTGAGTTTTGTGGGGGTAGGGTCTGCCAGGCCTTATGGACTGTTTCTCTGCTTTCAACTCTGCCTCTTTCTGTGGGACAATCTGTCCCAGTGGCATTAGTCTAAACTTCCGCCCAGGTCCCTGTGGACAACTTGCAGCAATGGGTGGGAGCCATCGCTCAGATTTGCATTGATGACCCACAGTGCCCCTCAGTCTGGCAGGGCTCTCAGGGGCCATGGGTTGCAGGAGGGATGAGGTAAGCACAGGATCTGAATCGGAGCACCAAGGGGGTGAAGTCCTCGACCCTCAAAGCCAGCTGCACATTCCAGGTGAGGACGTGCCCTGCCCTGTCTCGATTTGCTCTTCCTGGGCAGCTCTTGCCCTGCTTCAGCTTCTTCCCTGGGCAATTTTGAGTGTCCTATTAGTCCCACTGAAATGAACCCAGCACCTCACTTGGAATCATGAAGTCCTCTAGCTGTCTGCATCTCATTGTCTGGGAGCTGCATTCCGGTGTTCCCTCCTCTTGGCCATTTTGGCTCCTCCTCCTGCATCTTTTGTTAACTCAGAAAGATTAGACCCACCTCTGCAATGGTAGCTGCCTTTTTCCCCACCAAGCTCGTTCCTTCTTGGTTGTGCTCTAACTGATGTGCTGGCTGCGAAACTTTCAAGTGAGAGGACTTCAGCCTGCTGGGCTTTGTGTGGGAGAGACCTGCCCAGCTGTATGGGCTGATTCCCTGCTTTCAATCCCCTTTCCTTCTTGGAGGTGGGTAGCTCCATCCCCCTGGCTTTCTTGGAATCAGCCAGTGCTTCCACCTCTGTGCTGAGGTCCCTGGCACCACAGGAGTTGCTGCTCAGCCCTGTTCAGGCAGTTTGTGAGGGCTTTTCAGCCTAGCAAAGATCTCCCGTTCTGTTGGTTGTAGAGGGCTTGGGTGAAGTGCAGTATCCAATCTGAAGCCCCTGATCCTCCAGTCAGTTACATGCACCTCCCGGGTGGGGCAGTGCCCCACCCTGCCTCAACTTGCCCTCTTTGGGTTATACCCACTGTCCAACCAGACCCACAGTGTGAACCTGGTTTCTCATTTGGAACTGTGGAAACCACTCAGCTTCTGCATCTCTCTCGCTGGAAATTGCATTCCAGAGCTGCCTCTATATGATCATCTTGTACCAAACTGCTTTTTACAATGGCTAAACTAATTTATATTTCCAAGACCGATTTATAAATGTTCCCTTTTCTCCACAATCTTGCCAGCATCTGTTATTTTTTGACCTTTTAGTAGTAGCCATTCTGAGTGCTGTGAGATGGTTATCTCATTGTAGTTTTCTGATAAAAATCCAAGAACCACCGGTGTGCTGTATTCAAGAAACCCATCTAATGTGCAAAGACACACATAGACCGAAAATAAAGGGATGTAAGAAGATTTACCAAGCAAATAGAGAGCAGGAGTGGCAATCTTAGTCTCTGATAAAACTGACTTTAAACCAAGAAAAATCAAAATAGACAAAGAAGGGCATTACATATTGGTAAAAGGATCAATACAACAAGAAGAGCTAATGATCCTAAACATATGTGCACCCAATACAGGATCACTTAGATGCACAATGCAAGTCCTTAACGACCTACAAAGAGACTTAGACGCCCACAGAATAACAATGGGAGACCTTAACACTCCATTGTCAATATTAGATCAATGAGACAGAAAATCAAGAAGGAAATCCAGGACTTAAATGCAGATCTGGACCAAGCAAACTTAATAGATGTTTACAGAACTCTTAACCCCAAACCCACAGAATATACATTCTTCTAAGCACCACATCGCACTTACTCTAAAATCGACCACATAATTGGAAGTAAATCACTCCTCAGCAAATGCAAAAGCATGGAAATCATAACGAACAGTCTTTCAGACCACAGTGCAATCAAATTAGAACTCAGGATTTAAAAACTAACTCAAAACCGCACAACTTCATGGAAAGTGAACTGGCTCCTGAACGTAGATTGGATAAATAATGAAATAAAGGCAGAAATAAAGATGTTCTTTGAAACCAATGAGAATGAAGACACAACATACCAGAATCTCTGGAACACATTCAAAGCAGTGTCTAGAGGGAAATTCATAGCAATAAACGCCCACATGAGGAGCAAGGAAAGGTCTAAAATCGGCGCCCTATCATCAAAATTGAAAGAGTTAGAGGAGCAAAATCAAAAAAATGCAAAAGCTATCATCTCAGATTTCTTTAAGCAGTGTTTTGTAATTCTCTTTCTAGAGATCTTTCACCTCCCTAGTTAGCTTTATTTCTAGGTGTTATTCTTTTGGTAACTATTGTAAATGACATTCCATTTTAGATTTGGCTCTTATCTTAGATGTTATTGATGTATAGAAATAGTATTCATTTTGTATATTCATTTTATATTCTGTAATTATTCTAAAATTTTCTTTGTTCTTTTTGTCGTTTTTCATTATACTTTAAGTTCTGGAGAACATGTGCAGAACATGCAGGTTTGTTACATAGGTATGCATGTGCCATGGTGGTTTGCTGCATCCATCACCCCGTTATCTACATTAGGTATTTCTCCTAAAGCCATCCCTCCCCTAGCCCTAGCCCCCTACACCCCTGCTCTCCCTCCTGTAACTCCCCACCCCCTGACAGGCCCAGGTGTGTGATGTTCCCCTCCCTGTTTCCATGTGTTCTCGTTGTTCAACAGCCACTTATGAGTGAGAACATGCGATCTTAGTTTTCTGTTCTTGTGTCAATTTGCTGAGAATGATGGTTTCCAGTTTCATCCATGTCCCTGAAAAGTACATGAGCTCATCTTTTTTATGGCTGCATAGTATTCCATGGTGTATATGTGCCACTTTTCTTTATCCAGTCTATCATTGATGGGCATTTGGGTTGGCTCCAAGTCTTTGCTACTGTGAACAGTGCCACAATAAAAATACATGCACATGTGTTTTATAATAGAATGGTTTATAATCCCAGTAATGGGATTGCTGGGTCAAATGGCATTTCTAGTTCCAGATCCTTGAGGAATTGCTCCACTGTCTTCCAAAATGATTGAAATAGTTTACATTTCCACCAACAGTGTAAAAGTGTTCCTATTTCTCCATTTCTGCTCCAGCATCCACTGCCCCCTGATTTTTTTAATGATCACCATTCTAACTGGCATGATACAGTATCTCAATATGGTTTTGATTTGCATTTCTCTAATAATGAGATTATTTTTCTTATATTTGTTGGCTGCATGAATGTCTTCTTTTGAGAAGTGTCTGTTCATATTTTTTGCCTACTTTTTCATGGAATTCTTTGTGTTTTTTTTTTTTTTCTTGTAAATTTGTTTAAGGTCTTTGTAGATTCTAGATATTAGCCCTTTGTCAAATGGGAAAATTGCAAAAAAAAATTTCCCCACTCTGTTGGTTGCCAGTTCACTCTAATGATAGTTACTTTTGCTATGCAGAAGCTCCTTAGTTGAATTAGATCCCATTTGTCTATTTTGGCTTTTGTTGTCGTTGATTTTGGTGTTTTAGTCATGAAGTCTGTGCCCATGCCTACGGCCTGAATAATATTGCCTAGGTTTTCTTCTAGGGTTTTTTTGTTGTTAAGTCTTATGTTTAAATCTTTAATCCATCTGGAGTTAATTTTAGTAGAAGGAGTAAGAAAGGGATCCAGTTTCAGCTTTTTGCATATGGCTAGCCCGTTTTCCCAACATCCCAATTGCTCGTTTTTGTCAGGCTTGTCAAAGATCAGATGGTTATAGATTTGTGGCATTATTTCTGGGTCCTCTGTTCTGTTCCATTGGTCTGTATCACTGTTTTGGTACAAATTCCATGCTGTGTTGCTTACTGTAGCCTTGTAGTATAGTTTGAAGTCAGATAGTGTGATGCCTTCAGCTTTTTGTGTTGTCATTGTTTGGATTGTCTTTGCTCTGGGAGCTCCTTTGTGTTTATATATCAAATTTAAGGTGTTTTTTTCCCCAAATTTTGTAAAGAAAGTCAATGGTAGCTTGTTTGATGGGGATAGCATTGAATCTATGAATTACTTTGGGAAGTATGGCCATTTTCATGATATTGATTCTTTTTAACAATGAGCATGGAATGTTTTCCTATCTGTTTGTGTCCTCTCTTATTATCTTGAGCAGTTGTTTGTAGTTCTTAAAAAGGTCTTTCACATCCCTTCTTAGTTGTATTCCTAGGTATTTTATTGTCTTTGTAGCAATTGTGAATGTGATCTTACTCATGATTTGACTCTCTGTTTGTCTCTTATTGTTGTAGAGGAATGCTTGTGATTTTTGCACATTTATTTTTTATTCTGAGATTTTGCTAAAGTTGCTTATCAGCTTAAGGAGATTTTGGGCTGAGGTGACAATTTGACTTCCTCTTTTCCTAATTGCATGTGTATTCTTTTCTGATTGCTCTAGCCAGAACTTCAAAAAATATGTTGAATAAGAATGTCGAGAGAGGACATCCTTGTCTTGTGCCAGTTTTCTAAGGGAATGCTTTCAGTTTTTGCCTATTTAGTATGATACTTCCTGTGGGTTTGTCATAAATAGCTCTTATTATTTTGAGAAACATTCCATTGATACCTAGTTTATTGAGAGTTTTTAGCATAAAGAGCTGTTGAATTTTGTCAAAGACCTTCTCTGCATCTATTGAGATAATCACGTGGTTTTTGTCTTTGGTTCTGTTTATGTGATGGATTACATTTATTGATTTGCATGTGTTGAACCAGATTTGCATCACAGGGATGAAGCCAACTTGATCGTGATTGATAAGCTTTTTGATGTGCTGTTGGATTGGTTTGTTGGTATTATACTGAGGATTTTCACATCAATGTTCATAATAAATATTGGCTTGAATTTTTTTTTTTTTTTTTTTTTTAGTTGAGTATCTACCAGGTTTTGGTATAAGGATGATGTTGGTCTCACAAAATGAGTTGGGGAGATTTCCCTTTTTTTTCTATTGTTTGGAATAGTTTCAAAAGGAATGGTATCAGCTCCGTTTTGTGCATCTGGTAGAATTTGACTGTGAACATGTCTGGTCCTAAACTTTTGTGGTTGGTAGGCTATTAATTCCTGCCTCTATTTCAGACATTGTTTTAGGGCTATTTAGGAATTTCACTTCTTCCTGGTTAGTCTTGGGAGGATGTAAATGTCCAGGAATTTATCCATTTCTTCTAGATTTATGCTTTATTTGCAAAGAGGTGTTTATAGTATCCTCTGATGGTAGTTTGTATTTCTATGGGTTCGGTTATGATGTTTTTGTTATCATTTTTTATTGCATTTATTTGAGTCTTCTCTTTTCTTCTGTAGTAGTCTGGCTATTGATCTATCGATTTTGTTGATCTTTTCAAAAAACCAGCTACTGGATTCATTGATTTTTTTGAAGGGTTTTTAGTGTCTCTATCTCCTTCAGTTCTGCTCTGAGATTACTTTTTTCTTGTCTTCTGCTATGTTTAGAATTTGTTTGTTCTCCTCTAGTTCTTTTAATCATGACATTAGGATGTTGACTTTAGATCTTTCCTCCTTTCTCTTCTGCACATTTAGTGCTATAAATTTTCCTCTACTCACTGCTTTAAATGTGTCCCAGAGCCGGGTGTGGTGGCTCACACCTGTAATCCCAGCACTTTGGGAGCCTGAGTCGGGTGGATCATGAGGTCAAGAGATCGAGACCATCCTGGTCAACAAGGTGAAACCCTGTCTCTACTAAAAGTACAAAAATTAGCTGGGCATGGTGGCTCATGCCTGTAGTCCCAGCTACTTGGGAGGCTGAGGCAGGAGAATTGCTTGAACCCAGGAGGCGGAGGTTGCGGTGAGCCGAGATCATACCATTCCACTCCAGCCTGGGTAAGAAGAGCGAAACTCCATCTCAAAAAAAAAAAAATATATGTCCCAGAGATTCTGGTACGTTGTGTCTTTGTTCTCAGTTGTTTCAAAGAACATCTTTATTTCTGTCTTTTCATTATTTATATAGTAGTCATTCAGGAGGAGGTTGTTCAGTTTCCATGTAGTTGTGCAGTTTTGAGTGAGTTTCTTAAACCTGAGTTCTAGTTTGATTGCACTGTGGTCTGAGAGGCTGTTTGTTATGATTTCCATTCTTTTATATTTGCTGAGGAGTGTTTTACTTTCAATTATGTGGTCAATTTTAGAATAAATGTGATGTGGCGCTGAGAAGAAGGTATATTTTGTTGATTTGGGGTGGAGAGTTCTCTATATGTCTATTAGTTTTAATTGGTCCAGATCTGAGTTGAAGTCCTAGAAATCATTGTTAATTTTCTGTCTTGTTGATCTGTCTGATATTGACAGTGGGGTGGTAAAGTACCCCATTATTGCTTTGTGGGAGTCTAAGTCTCTTTGTAGGTCTATAAGAACTTGATTTGTGTATATGAGTGCTCCTGTTTTGGGTGCATATATATTTAGGATAGTTAGCTCTTCTTGTTGCACTGATTCCTTTACCATTATGTAATGCCCTTCTCTGTCTCTTTTAATCTTTGTTGGTTTAAAGTCTGTTTTATCAGAGGCTTAGATCGCAATCCCTGCTTTTTTTTTCTTTACATTTGCTTGGTAAATCTTCCTCCATCCCTTTATTTTGAACCTTTGTGTATCTTTGCACATGAGATGGGTCTCCTGAATACAGCATACCAATTGGTCTTGACTCTTTATCCAATTTGCCAGTCTGTGACTTTCGATTGTGGCATTTAGTCCATTTACACTTTTAGTGTAATATTGTTACCTGTAAATTTGATCCTACCATTTTTATGCTAGCTGGTTGTTTTGCCCATTAGTTGATGTAGTTTCTTCATAGCATTGATGGTCTCTACAATTCAGTATGTTTTTTTCAATGGCTGGTACTGGTTGTTACTTTCCATGTTTAGTATTTCCTTCAGAAGCTCTTGTAAGGCAGGCCTGGTGTTGAGAAAATCTCTCAGCAGTTGCTTGTCAGTAAAGATTTTATTTCTCCTTCACTTATAAAGCTTAGTTTGGCTGGATATGAAATTCTGGGTTGAAAATTTTTTTCTTTAAGGCTGTTGAATATTGGTCACCACTCTCTTCTGGGTTATATGGTGTTTGCCAAGAGATCCGCTTTAGTCTGTTCGGGTTACCTTTGTGGATAACCCAGACATTTTCTCTGGATGCTCTTAGCATTTTTTTCTTCATTTCAAATCTGGTGAATTCGACAATTATTTGTCTTGGGGTTGCTCTGCTCAAGGATTATCTTTATGGTGTTCTTTGTATTTTCTTAATTTGAATATGGGCCTGCCTTGCAAGTTTGGGGAAGTTCTCCTGGATAATGCCCTAAAGAGTGTTTCCCTACTCTCCTGCACTTTCAGGTACACCGATCAAATGTAGATTTGGTCTTTTCACATAATCCCATAGTTTTTGGAGGCTTTCTTCATTTCTTTTCACTCTTTTTTCTCTAATCTTGTCTTTCACTTTATTTCATTGAGGTTATCTTCAACCTCTGATGTCCTTTATTCCACTTGATCTATTTGGCTTTTGAAACTTGTGTATGCTTCATAAAGTTCTTGTGCTGTGTTTTTAGCTCCATCATGTCACTTTTGTTCTTCTCTACACTGGTTATTCTAGTTAGCATTTCATCTAACTTATTTCAAGGTTCTTATCTTCCTTGCATTGGGTTAGCACATGTTTCTTCAGCTTGGAAAAGTTTGTTATTATCCACCTTCTGAAACCTGCTTTTGTCAATTTGTCAAACTCATTCTCCATCCACTTTTGTTTTCTTGCTGGTGAGAAGTTGTGATTCCTTGGAGAAGAAGCATTCTGGTTTTTGGAATTTTCAGCAATTTTGTGCTGGTTTCTTCCCATCTTCATGGATTTATCTACCTTTGGTCTTTGAAGTTGGTGACCTTTGGATGGGGTGCTTGAGTGGACGTCCTTTCTGTTGATGTTCAAACTATTTATTTATGTTTTTTTTTTTCCTTTTAACAATGAGGGCCCTCTTCTGCAAGTGTGCTGGAGTTTGCTGGAGGTCCATTCTAGACCCTGCTTGCCTGGGAATCACCATCAGGTGCTGCAGAAAGGCAAAGATTTCTGCCTGTTTCTTCCTCTGGTAACTTCATACCAGAAGGGTACCCACCAGATGCCAGTCAGAGCTGTACTGTATGAGGTGTCTGTCAGCCCATGCTGGGAGGTGTCTCTCAGTCAGGGTACACGGGATTCAGGGAGTCACTTGAGAAGGCAGTCTGTCCCTTATCAGAACTTGAATGCTGTGCTGGGAAATCCGCTGCTCTCTTCATATCTACCAGGCAGGGATGTTTAAGTCTGCTGAAGTTGTACGCACAACCACCTCTTTTCCCAGGTGCTGTGTTCCAGGAAGATAGGGCTTTATTTATAGTCCCTTATGGGCTACTGCCTTTTGTCAGAGATGGCCTGCCCAGCAAGGAGAGAGTCTAGTGATACAGTCTGCCTGCAGAAGCTTAGCTGAGTTGCCATGGCCTCCACCCTGTTCAAAATTTCTGGTGACTTTGTTTATACAGGTGAGAGTAAAACCACCTACTTGAGCCTCGACAATGGTGGGCACCTTTCCCCCCACCAAGCTTGAATGCCCCAGATCAACCTCAGACTGCTGTGCTGGCTATGAGAATTTCAAGCAAGTGGATCTTAGCTTGCTAGTCTTCGTGGGGTTGGGACCCACCAAGCCAGATAACTCGGCTCCCTGGTTTCAGCCCCCTTTATCCAGGGAGTGAATAGTTCTGTCTTGCAGGTGTTCCAGGTGTCATTGGGGTATGAAAAAAAAATGCTCCAGCTAGCTCGATGTCTTCCCAAATGGCTGCCCAGTTTTGTGCTGGAAATCCAGGGCCCTGGAGTTGTAGGCACCACAGGGAATCTTCTGGCCTGTGGTTTGTGAAGACCATGGGAAAAGTGAAATATCTGGGAAGGAATTCCAGGAACAGTCCCTATTGGCTTTCCTTGGCTAGGATAGGGAGTTCCCCGGCCTCTTGCACTTTCTGGGTGAGGCAACACCCACCCTGCTTCAGCTTGCCCTCCTTGGGTTGCACCCACTGTCCAACCAGTCCCAATGAGATAAACCAGGTACCTCAGATGGAAATGTGGAGATCACCTGCCTTCTGCATCACTCTCGCTGGGAGCTGAATCCTATTCTAAAGTTTTTAACAGGTCAAGGAGCTATGGGGCAGACTATGGGATTTTCTGGGCATAGAATAGTATCTGCAAAGAGGGATAGTTTGACTCCCTCTCTTTCTATTTGGATGCCTTTTATTTATTTCTCTTGCCTGATTGTTATGGCCAGGACTTCCAATACTGTGTTGAATAGAAATGATGAGAGAAGGCATCCTTGTCTTGTGCCAGTTTTCAAGAAGAATTCTTCCAGTTTTGCCCATTCAGTATGATGCTGGCTGTGGGCTTGTTATACAGGGTTCTTATTATTTTGAAGCATATTCCTTCAATGCCTAGTATTTTGAGTGTTTTTTTAAAAAACATAAAAGTATGTTGAATTTTATCGAACGTATTTTTTCTATCTATTGAGTTAATCATGTGGATTTGTTTTAAGTTCTGCTCATGCGATGAATCTCAGTTTTTGATTTGCATGTGTTTTACCATAGTTGCATTCCAGGGATAAAGCCGATGATTATGATGGATTAACTTTTTGATGTACTGTTGGATTTGCTTTTTTATTATGTTGTTGACTATTTTTGCATCTAGGTTCCTCAAGGAGATTGGCCTAAAAATTTCTTGTTTTTTGTGTGTCTCTGTCAGTTTTGGAGATAACCAGGATTCTGGCTTCATAAAATGCATTAGATTGACCTGGTTCAATATTGGGAGGTCATATGTGTCCACAAATGTATCCTTTTATTTTGGGTTTTTTAGTTTATTTGCATAGAGGTGTTCATAAAACTCACTAAGGATTTCGGCATTTCTGTGGGGTTGGTGCTAACATCCCATTTGTCATTTCTGAATGTGATTTTTTTTGGATCTCCTCTTTTTTTTTCTTATTTTAGCCAGCGGTTTATGGATCTTATTAATATTTTTAATGAAACAACTGTTAGATTTCCTGATATTTTCTATGTTTTTAGCATCTCAGATTCCTTCAGTTCACCTCTGAGTTTGATTGTTTCTTGTCTTCTGCCAGCTTGGGGGTTTTTTGCTCTTATTTCTCTAGGTCCCCTATTTGTGATGTTAATAGGAGACTTTATAAATTTATATACTTTTATTTTTTTATTATACTTTAAGTTTTGGGATACATGTGCAGAACATTCAGGTCTGTTACATAGGTATACTTGTACCATGGTGGTTTGCTGCACCCATCAACCCATTATCTACACTAGATATTTCTCTTAATGCTATCACTCCCCTTCCCCACCCCCATCGTGACAGGCCCTGGTGTGTGATGTTTTCCTCTCTGTGCCTATTTGTTCTCCTTGTTAAACTCCCACTTCTGAGTGAGAACATGCAATTTTAGGTCTTATATTTCTATCCATTTTGTTAATTTTTCAAAATCTAGCTCCTGGATTTATTTGGTATTGCCAAACACCTGAATGATACTGCCTAGGTTTTCTTCTAGGGTTTTTATAATTTTAGGTCTTATGTTTCAATCTTTAATCCATTTGGAGTTAATTTTTGTATAAGGTGTAAGGAAGGTGTCCAGTTTCAGTTTTCTGCATATGGCTAGCCAGTTTTCCCCATACCATTTATTAAATAGGGAATCTTTTCCCCATTGCTTGTTTTTGTAAATTTGTCAAAGATCTTCCCTGTCTTGTGCTGGTTTTCAAAAGGAATGCTTCCAGCTTTTGTCCATTCAGTATGATATTGGCTGTGGGTTTGTCATAAATACCTCGTATTGTTTTGAGATATGTCCCATCAATACCAAGTTTATTGAGTGTTTTTAGCATTAAGGGGTGTTGAATTTTATCAAATGCCTTTTCTGCATCTATTAAGATAATCATGTGTTTTCTGTCATAGGTTCTGTTTATGCGATTGATTGCATTCATTGATTTGTGTATGTTGAACTAGCCTTGCATCCCAGAGATAAAGCTGACTTGATCTTGGTCTATAAGATTATTAATGTGCTGCTGCATTCGGTTTGTGAGTATTTTATTGAGGATATTCACATTGATGTTAATCAGGAATATTGGCTTCAAACATTTTTGTGGTTGTTGGGTCCCTGACAGGTTTTGGTATCAGGATGATGCTGGCCTCATAGAATAATTTAGGGAAGAGTATCTCTTTTTCTATTGTTTGGAATAGTTTCAGAAGGAGTGGTACCAGCTCCTCTTTATACCTCTGGTGGAATTCAGCTGTAGATCCATCTGGTCCTGGGTTTTTTCAGTTGGTAGGCTACTAAATGCTGCCTCAATTTCAGAAATTCTTCTTGGTTTATTCAGCGATTTGACTTCTTCCTTGTTTAATCTTGGGAGGATGTATGTGTCCAGAAATTTATCCATTTATTCTAGATTTTCTAGTTTATTTGTTTAGAGGTGTTTATAGTATTCTCTGATAGTAGTTTGCACTTCTGTGGGGTCAGTGGTGATCTCCCTTTATCAATTTCGTTGTGTCTATTTGATTATTCTCTTTTCTTTTTTATTATTCCTTTATTGGTCTGGCTAGCAGTCTATTTTGTTAATCTTTTCAGAATCCAGCTTCTGGATTCATCGAGCTTTTAAAGGGTTTTTTGTGTCTCTATCTCCTTCATTTCAGCTCTGATCTTAGTTATTTCTTGTGTTCTGCTAGCTTTGTAATTTGTTTGCTCTTGCTCTCTAGTTATTTTAATTGCAATGTTAGGGTGTTAATTTTAGATTTTTCCTCCTTTCTCCTGTGGGCAACTAGTGATATAAATTTCCCTCTAAACACTGCTATAGCTGTGTTCCAGAGATTCTGGTATGTTGTGTCTGTTCTCATTGGTTTCAAAGAGATTATTTATTTGTGTGTTAATTTTGTTTTTACTCAGTAGTCATTCAGGTGCAGATTGTTTCGTTTCCATGTAGTTTTGCAATTTTGAGTGAGTTTCTTAATCCTGAGTTCTACTTTGATTGGACTGTGGTCTGAGAGACAGTTTGTTATAGTTTCCATTATTTTGCATTTGCTGAGGAGTGTTTTGCTTTCAATTATGTGGTTGATTTCAGAATAAGTGCTATGAGGTGTTGAAAATAATCTACATTCTGTTCAGTTGGGGTAGAGAGCTCTGTAGATGTCTATTAGATCCACTTGGACCAGAGCTGAGTTAAAGTCCTGAATATCCTTGTCAATTTTCTGTCTCGTTTATCTGTCTAATATTGACAGTGGGGAGTTAAAGTCTCCCACTATTATTGTGTAGGAGTCTAAGTCTCTCTGTAGGTCTCTAAGAACTTGCTCTCTGAATCTTGGTGCTCCCATATTGGGTACATATATATTTAAGATAGTTAGCTCTTCTTGTTGCATTGATTCCTTTACCATTATGTAATGTCATTCTTTGTACTTTTTTATCTTTGTTGGTTTAATATCTGTTTTCTCAGAAACTAGGATTACAACTCTTCCTTTTTAATTTCCTTTCCATTTGATTGGTAAATCTTCCTCCATTCCTTTATTTTGAGCTTATGTGTGTCTTTGCAAGTGAGATGGGTCTCCTGAATATAGAACATCAATGATTCTTGACTCTTTATACAATTTACCACTTTGTGCCTTTTAGTTGAGGCACTTAGCCTGTTTACATTTAATGTTAATATTGTTATCTGTTAATTCGATTCTATCATTATGATGCTAGCTGGTTATTTTGTCCATTATTGAAGCAGTTTTTTTTTTTTAATGTGTCAATAGTCTTTTCATTTTGGTTTGTTTTTGCAGTGGCTGATACGAATTTTTCCTTTTCATGTTTACTAGTTCCTTCAGGAGCTCTTGTAACACAGACTTGGAGGTGACAAAATGCCTCAGCATTTGCTTGTCTGCAAATAATTTTATTTGTTCTTCACTGATGAAGCTTAGTTTGGCTGAATGTAAAATTCTGTGTTGAAAATTCTTTTCTTTAAGAATGCTAAATATTGGCCCCCACTATCTTCTGGCTTGTAGAGTTTCTGCAGAGAGATCCACTGTTTGCCTGATGGACTTCCCTTTGGAAGTAACCCGACCTATATCTCTGGCTTCCCTTAACATTTTTTTCTTTATTTCAACCTTGGTGAATTTGATGATTATGTGTATTGGGGTTGCTTTTCTCTAGGAGAATCTTAGTGATGTTCTCTGTATTTTCTGAATTTGAATGTTGGCCTTATTTGCTAGGTTGGGGAAGTTCTCCTGGATAATATCCTGAAGTGTATTCTCCAACTTAGTTCCATTCTTCTCTTTAGTTTTAGGTACACCAATTATATGTAGGTTTGGTCTTTTCACATAGACCCATATTCCTTGGAGGCTTTGTTTGTTCCTTTTCATTCTTTTTTCTCTTATCTTGTCTTCATGCTCTACTTCATTAAGTTGATCTTCAATCTCTGATATCCTTTATTCTGTTTGATATTTGATTATTAATACTTTGCATGCTTCATGCAGTTCTCGTGCTGTGTTTTTTAGCTCCATCAGGTCATTTACATTCTTCTCTAAACTGGTTATTCTAGTTAACAATTCCTTTAACCTTTTATCAAGTTTCTTAGCTTCCTCGCTTTCTCTAGCTTGGAGAAGTTTGTTATTATCCACTTTCTGAAGCCTACTTCTGCCAATTTGTCAAACTTATTCTTTATCCACTTTTCTTCCCTTGTTGGAGAGAAGTTGTGATTTTTTGGAAGACATGAGGCATTCTGGTTTTTGGATTTTTCAGCCTTTGTGCTCTGGTTTATTCTCATCTTCATGGATTTATCTATCCTTTGTCTTTGCTCTTGGTGAACTTTGGATGGAGTTTTTGTGTGCTCGTTTTATTGATGGTTATGCTATTGCTTTCTGTTTGTTAGTTTTCCGTTTAACAGTCAGGCCTCTCTGCAGCAGGTCTGCTGGAGTTTGCTGGGTGTTCACTCCATACCCTGTTTCCCTGGATATCACCAGTGGAGGCTGCAGAACAGCAAAGATTCCTGCCTGCTCCTTCCTCTGGAAGCTTCATCCTATAGGGGCACCTGCCAGATGTCAGCCAGAGCTCTCCTGTATGCAGTGTCTGTCAACCCCTGCTGGGAGGTATCTCCGGATCAGGAGGCATGAGGGTCAGGGATCCACTTGAGGAGGCAGTCTGTCTCTTAGCAGAGCTCGAGCACTGTGCTAGGAGATCGACTTCTCTTTTCAGAGCTGGGAGGCAGTAATGTTTACATCTGTTGAAGCTGGGCCCACAACTGCCCCATTCCACAGGTGCTCTGTCCCAGGGTGACTATAAGCCCCTGACTGGGACTACTGCCTTTCTTTCAGAGATGCCCTGCCCAGAGAGAAGGAATCTAGAGAGGCAGTCTGGCTACAGTGGCTTTGGGGAACTGTGGTGGGCTCCACCCAGTTTGAACTTTCAGGCAGCTTTGTTTAAACTGTGAGGGAAAACTGCCTACTCAATTCTCAGTAATGGCTGGTCTCTCCCCTCATAAAGCTCAAGCATCCCAGATCGACTTCAGACTGCTGTGCTGCCAGTGAGAATTTCAAGCCAGTGGATCTTAGCTTGCTTGGCCTTTTGGGGGTGGGGATTTGCTGAGCAAGACCACTTGGCTCCCTGGCTTCAGCCACCTTTCCAGGGGAGTGAACGATTCTGTCTTTCTGGTGTTCCAGGTGCCATTGGGGAAACAAACAAACAAACACTCCTGCAGTTAGCTTGATGTCTGCCCAAATGGCTGCCCAGTTTTGTGCTTAAAACCCAGGGCCCTTTTGGTGTAGGCACCCAAGTGGATCTCCTGGTCTTTGGGTTTCAAAACCATGAGAAAAATCATAGTTTCTGGGCCAGATAGCACCATTCCTCTTGGCAGGATCCCTCATGGCTTTACTTGACTAGAGCAGGGAGTTCCTTGAACCCTTGCTCTTCCCTGGTGAGGTAACATACCAGCCTGATTCTGCTCACCCTCCATGGGCTGCACTCATTGTCTATCCAGTCCCAATGATATGAACCAGGTACCCCAATTGGATATGCAGAAATCACCCACATTTTGCATTTGTCTCACTAGGGGCTGCGGACTGGAGCTGGTTTTATTTGACCATCTTGCCCGGAAATCCCAACTGGAGATCTTTATAACTTTTTGATGTGGGCATTTAGCCCTATACAATTTTATCTCAACACTGTCTTAGAAGTGTCCAAAGACTCTATTATGTTATATCTTTGTCCTCATTAGTTTCAAAGAATTTCTTAATTTCTGCCTTAATCTAATTATTTACCAAACAGTCATTCAGAAGCAGATTATCTAATTTCCATGTAATTGTGTACTGTTGAGCAGTTTTCTCAGTATTGATTTCTATTTATTGTGCTGTGGTCAAAGAGTGAGGTTGGAATGATTTTAGTTTTAGTTTTTTTTTTTTTTTTTTTAATTTGCTGAATAATACTTTATGCCTGATGGCAAGGACAAGTTGAGAGTATGTGCTATTTGTTGATGAGAAAAAATGTACTTCCTGCTGTTTTTAGGTAACATGTTCTGTAGGTGTCTACTAGGTCCATTTGTCCCAGCATTTAGTACAGGTCTTGAACATATTTATTACTTTTCTGCCTTGATGATCTGCCTAATACTCTCAGTGGGATGTTGAAATCTCCCCCCCACCCACAACTTTACTGTGTGGAAATATAAATCTCTTCTTAGATCTTAATGAACCTGCTTTATGAATCTGGTTGTTCCTATATTAGATGCATATATATTAAGGAGAGTTAGGATTTCTTGTTTAATTGAACCCTTTACCATTATGCAATGCCCTTCTTTATCTTTTCTGATCTTTGTTTGTTCAAAGCCTGTTTTTGCTGAAATTAGGATAGCAACTATTCCTTATTTCTGTTTACCATTTCCCTGGTAGATTTTTCTCTATCACTTTATTTTTTTTTTATGGGTGTCATTTCATATAAGCTGGGTCTCTTGAAGACAGCATACCATTGGGTGTTGCTTCTTTATTCAACTTGCCACTCTGTGCCTTTTATTTGGAACATTTAGTCAATTTGCTTTCAATGTTAATATTATTAAGTGTGGATTTGATCATTCATTGTTTTGTTTGCTTGTTATTATGCAGACTTCTTTGTGTGATTGCTCTGTAGTATCAATAGTCTGTGTTCTTAACTGTGTTTTGTAATAGTCTTTCCTTTCCACACTTAAAACTTCTTTTCAGAACTTCTTCTAAAGCAGATCTGGTGGTATAAAATTCCATCAGCATTTGCTTGTCCTAAAATAATCTTATTTTCCGTCCACATATAAAGCTTAGTTTGACAGGGTATGGAATTATTGGTTGGAAATTAATTTCCTTAAGAATGCTGAATATAGGCCTGTAATCTCTTCTACCTTGTATGATTTCTGCTGAAATGTCCACTGTCAGCCTGATATGTTTCCCTTCATAGGTGACTAGCCCTGCCTTTCTCTCTTTCTTTAATTTTTTAAAATTTCATTTCAACTTTGGAGAATCCAATTATTACATGTCTTAGAAATGATCTTCTGTAGTATCTCACAGGTGTTTTCTGAATTTACAGAATTTGAATATTGGCCTCTCTAGCAAGGTTTGGGACACTTTTATGGGCAATATCCTAAAATATGTTGTCCCAGTTGCCTGCATTATTTTCATCTCTTTTAGGGAGTTCAGTGAATTGCAGATTTGGTGTCCTTACATAATTCTGCATTTCTCAGTGATTGTGTTGATTCTTCTTTATTCTTTTTTTTTTTTTAGTTTTATTTTTGCCTGACTAAATTAAGTCAGAGAACCAGTCTTCAAGCTCAGAGATTATTTTTGGGGGGTTGGTCTATTCTGCTTTTAATATTTGCCATTGCATTGTAACATTCTTGTAGTGTGTTTTTAGCTTTATCTGATCAGTTTGGTTCATTGATATAATGGTCATTTCATCTATCATGTCTGGTATCATTTTGTTGTAATTCTCAGATTCCTAGGGTTGAGCTCAACTTTCTCATGAATCTCAATGATCTTTGTTTCTATCCATATTCTGATTTCTATTTCTGTCATTTCAGTCATTTCAGCCTGGTTAAGATCCCATGAGTGGGAACTAGTCAATTTGTTTGGAGAACAAAAGACACTCTAGCTTTTTGAATTGCCAGAGTACATGCACTGGTTTTTCTCATCTGTGTGGGCTGATGGTCCTTTGATTACAGTGTAATTTGAATACAGTTGGTAGACTTCTTTTCTTAATGTTTTCACAGGGCCAGGGCATTCTGCAAGGTCTTTTTTTGTAGCTCAGTTCTTGTCTTTGTTTTCACAGTGTGGTATATTAGCAGAGTATTTTTGTTATTGATGTTTGGGCTACATCACAGTAGATGGCATTTGAACACATGGCCAGTAGGTAGGTTTTTGCTCAGACATGTAGCCATTTGTTTTCTCACGGTTAGAGCCAGACTTGAGTTCTGACTCCAGATCTTGGCTTGGTGCTCCCCAACTGCACACCACATTTCTGGGATAAACTCAGGCTTTTTGTTACCTCCCCAACATGGAGGCCCAACAAGGAAAGAAACCTTGGCAATGATTGTGGCAGAAGGCCTTTCACTTGTCTTTTGGTGCTCCACCCTAAGGAGATACAGAGCTACTCTCAATTGGTGTGATAAGCCCAGGGTGAGAAAGCTGATCTATGGGCCCAAACCAAAGGTAATCTGTTTGGAGATGATGAGTAGGGGAACTGGGTGTGTCACTAGGGAGACAGAATGGCCTCTTCTCTTTAGGCAAACTGCAGTTTGCTGGAGGTGTTAATAAAGCACTCACTATATTTGTGCCTTCCCCAGTCTGAAGGTAGCATGGGTACTACCACTGCAATGGCAGTGGCAGAGAGGTTTTTGGTTGCCTTTGGGAGCTTCACCTCAAAGAAACACAGAGTTGCTGCTACTGTGAATGTTCAGCTAATGGGTGGAGTGGCTGTACTGCTAGCAGAAGCTGGGGACTCCACTTTGTGAGGAGCCAAGCATAAGGCCTGAGAAATAGAGAGTAGGCTCTTCTCTGTGTGGTGACTGTGGCATGCTGTAAATGCAAGTGAAGCCCACATGGTTTTTGTTTCTTCCCCAATCTGAGGGCAGCAGAGGTCGAACAACTGCCATGGCAGTGGCAGAGGGGCTGTTGTTTGCCTCTGGAAGCCCCTCCTTAGGGAAACACAGAGCCAATACCAGTGGGTATTCTCAGGCAGGGGTGGGTCAGCCGTTCTATCACTTGGAGCCAATGGCACTGTCTAGTGAAAAGTTGGGGGTAAGGGATCACAGGAAAAAGAGACTAAGCTCCTCTCCGTATGGTGGCTACAGAGTGCTGGATAAGCCAGCTTAGCAACACGGCCATTTGTTCCTTCCCTAGTCCAAGGACAGTTAGGGAAGTACCACTGTGACTGCAATGATGGAGGGGCTGTGGGTTCTTGGATTTCCTCCTCAGAGAAATGCAGAGCTGCCTATGATTGAAGTGCTTAGATTGGGGAAGGGTAGTTGTGCTGGATTCCCATGTCAGAAGACCCCACCCAGTGAGGAGAAGTGGAAATGGGGACCCACATAGAAAATAGTCTGGCCACTTTTCTGTGGATTAACTACTTGTTTACAATTCTTACCCATCCCTAAGCACCATGGACCCTCCAAGGCCTAAGGGCAACAGTGGTGAGGGCTGTGTGTCAGCAAAAATGGTGGTCTGTCTCTCCCTCTGGGAACTATTTTTCAGAAAACTGCAGAGCTGCTACACACCAGAGAGCCAAGGAAGGGAGTGGCTGGAATACTAAGTCAGGAGGCCCCTCCCAATGAGGAGATGCCTAAATGGTGACCAGTGTGGAAAACAGTCTGGCCCCTTTTCTGTGTGGTGGCTGTGCTGTGCTGTGCTGGGGATCTGTGCCAGTTTCTAATTACCATGAACCTTCTGGAGCCTGAGGGCAACAGCAGTAAGGAATGAAGGAGGGCAGTAAAATGACAGACTGCCTCTCACTCTAGGAGCTTCAACCCAAAGATGTGCAGAGCTGTTACTGGCCCAAGAGCCCAGGTGAGGTTGGTGTGACCATGCTACGATCCCTGGTCAGTAGGTCTTATCTTGCAAGATGCAGTCAAGTCAAGGCCTGCAGTCCATTGTTGCTCAGCCCCATGAATTAAACCTCTTTCCTGAGATTGTGCAAGGAAGCCTGACCTCCCCCTTTGCCAGAGCTGCAGCTGCTAATGTTGAGATGCCTGGAGAACAAAGGCTCTAAGAATTCCATCTGTGCCTGAGAGAAGGTTCTGCTCAGACTCCAGGTAGCTCTACATGTCTGACTGGAGAACCTCGTAGTGGGGCTCATGGAGTACCTCCTAAGCCCAGGATTGCAAAGGCCCATTGTAGAAGTGTGAGTGCCCAGGGACTCTCACTCACTCACCATTTCCCCATGGTGGAGAGGGGGGTCTTCCCTGTCTCTCTGCCACTCCTGGGTGGGCAGTCATTCTGTCTCACTCCTCTCCATTCTCTGTGAGTCGAGTCATTTCATTGATGAATTCCAGTGTGTCCAGCTTGATGTTTCAGTTGAAAAGTTAATATATACTTACCATTCTTTCTTCTTTCCATGAGTGTGACATACAATAGTTGCTTCTAGTTACTCATTTTGACCCTTCCCCCTTGATATAATTTGTATAATTTTCCCCAACCAAATATTATGTTGAACTCTAATCTTCAGTATTGGAGGTGGGGCCTGTTAGGAGGAAATTCCATCATGAGGGTGAATTTCTCAAGAATGATTTAGCGCCATTCTCTTGTTGTTGTTCTTGTAATAGAGTTCTCATGAAATCTGGCTGTTTAAAAGTATGTGACACCTCCCTCTCTCTCTCTCTTGCTCCTGCTTTTACCACGTGATGTGACTGTTTCTCATTTGTCTTCTCCCATGATTGAAGGCACCCTGAGACTTCAACAGAACCTGAGCAGAGAATGGTACCATGCTTTGTGTAAATCCTGCAGAATAATGAACCAATTAAACCCCTTTTCTTTTAAAAAAAAATACCATCTCAGCTATTTCTTCTTAGAAATGCCTAACACTCCTGTTTATTTCTCATTTTCTTTTTTGAATCTTTTCTTTTCTTGGTTGTTCTAGTTGGCACTTTATCAATATTGTTTACTTTTTGCATTATCATCTTTTTTTGTTTTATAAATCCTCTGTGTGTGTGTGTGTGTGTGTGTGTGTGTGTGTGTGTGTCTATTTAATTTAGTCCTGCTCTGGTTTATATTGTTTCTTTTCTTCTCATAATGTTGAGCTTGGTGTATTCTTGTTTTTCTAGTTTGTTGCAGTGCATTGTTAGATTGCTAATTTGCATTTTTTTATTTACTTTTTTAAATGTAGGCATTTTTTGCTATCAACTTCTGTCTGAGCACTGCTCTTGCTGTATCTCACAAGATTTGGTATGTTGTGTTTCCATTTTGATTTGTTCTAATAAATCTTTTAATTTCTATCTTAATTACTCTGTTGATCCCATGGTTATTCAAGAACCTGTTGTTTAATTTACGTGTATTTGTATGGCTTCCAAAGTTCCTCTTGCTATTTATTTCCAGTTTTATTTCATGTAGTCTTAGGATATACGTCATATGATTTTAATTTTTTAAATATGTTGAGACCTTTTTTTGGTTTAGCCTACAGTGTAAAATCCTGGAGAATGCTCCATGTGCTGATAAAAAATGTATACTAAGTAGTTCTTAGATAGAATGTCCCATAAATGTCTATCAGGTTCATTTGGTCTAAAGTGAAGTTTAAATCCAATTATTCTTTTTTATTTTCTGCCTAGATTTTGTGTCTAATGCTTAGAGTAGTATGTTAAAGTCCCCAACTAGTAGAGGATTGAAATCTTTTCCTTGCTTTACATATAATATGTGCTTTATACATCCAGGTGTTCCAGTGTTTGGTGCATATATGTTTATAAAATCTGAATAGACTAATAATGAGTAATGAGATTGCATCAGTAATAAGATGCCTCCCAACACAGAAAACTCTAGGAATAGTTGGCTTCACTGCCAAGTTCTTCCAAACTTTTAAAGAACTAACACAGTACTTTTCCAAAAAATTGAGGAGGAGGGATTCTTCCTAACTCAGTCTATGATTTCAAGGTTACTACAATAAATACCAAAACCAGACAAAGAAGTTGCAAAAAATAAAACTACACGTCAATATTTCTAATAAATATAGATGCAAATATCTTCAACAAAACAAATTCAACAGCAAATCAAATAGATAATACACCATGATCAAGTGGATTCATCACAGAAAAGTAAGGATAGTTTAATATACACAAATCAATAAACATACATATGATGTATCTATTGATACATCATATCAATAGAATGAAAGAAAAAAACATTATCATCTTAAATAGAAACATAAAAAGCATTTGATAAATTTTAACTTACCTTCCCTATGCAAACTCTCAACAATCTTGTCATAAAAGGAGCTTACATCCATTTGATAAAGGTAATGTATGAAATCTAACATCAAACTGATTGAAGAAATGTTGAAAGCCTTTACTCTCAAAACTGGAATGAAGCAAGTTTCACCACTCATACTGAACATTGTACTAGATTCCTAGCCAGAGCAATTATACAAGATAAATAAATAAAAGGCACACTTATTGAAAAAAAATAGTCTCTTTTTCAGATTACATGATTTTATATCTATAAAAAACCTCAAGGTCCCACCAAAAACTTCTTAGATCTGAGAAACAGATTCAGTAAATTTTCACATACAAAAAACAGTAGCATTTCTATGCACTAGTAATCAACTAGCAGAATAAAATAAAAAAGCAATCCCATTTAATTTGTAGTACTTAACAAAAAGATGAAATACCTAGAAGTAAATTTAATCAGGGAGGTAAAATATCTCTACAAATAAAGATACAAAACAAATTGGGAGAAGAGGGTAGAGTAGAAGCAGCTCATGTGTGCTGCTCTCATGGAGAAACAAAAAGGCTAGTGAATGCTGAACCTGCAGGACAATCATCAGACAAATGACATCAGGCTCCATCAAGGCAGCAGGAGAACACAGAGAGGACAGAGGAGAAAATCTTGGCACCAGTCTGTCTGGGCTCACCATGGAACCAGGAGAACCTCTCAAACACAGAAGGTGAGTGAGTGAAAGGCTCTGGGATGATTCATGCACTTCACAGGGACCTGCATGGATGAGGAATGGAAGAATCTCACTGGCTCCCCCACACACCCCCACCTTGCTTTTACTGAGGGAGAGAGCCACCCAGACATTTTGCAGGGGCAACTCTTGAGTCCAAGGAGACCTCTATACACCTTGGACCTGGGAGCAGACCAACACTAGTGCCACAGTCCCAGTAGAGGTTGCAGCTGTGGTGCATGGGTGGTGGGTGCATGGTGCAGTAAGATTGCTCCACCTCCCCTTGCTGGATGGGACTTGGTGTCAGCTTCTTCCCAACACTCTTTCTTTGACCTGAACTTGGCTGGCTACTCCATGCAACCCAGCCACTCATAACCAGGCAGGCAACACTTGCTAGAGTTTCTAGCCTAGCAGTCCTACTTTTGTATAAGCTCACCTATAGGGAACAGCCTCTTGATGTTGTAGGAAACAGTCCAACATCAAGGTGCATGACCCCAATCTTTGCCACTATTGATAGCCAGAATGACAATGCTTGCTAGAGCTTCCGGCCTAACAGTCTCGCATCTGTGCAAACTCAGTTGGAAGGCACAGCTTCCTGTGGTCCTGGAAAACACCTAGACGACAGAGCAAATGACTTCATTTGCCCATGTTACTATTGGTCTGCTGGGCAACACTTGCTAGAGCATCCAGCCCAGTGGACCCACTTCTGTGTGAACTCAGCTGGAGGGTGCAGCTTCCTGTTGTTATGGGAAACACCCAGACAGCAAAGCATGCAACTCTACCTGCCCCCACCAGTAGTAGCAAGACAGGCAACACCTGCTAGAGCTTCCAGCCCAGTGGCCCCACTTCCTTGTGAGCTCAGCTAAAAAATGCAGCTTTCTGTTGTCCTGGGCAATACCTAGATGGCAAAGCATAGGACATCACCCACCACCACAATGAGAAGCCAGGTGAGCAATGCTTACTAGTGCTTCCAACCCAGCTGCCCTGCTTCTGTATAAACTCAGCTGGAGGGCATAGCTTCCTGTGGTCCTGAAAAAAAGACTGCAGAGCATGTGACCCTATCCACCCTGCCACTGGTAGTCAGGTGAACAACACCTACTGGAGCTTCCAGCCCAGCAGCTCTGTTTCTGTGTGAGCTTAGCTAGAAGGCACAGCTTCCTGTTGTCCAAGGAAACACCCAGACAATAGAGTGCACAACACCACTTGTCCTCGCCACTGGTAGACAAACAGGCAATGCTACTTCTGTGTGAATTCAGCTAGCCTCCTGTTGTCCAAGGAAGCACTCAGACAGCAGGACAGGTGACGCCACTCACACTCACCTCTGATAGGTGAGTTCAGCTAGAGATTCTGTCCCAATGTTTCTGCTTCTCTGGGACTTCTGCTGAAGGGAGAGGCCTCCTGATGTCCCAGAAAACACCCAGATGAGAGGGTATATGACTCCACACAACCCTATTACTGATAGTTAGGAGGGCAACACCTGCTAAAGCTTCCGGTGCACTGACCCCATTTATTTGTAAATGTAGCTAAAGAGCACAGGGTCCTGTTATCCTGGGAAATACCTGGATGGCAGAAAACATAACTTCATCAATTCCTGCCACTGGTAGCCAGTCAGGCAATGTCTGCTAGAGCTTCTGTCCCAGGACTCCTGCTGCCAGTGGGTGCAGCCTGCTGTTTTTTCAGAAAGCATCTGGTTGGCCAGGAGAGCATTCCCACCCACCCCCAATCACTGGCAGTCAGGTGAGCCATGCCTGCTATAGCTTCCAGCTCAGCAGTTCTATTTCTGCCTGAATTTGATCAGAGGCACAGCCTCCTATTGAATTGGAAACAACTGGATGTCAGGGTGGGCAAATCCGCCCACCCCTGCTTCCTGTAGCCAGATGGATCACACCTGGAGAGTTTACAACTCAGTGGTCCTACTTCCACTGGAACTCTGTGGACAGGTACAAAGTCCTTGCTCCCCAGGAAACATACAGACAGCAGTTAGGGCCGACCTGGCAGGGATATGACTTGTCTGCCAACTGCAGACCCTGCCTGAGGTAGCCCCGTAGACCAGAAAACCCCAGAAATGCAGGCATAGAGACAATGCCTAGACATTGGTCTAAGCAAATATTTTATGGCTAGCATGTAAAAAGCACAGGCGACAGAAATAAAAATAGACAAATGAAACTACATCTGCAAAACAAAAATAAAATTCAACCAACTGTGCAGAATGTAATTGAATGGTAGAAAATATTTACAATATGGGGGAGAATCCAAGATGGCAGATTAGACACAACTCCAGTGCACAACACTGAGCAAGAGAGATGCAGAAACCCAGAGATCTCCCAGCTCCAACCTAGGTACCAGGTGCACTTCAAAGGGTCTGGTCCCAGGGTGAGCAAAGCCCACTCAGGGCAGACTGAGGCAGGGAGGGGTGCTGCTTCACCCAGAAAGTGCATCTGACCAGCGAATCGGAGGCTCCACCTCTGGCGCTCTGGTCCAGGTACAGCGCTTCCCCCAAAGCCTAAGGAATACACAGATCAGAGGATCTTTGTCAGTCAAGCGCTGGGAATCACAAGTGCAGAGTTGAATAAGAGTCTGGAGACTGAGTTATTGCCCCCTCCCCCCGAGCAGAGAGAGAGGGAGCTGTAAGCGGGAGCAGCTGGGCGGCCCCTACCCGATGACCAGAGACAGAGAAAGCTGAAAGGGAGCGACTGCTGGGTGCGGCTGGGCGGGTTCCTAACCTTTCCCACAAACCCCAGAGGGCTGAAGCTCTTACTCTAATGGATTGCATAGCCAGTGCCACAGTCTGAGATGAACCCTGAAAGATCCAGCCCAGTGGAGGAAGGGCATAACCCACCACTAGAGGGGTGGGACTGGGCTACACATTTTAACAAAAAACACAAGATGCCTACTTAGCAAGGGGAAGGCATTCTTGACAACCCAGCAGCCTCTACAGGTCAGCGGAAGAGGCAGGCCTAATCTCCCAGTACAAACAAAAAAGACACAGGAACCTTCCTTAGTAACCTGAAGGAGTCCCTAGAAACCCAGCAGCGCCCCACAGGCAGACAAGCGACCTTATCAAGCAGCTCTCTGACACCACAGCAAGGTAAATCCACAAAGATGGGAAAAAAAAACAGTGCAAAAACGGTGAAACCACCAAAGACCAGAACACCTCTTCTCCTTCAAGGGATCACAACTCCTCGACAGCACAGGATCACAACTTGACTGAGAAGGAGTGCTAAGAATTGACAGAAAGAGAGTTCATAATGTGGATAATAACAAACTTTCCAGAGCTAAAGGAACACGTTCTAACTCAATGCAAAGAAACAAAAAAACTTGAAAAAAGTTAGACCAAATGCTACTAGAATAACCAACTCAGAGAAGAACAGAAACGACTTGATGGAGTTGAAGAACACAGCACAAGAACTACGCTAAGCAAACACAAGTTTTAATAGCCGAATTGATAAAGCAGAAGAAAGGATATCAGAGAGTGAAGATCAACTCAATGAAATAAAAAGAGAAGGCAATACAAGAGAAAAAAGAGTGAAAAGAAATGAACAAAGCCTCCAAGAAATATGGGATTATGTGAAAAAACCTAATCTACACTTGATCGGTGTACCTGAATATGATGGGGAGAATGAATCCAAGCTGAAAAACACACTCAAGGATATCATCCAGGAGAACTTCCCAAGCCTAGCAAGACAGTTCAAATTTCAAATTCAAGAAATACAGAGAACTCCACAAAGATATTCCTCAAGAAGAACAACCCCAAGGCACATAATCATCTGATTCACCAGGGTCAAAATGAAGGAAAAAATGCTAAGGACAGCCAGAGAGAAAGCTCAGGTCACCCACAGAGGGAAGCCAATCAGACTCACAGTAGATCTTTTGGCAGAAACCCTACAAGCCAGAAGAGAGTGGGGGCCAATATTCAACATCTTAAAGAAAAGAACTTTCAACCCAGAATCTCATATCCAGCCAAACTAAACTTCATAAGTGAGGGAGAAATAAAATCCTTTACAGACAACCAATTATTGAGAGATTTTGTCAGTAGCAGACCTGCCCTACAAGAACTCCTGAAAGAAACACTAAGCATGGAAAGGAACAAGTACCAGTCACTGCAAAAGCAAACCAGCTGGCAAAGACCGAAAATGCAATGAAGAAAATGAGTCAACTAATGAGAAAGAAAACCAGTCAGTAAAAAAATGGCAGGATCAAATTCGCACATAACAATATTAACATTGAATGTAAATGACCTAAACGCCCGAATCAAAAGACACAGACTGGCAAACTGGATAAAAAGTCAGAACCCATCGGTGTGCTGTATTCAAGAAACCCATCTCACATATAAAGACACACATAAATGGAAAATAAAGGGATGGAAGAAGATTTACCAAGCAAATGGAGAACAAAAAAAGCAGGGGTTGCAATCCTAGTCTCTGATAAAATGGACTTCAAACTAACAAAGATCAAAAGAGACAAAGAATGACATTGCATAATGGTAAAAGGATCAATCCAACAGGAAGAGCTAACTATCCTAAATATATACACCCCCCAACACAGGAGCACCCAGATACGTAAAGCAAGTTCTTAATGACCTAAAATGAGATTTAGACTCCCACACAATAATAGTGGGAAACTTTAATACTCCGCTGTCAATAGCAGATAGATCAACGAGACAGAAAATTAACAAGGATATCCAGGACTTGAATGCAGAGCTGGACCAAGCAGATCTAATAGACATATACAGAATGCTACACCCCAAATCCACAGAATATACATTTTTCTCAACACAACATTACACTTACTCTAAAATTGACCACATCATTGGAAGCAAATCACTCCTCAGCAAATGCAAAAGAACAGAAATCATAACCAACAGTCTATCAGACCACAGCGCAATCAGATAGAACTCAGGATCAAAAAACACACTCAAACCCACACAACCACTTGGAAACTGAACAACTTGCTTCTGAATGTTGACTGGATAAACAATGAAATGAAGGCAGAAATAAAGATGTTATTTGAAAACAACCAGAATGAAGACACAACTTACCAGAATCTCTGGAACACCTTTAAAGCAGTATTGAGAGGGAAATTTATAGCAACAAATGCCTACCAGAGAAGAGAGGAAAGAACTAAAATCGACACCCTATCATCAAAATTGAAAGAAGTAGAGGAGCAAGATCAAAAAAACTCAAAAGCTAGCAGAATAAAAGAGATAACTGAGATCAGAGCAGAACTGAAGGAGATAGAGACACAAAAAAACCCTTCAAAAAATCAATAAATCCAGGAGCTGGTTTTTTGAAAATATCAACAAAATAGACAGACTGCTAGCCAGATTAATAAAAAAGAAAAGGGAGAAGAATCAAATAGATGCAATAAAAAACCATAAATGGGATATCACCACTGATACCACAGAAATACAAACTACCATCAGGGCTTACTACAAAGAGCTCTACTCACATAAATCAGTAAACCAGGAAGAAATGGATAAATTCCTAGACACTTGTACTCTATCAAAACTAAACCAGGAGGAAGATGAAACCCTGAATAGACCAATAACAAGGGCTGAAATAGAGGCAGCAATCAATAGTCTACCAACCAAAAAAAGTCCAGGTCTGTACGGGGTCACAGCCAAATTCTACCAGATGTACAAAGAGGAGTTGGTTCCATTCCTTCTGAAACTGTATCAAACAATACAAAAGGAAGGAATCCTCCCTAACTCATTTTATGAGACCAACATCATCCTGATACTAAAACCAGGCAGAAACTCAACTAAAAAAGAAAACTTCAGGCCAATACCCATGATGAAAATCGATGCAAAAATCTTCAACAAAATACCAGCAAACAGATTGCAACAGCACATCAAGAAGCTTATCCATCACGACCAAGTAAGCTTCATTCCGGGGATGCAAGGCTGGTTCAACATATGCAAATCCATAAATGTAATCCATCACATAAATGGAACCAAAGACAAAAACCACATGATTATCTCAATAGATGCAGAAAAGGCCTTTGATAAAATTGAACAGCCCTTCACGCTAAAAACTGTCAATAAACTAAGTATTGATGGAATGTATCATAAAATGATAAAAGCTTGCCTGATTGCTCTGGCTAGAACTTCCAGTATTGTATTGAATAGGAGTGGTAAAAGAGGGCATCTTTGTCTAATGCCAGATTTCAAAGGGAATGCTTCCAGTTTTGCCCATTCAGTATGATATTGACTGTTCGTTTGTCATAAATAGCTTTTATTGTTTTGAGATACATTCCATCAATACCTAGTTTATTGAAGGTTTTTAGCATAAAAAGCTGCTGAATTTTATCAAAGGCCTTCTCTACATCAGTTGAGATAGTCATGTGGTTTTTGTCTTTGGTTCTGTTTATGTGGTGAATTACGTTTATAGACTTGCGTATGTTGAACCAGCCTTGCATCCCTGGGATGAATTATCCTACCTGATCATGGTGGATGAGCTGTTTGATGTGCTGTTGCAATCGGTTTGCCATTATTTTACTGAAGGTTTTTACATCTATATTCATCATGGATATTGATGTGAAGTTTTCTTTTTTTGCTGAGTCTCTGCCGGGTTTTGCTATCAGGATGATATTGGTCTCATAAAATGATTTGGGAAGGATTGCCTCTTTTTGGATTATTTGGAATAGTTTCAGAAGGAATGGTACCAGCTCCTCTTTGTATGTCAGGTAGAATTCGGCTGTGAATCCTTCTGGACCTGAGCTATTTTTGGGTGGTAGCTCTTAATTGCTGCATCAACTTCAGACCTTGTTATTGGTCTATTCAGGGTTTCGCATTCTTCCTGGTTTAGGCTTGGGAGGATGCAAGTGTCCAGGAATTTATCCATTTCTTCCAGGTTTACTAGTTTCTGTGCATAGAGTTGTTTGCAATAATCTCTCAGAATGGCTTGAATTTCTGTGTAATCTGTGGTGATATCCCCTTTATCGTTTTTTTTTTTTTAAATTGCATTTTAGGTTTTGGGGTACATGTGAAAAACATGCAAGGTTGTTGCATAGGTGCATACGTGGCAGTGTGATTTGCTGCCTTCCTCCCCTTCACCCATATCTGGCATTACTCCCCATGCTATCCCTCCCCAATTCCCCACCCCCCCGCTGTCCCCCCACTCCCCCACAACAGACCCTCGTGTATAGTGCTCCCCTCCCTGTGTCCATGTGTTCTCCTTGTTCAACACCCACCTATGAGTGAGAACATGTGGTGTTTGATTTTGTGTTCTTGTGTCAGTTTGCTGAGAATGATGGTTTCTAGGTTCATCCATGTCCCTACAAAGGACGCGAACTCCTCGTTTTTAATGGCTGCATAATATTCCATGGTGTATATGTGCCACATTTTTCCTGTCCAGTCTATCATCGATGGGAATTTGGGTTGGTTCCAGGTCTTTGCTATTGTAAACTGTGCTGCTATGAACATTCGTGTGCATGTGTCCTTATAGTAGAACGATTTATAATCCTTTGGATATATGCCCAGTAATGGGATTGCTGGGTCAAATGGAATTTCTATTTCTAGGTCCTTGAGGAATCGCCACACTGTTTTCCACAATGGTTGAACTAATTTACACTCCCACCAACAGTGTAAAAGTGTTCCTATTTCTCCACATCCTCTCCATCATCTGTTGTCTCCAGATTTTTTAATGATCGCCATTCTAACTGGTGTGAGATGGTATCTCAATGTAGTTTTGATTTGCATTTCTCTAATGACCAGTGATGATGAGCATTTTTTCATATGCTTGTTGGCCTCATGTATGTCTTCTTTTGTAAAGTATCTGTTCATATCCTTCGCCCACTTTTGAATGGGCTTGTTTGTTTTTTTCTTGTAAATCTTTTTTAGCTCGTTGTAAATTCTGGATATCAGCCCTTTGTCAGATGGGTAGGCTGCAAAAATTTTTTCCCATTCTGTTGCTTGCCGATTCACTCTATTGACTGTTTCTTTTGCTGTGCAGAAGCTGTGGAGTTTGATTAGGTCCCATTTGTCTATTTTGGCTTTTGTTGCCAATGCTTTTGGTGTTTTGGTCATGATGTCCTTGCCTATGCCTATGTACTGAATGGTTTTGCCTAGGTTTCCTTCTAGTGATTTTATGGTGTTAGGTCTTATGTTTAAGTCTTTAATCCATCTGGAGTCAATTTTAGTGTAAGGTGTCAGGAAGGGGTCGAGTTTCTGCTTTCTGCATATGGCTAGCCAGTTTTCCCAACACCACTTATTAAACAGGGAATCCTTTCCCCATTGCTTGTTTTTATCAGGTTTGTCAAAGATCGGGTGGTTGTAGATATGTTGTGTCACCTCCGATGCCTCTGTTCTGTTCCATTGGTCTATATCTCTGTTTTGGTACCAGTATCATGCTGTTTTGATTACTGTAGCCTTGTAGTAGAGTTTGATGTCCGGTAGTGTGATGCCTCCCGCTTTGTTCTTTTTGCTTAGAATTGACTTGGCTATGCGGGCTCTCTTTTGGTCCCATATGAAGTTTAAGGTGGTTTTTTCCAGTTCTGTGAAGAAGGTCATTGGTAGTTTGATGGGGATAGCATTGAATCTGTATATTACTTTGGCCATTTTCACGATATTAATTCTTCCTAACCATGAACATGGAATGTTTCTCCATCTGTTTGTGTCCTCTCTTATTTCGTTGAGTAGTGGTTTGTAGTTCTCCTTGAAGAGGTCCTTTACATTCCTTGTTAGTGGTATTCCTAGGTATTTTATTCTCTTTGTAGCAATTGTGAATGGCAGTTCGTTCTTGATTTGGCTCTTTTTAAGTCTGTTATTGGTGTATAGGAATGCTTGTGATTTTTGCACGTTGATTTTGTATTGTAGCTACTTGATTACTCTCTCATTTCTTTTTCATTAATCTGGCTAGGGGGTCTGTCTATTTTATTGATCTTCTTGAAAAAACAGCTCCTGGATTTATTGATTTTTTTGAAGGGTTTTTTGTGTCTTTATCTCCTTCAGTTCTGCTCTGATCTTAGTTATTTCTTGTCTTTTGCTAAGTTTTGAGTTTTTTTTAATCTTGCTCCTCTTGCTCTTTCAATTTTGATGATAGAGTGTAAATTTCAGATTTCTCCTTGCTTCTCATGTGGGCACTTATTGCTATATACTCTCCTCTAGAGACTGCTTTAAATGTGTCCCTGAGATTCTGTTATATTGTGTCTTCATTCTCATTGGTTTTGAAGAACATCTTTATTTCTGCCTTCATTTCATTGTTTATCCAGTCAACATTCAAGAGCCAGTTGTTCAGTTTTCATGAAGCTGTGCGGCTCTGAGTTAGTTTCTGAATTCTGAGTTCTAACTTGATTGCACTGTGGTCTGAGAGACTGTTTGTTATGATTTCCATTCTTTTGCATTTGCTGAGGAGTGATTTACTTCCAATTATGTGGTCAATTTTAGAGTAGGTGCGATGTGGTGCTGAGAAGATTGTATATTCTGTGGATTTGGGGTGGAGAGTTCTGTAAATGTCTATTAGGTTTGCTTGGTCCAGGTCTGAGTTCAATTCCTGGATATCCTTGTTAATTTTCTGTCTCGTTGATCTGTCTAATATTGACAATGGGGTGTTAAAGTCTTTCACTTTTATTGAGTGGGCAAGAAAAAGAAATAAAGGGTATTCAAATAGGAAAGGAGGAAGTCAGATTGTCTCTATTTGCAGACAACATGATTGTATAGATAGAAGACCCCATTGTCTCAGCCCAAAATCTCCTGAAACTGATAAGCAACTTTGGCAAAGCCTCAGGATATAAAATCAATGTGCAAAAATCACAAGCATTCCTATACACCAATAACAGACTTAAAGAGAGCCAAATCAAGAACGAACTACCATTAACAATTGCTACAAAGAGAATAAAACACCTAGGAATGCAACTAACATTAATAGAGGACACAAACAGATGGAGAAACATTCCATGTTCATGGTTATGAAGAATCAATATCGTGAAAATGGCCGTATTGCCCAAAGTAATTTACAGATTCAATGCCATCCTCATCAAGCTCCCAATGACCTTCTTCACAGAACTGGAAAAAACCACCTTAAACTTCATATGGAACCAAAAGAGAGCCCACATAGCCAAGTCAATTCTAAGAAAAAAGAACAAAGTGGGAGGCATCACACTACCAGACATCAAACTATACTACAAGGCTACAGCAATCAAAACAGCATGGTACTGGTACCAAAACAGAGATATAGACCAATGGAACAGAATAGAGGCCTCAGAAGCAACACCACACATCTACAACCATCTGATCTTTGGCAAAGCTGAGAAAAACAAGCAATGGGGAAAGGAGTCCCTGTTTAATAAATAGTGTTGGGAAAACTGGCTAGCCATGTGCAGAAAGCAGAAACTGGACCCCTTCCTGACACCTTACATTAATTTAACCCCAGATGGATTAAAGACTTAAACATAAGACCTAACACCATAAAAACCCTATAAGAAAATCTACGCAAAACCATTCAGGACATAGGCATAGGCAAGGACTTCATGACTAAAACCACAAAAGCATTGGCAACAAAAGCCAAAATAGACAAATGGGACCTAGTCAAACTCCACAGCTTCTGTACAGCAAAAGAAACCATCATTAGAGTGAATTGGCAACCAACAGAATGGAAAAAACATTTTGCAATCTACATATCTGACAAAGGGCTAGTATCCAGAATCTACGAATAACTAAAACAGATATACAAGAAAAAATAAATAAATAAAGCATTCAAAAGTGGCCAAAGGAGATGACCAGACACTTTTCAAAAGAGGACATATATGAGGCCAACAAACATATGAAAAAATGCTCATCATCACTGGTCATTAGAGAAATGCAAATCAAAACCATACTGAGATATCATCTCACGCCAGTTAGAATGGTGATCCTTAAAAAATTGGGAGACGACAGATGCTGGAGAGGATGTGGAGAAATAGGAACACTCTTACACAGGTGGTGGGAGTGTAAATCAGTTCAACCATTTTGGAAGACAGTGTGGTGATTTCTCAAGGATCTAGAAATGGAAATTCCATTTTACCCAGCAATCCCACTATTGGGTATATACCCAAAGAACTATAAATCATTCTACTATAAAAACACATGCACACGTATGTTCATTGCAGCCCTGAATACAATAGTAGAGACCTGGAACCAACCCAAATGCTCATTAATGATAGACTGGACAAGGAAAATGTGGCACATATACACCATGGAATACTATGCAGCTATAAAAAATGATGAGTTTGTGTCCTTTGTAGGGACATGGATGAATCTGGAAACCATCATTCTCAGCAAACTGACCCAAGAATAGAAAGCTAAGCACCATATGTTCTCACTCATAGGTGGGTGTTGAACAACGAGAACACATGGAGTCAGGGAGAGGAGCATCACACACAGGTGACAATTGGAGGGGGTAGGCCAGAAACAATGGGGGTGGTGAGGGATAACATGGGGAGAAATGGCAGAAATAGTATGCACCTAAAATAAAATAAATAAATTTTTAAAAAAAGAAAAAAGGAATTGAAAATATTTACAATGTATGCGTCTGGTAAGAGACTAATATCTAGAATTTACAAGGAACCCAAAGAAGTTAGAGTAAAATACAAAATTTAAAAATGGGCAAATGGCATGAATAGACATTTCTCAAAAATACATGAAAATGGCTAAGAGGTATATGATATAATGACCAACATCACTAATCACAAGGGAAATGCAAATCAAAATCTCAATAAGAAATTGAATTATCCAAGTTAGAATGGCTACTATTATAACAAGAGAAAATAATAGACACTGGTAAGGATGTGGATAAATATACTCTTGGTTGAAATATAAATTGGTACAGACACTATGGAAATCAGTATAGTGATATCTCTATAAACTAAAAATGCAACCACCTTATGCTCCAGAAACCCACTACTGGGTATTTGTCCAAAGAGAAAGCAATTCATATTTCAAAGGGATTGCTGCACTTCCATGTTTATGCAGCACTATCCACAAGAGCAAAGATATAGAATTGACTTAAATGTCCATCAATGAATTAAGTGATTTTTGAAATGGTAGTACATATGCACAATGGAATACTATTTGACCACAACAAAGAATAAAATTCTGTTATTTGTAGCAAAATGGTTAGAACTAGAGGTCATTATGTTAAGCAAAATAAACCAGGCACAGAAAAAGTTAAATATTGTGCCTACTCAGGTGTAAGAGCTAAAGAATTTGCTCTCTTGGAGGTAGAAAGTAGAATGACAGAAATCAGAATCTGGAAAGGGTGTGTGGGTGTGGGGAGGCATGAGAAAAAGAGAGAGTTATTAACTAGGAACACACATGCACTTAGTTAGGAGGAATAAATTCTAATGTTGGATAGCAGAGCAGTGTGACTATAATTAATAATGTACTGTATATATTAAAATAGCTAGAAGAAAGGGCTTGAAATATTTCCAAAACATAGAAATGATTAATATAGTCCAGAAGCTCAATACTTCAAACATCCTCACTTGATAACTACATCATCTATGAATATGACAAAATATCACATGTAACTCATAAATATATGTAAATATTATTTATTAATTTAAAAAATCAGAGATGTGCTAAAACATCAGGTCTAAGGTTCACTGTAATTATCTTTTTAACGAAGAAGTTGCAGACTTCTTAGAAAGCAGGATCAACTTCTCAGGCCCTTCTCAGTGAAGACAAATGCATAAATTAGTTTTAAGTGCAAGAAACATAACACTCTTCTTGCCTTTTATGAGGTTAAATTTTCACTGTTGGCAGCTCCCCTAAAAGAGCTGATACCTGGGAAAGGACACATAAAGGTCTCGCTTCTAAGCCTTGGAAAACTTACAACTGTGTAGTACTTTTATTTTTAGGTTTCCGCTGCTTGGAGGCACCAATAAAATAAAAAGTACAAAATAGAAGATGACTTTTAAGAGCCCGACAGATCTAGAATTTAAAACTAGTTTCATCACTACCCAAAAGGAAGATTTGAGCAAGTATTTTGGGCTCTTTTATTCACAGTGTACTTATCTTTTAAGAAATCATCTATCTTTGGAATACTAATTATCAGGCAGCAAAATCTCTCTTCTGTAGCAATACCCCCCACAGTGTTACAGTATTCCAAAGATCTCTGGTATCTGTCCTTCAAATGTCCATCAGCTTATCCTGCCCTGATATTTGAGATCTGATGTCAGTATAATTTCAGGGAGAGGAACTTCTATCACTAGCATCTCTAAGTGGTGGTAGCCAGAAAAATGACCAAGAAGTTGGTATGCTGTTTTCATAATAGGAAAAGGGGGAGGAGGCAATTATGAAAGCACCCCAAGGGGACTCAGAAATAAGAAAAATCAGGTTGCCCTGTAATATTATACTAATAATTTCTGTCCAAAAGTATTTAAAATCATTTTAAGAAACGGACTGTTTCCTTCATCTGAGAAAGACCTAATCTTCATTAAATATGTTGTAAAAGCTATAGAAAGAATTTGTTAGTATGAAGGAGAATAGTTGATTACCCTTAGAATTATAGCTGGGTGATGTTCAACTAAAGCGTTTTCAATCGAGTAGAAAATACAGGCCTAAAGATGTTGAGTTTCTGTACTTACTGGTTAAACATCACAATCTGCTGCCATTAAGCATTAAATTATGTGGAAACAAGATACTAGTTTCCCCACACTCTCATCTGATTTTTGTGTTACCATGTATGGCGGTACATTTTCACAATGTCAACCTTGCCCCAGAAATTAGCCTTACTTTATGTACATACACATACACTCCACAATACACTTTCTAATATTAGTGCACTTGGTTTGTGCAGTGATCATTGGGGTTAACATCCCTAAGTTCATCGTAGCCCAAAGTTCTTAGTTGAAGACAGTAAACACACTGCCATTCCTGTTGTCAGTGACTGGCTTAGAAATAGGTGTATGATCCAGCGTTGCAAAATGTGTTGGCAGGGAATGTCTGCTGGATGAGTTTGGGTTGGGAAAGGTTTCTTTTCTCATAAAGAAGAGACTCGGCCGGGCGCGGTGGATGATGCCTGTAATCTCAGCACTTTGAAAGAAGCACTTTGAAAGACCGAGTCAGGCGGATCACGAGGTCAGGAAGTCGGGACCATCCTGGCTAACACGGTGAAATCCTGTCTGTATTGAAATACAAAAAAAATAGCCAGGTATGGTGGCACTCGCTTATAGTCCCAGCTACTCAGGAGTCTGAAGCAGGATGTGAGGGCTGTAATTGAGACATCCAATTAGGAACCAGCCTGTGGAGAAAGCCAACAGTGAAGATGGCAGAGAAGAGATATGGAAGGGCCTGGGCCCTTCATATTATACGATATTTAACACACTAAAAACCACTCCTACTGAAACCCATCCAACTGCTGGACTGTCTGTTACGTGAGATTATAAAGTAACTTGATTTAAGGATTTATGTTGATTAAAGATCAAATAATCTTAACATAGTAAAAAGTATAGATTTTTCTGATGAAGGTAGTCTCTGGGTCACAGGCCTGACAATATGAGTTACACTCTGCCATTTACAAAGTGTGTTATCTTGGACAAAGAATTTTTATCTTTGCCTCAATTTCTTCATCTACAAAGTGATAATAATAAACATGCTTATCTTACAGAGTTGCTCTCGTGAGCTTGGAAATGAGGTAATGCATGTCAAATGTATTTCAGGAACCTTCATTCTCGTTACTATAGTTAAAGATATCTTGGGGACAGAATATGAAAAAAAGTCAGTTATATATTTGTGTTGTCATCTATATCCTATTGTTTACTCTGCCATATTGTCACACCAATGCAGCAAACTCCCTCACCTGGCTCTTATCTTCTCTCTTTTTCAAAATAAAGATATTCTCTTCATTTTTACATACTTCCAGTGCAATTACAAAATTCAGAAATTGCCACAGTACATTATTACCTCCAAAACGTCCCACATTCATATTTGTCCAATTGTCTTAACACTATCTTTTTTTTTTTTTTGAGACAGAGTCTCACTCCATCACCAGGGGCCAGGCTGGAGTGCAGTGGTGTGACCTCTGCTCACTGCAACCTCCACCTTCTGGGTTCAAGCAATTCTCCTGCCTCAGCCTCCTGAGTAGCTGGGACTACAGGCGTGCACCACCACGCCCAGCTAATTTTTTTGTATATTTAGTAGAGACAGGGTTTCACCATGTTGGCCAGGATGATCTCGATCTCTTGACCTCCCAAAGGTCTTAACAATATCCTTAAAAAAAAAAAAACCTTATATTTCCAATTTGACATCACACATTTGAATTTAGTTGTCATGTGTCTTTAGTCATATTTAATCTGAAGCAGTTCCTTAGCCTGTCACAGGCAATAATTCATTGACATTTTTGAATAGTAAAGGCCCTTAATTTTGTAAGTTGTTCATAAATTTGTTTTTTTCTGATTATTTCTTATAATGAAATCCTTGTCAGGGACATCACAGAAATATGATCTATCCTTCTTGGTGTATATCAACAGAATACATTCGGCATCAATTTGTCCTATTATTTGTTGTTCAGATTAATGGTGATCATTTTATTATGGTAGTGTTTACCATATATCTGCACTCTAAAGGTAATATTCCCCACCTTTGAAATTAATAAGTGATAGGTGAAAAGGTATTTTGCGACTATAAGTATTCGGTTTCTCAAACTTTTATCCAGTGGTTTTACATTCCATTGATGAGCTATGTATGAATTAAGTATTATTTTGATGGTTGCAAACAATGACTTTCTAAATCCATATATAAAATGTTGTTCTAGGGCCTGTTGCTTCTAGGATCTCTTAGTGAACAAAATTATGAAATACTTTAAGGGGATATTGGAAGAGCTTTTCTTACTATGGTCTCATTACTTATATACCCCCTTCCAGTTCCCTATCAGCAATATGAACTTACAGCAGCATCTCCTTTCCTTTTTCACCGTAGCTTCTTCAAACTGGAATTCCCTTACTTAATGGCCTGCCTGGAAAACACATAACTCTCCATTTGTCAGTTTCAGCATCATATCTTCTTTTTCTTAAGATCCCTTCCTTAGCATTGGACATTTCCTTCTTTGATCTCTCTACTATACCCAAAGCAGACAGGATTCCAGCATTTAAGAAACTTTATTACACTTAACCATTTACATGTCCTCATTTCCCAGTAACATAAAGGCAGGAAGCAAATATTACCATTTTATTAAGGCAACAGTTAGTGAAGAAAATAAAAGTAGAAAGAATAACTAAATGAGTAAATAAATTTCCCAGTCGTTTCTTCAGTTGCCTGCTGGTGCTTGATCTAACCCAATTAATAGAATACCATCACACAGACACACAAACAAACTCACATATTAACCTTCGAGAAGGTCCTCCTAAAACTTTCCTGGACAGACCCATCCCCCAAAAGTTTTCTCCAAGTACTGGGCCACAGCCAGGGTCAGGTGATCATTAAAGGGTGCAGCCACAACCTGGATGCCTAGTGGAAGTCCTTTGGCATTAAGCCCCAGTGGGCATTGGGTCACAGGAAAACCCAGGGCACTGAAGACACCTAAAGGAAACAAACAAAAAGTGAGAAATCAAGACCTGTTCCTGAAAACTTATTTCTTCATTTGTTTTGTCAGTAATGAAGATAATAGATGAAAACATATAATTACAATTTACTGTCTACTTAGGACTTAATAGCATATAAGAACTTTACCTGTATTAAATATTTGACATCACAACAAGCTCATGATGTGGAAGCTATGCATTATCTCTATTTTACTGAAGAAATAACTGAAGAAAAGCAAAGTTAAGTAACATGTCCAAGATCCCTTGGCTAGCAAAAGCTGTAATTGAGATCGGAATGCAGAAAGTGTGTATGAGAGCCTAAAGTGCTTTCCCATGATGCTGTTTCTAACTTGTCTTCTGTAACACTTTCAGAAAGACCAGAGTAAATTATAGAGTAGAATAATATATTCATAAATATGTGGATTTTTTTAACTTATAAACATTTTTGTAATATTAATTCACACTAACCTAGAGCAGTAATTTGTCATTATTTACTTCATTCATGTTATAAAACTTTATTGCAGCATAATTTATATAAAATAAGATTCCCCATATCAAATGTACAGTTTAATGATTGCAAATAAATTTACATAATTGTGCAACCATCACCACAATCTAGGTAAAGAACATTTTTATCACCCACTTCAAAAACCACATACCATTTAGCAATTACTCTTTATTTCTCTATTCCCCCAATCCCTAGTATCCACTAATTTAATTTTTATCTATATAGATTTATATTCTGAACACTTTCTAGAAATCGAATCCTATAATATGCAATATTTTATGTCTGATTTGGTCCACTCTGCACAATGTCTTCAAGGTTTATATAAATGGTTCTTTTTTTATGGATAAAGAGTATTCCATTAAATAAATATACCCAATTTTGATTATCTATTTACTAGTTACTGAACAGTTGGACTAACGGTTTTGGCTGTTACTAATTATGCTGCAAAAATCAGCAATAGAGTTACACATTTGTTTATAAGTCTTTGTATGAATATCTGTTTTCATTTCTTGAGCATATATATAGATATGTAGATGAATGAAATAGTTGAGTCTTATGACAAACTTACATTTAATATTTTAAGAAAATGCCAAACTGTTTTCCAAAGAGTCTGCACCAATTTAACAACAGCCTTACCAGCAATGTATGAGAGTTCACTTTCTTCACATGCTCATTAACCCTCATCCTCTTTGTTTATAACTATTTTAGTAAATGTTCATTGATAACTCCTGTGTTTTTAATGTGCATTTCCCTAATGAGTAATTATGTTAAACATTCTCTCATGCACTTATGGGCAATTAGTATGTTTTCTTTAGGGAAATGTCTATTGAAATCCATTGTGCATTGTAAGTTGGGTTATAGTCTTATTATGAAGTTGTAAGAGTTCTTCATATGTTTGGAATATAAATCTCCAGTGGTTGTATAATTTGCAAATATTTTCCCCTGGTCTATGTCTTTCCCTTTAACTTTACTGAAGCTGTGTTTTGGAATAGAATTTTTGGTAACTGTTGACAAATTCTAATTCATCATGTTTTCTTTTATTGCCTGTGCTTTTGAAGCTGTATCTAGGGAAACTTTTAGTATCCCAAGGTCATGAAGATGTACTCATGTTTACTTATAAAAATATTACAGTTTTAGCTTTTACATTTAGGTCTTGGATTCATTTTACATTAGTTTTTGTATATGGTGTGTATGTGGCAGGGCTCCAACTTTATGCTTTTGCATGTAGATATCTAGTTGTCCTGGAACCATTTGATGAAAAGACTACTAATTCTTCATTGAATTGTCTTGAAACCTTTACTAAAAATAAACTGAGGGGAAAATAAAGAGAGTGATGTCAGCAAGATAATGGAACAGGAGTTCTCAAATCCAGTCCCCATCACAGAAATCCAACTACCAAATATCCTCAGATAAGAATATTTTCATCCATATCCCTAAATTTTGAAGTTAGCCCTTCCAACCATAGAACTGATAACAGCTGTATTCAAAGGGTAAGAGGAATAGTTTCACTTTGTATCACCCTCTCTCAAGCTGTAACAGTGCCACAGAGGATTTCCTGGGGCACATGTTTCTGCAGGGGAAAAGAGAGTTGTAAACGAACATCCAGCTTCCTCACCATTGTGAGGTGCTTTACAGGATGCTCACACTTGTCTCACTCCATGAGAACAGAAAATCAAACACCACATGTTCTCACTCATAGAGATGGGATCTCACTCTGTTGTCCAGGCTGGTCTTGAACACCTGGCCTCCAGTGATCCTCTCACCTTGGCCTTCAAATGTTCTGGAATTACATGAGCAAGTCACTACACCTCATTCCATTCACTTTGATGATAATTTTGATATGCTTAGTTTTATTCTTATCTGACTGCATTGCTTAGAACATCCAGAATAATACTAATTATAAAAATGCAAAGAATGCGCAGCCTTGTTTTCAGACTATAATGAGAATACATGTAATGTTTCACTATAAAGACTGATTATTGCTATAGAGAACTGGTAAATATCACCTATCATGTAAATAATTCTTCTATTCAGAGCTTTAAAAAAAAAAGAAAGAAAGATTATCATTTCCAAAGAACGCTTACAAAGGCTGAAAGAGGTGGCCACGTCCTCAAATGCATACACACAAAAACAAGGACACAAAAATTACAAATAATTTTCAGAAATCACAGAAATAGACTAATAAACCTCTAATCATGGACCCTGAATGAACAGAGATCTATGAAATGGCTGATAATGAATTCAGAAGTAGTTAAGAAAAGTTATACGTGAAAGTACTTGGGAGCTTGTCCAAGATGGTCCAATAGCAACAGCTTTGGTGTGCAGCTCCCAGGCAGATAGACACAGAAGGTAGGTGATTTCTACATTTCCAACTGAGCTCTGAAGAGAGCAGTGGATCTCCCAGCACAGCATTCAACCTCTGATAAGGGACAGACTGCCTCCTCAAATGGCTCCCTGAATCCTGTGTATCCTGACCAGGAGGCACCTCCCAGTAGGTGCTGAAAGACACCTCATACAGGAGAGCTCTGGCTGGCATCTGGCAGGTACCCCTCTGGGATGAAGCTACCAGATGAAGGATTAGGCAGCAATCTTTGATGTTCTTCAACCTCTGCTGGTGATACCCAGGCAAGTGAGGTCTGGAGTGGACCTCCAGCAAACTCCAGCACACCTGCAGCAGAGGGGCCTGACTGTTAAAAGGAAAACTAACAAAGAGAAAGAAATAGTATCAAAAACTAACAAACAGAAATAAATAGTATGAACATCAACAAAAAGGACGTTCTCTAAGAGACCCCATCCAAAGGTCACTGACTTCAAGGACCGAAGGTAGATAAATCCATGAAGATAAGTAGAAACCAGTGCAAAAACGCTGAAAATTCCAAAAACCAGAACGCCTATTTCTCCTCGAAGGAATCACAACTCTTCGCCAGCAAGGGAACAAAACTGGACAGAAAATGAGTTTGATGAATTGACAGAAGCAGGGTTCAGAAGGTGGGAAATAACAAACATATCTGAGCTAAAGGAGCATGCTGTAATCCAATGTAAGAAAGCTAAAAATCTCCAAGAAAGTTGGACAAATTGCTAACTAGAATAACCAGTTTAGAGAAGAACATAAATGACCTGATGGAGCTGAAAAACACAGCAAAACAACTTCGTGAAGCATACACAAATTTCAATAGATGAATCAGTCAAATGGAAGAAAACATATCAGAGATTGAAGATCAACTAAATGAAATAAAGCTAGAAAGCAAGATTAGAGAAAAAAGAGTGAAAGAAATTAATAAAGCCTCCAAGAAATATGGCATTTTGTGAAAAGACCAAATATATGTTTGATTGGTGTGCATGAAAGTGATGGGTAGAATGAAATCAAGTTGGAAAACACTCTTCAGGATATTACCCAGGAGAACTTCTGCAACCTAACCAAGACAGGCCAACATTCAAAGTCAGGAAATATGTAGAACACCACAAAGATACTCCTCGAGAAGAGCATCCCCAAGACACATAATCATAAGATTCACCAAGGTTGAAATGAAGGAAAAAAATGTTAAGAGCAGCCAGAGAGAAAGGTCGTGTTACCAACGAAGAGAAGCCCATCAGACTAACAGTGGATTTCATGGCAGGAACTCTACAAGCCATAAGAGAGTGGGGGCCATTATTTAACATTTCTTAAAGAAAAGAATGTTTCTTTAAGAAAGGAAACATTAAGAAAAGAATGTTTCTTTAAGAAAGGAAACATTAAGAAAAGAATGTTTCTTTAATAAAAGAAACATATTTCTTAAAGAAAAGAATGTTCAACCCAGAATTTCATATCCAGCCAAACTAAGTTTCATAAGCAAAGGAGAAAAATATCCATTAATGACAAGCAAATGGTGAGAGATTATACCACTACCAGGCCTGCCTTACAAGAGCTTCTGAAGAAAGCACTAAACATGAAAAGGAACAACTGGTACTAGCCATGCAAAAACATACCAAATCGCAAAGAGCATTGACATTATGAAGAAACTGCATCAACAAATGGGCAAAACAACCAGCTAGCATCAAAATGGCAGGATCAAATTCACACATAACAATATTAACTTTAAATGTTAATGGGCTAAATGCCTCCAATTTAAAGACACAGACTGGAAAATTGGATAAAAAGGCAAGAACCATTGATGTGCTGTATTCAGGAGACACATTGCACAGGTGGAGACACATTACACAGGCAAAGACACACATAGACTCAAAATAAAGGAATGGAGGAAGATTTACCAAGCAAATGGAAAGCAAAAATAAGCAGGGTTTGCATTCCTAGTCTCTGATAAAACAGAATTTAAACCAACAAAGATCAAAAGAGATGAAGGAGGGCATTACATAATGGTAAAGGAATCAATGAAACAAGATGAGCTAACTATCCCAAATATATATAGACCCAATACAGGAGAAGCCATATTCATAAAGCAAGTTCTTAGAGACCTATAAAAAGAATTAGACTCTGACATACTAATAGTGGGAGACTTTTACACCCCATTCTCAGTATTAGACAGACCAATGAGACAAAAAAGTTAACAAGGATGTTAAGGACCTGAGCTTAACTCTGGACCAAGTGAACCTAATAGACATCTACAGAACTCTCCACCTCAAATCAATAGAATATGCATTCATCTCAGCAACACATAGCACTTATTCTATAGTTGACCACACAGTTGGAAGTAAATCACTCCTCAGCAAATGCAAAAGAATACAAATCATAACAAATAGTCTCTCAGACCACAGTGCAATAAAATTAGAATTCAGAATTAAGAAACTCACTCAAAATCACACAAGTACATGGAAACTGAACAACCTGCTCCTGAATGACTACTGGATAAATAATGAAATGAATGCAGAAATAAAGATGTTCTTTGAAACCAGTGAGCCTGAAGACACAATGTACCACAATCTCTGGGACACATTGAGAGCAGTGTATGGAGGGAAATATATAGCACTAAATGCCCACATGAGAAACAAGGTAAGATCTAGAATCAACATCTAACGTCACAATTAAAAGAACTAGAGAAGCAAGAGCAAACAAATTCAAAAGCTAACAGAAGACAAGAAATAACTAAGATCAGAGCAGAACTAAAGGAGATAGAGATACAGAAAACCCTTAAAATAAATAAATCAATCAATCCAGGAGCTGTTTTTTTAAAAAACATCAACAAAATAGATAGATCACTAGCCAGACTAATAAAGAAGAAAAGAGAGAAGAATCAAATAGATGCAAAAAATGATATAGGAGCTATCACCACCAATTCCACTGAAATAAAAGCTACCATGAAAGAACACTATAAACACCTTGATATGAATAAACCAGAAAATCTAGAGGAAATGCATACATTCCTGGACACTTACACCCTCCCAGAACTAAACCAGGAAGGAGTTGATTCCCTGAATAGAAAGATAACAAGTTCTGAAGTTGAGGCAGCAAGTAATAGCCTACCAACCAAAAAAAGTCCAGGACCAGAAGGATTCACAGCTGAATTCTACCAGAAGTACAGAGGAGCTGGTGTCATTCCTTCTGAAACTATTCCAAACAGTAGAAAAAAAAGGAATCCTCCCCAACTCATTTTATGAGGCAATCATCATCGTGATAACAAAACCTGGCAGAGACACAACAAACACAACAAGAAAAAGTAAATTTCAGGCCAATATCTTTGATGAACATTGATGAGAAAATTCTCAATAAAATACCAGCAAACCAAATCAAACAGCACATCAAAAAGCTTATCCACCATGATCAAGTCACCTGCATAGCTGGAGTGCAAGGGTGGTTCAACATATGCAAATCAATAAACGTAATCCATCACATAAACAGAAGCAAAGACAAAAAAACACATGATAATCTCAAGATGCTGAGAAGGCATTTGACAAAATTCAACAGCCCTTCATGCCAAAATCTCTCAATAAACTAGGTACTTATGGAACATACCTCAAAATAGTAAGAGCTATCTATGACAAACTCACAGACAATAATATACTAAATGGGAAAAAGCTAGAAGCATTCCCTTAGAAAATCTTCACAAGACAAGGATGCCCTCTCTCACCACTTCTATTCAACATAGTAGTGAAAGTTCTGGCCAGGGAAATCAGACAAGATAAAGAAATAAAGGGTATTCAATTAAGAATAGAGGAAGTCATATTGACTCTATTTGCAGATGATATAATTGTATATTGAGAAGTCCCGGCCAGCCGCGGTGGCTCACGCCTGTAATCCCAGCACTTTGGGAGGCCGAGGCAGGTGGATCACGAGGTCAAGAGATTGAGACCATCCTGGTCAACACGGTGAAACCCCGTCTCTACTAAAAATACAAAAAATTAGCTGGGCACGGTGGCGCATGCCTGTAATCCCAGCTGCTCGGGAGGCTAAGGCAGGAGAATTGCCTGAACCCAGGAATCAGAGGTTGCGGTGAGCCAAGATCGTGTCATTGCACTCCAGCCTGAGTAACAAGAGCGAAACTCCATCTCAAAAAAAAAAGAAAAAAAAAAAGAGAAGTCCCTAACATCAAGAAAGATTTTTTAAACTCGATGAACATATGGAAATTTATTAAAATATGATTATTTGGGAAAATAAAAGAAGACTCCATCATCACAGCCCAAAATTTCCTTAAGCTGATGAGCAACTTTGGCAAAGTCTCAGGATACAAAATCAATGTGCACAAATCACAAACATTCATACACACCAATAACAGTCAAACACAGAGCAAGATCATGAATGAAATCTCATTTACAATTGCTTCAAAAAGAATAAAATATCTCGGAATACAATTAGCAAAGGATTTAAAGGACCTCTTCAAGGATAATGACAAACCACTTCTCAATGAAATAAGAGAGGACACAAACACATGGAAAAACATTCCAAGCTCATAGTTAGGAAGAATCAATATTGTGAAAATGACCATAATGCCTATAGTAATTTACAGATTCAATGCTATCTCCATCAAGCTACCAATTACCTTCTTCACAGAACTGGAAAAAAAGCACATTAAACTTTATATGAAACCAAAAGAGAGCCTACATAGCCAAGACAATCCTAAGCAAAAAGAACAAAGCTGGAGTTATCATGCTACTTGACTTAAAGCTATACTACAAGTCTACAGTAATCAAAACAGCATGGCACTGGTACCAAAACAGAGATATAGACCAATGGAACAAAACAGAGACCTCAGAGGCAACAACACATATCTACAATAATCGGATCTTTGACAAACCTGACAAAAAAAGGCAATGGGGAAATGATTTCCTGTTTAATAAATGGTGTTGTGAAAACTGGCTAGCCATGTGCAGAAAGAGATAATGGACCCCTCCTGACACCTTACACTAAAATTAACTCCAGATGGATTAAAGACTTAAACATAAGACCTAACACCATAAAAACCCTAGAAGAAAACCTAGCTAATACCATTCAGGACATAGGCATAAGCAAGAACTTCATGACTAAAACAATAAAAGCATTGACAACAAAAGCCAAAATAGACAAATAGGATGTAATTAACTGCAGTGCTTCTGTACAGCAAAGTAAATAATCATTAAAGTGAACTGGCAATCAACAGAAAGGGAAAAAAATTGCAATCTACTCATCTGATGAAGGGCTAATATCCAGAATCTGCAAAGAACTAAAACATATTTACAAGAAACAAACAAACCCATTCAAAAGTAGGCAAAGGATATGAACAGACACTTTTCTAAAGAAGACATATATGAAGTCAACAAACATATGAAAAAATGCTCATCATTGCAGGTCATTAGAGAAATGCAAATCAAAACCAAATTGAGATACCATCTCATGTTAGTTAGAATGGCAATCATTTAAAAATCTGGTGACAACAGATGCTGGAGAGAATGTGGAGAAATAGAAACACTTTTACACTGTTGGTGGTAGTGCAAATTAGTTCAACCACTGTGGAAGACAGACAGTGTGGCGATTCCTCAAGGACCTAGAAATAGATATTCCATTTGACCCAGCAATCCCATTACTAGGTATATGCCCAAAGGGTTGTAAATCGTTCTATTATAGAGATACATGCACACGTATGTTCATTATGACATAGTTTATAATATCAAAGATCTGGAACCAACCTAATATCCATCAGTGATAGAGTGGACAAAGAAAATGTGGCACATATACACCATGGAATACTATGCAACCATAACAAAGGATGAGTATGTGTCCTTTGTAGGGACATGAATGAATCTGGAAACCATCATTCTCAGCAACTTGACACAAGAACAGAAAATCAAACAAGGCATGTTCTCACTCATAGGCAGGTGTTGAAAAATGAGAACACATGGACACAGGGAGGGGAGAATCATACACTGGGTTCTGTTGCAGGGTCTAGTGGAAGGACAGTGGGAGGTGAGGAAGTTGGGGAGGGATAACATGGGGAGAAATGCCAGATATAGGAGACATGATGATGGAGGCAGCAAACCACCCTGCCATGTATGTACCTATGCAACAATCCTTCATGATCTGCACATGTACCCCAGAACCTAAAGTACCTTTAAAAACATTTTTAAAAAGGATGAGTTCATGTCTTTTGCAGGGACATGGATGAAGCTGGAAACCATCATTCTCATCAAACTAACACAAGAATAGAAAACCAAAAACCACATGTGCTCACTCATAAGTGGAAGTTGAACAATGAAAACACATGGACACAGGGTGGGGAACTTCATGCACCTGGGTCTGTCTGGGTTTGTGGGGCTAGGGGATGGATAGCACTAGGAGAAATATCTAATGTAGATGACGGGGTGATCGATGAAGCAAACCACCATGACACGTGTATACCTATGTAACAAACCTGCTCAATGTGCACATGTATTCCAGAACTTAAAGTATAATAAAATAAATAAATAAATAAAATAAGAATTTTTACATAGCAGTGAAAATAATATGAACTCTTGGCAAAGAGAAAGCACTGAGAAAAAGAATAATAAATTTTAAAAAATTATTTAAGGAAAGTTAAAGTCATTAAAGAAAATATAAGAAAAATATACTGAAGAAGGTCTGAGAATTATGGGACACTATCAAAGTAGCCAACTTTTAAATAACAGAATTTACACCATCCCTCTTTCACCTGTGCTAGGGAGGAAATGGGAAAGCTAGGCACTTCTGCAGCCTTCAGCACAGATACCACAGACGAGATACAAAGGAGCAGGAGGTAGACTGCAATGCACACAACTCCCCACTTCTACTGCTTCCCACCAAATAGGTCTGGCATGCTCCAGGTCACCAGTGCCCCTTTGCCTGCCCCTGCTTGAACACTGTGGCCATGGCTTGACATTTCTTTGACAGCCTAATTCCCCGAGGTTGCTGCCAAACATGTTGCAGCCACCACTGCCACTAACTTTGCCCCTGCGAACTCTAGACCAGGAAGGGAGTAAGGAGTCCTGGTATCTACCTGTGCATTCCTTCCACAACAAAATCCAACACTGTTTTTGTAGCAGGAAAGTGTGAGTGTACCAAGTACCTCACAGCTTTCAGTCTCCATTTTTCCAACTTCAGGGACCTGCCCTACCCAGTGAAAGGTCTACAGCTTGGCTGTCTGCCCCAACTGAATATTTCAGCTGCAACTCAGAGTTTTTGGAGAGCCCAATAATTACAGGCCTGTTATCTGCCCTCAGGTTCTCACTGCCTGACTGGTCTGCCTGACCTGCCAGAGAGTTAAGCCAGTGACCCAGAATAAAACCCAACTCTCCTCATTACAGAGAGCACTGAACTCTAGGCTGGCCCAACCCAGGTCCAGCCCGGCCCAACCCAGGTCCAGCCCCTTCAAGACTCATTAATCTCATACAGTTGCCCATCTAGGGGCCTGGGGACTGGGAAACTATCTAACCCAGTCTAACAGTTAGTATCTATCCAGTCCTTCTGGCACCTGAGATCAGACTAACCTAACGAGCTCACACAACCACAAATGACACCCACCACATTGACTGAAAGGTAGACCTCTCCCTTACATGAAGCAGCAACATTAATATGTTGAAGAACAGGTGAGCCATAAAGCTGTTTGTATTTGGGCTAAGTAAAGATATTCTGCCTCAAAAACACCCCAATGGAGAGTTGCAAGAGAGGCATTTTCCCTGGCTCTCAGACACACTGTGGCCTAGAAAGAGACAACAATGTGCCTTTGAAGTGTATATAATGAGCCCTAGAACCCGGGTGTGAAAAAGGAACATATTATATTCTCACCTATTTAGGAGGCAGTGCAACCCCCTCACTTCCAGCAGAGGCCTAAGTGTGTGCACCAGAAGTTCCCCCAGCCACCTCTATCAGGACTAGTACCTGTGCTTATCATTGGAGTGTTTGCGGGTGAGTCAAGGGGTCTAAATCAGACCACGTGTGTCTCCCCAGCCACAGCCAAAAAGGAAGCTCAGGGCACTGAGAACACCACTATCCAGCTCATTACCTGAAACAAAAGACAGCCCCTCACAGTAAATAAAGATCAAATATTCATTTGTTTGTGCCGCATCTGAATTTTACCCTTAAATTCTATCTCCTGGCAGGCAGATCAAACTGCAGAGCCCAATAAAAAAGTTGCCAGCAGAAGTGCACAGGCAACAGAAGCAAAGCCAAGGACTTTACCCAGAATGCTCTACAGTAACATCCTCAGAAGAGGAGAAGAAAAAATAGGGAAAGAAAAACAATACCATCTGGACAAAAATAAATTTCAAAAGTGACAATACCTCCAGATGAGAAGGACTCATCATAAGAATTCTGACACCCTAAAAAGCCTACAGGTTGTGATATCAACAAGAATCAAACTAGCTTTCTAGCAATAAACCCTAACCAAAACGGAAAATCAGAAATGACAGATAAGTAATTCAAACTGTGGATTGTCAGGATGCTCAATAAGATCCAAGACAAGATTGAAAACCAACAAAAAGAAACTATGAGGACAATTCAGTATATGAAGGAAAAGATAAATACCTTCTTAAAAAATCAAACAAAACTTTTTGAAATAAAATATTCACTTAAGGAATTTCAAAATACAGTTGAACACTTTAATAATAGGCCAGACCAAGTAGAAGAAAGAATTACAGAGATTGAAGATCAGTCTCTCAAACTAACCAAGTCAGACAAAAATGAAGAAAAAATAATTTAAAAAAATGATCAATGCCTTTGTGAAATATGGGATTATGTAAAACAACAAAACCTGTGACATATTGGCATTCCTGAGAGAGAGGAAGAAAAACATAAGCAACCTTAAAAACATATGTAAGGGAATAATTCAAGAATATTTTGCTAATTTTGCTGGATGTCTTGTGCCATTTTTCAAAGGGAGTGCTTCCAGCTTTTGCCCATTAAGTATGATATTGGCTATAAGTACATAAAAATAGCTTTTATTTTCAGTAGTTTTACATCAATACCTAGGTTATTGAGAGTTTTTAGCATAAAGTGATCTTGAATTTTTTGAAGACTTTTTATGCATCTATTGACATAAGCATGTGGTTTTGTCATTGGCTCTGTTTAGGTTATTGATTACATTTATTGATTTGCATATGTTGAACCAGCCTTGAATCCCAGGGTTGAAGCCAGCTTCATCTTGTTGGATAAGCTTTTTGATGTGCTGCTGGATTTTGATTTGCCAGTATTTTATTGAGGATTTTCTCATCGGTGTTTATCAGGAATATTGGCCTAAAATTTTCTTTTTTTCTTGTGTCTGTGCTGGAGTTTTGTATCAGGATAATGCTTGGAGGATTCCCTCTTTTTCTATTGTTTGGAATAATTTCAGAAGGAATGGTACCAACTTCTCTTTGTATCTCTGGTAGAATTTGGCTGTGAATCCATCTAGTCCTGGGCATTTACTGTTTGAGAAGCTATTAATTACTGCCTGAATTTCAGAATTTCTTATTGGTCTATTTAGGGACTCAACTTCTTTCTGGTTTATTTTTGGGAGGGTGTGTGTGTCCAGAAATTCATTCATTAATTCTAGACTTTCTAGTTTTTTTTCTTTTGGAGAAGTGTGTGTGGTATTGTCTGATGGTAATGTTTATTTCTGTGGCATCAGTGGTGATATCTCCTTTATCATTTTTTATTGTGACTATTTGTTTCTTTCCTTTTTTTGTTGTTTATTTATCTGGCTAGTCGTCTATTTGTTTTGTTAAAATTTTCAAAAAACCAGCTCCTAGATTCACTGATCTTTTGAAGGATTTTTCATGTCTCTAGCTCCTTCAGTTCTGATCTGATCTTAATTACTTTTTATCTTCTGCTAGCTTTTGAATTTGCTTGCCCCTCTTTCTCTAATTCTTTTAATTGTAATGGTAGAATGTCAATTTTAGATTTTTTTTGCTTTCTGATGTGGACATTTAATGCTATTAATTTCCCTCTAAACACTGCTTTAAGTGTGCCCCAGACATTCTGGTATGTTGTGTCTTTGTTCTTATTGATTTCAGTGAACTTATTTATTTGTACCTTCATTTCTTTTTTTACCCAGTAGTCACTCAGGAGCAGGTTGTTCTGTTTTGATATAATTGTGCAGTTTTGAGTGAGTTTCTGAATCCTGAGTTCTGATGTGATTGCACTGTGGTATGAGAGACTATTTGTTATAATTTCTATTCTTTTGTATTTGCTTAGGAGTGTTTTGCTTCCAATTGTGTGGCAAATTTTAGAATAAGTGAGATGTGGTGCTGAGAAGAATGTATATTCTGTTGATTTGGGGTGGAGAGTTCTGTAGATGTCTATTAGGTTCACTTGGTCCAAAGTTGAGTTCAAATCCTTAATATCCTTGTTAATTTTTTTGTCTCATTGATCTAAAATTGAGAATGGGGTGTTAAAATCTCTCACTATTAGTGTGTGGGAGTCTAATTCTCTTTTTAGGTCTCTAAGAACTTGTTTTATAAATTTGGGATCTCCTGTATTGGGTTACTACACCTTTCCCATGGTTTTTACAAACTGCAGATCAGGAAATTCCTTTCTGTTCCTAAACCACCAGTGTCCGGGATTCAAGCACAAAATTGGTTGTCTGTTTGGGCAGACACTAAGCTAGCTGCATGAGTTTTTATTCCATACCCAAATGACACCTGGAACCCCAGTGAGACAGAACCATTCACTTTTCTGGAAAGGAGCCTGAAGCCAGAGAGTCAAGTGGTATTGCTCAGTAGGTCCCACTCCCAAGGAGTCCAGCAAGCTAAGAACCACTGGCTGGAAATTCACACAGCCAGCACAGCAGTCTGAGACAATAGAGTTTGGTGGGAAAGGTGTGTTCACCATTACTGAATCCAATTACTGTATACACCCAAAGAATTATAAATCATTATAATATAAAGACACATTCACACATGTTTATTGCAGCACTACTTACATTACCAAAGACTTGAAACCAATGCAAATGTCCAATCAGTGATAAACTGGATGAGGAAATGTAGCACACATATACTATGAAATACTATGAAGCCATAAAGAAGAATAAGTTCACCACAAAGATATTCCTCAAAAAGAACAATCCCAAGACAAACAATCTTCAGATTCACCAGGGTTCAAATGAAGAAAAAAGTGCTAAGGGCAGCCAGAGAGAAAGGTCAGATTACCCACAAAGGGAAGCCCATCACACTCACAGTGGATCTCTCTGCAGAAACCCTACAAGCCAGAAGAGAGTGGGGGCCAATATTCAACAATTTCAAAGAAAAGAATGTTCAACCCAGAATTTCATATCCAGCCAAACTAAGTTTCCTAAGCAAAGGAGAAATAAAATCCATTAAGGACAAGCAAATGGTGAGAGATTATGTCACCACCAGGCCTGCCTTACAAGTACTCCTGAAGAAAGCACTAAATATGGAAAGGAACATCTGGTACTAGCCACTGGAAAAACATACCAAATCATGAAGACCATCGACACTATGAAGAAACTGCATCAACTAACAAGCAAAACAATCAGATGGCATCAAAATGGCAGGATCAAATCACACATAACAATATTAACCTTAAATGTAAATGAGCTATAGGCAACAATTAAAAGACACAGACTGGCAAATTGGATAAAGACTAACAACCCATCATTGTGCTGTATTCAGGAAACCCGTGTCATACACAAAGACACACATAGGCTCAAAATAAAGGGATGGAAGAAGATTAACCAAGCAAATGGAAAGGAAAAAAAAAAAACAGGGGTTGCAATCCTAGTCTCTGATAAACAGACTTTAAACCAACAAAGATCAAAGGAGACAAAGATGGGCATTACATAATGGTAAAGGAATTAATGCAACAGGAAGAAATAAGTATCCTAAACCTATATGCACCCAATACAGGAGCACACAGATATATAAAGCAAGTTCTTAATGACCTACAAAGAGACTTACATTCCCACACAATAATAGTGGGAGAATTAAACACTCCTCTGTCAATATTAGACAGATCAATGGGACAGAAAATTAACAAGGAAATTCAGGACATGAACTCAGATCTGGACCAAGGGAACCTAATAGACATATACAGAACTCTCCACCCCAAGTCCACAGAATATACATTCTTCTCAGCACCATGTCACACTTACTCTGAAATTGATCACATAATTGGAAGTAAATAACTCCTTAGCAAATGCAAAATAATATAAATCATAAGTCTCTCAGGCCACAGTGCCATCAAATTAGACCTAAAAATTAAGAAACTCACTCAGAACCGCACAAGTACATGGAAACTGAACAACCAACTCCTCAAGGACTACTGGATAAATAATGGAAGGAAGGCAGAAATAAAGAAGTTCTTTGAAACTAATGAGAATGAAGACACAACGTACCAGAATCTCTGGGACCCATTTAAAGCAGGGTAGAGGGAAATGTATAGCACTAAACACCTACATGAGAAGCAAGGAAAGGTAAAAAATTCACACCCTAATGTCATGATTAAAAGAAATAGAAGAGCAAGGTCAGACAAACTCAAAAGCTAGCAGAAGACAAGAAATAACTAAGATTAGAGCAGAACTGAAAGAGATAGAGACACAAAAAAAACCCTTCAAAAAAATCAATAAATCCAGGAGCTGGTTTTTGAAAACATCAACAAAATAGATAAACCACTACTCAGACTAATAAAAAAGAAGAAAGAGAAAAATAAAATAGATGTAATAAAAAAATAAAGGGGATATTGCCATGGATTCCACAGATACACAACCATCATAGATTACTACAAACACCTCTATGCCAGTAAAACAGTAAATCAAGAAGAAATAGATAAATTCCTGGACACTTACATCCTCCAAAGACTAAACCAGGAAGAAGTCGAATCCTTGAAGAGACCAATAGCAAGGTCTGAAGTTGAAGCAGCAATTAATAGCCTACCAACCAAAAAAAGTCTGGAACCAGACGGGTTCACAGCAGAATTTTACTAGATGTACAAAGAGGAGATAGTACCATTCCTTCTGAAACTGTTCCAAACAATATAAAAAGAGGGAATCCTCCCTAACTCATTTTATGAGACCAACATCATCCTGATATCAAAACCTGGCAGAGACATAACTAAAAAAGAAAATTTCAGGCCAATATCCATGATGAACATTGATGTGAAAATCTTCAATAAAATACTGGCAAACTGAATCCAACAGCACATCAAAAAGCTTATTCATTATGATCAAGTAGGCTTCATCCCGGGGATGCAAGGCTGGTTCAACATATGCAAATCTATATATGTTATCAATCACATAAACAGAATGAAAGACAAAAACCACAAGATTATCTCAATAAATGCAAGAGAAAGCATTCGTCAAAATTCATCAACACTTTATGCTAAAACTCACAATAAACTAGGTATCACTGGAAAATATCTCAAAATAATAAAAGCTATTTATGACAAACCAACAGCCAATACCATACTGAATGGACAAAAACTGGAAGCATTCCCTTTGAAAACTGGCACAAGAAAAGGATGCCCTCTCTCACCACTCTTATTCAGCATAGTACTGGAAGGTTTGGCCAGGGCCATCAAGCAAGATAAAGAAATAAAGGTTATTAAATCAGGAAAAGAGAAAGTCAAATTGTCTCTATTTGCAGATGTCATGATTGTATATTTAGAAGACCGATCCCATCATCTCAGCCCTAAATCTCCTTAAGATGACAAGCAACTTCAGCAATGTCTCAGGATACAAAATCAATGTGCACAAATCACAAGCATTTATATACATCAGTAACAGACAGAGTGAACTCCCATTTACAATTCCTGCAAAGAGAATAAAATCATGAGTGAACTCTCATTTACAATTTCTATAAAGAAAATAAAATACCTAGGAATACAACTAACAAGGGATGTGAAGGACCTCTTCACAGAGAACTACAAACCACTGCTCAAGAAAATAAGAGAGGACACAAACAGATGGAAAAACATTCCATGATCATGATTAGGAAGAATCAATATTGTGAAAATGGCCATACTTCTCAAAGTAATTTATAGATTCAATGCTATCCCAATCAAACTACCACTGACTTTCTTCACACAATTGGAAAAAAGGCTTAAACTTCATATGGAATCAAAATAGAGCCCTCATGGCCAAGACAATTCTAAAAAGAAAAAAACACAGCTGAAGGCATCCCGCTACCTAACTTCAAACTATACTACAAAGCTATGGGGAGAAATGCCAGATATGGGTGAAGGGGAGGAAGGCAGCAAATCACACTGCCACGTATGCACCTAAGCAACAACCTTGCATGTTTTTCACATGTACCCCAAAACCTAAAATGCAATAAAAAAAAAAAAAAAAAAAAAAAAAAACGTTTACTGAAAAAAAAAATAAATAAATAAAAATAAAAAAATAAAAAAAAAACTACTGTCTTTAAAAAAAAAAAAAATAAAAAAATAAAAAAAAATAAAAAAAAAAATAAAAACATGGTACTGGTACCAAAACAGAGATACAGACCAATGAAACAGAACAGAAGCCTCAGAAGTAACACCACACATCTACAACCATTTGACCTTTGACAAACCTGACAAAAAAAAGCAATGGGGAAAATATTCCCTGTTTAATAAATGGTGTTGCAAAAACTGGCTAGCCATATGCAGAAAACTGAAACAGGACCCCTTCCTTACACCTTATACAAAAATTAACTCAAGGTGGATTAAAGATTTGAACATAATACCTAACACCATAAAAATCCTAGTAGAAAACCTAGGCAATACCATTCAGGACATAGGCATAGGCAAGGACTTCATGGCTAAGAAACCAAAACCAATTGCAACAAAAGCCAAAATAGACAAATAGGATCTAATTAAACTTAAGAGCTTCTGCACAGAAAGAAACAAATATATATATATATCATTAGAATGAATCAGCAACCAACAGAATGGGAAAAAATTTTTGCAATCTACCTATCAGACAAAGGGCTAATATCCAGAATCTACAAAGAACTAAAACAAATTTACAAGAAAAAACAAACAACACCATCAAAAAGTGAGTGAAGGATATATACAGACACTTCTCAAAAGAAGACATTTATGCAGCCAACAAACATGAAAAAAAGCTCATCATCAGTGATCATTAGAGTAATGCAAATCAAAATCACATTGAGGTACCATCTCAAGCCAGTTAGAAAGGTGATCATTAAAAAATCATGAGATAAAAGATGCTGGAGAGGATGTGGAGAAATAGGAATGCTTTTACACTGCTGGTGGGAATGTAAATTAGTTCAACAATTGTGGAGGACAGTATGGTAATTCTTCAATGATCTAGAACTAGAAACACCATTTGACCCAGGAATCCCATTTCTGGATATGTACTCAAAGGATTATAAAACATTCAATTATAAAGACACATACACACGTATGTTTATTGTGGCACTGTTTACAATAGCAGAGACTTGGCACCAACCCAAATGCCCATCAATGATAGAATGGATAAAGAAAATGTGGCACATATACACCATGGAATACTACTATGCAGTCATTAAAAAGGATGAGTTCGTGTTCTTTGAAGAACATGGATGAAGCTGGAAGCCATTCTCAGCAAACTGACACAAGAACAGAAAACCAAACACCACAAATTCTCACTTATAAGTGGATGTGGAATAATGAGAACTCAGGAACACAGGAAGGGAAACATCACACACTGGGGCCTGTTGGGGGTGCTAAGGGAGGGATAGCAGGGTCTAGGGGGATTGAGGAGGGCTAACATTAGGAGAAATACCTAATGTAGATAACGGAGTGATGCATGCAGCAAACCACCATGGCATGTGTATGTGTATACCTATGTAAGAAACATGCACATTCTGCACATGTACCCCAGAACTTAAAGTATAATAATAACAATAAAAGAATACGTTCATGTTATTTTCAGGGACATGGATGAAGCTGGAAGGGATTATTCTCAACAAACTAAAACAGGAACAGAAAACCAAACACCACATATTCTCACTCATAAATGAGAGCTGAACAATGAGAACACATGGACAAAGGTAGGGTAATATCACAAACCGAGCCCTGTCAGGGGATGGGATAAGGGGAGGGAGAGAATTAAGACAAATACCTAATGCATGCAGAGCTTAAAACCTAGATGACAGGTTGATAGGTGAAGCAAACCATCATGACACATGTATATCTATGTAACAAACCTGCACATTCTGCATATGAATATTAGAACTTAAAGTAAAATTGAAGAAAATTTTACCACTAGATTGGACATACCAAAAATGCTCAAATGAGTTGTAAACATGAAACCAAATGGAAGATAATTGCTGTCAGAAAAAGACACATAAGTACAAAGTTTACAGATCCCACAAAACAGTTGCACAATGGAAACTCCAAAATAACTAACACTACTATGAGAGAAAAAAAATCTACCATATTAATGTTAATTTTGAATGTAAATGGCCTAACTACTCCACTTAAAGCATACAGAGTCACAAAACATGACTCAACCATTTGTGGTCTACAAGAGACATATCTACAGACAAAGGCACTATTAGACTCAAAGTAAAATGGTGAAAAAAGATATACCATGCAAATGAAAAATAAAAGCAAGCAGGAATAACCACTTTCATATCAGATAAAGAAGACTTTAGATCAACAATGGTACTAAAATATAAGGAAGATCATTATATATTAAGAAAAGTTACAATAAAAGAAGAAGATTGAACTTTTATAATATATATGAAACAGACACTGGAGCATCCGGATTGAAATTGATTGACAGTAATACAATAATAGTGGGAGACTTTAACACCCCACTGATATTACTAGACAGGTAATGAAGGCAGAAAATCAACAAAGATTTAACTGGATTACAGATCAAATGGACTTAGTAGACATTTACACAATAGCATACCCAACAACCACAGAATATATATTTTTCTCACTCATACATGGGCATTCTCCAAAACTGACCATATGCTTGGCCAGAAAGCAAGTCTCAATGCACTCAAAAAAAGAGTAAAATAATATCAAGTGTCTTCTCAGACCACAGTGGAATAAATTTAGAAAACAATACCAAGAAGACCTCTCAAAACTACACTAATACATGGAAACTAAATAACTTACTCTTAAATAATTTTTGAGTGAACAACGAAATTAAGGCTGAAATAAAAAATAATTTGAAATATATAAAAACAGACCCAATATAACAAAACATTTGCAAAATAACAAAGGAAGTGCTAAAAGGAAACTTTATAGAATTAAATGCCTACATAAAAAAGACAGAGAGCTCTAAAATTAACAACCTAATGTCACACCTTAAGAAAATATAAAAACATGAACAAACCAAACCCGAAGCTAGCAGAATAAAATAAATAACAATAACCAAGGTTAACTAAATAAGATTGAGACCAAGGAAACCTAAAGAGAATTCATGAAAAAGTCAATTCTTTGAAAGGATTAGAAAAATACTTGACAGACCTCAGGCAGACTAACAACAACAACAAAAAAGAGACAGAGAGAAGATTCAAATAAGCACAATCAGAAATGATAAAAGCAATATTACAATTTGTACCATAGAAATATAAAAGATTATCAGAGACTAATATGAACAACTCCATGCACACAAACTAGAAAATCTAGAGAAAATGAATAATTTCTTGGAAGCATACAACTTCTCAAGATTGAATCAGGAAGAAATGGAAACCCCGAACAGACCCCAAATAAGTTAAAAAAATCTAATCAGTAATACAAACCTTCCAACAAAGAAAAGCCCAGACAGATTCACAGTCAGATTTTGTGAGATGTACAAAAAAGTTGTGGTGTCACTCTACTGAGACTATTCCAAGAAATCAAATGGAGAAATGCCTCTCTAAATCATCATACAAATCCAGTATCTCCATTAGAGGATACAAGAACAACAAAAAAACTATAGACCAATATTTCTGCTGAACATAGATGCAAAAATCCTCAATAAAATGCTAGTAAACAAAATTCAGAAGTACATCAAAAGATAATCCATCACAATCAACTGGGCTTTATTTCAGGGTTGCAAGGATATAATTATGTCAACAGATGCAAAGAAAGCACTTAATAAAACCCAATATCACTTTATGATAAAAAAAAAAACCAACATAAACTAGGCATGGAAGATTCAGAAGCCAAAATAATGAGTCATCTACAAGAAATGCACAGCCAACATCATAATGAATGGGCAAAAGTTTAAAGCAATTTCCCTAAGGATGAAAATGAGACAAAAATGTCTACAGCTGTTTCCTATTCAACATTGTTGAATAGGAAGTCCTAGCCAGAGCAATCCAGCAAAAGAAAAAAAGAAAAGTCAACCAAATTGGAAAATAGAAATTTAAATTATTTCCATTTGCTGATGATGTGATCATATACCTAGAAAACCTCACAGACTCCTGGACTCAATTCACAACTTGAGTATGGTCTCAGAATACAAAATCAACATGCCAAAAATCAGTAGAACTTCTATACAGGAAGGTGAGAATCAAATTAAGAACTGAATCTCATTTACAATTGCCATATACACAAAATAAAGTACTTATAAATAATCAAATAGGTGAAAGAGCTCTACAACAAGAATTATAAAACATTGTTGAAAAAAATATATATACCACAAAAAAATGAAAAAAATACGGTACTCATGGACTGGAATAACCAATATCATTTCAATGACCATATAAAGCAAAGCAATCTACAGAACCAATGTAATTTGTATCAAATTACCAGCATCATTTTTTACAGTTAGAAAAAGTCTTCTGAAGTTCACATAGAATGAAAAAGAAAGACTGATTAGCCAAAGCACTCCTAAGCAAAAAGAAAAAAATCTGGAGGCATCACATTGCCTGACTTCAATTACAATACAAGGTATAGTAATTAAAGCAGCATGATACCAGTACAAACTGAACACAAACATTAATGTAACAGAATAGAGAACCCAGAAACAAAGCCACATATCTACAACCAACTTATCTTTGATAAAGTTGACTAAAACAAACAATGGGGAAAGAATGCCCTATTCAATAAATAGTACTTGGAAAACTGGCTAGCCATTTGCCAAAGAAAGAATCTTGACCCCTACCTCTTGCCATATAGAAAAATTAACTCAAGATAGATTAAAGGCCTAAATGTAAGACCTAAAACTATTAAAATCCTTGAATAAAACCTAGGAAAAAGTCTTTTGGACATTGACCTAGGCAAGAAATTTATGAGGAAGATGCCAAAAACAAAAGTAAAGAAAATGAAAATAGGTCAATGCAACGTAAATTAAAAAGTTTCTGCATAGCAAAGTAAGTATTCAACAGAGTAAACCGATCACATACAGAATGGGACAAACTATTTGCAAATTATAGTTACAACAACGGACTAATATCCATATTCTACATAGAACTCTAACAACTCAACAAGAAAAAAAAACAACCAATTCCATTAAAACCTGAGCAAAGGACATGAACAGACACTTCTCAAAAGAAGAAATACCATCAACCAATAAACACATGAAAAAATTCTCAACATCACTAATCATCAGAGAAATGCAAATTACTACATTGAGGTATCACCTTACTCCAGTCAAAATGAATATTACTAAAAATCAAAAAACATCACATGTTGGCATAAATACAGAGAAAATGGAATGTATGTACCCTATTGTGGAAATGTAAATTCATTCAAATTCCATGGAAAATAGTATGGAGATATTGGTAAAAAACTAAAAATAGTTACTATTTGAAATAGCAATCCCACTACTGAGTATCTACCCACAGGAAAATAAATCTTTATATAAAAAAGACACCTGCACTTTTATTTTCATCGCAGTACTATTTATTTATTTTATTTTTTATTTTTTATTTTTTTGAGACGGAGTTTCACTGTTGTTACCCAGTCTAGAGTGCAATGGCGTGATCTCGGCTCACCGCAACCTCTGCCTCCTGGGTTCAAACAATTCTCCTGCCTCAACCTCCTGAGTAGCTGGGATTACAGGCATGCGCCACCATGCCCAGATAATTTTTTGTATTTTTAGCAGAGACGCAGTACTATTTATAATAGCAATGTCATGTGACCAACCCAAGTGTCCACCAGTGGTTGACTGGATAAAGCAGATGTGGTATATATACCATGGAATATTATGCAGCCATTAAAAAAATTATAAAATTATGTCTATTGCAGTCCCATGGATGGAGATGGAGGCCATTGTTCTAAGTGAACTAATTTAGACTGGGAATTCCAAAATGGGAGAGGCTAGGAGTGGAGTGAGGGCTCAAAAATTATCTATTGAGTACAATGTTCAATTATTTGGTGTGAGTACACTAGAAACCCAGTTCCCATCATTATGAATGTAATGAATATGTAAAAAACAAGCACATGCACGCCCTGAATATAAAATTTAAAAATTAAAAAAGCATAATAGAAGTTACAGAATAAGAGAGAGAAAGCATCTAAAAGATTATATTTAGTAATATAATATGACAGGAATGCCCAATTTCATCACTTGCTTTCAGAAGTACTGAAAATACTCTCCAATGCAATTAGAAGAAAAAGAAAAATCACTCTAATAGAAAAGGAAGTAAAACTTTCTGTTAGCTGACAAAATGATCTTATATATACAAAACCTGAAAAACTTCACCAAAAAAACTGTTAGAACTGACAAATACAATTAGGACAGTTGCAGGATAAAAAAAAATAGGCATATAAAAATCAGTAGCATTTCTATACACTAATAAGAAACTATCAAAAGGGGAAATTTAAAAATTAAACACATTAACAATAGCTACAAACAAACTATATACTTAGAAGTAAATTTAACCAAGGGAGTGAAAGACTAGTATACAAAATATTTAAAACACTGACGAAAAAACCTTCAAACAAATACAAGAAAATAAAAATTTATGACAAAAATACATATTAATCGAGAAAAAAATCATGTGAGAATACAGCAAGAACGCAGCTATCTGCAAGTCCTGGAGAGAGACCTCAGAGAAAACCAAATCCTGACACCTTGGTCTTGGACTTCTGATTTCCATAACTCACTCTCACATTTTTTTTTTTCTTGATATGGCCATTTTTTCTTTTCTTTTCTTTTCTTTGTTTTTTTTTTTTTTTTTGCGTTTTAGGTTTTGGGGTACATGTGAAGAGCTCTTGCCATTAAAAGACAGAGAGGAAGCTATAATGAAAAGACGGAATGTGAAGCAAATCAGTCCATAGTCCAGCATTCAAGAAGAAAGAAATGTAAATTTCTATTTAGCAATACATTGTAAATGAGAATTGAAGAAAGATTTTCAAGATGTCAACAAGATACTACTATAATAGAACAGTACTACTGCATTCCTAAGAGATACCTTTGCATTGTACCTGATAGAAAGAAGTATACATTTTTACATCTTCTAATCCAAGATGCCAACAATTTTAAGAGTTATTACCACCAATTTTGTTAACTCAACACTTTTGAATCACTTGAAAATACTATTTTATAACTATTTAAATGTTTTATTGCATTTTTATTTTTAAAACTTTTATTTTAGATTCCAAAGGTACATTTACAAGTTTTTTATGAAGGTATGTTTCATAATGCTAAGGTTTGTAGTATGATTGAACTTGTCACCCAGAAAATAATCATTGTAGTACCCAATATGTAGCTTTTCAATCTTTGACCCCTACTCTTCTTTCCTTGTCTACTGTTTTTATTGTTATGTGCATATGTACCTAATCTTTGGTGCCCACTTACAGGTGGGAGTATGTATTATTTAGTTTTCAGTTTCTGCCTTTGCTCACTTGGGATAGTAGCCTCCAGTTGCATTCATGTTGCTGCAAGAGACATGTTTCCATTCTTTTTTATGGCTGCATTGTATTCCATGGTGTGTATGTTCCACATTTTCTTTGTCCAATCCATGGCCGATGGGCATCTGGGTTGATTCTATATTTTTCCTACTGTGAATAGTGCTGTGATGAACATATGGAGAGGTGAACGTGTGTGGGGTTTTTTTTTTTTTTTTTTTTTGGTGCAACAATCTATTTTCCTTTCTGTACATAACAGTAGTGAGTTTGCTAGGTCGATGGCTTCCAGGTTCATCCATATCCCTACAAAGGACACGAACTCATCAATTTTGATGGCTGCATAATATTCCATGGTGTATATGTGCCACACTTTCCCGGTCCAGTCTATCATCGATGGGCATTTGGGTTGGTTCCAGGTCTTTGCTATTGTAAACTGTGCTGCAATGAACATTCATGTGCATGTATCCTTATAGTAGAATGATTTATAATCCTTTGGATATATACCCAGTAATGGGATTGCTGGGTCAAATGGAATTTCTATTTCTAGGTCCTTCAGGAATCGCCACACTGTCTTCCACAATGGTTGAACTAATTTACACTCCCACCAACAGTGTAAAAGTGTTCCTATTTCTCCACATCCTCTCCAGCATCTGTTGTCTCTAGATTTTTTAATAATCGCCATTCTAACTGGCATGAGATGGAATCTCAATATAGTTTTGATTTGCATTTCTCTAATGACCAGTGATGATGAGTATTTTTTCATATGTTTGTTGGCCTCATGTATGTCTTCTTTTGTAAAGTGTCTGTTCATATCCTTCACCTACTTTTAAATGGGCTTGTTTCTTCTTGTAAATGTTTTAGTTCTTTGTAAATTCTGGATATCAGCCCTTTGTCAGATGGGTAAGCTGCAAAAATTTTTTCTCATTCTGTTGGTTGCTGATTCACTCTAATAACTGTTTCTTTTGCCGTGCAGAAGCTGTGGAGTTTGATTAGGTCCCTTTTGTCTATTTTGGCTTTTGTTGCCAATACTTCTGGTGTTTTGGTCATGAAGATCTTGCCTATGCCTATGTCCAGAATGGTTTTGCCTAGGTTTTCTTCTAGGGATTTTATGGTGTTAGGTCTTATGTTTAAGTCTTTAATCCATCTGGAGTTAATTTTAGTGTAAGGTGTCAGAAAGGGGTCCAGTTTCTGCTTTCTGCATATGGCTAGCCAGTTTTCCCAACACCACTTCTTAAACAGGGAATCCTTTCCCCATTGCTTGTTTTTATCAGATTTGTCAAAGATCAGATGGTTGTAGATAAGTTGTGTTGCCTCCGACGCCTCTGTTCTGTTCCATTGGTCTATATCTCTGTTTTGGTACCAGTACCATGCTGTTTTGATTACTGTAGCCTTGTAGTATAGTTTGATGTCTGGTAGTGTGATGCCTTCCGCTTTGCTCTTTTTGCTTAGAATTGACTTGGCCATGAGGGTTCTCTTTTGGTTCCATATGAAATTTAAGGTGGTTTTCTCCAGTTCTGTGCAGAAGATCATTGCTAGCTAGATGGGGATAGCATTGAATCTGTAAATTACTTTGGGCCATATGGCCATTTTCACGATATTAATTCTTCCTAACCATGAACACGGAAAGATCCTCCATCTGTTTGTGTCCTCTCTTATTTTGTTGAGCAGTGATTTGTAGTTCTCCTTGAAGAGGTCCTTTACGTTCCTTGTTAGTTGTATTCCTAGGTATTTTATTCTCTTTGTAGCAATTGTGAATGGCAGTTCATTCTTGATTTGGCTCTCTTTAAGTCCGTTATTGGTTTATAGGAATGCTTGTGATTTTTGCACATTGATTTTCTATCCTGAGGCTTTCCTGAAGTTGCTTATCAGTTTCACAAGATTTTGGGCTGAGATGATTGGGTCTTGTAGATATACAATCATATCATCTGCAAATAGAGACAATTTGACTTCCTCCTTTCCTATTTGAATACCCTTTATTTCTTTTTCTTTCCTGATTGCTCTGGCTAGAACTTCCAATACTATATGAATAGGAGGTGAGAGAGGGCATCCTTGTCTAGTGCCAGATTTCAATGGGAGTGCTTCCAGTTTTTGCCCATTCAGTATAATATTGGCTGTTGGTTTGTCATAAATAGCTTTTATTATTTTGAGATATGTTCCATCAATACCTAGTTTATTGAGAATTTTTAGCATAAAGGGCTGTTGAATTTTGTCAAAGCCTTCTCTGCATCAATTGAGATAATCATGTGGTCTTTGTCTTTGATTCGGTTTATGTGGTGAATTACGTTTATGGACTTGTGTATGTTGAACTAGCCTTGCATTGCCGGGTTGAATCCTACTTGATCATGGTGGATAAGCTTTTTGATGTGCTGTTGCAATTGGCTTGCCAGTATTTTATTGAAGATTTTGCATCTATGTTCATCATGGATATTGGCCTAAAGTTTTCTTTTCTTGCTGAGTCTCTGCCAGGTTTTGGTATCAGGACGATGTTGGTCTCATAAAATGATTTGGGAAGGATTCCCTCGTTTGGGGTTATTTGGAATAGTTTCCGAAGGAATAGTACCAACTCCTGTTTGTATGTCTGGTAGAATTCGACCGTGAACCCACTTGGACCTGGGCTTTTTTTGGGTGGTAGGCTCTTAATTGCTGTCTCAACTTCAGATCTCGTTATTGGTCTATTCAGGGTTTTGACTTCTTCCTGGTTTAGGCTTGGGAGGATGCAAGTGTCCAGGAAATTATCCATTTCTTCCAGGTTTACTAGTTTATGTGCATAGAGCTGTTTGTAAAAATCTTTGATGATGGTTTCACTTTCTGTGGAACCTGTGGTGATATCCCCTTTATCGTTTTCTATTGTAGCTACTTGATTATTCTCTGTTTTCTTTTTTATGAATCTGGCTAGTGGTCTATTTTGTAGATCTTTTCGGAAAACCGGTTCCTAAATTATTTGGTTTTTTGAACGGATTTTTATGTCTCTATCTCCTTCAGTTCTGCTCTGATCTTAGTTATTTCTTGTCTTCTGCTAGATTTTGAGTTTTTTTTTTATCTTGCTCCTCTAGCTCTTTCAATTTTGATGATAGGGTGTCAATTTTAGATCTCTCCTTGCTTCTCATGTCGGCATTTATTGCTATATATTTTCCTCTAGAGACTGCTTTAAATGTGTCCCAGAGATTATGGTATGTTGTGTCTTCGTTTTCATTGGTTTCGAAGAACATCTTTATTTCTGCCTTCATTTCATTGTTTATCCAGTCAACATTCAGGAGCCAGTTGTTCAGTTTCCATGAAGCTGTGTGGTTCTGAGTTAGTTTCTGAATTCTTAGTTCTAACTTTATTGCACTGTGGTCTGAGAGACTGTTTGTTATGATTTCCATTCTTTTCCATTTGCTGAGGAGTGATTTACTTCCAATTTTACCGTCAATTTTAGAGTAGGTGTGATGTGTTACTGAGAAGAATGTATATTCTGTGGATTTGCGGTGGGGAGTTCTGTAAATGTCTATTAGGTTTGCTTGTTCCAGGTCTGAGTTCAAGTCCTGGATATCCTTGTTAATTTTCTGTCTTGTTGATCTGTCTAATACTGACAATGGGGTGTTAAAGTCTCTTACTATTATTGTTTGGGAGTCTAATTCTCTTTGTAAGTCATTAAGAACTTGCTTTAGGTATCTGGTTGCTCCTTTATTGGGTGCATATATATTTAGGCTCGTTAGCTCTTCTTGTTGCATTGATCCTTTTACCATTATGTTATGTCCTACTTTCTCTCTTTTGATCTTTGTTCGTTTAAACTCTATTTTATTAGAGACAAGAATTGCAACTCCTGCTTTTTTTTCTCTCCATTTGCTTGGTAAATCTTCCTCCATCCCTTTATTCTGAGTCTTTATGTATCCTTGCATGTGAGATGGGTTTCCTGGATACAGCACACTGATGGGTTTTGGCTTTTTATCAATTTGCCAGTCTGTGTCTTTTGATTGGGGCAGTTAGCCCATTTACATTTAGAGTTAATATTGTTATGTATAAATTTGATACTGCCATTTTGATGCTAGCTGGTTGTTTTGCCCATTGGTTGATGCAGTTTCTTCATTGTGTTGATGCTCTTTACCATTTGGTATGTTTTTGGAGTGGCTGGTACTGGTTGTTCCTTTCTATGTTTAGTGCCTCTTTCAGGAGCTCTTGTAAAGCAGGCCTGATGGTGATGAAATCTCTGAGTACTTACTTGTTCACAAAGGATTTTATTTTTCCTTCACTTATGAAGCTTAGTTTGGCTGGATATGAAATTCTGGGTTGAAAGTTATTTTCTTTAATGACGTTGGATATTGGCCCCCACTCTCTTCTGGCTTGTAGGGTTTCTGCCAAGAGACCCACTGTGAGCCTGATGGGCTGCCCTTTGTGAGTAACCTGACCTTTCTCTCTGGCTGTTTTTAGAATTTTTGCCTTCATTTCAACCATGGTGAATCTGATGTTTATGTGCCTTGGGGCTGCTCTTCTTGAGGAATATCTTTGTGGTGTTCTCTGTATTTTCTGTACTTGAATATTGGCCTGCTTTTCTAGGTTGGGTACGTTCTCTTGGATAATACCCTGAAATGTGTTTTCCAGGTTGGATTCATTCTCTCCATCACATTCAGATACACGTATCAAACGTAGATTAGGTCTTTTCACGTAATCCCTTATTTCTTTGAGGCTTTGTTCATTTCTTTTCACCCTTTTTTCCGTAATCTTGTCTTCTTGTTTTATTTCATTGAGTTTATCTTCAATCTCTGACATCCTTTCTTCTGTTTGGTCGATTCGACTATTAAAACTTGTTTATGCTTCATGAAGTTCTCCTGTTGTGTTTTTCATCTCCATCAGGTTATTTATATTCTTCTCTAAGCAGTTTATTCTCGTTAGCCTTTCCTCAAACCTTTTTTCAATATTCTTAGTTTCTTTGCATTGGGTTATGACATGTTCTTTTAGCTCAGAGAATTTTGCTATTACCCATCTTCTGAAGCCTGTTTCTGTCAATTCATCAGACTCATTCTACATCCAGCTTTGTTTCCTTGCTGGTGAGGGGTTGTGATGCTTTGTAGGAAGAGAGGTGTTCTGGTTTTGGGTGTTTTCATCCTTTTGCACTGGTTTCTTCCCATCTTCGTGGATTTATCTACCTATGGTCTTTGTAGTTGGTGACATTCTGATGGGGTCTCTAAGTGGATGTCCTTTTTGTTTATGATGAAGTTATTTGTTTGTTTTTTAGTTTTCCTTCTAACAGTCAGGCCCCTCTGCTGTAGGACTGCTGGAGGTCCACTCCAGACCCTGCTTGCCTGGGGATCACCTGTGGAGGCTGCAGAACAGTAAGGGTTTCTGCTAACAGTAAGGGTTTCTGCTAGTTTCTTATTCTGTTATCTTCATCCTGGAGGGATGCCTGCCATATGTCAGCCTGAGCTGTGATTTATGAAGCACCACTTTTGATATATGGGTGTTAGGAGCTGCTTGAGGAGACAGTTTGTCCCTTATCAAAGCTCAAGTGCTGAGATTTGAGCTCCATTGTTCCATTCAGAGCTGCAGGGCAGGTACATTTAGTCTACTGTAGCAGAACTCATAACCATCTTTTTTTTCATGTGCTCTGTCCTGGGAAGTTGGGGCTGTATTGATAAGTTCCTATCGTGCTGCTGCCTTTTTTCAGAGATGCCTTGCCCAGTGAGGAGGTAGCCTAGTCACAGTCTGCCAGCAGAGATGTAGCTGAGCTGCCATGGGCTCTGCCCAGCTGCTGTGTGAACTTCCTTGTGGTTTTGTTTATAGAGATATAGTTAGAACTGCCTCGATAATGATGGTCTGCCTCAGTAATGGTGAACTGCCTCTGTAATGGTGGACTGTCTCAGTAATGGTGGACTGCCTTGGTAATGGCAGACTGCCTCAGTAGTTGTGGACTGGCTCGGTAATGGCAGACACCTTTCCCCCCACAGAGCTGGACCATCCCTGGTCCAGCTGTTCTTGCTGTGAAACTCTCAATCCCGAGTGTTTCAGATTGCTGGTCTTAGTGGGTGTGGGACCCACTGAGCTAGATCACCAGGCTCCCTGTTTCAGCCCCCTTTTTTCCATTGAAAGGGTGCCTCTGTCTCCCAGGCATTCCAGGCGCCAGTTGAAATGGCTGCCCAGGTTTGTGTGAGTATTTGTGTAGAGACCTACTGCACTGCCTGAAACAGCCATGCTGGAAACTCGTGGTGCTTTTCAGCCCGGGAATCTCCTGGTCTGTGGGCAGTAATAACTCATTTGCAAATGTGTTGATCACTCACCCTCTGCATTGTTCTCACTGGGGACTGCACTCCAGAGCTGTTCCTATTTGGCCATATTGCAAGAGATTCTTTTGGCAAGTGAATTTTAATTATGTGTCAAAGGTGACAAAAATCATCATCTACAACAACAAAAACAACAGCAAAAAACCACCTCTTGAGAGATTGTCTTTGAGACCTCTCTCTATAAGCCAAGATTCCTTGTACAAATCTTGATTATTTAAGCTCCAGATTCAGCATGATCTGTGATGTGATTAGGGCTCATGGGAAGCTTGTATTGTGGGATCAATACTACACCCACAATGGTTGCCTGCTATCTCTTCATTTCACACCATTAATGCTTGTCTGCATTCCTATACTTTCACTGCACTATATGTTTTGCCTTTCAATAGAAGCCTGTGTATATACACTCTGTGGAGACTGCTGAGTGCTTCCCAATATCTCAAGTTGGGTAAATAATAGATAGGAAATATCTTCTCATCAGTTTCAATCTATTTGAATCTTAATTGTGTCCTTTGTATATAGCATACTGTTGATTCTTGATGTTTTGTATCCAGCCTGGAAAAACATCAGAGATCATTGGAGTGTTCATTTCATTCATATTTAATGATGTTACTTAAATTGTTGTATTTATATAGGTTTGCTACATGTTTTCTATATGCCTCATGTTTCTTTGTTCCCTTTTTACTACCTTTTGATATATATACATATATACATATGTATAGTTTTTCAGTATATTATTTTAATTAGTTTTGAGTTTTTAAGCTATATTTTGAGGTGTTTTTAGTGACTACTTTATGGATTAAAACAGCCATCTTAACTCGTCAGAATCTATAAACTAATTCACAGTTTTTGTTGTTGTCTTTTTTCTTTAATTTCAACTTTCATTATATATTAAATGGCAAACATTATGCAGGTTTGTTATATGGATAAACTGCATGCTGTGGCTTCAGGTTCCAATGATCCTATCATCCAGGCCATAAACATAGTACCAAATGTGGTTGTCCAGTTGGTTTGTTTTTTGTGCGTTAATTTGTTTAAGTTTTTTGTAGATTCTGGATACTAGGCATTTGTTAGATGCATAATTTGCAAATATTTTCTCCCATTCTGTTATCTGTTTATTGACTCTGTTGATAATTTATTTCATTGTGCAGAAGCCCTTTACTCTAAGTAGGTCCCATTTGTCAATTTCATTTTTGGTGCAATTGCTTTTAGGAACGTAGCCATAAATTCTTTGCCAAAGCCCATGTCAAGTAAATTATTTACTAGATTTTGTTTCTTTTATTTTTATTTTTATTTTACTTTAAGTTCTGGGATACATGTGCTGAACTTGCAGGATTGTTACATAGGTTTACATGTGCTATGGTAGTTTGCTGCACCTATCAACCCATCATCCAGATTTTAAGCCCCACATACATTAGACATTTGTTCTAATGCTCTCCCTCTCCTTTGCCCCCATCCTCTGATAGGCCACAGTGTGTGATGGTCCCCTCCCCGTGTCCATATCTTCTCATTTTTCAGTTCCCATTTATGAGTGAGAACATGTAGTGTTTGGTTTTCTATTCCTGTGTTAGTTTGCTGAGGATGTTTGTTTCCAGCTTCATCCATGTCCCGGCAAAGGACACGAACAAATTCTTTTTTATGGCTGCATAGTATTTTATGGTGTAGATGTGCAACATTATCTTTATCCAGTCTATCATTGATGGGCATTTGGGTTGGTTCCAAGTATTTGCTATTGTAAATGGTGCAGCAATAAACATACAGGTGCATGTGTCTTTAGAGTAGAATGATTAATAATCCTTTGGGTATATACCCAGTAATGGAATTCCTAGGTCAAATGGTATTTCTGTTTCTAGATCCTTGAGGTATCAACATACTGTCTTCCAAAATGGTTGAAATAATGTACACTCCTACCAAAAGTGTAAAATCATTTATATTTCTCCAAATCCTGGCCAGTATCTGCTGTTTCCAGACTTTTTAATAACTGCCATTCTAACTGGTGTGAGATGATATCTTATTGTGGTTTTCATTTACATTTCTCTAATGATCAGTGATGATGAGTTTTCATGTTTGTTGACCACATAAATATCTTTTTTTGAGAAGTGACTGCTTAGCCAGTTTTCCCAGCACCATTTATTAAATAGGTAATTATTTCCTCATTGCTTCTTTTTGTCAGGTTTGTCAATAATCAGATGGTGGTAGATGTGTGGTGTTATTTCTGAGGTCTATGTTTTGCTCCATGCTTCTATGTATCTCTTTTGGTGCCAGTACCATGGTGTTTTGGTTACTGTAGCCTTGTAGCATAGTCTAAACTCAGGTAGCATGATGACTCCAACTTTGCACTTTTTGCTTAGGATTGTCATGGCCATATGGGCTCCATTTTGATTTCATATAAAATTTTAATTGTTTTTTTCTAGTTATGTGAACAAAGCCAATGGTATTTTTATGAGGATAGCATTGAACCTATAAATTACTTTGGGCAGTATGGCCATTCTCACGATATTTACTCTTCCTACCCATGAGCATGGAATGATTTTTTTTCTTTCCATTTGTTTGTTCCTCTCTTATTTCCTTGAGCAGTGGTTGGTAGTTCTCCTTGAAGAGGTCCTTTACGTCCCTTGTAAATTCTATTTCTGGGTTTTTTATTTTCTTTGTAGCTATTGTGAATGGGAGTGCATTCATGATTTGGCTCTCTGTCTATTATTGATGTGTAAGAATGCTTGTGATTTTCGAACATTGATTTCGTATTCTGAGACGTTGATGAAATTCCTTATCAGCTTAAGGAGTTTTGAGGCTGAGACAATGGGGGTTTCTAAATTTACAATCATGTCAACTGCACACAGAGACAATTTGACTTCCTCTCTTTCTATTTGAATAACTTTATTTCTTTCTTTTGCCTGATTTCCCTGACCAGAGCTTCCAATACTATGCTGAATAGAAGTAGTGAGAGAGGGCATCCTTGTGCTGTGCCAGTTATTCAAGAAAATGCTTCCAGCTTTTGACATTTGGTATGAGATTGGCTGTGGGTTTGTAATAAATGGCTCTTATTATTTTGAGATATGCTCCATCAATACCTAGTTTATTGAGAGCTTTTAGCATGAAGAAGTTCTAAATTCTATCAAAGTCCTTTTCTGCATCTATTGAGATAATCATATTTTTTATTGGTTCTGATTATATGATGGATTACGTTTGCTGATTTTCATATGTTGAATAAGCCTTGCATCACAGGAATGAAGCTGATTTGCTCCTGGTGGATAAGTTTTTTCGATATGTTGCTGGATTCGGTTTACCAGTATTTTATTGAGAAAGTTTGCATAAATGTTTATCAGAAATATTGGCCTGACATTTTCTGTTTTTGTTGTGACTTTGCCAGGTTTCGGAATCAAGATGATGCTGGCCTTGTGAAATGAGTTGGACGGGAGTCCCCTTTTTTTTATTTCTTTGGAATAGATTAGAAAGAATAGTACCAGCTCTTCCTCACACCTCTGGTAGAATCTGGATGTGAATCCATCTGGTCCTGGGCTTCTTTTTTGGTTGGTAGGCTTTAATTACTGCCTCAATTTCAGAACATGTTATTGGTCTATTCAGGGATTAGACTTCTTCATGGGTTAGTCTTGGGGGGTGTATGTTTCCAGAAATGTGTCCATTTCTTCTAGATTTTCTAGTTTATTCTCATAGAGGTGTATATAATATTCTCTGATGGTAGTTTGTATTTCTGTGAGATCACTGGTGATATTCCCTTTATCATCTTTTTATAGCACCTATTTGATTCTTCTCTCTTTTCTTTATTATTAATCTGGCAAGTTGTTTATCTATATTGCTCATATTTTTGAAAAACTACCTCTTGGATTCATTGATTTATTTTTTGAAAGAGTATTGTGTATCTTTATCTCTTTCAGTTCTGCTCTGATATTAGTTATTCCTTGTCTTCTGATTGTTTTTAAATTTGTTTGCTCTTGTTTCTCTAGTTCTTATAATTGTGATGTTAGGGTGTTGATTTTAGATCTTTCTGGCTTTCTGCTGTGAGCATTTATTGCTATAAATGTTCCCCTACACACTGCTTTAGCTGTGTCCCAAAAATTCTGGTATGTTGTATCTTTGTTCTCATTGGTTTCAAAAAACTTATTTATTTCTGCCTTAATTTTGTTATTTACCCAGTAGTCATTCAGGAGCACGTTGTTCAGTTTTCACATACTTGTGTGGTTTTTAGTGAGGTTCTTAATACTGAGTTTTAGTTTGATTCCACTGTTTTTGTCTGTGAGAATTTGTTATGATTTCCATTATTTTGCATTTGCTGAAGAGTGTTTTACTTACAATTTTAAGTGATCGATTTTAGAATAAGTGCTATGTGGAAAATGGTTAATTAGGAGCAGTTCAGGATTGCAGCTCCCAGTGAAAGCACAGAGGGTGAGTGGACACTGCATTTCCGGATGGATTTTTATTGTCCACAGACCAGGAGATTCCCAGGCGGAGGAGCCCCACGGGTCACCAGGGCGGCTGTTTTGGCTAGCATGGTGGGTCTCCACACAAAATAAATGGGTCTCGGTGCCATTTTAGCTGGTGATTGGAGCTCCTTGGAGACAGAGTCACCGATTCAAATGATAAAAAGGGGACTGAAACAGGGAGCCAGGCCAGGAGATTACCAGGCAAAAAAGCACCATGAATCTCCACGTGGCTGTTTCAGCTGGTGCAATGGGTTGCCGCATGGGAAATCACAGAGATCCCGGCGCCTTTTCAACAGGCAACTGGAATGCCTGGGAGACAGAGTCACTCATTCAACTGAAAAAAAGGGGACTGAAACAGGGAGCCAGATCAGGAGATTCCCAGGAGAAAAAGCATCAAGAGTCTCCAGTAGCTGTTTCAGCTGGTGCAGCAGGTCTACGCACAGGAAATCACACAAATCCGGGCACCATTTCAACTGGTGACTGGGATGCCTGGGAGACAGACTGGCCCATAAAACTGAAAAAAAAGGGGGTCTGAGGCAGGGAGTAAGGTGATCAGGCTCAGCCAGTCCCGCACCCACAAAACAGCAATCTGAAATGCTCTGGATTGAGAAATTCACAGCAAGCACAGCTGAACCTGAGATGGTCCAGCTCTGTGGAGGAGGGGCATCTGCCATTACCGAAGCAGTCCACCACTACTGAGGTAGTCCACCATTGCTGAGGCAGCCTCCCATTGCCAAGGCAGTATGCCATTATAGAGAGAGTCCACCATTAGAGAGGTGGGCCACCATTGCCAAGGCAGTTCTAACTATACCCCTATAAACAGGACTACAGGGAAGTTTACAAGGAAGCTGGGCAGAGCCTACAGCAGCTCAGCAAAGCCTCTGCAGGCAGACTGTGACTAGGCTACACCTTGCTGTGCAGGGCAGCCCTAAAGAGGCAGCAGAACTACAGCAACTTATAAATAAAGCCCTAACTCCCTGGAACAGAGCACCTGGGGAAAAAAAAGTCGTCTATGAGTTCTGCTGCAGCAGACTTCAATGTACCAACCAAGCAGCTCTGAATGGAAAAACGGAGCTCACAGCTCAGCACTTGAGCTGCTATAAAGGACAGACTGTCTCCTCAAGCAGCTCCCTGACCCCCAGTATATCCAAAGAGTCAGCTCATAAAGGAGAGCTCAGATTACCATCTGGCAGGTATCCTTCTGGGACAAAGATAGCAGAAGAAGAAGCTGTCAGCAACCCTTACTGTTCTGCAGCCCTGCAGGTGATCCCCAGGCAAGCAAGGCCTGGAGTGGACCTCAGCAGTCCTACAGCAGAGGGGCCTGACTGGTAGAAGGTAAACTAAGAAACAGAAAGAAATAACATCATAAGCAACAAACAGGATGTCCACTCAGAAGCCCAATCTGAAAGTCAACAACTGCAGAGATGACAGGTAGATAAATCCACAAAGAAGGGAAGAGAACAGCACAAAAAGGATAAAAACACCCAAAACCAGAACGCCTCTCCTCCCACAAAGGATCACAACTCCTCACTAGCAAGAGAACAAGGCTGGATGAAGAATTAGTCTGATGAATTGACAGAAACAGGCTTCAGAAAGTGGGTAAAAAGAAACTTGTGTGAGCAAAAAGAACATGTTCTAACCAGATGTAAAGAAACTAAGAACCTTGAAAAAAGGTTTGACACAATGCTAACGAGAATAAACAGGTTAGCAAGGAATATAAGTGAATAGATGGAGCTGAAAACCACAACATGAGAACTTTGTGAAGCATACACAAGTTTCAACATTCAAATTGACCAAGCAGATGAAAGGATATCAGAGGTTGAAGATCAACTCAACGAAATAAAAGGAGAAGGCAAGATGAGAGAAAAAAGAGTAAAAAGAAATGAACTATGTGAAAAGACCTAATCTACATATGATAAGTGTACCTGAATGTGACGGAGAGAATGAATTCAAGCTAGAAAATACTCTTCAGGATATTATCCAGGAAAATTTCCCCAACCTAGCTAGGCAGGCCAATATTCAAGTCTAGGAAATATAGAGAACACCACAAAGATATTCCTCAAGAAGAGCAACCTCAAGGCACATAATCGTCAGATTCACCAGGGTTGAAATGAAAGAGAAAATGCTCAGTGCAGTGAGAGAGAAAGGTCGGGTTACCCACAGGGGAAGCTGATCAGATTCACAGCGGATCTCTTGAAAGAAACCCTACAAACCGAAAGAGAGTGGAGGCCAATATTCAACATCATTAAAGAAAAGAACTTTCAAACCAGAATATCATATCCAGCCAAATTAAATTTCATAAGTGAAGGAGAAATAAAATTCTTTACGGACAAGCAATTACTCAGAGATTTCATCACCATCAGGCTCGCTTTACAAGAATTCCTGAAAGAGGTAATAAACATAGAAAGAAGCAACCAGCACCAACCACTCCAAAAACATACCAAATGGTAAAGAGTATCAACACAATGAAGAAACTGCATCAACTAATGGGCAAAACAGCCAGCTAGCATCAAAATAGCAGGATCAAGTTCACACATAACAATATCAACCCTAAATGTAAATGGGCTAAATGCCCCAATCAAAAGACACAGACTGGCAAATTGGATAAAAAGCCAAAACCCATCAGTGTGCTGTATCCAGGAAACCCATCTCACATGCAAAGATACACAAAGGTTCAAAATAAAGGGATGGAGGAAGATTTACCAAGCAAATGGAGGGCAAAAAAAAAAAAAAAAAAAAAAAAAGCAGGAGTTGCAATTCATGTCTCAGATAAAATAGACATTAAACCAACAAAGATCAAAAGAGACAAAGAAGGACATTACATAATGGTAAAAGGATCAATGCAACAAGAAGAGCTAACGATCCTAAATATATATGCCCCCAATACAGGAGCACCCAGATACATAAAGCAAGTTCTTAATGACTTACAAAGAGACTTAGACTCCCACACAATAATAGTGGGAGATTTTAACATCCCATTGTCAGTATTAGACAGATCAACCAGACACAAAATTAACAAGGATATCCAGAACTTGAACTCAGACCTGGAACAAGCAAACCTAATACACATTTACAGAACTCTACACCCCAAATCCACAGAATATACATTCTTCTCAGCACCACATGACACCTACTCTAAAATTGACCATAAAATTGGAAGTAAATCACTCCTCAGCAAATGCAAAATAATGGAAATCATAACAAACAGTCTCTCAGACCACAGTGCAATCAAGCTAGAACTCAGAATTCAAAAACTAACTCAGAACTGCACAGCTTCATGGAAAATGAACAACTGACTCTTCAATGTTGACTGGATAAACAATGAAATGAAGGTAGAAAGAAAGATGTTCTTTGAAACCAATGAGAATGAAGACACTACATACCAGAATCTCTGGGACACATTTAAAGCAGTCTCTAGAGGAAAATGTATAGCAATAAATGCCCACATGAGAAACAAGGAAAGATCTAAAATTGACACCTTATTGTCAAAATTGAAACAGCTAGAGGAACAAGATCAAAAAAATCTCAAAACCTAGCAGAAGACAAGAAATAACAAAGATCAGAGCAGAACTGAAGGAGATAGAGACACAAAAACCCTTCATAAAATCAATAAATCCAGGAGTGGTTTTTCGAAAAGATGAACAAAATAGACAGACCACTAGCCAGATTAATAAAAAAGAAGAGAGAGAACAATCAAATAGATGCAATAAAAAACGATAAATGGAATATAACCACAGATTCCACAGAAATACAAACTGTCATCAGAGATTATTACAAATAATGCTATGCACATAAACTAGTAATCCTGGAAGTAATGGATAAATTCCTGGACACTTCCATCCTCCCCAGCCTAACCAGGAAGGAGTAGAAACCCTGAATAGTGCAATAACAAGGGCTTAAGTTGAGGCAGCAATTAATAGCCTACCCACCAAAAAAAGCCCAGGTCCAGATGGGTTCACAGCCGAATTCTACCAGAAATACAAAGAGGAGCTGGTGCCATTCCTTCTGAAACTACTCCAAATAATCCAAAAAGAGGAAATACTTCCCAAATCATTTTATGAGACCATCATCCTGATACTAAAACTCGCCAGAGACTCAACAAGGAAAGAAAACTTAAGCCAATATCCATGATTAACATAGATGCAAAAATCTTCAATCAAATACTGGCACACCGATTGCAGCAGCACATCCAAAAGCTAATCCACCATGATCAAGTAGCCTTCATCCCGGGGATGCAAGGCTGGTGCAACATACACAAGTCTATAAACATCATTCAACACATAAACAGAACCAAAGACAGAAACACATGATTATCTCAACTGATGCATAGAAGGCCTTTGAAAAAAATTCAACAGCGCTTTATGTTAAAAACCCTCAATAAACTAGGTATTGATGGAACATATCTCAAAATAGTAAAAGCTATTTATGAACAAACCAACAGCCAATGTCAAACTGAATGGGCAAAAACTGGAAGAATTCCCTTTGAAATCTGGCACTAGACAAGGATGCTCTCTCTCACCACTCCTATTGAATATAGTATTGGAAGTTCTAGCCAGAGCAATCAGGCAAGAAAAAGAAATAAAGGGTAATCAATTAGGAACGGAGGAAGTCAAATTGTCTCTATTTCCAGACAACAGAGTTGTATATTGAGAAGACCCCATTGTCTCACCCAAAATCTCCTGAAACTGATAAGCAACTTCAGCAGTCTCAAGATACAAAACCAATGTTCAAAATCACAAGCATTCTTATATACCAATAACAGACTTAAAAAGAGCCAAATCAAAAGCGAACTGCCATTCACAATTGCTACAAAGAGAATAAAATACCTAGGAATATAACTAACAAATGATGTAAAGGAACTCTTCAAGGAGAACTACAAACCACTACTCAACGAAATAAGAGAGGACACAAACAGATCGAGAAACATTCTCTGCTGTTGGTTCGGAAGAATCAATACCATGAAAACGTCCATACTGCCCAAAGTAATTTACAGATTCAATGTTATCGCCATCAAGCTACCAATGACCTTCTTCACAGAACTGGAAAAATACACCTTAAACTTCATATGGAACCAAAAGACAGCCTGCAGAGCCAAGTCAATTCTAAGAAAAAAGAACAAAGGTGGAGGCAACACACTACCTGACTTCAAACTATACTACAAGGCTACAGTAATCAAAACAGCATGGGACTGGTACCAAAACAGAGATATAAAGCAATGGAACAGAACAGAGGCCTCAGAGGCAACACCACACATCTACAACCATCTGATATTTGACAAATCTGACAAAAGCAAGCAATGGGGAAAGGATTCCCTGTTTAATAAATGGTGTTGGGAAAACTGGCTAGCCATGTGCAGAAAGCAGAAACTGGACCCCTTCCTGATGCCTTATACTAAAATTAACTCTAGAAGGATTAAAGACTTAAAGATAAGACCTAACACCACAAAAACTCTAGAAGAAAACCTAGGCAAAACCATTCAGGACATAGGCATAGGCAAGGACTTCATGACTAAAACACCAAAAGCATTGGCAACAAACAGCAAAATAGACAAATGGGACCTAATCAAACTCCACAGCTTCTGCACAGCAAAAGAAACAGTCATTAGAGTGAATTGGCAACCAACAGAATGGGAAAAAATTTTTGCAATATACCCATCTGACAAAGGGCTATTATCCAGAATCTATAAAGAATTAAAACAGATTTACAAGAAAAAAACGAACAAGCCCATTCAAAAGTGGGCGAAGGATATGAACAGACACTTTAGAAAAAAAGGCATATATGAGGCCAACAAACATATGAAAAAATGCTCATCATCACTGGTCATTAGAGAAATGCAAATCAAAACTACATTGAGATACCTTCTCACGCCAGTTAGAATGGTGATCATTAAAAAATCTGGAGACAACAGATGCTGGAGAGGATGTGAAGAAATAGGAACACTTTTACACTGTTGGTGGGAATGTAAATTAGTTCAACCATTGTGGAAAACAGTGTGGCAATTCCTCAAGGACCTAGAAATAGAAATTCCACTTGACCCAGCAATCCTATTCCTGGGTATATATGCAAAGGATTATAAATCATTCTACCATAAGGACACATGCACACGAATGTTCATTGCAGCACAGTTTACAATAGCAAAGACCTGGAACCAACCCAAATACCCATAGATGATAGACTGGACAGGGAAAATGTGGCTCATATATATCATGGAGTATTATACAGCCATCAAAAATGATGAGTTTGTGTCCTTTGTAGGGATATGGATGAACCTGGAAACCGTCATTCTCAGCAAACTGACACAGGAACAGAAAATCAAACACCACATGTTCTCACTCATAGGCGGGTGTTGAACAATGAGAACACATGGACACAGGGATGGGAGCATCACACACTGGGGTCTGTCGGGGGGAAATAGGGGAAGGACGGCAGGGGGTGGGGAGTTGGGGAGAGACAGCACGGTGAGAAATGCGAGATATAGGTGATGGGGAGGAAGACAGCAAGTCACAGTGACATGTGTCTACCTAAGGAGCAATCTCACATATTCTTCACATGTACCCCAAAACCTAAAATGCAATAAAAAAAGAATAAGTGCTATGTGTTCCTTAGAGGAATGTATATTCTGTTGATTTGGGGTGGAGAATTCTGTAGATGTCTCTTAGGTTCACTTGGTCCAGAGCTATGTTCAAGTCCTGAATATTCTTGTTTTCTGTCTTTTTGATCTGTCTAATGTTGACAGTGGGGTGTTAAAGTCTCCCGCTATGATTGTGTGGGAGTCTAAGTCTCTTTGTAAGTCTCTGAGAACTTGCTTTCTGAAACTGGTGCTCCTGTATTGGGTGAATATATATTTAGGGTAGTTATCCCTTCTTTTTGCTTTGATCATTTTACCATTATGTGATGCTCTTCTCTGTTTTGTTTTGTTGGTTTGTTTGTTTGATCTTTGTTGGTTTAAAGTCTGTTTTATCACAGACTAGGATTGCAGCCCCTGCTTTTTTTTGTTTTCCATTTGCTTGGCAAATATTCCTGCATCCCTTTGTTTTAAACCTATCTGTGTCTTTGCACAGCACACTGATGGGTCCTGACTCTTTATCCAATTTGCAAGTCAGTGTCTTTTAATTGGAGAATTTAGCGCATTTACATTTAAGGTTAATATTATTAGGTGTAAAATTGATTCTGTCATAATGATGCTAGCTAATTATTTTACACATTAGTTGATGCTGTTTCTTCATAGTGTCATTGGTCTTTATATTTAGGTGTGTTTTTGCAGTGGCTAGTCCCAGTTTTTACTTTCCATATTTAGTGCTTTCTTCAGGAGCTCTTGTAAGGCAGGCCTGGTGGTGACAAAATCCCTCTGCATTTGCTTGTCTGGAAAGGATTTTATTTCTCATTTGCTTATGAAGCTTAGTTTGGCTGGATATAAAATTTTCGATTAAAAATTCTTTTCTATAAGAAAGTTGAATATTGGTCCCCACTCTCTTCTGGCTTGTAGGATTTCTGTAGAGACATTTGCTGTTAGTCTGACAGGTTTTCTTTGTAGGTAACCTGACTCTTCTTCCTAGCTGCCCTTAAGTTTTTTCCTGCCTTTCAACTTTGGAGAATCTGATTATGTTGTGTCTTGGGGTTGCTCTTCTTGAGGAGTATCTTAGTGGTGTTCTCTGTATTTCCTGAATTTGAATGTTGGCCTGTCATGCTAGGTTGGGGAAGTTTTCCTGGATAATATGCTGAAGCGTGTTTTCCAACTTGGTTCCATTGTCCGCATCACTTTCAAGGACTCCAATCAATAGTAAGTTTGTTCTTTTCACATATTCTCATATTTCTTGGAGACTTTTTTTTCTCCTTTTCATTTTTTTTTTTCTCTAATCTTGTCTTTACGCCTTCCTAGCATTGCTTTAGAAAATGCTCTTTTAGCTCAGGTAAGTTTTTTATTAGCCACCTTCTGAAGCCTACTTCTGTCATTTCATCAAACTCTTTCTCCATGCAGTTTTGTGCCCTTGATGGAGAGGAGTTGTGATAATTTGTAGGAGAATAAGCATTCTGGTTTTTGGAATTTTCAGAATTTTTGTGCTTTTTTTATCTCATATTAGTGGATTTACCTGCCTTTGATCTTTGAGGCTGATGACCATTGGATGGTGTTTTCTATGGGGGTCCTTTACATTGATGTTGATTTTGTTGCTTTCTTTTTGTTAGTTTTTCTTTGAACAGTCAGGACCCTCTTCTGCAGGTCAGCAGAAGTTTGTTGGAGGTCCACTCCAGACTCTATTTGCCTGGGTATCACCATCAGAGATTGCAGAACAGCAAAGATTGCTGCCTGCTTCTTCCTCTGAAAGTTTCATCCCATTAGGGCACCAGCTTGATGCCAACTAGAGCTCTCTTATATGGGGTGTCTATCAAAACATATTGGGAGATCTCTCCCAGTCAGGAGACACTGGGGTTAAGGACCCACTTGAAGAAGCATTCTCCCCTTAGCAGAGCTCAAGTGCTGTGCTTGGAGAACCCCCACCCCTTGTCAGGATTTTCTGCTGTCCTCAGAGCCAGCAGGCAAAAGTGTTTAAGTTCACTGAAGCTGTGCCGACAGCTGCCCTTCTCCCAGGTGCTCTGTCCCAGGGAGATGGAAGTTTTATTTATAAGCCCCTGCCTTGGGATGCTGGCTTGCTTTCAGAGATTCCCTGCCCAGTGAGGAGAAATCTAGAGAGGTAGTCTGGCCACAGCTGTTTTGCCATACTGTATTGAGTTTTGTCCAGTCTGTACTTCCAGGCCTCTTTATCACTGTCAGGGAAAAACTGCGTAGTCAAGCCTCAGTAATGGTGGATGCCCCTCTTCTGACCAAGCTAGATTGTACCAGATTGACATCAGACTCCTGTGCTGGTAGTGAGAATTTCAAGCCAGTGGTTCTTAGCTTGCTTGTCTCCATGGGAGTGGAACCCACTGAGCAAGACCAATAGGCTCTCTGGCTTCAGCCCCCTTTCCAGGGGAGTGAATGGTTTTGTCTTGCTGGGGTTCCAAATGCCACTAGATTTCCAAAAGAAATTAAAAAAAAAAAAAAAAAAGAACTCTTGCAGCTAGGAGCTCAGTGTCTGCCCAAACGGCCACCCAGTTTTGTGCTTCAAACCCAAGTTCCTCGTGGTGTAGACACAAGAGGGAATCTCCTGTTCTGTGGATTGCAAAAACCATGGGAAAAGCATAGTATCTGGGCTGGATAGCACAGTCCCTCACAGCTTCCCTTGGCTGGAGGATGGAAGGCCCCTGTTCCTTGTACTTCCTGGTGAGGTGATGCCCCACTCTGCTTCTGATCCTTCTCCATGGTCTGCAACCACTGCCTAACCAGTCCCAATAAGATGAACAGGTTATCTCAGTTCGAAATGAAGAAATCACCCACCTTCTGCATTGGACTCACTGGGAACTGCAGACTGAAGCTGCTCCTATTGAACCATCTTGACATCTGTCTTTCTAGGTTTTCTTCTAGATTATTATTATTATTATTATTATTATTTAGATAGAGTCTTGCTTTTTCACCCATGTTAGGGTGCAGTGATTCAATCTCAATTCACTGCAATCTCTGCCTCCTAGCTTCAAGAGATTCTCCTGCCTTAGCCTCCCAAGTAGCAGGGATTACACAGCACCTGTCCAGCTGTTAGGATTTTTATAGCTTGAGGTCTTACATTTAAATATTTAATCTATCTTAAGTTAATTTATGTATATGGTGACGGGTAGAGATCCAGTTTCATTCTTCTGCATATGGCTGGCAAGCTATTACAGTGTCATTTATTGAATAGGAAGTCCTTTCCTCCATTGCTTACTTTTTCTCATTTTGTTGAAGATCAGATGGTTGTAGGTGGCAGGTTTATATCTGGGTTCTTGATTCTATTCCCTTGGTCTATGCATCTTTTTTTTTGTAGAAGTACCGTGCTGTTTTGATTACTGTAACCTTATACTACACTTGGAAGTTGAGCAATGTGATGCTTTTGAATTTGTTATTTCTGCTTAATATTGCTTTAGCTATTCAGGCTCTTTTTTGGTTCCAAATGAATTTCAGAATAATTTTGTCAAATTTTGTGAAAAATGGCATTAATATTTTGATAGGAATAGTATTGAAACTGTAACTTGCTTTGGGCAATATGGCCACTTTAACTAGATGGATTCTTCTCATCTATGAGCATAAAATATTTTCCATTTATTTGTGTTATCTCTGATTTCTTTTAGCTGTGTTTTGTATCTCTGCTTGTAAAGATTTTTAACTCATTGGATAGATGGTTTTCTAGGTATTCCTTTTTTTGTGGCTATTGTAAATAGGATTGTGTTCTTCATTTGGTTCTCAGCTAGAACAATATTGGTGTATAAAAATGTTAGTGATTTTTGTACATTTGTTTAATATCATAAAACTTTACTGCATACATTTATCAGTTCCGGGAGACTTGGCAGAGTCTTTAGGGTTTTTTAAGTGTTGAATCATATCAGTAAACAGAGAAGGTTTGACTTTCTCTCTTTTTATTTGGATGCCTTTTATTTATTCTCTTGCCTCATTGCCCTGGATAGTACTGGAAGTAGTATGTTAAATAGGAGTTGTGAGAGTGGGCATGCTTGTCTTGTTCCAGTTCCCAAGGGAAACTGATTCAGTTTTTGCTCATTCAGCATTATGTTGGCTGTGGTTTTGTCATAGATGGCTTTTACTATTTTTAGATATGTTACTTTAATGCTTAATCGGTTGAGAGCTTTTGTCATGAAGAAATGTTGGATTATATTACAGGCTTTTTCTACATCTGTTGAGATAATCATATAGTTTTTGCTTTTGATTCTATTTTGTGAATCACATTTACTTTTTTGTTTATGTTGAATCAACTTTGCATCTCAGAAATAAAACGTACATGACTGTGGTAGATTAAGTTTTTGATGTTCTGCTGGATTTAGTTTGCTAGAATTTGTTGAGAATTTTTTGCGCCTCTGTTCATTAGGGATCTTTACTTGAAGTTTTTTTTGTTTGTTTGTTTGTTTTGCTTTTTAATAAATGAACAGATTTTGGTATCAGAATGGTGCTGGATCTATATAATTTGTTAGGGAGAAAGATCTCTTCTTTGATTTTCTTGGAAAACTGTCAGTAGGATTTGTATCAGTTCTTCCTTATATGTCTGATAGAATTTGGCCATGAATCCATGGTCCTGGGCTCTTTTTCATTGGTAAGTTTTTAATTACTGATTCAATTTCTACACTTGTTATTTATGTGTTGATGTCTTCACGTTTATCACGGATTCTATAATGGGAGGTTGTGTGTTTCTAGGAATTTATCCAATTTCTCTATATTTTCTGACTTATGTGCACAAAGGTGTTTTGTATGGTCTCTAAGGAATTTTAATACTTTTGTGGAATCAGTTGTAATGCCATCTTTGTCATTTCTCATTGTGCTCATTTGGATTTATTATTATTATTATTTCTTGTTAGACTAGCTAATGGTATATCAATCTTGTTAATTATTTTGAAGAATCAATACTTGGCTTCATTTATCTTTTTTATGGCATTTTGGGTCACAATTATCTCATTTCTCTGATTTAGTTGTTTGTTTTCTACTACTACATTTGGAGCTGGATGTTTGGTTTTCTTGTTTATCTGGCTGTGTTATTAGGTTGTTAATTTGAAATCATTTTAACCTCTTGATGAATGTGTTCAGTACAAAAAATTTGTCTCTTATCACTGCTTTAATTGCATCTATAAGATTTGGTAAGCTGTGTCTCCTATTTCATTAATTTCAAAGTAATTTTTGATTACTGTCTTAATTTTGCTTATTGTCCATGAGTTATTCAAAGGAAAATTGTTTAATTTCCATTTTTTGGTAGTTTTGAGAGATCTTGGCATGGATTTCTTCTTTTATTAGATTATGATCTGAGAGAATGTGTGGTATGTTTTTTATTTCTTTGAATTTATTGTGATTTGATTTATGTCCCAGGATGTGGTAGACCTTACAATATGTTCTGTGTACGGATGAGAAAAATACATACTCTGTGGTTGTTGCGTGGAATACTCTGTAGATGTGCATTAGGACCAATTGATCAAGTGTCAAGTTTAAATCCAGAATTTATTTGTTAGGTTTCTTCCTCGGTGGTCTGTCTAACTCTGTCAATGCGATGTTAAAGTTCTCCATTATTATTTGTGGATATCTAAATCTTTCCATAAACGTCTGTTCATATACTTCTCCCACTTTTGGATGGGTTTTTTTTTCTTTTAAATCTGTTTTAGTTCTTTTTTTTTTTTTAGTGCATTTTAGGTTTTGGGGTACATGTGAAAATCATGCAAGGTTGTTGCATAGGTGAATACGTGGCAGTGTGATTTGCTGCCTTCCTCCCCTTCACCTATATATGGCATTTCTCCCCATGCTATCCCTCACCAAATCCCCACCCCCCTCTGTCCCACCACTCCCCCCCAACAGACCCCAGTGTACAGTGCTCCCCTCCCTGTGTCCATGTGTTCTCATTGTTCAACAACCACCGATGAGTGAGAACATGTGGTGTTTGATTTGGTGTTCTTGTGTCAGTTTGCTGAGAATGATGGTTTTCAGGTTCATCCATGACCCTACAAAGGACGCAAACTCATGGTTTTTGATGGCTGCATAATATTCCATGGTGTATATGTGCCACATTTTTCCTGTCCAGTCTATCATTGATGGGCCTTTGGGTTGGTTCCAGGTCTTTGCTATTGTAAACTGTGCTGCAATGAACATTCGTGTGCATGTGTCCTTATACTAGAATGATTTATAATGCTTTGGATATATACCCAGTTATGGGATTGCTGGGTCAAATGGAATTTCTATTTCTAGGTCCTTGAGGAATCGCCACACTGTTTTCCACAATGGTTGAACTAATTTACACTCCCACCAACAGTGTAAAAGTGTTCCTATTTCTCCATATACTCTCCAGCATCTCTTGTCTCCAGATTTTTTAATGATCGCCATTCTAACTGGCATGAGATGGTATCTCAATGTAGTTTTGATTTGCGTTTCTCTAATGACCAGTGATGCTGAGCATTTTTTCATATGCTTGTTGGCCTCATGTATGTCTTCTTTTGTAAATTACCTATTCATATCCTTCGTCCATTTTTGAAAGGGCTTGTTTGTTTTTTTTCTTGTAAATCTTTTTTAGCTCGTTGGAATTTCTGGATATCAGCCCTTTGTCAGACGGGTAGGCTGCAAAAATTTTTTCCCATTCTGTTGGTTGCCGATTCACTCTATTGACTGTTTCTTTCACTGTACAGAAGCTGTGGAGTCTCATCAGGTCCCATTTGTCTATTGTGGCTTTTGTTGCCAATGCTTTTGGTCTTTTGGTCATAAAGTCCTTGCCTACTCCTATGTCCTGAATGGTTTTGCCTTGGTTTTCTTCAAGGGTTTTTATGGTGTTAGGTCTCATGTTTAAGTCTTTAATCCATCTGGGGTCAATTTTAGTGTAAGGTGTCAGGAAGGGGTCCAGTTTCTGCTTTCTGTATATGGCTAGCCAGTTTTCCCAACACCACTTATTGAACAGGGATTCCTTTCCCCATTGCTTGTTTTTGTCGGGTTTGTCAAAGATCGGGTCGTTGTAGATATGTTGTGTCACCTCCGACGCCTCTGTTCTCTTCCATTGGTCTATATCTCTGTTTTGGTACCAGTATCATGCTGTTTTGATTACTGTAGCCTTGTAGTATAGTTTAATGTCCGGTAGGGTGATGCCTCCTGCTTTGTTCTTTTTGCTTAGAATTGACTTGGCTATGCAGGCTCTCTTTTGGTTCCATATGAAGTTTAAGGTGGTTTTTTCCAGTTCTGTGAAGAAGGTCATTGGTAGCTTGATGGGGATAGCGTTGAATCTGTAAATTACTTTGGGCAGTATGGCCATTTTCACGATATTGATTCTTCCTAACCATGAACATGGAATGTTTCTTCATCTGTTTGTGTTCTCTCTTATTTCGTTGAGCAGTGGTTTGTAGTTCTCCTTGAACAGGTCCTTTACGTTCCTTGTTAGTTGTATTCCTAGGTATTTTATTCTCTTTGTAGCAATTGTGAATGGCAGTTCGTTCTTGATTTGGCTCTCTTTAAGTCTGTTATTGGTGTATAGGAATGCTTGTGATTTTTGCACATTGATTTTGTATCCTGAGACTTTGCTGAAGTTGCTTATCAGTTTCAGGAGATTTTGGGCTGAGACGATGGGGTCTTCTAGATATACAATCATGTTGTCTGCAAATAGAGACAATTTGACTTCCTCCTTTCCTAATTGAATACCCTTTATTTCCTTTTCTTGCCTGATTGCTCTGGCTAGAACTTCCAGTACTATATTGAATAGGAGTGGTGAGAGAGGGCATCCTTGTCTAGTGCCAGATTTCAAAGGGAATGCTTTCAATTTTTGCCCATTCAGTATGATATTGGCTGTTGGTTTGTCGTAAATAGCTTTTATTATTTTGAGATACGTTCCATCGATACCTAGTTTATTGAGAGTTTTTAGCATAAAGGGCTGTTGAATTTTGTCGAAGGCCTTCTCTGCATCAATTGAGATAATCCTGTGGTTTTTGTCTTTGGTTCTGTTTATGTGGTGAATTACATTTATAGACTTGGGTATATTGAACCATCCTTGCATCCCCGGGATGAATCCTACTTGATCATGTTGGATAAGATTTTTGATGTGCTGTTGCGATCGGCTTGCCTGTATTTTATTGAAGATTTTTGCATCTATGTTCATCATGGATATTGGCCTGTAGTTTTCTTTTCTTGTTGAGTCTCTGCCGGGTTTTGGTATCAGGATGATGTTGGTCTCATAAAATGATTTGGGAAGGATTCCCTCTTTTTGGATTATTTGGAATAGTTTCAGTAGGAATGGTACCAGTTCCTCTTTGTATGTCTGGTAGAATTCGGCTGTGAACCCATCTGGACCTGGGCTTTTTTGGGGTAGTAGGCTCTTAATTGCTGCCTCGACTTCAGCACTTGTTATTGGTCTATTCAGGATTTCGACTTCTTCCTTGTTTAGGCTTGGGAGGAGGCAAGTGTCCAGGAATTTATCCATTTCTTCCCGGTTTTCTAGTTTATGTGCATAGAGTTGCTTGTAATAATCTCTGATGATGGTTTGAATTTCTGTGGAATCTGTGGTGATATCCCCTTTATCATTTTTTTATTGCATCTATTTGGTTATTCTCTTTTCTTTTTTATTAGTCTGGCTAGTGGTCTATTTTGTTGATCTTTTCAAAAAACCAGCTGCTGGATTTATTGATTTTTTGTAGGGTTTTTCGTGTCTCTATCTCCTTCAATTCTGCTTTGATCTTAGTTATTTCTTGTCTTCTGCTAGGTTTTGAGTTTTTTTGATCTTGCTCCTCTAGCTCTTTCAATTTTGACGATAGGGTGTCAATTTTAGATCTCTCCTTTCTTCTCAAGTGGGCACTTATTGCTATATATTTTCCTCTAGAGACTGCTTTGAATGTGTCCCTGAGATTCTACTGTGTGGTGTCTTTGTTCTCGTTGGTTTCGAAGAACATCTTTATTTCTGCCTTCATTTCAGTGTTTATCCAGTCTACATTCAGGAGAAAGTTGTTCATTTTCCATGAAGCTGTGCGGTTCTGGTTTGGTTTCTGAATTCTGAGTTCTAACTTGATTGCACTGTGGTCTGAGAGACTGTTTGTTATGGTTTCCATTCTTTTTCATTTGCTGAGGAGTGATTTACTTCCAATTATGTAGTCAATTTTAGAGTACGTGTTATGTGGGGCTGAGAAGAATGTATATTCTGTGGATTTGGGCTGGAGGGTTCTGTAAATGTCTATTAGGTTTGCTTGTTCCAGGTCTGAGTTCAAGTCCTGGATATCCTTATTAATTTTCTGTCTCGTTGATCTGTCTAATATTGACAATGGGGTGTTGAAGTCTCCCACTATTATTGTGTGGGTGTCTAGGTCTCCTTGTAACTCTTTAAGAACTTTCCTTATGTATGTGGGTGCTCCTGTATTAGGTGCATATATATTTAGGATTGTTAGCTTTTCTTGTTGCATTGATCCCTTTGCCATTATGTAATGTCCTTCTTTGTCTCTTTTGATCTTTGTTGCTTTAAAGTCTATTTTATCAGAGATGAGAATTGCAACTCCTGCTTTTTTTTTGCTCTCCGTTTGCTTGGTAAATCTTCCTCCATCCCTTTATTTTGAGCCTTTGTGTATCCTTGCATGTGAGGTGGGTTTCCTGGATACAGCACACTGATGGGTTTTGGCTTTTTATCCAATTTGCCAGTCTGTGTCTCTTAATTGGGGCATTTAGTCCATTTACATTTATGGTTAATATTTTTATGTGTGAATTTGATCCTGTCATTTTGATGGTAGTTGGCTGTTTTGCCCATTGGTTGATGCAGATTCTTCATTGCATTGATGCTCTTTACCATTTCGTGTGTTTTTGGAGTGGCTGGTTCTGGTTGTTCTTTTCTATGTGTAGTGCCTCCTTCAGGAGCTCTTGTAAAGCTGGTCTGGTGGTGATGAAATCTCTGAGTTCTTGCTTGTTCACAAAGGATTTTATTTTTCCTTCACTTATGAAGCTTAGTTTGGCTGGATATGAAATTCTGGGTTGAAAATTCTTTTCTTTAAGGATGTTGAATATCGGCCCCCTGTCTCTTCTGGCCTGTAGGGTTTCTGCTGAGAGATCTGCTATGAGTCTGATGGGCTTCCCTTTGTGGGTAACCTGACCTTTCTCTCTGGCTGCTCTTAGTATTTTCTCCTTCATTTCAACCCTGGTGATTCTGATGATTATGTGCCTAGGTGTTGCTCTTCTAGGGGAATATCTTTGTGGTGTTCTCTGTATTTCCTGGGCTTGAATATTGGCCTTCCTTTCTAGGTTGGGGAAGTTTTCCTGGATAATATCCTGGAGAGTATTTTCCAGCTTGGATGCATTCTCTTCGTCACATTCAGGTACCCCTATCAAACGTAGATTAGGTCTTTTCACATAGTCCCATATTTCTTGTTGGCTTTGTTCATTCTTTTTTACCCTGTTTTATCTAATCTTGCCTTCTCGTTTAATTTCATTGAGTTGATCTTCTACCTCTGATATCCTTTCTTCTGCTTGGTCAATTCGGCTGTTGAAACTTGTGCATGCTTCGCGAAGTTCTCATGTTGTGTTTTTCAGCTCCATCAATTCACTCATATTCCTCTCTATGTTGTCCATTCTCGTTAGCATTTCATCAAGTCTTTTTTCAACGTTCTTAGTTTCTTTGCATTGGGTTAGAACATGTTCTTTTAGCTCATGAAAGTTTCTTATTATCCACTTTCTGAAAGCTGATTCTGTCATTTCATCACACTCATTCTCCATTCAGTCTTGTTCCCTTGCTGGTGGGGAGTTGTGCTCCCTTGTAGGAGGAGAAGTGTTCTGATTTTGGGTGTTTTCATCCTTTTTGCGCTGGTTTCTTCCCATCTTTGTGGATTTATCCGCCTATCGACTTTGTAGTTGCTGTCTTTCTGATTTTGGTAATTTTAAGTCTGCAGCAGCAGAACTCATAAACCCCCTTTTTCTTCCCTCCCGGTGTTCTGTCCCAGGGAGTTAGGGCTTCATGATTTTCCGCTGTCTTGTTGTTGCTTTCCCTGCCCACAAGGTGGCAGCCTAGTCGCACTCAGCCTGCAGAGGCTTCACTGAGCTGTTGTGGGCTCCGCCCAGATTCCTTGTGAACTTCTCTGCAGTCCTGTTTATATGGGTGTAGTTAGAACTGCTTCCGCTATGTTGGCCCGCCCCGGTAGTGAGGGAGTCTCTGTAGTCACGGGTTACCTTGGTTATGGCAAATTGCCCTGGGAACTTCAGGGTGTGTCCCAATGGAGGACGCCCCTCCCCCACAGAGCTGGACCAACCCGGGTTCAGTTGTGTTTCCTGTGGCACTTTCTTTGCCCTGGAATCTCCTGGCTTGACTCCCTGTTTCAGCTCCCCTTGCTGGCTTACAGGGGACTCATTCGCACTCACTCTGCAGAAGGAGCTGCTGCTCCCTACCTCAGGGTGCAGGCCTAGCGGCAGCGTCACTCAAGCCAGCAGCGCTGGTGACCTGTGGTGCTCTTCCCCTTGTGAATCTCCTGGTCTGTGGGCAGTAAATATCCATCTGGAAATGCGGCGTCCACTCACCCTCTGTGCTTTCTCTCGGAGCTGCAATTGTGAGTTCCTCCTAATCAGCCATCTTGGATCTCTCTTCTGTTTTAGTTCTTTATAGATTCTGGATATTAGCCCTTTGTCAGATGGGTAGATTGTAAAAATTTTTTCCCATTCTATTGGTTGCTGGTTCACTCTAATGATTTTTTTTTTTTTTTTCTGTACAGAAGCTCTGGGGTTTAATTAGGTCCCATTTGTCTATTTTGAGTTTTGTTGTCAATGCTTTTGGTGTTTTAGTCATGAAGTCCTTGCCTATGCCTATGTCCTCAATGGTTTTGCCTGGGTTTTCTTTTAGGCTTTTTATGGTGTTAGGTCTTATGTTTAAGTCTTTAATCAATCTGGAGTTAATTTTAGTGTAAGGTGTCAGGAAGGGGTCTAGTTTCTGCTCTCTGCACGTGGCTATCCAGTTTTCCCAACACCATTTATTAAAAAAGGAATCATTTCCCCATTGCCTGTTTCAGTTAGGTTCATCAAAGATCAGATGGTTGTAGATGTGTGGTGTTGCCTCCAAGGCCTCTGTTCTGATCCACTGGTCTATACGTGTGTTTTGGTATCAGTACCATGCTCTTTTGATGACTGTAGCTTTGTAGTACAGTTTAAAATCAGGTAGCTGATGCCTCCAGCTTTGTTCCTTTTGTTTAGGATTGTCTTGGCTATACAGGCTCTCTTTTGGTTCCATATGAAGTTTAAGGTGGCTTTCTCCAGTCCTGTGAAGAAGGTCATTGGTAGCTTAATGGGGATAGGTATTGAATCTATAAATTACTTTGGGCAGTATGGACATTTTCATGATATTGATTCTTCATAAACATGAGCATGGAGTTTTTCTCCATTTGTTTATATCCTGTTTTATTTTCTTGAGTCGTGGTTTGTAGTTCTCCTTGAAGAGTTCCTTTACATCCTTTGTTAGTTGTATTCCTAGGTATTTTAGTCTCTAGCAATTGTGAATGGGAGTTTGCTCATGATTTGGCTCTCTGTTTGTCTGTTATTGATGTATAGAAATGCTTGTGAATTCTGTGCATTGATTTTGTATTCTGAGACTTTGCTGAAGTTGCTTATCAGTTTAAGGAGATTTTGGGCTGAGATGATAGGGTCTCCTAAGTATACAATCAGGTCCTCTGCAAATAGAGACAATTTGACTTCCTCTTTTCCTAATTGAATACCTTTTTCTTGCCTAATTACTCTGGGTAGAACTTCCAAAACTATATTTAATAGGAGGGGTGACAGGGCATCCTGGTCTAGTGCCAGATTTATAAGGAAATACTTCCAATTTTTGCCCATTCAGTATGATATTGGCTGTAGGTTTGTCATAAATAGCTTTTATTATTTTTAGATATGTTCCTTCGATACCTAGTTTATTGAGAGTTTTTAGGATAATGACTGTAGAATTTTGTCGAAGACCTTCTCTGCATCTATTGACATAATCATACGGTTTTTGTCTCTGCTTCTGTTTATGTGTTGGATTACATTTATAGACTTGCTTATGTTCAACCAGCCTTGCGTCCCTGGGATGAAGTCTCCTTGTTCGTGATGGATAAGCTTTTTGATGTGCTGTTGCAATTGGTTTGCCAGTATTTTACTGAAGATTTTTGCATCTATGTTCATCATGGATATTGGCCATACGTTTTCTTTTTCTGTTGAGTCTCTGCTGGGTTTTGGTATTAGGATGTTGTTGGTCTCATAAAATGATTTGGGAAGGATTTCCTCTTTTTGAATTGTTTGGAATAGTCTCAGAAGGAATGGTACCAGCTCCTCTTTGTACGTCTGGTAGAACTCAGCTGTGAGCCCGTCTACACCTGGACTTTTTTTGATTGGTAGGCTATTAATTGCAGCCTCAACTTCAGCCCTTGTTATTGGTCTGTTCATGGTTTCAGCTTCTTCCTGGTTTAGGCTTGGGAGGGTGCAGCTGTCCAGGAATTTATCCATTTCCTCCAGGTTTACTGGTTTTGTGCATAGAGTTATTGATAGTAGTCTCTGATTGTATTTTGTATTTCTGTGGAGTCAGTGGTGATATCATCTTTATCATTTTTAATTGCATCTATTTGATTCTTCTCCCTTTTCTTTTTTATTAATCTGGCCAGCGATCTGTCTACTTTGTTGATGTTTTCAAAAAAATAGCTCATGGATTTATTGATTTTTTGAAGGTTTTTTTTGTGTGTCTTTCTTTCCTTCAGTTCTGCTCTGGTCTTAGTTATCTCTTGTCTTCTGCTAGCTTTTGAGGTTTTTTTTTTTTTTTGTAATCTTTCTCCTCTAACTCTTTCAATTTTGACAATAGGGTCTCGATTTCAGATCTGTCCTCCCTCCTCTGTTGGACACTTATTGCTTTAAATTTCCCTGTAGGCATTGTTTTAAATGTGTACCAGAGATTCTTGTATGCTGTGTCTTCATTCTCCTTGGTTTCTAAGAACATCTTTACTTCTGCCTTCTTTTCATTGTTTATCCAGTCGACATTCTGGAGCGAGTTGTTCAGTTTCCACGAAGTTGTGTGTTTCTGAGTTAGTTTCTTAATTCTGAATAGTAATTTGATTGCGCTGTTGTCTGAGAGACAGTTTGTTATGATTTCCATTATTTTGCATTTGCTAAGGGGTCATTTACTTCCAATTATGTGATCAATTTTTGAGTAGGTGCCATAGGGTGCTGAATAGAATGCGTATTCTGTGGACTTGGGGTGGAGATTTCTGTAGATATCTATTAGGTCTGCTTGGTCCAGATCTGAGTTCAAGTACTGGATATCCTTGTAAATTTTCTGTCTCGTTGATCAGTCTAATATTGATAGTGGAGTGTTATAGTCTCCCACTATTATTATTATTTTTTTCTTGCATTTTAGGGTTTGGGGTACATGTGAAGAACATGCAAGATTGTTGCATAGATGCATACGTGGCAGTGTGATTTGCTGCCTTCCTCCCCTTCACCCATATCTGGCATTTCTCCCCATGCTATCTCTCCCCAACTACCCACCCCCCACTGTCCCTCCCCTATTTCCCCCAACACACCCCAGTGTGTAGTGCTCCCCTCCCTGTGTCCATGTGTTCTCATTGTTCAATGCCCGCCTATGAGTGAGAACATGTGGTGTTTGATTTTGTGTTCTTGTGTCAGTTTGCTGAGAATGATGGTTTCCAGGCTCATCCATGTCCCTACAAAGGACACGAACTCATCGTTTTCGATGGCTGCATAATATTCCATGGTGTATATGTGCCACATTTTCCCTGTCCAGTCTATCATCTATGGGCATTTGGGTTGGTTCCAGGTCTTTGCTATTGTAAACTGTGCTGCAATGAACATGCGTGTGCATGTGTCCTTATAGTAGAAATATTTATAATCCTTTGGATATATACCCAGGAATGAGATTGCTGGGTCAAATGGAATTTCTATTTGTAGGTCCCTGAGGAATCGCCATACTGTCTTCCACAATGGTTGAACTAATTTACACTCCCACCAACAGTGTAAAAGTGTTCCTATTTCTCCACATCCTCTCCAGCATCTGTTGTCTCCAGATTTTTTAATGATCACCATTCTAACTGGCATGAGATGGTATCTGAATGTAGTTTTGATTTGCATTTCTCTAATGACCAGTGATGATGAGCATTTTTTCATATGTTTGTTGGCCTCATGTATGTCTTCTTTTGTAAAGTATCTGTTCATATCCTTCGCCCACTTTTCAATGGGCTTGTTTGTTTTTTTCTTGTAAATCTGTTTTAGTTCTTTGTAAATTCTGGATATCAGCCCTTTGTCAGATGGGTATATTGCAAAAATTTTTTCCCATTCTTTTGGTTGCCGATTCACTCTAATGACTGTTTCTTTTGCTGTGCAGAAGCTGTGGAGTTTGATTGCCAAAACAGAGATATAGACCAATGAAACAGAACAGAGGCCTCGGAGGCAACACAACGTATCTACAACCATTCAATCTTTGACAAACCTGACAAAAACAAGCAATGGGGAAAGGATTCCCTGTTTAATAAATGGTGTTGGGAAAACTGGCTAGCCATGTGCAGAAAGCAGAAACTGGACCCCTTCCTGACACCTTACACTAAAATTAACTCCAAATGGATTAAAGACTTAAACATAAGATCTAACACCATAAAAACCCTAGAAGAAAATCTAGGCAAAACCATTCAGGACATAGGCGTAGGCAAGGACTTCATGACCAAAACACCAAAAGCATTGGCAGCAAAAGCCAAAATAGACAAATGGGACCTAATCAGTCTCCCACTATTATTGTGTGGGAGTCTAAGTCCCTTTGTATGTCATTAAGAACTTGCTTTACATATCTGGGTTCTCTTGTATTGGGTACGTTTATATGTAGGATCATTAGCTCTTCTTTTTGCATTGATTCTTTTACTATTATGTAATGCCCTTCTTTGTCTCTTTTGATCTTTGTTGGTTTAAAGTCCATTTTTCCATTGACTAGAATTGCAACTCCTGCTTTTTATTTGCTCTCCATTTGCTTGATAAATCTTTCTCCATTCCTTTATTTTTAGCTTATGTGTCTTTGCACTTGAGATGGGTTTCCTTAATACAACACACTGTTGGTTTTTGATATTTTATACAATTTGCCAGTCTGTGTCTTTTGATTGGGGCATTTAGTCCATTTATATTTAAAGTTAATATTGTTGTGTGAATTTGATCCTGCCATTTTGATGCTAGCTGGTTGTTTTGCCCATTAGTTGATGCAGTTTCTTCATTGTGTCAATTCTCTTTACCATTTGGTACATTTTGGAGTGGCTGGTACTGGTTGTTCCTTTCTATGTTTAGTGCTTCTTTCAGAAGCTCTTTTGAGGCAGGCCTGGTGGTGATGGAATCTCACAGCAATTGCTTGTTCATAAAGGATTTTATTTCTCCTTTCCTTATGAAGCTTACTTTAGCTGGATATGAAATTCTAGGTTGAAAGTTCTTTTCTTTAAGGGCGTTGAATATTGGCCCCCACTCTCTTCTGGCTTGTAGGGTTTCTACCAAGAGATCCACCATGAGTCTGATGGGCTTCCCTTTGTGGGTGACCCGACCTTTTTTTCTTTCTGTCCTTAGCATTTTTTCCTCATTTCAACCATGGTGAATCTGACAATTATGTGCCTTGGGGTTGCTCTTCTTGATGAATATCATTGTGGTGTTCTTTCTATTTCCTGGACTTGAATGGTGGCCTGTCTTGCCATGTAGGGGAAGTTCTCCTTGATAAAATCCTGAAAAGTGTTTTCCAGCTTGGATTCATTCTCTCCATCACATTCAGGTACACCTATCAAACATAGATTACGTCTTTTCACATAATCCCATATTTCTTGGAGGCTTTGTTCATTTCTTTTCACTCTTTTTTCTCTAATCTTGCCTTATCCTTTTATTCCATTGAGCTGATCTTCAATCTCTAATATCCTTTCTTTGACTATTGAAACTTGTGTATGCTTCACGAAGTTCTAGTGCTGTGTTTTTCAGCTCCAGCCGGTCGTTTATATTCTTCTCTAAGTTGTTTATTCCAGTTAGCATCTCATCTAACTTTTTTCTAGGTTCTTAGTTTCTTTGCATTGGGTTAGCACATGTTCTTTTAGCTCAGAGATGTTTGTTATTACCCAGCTTCTACAGCTTCTTTCTGTCAATTCATCAGATTCATTCTCCATCCATCTGTGATCCCTAGCTTGTGAGGAGTTGTGATCCCTTGGAGGAGGAGAGGTGTTCTGGCTTTTGGTGTTTTCATTTTTTTGCACTAGTTTCTTCCCATCTTAGTGGTTTTATCTACCTGTGGTCTTTGTAGTTGGTGACTCTCTGATGACATCTCTGAGTGCACGTCCTTTTTTTGATGTTGAAGCTATTTCTTTCTGCTTCTTAGTTTTCCTTCTAAGAATCAGGACCCTCTGCTGCAGCACCACTGGAGGTCCACTCCAGACCCTGCAAACCTGGGGGTATACAGGGGTTGGGGAGTTGCTTGAGGAGACAGTCTGCCCGTTATAGGAGCTCAAGTGCTATGCTGGGAGCTCCACTATTCCGTGCAGAGCTGCTGGGCAGGTACCTTTAAGTCTGCTGCAGCTGAACTCATAACCACCTCTTTTCCCAGGTGCTCTGTCCTAGGAAGTTCAGCTTTATTTATAAGTTCCTCTCATACTGCTGCCTTTTTCACAGATGCCCTGCCCCATACGGAGTAGTCTAGTCACAGTCTGCCAGCAGAGGCATTGCTCAGCTGCTGCAGGCCCTGCCCAGCTGCTGAGTGAACTGTGTTGGTAGTGGCTGACTGCCTCGGCAGTGGGGTATGCCCTTCCCCCCACTGAGCTTGACCATCCTGAGTCCAGCTGTGCTTGCTGTGTAACTCTCAGTCCAGAGCGTTTCAGCTTGCTTGTTTTGTGGTGGTGGTACCCGCAAAGCCAGATTGCCTGGCTGCCTGTCTCAGCTCCCTCCCTTTCAGTTGAATGGGTGGCTCTGTCTTCCAGGCGCTCCAGGCACCAGTTGAAACTGACACCCAGACTTGTGTGAGTTTCTGTGTGCTGACACGGCACTGGCTGAAACCACTGTGCTGAAAACTCACAGCGCTTTTTGGCCTGGGAATCTCCTGGTCTGTGGGCAGTGAAAACTTGTTCAGAAATGCAGTGAGCACTCACCCTCCTCACTGTTCTCGCTGGGAACTTCACTCCAGAGCTGTTCCTATTCTGCCATCTTGGATCTCCCCCACTATATTACCCTTGTTTTTCCTTCCTGACTGTTGATGGTCTAAAATCTGTTTATCTAATGTGAGAAAAGTGACTCCTGCTCTTTTTTTTGTTTTCTATTTTCTTGTTAGATGTTTCTCCATCCTTTTACATTGAGCCTGTGGGTGTCACTGCAGCTGAAATGGGTCCCTTGAAGACAGTAGATTGTTGGGTCTTATCTTTTTATCTAGCTTTCCACTCTATGCATTTTAAGTGGTACATTTAGACCGTTTACATTCAGGGTTATTATTGATTTATAAGATTTTGATTTTGTCATCATGTTGTTGACTACTTGTGTTTTAGATTTGATTGCATAGTTGTCCTATGTTGCTTGTAGGCCATGTGCTTGAGTGAATTTTTGAGGTAGCAGTTTTTTGTCTTGTATTTTCATATTTAGCACTCCCTTAAGAACCTCTTAGAAAGGTGTCTGCTAATAATGAATTCCTTTAGTGCTTGTTTATCTGGGAAGGATTTTATTTCTCATTTGCTTATGAGTTTAGTTTCATGGAATATATTCTTGGTTGAAAATTCTTTACTGTGAGAATGTTGAAAATAGGCCCCAATCTCTTTTGACTTGTAGGCCTTTTGCTCACCTAGATGATTCCTTGGCCTTGGAGAAGCCCCCTCCTATCACTGGTCCCATGTCCACATTTCTTTTGTTAAGTGTTCTGGCCCATGGTCTCCCTCAGGCAGGGACCACAGTTGGTAGACAGGTCATATTCTTGCCAGGCTGGACCCGTGGAGCAAGGCATACCCCAATCCTCTGCCAGCCCATGAACCTGGGTATCTCCCCCTCTCTCAATGATCTAAGACTGAGAGGTCCCTTTTGCTTGGCCACTACCAAGTCCTGCTCAGCTAAGAGCTATGGGAAGGGGTAGGGTCACTTAATCCCTTGTCTAGGTGCTTTCTTGGGGTTCATAGGGTTGTGGCCACACACAGACTTCAGGCAGAGATGGGAATGCTAGGCTGGAAGCTCTAGCAGGCTTGGTTTTCCTGGCTATGACTAGTGGGTATGAGTGGAGTTGCCTGACTTGATGTTGGGTTCTTTTCTAGAGGCTGTTCCTGCAATCAGAGTTCAGACAAAAGTGGAAGTACTGGGCTGGAAGTTCTAGCTGACTGGCTACGAGTGGTAGGGGGTGTGTTGAATCACCTATACTTCAGTTTAGCTGTTTCCCTGGATAACAGGAGGCTGTGTCCACTGGAATATTTCAGAAAGAAGAGGAACTACTTGGCTGGAAGCTCCAGTAGACACGGTCTGCTGGCTACAAGTGGAGGGAGTGGGCATTGTTGTTTGTGTATATGGGACTCATTATTTTTTCTTGTATGCCTCATACATTTTTGTTCAAAACTAGATGCTTTAGTTAATATACTTTATCAGCTCTTGATTCTGATTTTTCTCTACCTCTGGGGCATATTGCTACAGGTGTCACATTAGTATCACTGAAATTATTGCTTTCACTGAATTTTTTGCATCTGAGATCTTCCATATTCTACTCCATGTAAAATCAGCCTCTCTCAGGCAGGGTTGCAGAGCTGCAAGTACTTCTGACTTGCCATGACCTTGTTTAGAACTTCCACAATAAGGTGCCACAGGTAATGGAAGCTGTTGCATGTAGCAGTATACTCTACTTGCCCACAACCAATGTTGTGTAAATGGGTCTAGAAAGAATGGAAGTTATGAGTCTTTAAGGTCTGCCTTGCCCTACCCAGTGTGAAACTTTTGTAACTCAAAGCTGTATCTGAGGAGTGGAGGGGGAAAACAGATTACAGCTTAAATATCATAGGCTCTAACTTTTCTTATTAGGAATCATTAATTTTTCTTGAATAAATGCTCCTGAATTTGATTTACACCATTTGATCAATTTTCACACTTGAAATGGTTGTTTCCATAATTTTTTCCAGTTTTTTTGCTGGTTTGTTTGAGAAAGAATTTGCTGAGCTTCTAACTCAACTATTCTGGGAGGCTCATTCTTACTTATTTATATTTTTATTTACGTGTGTATTTGTTTGTTAGTTTAACAAAAAGTAATTATGCATTTTGTGCAAATGCAATGTCCTAGTCAATGGGGATTACATAGGTGAACAAGATGGATATAGACCACAGCCTTTCTGGAGCTTAAAATATAGCATGGTATTTTGTTATGTAGAATTTTTGCTTAGACTACATGAACATTTTATTTTGTATGTCTATCTTATCAATTGGTGAGGTGACCAAGCCCATTCTGTTGAAACATCACAAAGTCAAGTTTGTTCTCAGAGAAAAAGAATGCTGTGATCAATTTTTAATGACTGGCATAGGTACAAAAGGGACCTCTGAGAATGACATGTTATGATCTTGCCAAACCTGACATATAAATCTTGAGTTTCACACTTATGCTGGTTGCTGCAGAGGTTACAAAAAATCTGCTTAATATTCCTAGCACCAAGATCAATGTTTCTTGGATGAGATCGTTAAAATGCTGTATGATCAATGCTGCTTATCTCAGGATATAAATGGTCCAAGAGATCTTTGAGTACAAACAAACACCTAAACTAAAGTAAAGAGAGAGGAGAAAGCCAGTGGAAGGCCACTTTTGTAAGCTTTTTCTTTTCATCTCTCCTGGTAATCACCTCTCCCAATTATTATGACATATAGGTATTATGTGATAATTGTGGTAGTACCAAAGTGGTAGAAAACTGTAAATAACTTCTTTGAGATACAATGATGAAAGACATTATTAATTGTATGTTATCAGGAAATAGCATAGGCTAATCAAATATTCTAAGAATCTGCAGTCTACTCTTTCATTACGGTGTTATTCCAGTGACAGTATGCAAAGAAAAAAGGATGAAGCAGGCTGCCAAGACAAGTAACATAATATATGTTTGTTGCAGTTTTTGGCATGGCTGTGAATGTTATCCATGACATGCTTACCTTTTCAAACTCATGCTCCTCCTCTTACTCTTACATTAAAAATTTACTTTCTCCAGTTAGTGTAGTGTTTATACTCTCTGTCCACAGTGTTCCTGATGTGTCTTTCTGTTCCATTGCTCATGGGGTTTCTACTGCCTGGACCATTGTATTACTTACCCAACATCCTTCCTCTGAGTAATTTCTACTTTTCCTTCAAGATCCAGGTAAGGGGTGACCTATTCCAGAAGGCCTTCTTTTGTTTCCTTCTATCATAATTCTCTGTTAACATTTGTTTGTCTCTTGTCCTAAGTTAGAGCTCCCTGAGAACATGGAATGTATCTGACTCATCTAACACCAGTGCACAAAATATAGTCCACAACACATACATTAAAAGTTTATTCTCATTGTAGAGTGTCAATGGAGCAAAGTAGGAGGACGTGCTTTGGTTTACTGACCACCACGTGAGGCAGAAGATCAAGGAAAAAGAATTAATTAAGAGCAATAGGATTTGGAGTCAGACGGAGCTGGGTTTGAATTCATATCACTTCACTTCATAGCTGACAGACCCTGTTCAGCCTCCTGTTTCCTTTTCTGTGTAATAAATAATGTCACTTCCTCTGAAATCAGTGGTCATGGGTTAAATTCCCAGTTCCTATACTATCTTAGCTATGTGATTTTGGAAATGTCTCCTAAAGTTTTTTTTATATAAATTCCTTCATCTGTAAAATTAGGACAATAATAGTTACTCCCTCTTATAGGGCTGCTGTAAGATAAAATGAGATGAGATAGGCAAAACTCAGAACAATTCTAGGAACAGATAAAGCAAGGAAAATATATATAGCTAATACCATGAAGTAAAGCAGAGATATTGGTATTACCTACATTAATATCAATATAAACATATACATGTGTTCAATAAATGATACTATTATCACTATTAATACTTTTAAAGAACTGTCTACATTCTTACATTATATCCTTCCAATCATCCTACAAAGTCAATGTAGCATCCTCATCTTAGCTGTAAGAAAGTCAAAGCTCAAAAACTAAATATCTGATTTAATTTACATATCTTGTAAGTAGGAGACAAACATAAGAAGTCTATACAAGCTTGAGAAACTGAGAAGTGTACCAGGAACAAAACTTTAATCTATTTAGCATCCAACAATTCTACATCTTTGACACAAGGTCTCTTAAACTTCATATATTTTTAGCTTTAGTAAGGACAACAAAAACAAAACATGACTGAGTATTATCAACGCATGCATGTAGTGAAAATCACATTGCATTTGAAGTCAGATAGAATACAACTGAATTTCAGTCTTGACCCTGACCCTTAAATCACTTTATAAGTCATTCAGTTTCCTCAGGTTTTAAACAAATATAACTGGGGGAAACATAAATGAGATAATGTATAGAATTTCTAGCTCCTATATCTCATATATTTTAGGTACTTGATAAACTGCAGCTATCATCTATCACTGGTCTTGTATCCATATGATCTAGAATATCATCTGGCTTACAATGGACACTCTCTAGATGTCTTCAAGGGCTAAACTAGAGGGAAAAGTTGCAAACCATGGGAAACCTTAAGCTGAGGAAAATCCTCCCCAAAAGGTATAACAAGTATATTTCTCCTTGGGTTCTATCCTATTGACTAAAGTGTTTTCCCTGTCTTCAGAAACTGAGTAACTAGGTGATGGAAACATAAACAGAGCAACTTAGGCAAGAACTTTTTTCAAAGACTTAATAAATTAAGGCCAGGCACGGTGGCACATGCCTGTAATCCCAGTACTTTGGGAGGCCAAGACAGGCAAATTACCTGAGGTCAGGATTTCAAGACCAGCTTGGCCAACATGGCAAAGCCCTGTCTCCACTAAAAACACAAAAATTAGCTGGGTGTGTAATACTACAGGAATATTAAACATTCCTGTAATACCAGCTACTAGGGAGGCTAAGGCAGCAGAATCAGTTGAAACTGGAGATTGCAGTGAGATGAGATTGTGCCATTATACTCCAGCCTATGCAACAAGTGTGAAACTCTGTCAAAAGAAAGAGAAGAAAGAAAGAAAAAGAGAAAGAAAGAAAAAGAAAGAAAGAAAGAAAGAAAGAAAGAAAGAAAGAAAGAAAGAAAGAAAGAAAGAAAGAAAGGGAAAGAAAAAGGAAGGAAGGAAGGAACAAACGAACGAACAAATGAACGAAGGGAAAGTTAAGAGTGACTAAAGCCAAGGAGAGTGTAAGAGTGAGAAAATTATGGATAGGGACTATTTTATACCCTCTCCCTCATCCTCCATAACTCTTATGTAAATTTACATGTATTATTTCATTTAACTTTAACAGCAACACTGCAAGGCATAGATTAGTCTGACTTCCTAGATAGGAAATAAGTTGAGAAAGATTCAGTGTCTTCCTCCAGGATGCACAAGTAGAAAATTGCAGACTGAAGGATTCCAAATTCCAAGTTTAAGTGGAACACAGGTTTACTGAGTGTGAACGTGTATTTGATGAAGACCTTTCTATCTTCATCTCAAAGAATAGTGTGGTTCCCTGGCACAAGACTCTGGAGAAACCATAGAAACTGATCTAGTACCTATCCAGGGGCCTTTAAACCTCACATAATCATGATCCATCCATGGCTTCAAAACCAGTTGGAAAAAAACTAGTTTGGTCAACAACAGAACAAATTGAATTCAAAGGGGATGATAGCTAAGGTGAGTAAATAATCCCTTGGAGAATTGTCTTTTGTATGAGAATCTTCTGGGAAGCCACAGATCCTGAGAAAAGCTTAACTTGGTTTAATTCAGAGCAGCCAGGGGAGACTTTGAATCTAGTGTGATAACACTGTGTGATAGAAGACAAGTGGCTGAAACTCCCTGAGGCACAGTTCTGTAAAATGTAAATACTCATATGCATTTGTAGGATTCTTGTTGACAGATCAGATATTGGCAAAGTATCTTTCACATATGACATTAGCAACTGTTTTCTGGAGTTTTCAGTCACACAGCATTTTTATACTTGCATGCTTAAAACTTGTCCAACTGCAAAAGAAAATCATGGTTTTTTTTCAAAACATACATCTCTGTCTCTTTAAGATTTATAGAATGCAAGAAATACAATTAGGTACCTGTGTAAGCAAAGTTGAAAGGCCGTGTCAGAGGAACATGATGCTTAGGTGCCACTGTGGGATGTGAGGGGTATAAGAACACACCATCATCACCTAGCATCTCCACCAGCTCTTTATGCAGGCTTTCTTCCACTGCCTTAAACTTTTCGTATTTCTCATTGTTATATTTGAGCTTTTCTTCCAACAAAGCCAGTCCTACAGAATAATAACACATATCAAGTTAAAGTAATAAACTTCATTTTAATTTCTAGTGTTCTTTATCTTTTCTTATTCAAGTAATACATATTCATTATAGAACACTGAGAAAGTAAGAAAGCAATGAAAAAAATACTTTATAATCTTACCACCCATTGTCAATCATTTAACTCCTTCTAATTTGTTTCAGTAATACTATATATAAAATTTCTAGCCTCTGCTACAGCATAGTGTATCATAAGTATTGTTCACATCATTAAAAACCCATTATAGCTGGGCACAGTGGCTCATGCCTGTAATCCCAGCACTTTGTGAGGCAAAGACCAGCAGATCACTTGAACCCAGGAGTTTAAGACCAGCTTTGGAAATATGATGAAACCCCATTTCTACTAAAAATACAAAAATTAGCCAGGTGTGGTGGTGAACCCCTGCAGTCCTAGATTTCTTAAGCCCAGGAGGTTGATGCTATAGTGAGTCATGATTGCCCCACTCCACTCCAGCCTAGACATCAGAGCGAGACCCTTAGAAAAGGGAAACAGAGAAAAAAGTTTGGAAAATTTGCAGCCTGATGACGGATAGAAAGAGAAAAAAAGAAAGCATTTTCTAAGAAGAAATTCAAGCCAGCTACAGAAATTTGCATAAGTAAGGAAGAGCCAAATGTTAATCTCCAAGACAATGGGGAAAATGTTTCCAGGACATGTCAGAGACCTTTGTGGCAGCCCCTTCCATAACAAGGTCAGAGGCCTCTGACAGAACAGTGCAGGGTCAGAGGCCTAAAAGAATAGGAAAGATGGTCTTGCCTAACAGGAAAAAATGATTTCATGGGCCAGGCCCAGGGCCCCACTGCTGTTTGCAGTCCAGGGACTTGATGCCCTGCATCCCAGCCCCTCTAGCCATGGCTACAGCTCTGGCTAAGAGGGGCCAATATTGAGCTCAGGTCATTGCTTCAAAAGATGCAAGCCCCATGCCTTGGTGGATTCCACATGGTGTTGGGCCTGTGGGGTGAACAGAAATCAAGAATTGAGGTTTGGGAACCTCTGCCTAGATTTTAGAGGATGTATGGAAATGCCTGACTGTCCAGTCAGAGGTGTGCTGCAGGGACAAGTCCCTCATAGAGAACCTCTGCTATGGCAGTGTGGAAGGGAAATGTGGGGTTGAAGCCCTCACACAGAGTCTCCAATGGAGCACCGCCTACTGGAGCTGTGAGAATAAGGCCATGTCCTCCAGACCCCAGAATGGTAGATCCACTGGCAGCTTGCACAGTACACCTGGAAGGGCTGCAGACACTCAATGCCAACACATAAAAGCAACTGGGAGGAAGGCTATATCCTGCAAAACCATAAGGGCAGAGCTGCCCAAGACCATGGGAACCCACTTCTTGCATCCAGGATGTGAGACACTGAGTCTAAGGAGATCATTTTGGAGCTTTTAGATTTCACTGCCCTGCTAGATTTTGGACTTGCATGGGGCTTTTTGTCAAAAATTTATATAGAAATATTACAGGACAAAAAACTGGTCTAGGTAGAAGATGATTTACATACCAATGGAAGGGATGGTGTACACTGACAGACCCAGGCACCATTTGATCAACTCCCACAGAGGAGTTACATGTTTCCCATGGTCACCAAGCAAATCCACAAATTTTATGGGTTCCTGAGATAAAGACAAGAAATAAAATACAAGAGTATTTTCTCAAAATACTATAGTTAGAACAAAAACATCTATAAAAGTTTCATAGTGGGATTATTCATAATAGTCAAATGATAAGTACATAAATAAAATTCATTGATGCAATAAAATATTATTCAGCCAAACAAAATAATTAAGTGCTGATATATAATACAATATAGATAAAACTTGAAATATTGTGCCTAAAGAAGCCAGTAACAAGACACCACACATGTATGAGTCTTTTTGCATGAAATATCCAGAATAATTAAATCTATTGAGACAGAAAGTAGATTCTTGGTTGCTTAAGAGTGTGGAGGGGTGAGTGGATTGTAGAGTGCCTGATAATGAGTATGAGGTCCTTTTAGGTATGATAAAAGTGTTCTAGGCCAGGTGCGGTGGCTCACGCCTGTAATCCTAGCACTTTGGGAGGGCAAGGCGGGCGGATCACGAGGTCAAGAGATCGAGACCATCCTGGCCAACATGGTGAAATCCTGTCTCTACTAAAAATACAAAAAAATTAGCTGGGCATAGTGGTGCACTCTTGTAGTCCCAGCTACTCGGGTTGCTGAGGCAGGAGAATTGCTTGAACCTGGGAGGCGGAGGTTGCAGTGAACCAAGGTCGCACCACTGCACTCCAGCCTGGTGCCTGGTGACAGAGTGAGACTGTCTCAAAAAAAAAAGTGTTCTAAAATTGTGATGATTTTTGCACAACTCTGAATGTACTAAAACCCATTAAATTGTATGCATTAAATAGGCACATTGCATGGTATGTGAATTATAACTCAATAAACCTGTTACAGGGAAGTGACAGCAGAGCAGGATTGCTGAATAGAATGCTTCACCAATCAGCCTCGCTGCAAGAACCCCAAATTAAACAACTATGCATGCAAGAAAGCACATTCATAAGAGCCAATAAAGTGAGCAATCACAATAACTGGTTTTAAAATATTATCAATAAAAGAGGCATTGAAAAGATTAGGAAAAATGGTCTTTCATTGCCTACAACAACACCACTCTCCACTGCCCATTGTCCATGGGCACCTCATTGAAAGAGAATTTGTGTGCTTACAGGACAGTGAGTAAAGTGAATGGGCTACTTTGTATTGGAACTCAGTCCTGCCCTGTCCCAGTGCAAGGCAACACAGAGAAAAATTATGCTGGCACCAAAGCAGGGAACATTTAGATCAGTTCTGAATGAGAGGGAAATTCTCAGCTCCAGTGGGAGGTCAGTCCTGGCTGGCTCCACCACTAGCTGACTAACACAGCCTGAGGCCTGAAGTAAATTTGAGTGGCAATCAGGCCATGAGGACTACAGCCCTTGGAAAAACCCTGGAGTTGCACTGTTACTTTGTAGGCAGTTGATTTGGGATGCATCCAACTTAGTGCAACACCAGCTGTAGTGATCAAAGTAGTGTATGCATCATCCTTCCTTTAACTCCAGGCAGTCTAGCTGATGAAGAGACTTCTGTGGCTTTGGGAAAGGAGTGGGAAGAGTACAGAGGACTTGGCCTTGCAACTTGGGTACCAGTTCAGCTATAGTAAAATGAAGCAACAAGGAGATTCCTGAAGCCCCTGATAACAGACCTAAGCTCCTGAATGGTCTTTCTAGACCCACTCTAGCCAGAAAGGAATTGACTGTCCTGAAGGAAAGAACTCAGTACCAGGAGGATTCCCCACCTTCTGACTCAAGAGCATTGAGTCTCCTACAAACATTAGTCAGGCACTAGTTGCCATGAACCTTGGATGAGACCCAGTACTGTGCTAGGTTAATGTTTAACCCAAACATTGCCAGCTGTAGTGGCCACAGGCATACTCATGTTACCCCTTTCCCAATTCTAGACAACTCAGCATGAAAACAGACTCCTTCATATTGGGGGAAAGAGAGAGAAGAGAGTGAGGTACTTTACCTGGTGACCCAGGAAGTTTTCCCTTATATTACTCAATCCAACCAAAGCAGTGCCTTTAGGAGTTGGCAAGAGTTGCAGCATTCCTGAGCTTAAGACGTTTGCTGGTGTTGTCATGGATTCAGTGAACATACGCCTACAGGACAACACTCAATCCTCTTTGAATACATGGAAAGCTTTTTCAATAAGGATGGGTAAAACTAAGTCCTGTCTGTGGATATTAAAAAAGAAAACCTGACTCTTTAATGTTCAGACGTTATTAAATGTCCATAAGCATTGAAAACATCCAGGAAAATGTAACTTAATAAATGAACTAAATAAGGCATCAGTGACCAATTCTGGAGTGGCAGAGATATGTGAATTGTCAGGCAGAAAACTGAAAATAGGTGTCTTGAGAAAGGTTAATGAACTTAAAGATAACACAGAGAAGCAATTTGAAATTCTGTCAGAGAAATTTTTTGAAGATAAAAATTTAAAAAGTTAAGCAGAAATTCTCAAAAAGAAAAATTCAATTGACAAACTGAAAATTCATCAGAATCTCTCAAATGCATTATTAATAAAATAGAAAAAGTAATTAGTAAGCTTGAAGACAGCTTGTATAAAAAGTTATTCAATGGAATAGAATTCAGCCATAAACAGAAACTGTGTATTTTGCAGCAACATGTATGGCTGGGAGGCCAGTATCTTGTGGGAAATAACAAAAAACAGTAAGTCGAATACTGCATGTCCTCAATTATGAGTGGGAACTAAATAATGTGCACACTTAGTGAAATAATAGATATCTGAGACTTGGAAGAGTTGGAGGTTTGAAGAGGGGTGAGAAATGAGAAATTACTTAACGGATATGATGTACATTATCCAGGCGATGGTTACAATGAAAGCCCAGATAACACCATTAAGCAATATATTCATGTAACAAAACTATACTCCTTACATTTATACAAATAACACAAACAAAATTAATCAATGAGAAGAGAAAAAAGAATAAAAAAGAATGAAACACACTTACAGTATCTAGAAAATAGTCTCAAAAGGGCAAATCTAAGATAATTGGACTTAAAGATGATGTAGAGAAAGTGATGAAATTTTTTTCATGATGGATGAAAGGTAAAAATTTTATTCAAGGAAATAATAACTGTGAACTTTCAAACCTAGAGAAAAGCAAAACTATCCATCTACAAGAAGGTCCTAGAACACCAGGAAGATTCAACCCAAATAAGACTACCTCAAGGAAAATATTAGTCAAACTCTCAAAGGTCATGGATAAAGAAAAGATGCTAAAAGCAGCAAAACATGTAGCAAGTAACAAATAAAGATGCTCTGAGACATCTGGCAGTAGGTTTCTCAATGGAAACGTTAGAGGCCAGGAGAAAGTGAGAAGACATATTCAATGTCTAGATTATTATATTGAGCAAAATTATCCATCAACCATGAAGGAGAAATAAAGACACTCTCAGATAGACAAAACCTGTGGGATTTCACAGCCACCAGACTTGTCTTAAAAAAATGGTAAACTAAGTTTTTCAATTTGAAAAAAAAAATGAAATAAACAACAGGAAATCAAGTGGAGATATAAAACTCACGGGTAATATTTTGGACCCCAACCAATATAAAATACATTAACACTGTAATTGCAATGTGTAAACCACACATGTCTTTAATAGGAAGACTAAAAGACAAATCAATCAAAATTAATAACTACAACAACAATTTTTATTTGTATAAACTTATGGGGTACAGGAGTAATTTTGTTACATGTGTAAATTGTGCAATGGTGTAGTCAGAGCTTTTAAGATATCTATCACCTGAATGAAGTATGTTGTACCCATTAAATAATTTAGGATAATCCAGTCCACTAACAAACCCATCACCCTTCTGAGTCTGCATTGACTATTATTGTTCATGCTACATCCATGTGTACACAATTATTTAAAACATCTTCTTGTCTTCCTGTATCTGACTGGTTTAATGTAAGACAACGGCCTCAAGTTCCATCCATGTTGTTGCAAATGACAAGGTATTATTAGTTTTTTATGGCTGAATGTATGTTTTTGTGCATAAGTAACACATTTTCTTTATACAATTATCTGCTGATGAATACTTCAGTGGATTCCATATTTTGGCTACTGTGAGTAGTCCTGTAGTAAACATAGAGTGCAGTGCCTTTTTGATATATTGATTTCTTTTCCTTCAAAATGATACCCAGTAGTGAAACTGCTGGATTAAGCAGTAGTTCTATTTTAGCATTTTTGGAAATCTCTATCTTGTTTTCTGCAGGGGTTGTTCTAATTTACATTTTAATCAAAAGTATGTAACAATTTCCTTTTCTCAACATCATTGCCAACACCTGATATTGTTTGTCACTTTAATAGTAGCCATTCTGACTGGTATAAGAAAAAAATCTCATTGTGGATTTAATTTGCATTTCTCTGATGATTAGTGATTGTTGAGCAGTTTTTCACTTGCCTATTAGCCATTTGTATGTCTTCTTTTGAAAAATGTCTATTCATATCCTTTGTGCACATTTCAATGGGATTATTTGGAGTTTCTGTTGTTAATGAGTTTTTCTGAGCTTCTTGCAAATTTTGGATATTATTCACTGTCAAATGTGTAGCTTGCAAACATTTTCTCCCATTATACAGGTTGTTCACTCTGCAGATTTTTTATTTCACTACACAGGAGATTTTTAGTTTAAGCCCTATTTGTCCATTTTTGTTTTTGTTACCTGTGTTTTTGAGGTCTCAGTTCTAAATTCTTTGCTAGACCAATGTTCACAAGAGTTTACCCTGGGTTTTTTTCTACTGTTTTTATATTGTCAGGTCATATATTTAAGACTTTAATACATCTTGACTTGATTTTTTAATATGGTGAAAGACAGGGGTCCAGTTTCATTGTTCTATATATAGCAATCAAATTGTCACAGCACCAATTATTGAACAGTGTATCCTCTCCCAACTGTATGTTCTCAATTTTGTCAATGTTACTTTGGCTGTCAATATGTTGCTTTGTTTCTGGGTTCTCTATTCTATTCCTTTGGTTTATGTGTCTATGTGCAATGGTGTGATTTCAGCTCATTGCAACCTCTGCCTCCTGGGTTCAAGTGATTCTTGCCTCAGCCTCACGAGTAGCTGGTACTAAAGGCATGGGCCATACATCGGGCTAAATTTGTGTATTTTAGTGGAGATGGGTTTTACCATGTTGCCCATGGTGGTCTTGAACTTCTAACCTCATGTGATCCGCCTGCCTTGGCCTTCCAAAGTGCTGATATTACAGGTGTGGGCCATTGCATCTGGCCTTTTTTTTTAATAGTGGCAACATGCTAGCTTAATTACTATATGCTGTAGTATAATTCGAAGACTGGTAATGTGATGCATCCAGCTTTTTTCTTTTTGCTTAGAACTACTGGGATTCTGGCAATTCAGGCTCTATTTTGGTTGTATGTAAATTTTAAGAGTGTTTTCTAATTCTTTCAAAAATGACACATATTATGTTAGCAATCGTATTGAATCTGTAGATTGCTTTGAGCAGTATGATAATTTTATTTACACTAATTCTTCCAATCCATGAGCATGGAATGTTTCTTGATTTATTTGTGTCATATACATTTTTTATCAGTATTTTGTAGTTTTACTGACATATATCTTTCATCTTCTTGTAAATTTATTAACAAGGAGTTCTACTTAATTTATTTTTTGTAGCTATTGTAAATGGAATTACTTTCTTGATTTTATTCTGAACAACACCGTTATTGGGGTATAAAAATGCTACTTATTTTTACACATGGATTTTGCATTCTAAAACATTACTGAGTTCTTTTATCAAATCTAGATTTTTTTTTTCCAGAGTATTTAGGATTTTCTACATATAAGATTATATAAACACATAACAGGAAAAAAATGACTTCTTTTCCAGTTTTAATGTCTTTTATTTCTTTCTTTTGCCAGATTGCTCTGGCTAGGACTTCCAGTACTATGGTGAATAAGAGGGGTAAAGCGGGCGTCCTTGTTTTGTTCTAGGTCTTAGAGGGAATGCTTTCAACTTTTCTCCATTTAGTGTGATGTTATATTTGGGTTTGTTACATGTGGACGTCATTACATTGAGACATGTTCATTGTATGCCTAGGTTGCTGAGAGTGTTTATCATAAAAAGATGCTATATTTTCCCAGGTTTGTCAAAGATTAGATGATTGTAGGTGTGTGGCATGACTTGAGAGGCCTCTGTTCCATTCCATTGGTCTATATCTCTGGTTTGGTACCAGTACCATGCTGTTTTTGTTACTGTAGCCTTATAGTACAGTTTGAAGTCAGATAGTGTGATGTCTCCAGCTTTGTTCTTTTTGCTTAGGATTGTCTTGGATATGTGGGCTCTTTTTTGGTTCCATATGAAGTTTAAGTTAGTTTTTTCCAGTTCTGTGAAGAAGGTCATTGGTAACTTGATGGAGATAGCATTGAATCTATAATTTACTTTGGGCAGTATGGCCATTTTCACGATACTGATTCTTCCTAACAATGAGCATGGAATGTTTTTCCATCTGTTTGTGTCCACTCTTATTTCCTTGAGCAGTGGTTTGTAGTTTTCCTTGAAGAGGTCCTTCACGTTCTTTGTTACCTGTATTCCTAGGTATTTTATTCTCTTTATAGCAATTGTGAATGGGAGTTGGCTCACGATTTGGCTCTCTGTTTGTCTGTTATTGGTGTATAGGAATGTTTGTGAATTTTGCAAATTGATTTTGCATCCTGAGACTTTGATGAAGTTGCTTATCATCTTAAGGAGATTTTGGGCTGAGACAATGGGGTCTTCTAAATATACAATCATGTTGTCTGCAAATAAAGACAATTTAACTTCCTTTTTTTTCTAATTAAATACCCTTTATTTCCTTTTCTTGCTTGATTACTCTGGCTGGAACTTCTAATACTATATTGAATAGGAATAATGAGAGAGGGCACACTTGTCCAATGACAGTTTTCTAAAAGAATTCTTCCAGTTTTTTCCCATTTAGTATAATATTGGCTGTGGGTTTGTCATAGATAGCTTTTATTATTTGAGATACATTCCATCAAAACCTAGTTTATTAAGAAAGACTTCCCTGTTTAATAAATGGTGTTGGGAATACCGGCTAACCTTGTGCAGAAAGCTGAAACTGGACCCATTGGTTACACCTTATACAAAAATTAACTCCAGATGGATTAAAGATTTAAACATAAGACCTAACACCATAAAAACCCTAGAAGAAAACATAGGCAATACCATTTAGGACATAGGCATAGGCAAGGACTTCATGACTAAAACACCAAAAGCAATGGCAACAAAAGTCAAAATAGACCAATGGGATCTAATTAAACTTAAGAACTTCTGCACAGCCAAAGAAACAATCATTAGAGTGAACCGGCAACCAACAGAATAGAAAAAAAATTTTTGCAAGCTACCCATCTGACAAAGGGCTAATATCCACAATACACAAAGAACTAAAACAAATTTACAAGAAAAAACAACCCCATCAAAACGTGGGTGAAGAATATGAACAGGCACTTTTCAAAAGAACACATTTATGCAGCCAACAAACATATGAAAAAATGTTCATCATCACTGATCATTACAGAAATGCAAATCAAAACCACTTTGAGAAACAAAATCATGCCAGTTAGAATGGCAATCATTAAAAATTCTGGAGACAACAGATGCTGGAGAGGATGTGGAGAAATAGGAATGCTTTTATACTGTTGGTGGGAGTGTAAATTAGAGCAACCATTATGGAAGAAAGTGTGGCAATTCCTCGAGGATCTAGAAATAAAAATACCATTTGACTCAGCAATTCCATTACTGGATATATACCCAAAGTATTATAAATTGTTCTATTATAAAGACACATGCACACATATGTTCATTGTGGCACTGTTGACAATGCCCATCAATTATGGACTCGATAAAAAAATGTGGCACATATACACCATGGAATACCATGCAGCCATCAAAAAGGATGAGTTCATGTCATTTGCAGAGACATGGAAAAAACTGGAAACTATCATTCTCAGCAAACTGACATCAGAACAGAAAACCAAACACTGCATGTTCTCACTCTTAAGTGGGTATCAAACAGTGAGAACACATGGACACAGGGAGAGGAACATCACACACTTATGTCAGTTGGGGGTTAGGGGACTAGAGGAGTGATAGCAGGGGGTGGGGAGGTTGTGGAGGGATAACATAGAAGAAACACCTCATGTAGGTGAAGGGGGGATGGAGGCAGCAAATCAACATGGTATGTGTATACGTATGTAACAATCCTTCAAGATATACATGTGTATCACAGAATTTAAAGTATAATTAAAAAATGCTACATTAATTATACAGTTTTGTTTATATTTCTGTTTATGTAATATATCACCTTTATTTATTTGTATATGTTAAACCATCCTTATATTGCTAATATGAAACCCACCTGTTTACTGTATATTATCATTTTGGTGTGCTGTTGAATTTTGTTTTCTAGCGTTTTGCTGAGGATTTTTGAATCTATGTTCTTCCAGATGATTGATCTGTAGTTTTCCTGTGGTTGTTCTGTTCTTGTATGGTTTTGGTATCAGGGTGACAGTGGTGTCATAGAATGAGTTACAAAGAATTCTGGCCTCTTTGAACTTTTGAAACAATTTCAAAAAAATTGTTTATTCTTCTTTGTATATATGGAATAATTCATCTGTAAATCCATTTAGTTCTGAAATTCCTTTGTTAAAAATTATTTATTACTTATTCAATGTTGCTATTATTATAGGTCTGCTCAGGTTTTCTATTCCCTCCTGGTTCAAACTTGGGAGGTTACATGTTTCCAGAAATTTGTTTATTCACCCTAGATTTTCTTGTGTGTGGAAGTAGAGTTGATAATAATAATTTTTGAGAATCTTTGTATCTCTGTGATATTATTTATAATGTCTTGTTTTGCATTCCTGATTTTGTTGTAATCTCTCTTCTTTTATTTCTGAATTGGTTGTAATCTCTTTTTTTCATGCTTAATCTGGCCACTGGATTATTTTTGTTTAACTTTTTAAAAAACCAACACTTCTTGTTCCACTGACCCTTTGTATCTTTACATTTTCTTTTTGGTTTCTATTTTATTTAGTTTTACTGGGATTTTTTTTTTCTCATTTTCTTATGCCAACTTTCGGTTTAGTTTTTCTTGTATTTCTAGTTCTTGGTAGTCCATCGTTATGTTGTTAATTTGTAATGTTACTTTTTTAGTATAGGCATTTAATGCTATGAACATCCCTCTTGGAAATCCTTTTTCTGTGCCCCACAGAATTTAATGTGTTGTGTTTTCCTTTTCATTTGTCTCAAAGATTTCTATCATTTCTATCTTAATTTCTTTATTGACCCAATAATCACTAAGAAATATGTTTTGTTTCCATGTATTTGTATAGTTTCTGAAGTTCCCAGAGGAAGTGATACTCAGTTTTATTTAATAGCAGTCTGAGAAGATTATTAATTTTTTTTAATGTTAAAAAATTCAGGGGAATGGATCCAAGATGGCTGAATAGAAACAGTTATGGAGTACAGTTCCCAGTGGGAACAATGCAGAGTGTGAGTGATCACTGCATTTCCAAATGAGTTATTACTACCCACAGACTAGGAGGTTCTTCAGCTGAAAAGGACCACGAGTTTCCAGCACAGTGGCGCCTTCAGCCTCCACACAAAAACACAAATCTGGGTGGCCATTTCAACTGGTGCCTGGAACACCTGGGAGACAGAGATGCTCATCCAATTGAAAAAAAGAGGGCTGAAACAGGGAGCCTGGTGATCTGGCTCAGCAGGACCCACCCTCACAAAGACCAGCAATCTGAAAAGCTCTGGACTGAGAATTTCACAAGTGCAGCTGGACCTGGGACAGTCCAGCTTTGAGGAAGGAATAGCATGTACCATTACTGAGGCAGTCCACCACTACCAAGGCAGTCCACAATTACTGAGGTAGTCTGCTATTACAGAGGCAGTCCTGCATCACTGAGGCACACTGCCATTAACTAGGCAGTTCTAACTATACCTCTAGAAAATACACACAGCAAACCTCAAGAAAGTACACACAGCAGCTGGGCAGAGCCCACAGCAGCTCAGCCACGCCTCTGCTGGCAGACTGTTACTAGGCTATCTCCTAGCTGGAGAGGGCATCTCTGAAAAAAGGGAGCAGCACGTCAGGAACTTAAAAATAAAGCCAAAACTTCCCAGGACAGACACAAGGGAAAAAAAGCAGTTATGAATTCCACTGCAGGAGACTTAAACATACCTGCCCAGCGGCTCTGAACAGAACAACAGAGATCAGCTCAGAACTTGAGTTCCTATAAGAGTCAGACTGTCTCCTCAAGCAGTTCCCTGACCCTCGAATATCCAAAGACACCTCATAAAGGAGAGCTCAGGTTGAAATCTGACTGGCATCTTTCTGGCACTAAGATACCAGAAGAAGAAATGGGCAGAAACCCTTACTGTTCTGCAGCTGCTGCAGGTGATTCCCAGGCAAGCAAGGTCTGGAGTGGACTTCCAGCAGTCCTGGAGCAGAGGGGCCTGACTGTTAGAAGGAAAACTAAAAAACATAAAGAAATAACTTCATCTTCAACAAAAAGGACGTCCATTCAGAGACCCCATCAGAAAGTCAACAACTACAAAGAACACAGGTAGATAAATGCACAAAGATGGAAAGAAACCGGTGCAAAAAGAATGAAAACACACAAAACCAGAATGGCTCTCCTCCTCCAAGAGATCAAAACTCCTCAGCAGCAAGGAAACAAAGCTAGATGGAGAATGAGTCTGTTGGATTGACAGAAACAGGTTTCAGAAGGTGGGTAATAACAAACTTCTCCGGGCTAAAGGAACATGTTCTAATCCAATGCAAAGAAATTAAAAACCTTGAAAAAAGGTTTGAAGAAATGCTAATGAGAATAAACAGCTTAGAGAAGAATATAAATAACCTCATAGAGCTAAAAACCACAACATGAGAACTACTCCAAGCATACACAAGTTTTAATAGCTGAATCGACCAAGCAGAAGAAAGGATATCAGACATTGCAGACCAACTCAATGAAATAAAATGAGAAGACAAGATTAGAGAAAAAAGAGTGAAAAGAAGTAAACAAAGCCTCCAAGAAATATGGGATTATGTGAAAAGACGTAATCTACATTGGATAGTGTACCTGAATGTGATGGAGAGAATGAATTCACGCTGGAAAACATGCTTCAGGATATTGTTCAAGAGAATAACACCAACCTAGGAAGGCAGGCCAATATTCAAGTCTAGGAAATACAGAGAACACCACAAAGACTTCCTCAAGAAGAGTAACCCCAAGGTACATAATCATCAGATTCACCAGGGTTGAAATGAAGGAAAAAATGCTTAGGACAGCCAGAAAGAAAGATTGGGTTACCAAAAAAGGGAAGCCCATCAGACTCATGGAAGATCTCTCAGCAGAAACCCTACAAGCCAGAAGAGAGTGGGGGCCAATATTCAACATCCTTCAAGAAAAATACTTTCTTTTTTTTTTTTTCAGTTAATTAATGATGTATTTATTAGGCAGTAAAAGAATGTGAACTTTCAGTATAGAACTCACCCATTGCCCAGCCATAGATGAAATAAAAATCTAGACATAAATATAAAGTAATGAAAATATTTGTTAGATATACAGATAGCTCCAAGTAGTTCCAGGAGTTATTGAGAGCCGTTTGTGGTTCTCTGGAAGAGTCTGGGCCAATACTCAAATGCAACAGTTTATCACTTTGGGATTATGCTTCTTTGATAGGGAATCACCAGTGGCCGTTTCACTCCTGAGTGCCATCTAGGCAGTTATTTTTTCCCTTTCTTCATCTATTCTTCCCTTTCTTTTTTCTTTTTTTTTTTTAATTGCATTTTAGGTTTTGGGGTACATGTGAAAAACATGCAAAGTTGTTGCATAGGTGCATTCCTGGCAGTGTGATTTGCTGCCTCCCTCCCCCTCACCCATCCTTTCAACCTAGAATTTCATATCCAGCCAAACTAAACTTCATAAGCGAAGGAGAAATAAAATCATTTATGAACAAGCAATTGCTGTGAGATTTCAACAACACCAGGCCTGCCTTACAAGACCTTCTGAAAGAAGCACTAAACATAGAATGGAAAAACCAGTACCAGCCACTCCAAAAACGTACCAAATGGTAAAAAGCATCGACACAATGAAGAAACTATGTCAACTAATGGGCAAAACAACCAGCTAGCATAAACATGGCAGGATCAAATTCACACATAACCGTATTAACCTTAAATGTAAATAGGCTAAATGCCCCAATCAAAATACACAGACTGGCAAATTAGATAAAAAGTCAAGACCCAGCGGTGTACTGTATCCAGGAAAACCATGTCACATGCAAGGACACACATAGGCTCAAAATAAAGGGATGGAGGAAGATTTACCAAGCAAATGGAGAGCAAAAAAAAAAAAAAAAAAAAAAAAGCAGAAGTTGCAATCCTAGTCTCTGATAAAATAGGCTTTAAACCAAGAAAGATCAAAAGAGACAAAGAAGGGCATTACATAATGATAAAAGAATCAATGCAACGAGAAGAACGAACATTCATAAATATATATGCACCCAATACAGGAGCACCCAGATACATAAAGCAAGTTCTTAAAGACCTACAAAGAGACTTAGACTCCCACAGAATAATACTGGGAGACTTTAACACTCCACTGTTAATAATAGATCAATGAGACAGAAAACAAGGGTATCCAGAACTTGAACTCAGATCTAAACCAAGCAAACCTAATAGACATCTAAAGAACTCTACACCCTAAATCCACAGAATATACATTCTTCTGAGCACCACATCAATCCTACTCTAAAATTGACCACATAATTGGAAGTAAATCACTACTCAGTAAATGCAAAAGAACGGAAATCATAACAAACAGTCTCTCAGACAACAGTGCAATCAAATTAGAACTCAGGATTAAGAAACTCACTTAAAACTGCACAACTACATGGAAACTGAACAAACAGCTCCTGAAGGACTACTCGATAAATAAAATGAAATGAATGTAGAAATAAAGACATTCTTCAAAACCAATAAGAACAAAGACATGTGCCACAATCTCAGGGACCCTTTTAAAGCAGTGTCTGGTGGGAAATTTATAGCACTAAATGCCCATATGAGAAGCAAGGAAAGATCTAAAATCAATGCCCTATCATCAAAATTCACAAAGCTAGAGGAGTAAGATGAAAAATACTCAAAAGCTAGCAGAAGACAAGAAATAGCTAATATCAGAGCAGAGCTGAAGGAGATAAAAACATAAATATCCCTTCAAAACATCAATAAATCTAGCAGCGTGTATTTTGAAAAGATCAACAAAATAGACAGACCACTAGCCAGATTAATAAAAAAAGAAAGAAGAATCAAATAGATGCAATAAAAAATGATAAAGGGAATATGGCCACTGATTCCACAGAAATACAAACTCTCATCAGAGATTATTACAAACAACACTATTCAAATAAACCAGTAAACCTCGAAGAAATGGATAACTTCCTGGACACTTGGACCCTCGATATCCTAAACCAGGAAGAAATCAAAACCCTGAACAGACCAATAACAAGGGATGAAGTTGAGGCAGCAATTAATAGCCTACCAACAAAAAAAAAAAAAAAAAGAAAGAAAAAAGCCCAGGTCCAGATGGGTTCACAGCTGAATTCTACCAGATATAGAAAGAGGAGCTGGTACCACTCCTTCTGAAACTATTCCAAGAAATACAGAAAGAGGGAACCCTTCCGAAATCATTTTATGACACCAACATCATCCTGATACCAAACCCCAGCAGAGATTCAACAAACAAAACATCCGGCCAATATCCATGATGAGTATATGTGCAAAAATCTTCAATAAAATGCTGGCAAGCCGATTGTAACAGCACATCAAAAAGCTTATCCATCATGATCAAGTAGGCTTCATTTTGGGGATGCAAGGCTCATTCAACATATGAAAGCCTATAAATGAAATAAACCACATAAACAGAACCAAACACAAAAACCACATGATCATCTCCATAGATGCAGAGAGGCCTGTGACAAAATTCAACAGCCTTTATGCTAAAAACTCTCAATAAACTAGGTATTGTTGGAACATATCTCAAAATAATAAAAATTATTTATGACAAACCCACAGCCAGTATCACACTGAATGGGCAAAAACTGGAAGCATTCCCTTTGAAATCTGGCACTAGACAAGGATGCCATTTCTCATCACTCCTATTCAATACAGTATTGGAAATTATAGCCAGAGCAATCAGGCAAGAAAAATAAATAAAGGGTATTCAATTAGTAAAGGAGGTAGTCAAATTGTTTCAATTTCAAAAAGACATGATTGTATATTTTGAAGACCCCATCATTTCAGCCCCAAATCTCCTGAAACTGAAAAGCAACTTCAGCAAAGTCTCAGGATACAAAATCAACTTGTAGAAATCACAATCATTTCTATTGACCAATAACAGACTTAAACTGAGCCAAATCAAGAACGAACTGCCATTCACAATTGCTACAAAGAGAATAAAATACCTAGGAATACATCTAAGAAAAGATGTAAAGGACCTCTTCAAGGAGAACTACAAACCATTGCTCAATGAAATAAGAGAGGACACAAACAGATGGACAAACATTCCACGCTCATGGATAAGAAGAAGCAATATTGTGAAAATGGCCATACTGCCCAAAGTAATTTACAGATTCAATGCTATCTCCATCAAGCTACCTATGACCCTATTCACAGAACTGGAAAAAAAAAAAAAAAAACCTTAAACTTCACGTGGAACAAAAGAGAGCCTGCATAGCCAAGACAATTCTAAGCAGAATGACGAACAAATCGAGCCATCACATTACCTGACCTCAAACTATACCACAAAGCTACAGTCATCCAAACAGCATGTACTGGTACCAAAGCAAAGATATAGAACAATGGAACAGAACAGAAGCCTCCGAGGCAGCAACACAAATTTACAAACATCTGATCTTTGGCAAACCTGACAAAAACAATCAATCAGGAAAAGATTTCTTGTTTAATAAATGGTGCTGGGAAAACTGGCTAGCCATGTGCAGAAAGCAGAAACTGGACCCCTTTCTGATACCTTACAGTAAATTAACTCCAGATGAATTAAAGACTTAAACAGATAAGGTAACATGATATAAACCCTAGAAGAAAACCTAGGCAAAACCATTCAGGACATAGGCATAGGCAAGAAATTCATGACTAAAGCACCAAAAGCATTGGCAACAAAAGCCAGAATAGACAAATGGGTTTTAATTAAACACCAGAGCTTATGAACAGCAAAAGAAACAATCATTAGAGTGAACCAGCGACCAACAGAATGGGAAAAAATTTTTGGAATCTACCCATCTGACAAAGGACTAATATCCAGAATCTACAAAGAACTAAAACAGATTTACAAGAAAAAACAAACAAACCCATTCAAAAGTGGGTGAAGAATATGAACAGACGCTTTTCAAAAGAAGACATTTATGAGGTCAACAAACATGAAGAAATGCTCATCATCACTGGTCATTAGAGAAATGCAAATGAAAACCACATTGAGATACCATCTCACGTCAGTTAGAATGGTGATCATTAAAAAATCTGGAGACAACAGATGCTGGAGAGTATATGGAGAAACAGGAACACTTTCACACTGTTGGTAGGAGAGTAAATTAGTTCAACCATTATGGAAGATAGTGTGGTGATTCCTAAAGTACCTAGAAATAGAAATTCCATTTGATGCAGCAATTCCATTACTGGGTATATATCCAAAGGATTATAAATCTTTCTATTATAAAGACACATACACACGTATGTTCATTGTGGCACTGTTTACAATAGCAAAGACCTGGAACCAACCCAAATGCTCATTGATGATAGACTGGACAAGGAAAATGTGACACATATACACCATGGAACACTATGCAGCCATAAAAATCGATGAGTTTGTGTCCTTTGTAGGGACATAAATGAATCTGGAAATCATCATTCTCATCAAACTGACATAAGAACATAAAATCAATTATTGCATGTTCTCACTCATAGGCGGGTGTTGAACAACGAGAACACATGGACACAGGGAGGGGAACATCACACACTGGGGTCTATTGGGGGGAATAGGGGAGGGACTGCAGGGGGTAGGGAGGTTGCATGGGATAATATGGGGAGAAATACCAGATAGAGATGATGGGGAGATGGAGGTAGCAAACTACATTGCCATGTATGTACCTATGCAGCAATCCTGCATGTTCTGCACATGTACCCCAGAACCTAAAGTGTAATAATATATATATAAATATATATATGTTATTACATATATATATAAATTTATATATCATATATATTATATATAAATTTATATTAATATATATGATATATATATATATTAATTTATTGACAATTGTTTTGTGGCCTAACATACAAGATCATACATGGTCTATCTTGGAGAACGTTCCCTGTGCTTATGTGAAAAATGTACATTTCACAGTTATTGAGTAGATTTTTTTGTCAATGTGTGTGAGTTCTATTATACTTAAAGTCCAAATAAACTCAATATTTCTTTATTGATTTTCCGTCTAAATAATGTCTAATGCTGTGAGTAGGCTGTTGAAGTTCCACACTATTATTGTATTATTTTCCAGCTCTCTTGTTAGATGTAGTAATATTTGTTTTATTAATCTGTTTGCTCATATATATATATATAGAGAGAGAAAGAGTTATATTCTCCTGTTGAATTGATCCTTTTATCATTATATAATGATTTTGTCTTTTTTAACTTTTTCATTTATTTTCTGCTATATCTAGTATAGGTATAGCTACTCCTACTCTCTTTTGGTTTCTACTTCCATAAAATATCTTATTTCAACCCTTTTCTCTCAGTCTATATGTGTATTTACGAAGAAGGTAAGTTTCTTGGAAGCAGCATATAGATGGATCATGTTCTTTGTATTTTCTGTCAATCGATCTCTAATTAGCAGGGTATTTAATCCATTTGAATTCTAGCTTAATATTTACACATGAGGTTTCTTTTCTGTCAGGTAACTTAATCTTTTCTTGCTGTTTTGTACATTGCTTATTTTCTTCTGTTTGTCTTTGTGGTCTGGTAAAATTTTGTTGTGTTAACAATTTGACCTTTCTTCCTCATTTCTATGGTTATTTTATAAGACTATTGTGTTTTATATATTATTGAGTTATCATAATCATATACCTTTTATTTCCTTGTCAAGGACATTTTTGAGAATTTGTTTTAGGTCTGGTATAGTGGTGTTAAATTCCCTCAGCATTTGCTTATTTCTAAAAGACTTTATTTCTCCTTAATTTATAGAGTTTAATCATGCTGGATATAAAATATTTTACTGTACTTTTTTCTTTCAGCAATTTTAAATTCCATTCCATTTTTTTCTGACCTGCAAAGTTTCTGCTAAAAAGTTTACTATTAGTCTGATGAAGTTTCTTTCATAGGTGACTAGATGCATTTTTTTTTTTTTTTCTGATCATAAAAGTCTTTCTTTTATGTTGACTTTAGATAGTCTGATTTTAAACGTCTTTTTGCAATGCATTTGCCTTGGGATTGCTGGGGCTACTGTATCTGAATGTCTAGATCTCTTGCTGGACTTAAGATATTTCCATAAATAATTTTGTTAATTAGGATTTTTAAACTTTTTTTATCTGCTTTCTACCTCAGTAATATCAACAAATTGTAAGTTTTGTTACTTTTTGCCCACACATCTTAAGGACTTTGTTCATTTAAAAAATATATATTTTATTTTTGTTTAAATTATTTCAAAAGATGGGTCTTCAGATTTTGAGAGTCTCCTTTCTGCTTGGTCTTTGGAATGTATTTTGTAATTCCTTCAATAAATTTTTAAGTTCCAGAATGTCTATAATTATTACTTTTTGAGAGAATCTATCTTCTTGGTAAATTTTATATTATAATCCTAAATTGATGCTCCAATTTCTTTGTATTGCTTTTCAAATTTCCATTTAAAGCCTGGGCGTGGTGGCTTATGCTTGTAATCTCAGCACTTTAGGAGGACAGGGTGAGTGGATTACCTGATGTCAGGAGTTTGAGACTAGCCTGGCAACATTGTGAAACCCCATTTCTACTAAAAACACAAAAATTAGTCAGGTGTGGTGGTGCGTGTTTATAGCCTCAGCTACTCAGGAAGCTGAGGCAGGAGAATTGCTTGAACTGGGGAAGCACAGTTTGCAGTAAGCCAAGATTGCACCACTGCACTCTATCCTGGACAACAGAGAGAGACTTTGTCTCAAAAAAAAATTAACTTAATCTCATTAAACCTCTTTAAATTCAATATTTTGATGTCTTTATCTGGCATTTTGAATATTTATTTTGCATAGAGTCTATTGCTGCAGAATTATTGTTTTAATTTCAGGGTGTCATACTGTGAGGTTTGTTCTTGGGTTCTTGCTGAGTTTAAAAGGAAGAAACTGAGGCCAACACAAGAAGATCCAATATGAAGGAATTTATTCAGGCTCCCGGGCGAGGTTCTGCGGTCCAACAGGAGGGGCCAGAGAAGTCTCACGGACTCCTCTCAGACGTGGGGTTTTATAGGGAGTGAAGGAGCTCGATTGGTTGTGGGAGAGCAGGACTACTATTGGATAAGGTTACAAGCCTTTGTTTGCATAAAGGACTTGGCTGCTATTGGTTAGAATTACTCGGCTGCTATTGGCTAGAAACACTCAGCTGCTATTGGCTAGAAAGACTTGGCTACTATTGGCTAGAATCACAAGACCCCGCTTGCATACTGGGTTCTTTAAGGGAAAGCCAGGCTGTGCAAGAAAGGGAGAAGGAAGCATGCCCGAGCTTGTCCGAGCTTTCGGGGAAAAAAGCGGGGGGGTGTGTCTGAGCTCCCGGCGAGGCAGCCAGTCTTACATTCCGACCCTTTGATGATAGAGGGCACCTCTCTTTTCTGACTACTTCCTGCTGAATAGGGGTGAATTAAGGGGGACAGGTCAGTCGGCTGGTGCCTCGACCATGAATCGGACGAAGGGATGAAGCAGCATTTGATTGACAGCCACTCGTCCAATTTCTCGCATATGAGCTTGTAGGAACCTCCTTTTTCTGCTCTTAATAGATCAAGGGCCCATCGGTTTTGGAGAATTACTTGGGCTAGTAACATGATTTGTCACTGGAGGGAGGCCAGAGAGGCAGCTGATGCTTCAATGGCCACACGGAGCTTATCTTCCAGTTGGGTGGCTGAAGTGACACTGTACCCTAGGGCACTGCTCCCGAGTCCAACTGCTGCTAGAAAGGATGCTAGAGAGAGACCAGCAACTATTGGGAAAAACAGACTGCTCATTTGTTTCAGGGAGCAGAGGGAAGCGTAAGGAGAGATAGGAGCTCAGCTTGCCCATATACCTTCAACTGTGAGACTAGAGTAAAGGGCACACAGGGGGAGGGGAGAGAGGCACTTATAACCTTAGTTAGGGTCCCATTACACCAAAAGTATCCTCCCAGAGGTGAAAAGGTAAAGTCTGGGCTAGAGAGGGGACGGTTAGACAGGCCTTCCCAAGGTGTAACAAATGTATCCATTAGTTTAGAACAGGAATGGGCTGGGGAGGGGGAATGGGATGGAAGAGGAAACAAAGTAGCTGAGTTGAATAGAGAAGTGGGATGAAGGCTGACTAAAGGATTTTCAAGGAGAAAGTAAGACTCAGAGTGTAGAGGAATAGTAAAGAAGGTCTGAGACCTGGGAAGGTGTGCTATGCCCTAAGTAGGAAAAAATAGTTAGCTCCCATATACCCGCTACCTGCAGCTTTACCCTGGGCTTGGCAAGGATGATGGGGTTCCTCGAGTCCAGGCTGTGTCAGTCATCCAGAAGGCCAAGAAATTCAGGCAAAGGGATTGCTTCCTGTGGACCAGCCTGCTCCTCACATAGAGGTGTGGGGAGTGGGCCTGTGGTCTGGGATGGGCAATCAACCTTCCAGTGTCCAATCTGTTTGCAGTTTGGGCAAGGTCCAGGAGGTGGACGAGGACAGGGGCACCGCTGTGCCCAGTGTCCCTCTTGGCCACATTTGAAGCAGGGCCCAGGCGGGACTTTTGAAGCAGTCTGGGCAGGTCCTAGAGGACCTTTTTGGAGGAACTTTGAGGAGCTTCTCCCACCAGATGCTGGGCGCACTGCCAGCCTCAAGGCTGCTACGATAGCTTGGGTTTGGAGGCTCACCTGTTGCTGTAAATGGGCCTGGTGGACGGCTTCAGCCTTTTCCTTCCAGCCATTAAAAACTTTAAATGCCAAGTTTACCAGGTCTCCTATGGGAGTTTGGGGGCCCTCCTCTGCTTTCTTTAATTTCTTTCTAATGTCTGATGCTGACTGGGAGATAAAATGGGCCGCTAGGAGGGTGGTCCCAGCTGGGGAATTTGGGTCTACTCAGGTGTGAAGGACCATTAGTTAACCAGTCAAGGAAGGCAGCTGGGTTTTCAGTAGGACCCTGAGTTATTTCATGCAGCTTATCGTAATTAACTATCTTTTAAGCTGCACCTTGCATGCCTGCTAGGAGGCACTGCAGCATTTGGTCTTGGCGGTGGCAGTCATTTTGGCGGGTTTGATAATCCCAATTAGGGTCAGCATTGGGAACCGCTGCTGTGCCTATGGGCATTTGGGGATCAGTGAGGTGTACCTGATCAGCATGTGCCCAAGCTGCTACACAGATGCGATCATGCTCATCAGGAGTAAGGGTAGAAGTCAGAATTACATAAATGTCATGCCAGGTTAAGTCATAGGCCTGGATAAGATAGCAGAACTCTTTGGTGTAAGCAGTAGGATTTGTAGAGAAAGACCCTAGGCATTTTTCAATAGCTGATAGATCGGAGAGGGAGAAGGGAACGTGCACTCAGACAACGCCCTCTGCTCCAGCCACCTTGCAGAGGGGGCAAAGAAGGGAGTCTTCATTGTTAGGAGCACAGCATGAGCGAGTATGAGCACTAACAGGAGAGACCAGGTTGTAATTAGGAGGTGGAGGAGCTGAGGGGAGTTGAGGTTTATTATAGGGTGGAGGATTATTAGATCAGGGCAGCAGAAAGGAGAGTTCTTCAGGTGCATCGGGGTCAGAAAAGGAAGAGGGGGAGGGTGGAGGGGCTAAAGGCATAGAAGAAGATTCTTTGGCTAGAAGCACCTGAGCAGTGGTGCAAGAGGAACAGAGGGTGGAGTGGGAATGAAGATACCTGAAAGCCTGCACGTTTACAATGGTTATAATCAGGATGAAAAAAAAAAAAGACAGGGCTAGGGCTATCTGCCACATGGCAAAATTAGAGGAAAGCAAGAAATGGCTTTTATCTAGAGAGAGAGAGAGAAGAAAAGAGAGGAAAAAAAAGAAAGAAACAGAAAAAGAAAGAAACCGAAAATACAGTTTCTTACTTAACTGGAGTCTTTTATGCCAATGGGCTAGTTCAAAATAAAGATTTTGGCATAAGCCGTGGGGATTGGCTCTGCCGTAAGGCAGGGTTACTCGAATGGGGCTTCTGAGTATCGACACCTCAGTCGCTGCTGCAGAGATGGTCGGAAGAGCAGCTCAGCATCCCAAGCCATGCTATCGAGCACCGGAGATGAGAGGGTTCAGGAATTTGGGGACGTCTCCCTCAAAATCCTAACCCTGAGAAACCCCTTATGGGGAGAAGACAAGAGTGTAGGGATGTTTCCTCTACAGTCAGGTTCTCGAGACGGGGCCGGGGTCCCAGATCTGTGGCAAGAATCCCTGACGCTGCAGCAGTTTCGAGCAGGGACCTTACGAGGCAGACAATGAGTGGGGTGGTGGGCAACAGAAGTCTTACCTTGTGGTGAAACAGCAGCTCCCCAATCTGGCTTTGTGTGGAGGAGTCAGTTTCCCCCAGGAGGGTCTTACAACTCCTCCCAGGTTTCCGGCACCATTTGTGAGGTTTGTTCTTGGGTTCTTGATGAGTTTAAAAGGAAGAAACTAAGGCCAACACAAGAAGATCCAATATGAAGGAATTTATTCAGGCTCCTGGGCAAGGTTCTGCAGTCTGACAGGAGGGGCCAGAGAAGTCGCACAGACTCCTCTCAGACGTGGGGTTTTATAGGGAGTGAAGGAGCTCGATTGGTTGTGGGAGAGCAGGACTACTATTGGATAAGGTTACAAGCCTTTGTTTGCATACAGGACTTGGCTGCTATTAGTTAGAATTACGCGGCTGCTATTGGCTAGACAGACTTGGCTACTATTGGCTAGAATCACAAGACCCCGCTTGCATACTGGGTTCTTTAAGGGAAAGCCAGGCTGTGCGAGAAAGGGAGAAGGAAGAATGACCGAGCTTGTCTGAGCTTTTGGGAAAAAAGGGGGGTGGTGTGCGTCCGAGCTCCCAGCGAGGCAGGTGGCCTTACACATACTATATTTCATTTTCAGGCTTTCTGAATATATATGTTGATTTCTGTGCAACCAAAGGAACACAGGATTCTTCTTATTTTTGAATTTACTTTCATTGAGTGTGGAATTTTGTTCTTGAAGATATGACTATGATATTAATTACAACCATGTGTTAAGAAATAGCATAAAAAGAAATAAATTAATACAAGAAAGTCTTTTTAATTTTCTTTGTTATTCGAGTTAAATTGTTACCAGTTAAAAAAATGGTCATCATTATTACCTCCTGGTAACCACAAGACAAAAACCTATAATGCACACATAAAAAATAATAAGCAAAATATTAAAACATACTACAGGAAAAGATTACTTTTACACAAAGGATAAAATAAAGAAAAGAAGAAACAAAGAGACTAACAAAACAACCAGAAAGCAAATAACAGACTATCTTTAGTAAGATGGACAAATAGGAATAGTTCGAGTCTTCAGGTTTCAGAGAGATCAATGCAGAAGCTGAATTATTTCTGCATTTCCAACTGAGGTACCTGGCTTATCACATTAGGACTGGATAGACAATGGGTGCAGTTCAGGAAGGGTGAACAGAGTCAGGATGGGGCGTCATCTCATTCAGGAAGCACAATGAGTCGGGAAACTTCCCCTAGACAAGGGAAGCTATGAGGGACTATGCCAGGAGAAATCGTGCATTCCAGCCCAGATACTATGCTTGGCTCCTGGTCTTCGCAACCCGCAGACCAGAAGATACCCCAAGGTGCATACACCACCAGGGCCCTGAGTTTTAAGCAAAAAACTGGGTGACCATTTGGGCAGACACCAAGCTAGCTGCAGGAGTTCATTTTCATACACCAGTGGTGCCAGGAACACCAGTGAGACAAAACCATTCACTCCCCTGGAAATGGGGCTAAAGCCAGAAAGCCAAGTGGTTTAGCTCAGCAGATACCACCCCCATGGAAACCAGCAAGCTAAGGTCCACTGGCTTGAAATGCTCTCTGCCAGCACAGCAATTTGAAGTCAACCTGGGATGCTCGAGGTTAATGGGGGGAGGGCCTTCCATCATTAGTGAGTCTTGAGTAAATAGTTGTCCTCTCACAGTATAAACAAAGCCACCCAAAAGTTTGATTGGGTGGAGCCCACCACAGCTTGACAAAGCTTCTGTAGCCAGATTGCTTCTCTAGATTCCTCCTCTCTGGGAAAGGCATCTCTGAAAAAAAGGCAGCAGCCCCTGTCAGAGCCTTACAGATCAAAATCCCATTTCCCTGGGGCAGAGCATCTAAGGGAAAGAGTGGCTGTGGGCTCACCTTCAGCAGATTTAAATATTCCTGCCTGCTGGCTCTGAAGAGAGCAGTGGATCTCCCAGCACAGTGCTCGAGCTCTGTTAAAGAACAGACAGCCTCCTCAGGTGGGTCACTAACACCTGTGACTCCTGAATGGTAGACACCTCCCAGTGGGGGTTGACAGACACCTCATACAGAAGAGCTCTGGCTGACATCTGGGGGGTGCTCTTCTGGGATAAAGCTTCCAGAGAAAAGAACAGGCAGCAATACTTGCTGTTTTGCAGCCTTTGGTGGTGATGCCCAGGAAAAGAGAGTCTGGAGTGAACCTCCAGCAAACTCCAGCAGACATGCAGCAGAGGGGCCTTACTGTTAGAAGGAAAACTAACAGAAAGAAATAGCATCAACATCATCAAAAAGGATGTTCACACAGAAACACCATCCAAAAGTCACCAACACCAAAGACCAATAATAGATAAATCCAGGAAGATGAATTAAAACCGGTGCAAAAAGGCTGAAAATTCCAAAAAGCCAGAATGCCTCTTCTCCCCCAAAGGATCACAACTCCTCACCAGCAAAGGAACAAAGCTGGATGGAGAATGAGACTCACAAATTGACAGAAGTAGGCTTCATAAAGTGGGTAACAACAAATTCCTTTGATCTAAAGGAGCATGTTGTAACACAATGCAAGGATGCTAAGAACCTTGAAAAAAGTTTGGAGGAATTACCAACTTAAGCAAACAGTTTAGAAAAGAATATAAATGATCTGATGGAGATGAAAAAAAAAAAGCATGAGAATTTCATGAAGCGTAGACAAGTATCAATAGCCAAACCAATCAAGTGGAAGAAAAAATATCAGAAATTTAAGATCAACTTAATAAATAAAATGTAAAGACAAGATTAGAGAAAAAAATAATGAAAAAGAACAAGCAAAGTCTCCAATAAATATGAGACTATATGAAAACACCGAACCTACATTTGATTGGTGCACCTGAAACTGATGGAGAGAATGGAAACTTTCTGGAAATCTCTCTTCAGGATATTTTCCAGGAGACTTTCCCCAAACTGGCAAGACAGGCCAACATTGAAATTCAGGAAATAGAGAGAACAACACTAAGATTCTCCTCAAGAAGACCAACCCCAAGGCACATAATCGTCAGATTTACCAAGGTTAAAATGAAGAAAAAAGTGTTAAGAGCAGCCAGAAAGAAAGATCAGTTTACCCACAAAAGGAAGCGCATCAGACTAACAGTAGGTCTCTCTACAGAAACCCTATAAGCCAGAAGAGAATGGGGACCAATATTCAACATTCTATTTTTTTTTTTAATTGCATTTTAGGTTTTGGGGTACATGTGAAAAACATGTAAGATTGTTGCATAGGTGCATACGTGGCAGTGTGATTTGCTGCCTTCCTCCCCTTCACCTATATGTGACATTTCTCCACATGCTATCTCTCCCCAACTCCCCACCCCCCGCTGTCCCCCACACTCCCCCCAACAGACCCCAGTGTATAGTGCTCCCCTCCCTGTGTCCATGTGTTCCCATTGTTGAACACCCATCTATGAGTGAGAACACGCGATGTTTGATTTTGTGTTCTTGTGTAAGTCTACTGAGAATGATGGCTTCCAGGTTCATCCATGTCCCTACAAAGGATGCGAACTCATCGTTTTTGATGGCTGAATAATATTCCATGGGGTATATGTGCCACATATTCCCTGTTGAGTCTATCATCGATGGGCATTTGGGTTGGTTCCAGGTCTTTGCTATTGTAAACTGTGCTGCAATGAACATTTGTGTGCATGTGTACTCATAGTAGAAAGATTTATAATCCTTTGGATATATACCCAGTAATGGGATTGCTGGGTCAAATGGAATTTCTATTACTAGGTCCTTCAGGAATCGCCACACTGTCTTCCACAATGGTTGAACGAATTTACACTCCCACCAACAGTGTAAAAGTGTTCCTATTTCTCCACATCCTCTCCAGCATCTATTGTCTCCAGATTTTTTAATGACCGCTGTTCTAACTGGCATGAGATGGTATCTCAATGTGGTTTTGATTTGCATTTCTCTAATGACCAGTGATGATGAGCATTTTTTCATATGTTTGTTGGCCTTATGTATGTCTTCTTTTGTAAAGTATCTGTTCACATTCTTTGCCCACTTTTGAATGGGATTGTTTGTTTTTTTCTTGTAAATCTGTTTTAGTTCGTTGTAAATTCTGGATATCAGCCCTTTGTCAGATGGGTAGGCTGCAAAAATTTTTTCCCATTCTGTTGGTTGCTGATTCACTCTAATGACTATTTCTTTTGCCATGCAGAAGTTGTGGAGTTTGACTAGGTCCCATTTGTCTATTTTGGCCTTTGTTGCCGATGCATTTGGTGTTTTGGTCATGAAGTCATTGCCTACACCTATGTCCTGAATGATTTTGTCTAGGTTTTCTTCTATGGTTTTTATGGTGTTAGGTCTTATGTTTAAGTCTTTAATCCACCTGGAGTTAATTTAACTGTAAGGTGTCATGAAGGGGTCCAGTTTCTGCTTTCTGCATAAGGCTAGCCAGTTTTCCCAACACCACTTATTAAACAGGGAATCATTTCCCTATTGCTTGTTTTTATCAGGTTTGTCAAAGATCGGATGGCTGTAGATATGTTGTGTTGCCCCTGACGCCTCTGTTCTGTTCCATTGGCCTGTATCTCTGCTTTGGTACCAATACCAAGCTGTTTTGATTACTATAGCCTTGTAGTATAGTTTGCTGTCTGGTAGTGTGATGCCTCCTGCTTTGTTCTTTTTGCTTAGAATTGACTTGGCTATGCGGGCTCTCTTTTGGTTCCATACAAAGTTTAAGGTGGTTATTTCCAGTTCTGTGAAGAAGGTCATTGGTAGCTTGATGGGGATAGCGTTGAATCTGTAAATTACTTTGGGCAGTATGGCCATTTTCACGATACTGATTATTCCTTACCATGAATATGGAATGTTTCTCCATCTGTTTGTGTTCTCTCTTATTTCGTTGAGCAGAGGTTTGTAGTTCTCCTTGAAGGGGTCCTTGATGTTCCTTGTTAGTTGTATTCCTAGGTATTTTATTCACTTTGTAGCAATTGTGAATGGCAGTTCGTTCTTGATTTGGCTCTCTTTAAGTCTGTTATTGGTGTATAGAAATGCTTGTGATTTTTGCACATTGATTTTGTATCCTGAGACTTTGCTGAAGTTGCTTATCAGTTTCAGGAGATTTTGGGTTGAGATGATGGGGTCTTCTAGATATACAATCATGTCATCTGCAAATAGAGACAATTTGACTTCCTCCTTTCCTAATTGAATACCCTTTATTTCTTTTTCTTGCCTGATTGCTCTGGCTAGAACTTCCAGTACTATTTTGAATAGGAGTGGTGAGAGAGGGCATCCTTGTCTAGTGACAGATTTCAAAGGGAATGCTTCTAGTTTTTGCCCATTCAGTATGATATTGGCTGTTGGTTTGTCGTAAGTAGCTTTTATTATTTTGAGATACGTTCCGTCGATACCTAGTTTATTGAGGGTTTTTAGGATAAAGGCTGTTGAATTTCATTGTAGGCCTTCTCTGCATCATTTGAGATAATCATGTGGTTTTTGTCTTTGGTTCTATTTATGTGGTGACTTATATTTATAGACTTGTGTATGTTGAACCAGCCTTGCATCCCTGGGATGAATCCTACTTGATCATGGTGGATAAGATTTTTGATGTGCTGTTGCAATAGGCTTCCCAGAATTTTATTGAAGATTTTTGCATCTATGTTCGTCATGGATACTGGCCTGTAGTCTTCTTTTCTTGTTGAGTCTCTTCTGGGTTTTGGTATCAGGATGGTGTTGGTCACATAAAATGATTTGGGAAGGATTCCGTCTTTTTGGATTATTTGGAATAGATTCAGAAGGAATGGTACCAGTTCCTCGTTGTATGTGTGGTAGAATTCGGCTGTGAACCCACCTGGACCTGGGCTTTTCTTGGGTGGTAGGCTCTTAATTGCTGCCTCGACTTCAGACCTTGTTATTGGTCTATTCAGGGTTTCGACTTCTTCCTGGTTTAGGCTTGGGAGGAGGCAACTGTCCAGGAATTTATCCATTTCTTCCAGGTTTTCTAGTTTATGTGCATAGAGTTGTTTGTAATCGTCTCTGATGATGGATTGAATTTCTGTGGAATCTGTGGTGATATCCCCTTTATCATTTTTTAATGCATCTATTTGGTTATTCTCTCTTTTCTTTTTTATTAATCTGGCTAGTGGTCTATTTTGTTGATCTTTTCAAACAACCAGCTCCTGGATTTATTGATTTTTTTGAAGGGATTTTCGTGTCTCTATCTCCTTCCATTCTGCTTTGATCTTAGTTATTTCTTGTCTCCTGCTGGGTTTTGAGTTTTTCTGATCTTGCTCCTCTAGCTCTTTCAATTTTGACGATAGAGTGTCAATTTTAGATCTCTCCTTGCTTCTCATGTGGGTATTCATTGCTATATATTTTCCTCTAGAGACCGCTTTAAATGTGTCCCAGAGATTCTGGTATGTGGTGTCTTCATTCTCATTGGTTTCAAAGAATATCTTTATTTCTTCCTTCATTTCATTATTTATCCAGTCAACATTCAAGAGTAAGTTATTCAGTTTCCATGAAGCTGTGCAGTTCTGGGTTGGTTTCTGAATTCTGAGTTCTAACTTGATTGCAGTGTGGTCTGAGAGACTGTTCGTTATGGCTTCCATTCTTTTGCATTTGCTGAGGAGAGATTTACTTCCAATTATGTGGTCAGTTTTATAGTAGGTGTGATGTGGTGCTGAGAAAAATGTATATTCTGTGGATTTGGGGTGGAGAGTTCTGTAAATGTGTATTAGGTTTGCTTGGTCCAGGTCTGAGTTCAAGTCCTGGATATCCTTGTTAATTTTCTGTCTGGTTTATTTGTCTAATATTGATAATGAGGTGTTGAAATCTCCCACTATTATTGTGCAGGAGTCTAAGTCTCTTTGTAAGTCATTAAGAACTTGCCTTATGTATCTGGGTGCTCCTGTATTAGGTGCATATATATTTAGGATAGTTAGCTCTTCTTCTTGCATTGATCATTTTACCATTATGCAATGTCCTTCTTTGTCTCTTTTGATCTTTGTTGCTTTAAAGTCTATTTTATCAGAGATGAGAATTGCAACTCCTGCTTTTTTTTGCTCTCCATTTGCTTGTTAAATCTTCCTCCATCCCTTTATTTTGAGCCTTTGTGTATCCTTGCATGTGAGATGGGTTTCCTGTATACAGCACACTGATGGGTTTTGGCTTTTTATCCAATTTGCCAGTCTGTGTCTTTTGATTGGGGCATTTAGTCCATTTACATTTAGGGTTAATATTGTTATGTGTGAATTTGATACTGCTGTTTTGATGCTAGCTGGCTGTTTAGCCCGTTGGTTGATGCAGATTCTTCATTGCGTTGATGCTCTTTACCATTTCATGTGTTTTTGGAGTGGCTGGTACTGGTTGTTCTTTTCTATGTGTAATGCCTCTTTCAGAAGCTCTTGTAAAGCTGGTCTGGTGGTGATGAAATCTCTGAGTACTTGCTTGTTCACAAAGGATTTTATTTTTCCTTCACTTATGAAGCTTAGTTTGGCTGGATATGAAATTCTGGGTTGAAAGTTCTTTTCTTTAAGGATGTTGAATATCGGCCCCCACTCTCTTCTGGCTTGTAGGGTTTCTGCTGAGAGATCTGCTGTGAGTCTGATGGGCTTCCCTTTGTGGGTAACCCGACCTTCATCTCTGGCTGCCCTTAGTATTTTCTCCTTCATTTCAACCCTGGTGAATCTGAAGATTATGTGCCTTGGGGTTGCTCTTCTTGAGGAATATCTTTGTGGTGTTCTCTGTATTTCCTGGACTTGAATATTTGCCTACCTTGCTAGGTTGGGGATAATATCCCCAGGTTGCTTTCTTGGATAATATCCTGAAGAGTATTTTCCAGCTTGGATTCATTCTCTTCGTCACATTCAGATACACCTATCAAACATAGATTAGGTCTTTTCATATAGTCCCATATTTCTTGTTGACTTTGTTCATTCCTTTTTACCCTGTTTTGTCTAATCTTGCCTTCTCATTTTATTTCATTGAATTGATCTTTGACCTCTGATATCCTTTCTTCTGCTTGGTCAATTCGGTTGTTGATACTTGTGCATGCTTCATGAAGTTCTCGTGTTGTTTTTCAACTCCATCAATTCACTTATATTCCTCTCTAAGTTGTCCATTGTCATTAGCATTTTGTCAAATCTTTTTTCAAGGTTCTTAGTTTCTTTGCATTGGGTTAGAACATGTTCTTTTAGCTCATGGAAGTTTCTTATTACCCACTTTCTGAAGGCTGATTCTGTCAATTCATCACACACATTCTCCATCCAGTCTTTTCCCTTGCTGGTGAGTAGTTGTGATCCCTTGTAGGAGGAGAGGTGTTCTGGTTTCAGGTGTTTTCATCCTTTTTGCGCTGGTTTTTTTCCATCTTTGTGGATTTATCCACCTGTTGGCTTTGTAGTTGTTGACTTTCTTATTGGGTCTCTGAGTGGACGTCCTGTTTGTTGTTGATGAAGTTATTTCTGTTTCTTAGTTTTCCTTTTAACTGTCTGGCCTCTCTGCTGTAGGACTGCTGAGGTCCACTCCAGGCCCTGCTTGCCTGGGGATCACTTGCAGCAGCTGCCAAACAGTAAAGGTTGCTACCAGTTTCTTCTTCTGCTTTGTCCCAGGATACCTGCCAAATGTCAGTCTGAGCTCTCCTTTATGAGGTGTCTCTTTGGATATATGGGGGTGAGGGAGCTGCTTGAGGAAACAGTCTGTCCTTTATTTTATCTCAGTTGCTGAGCCATGAGCCCTGTTGTTCATTCAGAGCTGCTGGGCTGGTAAATTTAAGTCTGTAGCAGCAGGACTCATAAACCCCCTTTTTTTTCCCCAGGTGTTCTGTCCCAGGGAGTTAGGGCTTTATGAGTTTCTGCTGTGCTGCCGCCTTTTTTTTTTTCTTCAGGGCTGCCCTGCCCACAAGGAGGCAGCCTAGTCACTCTCAGCCTGCAGAGGCTTTGCTGAGATGCTGTGGGCTCCGCCCAGCTGCCGTGTGAACTTCCCTGCAGTCCTGTTTATATGGGTGTAGTTAGAACTGCTTCCACTATGTTTGCCCGCCTCTGTAATGAGGGACTCTCTCTGTAATGGTGGATTGCCTCGGCAACAGCAGATTGCCTCGGCAACAGCAGGTTGCCTCAGCAATGGCAGGCTGCCTCAGTAATGGCAGACGCCCCTCCCCCACAGAGCTGGACAGTCCCAGGTTCAGCTGTGCTTGCTGTGAAACTCTCAACTCTGAGCATTTCCAGTTGCTCTTTTTTTGTTTTTGTTTTTGTTTTTGTGGGGGTGGGATCAGCCGACCCTGATCACCTGGCTCAGAGCCTTTTGTTTTTTAGTTGAACGGTCGGCTCTCTCCCAGGTGTCCTGGTCACCTGTTGAATAGGTACCGGGATCTGTGTGATTTCCTGTGCGGTGACCCACTGCGCCAGCTGAAGCCGTGGCTCTGAGATTTGTGGCACTTTTTTTGCCTGGGAATCTCCTGGCCTGGCTCCCTGTTTCAGCTCCCCTTGCTGGCTAAGTGGGAACACAGTCCCGTTTACTCTGCACTGGGAACCGCTGCGCCCAGGTGCAGGCAAAGCAGCCGCGCCAGCCAAAAGAGCCACCCTGGTGACGCGTGGGGCTCCTCCGCCTGGGAATCTCCTGGTCTGTGGGAAATAAAAATCCATCTGCAAATGCAGTGTCCACTCACCCTCTGCGCTTTCACTCAGAGCTGCAATCCTGAGCTGTATCTTACCGGCCATCTTGGAACTCCCTCAACATTCTTAAAGAAATGAATTTTCAACCCAGAATTTCATGTCCCACAAAACTAAGCATGATAAGCAAAAGAGTAATAAAATCCTTTCTAGACAAGCAAATGCTGAGAGATTTTTTCACCACTAGCCCTGCCTTACAAGATCTGAAGGAAACACTAAATGTGGAAGGGAAAAACTGGTACCAATCAGTGCAGAAACATATCAAAAGAAACTGCATCAACTAACAGATAAAATAATCAGCTAACATTATAATGACAGGATCAAACTCACACATAACAACATTAACCTTAAATGTAAATGGGCTAAATGCTGCAATTTAAGGACACAGACTGACAAATTGGATAAAGAGTCAAGACCCATCAGTGTGCTATATTCAGGGGACCCATCTCATGCACAAAGACACACATAGGCTAAATATAAAGAGATGGAGGGAAATTTATCAAGCAAATGGAAAGCAAAAGAAAAGGTGTGTTGCAATTCCACTCTCTGATAAAACAGACTTTAAACCAATGAAGATCAAAAAAAGAAAAATAAAGAAGGGCATCACATAATGGTAAAGGGATCAATGCAACAAGAAGAGCTAACTATCCTAAATATAAATATGCACCCAATACAGGAGCACCCAGAGTCATAAAGCACGTTCTTAAAGATGTACAAAGAGACTTGGACTCTCACACGATATTAGTGTAAGATTTTAACACCCAGCTCTCAATTAAACAAATCAATGAGACAGAAAATTAACAAGGATGTTCAGGACTCAAAGTCAGTTCTGGATCAAGTGGACTTAATAGATATAACTCTCTACCCCAAATCAACAGAATATACGTTTTTTTCTCAGCACCACATCTCACTTATTCTAAAATTGATCACATAATTGGTAGTAAAACACTCCTCAGTAAATGAAATAGAATGGAAATACAACAAACAGCCTCTCAGACCACAGTGCAATGAAGTTAGAATTCGGGATTAAGAAACTCACTAAAAACTAAACACCTAAATGGAAACTGAACCACCTGCTCCTGAATAACTACTTGGTAAAAAATGAAATTGAAGTAGAAATAAATAAGTTATTTGAAACCAACGAGAACAAAGAAACTACATACCAGAATCTGTGACACAGCTAAAGCAGTGTATAGAGGGAAATTTATAGCACTAAATACTCAAAAGAGAAAACAGGGAAAGTCTAAAATCGAGAGCCTAACAGCACAATTAAAAGAGCTAGAGAAGCAAGAGCAAACAAATTCAAAAGCTAGTAGAAGACAAGAAATATCTAAGATCAGAGAAGAACTGAAAGAGATAGAGACAGGAAAAACCCTTCAAAAAAATCAATGAATTCAGGACCTGGTTTCTTGAAAAGATTAACAAAATAGGTAGACTGCTAGCCAGACTAATAAAGAATAAAAGAGAAAAGAATCAAATAAACACAAAAAATGATAATGGGGACATCACCACTGATCCCACAGAAATACAAATTACCATCAGAGAATACTCTAAACACCTCTATGCAAATAAACCAGAAAATCTAGAAAAAAATGGATACATTTCTGGACACATGCAATCTCCCAAGACTAAAACATGAAGTATTCAAATCCATGAATAGACCAACAAACAGTTTTCAAACTGAGGCAGTAATTAATAGCCTAACAACTAAAAAAAGCCCAGGAGCAGATGGATTCATAGCTGAATTACACCAGAGGTACAAAGAAAAGGTGGTACCATTCCTTCTGAAACTACTCCAAAAAATAAAAATGAGGGACTCCTCCCTCGTTGATTTTATGAGGTATCATTCTGATACCAAAACCTTGCAGGAACACAAGAAAAGAAAATTTTAGGTCAATATCCCTGATGAATGTCGATGCAAAAGTCCTAGGTAAAATACTGGCAAACTGAATCCAGCGGCACATCAAGAAGCTTATCCACTGAAATCAAGTCAGCTTCATCCCTGGGATGCACGGCTGGTACAACATACACAAATCAATAATGTAATCCATCACATAAAGGAAACCAATGGCAAAAACCACATGATTACCTCAATAGACACACAAACGACCTCCATGTTTAATAAATGGTGTTGGGAAAACTGACTAGCAATGTGCAGAAAGCAGAAACTTGACTCCTACCTGTCACCTTACACTAAAATTAACTCCAGATGGATTAAAGATTTAAACATAAAACCTAACACCATAAAAACATTAGAAGAAAATGTAGGCAAAACCATCCAGGACACAGGCATAGGCAAGGACTTCATGACTAAAACACCAAAAGCAATGGCAATAAAAGCTAAGATAGACAAATGGGATCTAATTAAAATTCAGAGCTTCTGTACAGCAAAAGAAACCATCATTAGAGTGAATCAGCAACCAACAGAATGGGAAAACATTTTTTCAATCTATCCATCTGACAAAGGGCTAATATCCAGAATCTACAAAGAACTAAAACAGATTTACAAGAAAAAAACAAACAAGCCCATGAAAAAGTGGGCAAAGGATATGAACAGACACTTTACAAAAGAAGACATCTATGAGGCCAACAAACATATAAAAAAATGTTCATCATCACTGGTCATTAGAGAAATGCATATCAAAACCACATTGAGATATCATCTCATGCCTGTTAGAATGGTGATCATTAAAAAATCTGGAGAGACCAGATGCTGGAGAGGATGTGGAGAAATAGTTACACTCTTAAACACAGTTGGCAGGAGTGTAAATTAGTTCAACCACTGTGGAAGACAGTGTGGTCATTTCTCAAGGACCAAGAAATAGAAATTCCATTTGACCCAGCAATCCCATTACTGGGTGTATACTCAAAGAACTATAAATCATTCTACTGTAAAGACATATGCACATGTTTGTTCATTGCAGCCCTGTGTACAATAGCAAAGATGTGGAACCAACCCAAATGCCCATCAATGATAGACTGGACAAAGAAAATGTGGCACATATACACCATGGAATACTATGCAGCCATAAAAAACGATGAGTTTGTTGTCTTTGTAGGGACTTGGCTGAATCTGGAAACCATCTTTCTCAGCAAACTGACATAAGAACAGGAAACCAAACACTGCATCTTCTCACTCATAGGTGGGTGTTAACAATGAAAACACGTGGACTCAAGGAGAGGAGCATCACACACTGGGGGCAGTTGAGGGGGTGTAGGGAGAGACAGCGGGGGGTAGGGGGAGGGGTGGGTGAGAAGGGATAACATGAGGGGAAATGCCAGATATAGTATGCACCTAGAGTTAAATAAATAAATTTTTTTAAAACTCTCCAAAACTAGATATTGATGGAATGCATCTCAAAATAATAAGACCTATTTATGACAAACCCACGGCCAAAACCATACTGATTGCACAAAAATTGGAAGCATTCCCTTTGAAAACCTTCACAAGACAAGGATGCCCTTTCTCACCACTCTTATTCAACATAATATTGGAAGTTCCGGTCAGGATAATCAGGCAGCAGAAAAAATAAAGGGCATTCGAATAGAAAGAGAGGAGGTCAAATTGTCTCCATTTGCAGATGACATGATTGCATATGTAGAAAACCCCATTGTCTCAGCCTGAAATCTTCTTAAGCTGATAAGCAACTTCAGCAAACTCTCAGGATACAAAATCAATGTGCAAAAATCACAAGCATCACAATTGCTACAAACAGAATAAAATACCTAGGAAGACAACTTACAAAGGATATGAGGGACCTGTTCAAGGAGAACTACAAACCACTGCTCAAGAAAATAAGAGAGGACACAAACAAATGGAGAAACATTCCATGCTCATGGATAGGAAAAATCAATATTGTGAAAATAGACATACTGCCCAAAGTAATTTATAGATTCAATACTATCCCCATCAAGCTTCCATTAATTTTCTTCACAGCATTAGAAAAGAACTTTTTTAAATTTCCTGCAGAACCAAAAAAGAGCCTGTATAGCCAAGACAATTCTAAGCAAAAGAACAAAGCTGGAGCCATCACGCTACCTAACTTGAAATTATACTACAAGGTTACTGTAATCAAAACATCATGGTACTGGTACCAAAACAGTTATATAGACCAATGAAAAAGAACAGAGTCTTCATAAATAACAATACACATCTACAAGCATCTGACCTTTGACAAACCTGACAAAAACAAGCAATGAGGAAAAGATTCCCTATTTAATATATGGTATTGGGAAAACTGGCTACCCAAATGCAGAAATCTGAAAGTGGACCCCTTCATTACACTTTATACAAAAATTAACATAAGCTGGATTAAAGACTTAAACATAAGACCTAAAACCATAAAAACCCTAGAAGAAAACTTAAACTAAAAACCTTCTGCACAGAAAAAGAAACTATTCTCAGAGTGAACAGGCAACCTACAGAAAGAGACAATTTTTGCAGTCTTTCCATCTGACAAAGGGTAACATCCATAGTCTACAAGGAAATTTAACAAATTTACAAGAAAAAAAATAAGCAACCCCATCAAAACATGGGTGAAGTGTATGAACAGACACTTCTCCAAAGAAGACATTTACGCAGCCAATAAACATATGAAAGAAATCTCATCATCACTGGTTATTAGAGAAATGCAAATCAAAACCACAATGAGATGCCATCTCATGCCAATTAGAATGGCGATCATTAAAATGTATAGATACAACAGATAATGGAGAGGATGTGGAGAAATAAGAACACTTTTACACTGTTGGTTGTGGTGTAAATTAGTTTAACCATTGTGGAAGACAGTGTGGCAATTCCTCAAGGTTCTAGAACCAGAATTACCATATAATCTAGCAATGTAATATATTGGTATAATATATTACTTGGTATATACTCAAAGGATTACAAGTTATTCTACTATAAAGACACATGCACACATATGTTTATTGCAGCACTATTTAAAGTAGTAGTCTTGGAACCAACTCAAATGTCCATCAATGAAAGACTGAATAAAGAAGATATGGCACATATACACCATGAAATACTATGCAGTCATTAAAAAAAATGAGTTCATGTCCTTTGCAGGGAAATGGATGAAGCTGGAAACCATCATTCTCAGCAAACTATCAAAGGAACAGAAAACCAAACACCACACGTTCTCACTCATAAGTTGGAGTTGAACAATGAAACAATGAGAACACATGGACACAGGGAGGGGAACATCACACATTGGGGCCTGTCAGGAGATGGGAAGCTAGGGGAGGGTTAACATTAGGAGAAATACCTAATGTAGATGATGGTTTGATGGGTGTAGCAAACCACTATGGCACATGTATGCAAAGCTGCACGTTCTGCACATGTATCCCAGAAATTAAAGTATAATAAAAAAAAAAAAGAAAATCAGTGCATCAAACAGATATCTGCACTCATGTATGTGTTTATTGCAGCACTTTTCACAATAGCCAAGATGTAAAATCAACCTAAGTGTCCATCAGTAGATGAATGGGTAAAGAATATGTTGTACATATATACAATTCATTATTATTCAGCCATCAATAATAATAGAATCTTGTCATTTGTAACAATATGAATGGAACTAGAGGTCATTATGTTAAGTGAAATAAACCAGACACAAAAAAACATATAATGCATGGTCTCATTGAAATTTGAGAGCTAAAGAAAACCCTTATGGAAATAAAAAGTAGAATGGTGATTACCAGAGACTGGGAAGGGTAGCTGGGGAAGGGGGATTAATTGAGAATAACTGATTCACAATAGCCACAAAGAGAATAAATATCTAGGAAAAGAGCTAACCAGGGAGGTAAAATATCTCTACAATGATAATTAGAAAACTCTGCTAAAAGAAATCAGAGATGACACAAACAAATGGAAAAACATTCTATGATCATGGATAAAAAGAATCAACATCATTAAAATGGCCATACTGCCCAAAGCAATTTATAGGTTCAATACTATTCTCATCAAACTACCAATGTTACTTTTCAGAGAATTAGAAAATAACTATTTTTAAATTCACATGGAATCAATAGAGTTTGAATAGCCAAGGCAACCCTAAGCAAAAAAAAACAAAGCTGATCCAACTTCAAACTATACTATAAGGCTATAGTAACTATATTGTGGCTATATTACTTGATCTAACTTCAGATTATATTACAGGGCTACAGTAACTAAAATAGCATGATACTGGTACAAAAACAGACATATAGGCCAATGGGAAAGAATACAGAGCTCAGAAATATTGCCAAACATCTACAGTCCTCTGATCATAAGCAAACTCAATAAAAGCAAGCAATAAAGAAAGAAATCCCTATTCAATATATGGTGCTTGGAAAACTTGCTAGATATATGCAGAAGGTTAAAATTGGACCACTTCCTTATACCATACACACACACACACACACACACAAAGAAAACCCTCCAGATGAATTAAATGTTTGAATGTAAAACTTACAGCTATAAAATCCCTGAAAAATAACCTAGGAAAAACCATTATGGATGTAGACTTGGAACAGGTTTTAGAATGAGGAGGCTAAAAGCAATTATAAGAAAAAATTTGACAAATGACCAAGTAACAAATTGACTGAAAAGCAAAAGAAACTACCCACAGAGTAAACAGGCAACCTATAGAATGGGAGAAAATATTTGCAAACTATGCATCTGACAAAGATTTAATAGAAGAATCTATAAGGAACTTAAAAATCAACACAAAAGAAAACAAACAACTCCATTAAAATGTGAACAAATTACCTGAATAGACACTTTCCAAAGTTCAACACATGGCCAATAAGAATATAAAAATGCTCAATATCACTAATCACTAGAGACATGCAAATCAAAACCACAATGAGATACTATCTCACACCAGTTAAAATGGCTATTATTAAAGTGAGAACAATAACAGATGGTGGTGAGGTTGTAGAGGAAAGGAAATGCTTATGTGCTTATACACAGCTGGGAATGTTAAGTTTTGCCAGCCATTGTGCAAAGTGGTTTGGTGATTTCCCAAATAACTTAAAACAGAATTACCATTAGGTCCGTCAATCTCATTATTAGGTATATACCCAAAGAAATATAAATTTTTCTACCATAAAGACACGTGCACATGTATGTTCATTACAGCACTATTCACAATAGCAAAGACATGCAATCAACTGCAATGTCCATCAGTGGTATACTGGAAAAAGAAAAAGAAATACTAGGCAGCCATAAAAATATATGAGATCAAGTCCTTTGCAGCAACATGGATGGAGCTGGTTGCCATTATCCTAAGCAAACGAACACAAGGACAGAAAACCAAATACTGCATGTTCTCACTTATAAGTGGCAGTTAAACATTGAGTATATATGGACACAAAGAAGGTAGCAATAGACACCAGGGCCTATTTAAGGGCAGAGGATGGGAGGAGGGTGAGGATCGCAAACTATCAGGTACTCTGCTGATTACCTGGGTGATGACATAATCCGTACACAAAACCCATGCACCACACAATTTCTTTATATAACAAACCTACACATGTACTCCTGAATCTAAAATAAAGGTGAAAAAAGGAGGATATGTTAACATGCAAATGCACAAGAAACTGCAAGAGAAGTGGGGATAATTATTGAGTAGAAAATAAAAGGAATAATATTTAGTACTTCGTAGCACAAATGGGTAACTATAGTTTAAAGTACATTATTGTATTTATAAGACAACTAAGAGGGTGGAATTGGAATGTCACAACACAAAAAAATAATAAATGTTTAAGCTGATGTATACCCCAATTACACTGATTTCATCATTACACATTGTATGTACGTGTCAAAACATCTCATACATTCCATAAACACATACAACTGTTATATCGTCACAAAAATTAAAAATTTAAAATTAGGTCTGTAATAAAAAAGCATCCACAATGACATAAGAAGTATGGTTTAGAAAATAGCAACATCCGTTTTCCCCTTTAAAAACTTCAAGTACTAATCATACAGTATACCCATTTTAAGCAATTATTAATAAGCAACATGGTAAAGTGGGTATGACCATCATCTCTAAATCAGTAGTCATAATTCAAAGTAAGAAGAGAACAGATTTTTCCCTCCTCTTTATCTTTTTTTCAGATTTGATATTACAGGACCAATTATGACAGTTGGCATGTATGTTAACGTTTCATCCAAATTATAAGAGCTTGTTTTCTGGAAGCAAACTCAAAATAAACATTTTGTTTTTTATTTTTGCTTTAGTTTTGATCTAAAGTTATGATTATAAACTTTCATGTCAGAGCCAAACATCCTCATTTTGTGAATTTTTATAAACTTTTTGTTCTGTGAGATTTCCAAAGTGTTTCTACAAAGAAAACTGGCTATTTGAAAAAATAAAAAAGTGACTGATTATTTTATTTAAGGTAGAGGGGATCATGTGAGTTTTGCCTATGGAAGGGCTACTGTATGTGAGACACTTTATTAAAAATATTCTTAATCCACAAAATAAAACTGTAACATGGGTATCAATAACTTAATTTTACATATGAGTAAACTGCAGAATAGCTAAGTAGATTGCCCAAAATAATAAAACCAGGAGGTAGCCTGCACTTTGAATTTGGATATGTCATGCTCTAACACAAACATTCCCATTGGCATAAAACATGCCTACATTCACAAAAGTTAAATTCTTCAGAATTTTGAATTTATCTCATATTTCTCAAAGTGTTCATATTTAAAGTCTTCAGCATGCCTGAAAAAAACCTGGCCTAAGGGAAGCTTCTTTTACAAGTACCTGTATCAGCTTCTAATTATAACAGATGTGAAGAGGAAGGGAAAAATAAACAGGAGATGGGCAGATAGCTCTGTACATGTATTTATAAAACATCTCAGAGAGAAGGTAAAGCTGGCACTTGACAACTGAAGTTACCTAGTCACTTTAGGCTTTATTAAAACCTACATGTTTTGAGTACCTAGAATACAACATACTAAGATTAGCTTTATTCTCTTATGCCCTTGTCCATGCCATGGTTTCCCCTTTGCCTGGCATAATCTTTATCTCTTCTCTAACTGGTTAATGCTTCCAAATCATTCAAGATTTGAGAGACAGAAATTCCTCCACAAAAAAGCCTTCACTGACTTCCATATAGGAGTGGCCAAATTCTCTGTGATCACACAACCATATATGCATATACCAGCAAAGCATTCACCAAACTGTGCTTTCTTTAAATATTTTACTTATTATTCCCATGAGTTTCTTTTCCCTACACTTCTAACATATGGCCCACAATAGAAGCTCAATGAATGTTTACACAAAGCAAATGTAAGGAAAGAAAGAAGCAAACATACCTTTCCATCATGTCCCTTTGCTGACATCATTGCGATCCACAACTGAAAAGAGTACTTCATTTTCGTGAGTTTAACATGCTGAACTGAGGCTCCTAGAATAGTTTCAAGGTGAACCACAACCTTATAAAAAAAAAAAAAGATAGAGAAACAGACAAATATTGATGAGAAGAGGAGATACTACTGAAGAGTAACATCAGCAAGATGGCAGACCAGGAAGATCCAGGTCTTCATTGCCCCATGGAAACATCAAAAGACAAATAAAAACAAAGTAAAACAGCCTGCAATATATATAGAAAAGTGGCTTTTGTGAGAACTCTAGAACAAGCTGAGAAGCTGCAGCAACCAAGGAAATGTCTATTAAAAAAAAAACTACACTCAAAATGCTAGGAAATTTTTACGTCATTTCTGCTTGCTCTTGTCCCATTCCCTCTCTGACACAGTTATAAACATTACTAAAGCCAGTTATAAACATACAAAAATTAAAAAGAACTCTACAAACCAATATCACAGATAAATAGACATGTGAAAAGTCTCAACAAAATTTTAACTAACTGAATGCCACATCACATCAAAAAGATAATACATCATGATCAAGTTGGTTTTATGCCAGAGATGAAAGGATGGTTCAACATACACAAATCAATAAAAGTAATTCACCACATAAACGGAATTAAAAGCAAAATCCACATGATCATCTTCACAGGTACAGAAAATCATTAATAGAATTTAGCATGACTTCATTATAAAAACCCTTTAAAAACTAGTCATAGAGGAAACATACCTCAAACTTATAAAAAAAAATATATAACAAGCCCATAGCCAACCTTATACTGAATGGGGAAAAGTTGAAAGTATTCCTTCTAAGACCTGAAAGAAGACAAAAAAGCCCACTTTCAATACTCCTTTTTAATGTAATACTGGCAGTTGTAGCCAGGGCAATCAGGCAAGAGAAAAAATAAAAGACATCTGAATTTAAAAAGAAGTCAAATTATGTCTGTTTGCTGATGATATGACCTTATATATAGAAAATTCTAAAGACTCCACCCAAAGGACTCCTAGATTTGGTTAATGAATTCAGTAAAATCTCAGGACACAAAATCAATGTACAAAAATGAGTAGCATTTCTATTAACTAATAATAATCAAGCTTAGAACCAAATAAAGGAGTCAGTTTGTTACCATTTACAATAGCTACAAAAATAAAATACCTAGGAATGCATTTAACCAAAGAGGTGAAAAATATCTACAAGGAAAACTATCAAACACTGATTAAAGGAATTGGAGATGACAAAAATAAATTGAAAAACATCTTATGCTCATGAATCAGAATAATTAATATCATTAAAATGTCCATAGTGTTGAAAGCAATCTACAGATTCAAAGCAATTCTCTTCAAAATACCAAAGTAATTTTTCACAGAGTTAGGAAACAATAATAAAATTCATACGAAACCACAAAAGAGCTTGTGTAGACAAAGCAATCCTAAGCAAAAGGAACTAAGTTGGCTGCATCACACTACCTACTTCAAATTATACTACAAAGCTACAGAAATTACAGCAGCATGGTATTGGTATAAAAATAGACACATGGGATTGAGAGAGATCCAAGATGGCTGATGATTAGCAGCTTGGGCACGTACCTCCCAGTGAAAGCACAAAGAACGAGAGGACGCCACACTTTCAGACGAATATTAGTTGCTCATGGACCAGGAGATTCCCAGTGGAGGAGCACCACGGGTCGCCAGGGCGACTCTTGTGGCCGGCGTGGCGGTTTTGCTGGTGCCTTAGCACGCCAGTTCTTGGTGCAGAGTCCGGAGATTCCCGGGCAGAAAAGCACCATCAATCTTAACACTGCTGTTTTGGCCGGCTCAGTGGATTGCTCAGATTTCGGCAGAGGGAATCAACAAGTTGGACGTCAGAGACCCAGTTAGAAAGTCGGTAATTATAAAGACGACAGACGGACAAATATATAATGAAGGGAAGAAACCAGCGTAAAAAGGTAGAGAATACTCAAAATCAGAATGCCTCTCCCTCTACAGGGGATTGCAATTCCTCATCAGTAACGGAACAAGGCTTAATAGATTACACGGGTGTTCCAATAACAGAAGCAGGTTTCCAAACGTGGGTGATAAGAAACTTCTGTGAATTAAAAGAACTTGTTCTAACCCAATGCAAAGAAACTAAGAACCTTGAAAAAAGGTTTGACGAAATGTTAATGAGAATGGACAATTTAGAGAAGAATATAAGTGAATTGATGGAGCTGAAAAACACAACACGAGAACTTCGCGAAGCATGCACAAGTTTAAACAGTCGAATTGATCAAGCAGAAGAAAGGATATCAGAAGTCGAGGGCCAGCTCAGTGAAATGAAACGAGAAGACAAGAATGCAGAAAAAAGGATGAAAAGGAATGAGCAAAGTCTCCAGGAAATATGGGACTATGTGAAAAGACCTAATTTATGTTTGATAGGTGTACCTGAATGTGATGAAGAGAATGAATCCAAGTTGGAAAATACTCTTCAGAATATCACTCAGGAAAATTTTCCCAACCTGGCAAGGCAGGGTAATATTCAACTCCAGGTAATTCAGAGAACACCACAAAGATATTCTTCAAGAAGACCAACCCCAAGGCACATAATCGCCAGATTTATTAGGGTTGAAATGAAAGAGAAAATACTAAGGGCAGCCAGAGAGAAAGGTCAGGTTACCCATAAAGGGAAACCTATCAGACTTACAGCAGATCTCTCAGCAGAAACCCTACAAGCCAGAAAAGAGTGGGGACCAATATTTAACATCCTTAAAGAAAAGAACTTTCAACCCAGAATTTCCTATCCAGCCAAACTAAGCTTTATGAGTGAAGGAAAAATTAAATCTTTTGCGAACAAACAAGTACTTAGAGAGTTCACCACCACCAGGCCTGCTTTACAAGAGCTTCTGAAAGAAGCACTATACATATAAAGGAACAACCAATATCAGCCTTTCCAAAAATATATCAAAAAGCAAAGAACTTTAACACAATAAAAAATTTACATCAACTAATGGGCAAAACAGCCAGCTAGCATCAAACGCCGGTATTAAACTTATATATATTTTAATTGGATAAAAAGCCAAAACCCATCAGTATGCTGCATCCGGGCCCATCTTACATGCAACAATACACAAAGACTCAGAGAGAAGGAGGAAGATTTACCAATCAAACAGAGAGTAAAAATAAACTAATAAACAAAAAGCAGGAGATGCAATTCTCACCTCTGATAAAGTAGACTTTAAAGCAACAAAGATCAAAAGAGGCGAGGAATGACATTACATAATGGCAAAAGGATCAATGCAACAAGAAGAGCTAACGATTCTATAGATCAACGAGATAGAAAATTAACAAGGATATTCAGAACTTGAACTTGGACCCGGAACAAGTAAACTTAATAAACATTTATAGAACTCTCCACTTCAAATACACAAAACATACATTACCACCTCACACCTATTCCAAAGGTGACTATATAATTGGAAGTAAATCACTCCTCAGTAATCGCATAGCATTTCATAGGTTTAAATTAAATATTGGTTGGCTGTTTGTTATCTTCTTCCCTTATTCCTTCCTGACTACATCATTAAGTATAATTATCAGTATAAAAGAGGTTTTCAATACCCATTACTAAATTGCATTCTAGCCTGAGCAAGAAAGCAATACTTCCATTCTCTCTCCCTCTTTCTTTTCCTTCTCCCTCCTCCCCATTCTCTCTCTCTCTTTCTCTTCCTTTTTCCTCCTTCCTATTCTCTCTCTCTCTTTCTCTTTAAAAAAAAAAAAAAAAAAAAAATAGACACATGGGGGGAAGGATCCAAGATGGCCAATTAGGAGCAGCTCAGGATTGCAGCTGCCAGCAAAAGCACATAGGGTGAGTGGACACTGCATTTCTAGACAGATTTTTATTGCCCACAGACCAGGAGATTCCCAGGCACAGAAGCCCCATGGGTCGCCAGCACAGCTGTTTTGACTGGTGTGGATGTTTCGGCCAGTGTGGCTGTCTTGGCCGGTGCCCCGGTGCAGAAGTTCTCCATACAAAATACATGGATCTGGGCACTGTTTTAGCTAGCAATTGGAGCTCCGGGAAGACAGAATCACCCATTCAACTGATAGAAAAGGGGACTGAAACAGGGAACCAGGACAAGACATTTCGGGGCAAAAAAGTGCCAGGAATCTCAGCGCAGCTGTTTCAGCTGTCACAGGTGCAGTGGGTCACCACATGGAAAATAACACAGATCCTGGCACATTTTCAACAGGCGACTGGAAGACCTGGGCGTCAGTGAACTGATCAACTAAAAAAAAAAAAGGCTCTGAGGCAGGGAGCCAGGTGATCAGGCTCAGCTGGTCCCACTCCCACAAAAAAACAGCAATCTGAAACGCTCTGAATTGAGAGTTTCACAGCAAGCATGGCTGAACCTGGGATGGTCCAGCTCTGTGGGGGAGGGGCGTCTGCCATTACTGAGGCACTCCACCACTATGGAGGTATTCTGCTATTGCTGAGGCAGCCCACCATTGTGGAGGCAGCCTGCCATTACAGAGATAGTCCACCATTACAGAGGTGGGCTGCCATTGCTGAGGCAGTTCTACCTATACCCGTATAAACAGGAATGCAGGGAAGTTCACAGGGCAGCAGGGCAGAGCCCACAGCAGCTCAGCAAAGCCTCTGTGGCAGACAGTGACTAGGCTGCCTCCTCGCTGGGCAGGGCAGCCCTGAAAAAAGGCAGCAGCACAACAAAAACTCATAAATAAATCCCTAACTCCCTGGGACAGAGAACCTGGGGAAAAAAAGGAGGGGTTTATGAGTTCTGCTGCAGCAGACTAAAACATACCTGCCCAGCAGCTCTGAATGAACAGAGAGCTCACAGCTCAGGACTTGAGCTCCTATAAAGGACAGACTGTCTCCTCAAGCAGCTCCCTGACCCCCGAATATCCAAAGAGTCACCTCATAAAGGAGCACTCAGACTGACATCTGGCGGGTATCCTTCTGGGACAACGATAGCAGGAGAACAAACTGTCAGCAACCCTTACTGTTCTGCAGCCACTGATTCCCTGAATAGAAAGATAACAAGTTCTGAAGTTAAGGCAGCAAGTAATAGTCTATCAACCAAAAAAAGTCCAGGACCAGAAGGGTTCACAGCTGAATTCTACCAGAAGTACAGAGGAGCTGGTGTCATTCCTTCTGAAACTATTCCAAACAGCAGAAAAAAAAGGAATCCTCCCCAACTCATTTTATGAGGCAATCATCATCGTGATAAAAAAAACCTGGCAGAGACACAACAAGAAAAAGTAAATTTCAGGCCAATATCTTTGATGAACATTGATGAGAAAATTCTCAATAAAATACCAGCAAACCAAATCAAACAGCCAACTAGCATCAAAATGGCAGGATCAAATTCACACATAACAATATTAACCCTAAATGTAAATGGGCTAAATGCCACAATCAAAAGACACAGACTGACAAATTGGATAAAAAGCCAAAACCCATTGGTGTGCTGTATCCAGGAAACCCATCTCACATGCACTGATACACAAAGGCTCAAAACAAAGGGATGGGGGAAGATTTACCAATCAAATGGAGAGCAAAAAAAAAGCAGAAGTTGCAATCCTAGTCTTTGATAAAATAGGCTTTAAACCAAGAAAGATCAAAAGAGACAAAGAAGGGCATTACATAATGGTAAAAGGATCAAAGCAACAAGAAGAGCTAATGATCCTAAATATATATGCACCCAATACAGGAGCACCCAGATACAAAAGACAAGTTCTTAATGACTTACCAAGAGACTTAGACTCCCACACAATAATAGTGGGAGACTTTAACACCCTATCATGAATATTAGACAGATCAATAAGACAGAAAATTAACAAGGATATCCAGGACTTGAACTCAGACCTGGACCAAGCAAACCTAATAGACATTTACAGATCTCTCCACCCCAAATCCACAGAATATACATTCTTCTCAGCACCACATCACACCTACTCTAAAATTGACAACATAAATGGAAGTAAATCACTCCTCAGCAAATGCAAAAGAACGGAAATCATAACAAACAGTCTCTCAGACCACAGTGCAATCAAGTTAGAACTCAGAATTCAGAAACTAACTCAGAACCGCACAGCTTCATGGAAACTGAACTACTGGCTCTTGATTGTTGACTGGATAACAAGGAAATGAAGGCAGAAATAAAGACGTTCTTCGAAATCAACAAGAGTGAAGACACAACATGACAGAATCTCTGCGACACATATAAAGCAGTGTCTAGAGGAACACATACATCAATAAATGCCCACATGAGAACAAAGGAAAGATCTAAAATCGACACTCTATCGTCAAAATTGAAAGAACCAGACTAGAAAGACCAAAAAAACTCAAAACCTAGCAGAAGACAAGAAAAAACTAAGATCAGAGGCAGAACTGAAAGAGATAGAGACACAAAATACCCTTCAAATAATCAATAAATCCAGGAGCTGGTTTCTCGAAAATATCAACAAAATAGACAGACCACTAGCCAGATTAATAAAAAAGAAAAGAGAGAATAATCAAATCGATGCAATAAAAAATGATAAAGGGGATATCACCACAGATTCCACAGAAATGCAAACCATCACCTGAGATTATTACAAATATCTCTGCACATAAACTAGTAAAACTGGAAGAAATGGATAAATTCCTGGACACTTGCATCCTCCAAAGCCTAAACCAGGAAGAAGCTGAAACCCTGAATAGACCGATAACAAGGTCTGAAGTTGAGGCAGCAATTAAGAGCCTACCCATCAAAAAAAGCCCACGTACAGAAAGATTCACAGTCGAATTCTAAAGAGGAGCTGGAACCATTCCTTCTGAAACTATTCCAAACAATGCAAAAAGAGGGAATCCTTCCAAAATCATTTTATGAGACCAACATTATCCTGATACCAGAACCTGGCAGAGACTAAGCAAGAAAAAAACCTTCAGGCCAATATCCATGATGAACATAGATGCAAAAATCTTCAATAAAATACTGGCAAACCAATTGCAACAGTACATCAAAAAGCGTATCCACTATGATCAAGTAGGATTCATCCCAGGGATTCAAGGTTGCTTCAACATACACAAGTCCATAAACGTAATTCACCACATAAACAGAACCAAAGACAAAAACCACATGATTATCTCAATTGATGCAGAGAAGGTCTTTGAGAAAATGGAACAGAGCTTTATGCTGAAAAACCTCAATAAACTAGGTATTCACGGAACGTATCTCAAAATAATAAAAGCTATTTATGTCCAACCAACAGCCAATATCATACTGAATGGGCAGAAACTGGAAGCATTCCCTCTCTCACCACTCTTATTCAATATACTACTGGAATTTCTAGCCAGAGCAATCAGGCAAGGAAAAGAAATAAAGAGTATTCAATGAGGAAAGGAGAAAGGAAAATTGTCTCTATTTGCAGACGACATGATTGTACATCTAGACGACCCCATCATCTCAGCCCAGAATCACGTGAACCTGATAAGCAACTTCAGCAAAGTCTCAGGATACAAAATCAACGTACAAAAATCACAAATATTACTATACACCAACAACAGACATAAAGAGAGCCACATCAAGAATGAACTGCTATTCACAATTGCTACAAAGAGAATAAAATTCCTGGGAATACAACTAACAAAGGATGTAAAGGACCTCTTCAAGGAGAACTGCAAACCACTGCTCAAGGAAATAAGAGAAAACATAAACAGATGGAGAAACATTCCATGCTCATTGTTAGGAAGAATCAATATCGTGAAAATGGCCATACTGCCCAAAGTAATTTACAGATTCAACGCTATCCCCATCAAGCTACCAATGTCCTTCTTCGCAGAACTGGAAAAAACCACCTTAAACTTCATGTGGAACCAAAAGACGGCCCTCATAGCCAAGTCAATTCTAAGCAAAAAAAACAAAGCAGGAGACATCACACTACCGGACTTCAAACTGTACTACAAAGCTACAGTAATCAAAACAGCATGATACTCGTACGAAAACAGAGATATAAACCAATGGAGCAGAACAGAGGACGTGGAGGCTACACCACACATCTATGACCATCTGATCTTTGACAAACCTGATAAAAACACGCAATGGTGAAAGGAGTCCCTGTTTAATAAATTATGTTGGGAAAACTGGCTAGCAATGTGCAGAAAGCAGAAACTGTACCCTTTACTGACACCTTACTCCAAAATTAACTCCAGATGGATTAAAGACTTAAACATAAGACCTAACACCATAAAAACTCTAGAAAAAAACCTAGGCAAAACCATTCAGGACATAGGTGTAGGCAAGGACTTCATGACCAAAACATCAAAACCATTGGCAACAAAAGTCAAAATAGACAGATGGGACCTAATCAAACTCCACAGCTTCTGCATAGTAAAAGTTACAGTCATTAGAGTGAATCAGCAACGAACAGAATGGGAAAAAATATTTGCAATCTACCCATCTGACAAAGGGCTAATATCCAGAATCTGCAAAGAACTATAACAGATTTACAAGAAAAAACAAACTAGCCCATTCAAAAGTGTTCAAAGGACATGAACAGACACTTTACAAAAGAAGACATACAGGAGGCCAACAAACGTATGAAAAAATGCTCATCATCACTAGTCATTAGAGAAATGCAAATCAAAACTACATTGAGATACCACCTCACCCCAGTTAGAATGGCGATCATTAAAAAATCTGGAGACAACAGATGCTGGAGAGGATGTGGAGAAATAGGAGCACTTTTACACTGTTGGGGAGAGTGTAAATTAGTTCAACCATTGTGGAAGACCGTGTGGTGATTCCTCAAGGACCTAGAAATAGAAATTCCATTTGACCCAGCAATCCCATTACTAGGTATATATCCAAAGGATTATAAATCGTTCTACTATAAGGACACATGCACACGAATGTTCGTTATAGCACTGTTTACAATAGCAAAGACCTGGAACCAACCCAAATGCCTATCGATGATAGACTGGACAGGGAAAGTGTGGCACATATACACCATGGTATACTATGCAGCAATCAAAAATGATGAGTTCGCGTCCTTTGCAGGGACATGGATGAACCTGGAAACCATCATTCTCAGCAAGCTGACACAAGAACACAAAATCAAACATCGCATGTTCTCACTCATAGGCGGGTTTTGAACAGTGAGAACACATGGACACAGGGAGGGGAGCATCACACACTCGGGTCTGTCTGGGGGAAATAATGGAGGGACAGCAGGGGGTGGGGAGTTGGGGAGAGATAGTATGGGAGAAATGCCAGATGTAGGTGATGGGGAGGAAGGCAGCACATCACACTGCCATGTGTTTACCTATGCAACAATCTTGCATGTTCTTCACATGTACCCCAAAACCTAAAATGCAATAAAAAAAATAAAAAAATGGACACATAGATCAAAAGAATAGAAGAGAGAACCCAGACATTAAGCCACCTACATACATCAACTGATCATCAATAAAATCAAGAAAAGATAGACTGTAAAAAGGACACTCTAATCAAAAAGTGTCCTCGGAAAACTGGATAGCCATATGTAGAAGAATAAATATAGACCTGTATCTCTCACCATATACAAAATTTATCACAAATGGATTACAGGCTTAAGTGTAAAACCAAAAGTATAAAAATACAGGAAGAAAACAGGAAAAACTATTGTGAACATTGGTTTTGGCCAACACTTCATGATAAAGACCATAAAAACAAATGTACAAAACCAAAAATAGACAAATGCCCTTAGTTAAACTAAAGTGCTTCTTTACAACAAAAGAAATTATCAACGCAGTAAACAGACATATTGTAGAATGGAATGAAATATTTACAAACAATACATCCAATAAAATATTTATATCTAGATTCCACTAAGAACTCAGACAGCTTACCAACAACAAAAACAAATAATCCTGCTAAAATGTAGGCAAATGACATAAACAGACTTTTTCAAAAGACATACAAATGGCCAAGAAACATATGAAAAGCTACTTGACATTACTAATTAATAAAATTCAAATTAAACCTCTGATGAGCTCTGTTACACCACAGTCACTACTATTCAAAAGTCAAAAAATAACAGATGTTGGTGAGTATGAGAAAAGGGAACACTCATAAACTTTGGTGGGAATATAAATTAGTATAACTTGTAATGAATACAGTATATATGTATCTCAATGAATTAAAAATAGAACTACCATTCTGTGTAACAATTCCACTACTGGTTATCTATCCAAAGGGAAAGAAATTGTTATACAAAATGATACCTACACTCATCTGTTTATAGCAGCATTATCCACAATAGCAAAGATATAGAATCAATTAAAGTGTCAATCAATGAATTATTGGATAAAGAAAGCATGATGTATATATACAATGGATTGTACTCAGCCATTAAAAAAAGAAAATCTTTTTTTTTCCCCCAGCATCATTGATGGAACTAGAGGCCATTGTCTCAAGTGAAATGGTTTGGAAACAGAATAGCAAATACAACATATTTTCACTTATAAGTGAAAGTTAAATAATGTATAGAAGTGAAGATAGGGAGTGAAATAATAGACATTGAAGACTCAAAAGGATGGGAGGGATCAGAGGGATTGAACGATGAGAAATTTCTTAGTGGTTAAAATGTACATTATTTGATTGATGGCTACACTGAGACTCCAGACTTCACCATTATGCAATATATCCATGTAACAAAACTACTTCCTCCTAAATTATAAATATTTAAAAAACAATAAACACCTCTATTGTTCACTTGACCTCCATAAACCACTATTTTGACTGTAGACTATAGTGTCATTTTAGGTCCCTGGCATTAGTATCTGTTCAGAACCTGTGTCCTGTAATCTCCAAAACTTCTGATTATTTTTCCCCAATTCTCTCATGCCATAATTTATTTTAGGGAGGGCTGTGAGAAAGAGTGACATTATATGATTTTGGGCTTGTAGTGGGATGCTTCTTCCCAGGGATCTATTCTTCCCTTCATTCAAAGGGTGTGAGTCTGCAAACTGGCTCAAGCCTGGGAATTGATTAAGGGGCCGTGTCTCCGTTTTATTTCACAAGCTAGAATTTTGTTCAGTTGACTTAGGACTCCTCTGCTTATACGGATTTCATAAGAATATAATGGACTTATCATCTATCTCACTGCCAGGAACATGATTAACCAGTGTCATAGGTCTGTGTGAATCAGATTATTCTGATTGCTGCTTTGACTTTTTTTTCTATTACAGTATGCATGCTTACCTAGCTTTTGTCAGTTAAGTGCTGCCACTTGACCCTTGCCAGTTGGGAATCCAATTGTTTCTATTACATTTATATATATTTTTTTACTTCGATGGTATCAATCCTTCTTGTAATTTCTGACCTACAGAGAAAAGTGATCTTCAGAGATGACAGGGTTCCTGCACAAATTTATTTCTCACAATTGTAGTTAAAAATTGTTCCGTGATCCCTCCCAAGTTCGATGAGGAGGTCTTAAATGATAAATATCCCTAAGAACTTGAATTATTTCCTTTACAGTATGTCAAGGCAGGGCTGGAATTTCAACTTCATTTAGTGTAGGGCACCTTTTGGTCCGTGTTTTTCTCAACTTTGTTAGAGTGTTTTTCAGACACGCTGAGCTGCAACACTAAATCCAAACTCTTTCCTTCGTGGGTCGCTATCAATAAATTTGGCCTATTTCATGATCGTGTTTCTTCCATTATTATCCCAAACTTTTATTATCCATTGCCATGCCTATTCCCTGGATTTATGTCTATATAAATTAGAAAAAAAAAATCCGTATAGTTCTTTTGGATCTTAATGAACCTCAGGGATCACACTTTGTGCTTCACTATTAGGGACCTGATGCGATTTGAATCTAGTTATAGGTCTGGAAGCAAAGAAGAGTGGTGTGGTGAGTCCTAACAATGATCAACAGTGTCTTCTGCTTCTTCTCAGAACTTTAGTTGTATACTATTTTCCTGCATGTAATCTCTTGCTCACAGGTACCTAGATGTCTGCAGTAAGCCAGCAGTTCACTTGTGTAACACTTTAGACATTTTACACTGCTTTAGATATTTTCCAACCTACAATGCAAACTATGCCATCATTCCAGTCAGTGTTCCAAGTCACACAAAACAAACCAGTCCTTCAGATTGTCCCCAGAGAAGCTAGAACTTTACAAGCAAGTTCCATTCATCTTCTTTCATTCCAAGGGAGGAACCAACAATGCATATGGATTTAATGTGATACTAAATATATATGCAATAGTGCATATGTTTTTAACATCTATTCTGCCAACTGTAATTTTTAAGTGGAGCATTTAATTCATTTACATTCCAGATTAATATTGATGTGTCAGGTTTTGATCCTGTCATAATCTTAATTGTTATCTAGTTATTTTGTATATTCTTTGACCTGTGAGTTTTATACTGTTGTGTGGAGGATAATGACCTTTTCTCCCATATTTAGAGCTTCTGTCAGCATTTCTTGTAGGACCAGTAGAGTCACGAAAAAATTTACTCAGCATTTGTTCATCTAGAAAATACTTTACTTCTTCATTTACAAATGTTATAGCAGGATTCAAAACTCAGAGTTCAAAGTATTTCTTCATGAAGCACTCTAGAAATATAACCTCAATCTCTTCAGGCTTATAAGGTTTCTGTTGAGAAGCCTGCTGTTTGTCTGATGGAATTTCCTCTAGAGATGACTCAGTATGTTTCTTTTGCTGATTTTAGGATTTTTTTCCTTCACTTTGACAGTAGTCTGATTATTATATGCCATGGTGAGTACTTTCTTCAATAAATTTTCCAGAATTCTTAGAGTCTCTTGTATCTGAATATCTAGGTCTTTTGCTAGACTAAGAAAGTTTTTCTCAACTATTTCCTCAAATAGATTTTTCCAACTTTATTTTTTTTTATTTTTTCTTTTACTTTAGGTTCTGGGGTACATGTGCAGATAATGCAGGATTGTTACATTGCTATATGTATACCTATGCAACAATCCTGCATGATCTTCACATGTACCCCAGAACCTGAAGTACAATAAAAAATAATAAAAATAATAATACAATACGATAAAATAAGAAGAAGATAGAAATATTTCTTTTGTCTCCCTGATCTTTGTGAGAAGGTGACCATCTGTAAGCCAGGAAGAGAGCCTTTACCAAAACCTGACCATACTGGCACCATATCAGATTCCCAGCCTCTAGAACTGTGAGAAAATAAATTTCTGTTGTTTACATAACCTAGTCTATTAAATTATGTTATGATAGCCCAAGTTGTCTAATACATCCACCACCCAGAAACAACTGACTTGATAGAGCATTGGAGTGGCCTGTTGAAAACTCAGTTACTATGCTAGCTAAATTGCAAAACATAGTCAGGATTCACAGTTTGAAAAATCAGAAACTGGAAATGGGAGTGGGACAATTCACTATCTTGCCTAGTGACACACTAGCATAATTTTTATTTCCTGTTTTGTGACCTGTTTCTCTGCTCCATAGATGTCTAGGATCCAAAAGGAGAAATGCTTCCAACAGCATACATAACAGTGATCCCACTGAATTAGAAGTTAAGACTGCCACCTAGCCACTTTGGGCTCCTTATTTCTTTAAATCAACAGGCAAAAGAGAGAGTGAGCATGCTGGCTGAGGTGAATAATCCTGATTACCAAAGAAGAGGTGACATTGATGTGGTGGCAAAACAAATAGTTCCACCTTTCCTTTCCCCATAGAAACACTGTTTTCGGCAACCACGCATGTGTAAGAACACTTTTTTTTTTTTTTTTTTTTGAGATGGAGTCTTAGTCACCCAGGCTAAAGGGCAACAGTACGATCTTGGGTGACTGCAAACTCTGCCTCCCAGGTTCAAGCAATTATCCTGCATCAGCCTCCTAGGTAGCTGCGATTACAGACACACCTACCATGCCCAGCTAATTTTTTTTTTTTACTAGAGACAGGGTTTCACCATGTTGGTCAGGCTGGTCTCAAACTCCTGACCTGGTGATCTGCCTGCCTCAGCCTCCCAAAGTGCTGGGATTCCAGGGGTGAGTCAAGGCATCCAGTTGAGAACCCCTTTGTGGCCGCTTTTTCTTTTTTAATATGTATTTTACTGTGTTTTAGGTTTTGGAGTACATGTGAAGAACATGCAAGATTGTTGCATAGGTACATACATGGCAATGTGGTTTCCTGCATTCCTCCTCATCACCTATATCTGACATTTCTCCCCATGTTATCCCTCCTCAACTCCCCATCCCCTGCTGTCCCTCCCATAGATCCCCCCCACAGACCCCAGTGTGTGATGCTCCCCTCCCTGTGTCCATGAGTTCTCATTGTTCAACACCAGTCTATGAGTGAGAACATGCCATGTTTGATTTTTTGTTCTTGTGTCAGTTTGCTGAATCTATCATTGATGGGCATTTGGGTTGGTTCCAAGTCTTTGCTATTGTAAACAGTGCTGCAATGAACATTCATGTTCATGTGTCCTGATAATAGAATGATTTATAATCCTTTGGATATATACCCAGTACTGGGATTGCTGGGTCAAATGGAATTTCTATTTCTAGGCCCTTGAGGAATCGTCACACTGTCTTCCACAATGGTTGAACTAATTTACACTCCCACCAACAGTGTAAAAGTGTTCCTGTTTCTCCACATCGTCTCCAGCATCTGTTGTCTCCAGATTTTTTAATGATCGCCATTCTAACTGGCATGAGATGGTATCTCAACGTAGTGTTGATTTGCATTTCTCTAATGACCAGTGATGATGAGCATTTTTTCATATGCTTGTTGGCCTCATATATGTCTTTTCTAAAGTGTCTGTTCATATCTTTTGCCCACTTTTCAATGGTCTTGTTTGTTTTTTTCTTGTAAATCTGTTTTAGTTCTTTATAGATTCTGGATATTAGCCCTTTTTCAGATGGGTAAACTGCAAAAATTTTTTCCCATTCTGTTGGGTGCCGATTTACTCTAATGATTGTTTCCTTTGCTGTGCAGAAGCTGTGGAGTTTGATTAGGTCCCATTTGTCTATTTTTGCTTTTGTTGCCAATGCTTTTGGTGTTTCAGTCATGAAGTCCTTGCCTATATCTATGTCCTGAATGGTTTTGCCTAGGTTTTTTTCTAGAGGTTTTATGGTATTAGGTCTCATATTTAAGTATTTAATCAATCTGCATTAATTTTAGTGTAATGTGTCAGGAAGGGGTCCAGTTTCTGCTTTCTACACATTGCTAGCCAGTTTTCCCAACACCATTTATTAAACAGGGAATCCTTTCCCCATTGCTTGTTTTTGTCAGGGTTGTCAAAGATCAGATGGTTGTCGATGTGTGGCATTGTCTGTGGGGCCTCTCTTCTGTTCCATTGGTCTATATCTCTGTATTGTTACCAGTACCTTGCTGTTTTAATTACTGTAGGCTTGTAGTATAGTTTGAAGTCAGGTAGTGTGATGACTCCAGCTTTGTTCTTTTTGCTTAGAATTGACTTTGCTATGTGGGCCCTCTTTTGGTTCCATATGAAGTTTAAGGTGGTTTTTTCGAGTTCTGTGAAGAAGGTCATTGGTAGCTTGATAGGGATAGCGTTGAATCTGTAAATTACTTTGGGCAGTATGGCCATTTTCACGATATTGATTCTTCCTAACAATGAGCATGGAATGTTTCTCCATCTGTTTATGTTTTCTCTTATTTCCTTGAGCAGTGGTTTGCAGTTCTCCTTGAAGAGGTCCTTTACATCCTTTGTTAGTTGTATTCCCAGGAATTTTATTCTCTTTGTAACAACAGTGAATGGCAATTCGTTCTTGATTTGGCTCTAAAACTGTTATTGGAGTATAGGAAGGCTTGTGAATTTGCACATTGATTTTATATCCTGAGACTTTGCTGAAGTTGCTTATCAGTTTCAGGAGAGTTTGTGCTGAGACAATGGGATCTTCTAAATATACAATCATGTCATCTGCAAATAGAGAAAATTTGACTTCCTCCTTTCCTAATTGAATACCCTTTATTACTTTTTCTTGCCTGATTGCTCTGGCTAGAACTTCCAATACTATATTGTATAGGAGTGGTGAGAGAGGGCATCCTTGTCTAGTGCCAGATATAAAAGGGAATTCTTCCAGTTTTTGTCCATTCAGTATGATATTGGCTGTGGGTTTGTTGTAAACAGCTTTTTTTATTTTGAGATGCATTCCTTTAATACCTAGTTTATTGAGAGTTTTTAGCATAAAAGGCTGTTGAATTTTGTCAAAGGCCTTCTCTGCAACCATTGAGATGATCATGTGGTTTTTGTCTTTGGTTCTGTTTATGTGGTGAATTACGTTTATAGACATTCGCATGTTGAACCATCCTTGCATCCCCGGGATGAATCCTACTTGACCGTGGTGGATAAGCTTTCTGATGCTCTGTTGCAATCGTTTTGCAAGTATTTTGTTGAAGAATTTTGCATCTATGTTCATCATTGATATTGGCCTGAAGTTTTCTTTTCTCGTCGAGTCTCTGCTGGGTTTTGGTATCAGGATGATGTTGGCCTCATAATATGATTTAGGAAGAATTCCCTCTATTTGTATTGTTTGGAATAGTTTCAGAAGGAATGGTACCAACTCCTCTCTCTATGTCTCGTAGAATTCAGCTGTCAACCCATCTGGACCTGGGCTTTTTTTGAGGGGTAGGCTAATAATTCTGCCTCAACTTCAGCCTTTGTTATTGGTCTATTGAAGGTTTTGACTTTTTCCTGGTTTAGCCTTGGGAGGATGCAAGTGTCCAGAAATTTATCCAATTCTTCCAGGTTTACTCATTTATGCACATAGAGTTGTTTGGAGTAATCTCTGATGGTTGTTTGTATTTCTATGGAATCTCTGGTGATATCCCCTTTATCATTTTTTATTGCATCTATTTGATTATTCTCTCTTTTCTTTTTTATTGATCTGGCTAGTGGTCTATTTTGTTGATCTTTTCAAAAAACCAGCTCCTGGATTTATTGATTTTTTCATGGGTTTTTTGTGTCTCTGTCTCCTTCCGTTCTGCTCTGATCTTAGTTATTTCCTGTCTTCTGCTAGGTTCTGAGTTTTTTTTAACTTTCTTCTCTAGCTCTTTCAGTTTTGACAATAGGGTGTCAATTTTAGATCTTTCCTTGTTTCTCATGTGGGCATTTATTGCTATATATTTTCCTCTAGACACTTCATTAAATGTCTCCCAGAGATTCTGGTATGTTATGTCTTTTTCTTGTTGGTTTTGAAGAACATCTTTATTTTTGCCTTCATTTCGTTGTTTATCCAGTCAACATTCAAGAGCCAGTTTTTCAGTTTCCATGAAGCTGTGTGGCTCTGTGTTAGTTTCTGAATTCTGAGTTCTAATTTAATTGCACTGCGATGTGAGAGACTGTTATTATTTCTGTTCTTTTGCATTTGCTGAGGAGTAATTTACTTCCAACCATGTGGTCGATTTTAGCATAGGTGTGATGTGGTGCTGAGAAGAATGTATATTCTGTGGAATTGAGGTGGAGAATTCTGTAAATGTCTATCAGGTTTGCTTGGTCCAGGTCTGAATTCAAGTCCTGGATATCCTTGTTAATTTTCTGTCTCATTGATCTGTCTAATATTGACAGTTAAAGTCTCCCATTATTATTGTGTGGGCATCTAAGTCTCTTTGTATGTCATTAAGAACTTGCTTTGATCCAAGATGGCCAATTAAACACAATTCCAGTGCACAACACCCACCGAGAGAGACGTAGAAATCCAGAGACCTCCTAGCTCCAACCGAGGTACCAGGTGCATTTCAAAGGGTCTGGTCCTATGGTGAACAAAGCCCACTCAGGGCATACCTAAGTGGTGAGGGGTCCTCCTTCACCCAGAAATTGCATCTGACCAGTGAGTTGGAGGCTCCCCCTCTGGCACTCTGGTGCAGATACAGTGCTTCCCCCAAAGCCTTAGCAATAAACAGAATAGGGGATCTTTGCTAGTCAAGCTCCAGGAATTATAAGTGCAGAGTTGAATAAGAGCCTGTTGACTGAGCTATCGCCCCCTCTCCCTGCCCAGGGAGAGAAGAAGCTGTAAGCAAGAGTGGCTGGGCATGCCTCTATCCAATGATCAGAGAGAGAGGAAGCTGAAAGGGGAAGACAGCCAGGTGCATCTGCACAGTTCCCTACCCTCTCCTACAAACCCCAGAGGGCTGAAGCTCTGACTCTAGTGGGCTGTGCAGCCAGTGCCACAGTCTGAGATGAATCCTGAATGATCTAGCCCAGTGGAGGAAGGGCATGACCCATCACTAGATGGGTGGGACTTGGTTACATGTTTTAACAAAAAACACAGGAAGCTTATGTAGTAGCAATGGGACGGTGTTCTTGACAACAGCAGCACCTACAGGTCAGCACAAGAGGCAGGCCTAATCTCCCAGTATAAACAAAAATGACACAGGAAGCTTCCCTACTAACCTAAAGGAGACCCTAGAAACCCAGTAGTGCCTCCAGAGGCAGACAAGTGACCTCATCAAGCAGCTCACTAACACCACAGTCAGGTAAATCCACAAAGACAGGAAAAAAACGCACAAAAAAGATGACACCATCAAAGACCAGAACACATCTACTCCTTCAAGGTATCACAACTCCTCAACAACATGGGATCACAACTTGACCGAGGAGTGCGATGAACTGACAGAAACAGAATTCAGAAGGTGGATAATAACAAACTTTTCTGAGCTAAAGGAACACGTTCTAACTAAATGCAAAGAAACCAAAAACCTTGAAAAAAGGTTACATGAAATGCTAACTAGAATAACCAGTTTAGAGAAGAACATAAATGACTTGATGAAGTTGACAAACACAGCATGAGAACTACGTGAAGCAACCACAAGTTTTAATAGCCAAGTCGATCAACCAGAAAAAAGAATATCAGAGATTGAAGATCAAATCAATGAAATAAAAAGAGAAGGCAAGACAAGAGAAAATAGAGTGAAAGGAAATGAACAAACCTCCAAGAAATATGGGATTATGTGAAAAGACCTAATCTACATATGATTGGTGTACCTGAATATGATGGGGAGAATGAATCCAAGCTGGAAAACACGCTCCAGGATATTATCCAGAAGAACATCCCAAGCCTAGCAAGGCAGTCCAAATTTCAAATTGAAGAAATACAGAGAAGTCCACAAAGATATTCCTCAAGAGGACCAACCACAAGGCACATAATCGTCAGATTCACCAGGGTCGAAATGAAGAAAAAAATGCTAAGGGCAGCCAGAGAGAAAGGGTGGGTCACCCACAGAGGGAAGCCAATCAGAATCACAGCTGATCTCTAGGCAGAAACCCTACAAGCCAGAAGAGAGTGGGGGCCAATATTCAACATCCTTAAAGAAAAGAACTTTCAACCCAGAATCTCATATCCAGCCAAGCTAAGCTTCACAAGTGAAGGAGAAATAAAATCCTTTACGGACGAGCAATTATTGAGATTTCATCACCACTGGACCTGCCCTACAAGAGCTCCTGAAAGAAACACTAAGCACGAAAAGGAACAAGTACCAGTCACTGCAAAAGCAAACCAGTGGGCAAAGACCAAAAATGCAATGAAGAAAATGAGTCAACTAATGGGAAAGAAAACCAGCCAGTAACAAAATGGCAGGATCAAATCAACACACAACAATGTTAACATTGAAAGTAAATGGCCTAAACGCCCCAATCAAAAGACACAAATTGGCAAACTCGATAAAAATCAGGACCATCGGTGTGCTGTATTCAAGAAACCCATCTCACATACAAAGACACACATAGACACAAAATAAAGGAATGGAAGAAGATTTACCAATCAAATGGAAAAAAAAAAAAAGTGGGGGTTGCAATCCTAGTCTCTAATAAATGGACTTCAAACCAACAAAGATCAGAAGAGACAAAGAAGGACACTACATAATGGTAAAAGGATCAATCCAACAAGAAGAGCTAACTATCCTAAATATATACACACCCAACACAGGAGCACCTAGATACATAAAGCAAGTTCTTAATGAACTAAAACGAGATTTAGACTCCCACACAATAATAGTGGGAGACTTCAACACTCCACTGTCAATATTAGACAGATCAATGAGACAGAAAATTAACAAGGACATCCAGGACTTGAATGCAGAGCTCGACCAAGCAGACCTAATAGACATATACAGAATGCTCCACCCCAAATCCAGAGAATATACGTTTTTCTCAGCACCACATTGCACTTACTCTAATATTGACCATATCATTGGAAGTAAATCACTCCTCAGCAAATGCAAAAGAACAGAAAACATAACAAACAGTCTATCAGACCACAGTGCAATCAGTCTAGAACTCAGGATCAAGAAACACACTCAAATCCGCACAACCACTTGGAAACTGAACAACTTGCTTCTGAGTGTCAACTGGATAAACAAAGAAATTAAGGCAGAAATAAAGATGCTCTTCAAAACCAACCAGAATAGAGACAGAACTTCCCAGAATCTCTATGACACCTTTAAAGCAGTGTCGAGAGGGAAATTTATGGCAATAAACGCCCACCAGAGAAGAGACAAAAGATTGAAAATCGACACCCTTTCATCAAAATTGAAAGAGCTAGAGGAGCAAGATCAAAAAAACTCAAAAGCTAGCAGAAGACAAGAAATAACTAGGATCAGAGCAGAACTGAAGGAGATAGAGACACAAAAATCCCTTCAAAAAATCAATAAATCCTGGAGCTGGTTTTCTGAAAAGATCAACAAAATAGACAGACTGCTAGGCAGATTAATAAAAAAGAAAATGGAGAAGAATCAAATAGATGCAAAAAAAAAAAAACGATAAAGGGGATATCACCACTGATCCCACAGAAATACAAATTACCATCAGAGATTACTACAAACAGCTCTACTAACATAAATCAGTAAACCAGGAAGAAAAGGATAAATTCTTAGACACTTGTATTCTACCAACACTAAAGCAGGAAGAAGTTGCAACGCTGAATAGACCAATAACAAGGGCTGAAGTAGAGGCAGGAATTAATAGCCTACCAACCAAAAAATGTCCAGGTCCAGATGGGTTCACAACCGAATTCTACCAGACGTACAAAGAAGAGCTGGTTCCATTCCTTCTGAAACTATTCTAAACAATACAAAAAGAGGGAATCCTCCCTAACTCATTTTATGAGATTAACATCATCTCCTAATACCAAAACCTGGCAGAGACTCAACTAAAAAAGAAAACTTCAGGCCAATATCCATGATGAACGTCGATGCAAAAATCTTCAATAAAATACTGGCAAACAGATTGCAACAGCACATCAAGAAGCTTATCCATCACGACCGAGTAGGCTTCATCCCAGGAATGCAAGGCTGGTTCAACATATGCAAATCCATAAATGTAATCCACCACATAACTGGAACGAAAGACAAAAAACACATGATTATCTCAATAGATGCAGAGTAGGCCTTTGATAAAATTCAACAGGACTTCATGCTAAAATCTCTCAATAAGCTAGGTATTGATGGAACTTATCATAAAATGATAAAAGCTATATATGGAAAACCTACAGCCAATATCATTCTGAACAGGCAAAAGCTAGAAGAATTCCCTTTGAAATCAGGCACTAGACAACGATGTCCTCTCTCACCACTCATATTTTAGATAGTATTGGAAGTTCTAGCCAGAGCAATAAGGCAAGAAAAGGAAATAAAGGGTATTCAATTAGGAAAGGAGGAAGTCAAACTGTCTTTATTTGCAGATAATATTACTGTATATCTAGAAGACCCCATCGTCTCAGCACAAAATCTTCTCAAACTGATAAGCAACTTCAGCAAAGTCTCAAGATACAAAATCAATGTGCAGAAATCGCAATCAATCTTATATACCAATGACAGACAAACAGAGAGCCAAATCAAGAGCAAACTCCTATTCACAATCATAACTAAGATAATAAAACACCTAGGAATACAACTAACAAAGGAGGTAAAGGACCTCTTCAAGGAGAATGACAAACCACTGCTGAACAAAATAAGACAGGACACAAACAGATGGAGAAACATTCCATGCTCATGGTTAGGAAGAATCAATATCATGGAAATGGGCATACTGCCAAAGTAATCTATAGATTCAATGCTATCCCCATCAAGCTACAAATGACCATCTTCAAAGAACTGGAAAAAACCACTTTAAACTTTATATGGAATCAAAAAAGACCCTGCATAGCCAAGACAATCCTAAGCAAAAAGAACAAAGCCAGAGACATCACACTGCCTGACTTCAAACTATACTACAAGGCTACAGTAATCAAAACAGCATGGTGCTGGTACCAAAACAGAGACATAGACCAAAGGAACAAAAAAGAGACCCCAGAAAAAACACCACATGTTTACAACCATCTGATCTTTGACAAACCCGGTAAAAACAAGCAATGCAGAAAGGACTCCATGTTTAATAAATGGTGTTGGGAAAACTGACTAGCAATGTGCAGAAAGCAGAAACTGGACAACTACCTGTCACCTTACACTAAAATTAACTCCAGATAGATCAAAGACTTAAACATAAAACCTAACACCATAAAAACACTAGAAGAAATCATAGGCAAAACCATCCGGGACACAGGCATAGGCAAGGACTTCATGACTAAAACACCAAAAGCAATGGCAATAAAAGCCAGGATACACAAATGGGATCTAATTAAACTCCAGAGCTTCTGTACAGCAAAAGAAACAATCATTAGAGTGAATCGGCAACAAACAGAATGGGAAAAAATTTTTGCAATCTACCCATCTGACAAAGTGCTAATATCCAGAACTTACAAACAACTAAAACAGATATACAAGAAAAAAACAACCCATTCAAAAGTGGGTGAAGGATATGAACAGACATTTTCAAAAGAGGACATAGATGAGGCCAACAAACATCCGAAAAAAATGCTTATCATCACTGGTCATTAGAGAAATGTATATGAAAACCACACTGAGATATCATCTCACGCCAGTTAGAATGCAATCATTACAAAATCTGGAGACAATAGATGCTGGAGAGGATGTGGAGAAATAGCAACACTCTTACACAGTTGGAGGGAGTGTAAATTACTTTAACCATTGTGGAAGACAGTGTGGCGATTTCTCAAGGATCTAGAAATAGAAATTCCATTTGACCCAGCAATCCCACTACTGGGTATATACCCAAAGACCTATAAATCATTCTACTATAAAGACACATGCACACGTATGTTCATTGCAGTCCTGTGTACAATAGCAAAGACCCGGAACCAACCCAAATGCCCATCAATGATAGACTGGACAAAGAAAATGTTGTACATATACACCATGGAATACTACACAGCCATAAAAAATGATGAGATCGTGTCCTTTGTAGGGACTTGGCTGAATCTGGAAACCATCGTTCTCAGCAAACTGACACAAGAACAGAAAGCCAAACACCATATGTTCTCACTCATAGCTGGGTGTTGAACAACAAGAACACGTGGACTCAGGGAGAGGAGCATCACACACTGGGGACAATTGTGGGGGTAGGGAAAAGACAATGAGGGGTGGGGAGGAAAGGTAGGGTAGGGAGGGATAATGGGGAGAAATGCCAGATATAGCATGCAACTAAAGTAAAATAAATAAATTTTAAAAAATAAAATAAAGTTTAATTGTAACCAACAACTGTACAAAAAAGTAAAAAAACTTGCTATATGTATGGGTGTGCCTGTTTTGGGTGCATATATATTTAGGATCATTAACTCTTATTGCATTGATCCTTTTACCATTATGTAATTTCCTTCTTTGTCTCTTTTGATCTTTGTTCGTTTAAAGTGTATTTTATCAGAGACTAGGATTGCAATTCCTGCTTTTTTTCTGTTCTCCATTTGCCTGGTAAATCTTCCTCCATCCCTTTATTTTGAGCCTATGTGTATCCTTGCCTGTGAGATAGGTTTCCTGGATACAGCACACTGATGGGTTTTGGCTTTTTATCCAATTTGCCAGTCTGTGTCTTTTTATGGGGGCGTTTAGCCCATTTACATTTAGGGTTAATATTGTTATGTGTGAATTTGATACTGCCATTTTGATGCTAGTTGATTGTTTTGCCTGTTAGTTGATGCAGTTTCTTCAGTGTGTCAATTCTCTTTATCATTTGGTATGTTTTTGGAGTGGCGGGTACTGGTTGTTCCTTTCTATGTTTAGTGCTTCTTTCAGGAGCGCTTGTAAAGCAGGCCTGGTAGTGATGAAATATTTGAGCAATTGCTTGTTCCTAAAGGCTTTTATTTCTCCTTCACTTATGAAACTTAGTTTGGCTGGATATGAAATCCTAGGTTGAAATTTCTTTTATTTAAGGATGTTGAATATTGGCCCAAACTCTCTTCTGGCTTCTGGGGTTTCTGCTGAGAGTTCTGCTGTGAGTCTGATGGGCTTCCCTTTGTGGGTAACCCGACTTTTCTCTCTGGCTGCCCTTAGCATTTTCTCCTTCATTTCAACCCTGGTGAATCTGACGATTATGTGCCTTGGGGTTGCTCTTCTAGAGGAATATCTTTGTGGTGTTCTCTGTATTTCCTGACTTGAATATTGGCCTGCCTTGCTAGGTTGGGGAAGTTTTCCTGGATAATATCCTGAAGAGTGTTTTCCAGCTTGGATTCATTCTCTCCATCACATTCCTGTACACCTATCAAATGTAGATTAGGTTTTTTCATATCATCCCATATTTCTTGGAGGCTTTGTTCATTTGTTTTTACTCTTTTTTCTCTAATCTTTCCCTCTTGTTTTATTTCATTGAGCAGATCTCCAACCTCTGATATCTTTTCTTCTGCTTGGTCAATTCAGCTATTGAAACTTGTTTATGCTTTGCAAAGTTCTCATCTTGTGTTTTGCAGCTCGATCAGTTCATTTATGTTCCTCTCTAAGCTGTTCATTCTCATTAGCATTTTGTCAAACCTCTTTTCAAGTTTCTTAGTTTCTTTGCATTGGGTTAGAATATGTTCTTTTAGTTCAGGGAATTTTCTTATTACCCACCTTCTGAAGCCTGTTTCTGTTAATTCATCAGACTCATTCTCCATCCAGCCTTGTTCCCTTGCTGGTGGGGAGTTGTGATCCCTTGGAGGAGGAGAGGTGTTCTGGTTTTGGGTGTTTTCATTCTTTTTGTGCTGGTTTCTTCCCATCTTTGATTTATTTACCTGTGGTCTTTGTGGTTGGTGACTTTCAGATGGGGTCTCTGAGTGGACATCCAGTTTGTTGATGATGAAGTTATTTCTGTTTCTTATTTGTCTTTCTAGCAGTCAAGCCCCTCTGCCGTAGGACTGCTAGAGGTCCACTCCAGACCCTGCTTGCCTGGGGCTCACCTTCAGTGGCTGCAGAACAGTAAGGGTTGCTGCCAGTTTCTTCTTCTGCTATCTCTGTCCCAGAAGGATACCTGCCAGATGTCAGTCTGAGCTCTCCCTTATGAGGTGACTCATTGGATATATGGGGGTTGGGGAGCTGCTTGAGGAGACAGTCTGTCCTTTATAGGAGCTCAAGTGCTGAGCTGTGAGTTCCATTCTTCCATTCAGAGCTGCAGGTCAGGCACATTTAAGTCTGCTGCAGCAAAACTGATAACAGTCTTTTTTACCCTCATGCTCTGTCCCGGGAAGGTAGGGCTTTATTTACATGTTTCTGTCATGCTTCTCCCTTTTTTCAGGGCTGCCCTGCCCAGCGAGGAGGTAGCCTAGTCACAGTCTGCCAGCAGAGGCATTGCTAAGCTGCTATGGGATCTGCCTAGCTGCCATGTGAACTTCCCTGCAGTCCTGTTTATAGGGGTATAGTTAGAGCTGCTGCAGCAATGGTGGCCCACCTCAATAATGGCGGACTCTCTCTGTAATGGCAGGATGCCTCCACAATGGTGGACCACCTCAGCAATGGCTGACTACCTTGGTAGTGGTGGACTGCCTCGGTAATGGCAGATGTCCCTCCCCTACAGAGCTCGACCATCCTGGGTTCAGCTGTGCTTGCTGTGAAACTCTCAATCCAGAACATTTCAGATTGTTTGTCTTTGTAGGGGTGGGACCGACCATGCCTGATCACCTGGCTCCCTGTCTCAGACCCTTTTTTTTTTTTCGGTTGAACTGGCGACTCGGTCTCCCGGGTGTTCCAGTCTCCAATTGAAATGGTGCCCTGATTTGTGTGAGTTCTTGTGTGGAGACTCTCTGTGCCAGCTGAAACAGCCATGCTGGGGCCTCATGGCACTTTTTCACCTGGAATCTCCTGGCCTGGCTCCCTGTTTCAGTCCCCTTTTTTTCAGTTGAATGGGTGACTCCATCTCCCAGGCACTCCAGCTGCCAGCTGAAATGACACCCGGACCCATGTGAGTTTTTTGTGCAGAAAGACCCACCATGCCAGCTTAAACAGCTGTGCTGGAGACACATAGCACTCCTCCACCTGGGAATCTCCTGGTCTGTGGGCAATAAAAATCTCTCTGAAAATGCAGGATCCACTCACTCTCTGTGCTCTTTCTGGGAGCTGCAATCCAGAGCTGCTCCTACTCAGCCATCTTGGATCCCCTCGTGGCTTCTTGATAATAGTTCTCACTCATGTGTTAGAGCTAAAATGTTAATCTTATGAAGATAGTGAATAGAATGGTGGTTACCAGTGGCCAGGAAGAATAGTGGGAAGGGGGAATAAAGCAGGTTGCTTACTGTATACAAAAAAATACACTCAGAAAGAATAAAATCTAGTGTTTGGTAGTAAAATAGGGTGACTATTGTTATCAACAATGTATTGTGTATTTCAAAATAACTAAAAGAGTAGATTTGGAATATTACTAACACAAAGCAGTGATAAATGTTTGAAGTAATGGATATCCCAATTACTAGATTTAATTATTACACATTGTATTCCTTTATCAAAATGTGATATACACCTCATAAATGCAGACAATTATTATGCATCTGTTAAAATAAAGTTAAAAAAGAGTAGTACCCCCATAGGTATAATTGCAGATAAATAAAAATTTACTTGATTCATTAAAAAAGAATCATGTTGTGGGAGCTTTAGATTCTACATGTAGAACCCTGGTGGAACAAAAAAAATTCCAAGAGTAAATACATTGAGGAGGGTAAGAAAAGTAGTTCCCCATTAACTGTATCACCTCTACCCTAAGATAACTGAGCTTGGTGCCAAAAGAGGCCCAAGGAAAAGGAAATTTCTCCTACAAGTTAAAGGTGAACACCCAGCTTCCCAAGCCTTGCAGAATACTTCCCAGGAGGTCAACTTCCCTCTTGCCCCACCCAAAATACTGAGTGAATCAGCAAGGCTGAATTGTCCGCAGGTAACTAGGAGCAGTGAAAAGGAGAGGGAACACACTAGCAGCCAGCAAGCAATACATAGCAATCATTCATGAATACATGAATACTATTCACCTTTTCATGGACTCCACCAATGAAATTGTCTATAAACCTTGCATAGTGACTTCCCTGAGGACCCACAAGCAGCCAACATGTGCCACAAGCTCCCTTCCTCCCCCATGAAAAGCACTCCACACATCTCTGTGCATGACTCACATGAGAACAATAAATAGCATATAGATATCATCTTTGGGTCAGAATCTTAACAGTCAGCTTGAGTCTTCTGGATTGTTAGAAGGCATACAAACTTGAACAACTCAGTATACACTGCTTTAGGGAAAATAATTGGGAGGGCTGGAGCACCAGGTCTGGCTTTACAGCATTGAGAGAAGGTAAACAATACTAAGACATCCCCTATAAGAATAATTAAGAAGAGTGAAGAAGGCACATTCATAGAAGAGGACTAAAAGCCTCCCAGAATATCTGACTGGGATCACTGGTGAAGATCTTTCTTCCCTAAAGCCTGTTATAAACAGTAGAAAAAATAACTGCTTTTCAATGGCAATAAAAACCAAAATAGACAAATGATATCTAATTAAACAAGAGCTTCTGCACAGCAAAAGAAACAATCATTAGAGTGAATGAGTAACCAATAGAATGGGAAAACATTTTTGCAAGCTACCCATCTGACAAAGGACTAATATCCAGAATCTAAAAAGAACTTAAGCAAATTTACAAGAAAAAAAAACAAACAACCTCATCAATGAGTAGGTGAAAGATATGAACAGACGCTTTTCAAAAAAGGCATTTATGTAGCCAACAAACATGAAAACATGCTCATCATCACTGGTCATTAGAGAAATGCAAATCAAAACTACATTGAGATACCATCTCACGACGGTTAGAATGGCAAACATTAAAAAATCTGGAGGCAACAGATGCTGGAGAGGATGTGGAGAAATAGGAACACTTTTACACAGTTAGTAGAATTATAAATTAATTCAACCATTGTGAGAGACAGTGTGGCGATTCCTCAAGGATCTAGACATAGAAATTCCATTTGACCCAGCAGTCCCACTACTGGGTATATACCCAAAGGATTATAAATTGTTCTATCATAAAGATACATGCACACATATGTTCATTGCAGCACTGTTTCAATAGGAAAGACCTGGAACTAACCAAAATGCCCAACAACAATAGACTGGATAAAGAAAATGTGGCACATAGACACCATGGAATACTATGCAGTTATAAAAAAGGATGAGTTCATGAGTCCTTTGCAGGGACATGGATAAAGCTGGAAACATCATTCTCAGCAAACTGACACAAGAATAGAAAACAAAGCACTGCATATTCTCCCTCATTGATGTGTGTTGAACAATGAGAACACATAGACTCAGGGAAGGGAACATGACACACTGGGATCTGTTGGGGAGTCGTAGGCTAGGGGAGGGATAGCAGGGATGAGGAGATTGGGGAGGAATGACATTGGGAGAAATACCTAATGTAGGTGATGGAGGGATGGAGGCAGCAAGCCACCATGGCATATGTATACCTATGTAAAAATCCTGTAATATCTGCATCTTTACCCCAGAACTTAGAGTATAATATATATATATATGAAAATAATAACTGCTTTTTCAACTGTGAATATAACAATACAAGGCTCCAAGAAACATAAGTAATCAAGAAAATTTAAAACCATTGAAGGAACAAAATAAATCTTCAGTGACTGGCCCCAAAGAAGTAGAGAACTACAAAGTACCTGACAAATAATTCAAAGTAATCACCATAAAGAATCTCAGCAAGCTACAAAAAAACATGTAGAGACAACTAAATGAATTCAGGAAAATGATATATGAACAAAGAGATACAAGCTATTAAATAAAAAAGAAAGGAAAAGAAATTCTAGAGATGCAGAATACAATGTCTGAACTGAAAAACACAATCACAGAGTCAATCAAACAATAATTATCAAACATGAACACAGATCATTTGAAATTATCTAGTCAGAAAAAAAGAAACAAAAAGAAGATTTATTAAAATGAGTAAAGAAAATGCATAGAACATATTGAAAATCATCAAGCAAACTAGTATGCACATCATGTAAGTAATAAAAGTAACATAGAAAAGGAACGACGTGGAACGCTTATTTAAAGAAATAATGACAGAAACCTTCTCCAATCTTCAAACAGACACAAACTTCCAGATCAAGAAAGCCCAAACAACTCCAAATGGGCTGATCCTAAATAGGTACTCTCACTGAGACACACTATAATCGAATTATCAAAAGTCGAAGACAGACATTAATTTGAAAAGAGCGAGGGAAAAACAACTTGACACAAGAAGGGAACCTCCATGAGATTTTTAAAATAATGAATAACTGAGGTTTTGTTTATTTTATTTTATTTTATTTTTTAACTTTTAAGTTCAGGGATACATGTGCAGGTTTGTTATATGGGTACATTTGTGTCACGGGAGTTTGTTGTATAAATAATTTCATCACTCAAGTATTAAGCTTAGTATCCATTAGTTACTTTTTCTCATTCTCTCCCTCCTCCCAAGCTCCACCCTCTGACAGGTGCCAGTGTGTGTTGTTCCAATCTATGTGTCCACGTGGTTTCATCATTTAGCTCCCACTTATAAGTGAGAACATGTGGTATTTGGTTTTCTGTTTCCGCGTTAGTTCTCTAAGCATAATGACCTCCAGCTCCATCCAAGTTCCTGCAAAGGATATGATCATGTTCCACTTTTGGCTGCATAGTATTCCATGGCATATATGTACCACATTTTATTCATCCAGTCTATCATTGATGAGCACTTAGGTTGATAACATGTCTTTGCTATTGTGAGTAGTACTGCAATGAACATATGCATGCATGTGTCTTTGTAAGAAATTGGTTATATTCTTTTGGGTATATACCCAGTACTGGGATTGCTGGGTCCAATGGCATTTCTGTCTTTAGGTCTTTGAGGAATCACCACACTGTCTTTCACAATGGCTTAACTAATTTACACTTTTAGTGAAATTGTCAACAGCAACATTGCAGACAAGAAGAGAAGAATGCTGAAAAACAAACAAACAAAAAGCTGCCAGCCAAAAAATCTACACCAAGCAAAACCGCTTTTCAGAAATGAGGAGAAATAAAGACTTTTCAAAAAATACAAAGATCAAGGAAGTTTAAAACCACTATAACTGCCTTACAAGAAATGCTAAAGGAAGTTTTTAAAATTGAAACAAAAGGGACTTAATTAGTAACATTAAAATGTATGAAAGTATAAAACTCATTGGTGTCAATAAATATATGGTCAAATTTAGAATACTCAAATGTTGTAAGTTTGGTAGATAAATAACTTGAACTCTAATATAAAAATTAAAATACAAAATTATTACAAGTAAGTTTATCTGCAATAATTTGTTAATGGGTATACACTATAAAAAGATGTAAATTGTGACATCAATGGCGTAAAAGGTGAAGGTAGGAAAAATAAATGTGTATAGTTTCTGTAGTTTCTGTATGATTAAGATTAACATGTTATAAACTTAAACTGTTATAAGATGTTTTATATAAGCCTCAATGTAATTACACAAAAAGAAAACCTTTAGTAGTTAAAAAGATAAAGATAGAAGAATCAAAGCATCCCAATACAAAAATACATCAAATCACAGAGGAATAAAAAAAGGAAGACAAAAACTTAAACATTAAAAAACAATGAAAAATGGTAATAGTAAGCCCATACCCATCAATAATTACTTTAAATATAAAAAGAATAAAGTAGTCAATTAAAATATGTAGTGGCTGCACAGAAACAAAAACGAACTCATAAACAAGATCCAACTATAATATGATTCCTATGAAAGATTCACTTTAGCTTTACAGGAAAATAGGATGAAAGTGAAGAGATAGAAAAATACATTCCATGCAAATGGTAATAACCAAAAGGAGCAGATGTGGCCTATACTTAGGCAAAATATAGTTTAAGTCAAAAATTGCCACAAGAGACAAAGAAAGTTATTATATAATGATAAAAGAGTCTATTATTCAAGAGGCTATTAAAATTTGCAGTAAATAGTTATAATGGTCCAATGTTGGTTATATATGTGTGTGTGTGTATATATATATATATATATATATATATATATACACACACACACATATATATTACAAAGTAAATTATAATAGATCAGAAGACAGTAACAAAATAATTGTAGGTACTTCAACACTCTACATTCAACAATGTATAGATCATCGGGACAGAATATCCATAAGGAAATACTGGACTTAAAATACACTCAGGAATAAACCAACCCAACTGGAATATAAAGAATATTCCATCTAATAGCAGTAGAATACACATTCTTCTTAAGTGCTCATGGAATATTCTCCAAGACAGACAATTTTTTAGGCCACAATACAAGTCTTACCGAATTTACCAACATCAAAAAAATATGAAGTAGCTTTTCAGCCACAATGTTACGAAACCATAAATCAATTAGGAAAACTGGAAAACTCTTCATTATGTAGAAATAAGCAAATATCCTTCTGAACAAACAATGGGTCATTTAATAATTTAAAAAAGAATTTTTAAAAAACCTTGACAAATGAAAACAAAAACACAGCATACCAAATATTACGAGTTGTGGCAAAAGCTATTTTAAGGGAGCACTTATGGCAATAAACACCTACATTAGGGTAAAAGAAAGACTACAAACAAAAAAAAACTAACATTACACCTCAGGGAACTAGGAAAGAGGACAAAATAAGCCCAAAGCAAACCTAAGGAATAAAATAATAAAGATCAGAGTAGAAATAATGACATTCAGAACAAAACTAAGATTTCTTAACAATGAAGAACAACATGCAAAAAACATTAGCTGGACTACCTAAGAAAATAGAGAAAAGACTCAAATAATAGAATAAAAAATTTAACAAGTAGGCAAAACAACTGGTAAGACAGAAGTACTAAAAAATCATGAAAGAAGGTTCTTCCGCCAAGATGGCCAAATAGGAACAGCTCTGGAGCACAGTTCCCAGAGAGAGTAATGCAGAAGGTGAGTCATCTTTGCAGTTCCAACCGAGGTACCCATCAATAATCACAAATTACATATATTCAAGTGCTGAAAAACAAACAATCAAAAAGCTGCCAGCCAAGAAATCTACACCCAGCAAAACTGCTATTCAGAAATTAGGAGAAATAAACACTTTTCCAAAAATACTTGTTAGACAGTGGGTGTAGCCCAAATAGAGCAAACCGAAGTAGGGTGTGCCCTGCCTCACCCAGGAAGTGTAAGGGGCAGGAGAACTCCCCCTGCTAGATAAGGGAAGTCAACAGGGGTTTTTCCATACACTCTGGCACTCAGGCTCAGATACTGTGCTTTTCCCACGGTCTTTACAACATGCAGACCAGGAGATGCTCACCGGTTTGTATAACACCAGCACCCCAGGTTTCCACCATAAAACTAGGTGGCCATTTTAGCCAGTGCCTGGAATGCCAAAGAGACAGAACCACTTATTCCCCTGGGGAAAAAAAAGGGGTTGAAGACAGCGAGCCAAGTGGTCTGGCTTGGCCAGTCCCACCCACATAAAGACCAGCAAGCTAAGATCCACTGGCATGAAATTCTTGCAGCTAGCACAGGAGTCTAGGATGGTCAAGTTCAGTTGGGGGAGGGGCATCCATCATTACTAAAGTGGTTCTAACCTTGCCTGTGTAAACAAAGTCGCCAGGAAGCATACACAGCAGCTGCGCAGAGCCTGGGGTAACTCAGCAACACCTCTGCAGGCAGACTGTGACTAAACTCCCTTCTTGCTGGTCAGGGCATCTCTGAAAACAGGCAGCAGCTCATCAGGGACTTATAAATAAAGCCCCACCTTCCCAGGACAGAACATCTGGAAAAAATGGCTATTGTGAGTTCCACTTCAACAGACTTAAAAGCCCCTGCCCAGGAGCACAGAAAGGAGCCACAGAGCTCCCAGCAGAGTATTTGAGTTCTGATAAGAAACAGACTGCCTCCTCAAGTGGCGCAATGACCCCCGTATATCCTAAGAGACAGCTCATATGGGAGAGCTCTGGCTGACAGCTGGCAGGTACTCTTCTGGTATGAAGCTATCAGAGGTAAACAAGAGGCAGAAACCTTGGCTGTTCTGCAGCTCCCCCACAGGTGATTCCCAGGCAAGCAGAGTATGGAGTGGACCTCTAGCAGTCCTGCAGCAGAGACCTGTTAGAAGGAAAAGTAAAAAACAGAAAGACACAGCTTCAACATCAACAGAAAGGATGTCCACTGAGAGACCCCATCTGAATGTCACCAACTTCGAAGAACAGAGGTAGATACATCCACGAAGATGGGAAGAAGCCAGCACAAAAAATTAAAATCATCAAAACCCAGAATGCCGTTTCTCCTCCAAGGGATCACAACTCCTCATCAGCAAGGGAACAAAACTGGATGTAGAATGAGTTTGATAAATTGACAGAAGCAGGCTTGAGAAAATGAGTAGTTACAAACTTCTCGAAGATAAAGGACCATGTTTTAACCCAATGCAAAGTAATTAAGAACCTTGAAAAAAACGTTAAACGAAATGCTAACTAGAATAAGCAGCTTACAGAGGACATAAACGACTTGATGTAGCTAAAAAATGTAGCACAAGAAATTTTTGAAGCATACACAAGTTTTAATAGCCAAATCAGTCAAGCAGAAGAAAGGATATCAGAGACTGAACATCAACGCAATGAAATAAAATGAGAAGGCAGGATTAGAGAACAAAGAGTAAAACAAATTGAATGAAGCCTCCAAAAAATGTGAGATTATGTGAAGACCAAATCTACTATTGACCAGTGTGACTGAATGTGACAGGGAGAAAGAAACCAAGATGGAAAACACTCTTCAAAATATTATCCAGGAGAACTTTTCCAAACTGGCAAGGCAGGCCAACATTCAAACTCAGGAAATACAGACAATACCACAAAGATATTCCTCAAGAAAAGCAATCACAATGCACATAATTGTCAGATTCACCAGGGTTGAAATGGTGGAAAAAAATGCTAAGGACAGCCAGAGAGAAAGGTCAGGCTACCCACAAAGAGAAACCCATCAGACTCACAGTAGATAGTGGATCTCTCAGCAGAAACCCTACAAGCCAGAAGAGAGTGGGGGCCAATATTCGACATCCTTGAAGAAAAAAACTTTCAACTCAGAATTTCATATCCAACCAAACTAAGCTACATAAGAGAAGGAGAAATAAAATCCTTTTATGGACAAGCATTTTCTGGGACATTTCATCACCACCAGGCCTGCCTTACAAGAGCTCCTGAAGGAAGTACTAAACATGGAAAGGAACAACCAGTACCAGCCACTACAAAAACATACCAAACGGTAAGGATCATCGACACAATGAACAAACTGCATCAACTAATGGACAAAACAACCACCTAGCATCAAAATGGCAGGATCAAATTCACACTTAACAATATTAACCTAACAGTAAATGGGCTAAATGCCCCAATCCAAAGACACAGACTGGCAAATTGGATACAGAGTCAAGACCCATTGGTGTGATGTATTCAAAAGACCCTTCTCACATGCAAAGACACACATAGGATCAAAACAAAGATGGAGGAAATATTACCAAGCAAATAGAGAGAAAAAAAACCCAGAGGATGCAATCCTAGTCTCTGATGAAAGAGACATTAAACCAACAAAGATCAGAAGAGACAAAGAAGGTCATTATATGATGGTAAAGGGATCAATGCAACAAGAAGAGCTGACTATCCTAAATATATATGCACCCAATACAGGAGCATCCAGATACATAAAGCAAGTTCTCAATAATCTGAAAATAGACTTAGACTCCCACACAATAATAGTGGGAGTCTTAAACACTCCACTGTCAATATTAGACAAATTAATGAGACATAAAATTAACAAGGATATCCAGGACTTGAAATCAGTTCTGGACCAAACAGCCCTAATAGACATCTACAGAACCCTCCACCTCAAATCCACAGAACATACATACTTATCAGCACCATATTTCACTTACGCTAAAATTGACCACATAATTGGAAGGAAATCACTCCTCAGCAACGGCAAAAGAACGGAGATTATAAGAATCAGTCTCTCAGAACACAGTGCAATCAAATTAGAACTCAGAATTAAGAAATTCACTCAAAACTGCACAACTACATGGAAACTAAACAATCTGATCCTAAATGACTACTGGATAAATAAAGAAATAAATGCAGAAATAAAGATGTTCTTGTAAACCAATGAGAATGAGGACACAAAGTACCAGCATCTCTAAAACACATTTAAAGCAGTGACTAGAGGGAAATTTACACCATTAAAGGCCCACATGAGAAGCAAGGAATGATCTAAAATTGACACCCTAAAGTCACGATTAAAAGAACTAGAGGAGCAAGATCAAACAAATTCAAAAGCTAGCAGAAGACAAAAAATAACTAAGATTAGAGAAGAACTGAAGGAGATACAGACACAAAATACCCTTCAAACAATCAATAAATCCAGGAGCTGGCTTTTTGAAAAGATCAACAAAATAGATAGACCACTATCTAGACTAATAAAAAAGAGAAGAGAGAACAATTGAATAGATACAATAAAAAATGATAAAGGGGATATCACCACCAATATCACAGAAATACAAACTGTCATCAGAGATTACTACAAATACCTCTATGCATATAAATCCGTAAATCTAGAAGAAATGGATAAATTCCTGGACACTTACACCCTCCCAAGACTAAACCAGGAAGAAGTTAAATCCCTGAATAGATCAAAACAAGGTCTGAAGTTGAGGTATCAATTAATACTCTACCAACCAAAAAAAAAGTCTAGGACCAGATGGATTCACAGCCGAATTCTACTACACGTACAAAGAGGAGCTGGTACAATTCCCTCTGAAACTATTTCAAACAATACAAAAAGAGGGAATCCTTTCCAAAGCATTTTGTGAGATCAACATCCACCTGATACCAAAACCTGGAAGAGACACAATTTTAAAAGAACATTTCAGGCCAATGTCCATAATCAACACTGAAGTGAAAATCCTAAATAAAATACTGGCAAACCAAATCGAACAGCACGTCAAAAAGCTTATCCATCATGATTAAGTCAGTTTCATCCCTGGGATGCAAGGCTGATTTAACACACAAAAATCTGTAAAAGAAATTCATCACATAAACAGAAACAATGACAAAAACCACATAATTATCTCAATAGATGCAGAGGTCTTTGACAAAATTAAACAGCCCCTTTATGCGAAAAACTCTCAACAAACTAGGTTTGATGCAACATATCTCAAAATAATAAAAGGTATTCATGACAAACCAACAACCAATATCATATGTAATGAGCAAAAACTAGAAGCAGTCCCTTTAAAAACTGTCAGTAGACAAGGATGCCCTCTCTCACCTCTCCTGTTCAATACAGTATTGGAAGTTCTAGCCAGAGCAATTAGGCAAGAAAAAGAAATAAAGGGTATTCAATTTGGAAAGGAGAAAGTCAAATTGTCTCTATTTCCAGACGACATGATTGTATATTTTGAAGACTCCATCATATCAGCCTCAAATCTCCTTAAGCTGATAAGCAACTTCAGCAAGGTCTCACGATACTAAATCAATGTGCAACAATCGCAAGCATTCCAATACACCAATAACAGACAGAGAGCCAAACCATCAGCAAACTCCCATTCACAATTGCTACAAAGAGAATAAAATGCCTAGGAATACAACTAACAAGGGATATGAAGGTCCTCTTAAAGGAGAACAGCAATCCACTGCTGAAGAAAATAAAAGAGGACACAAACAGATGAAAAAACATTCCATCACCATGGTGAGGAAGAATCAATATTATGAAAATGGCCAAAATCCCCAAAGTAATTTATAGATTACATGCTATCCTCATCAAGCAACCACTGACCTTCTTCACAAAATTAGAAGAAACCACCTTAAGCTTCTTATGGAACCAAAAAAAAGGCTATAGAGCCAAGACAATTCTAAGCAAAAAACAAAGCTGGAGGCATCACACTACCTGACTTCAAACTATACTACAAGGCTACAGTAATCAAAACAGCATGGTACTTGTACCAACACAGACATATAGACCAATGGAACAGAACAGAGGCCTCAGAATCTACAACCATCTCATCATTTACAAACCTGACAAAAACAAACAATGGGGAAAGGAATCCCTATTTAATGAATGATGTTGGGAAAACTGGCTAGCCATATGCAGAAAGCTAAAACTGGATCCTTCCTTACACATTATACAAAAATTGACTCCAGATGGATTAAAGATTTAAACATAAACCTAGCACCATAAAAAACCTAGAAGAAAATCTAGGCAATATCATTTAGGACACAGGCATAGGCAAAAACTTCATGACTAAAACACCAAAAGCAATGACAACAAAAGCCAAAATAGACAAATGGGATCTAATTAAACTTAAAAGCTTCTGCAAAGCAAAAGAAACTATCATTATAGTGAACCAGCAACCAACAGAAAGGGAAAAATTTTTGCAATCTGCAAAAATTTTTTCACACAAGAACACAAACTCAAACACCGCGTGTTCTCACTCATAGGCGGGTGTTGAACAATGAGAACACATGGACACAGGGAGGGGAACACTATACACTAGGGTCTGTTGTGGGGGAGTGGGGGGGGACAGCGGGGGGTGGGGAGTTGGGGAGAGATAGCATGTGGAGAAATGCCACATATAGGTGAAGGGGAAGAATGCAGCAAATCACACTGCCACGTATGCACCTATGCAACAATCTTGCATGTTCTTCACATGTACCCCAAAACCTAAAATGCAAGTAAAAAAATAAATTAAAAAAAAAATTTGCAATTTACCCATCTGACAAAGGCTAATATCCACAATCTACAAAGAATGTAAGCAAATTTACAAAAAAAAAAAAAAAACCCCAACAAAAGTGGGCAAAGTATATGAACAGACACTTCTCAAAATAAGACATTTATGCAGCCAACAAACATATGAAAAAAAAAAAGCTCATCATCACTAGTCATTAGAGAAATGAAAATCAAAACCACTTTGAGATACCATCTCATGCCAGTTAGAATGGTGATGGATAATTTTTAAGATAAAAGTACTCAACAAGTTAAGTATAGAAGAAATGTACCTCAACACAATAAAAATCATATCCCAAGCCAATAGCTAACATCAGACTCAATGGTGAAAAGCTAAGAGCTTTTCCTCATAAGAAATAAGTAAAGGTTTTCACTCTGGTTATTTCTATTCAACATGTTACTGAAAGTCTTAGCTAGAGCAATTAGGCAAAAGACAAATAAAAAAAATAAAAGCATGCAAGTTGGAAAGAAAAACGTGAAATTGTCTGTTTGCAGATGGCATGCTCTAATACATAAAAATCCCAATATTTCATAGAAAATGTAAGAAATAAATCAGAAAATAATCTAATTTACAAAAGCATTAAAATGATTAAAATATTCAGGCATAAGTTCAACCAAGAGAAGAAAGTCTCTGCACTGATAATTATAAAATATTCATGAAAAAATTAAAATAGATGCAGAAGAACGGAAAGATATCTCATGTTCACAGATTGGAAAAATTAATATTGTTAATACATTCATATTACCCAACCAGATCTACAGACTCAATGCAAATCCCATCAAAAGTCAAATGACGTTTTCTTACATAAATAGAAAAGAAAGATAACCCTAAAATTAGTATGGAACTACAAAAAACCATGAATTAGCCAAAGCAATATTTATCAAAAAAAAAAAAAAGAAGGAGGGAGATCCAAGATGGCCGATTAGGAGGAACTCAGGATTGCAGCTCCGAGAGAAAGCGCAGAGGGTGAGTGGACGCTGCATTTTCCAGACGGATCTTTACTGCCCACAGACCAGGAGATTCACAGGTGGAAGAGCACCACAGGTCACCAGCGCTGCTGGATTGAGCAGCGCGGCCACTAGGCCTGCACCCTGAGGCAGGGAGCAGAGGCTCCTTCTGCAGAGTGAGTGTGACTGAGTCCCCTGTAAGCCAGCAAGAGGAGCTGAAACAGGGAGTCAAGCCAGGAGATTCCCCGGGCAAAAACGTGCCACGAATCTCAGAGCCGCCGCTTCAGCTGATGCAACGGCTCACTGGGCAGCGGATTTTTACTGCCCACAGACCAGGAGATTCACAGGCGGAAGAGCCCCACGGGTTGCCAGCGCTGCTGGTTTGACTGGAGCAGCCGCTCAGCCTGAACCTTGAGGCAGGGGAAGCGGCTCCTCCTGCAGAGTGAGTGAGACCGAGTCCCCTGTAATCCAGCAAGGGGAGCTGAAACAGGGAGTCAAGCCAGGAGATTCCTGGGCAAAGAAAGCGCCACAGGAAACACAATTGAACCCGGGTCAGTCCAGCTCTGTGGGGGAGGGGAGTCCTCCATTAGGACACACCCTGCAGTTCCCAGGGCAATTTGCCATAACCAAGACAATCTGCCACTACAGAGACTCCGTCACTACAGGGGCAGGCCAACATAGCAGAAGCAGTTCTAACTACACCCATATAAACAGGACTGCAGGGAAGTTCACAAGGAAGCTGGGCAGATCACACAGCAGCTCAGCGAAGCCTCTGCAGGCTGAGTGCGACTAGGCTGCCACCTTGTGGAAAGGGAAAGCAACAGCAAGACAGTGGAAAATCATAAAGCCCTAACTCCCTGGGACAGAACACCTGGAGGGAAGAAAAAGGGGGTTTATGAGTTCTGCTGCTGCAGACTTAAAATTACCAAAATCAGAGAGACAGCAACTACAAAGTCGATAGGTGGATAAATTCACAAAGATGGGAAGAAACCAGTGCAAAAAGGATGAAAACACCCAAAATCAGAACACTTCTCCTCCTACAAGGGAGCACAACTCCCCACCAGCAAGGGAACAAGACTGGATGGAGAATGAGTGTGATGAAATGACAGAATCAGCTTTCAGAAAGTGGATAATAAGAAACTTTCGTGAGCTAAAAGAACATGTTCTAACCCAATGCAAAGAAACTAAGAACCTTGAAAAAAGACTTGGTGAAATGCTAACGAGAATGGACAACTTAGAGAGGAATATCAGTGAATTGATGGAGCTGAAAAACACAACATGAGAACTTCGTGAAGCATGCACAAGTTTCCACAGCCGAATTGACCAAGCGGAAGAAAGGATATCAGAGGTGGAAGATCAACTCAATGAAATAAAACTAGAAGGCAAGACTAGAGAAAACAGGGTAAAAAGGAATGAACAAAGCCAACAAGAAATATGGAACTATGTGAAAAGACCTAATCTACGTTTGATAGGGGTACCTGAATGTGACGAAGAGAATGCACCCAAGCTGGAAAATACTCTCCAGGATATTATCCAGGAAAACTTCCCCAACCTAGTAAGGCAGGCCAATATTCAAGTCCAGGAAATACAGAGAACACCACAAAGATATTCCTCTAGAAGAGCAACACCGAGGCACATAATCATCAGATTCACCAGGGTTGAAATGAAGGAGAAAATGCTAAGGGCAGCCAGAGAGAAAGGTCGGGTTACCCACAAAGGGAAGCCCATCAGACTCACAGCAGATCTCTCAGCAGAAACCCTACAGGCCAGAAGAGACAGGGGGCCGATATTCAACATCCTTAAAGAAAAGAACTTTCAACCCAGAATTTCATATCCAGCCAAACTAAGCTTCATAAGTGAAGGAAAAATAAAATCCTTTGTGAACAAGCAAGAACTCAGAGATTTCATCACCACCAGACCAGCTTTACAAGAGCTCCTGAAGGAGGCACTACACATAGAAAAGAACAACCAGAACAAGCTACTCCAAAAACACACGAAATGGTAAAGAGCATCAAGGCAATGAAGAATCTGCATCAACCAATGGGAAAAACAGCCAGCTAGCATCAAAATGACAGGATCAAATTCATACATAACAATATTAACTCTAAATATAAATGGACTAAATGCCCCAATCAAAAGACACAGACTGGCAAATTGGATAAAAAGCCAAAACCCATCAGTGTGCTATATCCAGGAAACCCACCTCACATGCAAGGATACACAAAGGCTCAAAACAAAGGGATGGAGGAAGATTTACCAAGCAAACGGAGAGCAAAAAAAAGCAGGAGTTGCAATTCTCATCTCTGATAAAATAGACTTTAAAGCAACAAAGATCAAAAGAGACAAAGAAGGACATTACATAATGGTAAAGGGATCAATGCAACAAGAAGAGCTAACGATCCTAAATATATATGCACCTAATACAGGAGCACCCACATACATAAGGCAAGTTCTTAAAGAATTACAAAGAGACCTAGACTCCCACACAATAATAGTGGGAGACTTCAACACACCATTGTCAATATTAGACAGATCAACGAGACAGAAAATTAACAAGGATATCCAGGACTTGAACTCAGACCTGGACCAAGCAAACCTAATACACATTTACAGAACTCTCCAGCCCAAATCCACAGAATATACATTCTTCTCAGCACCACATCACACCTACTCTAAAATTGACCACATAATTGGAAGTACATCACTCCTCAGCAAATGCAAAAGAACGGAAACCATAACAAACAGTCTCTCAGACCACAGTGCAATCAAGTTAGAACTCAGAATGCAGAAACCAACCCAGAACCGCACAGCTTCATGGAAAATGAACAACTTTCTCCTCAATGTAGACTGGATAAACACTGAAATGAAGGCAGAAATAAAGATGTTCTTCGAAACCAACGAGAACGAAGACACCACATACCAGAATCTCTGGGACACATTCAAAGCAGTCTCTAGAGGAAAATATATAGCAATAAGTGCCCACATGAGAAAAAAGGAGAGATCTAAAAGTGACACCCTATCGTCAAAATTGAAAGAGCTAGAGGAGCAAGATCAAAAAAACTCAAAACCTAGCAGAAGACAAGAAATAACTAAGATCAAAGCAGAACTGAAGGAGATAGAGACATGAAAAACCCTACAAAAAATCAATAAATCCAGGAGCTGGTTGTTTGAAAAGATCAACAAAATAGACAGACCACTAGCCAGACTAATAAAAAAGAAAAGAGAGAATAACCAAACAGATGCAATAAAAAAATGATAAAGGGGATATCACCACAGATTCCACAGACATTCAAACCATCATCAGAGATTATTACAAGCAACTCTATGCACATAAACTAGAAAACCTGGAAGAAATGAATCAATTCCTGGACACTTGCCTCCTCCCAAGCCTAAACAAGGAAGAAGTAGAAACCCTGAATAGACCAATAACAAGGGCTGAAGTCGAGACAGCAATTAAGAGCCTACCACCCAAAAAAAGCCCAGGTCCAGATGGGTTCACCATCGAATTCTACCAGACATACAAAGAGGAACTGGTACCATTCCTACTGAAACTATTCCAAATAATCCAAAAAGAGGGAATCCTTCCCAAATCATTTTATGAGACCAACATCATCCTAATACCAAAACCTGGCAGAGACTCAACAAGAAAAGAAAACTACAGGCCAATATCCATGATGAACATAGATGCAAAAATCTTCAATAAAATACTGGCAAGCCGATTACAACAGCACATCAAAAAGCTTATCCACCCTGATCAAGTAGGATTCATCCCGGGGATGCAAGGATGGTTCAATATACCCAAGTCTATAAATGTAATTCACCACATAATCAGAACCAAAGACAAAAACCATATGATTATCTCAATTGATGCAGAGAAGGCCTTCGACAAAATTCAACAGCCCTTTATGCTAAAAACTCTCAATAAACTAGGTATTGACGGAACGTATCTCAAAATAATAAAAGCTATTTATGACAAACCAACAGCCAATATCATACTGAATGGGCAAAAACTGGAAGCATTCCCTTTGAAATCTGGCACTAGACAAGGATACCCTCTCTCACCACTTCTATTCAATATAGTACTGGAAGTTCTAGCCAGAGCAATCAGGCAAGAAAAGGAAATAAAGGGTATTCAATTAGGAAAGAAGGAAGTCAAATTGTCTCTATTTGCAGACCACATGATTGTATATCTACAAGACCCCATCATCTCAGCCCAAAATCTCCTGAAACTGATAAGCAACTTCAGCAAAGTCTCAGGATACAAAATCAATGTGCAAAAATCACAAGCATTTCTATACACCAATAACAGACTTAGAGCCAAATCAAGAACGAACTGCCATTCACAATTGCTACAAAGAGAATAAAATACCTAGGAATACAACTAACAAGGAACGTAAAGGACCTGTTCAAGGAGAACTACAAACCACTGCTCAACGAAATAAGAGAGGACACAAACAGTTGGAGATACATTCCATGTTCATGGTTAGGAAGAATCAATATCACGAAAATGGCCATACTGCCCAAAGCAATTTACAGATTCAACGCTATCCCCATCAAGCTACCAATGACCTTCTTCACAGAACTGGAAAAAGCCACCTTAAACTTCATATGAAACCAAAAGAGAGCCCGCATAGCCAAGTCAATTCTAAGCAAAAAGAACAAAGCGGGAGGCATCACACTACCGGATATCAAATTATACTACAAGGCTACAGTAATCAAAACAGCATGGTACTGGTACCAAAACAGAGATATAGACCAATGGAACAGAACAGAGGCGTCGGAGGCAACACAGCATATCTACAACCACCCGATCTTTGACAAACCCGACAAAAACAAGCAATGGGGAAAGGAATCCCTGTTCAATAAGTAGTGTTGGGAAAACTGGCTAGCCATATGCAGAAAGCAGAAACTGGACCCCTTCCTGACACCTTACACTAAAATTGACTCCAGATGGATTAAAGACTTAAACATAAGACCTAACACCATAAAAACCCTAGAAGAAAACCTAGGCAAAACCATTCAGGACATAGGTGTAGGCAAGGACTTTATGACCAAAATACCAAAAGCATTGGCAACAAAAGCTAAAATAGACAAATGGGACCTGATCAAACTCCACAGCTTCTGCACAGCAAAAGAAACAGTCAGTAGAGTGAATCGGCAACCAACAGAATGGGAAAAAAATTTTGCAGCCTACCCGTCTGACAAAGGGCTGATATCCAAAATTTACAACGAGCTAAAACATATTTACAAGAAAAAAACAAACAAGCCCATTCAAAATTGGGCGAAGGATATGAACAGGTACTTTACAAAAGATGACATACATGAGGCCAACAAGCATATGAAAAAATGCTCATCATCACTGGTCATTAGGGAAATGCAAATCAAAACTACATTGAGATACCTTCTCATGCCAGTTAGAATGGCGATCATTAAAAAATCTGGAGACAACAGATGCTGGAGAAGATGTGGAGAAATAGGAACACTTTTACACTGTTGGTGGGAGTGGAAATTAGTTCAACCATTGTGGAAAACAGTGTGGCGATTCCTCAAGGACCTAGAAATAGAAATTCCATTTGACCCAGCAATCCCATTACTGGGTATATATCCAAAGGATTATAAATCGTTCTACTATAAGGACACATGCACACGAATGTTCATTGCAGCACAGTTTACAATAGCAAAGACCTGGATCCAACCCAAATGCCCATCAATGATAGACTGGACAGGAAAAATGTGGCACATATACACCATGGAATATTATGCAGCCATCAAAAACGATGAGTTCGTGTCCTTTGTAGGAACATGGATGAACCTGGAAACCATCATTCTCAGCAGCTGACTCAAGAACACCAAATCAAACACCACATGTTCTCACTCATACGTGGGTGTTGAACAGTGAGAACACATGGACACAGGGAGGGGAGAACTATACACTGGGGTCTTTTGGGGGGGAGTGGTGGGGACAGAGAGGGGTGGGGAGTTGGGGAAGGATAGCATGGGGAGAAATGCCAGATATAGGTGAAGGGGAGGAAGGCAGCAAAACACGCTGCCACATATGCACCTATGCAACAACCTTGCATGATTTTCACATGTACCCCAAAACCTAAAACGCAATAAAAAAAAAAAAAGAAAGAAGAAAAATGTGGTAGCATCCTACTTTCTAATTAAATTTGTATTACAAAGCTGTAGTAATCAAAACAGTATGGTATTGGCATGAAAACAGACACATTGCCCAGTTGAATAGAATGGAAAGTAAATAAAAATAAACTCATGCATATAAGATCAAAAAACTTTTGACAAAAGTGACAAGAATACATAATCAAGAAAGAACAATCTCTTTAGTAAATTGTTTTATGAAACCTAGATGTCCATGTGCAAAAGAATGAAATTAATCCTTTGTCTTAAACCATACACAAAAGTCATCTCAAAATGAATTAAAGATTTAAACATAAGACTTGCCAGTTCTGAGACAAGAAGTCAACATCATCCTGATTCGACTTTGGATCAGTTTCTGTAATGTCAGCCCCTTTCAGGCTTCATATTATATGATTGACTAGTGATGTCAGATGCCAGTTCTCATATAAAAGAGATCAAAGGTATGGGTGAGCAGTCAGACAGAGTGGAAAGCTGAGGGAAAAGTGCCAAAAACTATCAAAGAACCTACGGAATAAGCTGTGGTACAGAAAGAAAAGGCAGCAAAATTTTGTCAGAGATTGGTCCCCCAAAACCATGGAGCTCCATGGACAGGTTAGGTAGGATATTTCGTTGCTCCCCTCACCCCTGCTACAGATTGCTAGCCACCAAATTATCAGAGTTTCTCTGCCTTCAAGAAAGTGAGTAACACTGTCAGTGGTTATTTGGGAACTTCCAGGGAAAAGAACACTGGGTGACAAGCTGCTGCAGTTGTACTTACATTATTCCTCAATCCAAATTCAGGTGGAAAGTGCCATAAAGTGTTTGCATCCAGTATAAGCCACCATCCTGCCCATGGAATCTCAGCTCTTATTTCACTGCATTAACAGCTACACTGGAAACATATCCCAGAATCTGCTCTGGCTTCAACAAACACAGAGGACCACTGGATCCCTAGGGAGCTGCAGGATCCCTAGAGATCTAGACTTTGGCATGAACCTCCAATATGAAAATAGGAAGCAACGCCCTCCAAAGCACACCTCTTCAGAAATAAAACACAGGTACTATGCTAATCTACAAAGGAAGAAAGAGCATGGTTCTGTCTTCCTTAATGGACAACAGTACTGACCTGGACCAAATGTGAAGAGAAGATCACCTACTGGTACCACATGATTGCCACAGACACAGACAAGGCTTTTTCCACTGGAGACTGGTGCAAATGCACTTGGTGGTAGCTTTTCTTCCTTTTTAAAAAATTTTTTATTGTACTTTAGGTTCTGGAGACATATGAAGATCATGCAGGGTTGTTGCACAGGTACATACAGGGCAAGGTGATTTGCTGCCTCCATCCCCCCATCATCTATATCTGGCATTTCTCCCCATGTTATTCCTCCACACCCTCCCCAACCCACACTGTCCCTCCCCTAACCCCCCAAAATACACCAGTGTGTGATGCTTCCCATCCTGTGTCCACGTGTTCTCATTGTTAAACACCTTCCTATGAGTGAGAACATGCAGTGTTTGATTTTCAGTTCCTGTGGTAGGTTGCCGAGAATGATGGTCTCCAGATTCAACCATGTCCTTACAAAGGACATGAACTCATCTTTTTTTATTACTGCATAGTGTTCCATGGTGTGCATGTGTCACATTTTCCCTGTCCAGCCTATCATCGATGGGCATTTCCATTCTTTCCAAGACTTTGCTATTGTAAACAGTGCCACAATGAACATACGTATGCAAGTGTCTTTATAATAGAATGATTTCTAATCCTTTGGGTATATACCCAGTAATGGGATTGCTGGGTCAAATGGAATTTTTATTTCTAGGTCCTTGAGGAATCACCACACTGTCTTCCACAATGGTTGAACTAATTTATAATCCCATCAATAGTGTAGAGGTGTTCCTATTTCTTCATAGCCTCTCTAGCATCTGTTGTCTTCAGATTTTTTAATGATAGACATTCTAACTGGAGTGAGATGGTATCTCATTGTGGTTTTGATTTGCATTTCTCTAATGACCAGTGATGATGAGCATTTTTTTCATATGTTTCTTGGCCTCATATATGTCTTCTTTTGAAAGAAGTCTGTTCATATCCTTTGCCCACTTTTGAATGGGTTTGTTTGCTTGTTTGTTTTCTTGTAAATCTGTTTTAGTTCTTTGTAGATTCTGGATATAACCCTTTGTCAAATGGGTAGATTGCAAAATTTTTTCCCCATTCTGTTGGTTGCTGGTTCACTCTAATGATTGCTTCTATTGCTGTACAGAAGCTCTGCAGTTTAATTAGGTCCCATTTGTCTATTTTGGCTTTTGGTGTTTTAGTCATGAAGCCCTTCTTTATGCTATGTCCTGAATGGTTTTGCCTAGGTTTTCTTCTAGGGTTTTATGGTGATAGGTCTTATGACTAACACTTTAATCCATCTAGAGTTAATTTTACTGTAAGGTGTCAGGAAGGGGTCCAGTTTCTGCTTTCTGCACATGGCTAGCCAGTTTTCCCAACACCATTTATTAAACAGGGAATCCTTTCCACGTTGCTTGTTTTTGTCAGGTTTGTCAAAGATCAGAGATTGTAGATGTGTGGCATTGCTTCCAAAGCCTCTGTTCTGTTCCATTTGTCTATATCTCTGTGTTGGTACCAGTACCATGCTGTTTTGATTACTGTAGCCCTGTAGTATAGTTTAAATTCAGGTAGTGTGATGCTTCCAGCCTTATTCTTTTTGTTTAGGATTGTCTTCCTATGTGGGCTCTCTTTTGATTTCATATAAAATTTAAGGTGTTTTCTTTCCAGTTCTATGAAGAAATTCATTGGTAGCTTGATGGGGATAGTGTTGAATCTATAAATTACTTTGGGCAGTATGACCATATTCACAATATTTATTCTTCCTAACTATGAGGATGGAATGTTTTTCCATCTCTTTGTGTCCTCTCTTATTTCCTTGAGCAGTAGTTTGTAATTCTCCTTGAAGAGGTCCTTTACATCCATTGTATTTCTAGGTATTTTATTCTCTTTGCAGCAATTGTGAATAGGAGTTCGCTATTAATTTGGCTCTCTGTTAGCCTGTTATTAGTATGTAGGAATGTTTGTGATGTCTGCACATTGATTTTGTATCCTAACACTTTGCTGAGGTTTCTTATCAGTTTCAGGAGATTTTGGGCTGAAACAATGAAGTCTTCTAAATATGCAATCATGTGTCTGCAAATAGAGACAATTTGACTTTCTCCTTTCCTAATTGAATACATTTTATTTATTATCTTTTCCTGATTGTCCTGGCTAGAACTTCCAATACTATATTCAATGGGAGTGGTGACAGAGGGCATCCTTGTCTAGTGCCAGATTTCAATGGGAATGCTTCCTGTTTTTGCCCGTTCAGTGTGATAGTGGCTGTGGGTTCGTCATTAATAGTTTTTATTATTTTTTGAGATACACTCCTTTGATATCTAGTTAATTGAGAGTTTTTAGCATAAAGCACCGTTGAATGTTGTTGAAGGCCTTCTCTGCATCTATTGAAATAATCACGTAGCTTTTGTCTTTGGTTCTGTTTATGTGGTGGATTATGTGTATAGACTTGCATATGTGGAACCAGCCATGCATTTCCAGGATGAAGCCTACTTAATCGTGATGGATAAGCTTTTTGACATGCTGTTGCAATCGGTTTACCAGTATTTTATTGAAGATTTTTGCATCTATGTTCAACATGGATATTGACCTGAAGTTTTCTTTTCTTGTTGAGTCTCTGCCGGGTTTTTGTATCAGGATGATGTTGAGCTCATAAAAAGATTTGGGAAGGATTCCCTCTTTTTGGATTGTTTGGAATAGTTTCAGAAGCAATGGTTCCAGGTCCTCTTTGTGTGTCTGGTAGAATTCAGGTGTGAACGCTTCCAGACCTGGACTTTTTTTGGTTGATAGTCTATTAATTGCTGCCTCAACTTCAGACCTTGTTATTGGTCTATTCAGGAATTCAACCTCTTTTTGGTTTAGTCTTGGGAGGGTGCAAGTGTCCAGAAATGTATACATTTCTTCTGGATTTACTGGTTTATTTGCATAGAGGTGTTTGTAGTAATCTCTGATGGTAGTTTTTCTTTCTGTAGGATCAATGGTAATATCTCCTTTATCATCTTTATTGTATCTATTTGAATCTTCTCCCCTTTCCTTTTTATTAGTCTGGCTAGAAGTATATCTATTGTGTTGATTTTCTCAAAAAAGCAGCTCCTGAATTTATTGACTTTTTGAAGGATTTCTTCTGTCTCTATCTTCTTCAGTTCTGCTCTGATCTTAGTTATTTCTTGTCTTCGGCTAGCTTTTGAATTTGTTTGATTTTGCTCCTCTAGTCCTTTTAATCGTGATGTTAGTGTGCCGATTTTAGATCTTTCCTCGATTCTCTGGTGGGCATTTTGTGCTATAAATTTCCCTTTAGACACTGCTTTAAATGTGTCCCAGAGATTCTGGTACATTGTGTCTTCATTCTCATTTTAATAGTGGCTCCATCCACAATGAATGTGTGCCCACTTTCTGGACTCACACAATGGTTGGGGTTCATCTCCCTCTGTCTGCAAAGTGTGGTAGCATTCCTGCCACAGAGTGCAGACCAGCCACAGAGCTGTATGTTTTGGGCTGCAGGAAGATGTCTTCCCAAAGGCCATTTTGACAGTAGCTGGCAGATGAGCATTTCCTGCAGACGTCAGTCACACTGTATCCTAGATATAAAGGACATCACCACTCTGAACTGATAGTTAAGATCCCTATGTCAAGGGCATTATTGGAAAGCAGATTATGTTTCTTCCTGCCCAGGACAAGTTGCTAGTGCAGCCCCTTCCCCTAAGAGCTCAGCATATCAAACCAAAAACTCCCTCCACCATTCCCATCAGGGTGGGTGTTTCACTCATAATTAGAGTAGCCCAGGGTAAGCTGGCTATGAGGCATCCACTACTGTACTGTAGACCAACTTCTCACCAAATAAAAACCTGCTGACACAGCATAGTGCTAATGTGCAAGATAAGCTTTCTGAGACCTCTGCACTCCCAGCTTACAGAAAATAGTGTGCCAGGACATATGGCCAATGCATCACTACAATAAGTAGCACTTGAGAAAGTCACCACACGCAAGTTATGTATAGTCAAAGAACTCATACAAAACCCTGGCACCTTGAAACCACCCAGATATGGATCCAAAAGACTATACATGACACACATTACAGTAATCCCATTGAGGAAATTTTGTCTATACAATAGCAATTTTAAAACTAAGAAGTGACATCTTCTTCAAATGAGAAGGAACCAGTGCGAGAACTCTGGCAGTATAATAAGAGAGATTGTTTTGACACCCCCAAAGGACATCAGCATCTCTATAGTAATGGATGCTAAACAAAATGAACATTTGGAAATGACAGATAGAGAATTGAAAACACAGATTGTAAGGTAGTTCAATTAGATTCAAACAAGTTGAAAACCAGCACAAATAATTTTTTTAAATTCAGGATATAAAAAATCAGATAAATATATTTAAAAACCAGAACTTCTGAATATTAAAAATTTACTAAATGAATTTAAAACACAGTTGAAAACTAACAACATACTAGATGAAGCAGGAGAAAGAATTTCAGAGCTTGAAGACTGGTCTTTTTAATTAACACTGTCAGACAAAAATTAAAAAGAAACAATTTAAAAAATAAACAACACCTTCAAGAAATGAAACATTATGTAAAGCAACCAAAACCGCAATGCATGGCCATTCCTGAGGGAGAAAAAAAAAAGTGAAGAATTTGGAAAACATATTTGAGGAAACACAATTCAGGAAAATTTTTTGATCTTGTTAGAGTTGTAGACATCCAGATATCAGAAATTCTGAGAACACCTGTGAGATACTACAGAAGATTAATATCATCAGGTATATAATTATCTGATTATCCAAGTTCAATGTGAAAAAAAATCTGAAAAGCAGCTACAGAGAAGCATCAAATCACCTACAATGGAAATCCCACTAATAGTGGACTTCTCTGCAAAAACCTAACAAGCAAATAGAAATTGAGAGCCTGTTTTCTGCTTCTGTGAAAAGAAAAAAAAAATGCCAGTAAAGAATTTATATCCTGCCAATTAAGCTTTAAAAATAAACAAAAAGAAATTTTTGTATTTCCCAGATAAGCAAATGCTAAGGGAATTCATCATCATTGAACCTGCCCTACAAGAAATGCTCAAAGGAGTACTAAATTTGAAAACAAAAGGATGATTCTGACAGCATAAAAGCAAATGTAAGTGCAAAACTCACAGATCTTATCTGGCAATTACATAATTGAGACTACAAAGTACATAGCTAATATCAATGTGACTGGAACAAAACCTCATATAACAGTACTAAAATTTAATGTAAATGGCCTAAAAACTCCACTTAAAAGATATAGGCTGCATATTGGATGAAAAACTAAGACCCGACTAACTACTGCTAAATACACCCACCTACTGGTTATAGACAAAAAGCAAAAGAGGTGTAGCACACAAATGGAACAGAAAACTGAGCTGTTCTTATATCAGATAAAACAGATATTAAGCAAACAACAGTACACAAAAAAAAAAAACAAGAAGGGTATTCTATAATGATAAAGGCAACTCTACTTAATATATAAGCACTCAACACTGGAGAACCAAATTCATGAAACAAATATTACTAGATCTAAGAAAAGAGATAGAAAGCAATACAAAAAATAGTGAGAAACTTAAATAACTCACTGACAATACTGGACAGATTACCAAGTCAGGAAATTAATAAACTCTGTACTTAAATTGGACCCAGACCAAATGAACCAAATAGATATTTACATAACATGTGACCAAACAATGACAGGATGTACATTTTTCTCATCTGCTTATGGAAAATTCTCCCAAATTAATCACATGCTTGGCCATATAGCAAGGCTCAATACACTTTAAAAAATAAAAATTATATCAAATATCTTATTGGACTACAGTGAGATAAATGTTGAAATCAGTATGAAGAGGAACTCTCAAAACAACACAGATATATGGGAATTAAATAACTTGCTCCTGAATGACTTTTGGGTAAACAATGAAATTAAGGTAGATATAAAATAATATTTTTGAAACAAATGAAAATAGAGACACAGTATGCCAAAACTACTGGGATGCAACAATAGCAGTGTTAACAGGAAAGATTGTGGAATTAAATGTCTTCATCAAAATGGTATTAAAATCTCAAAATAACAGCCTAATGTTCCACTTCAAGGAACTAGAAAAACAAGAAAAGCAACTAAACCTAAAGCTAGTAGAATAAAAGAAATAACGAACATTGGAGCAGCACTAAATAAAATTAAGATTAAAATAATTTTACAATCACTAAAATGAAAAGTTTCTTCTTTGAAAAGATAAACAAAATTGACAGACCAACAGCTAGATTAACTGAGAAGACAGTAGACTCAAATAAACAAAATCAGAAATGATAGAGTTCACATTACAATTGATATCACAGAAACACAAACTAGAAATCCTAGAAAACATGGATGCTTCCTGGAAACACACAATCTCCCAAGATTAAACCAGAAAAATGGAAATCCTAAACAGATCAATAACAAGTAATGAATTTGAATCACTAATATAAAATATTCCAACAAATATGGCCCAGGACCAGACTGATTTACAGCTGGATTTTACAAGACATACAAAAAAAGAATTTGTTCCTGTCTTATTTAAACTATGCCAAAACATTAAGGAAGAACAAAACCTCTCTAACTCATTCAATGAAAGCAGTATCACCTGATACAAATATCATGTAAGAAAAAATAAAGAAATAAGACTACAAGCTAATATGCCTGATGCATATTGATTCATAAATCCACAATAAAACACTAGCAAATTTAAACAAAAAGCACATCAAGCCATGTGAGTTTGATCCCAGAGATTCGAGGATGGTTCAACATATGAATATCAACAATGTAATTCACCACATAAACAGAATTAAAAACAAACACTAAATGATCATCTCAATTGATGTATAAAAAACGACTTGATAAAATCCAACATTTCTTCACAACCAACTACGCATTGAAAATAAATACCTAAAATTAATCTAGAAATAGAAATTCCATTTGACCTGGCAATCCCATTAATGGGTATATACCCAAAATATTATAAATTCTTCTATTATACAGATACATGCACATGTATGTTCATTGTGACACTGTTTATAATAGCAAAGACCTGGAACCAACCCAAATGCCCATCAATGATAGACTGGACAAAGAAAATGTGGCACATATACAGCATGGAATACTACACACCCATAAAAAAGGATGAGTTCATGTTCTTTGTAGGGACATGAATGAATCTGGAAACCATCATTCTCAGCAAACTGACACAGGAATAGAAAACCAAATACCGCATGTTCTTACTCATAGGTGGGTGTTGAATGATGAGAACACGTGAACACAAGAAGTGAAGCATCACACACTGGGGTCTGTTGGTGGGGGCTAAGGGAGGGATAGCGTGGGGAGAAATGCCATATATAGGGGATGGGGGGATGGAGGCAGCAAACCATCTCGCCATGTATGTACCTATGCAACAATCCTGCATGATCTGCACATGCACCCCCGAACCTAAAGTACAATAAAAAAAAAAATGAAGCCTGAGAGAGAAAATAAAAGGCCATCTATACAAACCCATAGCCAACATTATACTGAATGAGGAAAAGGTTAAAGTATTTCTCCTAAGAACTGAACAAACACAAGGATCTCCACTCTCACCACTCCTATTCAACATAGTACTGGAATTTCTAGCCAGAGGAAAGGGATACAAATTTAAAAAGAAGTAACCAGGTTATCTCTGCTTGTTGATAACATATCTAGAAAAACCTAGACATTCTATGAAATTCCTATGCTTGGTAAACAATTTTAGTAAAGTTTCAGGATACAGAATCAATGTAAATAAAATCAGTAGCACTTCTGTATACCAATAACATTCAAGCTAAGAAACAAATAAAAATTACATTTCATTTACAACTAGCCATTTGCAAAAATAAAATACTAAATATTTGTGTAACCAAGGAAGTTAAAGATCACTATAAGGAGAAATACAAAACATTGATGAAATAAATCATAGACGAGAGAAACAGAAATAAAATTTTATGCTCACGGACTGGATGTATTATTAGTTAAAACGACCATACTGTCAAAAGCATTCTACAGATTAAACATAATTTCTATTGTCACAAACATAACTTTTCAGAGAATTAGAAAAAATTTCTAGAATACATATGGAACCAAAAAAGAGCCTGAATAACCAAATAAATTTTTAGTAAAAAGAAAAAAGACAGAAGTATCACATTATCCAATTTCAAAATATACTAAAATGCTATAGTAATAAAAACAGCATGGTAATGGTGCAAAAATGAAGACATAGAATGTAACCAAATAGAGAACCAAGAAGTAAAGCTACCCTATAACAAATTGAACTTTCACAATGTTGACAAAAGTAAACAATGAGGAAAGGACACAAAATACTGCTTTATTGAATAGCAATAAAGACTTCTGGGAAAATTACCTAGCAATATTTAGAATAAGGAAACTGGATCCCTCTCTCTCACCATATACAAAAATGAGGTCAAGTTTTATTTATTACTTAAATGTAAGACCTCAAACAAGAAAAATCTTAGCAAAAAGAAACAGAAAAAAAAACTCTTCTGACATTGCCCTTGGGAAAGAATTTATGACCAAGATCCCAAAAGCAAATGTAACAAAAACAAAAGTAGACAAATGGGATTTAACCAAGCTAAAAAGCTTTTGTACAAAAAAGGAAATAATCAACAGAGCAAAAAAAAACAAACTATAGGACAGAAGAAAATATTTGCAAATTATGCCTCTGAAAATGGTCTAATATCCACAGTCTACAAAAAACTCAAACAAATCAACCAGAAGAAACCCCAACCCCATTAAAAAGTGAGTATAAAACATGAACAGACATTTCTAAAAAGAAGACATGCAATTGACTAAAAAATTCATGAAAAGGTGTTCAACATCACTAGTAATCAGAGAAATGTAAATTAAATCCAAAAATGAGATATACCAGTCAGAATGGCTATTTTTTAAGGCAAAAAAATAACAGTTGTTGATAAGAATGCAAAAAAAAAAAAAGGAATGCTTATACACTGTTGGTATATTGTAAAGTAATACAATTTCTATGGAAAACAGTATGAAGTTTTCTCAAGGAACCAAAATAAAACTACCATTCGACATAGCATTTCCATTCCTGACTAACCAAAAGAAAAGAAACCATTATATCAAAAAGACACCAAAACTTGTGTGTTGTGTTTATCATAACACTATTTAAAATAACAGCCATGAAATGAACCTAAATTTTTATTAATGGTTGACTGAATAAAGAAATGTGATATACAAACACCACAGAATATCATACAGACCAAAAAAAAAAATGAAATCATGTATTTTGCAGCCACGTGGATTTAGCTTGAGGCCATTATCCTAAGTGAAATGATTCATAAACAGAAAGTCTGTTTCTCACTTATAAGTGTGAAATAAACAATGGACATACATGGACAAGTAGATGGAAATAATTGAACCTGGCAACTCCCAAATGGGGAAGGGTGGGAAGTAGATGAGGGCTGAGTCATTATCTATTACATTAAAGGTTCACTGTTCACGTAATGGGTACACTAGAAACCCAAATCTCACCATTACACAATATATTCATGCAACAACATGCACAAGTACCTTTTGAAACTAAAATGATGAAATATAAAACAAAATAAATATAAGACTTGACTGAAATTCCTAGAGGAAAATAGAGAGAAAAAACTTGTGACATTGGTTTTGGCAATTTTTTTTTATGTATATCTCTAAAAACACAGGTTAAGAAAGCAAAAATAAACAAATTGATTTATATCAAACTAAAAATCATTTGCAAAGCAAAGAAAACAATATAAAACAAAAAGGCAAACTACTGAATGGGATAAAATATTTATAAAACATATTTGAAATAGAGTTAATATTCAAAATATACAAGGAATTCATAGAATTGTCACTAATAAATAATTTTTAAATGGGCAAACAACCTGAATAGACATTTTTGCAATGAAGACAAACAACTGACTCCTAGGTATATGAAAAACAACAACAACAACAACCCTAATCATCAGTTAAATGCACATCAAAACCATGATGAGCCATCACCTCTCACCCAATAGCATAGCTATTTTTTATTATTATTATACTTTAAGTTCTGGGGTACATGTACAGATCATGAAGGATTGTTATATAGGTATACACATGCCATGGTTGTTTGCTGCCTCCATCTCCTCATCATCTACATTAGGGATTTCTCCAGATGTTATCTCTCCCCAATCTCCCCACACCCTCCTATTCCTCCCCTAGCCCCCCACTCCCAAACAGACCCCAGTGTTTGATGTTCCTATCCGTGTGTCCATGTGTTCTCATTGTTCAATGTCCACTTATGAGTGAGAACATGTGGTGTTTGGTTTTCTGTTCTTGTGTCAGTTTGCTGAGAATGATAGTTTCCAGATTCATCTGTGTCCTGCAAAGGACATAAACTCATCCTTTCTTACGGCTGCATACTATTTCATGGTGTCGATGTGCCACATTTTCTTTGTCCAGTCTATCAATGATGGGCATTTGGGTTGGTTCCAGGTCTTTGCTATTGTAAACAGTGCCACAAAGAACATACTTGTGCGTGTTTCTTTATAACAAAACAATTTATAATCCTTTGGGTATATAACCAGCAATGGGATTGCTGGGTCAGATGGTATTTATATTTCTAGATCCTTGAGGAATCGCCACACTGTCTTCCACAATGGTTGAACTAATTTACACTCCCACCAACAGTGTAAAAACATTGCTATTTCTTCACATCCGCTCCAGCATCTGTTGTCTCCAGATTTTTTAATGATCGCCGTTCTAACTGGCATGAGATGGTATCTCAATGTGATTTGACTTGCATTTCTCTAATGATCAGTGATGATGAGACTTTTTCATGTTTGTTGGCTGCATAAATATCTCCTTTTGAGAAGCGTCTGTTCATATCCTTTGCCCACTTTTTGATGGGTTTGTCTGTCTTTTTCTTGTCAATTTGTTTAAGTTCTTGGTAGATTCTGTAAATCAGCCCTTTGTCAAATGGGTAGATTGCAAAAATTGTTTCCCATTCTGTTGGGTGCCAGTTCATTGCTGTGAAGAAGCTCCTAAGTTTAATTAGATACTGTTTGTCAATTTTGGCTATTTTTTTTTTCTTAAGATAAGCGTTGGTGAGAACGGAGAGAAAAGGAAACCCTTGTACACTGTGGTAGCAATGTAAATTTGTACAGCCGTTGGAAACATTAAAAATAGAGCTACCATATGATCCAGCAATGCTACTTCTAGTAATATATTAGAAGTAATTCAAATAAGAATCTCTACGAAGTACAGAAGTAGAAAGTAGGAGGGTAGTTGCCAGGAATTGTGGGTGGGGTGAGAGGATGAAATAAAGCTATGTTGGTCAGTGGGTACAAACTTTCATGTATATTAATCATTATATATTTTATATGTATATATATATATGTGTGTGTGCATGTGTGTCTGCATCTGTGTGTGTATCTGTGCGTGTGTGTGTGTGTGTGTGTGTAAGGTTACTAATATTATGGTACCACAGAGAAGCAGAAGAAAGTTCTTCTCCTTTTCTGGAGTATCCTAATAAAGCCACTTTGGAAGACAATCTCAAGGTTTTTAACAATGCAAAGTATATTGTGTTCCTTGGTACTACCTAATTGAATAGAAAACCTGTATCTACTGAAGTGGTGCACAAAAATGATAATAACAGCTTTTGTTCAAATATAACAATATTTGGAAACAACCAAGATGTTCTTTACTAGGTAAATAAATAAATCATGATGATGCATTCTTACAATAAAATATTATTCAGAGATAAAAAGAAATTACTTACCAAGCCACAAAAAGACATAGAAGAAACTTAGATGCTTATTTCGATGTGAAAGAAGCAAGTATAACAAGGCTACATATTTTGGATTCTAGATACATGATATTAGAAAAAAGTCAAAAGTATACAAATAGTAAAAAAATCTGTGGTTTCCAGTAGGAGTGGGGAGAATGTAGAAATAAGTGATGCACAGAAGTTTTTAGAGTGGTAAAAGTTATTCTGTATGATATTGTAATGATAGTTAAATACAATTAGGCATGTGTCAAATGCTGTAGAACAGTATAATACGAACACTAAACTATGGACTTAAGTTAATAATATGTCAATATTGGTTCATCAGTCATAAAACATGTACCCTAGCAGTGCAAGAAAGAGGGGCTATCCATGGACACTCTGTACTATCTGCTCAATCTTTTGGTAAATCTATAACTGTTCTAAAAATGAAATCTGTAAATAAAAAATAAATCCAACAGCACACAAAGCCTTGGCATCTTTTCCTACAAAATGGGTAAAAGTAAGTTGCTGCTAGGAAATATAGAAATGATAAAAAGACCTGGATCATACAATATCCTCAACAACGTTTGATGCCCTAACTCCTTTTTTTTTCTTCTGACTTAGAATTACAGACCTACATCAGTTAGCACCTATTCGCGTTCTGCTAGAAAATCAAAACTGCTCACTCTTTATATTGAAACTGGAAGTGTATAAAGTACAAATTGCTATATACATGCATTAACTTTAGATAAATATTTAAATAAATTATGTCATATTAAAATTCTGGAATATTAATTCCTTAATATTTTTGATTCTCTTAAATCAAAACTTTTCATTTTTTCTTGGCTATCTATTCTGGCAGGAGAAGATTAACATCATTTTCTCAACTTCCATAATAAAAATTGCTAACTTGCTTTAAGTTGCTATAAAATATGGCCTTCCTGTCTTAAAACATGGTATTTTTCTGACAATAGTTTAGGAATGGTGGAGGTGGCACACATCCTTACCCCACCCTGAATGATATAAGAATTTTTTTTCTCTATTTATCTTCTTCCTCCTCAGATACATACGCCATTCACTCTCATGTTCCTCCACTTCCTACTTTTCAGAAAATATACAGAAAGAAAGAGACATAAACTAATTCATGCAATGACAGATTACAGAACAGCAGGGCTTTTTGTGTTTCAGAAATACCTTTATCACTGTGATGAAATTTTGTAGTGTGCCTAGATACTTTATAATATAGGATGATAATTGTAAACCCAGTGACACTGATTATATAAGCTATGTGATCTATCCACAAACAACCCAAGCTATAAAATTAAATTTCTCTTTTTATTCAGAACTTATCTTAGGACTCTTACTGAAGTTCTGTAATTTTTCTCTGGTAGGTTCTACATTCTTACTTTTAGAGTCTGTAGGAATTTAATAGGATTTTCTTTTTGTCTTCTCCATTTTCCCCATTCTACTTTTTAACTGGTTATTTCTGATAGATATGTTAGCTATGTTCTTTTTATATTCATTGTACATCTTATTTTAGGTTGAACTCATTTATTCTAAGAGTTTTTAAATAGCACTCCTCGAGTTTTACAAGAATATACTCATATATTAATCTATAAATAATTATAGATTTGTCTTTCTTGCCACACCTCTTATTTCTAATTTCTCTTTGAGATACTTTCTATGAATAATAATGGTGATAGTTAGCATGCTCATCTTATTTTATATTTTAAAGACATTGCCCTTGGATTTTATGTACATACAATAAAAAATAACATAAAATGCAAACTGAATTTTTAATTAGAAATAGACATCTGAATTTTATAAACTGCTTTCTTGAAAAATATTGAGGATATAAAATTTCTCTTATTGACCCAACTGGTAAAGCATATGATAGCATTATAGAGCCTTGTATTCCATACATTGATCTTCACTAGAGGCTGTTCTAAAATTACCCAATATGAAATGAAACTCCTAAGTTAATTCACATGTATTTCAACCTGTCTCTTTTATAGCATGTGACTATTTTAAACTACTATTTCAAACTAAACTATTCCGTGATAGCTCTACCTGCTAGCTGATGCCAGCAGATGAGGTCTGCAACATTGTCACATCTGACACTGCAAAGAAAGTTTCAATAACAGTGAGACACTTGTATAGTGTTTTTTTTTTCACCAAAAAACCACTTAGAAAAATTGGTTCTTCATACACATGAATTTCAGTACAGCAAAAATATGATTTTAATATCATGAAGAGAAGGGCTTTCGGTCATAATATTAAATGGGCTAGAAAATTTGGTAATGAAGATTAAGAGTCTATACATTAAGTTATTAAAATTTTTGCTTAAGTTACTGAACAGGAAGAGGTAAATTTGCTGTGAGAGTAACTTATATGGGCTAAGAATTCAGTGTGAGTAATTTACTTCCATTGATTTTTTTTTCCTTTTTTTCTCCTACTTCTGGCTTCATAGTTTTGTATTTATACTCCACCTCCCCAGAAAAGTACCAATTTGCTTTGCCACTAGCATTCTATGTTTTATCAATCCAAGCAAACAAGGAATAGTATCTCAATTTTTCTATAGTTTCTTTCTTTAATCACTTGTAAGTCTTAACACTTCTTACATTTTTATTATTCACTTATATATATTCTTTTATAATATATCTTTCTCATTTTCCTATGTCCATGGTGGTATTTCTCTTATAATGGGTCATAGCCTGTACAAGGTTAATAACACTCTAGGATTTTATTGACAATATTTTGTATAATTACTTCCTTTTAGACATTATTAATACCAATTTGTGAAGCTATCATAATACATGTAAAAGGATAATATAGTTGACAGCCATCTCCGCATGCACATGCATGTTCATTGTGGCACTGTTTATAATAGCAAAGACCTGGAACCAACCTAAATGCCCATCAATGATAGACTGGATAAAGAAAATGTGGCACATACACACCATGGAATAGTATGCAGCCATAAAAAATGATGAGTTCATGTCCTTTGCAGGTACATGGATAAATCTAGAAACCATCATTCTCAGCAAACTGACACAAGAACAGAGCACCAAACACCACATGTTCTCACCCATAAGTGGATATTGAACAATGAGAACACATGGACACAGGGAGGGGAACAGCACATATTGGGGTCTGTTGGAGGGTGGTGGATTAGTGGAGGGATAGCAGGGGGCAGGGAGGATGGGAAGGGATAACATTAGGAGAAATACCTAATTTAGGTGACGGGGGATGGAGGCAGCAAATCACCATGGCATGTGTATACCTATGTAACAATCCTGCAAGATCTGCACATGTACCACAGAATGTAAAGTAAAATAAAAATTAAAAACAAGAAAAAAAGCTAATTTAGGAAGAAAGTCTGTTTCTAGGTTTAGAGCATATTATGAAGATCTTACTTTTCTCTTTTCATCATTAAATATTACTAAAAGAAATTTTATAATTCACTATGAATTACATTTTACCTATAGATTCAAAAATAATGCATAATTTTATAGCATGATCTTCAAATCTAGCAACACAGTGATATATCTACATATGTTATGGCTTGAATGCATCAACTCCAAAATTCAGGTGTTGCCAATGCATTACTATTAATTATTAAGTATTATGTATTAGTATTAATTATTAAATATTAGTATTAAGAGGTGATTAGTCCCTTAACAGGTGATTAGGCCATGAGGCCTGCCCCTAATTAAAGCGATTACAGCCACTTTTTAAAAGGCTTCATGCAGCCTTAGCAGATGTCTCTCCCAACCTTCTGCCATGTTTCCCCACTCTGGAGAATGCAGCAAGATGGCCCTCACCAGACACTGAACCTGCTAGCACCTTGATCTTGGGCTTTCCTGCCTCCAGATCTGTGGGAAATAAATTTTTGTTCTTTATAAGTTGTGGAGTCACAGGCATTTTTTCATGGTGGTACAAAACAAAGAATATAAAAGCCATTTTTTTTTTTTTTGAGACAGAGTCTCACTCTGTCACCCAGGCTGGAGTCCAGTGGCACAGTATTGGCTCACTGCAACCTCTACCTCCCGAGTTCAAGCGATTCTCCTGCCTCAGCCTCGATAGTAGCTGGTATTACAGGCACATGCCACCACGCCTGGCTAATTTTTTGTATTTACAGTAGAGATTGGGTTTTACCGTGTTAGACAAGATGGTCTCAATCTCCAGACCTCATGATCCACCTTTCTCAGCCTCCCAAAGTGCTGGGATTATAGACGTCAGCCACAGCACTCGGCCAAAACGCATCTTTTACAGCAATCAACTTTCATCTAGTTTTTACACATACGTTTCATAATTCATAAGTATGAAAAACCAATTTTCTACTAGGGATTTTCTATCTGTTTGGATGATTCTAACTTGGAGATTACTTGACTTTCCCTAAGATACTTTCCTAACTCTTACTGTGAGTTACTACACTGATTCTCTTGAGGACTGAGATATACAATTAAATTGTTTCCAAGTGATGATCTGTATTATTATTAAATTATTAGATTAAAAATTACTTTCAAAATTTGATAGGACCATTCTCCTTATATTCTTCTTTCTCAAATAAGCTTTTGCTTTTAAAAAGACAAATTTGTTCTATTATTTCATCTGATTATAAAAGTATTTAAAAGAAAACTCAGGCTAAAATGATTACATATATAATATTATCTTAATTATCTAAAATTTACATCTACACATTGGTATAGAACCACTGGATATATATATATATATATACACACACCAAATTTTTAAGTTACCTCTGAGCAATTTATTTGATATATCATACTTTATATACAAGATACTAGTGTCATTACTAAAAACATAAAATATCTAAAATACCCATGAAAAATCACACCCAAGATTGCTTAGTATAATTGTTCTGATAACCTTAATTTTGTAAGCTGATGCAGAAATATTTGGCAGAAAGTGAAGCAAAGAATTAAGAATGGCACCTCTTAGAATAAAAATAATCTATTAAACAAATTTTATTTAAAATTACCTTTTTCTGAGCCAAAATGAGATCTTGATCCACTTTGGACATTAAAAATGAGCCTCCATCATGTTCCATCCAGTAAAATTTTAAGTCTTTTAAATGTACCTTTGCATCTAGTTTTAACCTGTGTAGTATTAAAAAGAAACTGACATCAACAAATTATGTAGATATCCTTAATTATTCAATCCTAACAACTGAGTTTCAGCTCTAATGTATTTTTCCATAAGTGCTGTGTGCCAGAAACAGTTTTATACCTTTAGAATTTAGATTTGCATTTAAAATTTGTACTTGGGTTGCAAGTGAGAGAAAGGTTTGAAATGCATCAAAATTGTAGATGTAGTGACAAGTCAAAAGGCTTTGGTAGTAGTTCATGCGAGAAATGATTGTAGCCTGAACTAGAACTGTAACCATGGGGATGGAGAGAGATGTAACAATGTAAGAAATCATTAGTAGGTAGTTTCAATATGACTTGGCATTGCTTAGATGTAATGACTGAGAAAATTTTGAAATGAGGCTTTAGCAACTGAGTTTATTTTGGTCACCTGGTCACTGGGATTGGACAAGAATTGAAGTAGTGGATCAGGTTTCAAGAGCTTGAAAGAAAAATAAGATCAGTTTTAGTTATGTTGAGTTTCAGTTATCTGAAATGGCCAGTCTTCCTGTAGTAGTAAATACACTGTCCTCTAGCCTAAGTGAAAAGAGTGAGCAGATGAAGCATATTTAAGCATCATCTGTTTATGGAAAATGGTTGAAGTGTCAAGTGTAGACGGAGTCATACTGAGAGGGTAAGTAGAGAAAAGAGAGAGAAGTAAACCAGGTCCTTCTAAAAATACAAATGTATAAGACACGAACAAGAAAGAAAAGCCAGCAAGGAAGATGAAAAGGGAAAGGGGCAATATCATAAGGGTGGGTTGTTTATAACACAAAGGATAAATGCTTAAGGGGATGGATACCTACCCCATTTTCCATGAGTAATTATTATGCATTACATGACTGATTCAAAATATCTCACATAGCCGATAAATACATATATAACTGCTATGTACCAACAAAAGGTAAAAATTATTTATACATATATATATATATAAAATTGCATTTTAGGTTCTGGGGTACATATAAAAAACATGCAGGATTGTTGCATAGGTACATACATGGCAATCTGGTTTGCTGCCTTTATTCCCATCAACTGTATCTAGCATTTCTCCCCATGTTATCCCTCCCAAACTCTCTACCCAGTACTGTCCCTCCCTGAGTTTCCCCCAACAGACCTCAGTGCATGATGCTCCCTTCCCTGCATCCATGTGTTCCCATTGTTCAACACTCGCCTATGAGTGAGAACATGGGGTGTTTGATTTTCTGTTATTGTGTCAGTTTGCTGAGAATGATGGTTTCCAGGTTCATACATTTCCCTATAAAGGACACGAACTTAATCGTTTTTTATGGCTGCACAGTATCCCAAAGTGTATATGTGCCACGTTTTCCCTGTCCAGTCTATCATGGATGGGCATTTGGGTTGGTTTGAAGTCTTTGCTATTATAAACAGTGCTGCAATGAACATACATGTGCATGTGTCCTTACAATAGAATGATTTATAATCCTTTGGATATACACCCAGTAATGAGATTGCTGGGTCAAATGGAATTTCTATTTCTACGTCCTGGAGGTATCGCCATACTGTCTTCCACAATGGTTGAACTAATTTACACTCCCGCCAACACTGTAAAAGTGTTCCTATTTCTCCACATCCTCTCCAGCAAGTGTTGTCTCCAGATTTTTTAATGATGGATATGCTAATGGATGTGAGATGGTATCTCAATGTATTTTTGATTTGCATTTCTCTGATGACCAGTAATGATGAACATTTTTTCATATGTTTGTTGGCCTCATACATTTCTTCTTTTGAAAAGTGTCTGTTCATATTCTTTGCCCACTTTTGGATGGGTTCGTTTGTTTTTTCCTTGTAAATCTGTTTTAGTTCTTTGTAGATTCTGGATATTAGCCCTTTGTCAGATGGGTAGATTGCAAAAATTTTTTCTCATTCTGTTGGTTGCCGGTTCACTCTAATGATTGTTTCTTTTGCTGTGCAGAAGCTGTGGAGTTTGACTGGGTCCCATTTGTATATTTTGGCTTTTGTTGCTAATGCTTTTGGTGTTTTAGGCATGAAGTACTTGCCTATACTGATGTCCTAAATGGTTTTGCCTAGGTTTTCTTATAAGGTTATTATGGTGTTAGGTTATATGTTTAAGTCTTTAATCCATCTGGAGTTCATTTTGGTGTAAGGTATCAGGAAGGGGTCCAGTTTCTGCTTTCTGCACATGGCTAGCCAGTTTCCCCAACACCATTTATTAAAAAGGGAATCGTTTCTCCATTGTTTGTTTTTGTCAGGTTTGTCAAAGATGAGATGGTTGTAGATGTGTGGTATTGCCTCCAAGGCCTCTGTTCTGTTCCAATTTTTCCATATCTCTGTTTTGGTACCAGTACCATGCTGTTTTGGTACCACTACCATGCTATTTTGATTACTGTAGCCTTGTACTATAGTTTGAAGTCAGGTAGCGTGATGCCTCTGGCTTTGTTCTTTTTGCTTAGAATTGCCATAGCTATGCGGGCTCTCTTTTTGTTCCATGTGAAGTTTAAGGAGTTTTTTTCCAGGTCTCTGAAGAAGGTCCTTGTTTGCTTGATGGGGATAGCTTTGAATCAATAAATCACTTTGGGCAGTATGGTCATTTTCACTATATTGATTCTTCATAGACATGAGCATGGAATATTTCTCCATCCGTTGATGTCCTCTCTTATTTCGTTGAGCAGTGGTTTGTAATTCTCCTTGAAGATGTCCTTTACATCCTTAATTAAATGTAATCCTAGGTATTTTATTCTCTTTGTAGCAATTGTGAATGGCAGTTCGTTCTTGATTTGGCTCTCTTTAAGTCAGTTGTTGGTGTATAGGAATGCGTGTGATTTCCACACAGTGATTTTCTATCTGGAGACATTGCTGAAGTTGCTTATTTATGGGAAATTTTGGGGTTAGATGATATGGTCTTCTAATTATACAATCACTTCGTCTGCAAGTAGAGACAATTTGACTTCCTTCTTTCCTGATTGAATACACTTTATGTCTTTTTCTTGCCTGATTGCTCTGGCTAGAATTTCCAATACTACATTGAATAGGATAGGTGAGAGATGGCATCCTTGTCTAGTGCCAGATGTCAAAGGAGTGCTTTCAGTTTTTGCCCATTCAGTATGATATTGGCTGTGAGTCTGTCGTAAATAGCTTTTATTATTTTGAGATACATTCCATCAATGCCTGGTTTATCGAGAGTTTTTAGCATAAAGAACTGTTGAATTTTGGCAAAAGTCTTCTGTACATCTATTGAGATAATCATATGGTTTTTGTCTTTGGTTCTGTTTATGTGGGTAATTATGTTTATAGACTTACGTATGTTGAACCAGGCTTGCATCCCCAGGATGAAGCCTACTTGATCGTGGTGGACAAGTTTTTGGATGTGCTGTTGCAATCGGTTTGCCAGTATTTTATTGAAGATTTTTGCATCTATGTTCATCATGGATATTTACCTGAAGTTTTCTTTTCTTGTTGAGTCTCTGCTGGGTTTTGGTATCAGGATGACGTTGGTCTCATAAAATGATTTGGGGTGGATTCTCTCCTTTTGAATTGTTTGCAATACTTTCAGAAGGAGTGGTATCAGCTCCTCTTTGTATATCTGGTAGAATTCGGCTGTGAACCCATCTGGAACTGGGCTTTTTTAGTTGCTAAGCTATTAATTGCTGCGTCAACTTCAGCCCCTGTTATTGGTCTATTCAGGGTTTCGACTTCTTCCTGGTTTAGTCGTGGGAGTGCATAAGTGTCCAGGAATTTATCTCTTTCTTCCAGGTTTACTGATTTATGTGCATAGAATGGTTTGTAGTAATCTCTGATGGTGGTTTGTATTTCTGTGGAATCTGTGGTGATATCCCCTTTATCATTTTTTATTGCATTTATTTGATTATTCTTTCTTTTGTTTTTATTAATCTGGCTAGCGGTCTATTTTGTTGATCTTTTCAAAAAACCAGGTCCTGGATTTGTTGATTTTTTTAAAGGGTTTTTTTTTTCTCTATCTCCTTCAGTTCTGCTCTAATCTTAGTTATTTCTTGTCTTCTGCTAGTTTTGGGGTTTTTTCGATCTTGCTCCTCTAGCTCTTTCCATTTTGATTAGAGGGTGTCGATTTTAGATCTTTCCTTGCTTCTCAAGTGGGCATTTATTGCTATAAATTTTCCTCTAGACGCTGCTTTAAATGTGTCCCAGAGATTCTGGTACAGTGTGTATTCATTCTAGTTGGTTTCAAAGAACATCTTTATTTCTGACTTCATTTCATTGTTTATCCAGTCAGCATTCAAGAGCCAATTGTTCAGTTTCCATGAAGCTGTGCTGTGCTGAGTTAGTTTCTGAATTCTGACTTCTAATTTGACTGCACTGTGGTCTGAGAGAATGTTTGTTTTGATTTCTGTTCTCTTGCATTTGCTGAGGAGTGATTTACTTAGAATTATGTGGTCAATTTTAGAGTAGGTGTGATCTGGTGCTGAGAAATATGTATATTCTGCGGATATGGGATGGAGAATTCTCTAAATGTCTCTTAGGTTTGCTTGGTCCAGGTCTGAGTTCAAGTCCTAGATATCCTTGTTAATTTTCTGTCTCATTGATCTTTGTAATATTGACAGTGGAGTGTCAAAGTCTCCCACTATTATTGTGTGGGAGTCTAAGTCTCTTTGCAGGTCATTAAGAACTTGCTTTATACATCTGGGTGCTTCTGTATTGGGCACGTATATATTTAGGATCATTAACTCTTCTTGTTGTTTTGATTCTTTTACCATTATGTAATGTCCTTCTTAATCTCTTTTGATCTTTGTTGGTTTAAAGTCTATTTGTCAGAGACTAGGATTACAACTCCTTTTTTTTTTTTTTTTTTTTTTTTTTTTTTTTTGGTTCTCCATCACTTTATTTTGAGCCTATGTGTATTCTTGCATGTGAGATGGTTTTCCTGGATATAGCACACCAATGGGTTCCGACTTTTTATCAAATTTTGCAGTCTGCATCTTTTGATTGGGGCATTTAGCCCATTTACATTTAAGTTTAATATTGGTATGTGTGAATTTGATCCTACCATTTTGATGCAAGCTGGCTGTTTTGCCCATTAGTTGACACAGTTTCTTCATTGTGTCAATGCTCTTTACCATTTTTTACATTTCTGGAGTGGCTGGTGTTGGTTTTTCCTTTCTAAGTTTAGTGCTTCTTTCAGGAGCTCTGCTAAAGCAGGCCTGGTTGTGATCAAATCTCTGAGCAATTGCTTGTCTGTAAAGGATTTTCTTTGTTCTTCGCTTATGAAGCTTTGTTTGGCTGGATATGAACTTCTAGGTTGAAAGTTCTTTTCTTTAAGGATGTTGAATATTGGCCCCCACTCTCTTCTGGCTTGTAGGGTTTCTGCTCAGAGATCTGCTGTGAGTCTGATGGGCTTCCCTTTGTGGGTAACCTAACCTTTCTCTCTGGCTGCCCTTAGCATTTTCTCCTTCATTTCAACCCTGGTGAATCTGACGATCATGTGCCTTGGGTTGCTCCACTTGAGGAATATCTTTGTGGTGTTCTCTGTATGTCCTGGACTTTAATATTGGTTTGCCTTGCTAGGTTGGGGAAGTTTTCCTTGATAATATCCTGAAGAGTATTTTCCAGCTTGGATTCATTCTCTCCGACACATTCAGTTACACCTATCACACGTAGATTAGGTCTTTTCACATAGTCCCATATTTCTTGGAGAATTTGGTCATTCCTTTTTATCCTTTTTTCTCTAATCTTGCCTTCTCATTTTATTTCATTGAGTTGATCTTCAATCTCTGATATCCTTTCTTCTGCTTGGTCAATTCAGCTTGAAGCTTGTGTATGCTTTGTGACGTTCTCATGCTGTGTTTTTCAGCTCCATCAATTCACTTATATTCCTCTCTAAGCTGTTTATTCCTGTCAACATTTTGTCAAACCTTTTCTCAAGGTTCTTAGTTTCTTTGCATTGGGTTAGAACATGATCTTTTAGCTCAGAGAAGTTTGTTTTTACCCATCTTCTGAAGCCTGTTTCTATCAATTCATCAGACTCATTCTCCATCCAGCTTTGTTCCCTTGCTTGTGAGGAGTTTTGATCAATTGGAGAAGGAGAGGCATTCTGGTTTTGGGTATTTTCCTCCTTTTCACACTGGTTTTTCCCATCTTTGTGGATTTATCTAACTGTGGTCTTTGTGGTTGGTGACTTTCAGATGAGGTCTCTGAGTGGACATCCTTTTTGTTGCTCATGAAATTATTTCTCTCTGTTTCTTAGTTTTCCATCTAACAGTCAGGTCCCCTTGCTGTAGGACTGCATGAGGTCCACTCCAGACCCTGCTTGCCTGGTGATCACCTGCAGTGGCTGCAGAACAGTAAGGGTTGCTGCCAGTTTCTTCTGTTAACGTTGTCTCAGCTGCTGTGTGAACTTCCTTGCAGTTTTGTTTATAGGGTTACTGTTAGAACTGCCTCAGTAATGGCAGTCTGCCTCCTTAATGGTGGACTGCCTCTGTAATGGCAGACTGCCTCAGTAATGGTGGACTGCCTCATTAATGGCAGACTGCCTCAGTAATGGTGTATTCCCTTCCCCCCACAGAGTTGGACCATCCTGGGTTCAGATGTGCTTTTGTGAAACTCTCAGTCCAGAGCGTTTCAGATTGCTGTTCTTTGTGGGCATGAGACCAGCCAAGCCAGATCACCTGGCTCCCTGTTTCAGCCCCTTTTTCTTCAGTTGAATGCACAAGTCTGTCTCCCAAGCATTCCAGTCACCAGTTGAAATGGTGCTGGGATTTGTGTAAGTTTTTGTGTGGCACCAGCTCCTCTGGCTGCAACAGCCTCACTGGAGACTCGTTGTTCGTTTCCTCCCAGGAATCTCCTGATCTGTGGGCAGCAAAACTTCATTTGGAAATGCAGTGATCACTCATCTCCTGCATTTTCGCTGGAAACTGCAATCCAGAACTGTTCCTATTCGGTCATCTAAAAATTATTTTTTAAAAGATTGAATCACAAAAGCTGAGGGCAGACTGTGTTTCAAAAATGATAGTGTACTACAAATATTGCCACCAGTTATAAGGAGGTAATAAATGGTAAGTATTGAGAAATCATTATTCTTAGCAAAAATGCAAAAAAAAAATTAATAGACCTTGGCAAAATCAAATTTGTGGTAAAAACCAGTATGTAGTGGATTCATCTATGAGATGGCAATATCAGATTTTAGAGTCAATAAGAACAAATAATTCACACAAAGAGTCTGGAACTGGAGTAAAATGGGACATAGAGTAGTGGCTTAAGGGGAATATGGGGCTAAAAAAGTTTTGTCTGTTTTTAAGATGAAAGACACTTCGGCATGTTCAATAATAATGAAAAGGGTGTGTGGGGTTGTCTGAGAGAGAGTGATTAAAGTCATATTAAAGTAAGGTAAGTACCGGAACAAAGATCTGAGGAAATATGAGAAAATAAGATCAAGAGCATAGCTGAAACTACTTATATATAAAAGCAAAATGGAAAGATATTTTCTCCACAATAAGAGAAGAGGGGGAGTGAGATCCAAGATGGCCGATTAGGAGCAGCTCAGGATTGCAACTCCCAGTGAAAGCACAGAGGGTGAGTGGACACCACATTTCCAGACGGATTTTTACTGCCCACAGACAACGAGATTCACAGGCAGAGGAGCCCCACGGGTCACCAGTGTGACTGTTTTGACTGGCATGGATGTTTTGCCAGCTCCCCGGTGCAGTGGTTCTCCATAAAAAATACACGGGTCAGGGAGCAGTTCTAGCTGGCGATTGGAGCTCTGGTAAGGCAGAGTCACCCATTCATCTGATTAAAAAGGAGACTGAAAAAGGGAGCCAGGCCAGGAGATTCCCAGGCAAAAAAGTAAGTGCCATGAATCTCAGCGCAGCTGTTTCAGCAGGTGCAGTGGGTTGCCGCATGGGAAATCACACAGATCCCGGTGCCTTTACAGCAGGCAACTGGAACACCTGGGAAACAAACAAACAAAAAGGGCTCTGAGTCAGGGAGCCAGGTGATCAGGCTCAGCTGGTGCCACACCCACAAAAAAAACAGCAATCTGAAAGGCTCTGGATTGAGAGTTTCACAACAAGCACAGCTGAATCTGGGATGGTCCAGCTCTGTGCGGGAGGGGAGTCCATCATTACTTAGGCAGTCCATCACTGCAGAGGTAGTTTGCCATTGCTGAGGCAGCTCACCATGGCCGAGGTAGCCCACCATTACAGAGAGAGTCTGCCATTATTGAGGTGGGCCGCCATTGACAAGTCAGTTCTAACCACAACCGTATAAACAAGACTGCAAGGAAGTTCACAAGGCAGATGAGTGGAGCCCACAGCAGCCCTGAAAAAAGGCAACAGCACAACAGAATATCATAAATAAAGCCCTAACTCCCCAGGACAGAGCACCTGGAAAAAAAGGGGGGGTGGGTTTATGTTCTGCTGCAGCAGACTTAAACGTACCTGCCCAGAAGCTCTGAATGAACAACGGAGCTCACAGCTCAGCACTTGAGTTCCTATAAAGGACAGACTGTCTCCTCAAGCAGCTGCCTGACCCCTGTACAACCAAAGAGTCACCTAACAAAGGAGAGCTCAGACTGACATCTGGCAGGTATCCTTCTGGGACAAAGATAGCAGAAGAAGAAACTGGCAGCAACCTTTACTGATCTGCAGCCCTGCAGGAGATCCCCAGGAAAGGAGGGCCTGGAGTGGACCTCAGAAGTCCTACAGCAGACTTGCCAGACTGTTAAAAGTAAAACTACGAAAAGGAAAGAAATAATTTCATCATCAACAAACTGGATGACTACTCAGAGACCCAATCTGAAAGTCAACAACTACAAAGATGACAAACGGACAAATCCACAAAGATGGGAAGAAACCAGTACAAAAAAGATGAAAACACCCAAAACAAGAATGCCTCTCCTCCTATAAGGGATCACAACTCCTCACCAGCAAAAGAACAAGGTTGGATGGAGAATGAATGTGATGAATTGACAGAATCAGGCTTCAGAAGGTGGTAACAAGAAAGTTCTGTGAGCTAAAAGAACGTGTTGTAATGCAATGCAAAGAAACCAAGAACATTGAAGAAAGATTTGATGAAATGCTAACGAGAATAAACAACTTAGAGAGGAATATAAGTGAATTTATAGAGCTGAAAAACACAACAAGAGAAATTCGCGAAGCATACACAAGTTTGAACAGTCAAATTGAACAAGCAGAAGAAAGGATATCAGCGGTCGAAGATCAACTCAATGAAATAAAAAGGAATGAACACAGTCCCAAGAAATATGGGACTATGGTAAAAGACCAAATCTACGTTTGACAGGGGTACCGGAATGTGAAGGAGAGAATGAATCCAAGCTGGAAAACACTCTTCAGGATATTACCCAGGAAAACTTCCCCAACCTAGAAAGGAAGGCCAATATAGAAGCCCAGGAAATACAGAGAACACCACAAAGATATTCCTCAAGAAGGACAACCACAAGGCACATAATCATCAGATTCACCAGGGTTGAAATGAAGGGGAAAATACTAAGGAGAGCCAGAGAGAAAGGTCGGGTTACCCACAAAGGGAAGCCCATCAGACTCATAGCAGATCTCTCAGCAGAAACCCTACAAGCCAGAAGAGACTGGGGGCAAATATTCAACATCCTTAAAGAAAAGAATGTTCAACCCAGAATTTCATATCCAGCCAAACTAAGCTTCATAAGTGAAGGAAAAATAAAATCCTTTGCAAACAAGCAAGTACTCAGAGATTTCATCACCACCAGGCCTGCTTTAGCAGAGCTCCTGAAAGAAGGACTAAACATAGAAAGGAACAACCAGTACCAGTCAATTCAAAAACATATGAAATGGTAAAGAGCATCGACACAATGAAGAAACTGAATCAGCTAATGGGCAAAGCAGCCAGCTAGCATCAAAATGACAGGAACAAATTCACACATAACAATATTAACCCTAAATGTAAATGGACTAAATGCCCCAATCAAAAAGACACAGACTGGCAAATTGGATAAAAAGCCAAAACCCATCACTATGCTGTATCCAGGAAACCCATCTCACATGCAAGGATACACAAAGGCTCAAAATAAAGGGATGGAGGAAGACTTACCAAGCTAATGGAGAGAAAAAAAAAGCAGGAGTTGCAATTCTCTTCTCTGGTAAAATAGACTATAAACCAACAAAGATCAAAGAGAGAAAGTAGGACATAACATAATGGTAAAAGGATCAATGCAACAAGAAGAGCTAATGATCCTAAATATATACGCACCCAAAACAGGAGCACCCAGATACATAAGGCAAGTTCTTAATGACTTACAAAGAGACTTAGACTCCCACACAATAATAGTGGGAGACTTTAACACCCCGTTGTCAATATTAGACAGATCAACGAGACAGAAAATTAACAAGGATATCCAGGACTTGAACTCAGACCTGGAACAAGCAAACCTAATAGACATTTACAGAACTCTCCACCCCAAATCCACAGAATATACATTCTTCTCAGCACCACATTACACCTACTCTAAAATTGACCACATAATTGGAAGTAAATCACTCCTCAGCAAACGTAAGAGAACAGAAATCATAACAGTCTCTCTGACCACAGTGCAATCAAGTGAGAACTCAGAATTGAGAAACTAACTCAGAACCACACAGTTTAATGGAAACTTAACAACTGACTCTTGAATGTTGACTGGATAAACAATGAAATGAAGGCAGAAATAAAGATGTTCTTCAAAACCAATGAGAAAGAAGACACAACATACCAGAATCTCTGGGACACATATAAAGCAGTCTCTAGAGAAACATATATAGCAATAAATGCCCACATGACAAGCAAGGAGAGACCTAAAATCGACACACTATCCTCCAAATTGAAAGAGCTGGAGGAGCAAGATAAAAAAAAAACTCAAAACCTAGCAGAAGACAAGAAATAACTAAGATCAGAGCAGAACTGAAGGAGATAGAGACACAAAAAACCCTTCAAAAAATCAATAAATCCAGGAGCTGGTTTTTCGAAAAGATCAACAAAATAGATAGAACACTAGCCAGATTAATAAAAAAGAAAAGAGAGAATAATCAAGTCGATGCAATAAAAAACGATAAAGGGGATATCACCACAGATTCCACAGAAATTCAAACCATCATCGGAGATTATTACAAACAACTGTATGCACATAAACTAGTAAACCCGGAAGAAATGGATAAATTCCTGGACACTTACATCCAATGAAGCATAAACCAGAAAGAAGAGGAAACCCTCAATAGACCAATAGCAAGGTCTGAAGTTGAGGTAGCAATTAAGGGCCTACAACCCCAAAAAAGCCCAGGTCCAGATGGGTTCACAGATAAATTCTGTCATACATACAAAGAGGAGCTGGTACCATTCCTTATGAAACTATTCCAAACAATCCAAAAAGAGGGAATCCTTTCCAAATCATTTTATGAGACCAATATCACTCTGATACCAAAACCCAGCAGAGACTCAGCAAGAAAAATAAACTTTAGGCCAATATCCATGATGAACATACATGTAAAAATCTTCAATAAAATACTGGCAAACCAATTGCAACAGCACATCGAAAAGCTTATCCACCATGATCAAGTAGGATTCACCCCAGGGATGCAAGACTGGTTCAACATACACAAGTCCATAAATGTAATTCACCACATAAACAGAACCAAAGACAAAAACCACATGATTACCTCAATTGATGCAGAAAAGGCCTATGACAAAATTCAACAGCCCTTTATGCCAAAAACCCTCAATAAACTAGGTATTGATGGAACGTGTCTCAAAATAATAAAAGCTATTTATGACAAACCAACAGCCAATATCATACTGAATGGGCAAAAACTGGAAGGATTCCCTTTGAAATCTGGCAATAGATAAGGATGCTCTCTCTCATCACTTCTTTTCAATATAGTACTGAAATTTCTACCCAGAGCAATCAGGCAAGAAAAAGAAATAAAGGGTATTCAAATAGGAAAGGAGGAAGTCAAATTGTCTCTATTTGCAGATGACATGATTGTATATCTAGAGGACCCCATCATCTCAGCCCAAAATCTACTGAAACTGATAAGCAACTTCAGCAAAATCTCAGGATGCAAAGTCAATGTGCAAAAATCACAAGCATTCCTATACACCAATAACAGACTTAAAGAGAGCCACATCAAGAATGAACTGCGATTCGGAATTGCTACAAAGAGAATAAACTATCTAGGAATACAACTAACAAAGAGCGTAAAGGACCTCTTCAAGGAGAACTACAAACCACTGCTAAATGAAATAAGAGAGGACACAAACAGATGGAGAAACAATTCATGTTCATGGTTAGGAAGAATCAATATCGTGAAAATGGCCATACTGCTCAAAGAAATCTACAGATTCTGTGATATCCCCATCAAAATACCAATGACCTGCTTCACAGAACTGGAAAAAACCACCTTAAACTTCATATGGAACCAAAAGAGAGCCCTCATAGCCAAGTCAATTCTAAGCAAAAAGAACAAAGCGGGAGGCATGACTCTACCGGACTTCAAACTATACTACAAGGCTACAGTAATCAAAACAGCATGGTACTGGTATCAAAACAGCATGGTACTGGTACCAAAACAGAGATATAGAACAATGGAACAGAACAAAGGCCTCTGAGGTAACACAACACATCTACAATCATCCAATCTTTGACAAACCTGACAAAAATAGGCAATAGGGAAACGATTCCCTGTTTAATAAATGGTCTTGGGAAAACTGGCTAGCAATGTGCAGAAAGCAGAAACTGGACCTCTTCCTGACACCTTACACTAAAATTAACTCCAGATGGATTAAAGACTTAAACATAAGACCTAACACCATAAAAACTCTAGAAGAAAATCTAGGCAAAACCATTCAGGACATAGGCGTAGGCAAAGACTTCATGACCAAAATACCAAAAGCATTGGCAACAAAAGCCAAAATAGATAAATAGGACCTAATCAAACTCCACAGCTTCTGCACGGCAAAAGAAACAGTCGTTAGAGTGAATCAGCCACCAACAGAATGGGAAAAAGTTTTTGCAGTCTACCCATCTGACAAAGGGCTGATATCCACAATCTACAAAGAACTAAGAGAGATTTACAAGAAAAAAACAAACAAACAAGCCCATTCAAAAGTGGGCAAAGGATACAAACAGACACTTTACAAAAGAAGACATACATGAGGCCAACAAACATATGAAAAAGTGCTCATCATCTCTGGTCATTAGAGAAATGCAAATCAAAACTACATTGAGATACCATCTCACGCCAGTTAGAATGGCGATCATTAAAAAGTCTGGAGACAACAGATGCTGGAGAGGATGTGGAGAAATAGGAACACTTTTACACTGTTCCTGGGAGTGTAAATTAGTTCAACCATTGTGGAAGACAGTGTGGCGGTTCCTCAAGGACCTAGAAATAGAAATTCCATTTGACCCAGCAATCCCATTACTGGGTATATATCCAAAGGATTATAAATCGTTCTACTATTAGGACACATGCACATGAATGTTCATTGCAGCACTGTTTACAATAGCAAAGACCTGGAACCAACCCAAATGCCCATCGATGATAGACTGGACAGGGAAATTGTGGCACATATACACCACGGAATATTATGCACCCATCAAAAACGATGAGTTTGTGTCCTTTGTAGGGACATGGATGAACCTGGAAACCATCATTCTCAGCAAACTGACACAAGAACACAAAATCAAACATCGCATGTTCTCACTCATAGGCGGGTCTTGAACAATGAGAACACATGGACACAGGGAGGGGAGCATCACACACTGGGGCCTGTCTGGGGGAAATAGGGGAGGGACAGTGGGGGGTGGTGAGTTGGGGAGAGATAGCATGGGGAGAAATGTCAGATATAGGTGATGGGGAGGAAGGCAGCAAATCACACTGCTATGTGTGTACCTATGCAACAATCTTGCATGTTCTTCACATGTACCCCAAAACGTAAAATGTAAAAAATAAAAAATAAAAAAGGAGAAGAAAATAAATGGCTGGAGACCAAGAAAAATTTAATGGTAAGGAACTGAAATAAGTTACATATAGATTGCATTTTCTTTTATGAAATAAAATGTGCGATTATTTACTTGAGTGTAAATGAGAGGAGGAGATCACAGATTCACTTAAAAAGAAAATAATTTAAAATCAGTGATATAGAAAATGTTATATATAAAAAAGAGGTGTCTATGGAAACAGATTTTCAAGCAGCATTGATGGTCCAGGTGAGATTGGAAACTATGCATGTGATGACAGATGGCAGAAGAATCAGAAAAGCTGAGCTTAAAGTGAGCTTAGTTTTTATACTCCAATTCACAAATGAACAACAAAAAGATTCCCCATTTCCATCCCAAAATAAAGTCTCTCTTTGTATTTTCCCAGTAAAATATTTTTACACAGCATCTTCCCGATTTGTGAAGCATGGTATCCACTTACGTAAGTATATAAAAGCTCTTTCATAAAAATCCACAGTAATATTTTGCTTCAGGACAGGAAATATACCTTTATGACACTAATAAAGTGAGAATGAATGTCAGAATAACAGTTGAAGGAAATAAAAATAAATAAACATACCTTTTGATCCCAGGTCCTGCCATGACTTTCAACATGGGGGTCAGGTCTTCAGCATAGCGGCACATTGGACCAGTGCACTGAAACAACTCCTGAACTCCCACAGCCAAGGGAAACTGCCCTTTGTTGGGAACCACACCTGGAAGGTTAGACACTCAGGTTGTTGCTCAAAATAAGAAATAATCCCTGGATGTTCTACTTCATTATGGTGTTTAATCTAGCTTAAATACTTTTTCTCCTGGTTAAAACTTTTCCAAGCCTTCTTATTTTTCATTGCAGTAGTTTCACAATTTTACTAGCTTTTTTAAAAGCAGTGAATTTTTTATCCCTAATAAAGTCCAACGAAGAATTCCAAAATAAAACACGCAAAACCACCAAAGCCACTTTAATGGAAACAGGTTCCCTACTCATTAGACTACTCTCTCTTTCTGGGGATGATTCTAAGGGCCTGCAGAGCCTATATGGATAAGGACTAGTTAGAATACAGATAGAAATCTATTGCCCTAGAGGATAAAGTCAAAATTCTATTAGCTTGTATACAAAGTTCTCTGCAACTTGATGCCTAAATGGAAGCCATGACAAAATGTTTGCAATTTTCCACAAATAACAGGCTATTTTGATGTTCATTTATGGTTTTGCGTATGTCATTTCCACTGTCTATAATACATTTTACGATTTAATATGCCAGATGGATAACAAAATTTCAAGACTTAATTGAAACTGTAAGGCCTTTCTTGACCACCAACAATCTCTCAGCCCAATACTTTCTTAAGCTATGAGCAACTTCAGCAAAGGCTCAGGACACCAACTCAATGTGTAAAAATCACAAGCATTCCTATACACCAATAATAGAGAGCCAAATCATGAGTGAATTCCCATTGACAATTGCTATAAAGAGAATAAAATACCCAGGGATAAAACTTACAAGAGATGTGAAGGATGTCTTTAAGGAGAACTACAAACAACTGCTCAATAAAGTAAGAGAGGACACAAACAAATGGAAAAGCATTCCATGCTCATGGATGGAAAGAATCAATACCATGAAAACGGCCATACTGTCCAAAGTAATTTATAGATTTAATGCTATCCCCATCAAGCTACCATTGACTTTCTTCACAGAATCAGAAAAAAGAAAAAAACTACTGTAAATTTCATACAGAACCAAAAAAGAGACCAAATAGCCAAGACAATCCTAAGCAAAAAGAACAAAGCTGGAGGCATCATGCTACCTGACTGCAAACCATACTACAAGGATACAGTAACCAAAACAGCATGGTATTTGTACCACAACAGATATACAGACCAATGGAAGAGAACAGAGGCCTCAAAAATAATGCCACACGTGTACAATCATCTGATCTTTGCGAAACACGCAATGCAGAAAAGATTCCCTATTTAATAAATGGTGTTGGGAGAACTGGCTAGCCATAGGAAGAAAACTGAAACTGAATCTCTTTTTTACACCTTATACAAAAAGTAACTCAAGATGAATTAAAGACCTGAATGTCAGACCTAAAAAATATACAAATTCTAGAAGAAAACCTATACAATACTATTAGGGACATAGGCATGGGCTCGAGTGAACAGGCAACCTACAGAATGGGAGAATTTTTTTGCAACCTACCCATCTGACAAAGGGATAATGTCCATAATCTACTAGGAACTTAAACAAATTTACAAGAAAATACCAACAACGCCATCAAAAAGTGGGTGAAGAATATGAACAGACACTTCTCCAGAAAAGACATTTATGCAGCCAACAAACATGAACAAAACCTCATGATCACTGGTCATTAGAGAAACTCAAATCGAAATCACAATGAGATATCATCTCACATCAGTTAGAGTAGCAATCATTAAAAAGTCAGGAAACAACAGATGCTGGAGAGGATGTGGAGAAATAGGACTTCTTTTTCACTGTTGGTGGGAGTGTAAATTAGTTCAATCATTGTTGAAGATAGTGTGGCTATTCCTCAAAGATCTAGAACTAGAAATACGATTTGACCCAGCCATCCCATTACTGGATATATACCCAAAGGATTATAAATCATTCTATTATAAAGACACATGTACGTTTATTGCAGCACAATAGCAAAGACTTGGACCCAACCCAAATACCCATGAATGATAGACTGGATTAACCAAGAAAAATAGAGAAAGATCCAAAGAAGCGCAATAGGAAATGAAACAGAAGACATTACAAGAAACACCAGAGAAATAAAAAATATCACATAAGGCTAGTATGAACACCTTTATGAGCATGAACTAGAAAACACAGAGAAGATGAAAAAAATCCTGGAAAGATACAACCCTCCCAGCTTAAATGAGGATTAATTTGAAACACCAAACAGACCAATAACAAGGAGAGAGATTGAAATGACAGTAAAAAAATAACCAAAAAGCAGGGTAGTACCAGATGGATTCACAACTGAATTCTGCCAGACATCAAATAATTGGTACCAATTATATTAATGCTATTCCACAAGATAAAGATGGAATCCTCTCTACATTATTCTATGAAGCCACTATCGCCTAATACCAAAAGCAGAAAAGAACATAACAACAATAACAAAAAAAAACCTACAAACCAATATCCCTGATGAACATGGATGCAAAAATCCACAATTAAATACTAGATAAGTGGGTCAACAGGATATCAAAAACATAATCCACCATGATCAAGTGAGTTTCATACCAGGGATGCAGAGATCATTTAACAGACACAAGTCATTAAATGTAATACACCACATAAACAGAATTAAAAACAAAGTCACATGATAATGGATACAGAAAGGCATCAGACAAAATCCAGCATCCTTTCATGATTAAAACTCTCAGCAAAATCGACATACAAGGGACATACTTCAGTGTAATAGAAGCCATCTATGGGAAATCCACAACCAATATAATTCTGAACTGGAAAAAGTAGAAAGCATTTCCTCTGAAAAGTGGAGCAAGACAGGGATGTCCACTCTCACCACTTTACTTCAACATAGTACTGGAAGTCCTAGCCAGAGCAATCAGACAAAAGGAGGGATAAAAGGGCATCCAAACTGGTAAAGAGAAAGTCAAATATTACTGTTTGCTGATGATATGATTGTATACCTAGAAAACTCTAAAGACCCCTGCAAAAATCTTCTAGAACTGATAAATGAATTTAGCAAAGTTTCAGGATACATAATTAATGTACAAATCAGTAGCTCTGCTTTATACCAACAGCGACCAAGCTCAGAGTCAAATTAAGAACTCAATCCATTTTATAACAGCTGCAAAATAAATAAAATACTTAAGAATATACCTAACCAGAGAGGTAAAAGACCTGTATAAGAAAAACTACAAAATATTGCTGAAAGAAATAATAGATGACACAAACAAATGGAAACACATCTCATTCTCATGGATGGGTAGAATCAATATTGTGAAAATGACAATACTGCCAAAGGCAGTCTACAAATACAATACAGTCCCCATTAAAATACCACCATCATTCTTCACAAAACTAGAAGAAACATCCTAAAATTCTTAAGAAACCAAAAAACAGTCCACATAGCCAAAACAAAGCTAAGCAAAAAGAACAAACCTAGAGGCAACGCATATCTAATTTTAAACTATAGTATAAGGCCATAGTAACCAAAAAACATGATACTGCTTTAAAAATGTGCACATATACCATTGGAACATAATAAAGAACCCATAAAAAACCCAAATATTTACAGCCGACTGGTCTTTGACAAAGAAAAAACATAAAGTGGGAAAAGGAAACCCTATTCAACAAATGGTGCTGGGATAATTGGCTAGTCACATGTAGGATAATGAAACGATCCTCATCGCTCACTTTATACAAAAATCGACTCAAGATAGATTAGAGACTTAAGTGTAAGACCTGAGACTATAAAAATTCTAGAAAATAATATTGGAAAAACCCTTTTAGACATTGGCTTAGGCAATGACTTCACAACTAAGAACCCAAAAGCAAATGCAATAAAAACAAAGATAAATAGGTGAGACTTAATGAAACTAAAGAGCTTTTGCATGGCAAAAAAAAAGTAGTCTGTAAACAGACAACCCACAGAGTGGGAGAAAATCTCCACAATCTATAGATCATCAAAAGACAAATATCCAAAATTCAGAAAGAACTCTAACAAATTGGCATGAAGAAAACAATCCCATCAACAAATGAGGTAAGGACATGAATAGACAATTCTCAAAAGCAGATATACAAATGACCAATAAGCATATAAAAAATGCTCAACATTACTAATAATCAGGGAAATGCAAATCAAAACTACAATGCAATACCACTTATTCCCTCAAGAATGACCATAATTTTAAAAAATCAAAAAAAATAGATTTTAATGTGGATCTAGTGAAAAAGGTACACTTCTCCACTGCTGGTAACTATGTAAACTAGTATAACCACTGTGGAAAACAGTGTGGAGATTCCTTAAAGACCTAAAAGTAGATTTACCATTTGATCCAACAATCCCACTCCTAAGTATCTACCTAGACGAAAATAAGTCATTATAAGAAAGAGATACTTGCACACACATGTTTGTAGCAGCACAATTTGTAATTCCAAAAATATGGAACCAGCCCAAATGCCCACAAATCAATCAGTGGATTAAAAAAACGTGATATACCATGATATACCATGGAATACTATTCAGAAATAAAATATTGACATTTGCAGCAACCCTGATAGAATTGGAGACCATTATTGTAAGTGAAGTAACTCGAGAATGAAAAACTAAGCATCGTATATTCTCACTCAAAAGTGGAAGCTAAGCTATGAGGATGCAAAAGCATAAAAATAATATAATGAACTTTTGGGACTCAAGGGAAAGAATGAGAGAAAAGAGACAAATAAAAGTCTATATATTGGGTACAGTGTATACTGCTAGGGTGATGGGTGCACCAAAATCTCAGAAATCACCACTAAAATACTTATTCATGTAACCAAACACCACCTGTTCCCCACAAAAACTATTGCATTAAAAAATTTTTTTTAATTAAAAGTGGTTAATACAGTAAGTTTTATAGTGAGTATATTTTACTACAATAAAACTAATTAATTAGTTAAAATTCTATTACTACTTTTGTTTGGGAAGAGAAGTAATCATTAAATAAGAAATGTCACCACTAATGAAAGAATTTTTCAAATGATCTGGAATACAAAAATAAAGATATTCAATTTTGGAACTTAGAAAAATAAAACAAGCAATAAATACATAACACCATCAAAGAGTGAACAAGACACATGAATAGACACTTCTCAGAAGAAGACATAGAAGTATCCAATTAACATACAAAAACAATGCTCATCATCAGTGTAATTATTGGAGAAACAAAAATCAAACTATTATGAGATACCATTTCACACCAGTCAGAATGGCTATTATTAAAAGTTAAAAAATAACAGATGCTGGTGAGACTGCAGAGAAAAGAGAATGCTTACATGTATTTGGTGGGAACATAAATTAATTCAGTTCTTTGGAAGGCAATTTGGAGATTTCTTAAAGAACTAAAAAATAGAACACTATTCCACCTATTAATCCTATTACTGAATATATACCCAATGGAACATTAATTATTCTACCAAGAAGGTACGTGGATCCATGTGTTCATCACAGAACTATTCACAATAAGAAAGACATAGATTCAAGCTAGGTATCCAACAACTGTGGATTGTATAAAGAAAATGTGGTACATATGCATAATGGAATATTATGCAGCCAAAAAAGAACAAAATCATGACCTTTGAAACAACATTAATGCAGTATGAGGTCATTATTCTAAGTGGATTAATGCAGAAATTTTTTTTTTAAATACCTCATCTTCTTACCTGTAAGTGTAAGTTAAATGTTGGGTAAACATTGACATAATGACAAGAAAAACAGACACTGGGGGCTACAAGATGAGAATAAAAGGGAAAATGTCAATGGTTGAAAACCTACTTATCAGATACAATGCTCACTACCTGAGTAGTAGGTTCAGTCATACCCCAAACCTCAGCATCATGTAATACACCTTTAAAAAAATTCTGCACATGTACCCCGATTCTAAAATAAAAGTTGAAAGTAACCTAAAAGAAAATAAAAACAGAACTGTGATCCAACCCAATCATCTCAATACTGAGTATATATTGAAAGCAAAATACTGTTTTACCTAAGAGACACATTCACATGTATGTCCACTGCAGCACTATCCGTAATGGGAAAGACATGGAATCAACCTAGGTACCCATCAATGGTAGATTGGATAAAGAAAATGTGGTATTTATACATCACAGAGTACTATGAAGCCATAAAGAATAACTATTTGCAGCAACATGGGTGGAGCTGGAGGCCAATATACTAAGCAAACTAACACAGAAACAGAAAACCAAATACTGCATGTTCTCACTTGTAAGTGGGAGTTAAACACGTCGTACACGTGGACATAAAGTTTAGACATGAGAGACTATAAGCTTCTGAAGGGTTTGAAGGGGGCAAGGGTCAAAAATGTACCTATTGAGAGCTATATTCACTATCTGGGTGACAGGTTCAATCACATACCAAACCTCAGCATCATGCAGTAGACCTTTGTAACAAATATGCATATGTACTCCCTCAATCTAAAATAAAAGTTGAAAATAAAATAAAACACAAAACCAGCAAATTTTTGATACTTATTGTAGATAAACATATGATGTATCCTTGAGTAATTTCCATATGCTGTTGACTAAAATGTGTATTCTGCAGCTGTTGGGTGGAATGTTCTGTAAATGTCTATTAGTTACATTTTGTCTAGAGCAGTGATCCCAGACTTTCTGGCACCAGGGAGCGGTTTCATGGGAGACATTTTTTACATGCACTGTGGAGCCAGATGGTTTTGAGATAAAACTGATCCACCTCAGATCATCAGGCATTAGCTAGAGTCCCATAAGAAGCACACAACCTAGATCCCTTGCATACTCAGTTCATAAAAGTGTTCACGCTCCTATGAGAATCTAATGCTGCTGCTGATCTGATAGGAGGCAGAACATATGTGGTAATGCTTTCTCACCCACTACTCACTTTCTGCTGTGAAGCCCAGTTTCTAAAAGGCCATGGACCAGTACTGGTTCATGCCCTGGGGTTTGGGGACCTCTGGTCTAGAATACAGTTTATATATGATTTTTCATTAATTTTGTGCCTAGATAATTATTCCATTGCTGAAAGTGAGTGAAGTCCCCAACTATCATTATATTGCAGATTACCTCTTCATTTACATCTAATATTTGCTTTATATATTTTTGTGCTCCAGTGTTGGGTACATGTATATTAACAATTGTTATATCCTTTTGCTGAATCAAATTCTTTGGCATTATATAAAGATCTTCTTAGTCTCTTTTTACAGTTGTTGGTCGAAAGTGTATTTTACCTAAATATAGATACTTCTCACTTTTGGTTCTATTTGCATAGAATATCATTTTTGATCCCTTGATTTTCAGTCTATATGAGCTCTCACAAGAGATAGGAGTCTCTCATAGGCAGCATACAGGTGGGTTATGATTTTTTTAAATCTATCTATTCATCCACTTTATATTTTTAAATTGTAGAATTCAACTGATTTACATTTAAGGTTATTATTGGTTGCTAAGGACTAGCTTCGGCCACTTTGTTAACTTTTTTTGTATTCTTTGTCCCTTTCTTCACCTCTCATTGTTTACATTTGTCATTTGGAGATTTTTCATAGTAGTAAACTTTATATTCCTTCCCCTTTCTTACATGTTTATGTGCTGTAATTTGCTTTTAGTGGCTACCATGGGGCTTACATGAAAACTTACAGTTATAATATGCTATTGTAAGTTGATAATAAGTTTGGTTACATACAAACATTGTAGATTTCTTAAAATTCATAACTTTGTATCTTCATTTGCATGTATTAATATTTTGTATCCATTTACAACCTATTGTACCTATAGGTATTATCTACCATTATGATTTTAACCTTTATGAGATTTGAAAAATTATATTACTTTATGATAATGAAATATTCTAAATTTAGTAATAAATTTACCTTTATTAGTGAGATCACAGTTTCATACAGTTTCATGTTAGTAATTATCATTTTACTTTCAGCTGAATCACTCCTTTAAGCATTTAATGTAAAGATAATTGAGTGATGATGAGTTTCCTCAACTTTTGTTTTTCTGCTAAAGACTTTATTTCTCCTTCATTTTGGAAGAATAGCTTTGTTGAGTATGGAATTTTTAACTCGATTTATTCCCCAGTACTTTGAATATACCATCCGATTCTCCCTAGGCCTGCAAGATTTCTGCTGACTATGTGAAAAGACCTAATCTACGTTTGATAGGTGTACCTGAATGTGATGAAGAGAATGCATCCAAGCTGGAAAATACTCTTCAGGATATTATCCAGGAAAACTTCCCCAACCTAGCAAGGCAGGCCAATATTCAAGTCCAGGAAATACAGAGAACACCACAAAGATATTCCTCTAGAAGAGCAACCCCAAGGCACATAATCATCAGATTCACCAGGGTTGAAATGAAGGAGAAAATACTAAGGGCAGCCAGAGAGAAAGGTCGGGTTACCCACAAAGGGAAACCCATCAGACTCACAGCAGATCTCTCAGCAGAAACCCTACAGGCCAGAAGAGAGTGGGGGCCGATATTCAACATCCTTAAAGAAAAGAACTTTCAACCCAGAATTTCATATCCAGCCAAACTAAGCTTCATAAGTGAAGGAAAAATAAAATCCTTTGTGAACAAGCAAGTACTCAGAGATTTCATCACCACCAGACAGGCTTTACAAGAGCTCCTGAAGGAGGCACTACACATAGAAAAGAACAGCCAGTACCAGCCACTCCAAAAACAAACCAAATGGTAAAGAGTATCAACACAATGAAGAACCTGCATCAACCAACTGGCAAAACAGCCGGCTAGCATCAAAATAACAGCATCAAATTCACACATAACAATATTAACCCTAAATGTAAATGGACTAAATGCCCCAATCAAAAGACACAGACTGGCAAATTGGATAAAAAGCCAAAACCCATCAGTGTGCTGTATCCAGGAAACCCACCTCACATGCAAGGATACACAAAGGCTCAAAATAAAGGGATGGAGGAAGATTTACCAAGCAAATGGAGAGCAAAAAAAAAGCAGGAGTTGCAATCCTCATCTCTGATAAAATAGATGTTAAAGCATCAAAGATCAAAAGAGACAAAGAAGGACATTACATAATGGTAAAAGTATCAATGCCACAAGAAGAGCTAACAATCCTAAACATATATGCACCTAATGCAGGAGCACCCAGATATATAAGGCAAGTTCTTACCGACTTACAAAGAGACTTAGATTCCCACAAAATAATAGTGGGAGACTTCAACACACCATTGTCAATATCAGAAAGATCAGCAAGACAGAAAATTAACAAGGATATCCAGGACTGGAACTCACACCTGGAACAAGCAAACCTAATACACATTTACAGAACTCTCCACCCCAAATCCACAGAACATACATTCTGCTCAGCACCATATCACACCTCCTCTAAAATTGACCACATAATTGGAAGTAAATCACTCCTCAGCAAATGCAAAAGAACGGAAACCATAATAAACAGTCTCTCAGACCACAGAAAAATCAAGTTAGAACTCAGAATTCAGAAACCAACCCAGAACTGCACAGCTTCAGGGAAAATGAACAACTTTCTCCTGAATGTTGACTGGATAAACAATGAAATGAAGACAGAAATAAAGATATTCTTGGAAACCAACGAGAATGAAGACACCACATACCAGAATCTCTGGGACACATTTAAGGCAGTCTCCAAAGGAAAATATGTAGCAATAAGTGCCCACATGATAAGAAAGAAGAGATATAAAATTGACACACTATCCTCCAAATTGAAAGAGCTAGAGGAGTAAGATCAAAAAAACTCAAAACCTAGCAGAAGACAAGAAATAACTAAGATCAAAGCAGAACTGAAGGAGATAGAGACACGAAAAACCCTACAAAAAATCAATAAATCCAGGAGCTGGTTTTTTGAAAAGATCAACAAAATAGACCACTAGCCAGATTAATAAAAAAGAAAAGAGAGAATAACCAAATAGATGCAATAAAAAATGACAAAGGGGATATCACCACAGATTCCACAGAAATTCAATCCATCATCAGAGATTACAAACAACTCTATGCACATAAACTAGAAAACCTGGAGGAAATGGATAAATTCCTGGACAGTTGCCTCCTCCCAAGCCTAAACCAGGAAGAAGTCGAAACCCTGAATAGACCAATAACAAGGGCTGAAGTCTAGGCAGCAATTAAGAGCATACCACCCAAAAAAAGCCCAGGTCCAGATGGGTTCACAGCCGAATTCTACCAGACATACAAAGAGGAACTGGTACCATTCCTACTGAAACTATTCCAAATAATCCAAAAAGAGAGAATCCTTCCCAAATCATTTTATGAGACCAACATCATCCTGATACCAAAACCCGGCAGAGATGCAACAAGAAAAGAAAACTACAGGCCAATATCCATGATGACCATAGATGCAAAAATCTTCAATAAAATACAGGCAAGCCGATTGCAACAGCACATCAAAAAGCTTATCCACCATGATCAAGTAGGATTCATCCCGGGGATGCAAGGCTGGTTCAACATACGCAAGTCTATAAATGTAATTCACCACATAAACAGAACCAAAGACAAATACCACATGATTATCTCAATTGATGCAGAGAAGGCCTTCGACAAAATACAAAAGCCCTTTATGCTAAAAACTCTCAATAAACTAGGTATCGACGGAACGCATCTCAAAATAATAAAAGCTATTTATGACAAATCAACAGCCAATATCACACTGAACGGGCAAAAACTGGAAGCATTCCCTTTGAAATCTGGCACTAGACAAGGATGCCCTCTCTCACCACTCCTATTCAATATAGTACTGGAAGTTCTAGCCAGAGCAATCAGGCAAGAAAAAGAAATAAAGGGTATTCAATTAGGAAAGGAGGAAGTCAAATTGTCTCTATTTGCAGACGACATGATTGTATATCTAGAAGATCCCATCTTCTCAGCCCAAAATCTCCTGAAACTGATAAGCAATGTCAGCAATGTCTCAGGATACAAAATCAATGTGCAAAAATCACAAGCATTCCTATACACCAATAACAGACAAACAGAGAGCCTAACCATGAGCGACCTCCCATTCACAATTGCTTCAAAGAGAATAAAATACCTAGGAATACAACTAACAAAGGATGCAAAGGACCTCTTCAAGGAGAACTACAAACCACTGCTCAATGAAATAAGAGAGGACACAAAGAGATGGAGAAACATTCCATGTTCATGGTTAGGAAGAATTAATATCGTGAAAATGGCCACACTGCCCAAAGTAATTTACAGATTCAATGCCATTCCCATCAAGCTACCAATGACCATCTTCACAGAACTGGAAAAAACCACCTTAAACTTCATATGGAATCAAAAGAGAGCCCGCATATCCAAGTCAATTCTAAGAAAAAAGAACAAAGCAGGAGGCATCACACTACCGGACATCAAACTATACTACAAGGCTACAGTAATCAAAACAGCATGGTACTGGTACCAAAACAGAGATATAGACCAATGGAACAGAACAGAGGCGTCGGAGGCAACACAACATAACTACAACCATCCGATCTTTGACAAACCTGATAAAAACAAGCAATGGGGAAAGGATTCCCTGTTCAATAAATGGTGTTGGGAAAACTGGCTAGTCATATGCAGAAAGCAGAAACTCGACCCCTTCCTGACAACTTACACTGAAATTGACTCCAGATGGATTAAAGACTTAAACATAAGACCTAACACCATAAAAACCCCAGAAGAATATCTAGGCAAAACCATTCAGGACACAGGCGTAGGGAAGGACTTTATGACCAAAACACCAAAAGCATTGACAACAAAAGCCAAAATAGACAAATGAGACCAGCTTCTGCACAGCGAAAGAAACAGTCAATAGAGTGAATCGGCAACCAACAGAATGGGAAAAAATTTTTGCAGCCTACCCATCTGACAAAGGGCTGATATCCAGAATTTACAACGAACTAAAACAGATTTACAAGAAAATACAAACAAGCCGATTCAAAAATGGGTGAAGGATATGAACAGGTACTTTACAAAAGAAGACATAAATGAGGCCAACAAGCATATGAAAAAATGCTCATCATCACTGGTCATTAGGGAAATGCAAATCAAAACAACATTGAGATTCCATCTCACGCCAGTTAGAATGGCGATCATTAAAAAATCTGGAGACAACAGATGCTGGAGAGGATGTGGAGAAATAGGAACACTTTTACACTGTTGGTGGGAGTGTAAATTAGTTCAACCATTGTGGAAGACAGTGTGGCGATTCCTCAAGGACCTAGAAATAGAAATTCCATTTGACCCAGCAATCCCATTACTGGGTATATATCCAAAGGATTATAAATCGTTCTACTATAAGGACACACGCACACGAATGTTCATTGCAGCACAGTTTACAATAGCAAAGACCTGGAACCAACCCAAATGCCCATCGATGATAGACTGCACAGGAAAAATGTGGCACATATACACCATGGAATATTATGCAGTCTTCAAAAACGATGAGTTCGTGTGATTTGTAGGGACATGGATGAACCTGGAAACCATCATTCTCAGCAAACTGACACAAGAACACAAAATCAAACATCGCATGTTCTCACTTATAGACGAGTATTGAACAATGGGAACACATGGACACAGGGAGGGGAGCACTATACACTGGGGTCTGTTGCGGGGGAGCCGGGGGGACAGCAGGGTGGGGGAGTTGGGGAGAGATAGCATGGGGAGAAATGCCAGATATAGGTGAAGGGGAGGAAGGCAGCAAATCACACTGCCAAGTATGCACCTATGCAACAACCTTGCATGTTTTTCACATGTACCCCAAAACCTAAAATGCAATAAACAAAAAAAGACCCATTGGTGTACTGTATTCAGGAGATTCATCTCATGTGCAAAGACACATGTAGACTCAGTATAAAGAGATGCACGAATATTTACCAAGCAAAGGGAAAGCAAAAACCAGGGATTGCAATCCTAGCCTATGATACAACAGACCTTAAGCCAACAAAACACAAAAGAGACAAAGAAGGTCATTACCTAATGGTAAAGAGATCGATGCAACAATAAGAACTAACTATCCTAAATATATATGCCCCCAATACAGGAGCACCTAGATTCATAAAGCAAGTTAATAGAGACCTACAAAGAGACTTATACTCCCAGACAATAATAGTGGGAGATTTTAACACCTCACTGTCAATATTAGACAGATCAAAGAGACAGAAAATTAACAAGGATATCCAGAACTTGAACTGAGCTCTGGACCAAGCAGACCTAATAGACATCTACAGAACTCTCCAACCCAAATCAAAAGGATATACATTCTTAGAGGATGGGTGCAGTGGCACATACTTGTAATCCCAGCACTTTGGGAGGCCAAGGTGGGCGAATCATGAGGCCAGGAGTTCAAGACCAGGCTGGCTAACACAGTGAAACCCCCATCTCAACTAAAATTACAAAAATTAGCTGGACGCGGTGGTGGGCACCTGCAATCCCAGCTACCTGGGAGGCTGAGGCAGGAGAATCACTTGAACCTGGGAGGTGGAGAGTGCAGTGATCTGAGATTGCACCACTGCACTCTAACCTGGGTCACAGAGCCAGATTCCATCTCAAACAAAAAAAACGCATGTGTGTATTTACATTCTTCTCAGTACCACATTGCACTTATTGTAAAATTGACCACATAATTGGAAGTAAAACACTCCTCAGCAAATGCAAAAGAATGGAAATTATAACAACAGTCTTTCAGACCATAGTGAAATCAAATTAGAACTAAGGATTAAGAAACTCACTTAAAACTGCACAAGTACATGGAAACTGAACAACCTGCTCCTGAATGACTACTGGATAAAGAAATGAAGGCAGAAATAAAGATGTTCTTTGAAACAATGAGAACAAAGACACAATATACCAAAATATCTAGGACACATTTTGTTTCTGCTAGTCTTCTATTATATATATATATATATATATATATATATATATATATATATGTATTTAATGTGTAGAGGGAAATTTATAGCCCACAAGAGAAAACAGGAAAGATCTAAAATCAACACACTAACATCACAATTAAAAGAACTAGAGGAGCAAGAATGGACAAATTCAGGAGCTAGCAGAAGACAAAAAATAACTAAGATCAGAGCAAAAAGGAGACAGAAGAACAACAACAAAAAAAAAAACCTTAAAAAAAATCAGTAAATCCAGGAGCCGGGTTTATGAAAAAATCAACAAAATAGGTAGACAGCTAGCCAGACTAACAAAGAAAAAAATGGGAGAAGAATAAAACAGATGCAATAAAAAATGATAAAGGGTATATCCCCATTGATCCCACAGAAATACAAACTACCACGAGAGAATATGATATGATAAACACTTCTATGCAAATAAATCAGAAAATATAGAAGAAATGGATAAATTCCTGGACACCTACACTCTCCCAAAAAGAAACCAGAAGGAAGTAGAATCCGTGAATAGACCAATAACGAGAACTGTACCTAGGGCAGCAATTAATAGCCTACCGACCAAAAAAAGACCAGGAACAGACGGGTTCACAGACGAATTCTACCAGAGGTACAAAGAGAAGCTGGTACCATTCCTTCTAAAACTATGCCAAACAATACAAAAAGACAGAATCCTCGCTAACTCATTTTATGAGGCCAATATCATCCTGATAGCAAACTTGACAGGCACACAACAACAAAAAAGAAATTTGAGGCTAATATCACTGATGAACACCGATGTGAAAATCTTCAATAAAATACTGGAAAACTTAATCGAACAGCACATCAAAAAGCTTACCCATAATGATCAAGTTGGCTTCATCTCTGGAATGCAAGGCTGGTTCTACATATGCAAACCAACAAACATAATCCATCAAATAAACAAAAGCAAAGGGAAAAAAACATGATTTATCTCAATAGATGCAGAGAAAGCCTTTGACAAAATTCAACAGCCTTTCATGCTAAAGTCTCTCAATAAACTAGGTACTGATGGAACATGTATCAAAATAATAAGAGCTATTTATGACAAACCCACATCCAATATCATACTGGATAGGCAAAAACTGGAGGCATTCCCTTTGAAAACTGGAAAAAGACAAGGATGCCTTCTCTCATCACTCCTATTCAACATAGTATTGGAAGTTCCGTCCATGGCAATCAGGCAAGAAAAAGAAATAAAGCGTATTCAATTAGGAAAATAGGAAGTCAAATTGTCCCTATTTGCAAATGACATGATTGAATATTTAGAAGACCCCATTGTCTCAGCACAAAATCTCCGTGAGCTAATAAGTAATTTCAGCAGATTCTCAGGATACAAAATCAATGTGAAAAAATCACAAACATTACTATACATGAACAATAGACAAGCAGAGAGCCAAATCATGAGTGAACTCCCATTCACAACTGCTACAAGGAGAATAAAATACTAGGAATACAACTAACAAGGGATGTGAAAGACCTCTTCAAGGAGAACTACAAACCACTGTTCAAGGAAATAAAAGGAAAAAAACAAATGAAAAAACATTTCATGCTTATGGTTAGGGAGAATTAATATCATAAAAATGGCAATACTGCTCAAAGTTATTTATAAATTCAATGCTATCCCCATCAAGCTAACATTGACTTTCTTCACAGAATTGGATAAAACCAGTTTAAACTTCATATGGAACCTAAAGAGAGAGCCCACATAGCCAAGGCAATTCTAATAAAACAAAAAAGGTGGAGGCATCACATTACATGTCTTCAAACTATACCAGAAGGCTACAGTAATCAAAACAGCATGCTACTTCTCAAAAGGAGACATGTATGAAGCCAACAAACATGTAAAAGCTCATAATCACTGGTCATTAGAGAAATGCAAATGAAAACCACAGTGAGATACCATCTCATGCCAGTTAGAATGGCGAACATTAAAAAATCTGGAGACAACAGATGCTGGAGAGGATGTGGAGAAACTGGAATGTGTTTACACTGTTGGTGGGAGTGTAAATTAGTTTAAAGATTGTGGAAGACAGTGTGGCGATTCCTCAAGAATCTAGAAACAGAAATACCATTTGACCCAGCAATCCCATTACTGGGTATATATCCAAAGGATTATGAATTGTTCTATTATAAAGACATATGTACATGTATGTTTATTGCAGCACTGTTTACAATAGCAAAGACTTGGAACCAACCCAAATGCCCATCAATGATAGACTGGATAAAGAAAATGTGGCACATATATATCATGGAATACTATGTAGCTGTAAAAAAGGATGAGGTCATGTCCTTTGCAGGGACATGGATGAAGATGGAAACCATCATTCTCAGCAAACTGACACAAGAACATAAAACCAAACACTACATGTTCTCACTCATAAGTGGGTGTTGAACAATCAGAACACATCGACACATGGAAGGGAGCATCACACACCAGGGCCTGTTGGAGAATGGGGGTGCTAAGGGAGGGATTGTGGGGGTTGGGGGATTGGGGAGGGATAACATTGGGAGAAATACCTAATGTAGATGACCAGGGGATGGATGCAGCAAATGTCCACGGCATGTGTATACCTATGGAATAATTGCACACGATGTGCACATGTACTCCAGAAGTTAAAGTATAATAAAAAATAATTTTTTAAAAGATTATATTGAACAGAGATGATACACAAAAAAGAAAATTTAAAAATAAGAAAAATAATTAAAAAGGGTTTATGAATTGCCTGACAAAGAATTCAAAATAACTATTTTTAAAATGCTCAATAAACTAAGAGAACACAAATAAACAACTAATTGAAGCCAGAAAAAAATTATGCATTAACAAAATGAGAATATCAACAATGAGATAAAATCTATTTCAAAAAACAAAGCTCTGGGGCTGAAGAATAGAATAACAGAAATGCAAATTTTGGTAGAGGAGTTCAAAAGCAGACTAAATCAAACAGAAAAACATAATTAGCAGACATTAAAATGCGTCATTTAAAATTTTCAACTCAGATGGGCAAAAAGAAAACATAGTGAAGGAATGTTAAGAGCATGTAAGAGACTTATGTGACACCATCAATTGGACAAATGTACGCATATGAAATACCCACGAAAATTAAAAGGTCAGAGGAATTATTTGAAGAAAGAAGGCCAAAACTTTTCAATTTTGAGGAAACTGACACAAAATTGAAAAAAGCTAAAAAAACAAAACTCCAACTAAGATAAACCCAGGAAGACTCACACCAAGACAAATTATCATCAAAGAGTCAAAAATCACAAGTAAATAGAGACTCTTATAGGTAGCAGAAGAAAAGCTACTCACTGTGCAGAAGGGAGTTTCCATAAGACTATCACCAGCCCAGGTGCGGTGGCTCACACCTGTAATCCCAGCACTTTGGGAGGCCACAGCAGGCAGATCACGAGGTCAGGAGATCAAGAACATCCTGGCCAATATGGGAAACCCAATCTTTACTAAAATACAAAAAATTACCTGGTCATTCTGGTGGGTGCCTGTAGTTCCAGCTACTGTGTAGACTGAGGCAGGAGAATCGCTTGAACCCAGGAGGCGGACCTTGCAGTGAGCAAAGCTCACACCACTGCACTCCAACCTGGTGACAGAGCGAGACTCTGCAAAAAAAAAAAAAAAAGAAAGAAAGAAAAGGAAAAGACTACCACCCCACATTTCCCAGCAGAAACCTACAAACAGAAATACCATTTGACCCAGCAATCCCATTACTGGGTATATACCCAAAGAATTATACATCATTCTATTATAAAGATGCATGCATGTGTATGTCCATTGCAGCACTGTTTACAATATCAAAGACTTGTAACCAACACAAATGCCCATCAAGGATAGACTGGATAAAGAAAATGTGGCGCATATACACCATGGAATACTATGTAGCCATAAAAAGTATGAGTTCATGTCCTTTGCAGGGACATGGATGAAGATGGAAACCATCATTCTCAGCAAACTGACACAAGAACAGAAAATCAAATACCGCATATTCTCACTCATAAGTGGGCGTTAAACAATGAGAACACATGGACACAGGGAGGGGAACGTCACACACTGGGGCCAGTTGGGGAATGGGAGTGCTAAGGGAAGGAGAGCAGTAGATGGAAGGATTGGAGAGGGATAACATTTGGAGAAATGCCTAATGAAGGTGACAGGGGGATGGAGACAGCAAACCACAATGGCATGTGTGTACCTGTGTAGCAATCCTGCACTATCTGCATATGTACGCCAGAACTTAAAGTATAACAAAAAAAGACAAAGCAGCCAATTTTAAATTTTAGAAACAGAAACAATTTTGACACTTGATAAACCAACTTGTTTTCTTATTCATATTAACCTAAGAGGTAAGTATTATCTCATTTTCAAAGATGTGGAAAGACACTCTGGAGGTTATTTAAAATAACAAAAGTGCATATTTAGTAAGAGGCACAGCTACATTTTGAATTTTTAAAAAATATTTCATTAAAAAATGTAATACCTGCTTAGTAGAGAATATTTGAGAGAAAAAAATAAGAAAAAAAATGAATGCAAAATCCTGACTTCTAGTGCTAGCCAGATGAACATTTTCATACACTCTGTTCAGTCCTCTTGCTGTGTATATGTTTTAAAATGTGAACACAAGACATATCTAACTAGATATATTAGTATTTTAGAATTACCATCTAAAATTTATATGGGACCAATAAAACTTCTGAATAGCCAATGGAATCTTAAGGGAAAAAAACAAAGCCAAATAAATCACTTTACCCCATTTAAAACTATATTATACGGCTAATGCAAACAAAACAGCATGGCCAGTGGAACAGAATCGAGATCCTAGAAACAAAGCTGCAAACCCACAACCCATCTGATCTTAGACAAAGTTTACAAAAGCAAGAAGAGGACTTCCTATTCCGTAAATGGTGCTCATATAACTGACTAGTCGTATGCGGAAAAATATAACTGGATTCCTACCTTTCACCATACGCAAAAATTAACTGAATATAAATTAAAGATTTAAATGTAAGATAACCTGTAAAAACCCAAAAGGAAAGCCTAGGAGATACCCTTTTCAACACTGGCTTGGCAAAGAATTTGTGGCTAAGTCTCCAAAAACAATTTCAAAGCAAATTTGACAAGTGGGACCTAATTAAGCTAAAGAGCTACTGTATAGTGAAAGAAATCATCAAAAGAATAAAGATACAGTCTACAGAATGGGAGAAAATATTTGGAAATCGTGCATCCAACCTAAATCTAATATGTAGAATCTATAAGGCACTTAAAGAAATCAACAAGCCAAAAGTAATCAATTAAAAAGTGAGTAAATGGCATGAACAGGCAGTTCTCGAAAGAAGATATACAAAAAGTAAATAATCAATTAAAAAGTGAGTGACATGAACAGGCACTTCTCAAAAGAAGAGATAAAAAATGCTCAATATTACCAATAATCAGAGAAATGCATATAAAGACCACAATGAAATAGTATCTCACACAAGTCAGAATGGCAATCATTTAAAATCCAAAAATAACTGATGCTGATGAGACTGCAGAGAAAAGAGAATGCTTGTATACTTTTGTTAAGCTTGCAATTTAGTTCCATCTTTTGGAAAGGAGTTTAGAGTTACCTCAAGTAACTTAGAACCCAGTAATCCCATTACTAGATATATACCCCAAGGAAAATCAATTGTTCTACCAAAAAGACACATGAACTCATATGTTTATCACAGAGTACTACAATAGTAGAGACATGGAATCAATCTAGCTGCCCATCAACAGTTGACTTAATAAAGAAAACGTAGTACATTTACACCACGAAATACCATGCAACCATAAAAAAGAATAAAATATTCTTTTGCAACAATATGGATGCATTTGGAGGCCATTATGCTAAGCTAATTAACACAGGAACAGAAAACAAAGTACCGCATGTTCTCACTTGTAAGTGGAAACGAAACTTTGAGTGTTTGTTGTTCCCCTCTATGTATTCACGTGTTCTCATTACTTAGCTCCCACTTATAAGCAAAAACACGTTGCATTTGGCTTCCTATTCCTGCATTAGTTTGCTGAGGATCATGGTCTACAGCTCCATCTATGCCACTTCAAAGTAAATTATCTCATTCTTTTTCATGGTGACATAGTTTTCCATGGTGTATATAGACCATTGTTATAATACTGATTCCTAAAAACCATTATCAAATGAGTATTTATTCTCAGCATATTTTTATGATTAATCTAAACTTCAAAATATTCTGATTTACTATACCACCATTCTATGTACTATGCTAACTTATATTACCTTTAAATCAGTTTTCCAAAAGTCTAGACGACTTTAAGTTCCTTGAATGAAGGGACTCTGCTTTGGCATACTTACCACCATAAGTAATAGAAAACAAATACACTTTGCTTTAATTGAAAAAAATAATAAATGCTAATAACTGGAGTTTTAAGCTGACAGAATTTTACTTTTTCTTTCCAATGTTTCTGAAATTGTGTTTTATAACCTTTTAAATGACGAAAAATCAAATCCAACTGATAAGTCATTTTAGTACAGCCCACTGTAATTTAAGTAGGTTTGAATCCTAGCACTATGATTTACTTGTTTATTTAATTTGGGGCAAGTCTATTTAATCTTTCTGAGCTTTCAATTTGTCATTTGTACTGGGGATGTCTTTCTAGGAAAAAAAAAAATCTCCTTTAGGTATTAAACGAAATTAGTTATAGGAGACACCTGGCACAATTATACATACCAATCCCAAAGTTGGTGCTCAATAAACAGTAGCAAGTTTTATTTAAGAACATTGAGAGATTCAAAGGGATGATCCAAGATGGCTGAATAGGAACAGCTCTGGAGCACAGTTCCCAGCAAGAACAATGCAGAGGGTGAGTGATCACCACATTTCCAAATGAAATTTCACTGCCCACAGACCAGGAGATTCCTGGGAGGAAAAGCACCACTAGTTTCCAGCACAGCTGTTTCAGCTGGTGCCACGGGTTGGCATACAGAAACTCAATCAAATCTGGGGAGCCGTTTCAACTGATGCCTGGAACACCTGGGAGACACAGCCTCCCATTCAACTGCAAGGGAGGGGGCTGAGACAGGGAACCAGGTGATCTGGCTCGAAGGGTCCCAATCCCACAAAACAAGAAATCTGAAATGCACTGGATTGAGAGTTTTGCAACAAGCCCAGCTGGACTTGGGACTGTCCAGCTCAATGTGGGGAAGGGCATCTGCCACTACCACAAGGAAGTTCATGCAGCAGCTGGGCAGAGCCCATGGCAGCTCAGCAACGCCTCTGCTGGCAGACTGTGACTAGACTATCTCCCTGCTGGGCGGGGCATCTATGAAAAAAGGCACCAGCACATCAGGAACTTATATATAAAGCTCAACCTTCCCAGGATAGAGAACCTGGGAAAAGAGGTGGTTATGAGTTCTGCTGCAGGAGACGTAAACATACCTGCCCAGCAGTTCTGCATGGAACAATGGAACTCGCGACACAGAACTTGAGTTCCTATAAGAAACAGACTGTATCCTCAAGCAGCTCCCTGAACCCTGTATATCCAAAGAGACACCTCATAAAGGAGAGCTCAGGCTGACATCTGGTGGGTACCCTTCTGAGATGGAAATAACAGACAAAAACAGCAGCAATCCTTACTGTTCTATAGCCCCTGCAGGGGATCCCCAGGCAAGCAGGATCTGGAATGGACCTCCAGCAGTCCTGTAGCAGAGAGGCTTGACCGTTAGAAGAAAAACTAAGAAACAGAAAGAAACAGCTTCAACATCAACAAAAAGGATGTCCACTCAAAGACCCCATCTGAAAGTCAACAACTACAAAGACCAAAGCTAGATAAAGCCATGAAGATGGCAATAAACCAGTGGAAAAAGGATGAAAACACCAAAAACCCAAATGCCTCTCCTTCTCCAAGGGATCATGACTCCTCACCAGCAAAGGAACAAAGCTGGATGGAGAATGAGACTGATGAATTGACAGAAACAGGCTTCAGAAGGTGGGTAGTAACAAACTTCTCTGAGCTAAAAGAACATGTGCTAACCCAATGAAAAGAAACTAAGAACGTTGAGAAAAGGTTAGATGAAATGCTACCTAGAAGAAACAGCTTAGAGAAGAATACAAACAACTTGATGGAGCCGAAAAACACAGCACGAGAACTTCACCAAGCATACACAAGTTGCAATACCTGAACAGACTAAGCAGAAGAAAGGGTATCGGAGACTGAAGATAAATTCAATGAAATAAAACGAGAAGGCGAGATTAGAGAAAAGAGAGTGAAATGAAATGAGCAAAGCCTACAAGAAATATAAGATTACATGAAAAGACCTAATCTACATTTGATATGTGTACCTGAATGTGATGGAGAGAATGAATCCAAGCTGGAAAACACTCTTCAGGGTATTTCCAGGAGAATTTCCCCAACCTAGAAAGGCAGATCACCATTCAAGTCCAGGAAATACAGAGAACACCACAAATATATTCCTCAAGAAGAGCAACCCCAAGGCACATAATCGTCAGATACACCAGGGTTGAAATGAAGGAAAAAATGCTAAGGGCAGCTAGAAAGAAAGGTCGGGTTACCACAAAGGGAAGCCCTTCACACTCACAGCAGATCACTAGGCAGAAATTCTACAAGCCAGAAGAGAGTAGGGGCCAATATTCAACATCATTAAAGAAAAGAACTTTCAACCTAGAATTTCATATCCAGCCAAACTAAGTTTCATAAGCAAAGAAAAAATAAAATCCCTTATGGACAAACAATTGCTGAGAGATTTTGTCACCACCAGATCAGCCTTACAAGAGCTCCTGAAAGAAGAAATAAAGAAGGAAAGGAACAACCAGTACCAGCCACTCCAAAAATGTACCAAATGGTAAAGAGCAATGACACAATGAAGAAAATGCGTCAACTAATGGCCAAAACATCCAGCTGGCATCAAAATGGCAGGATCAAATTCACACAAAACAATATTAACACTAAATGTTAATGGCCTAAATAACCCACTCAAAAGACACAGCCTGGCAAATTGGATAAGAAGGCAAGACCCATCGGTGTGCTGTATCCAGGAAACCCATCTCACATGCAAGGACACACATAGGCTAAAAATAAAGGGATGGAGGAAGATTTATCAAGAAAGTGGAGAGCAAAAAAAAAAAAAAAAAAAAAGCAGGAGTTGCAATCCTACTCTCTGATAACATAGACTTTAAACTAACCAAGATCAAAACAGACAAAGAAGACCATTGCACAATGGTAAAAGGATCAATGCTACAAGAAGAGCTAATGATCCTAAATGTATATGCACTCAATGCAGGAGCAACCAGATACATAAAACAAGTTCTTAATGACCTACAAAGAGACTTAGACTCCCACATAATAATAGTGGGAGACTTTAACACTCCACTGTAAATACTAGACAGATCAAGGAGACAGAAAATTAACAAGGATACCCAGGACTTGAACTTAGATCTGGACCAAGCAGACTTAATAGACATCTACAGAACTCTCCATCTGGAATCCACAGAATATACATACTTCTCAGCACCAAATCGCACCTACTCTAACATTGACCACATAATTGGAAGTAAATCACTCCTCAGCAAATGCAAAAGAATGGAAATCATAACAAACAGTCTCTCAGACCACAGTGCAATCAAATTAGAACTCAGTATTAAGAAACTAACTCAGAACCACACAACTTCGTGGAAACTGAACAACGGGCTCCTGAATGTCGACTGGATAAACAGTGAAATGAAGGCAGAAATAAAGATGTTCTTTGAAACCAATGAGAATGAAGATGCAAAGTGCCAGAATTCTGGGACACATTTAAATCAATGTCTAGAGGGAAATTTATAGCAATAAATTCCCACATGAGAAGCAAGAAAAGATCTAAAATCAACACCCTATAGTCAAAAATTCAAAGAGCTGGAGGAGCAAGATAAAAAAAAAAAACTCAAAAGCTATCAGAAGACAAGAAATAACTAAGATCAAAGCAGAACTGAAGGATACAGAGAAAAAAAACATTTAAAAATCAATAAATCTAGGAGCTGTTTTTTTTTTAACAGATCAACAAAATAGACTACTAGCCAAATTAATAAAAAAGAAAAGGAAGAAGAATCAAATAGATGCAATAAAAAATGATAAAGGGGATATCACCACTGATTCTACAGAAATACAAACTACCATCAGAGATTACTACAAACAACTCTATGCACATAAACCAGCAAACCTGGAAGACATCGATAAATTCCTGGACACGTGCACCCACCCAAGCCTAAACCAGGAAGAAGTTTAAACCTTTAACAGACCAATAACAAGGGCTGAAGTCGAGAGAGCAATTAATAGCCTACTAACCAAAAAAGTCCAAGTCCAGATGGGTTCACAGCTAAATTTTACCACATGTACAAAGAGGAGCTGGTACCATTCCTAATGAAAATATTCAAAACAATACAAAAAGAGGGAATCCTTTCCAAATCATTTTATGAGACCAACATCATCCTGATACCAAACCCCAGCAGAGACTCAATGAGAAAAGAAAACTTCAGGCCAATATCCATGATTAACATAGATGCAAAATTCTTCAATAAAATACTGTCAAACTGATTGCAACAGCACATCAAAAAACTTATTCATCACGATCAAGTAGGTTTCTTCCCAGAGAAGCAAGGCTGGTTCAACATATGCAAGTCTATAAATATAATCCACCACATAAAAAGAACCAAAGACAAAAACCAAATGATTATCTCTATAGATATAGAGAAAGCCTTTGACAAAATTTAACAGCATTTATGCTAAAAACTCTCAATAAACTAGGTATCGAAAGAAGGTATCTCAAAACAATAAAAGCTATTTATGACAAACCTACAGCCAATATCATACTGAAAGAGCAAAATCTTGTAGCATTCCCTTTGAAATCTGGCACTGGACATGGATGCCCTCTCTCACTACTCCTATTCCATATAGTACTGGAAGTTCTAGCCAGAACAATTAGGCAAGAAATAAAAAGTGTATTCAACTAAGAAAGGAGGAAGTCAAATTGTCTCTATTTGCAGATGACATGATTGTATATTTACACGACCCTATAAGCTCAAACCAAAATCTCCTTAAACTAATAAGCAACTTGAGCAAAATCTCAGGATACAAAATCGATGTGCAGAAATCACAAGCATTCCTATACACCAACAACAGACAAACAGAGAGCCTAACCATGAGCGACCTCCCATTCACAATTGCTTCAAAGAGAATAAAATACCTAGGAATACAACTAACAAAGGATGTAAAGGACCTCTTCAAAGAGAACTACAAACTACTGCTCAAGGGAATAAGAGAGGACACAAAGAGATGGAGAAATATTTCATGCTTATGGTTAGGAAGAATCGATATCGTGAAAATGGCCATACTGCCCAAAGTAATCTATAGATTCAATGCTATCCCCATAAAGCTACCAATGACCTTCTTCACAGACCTGGAAAAAACTATCTTAAACTTCACATGGAACCAAAAGAGAGCCCGCATAGTAAGACAATTCTAAACAAAAAGAACAAAGCTGGAGGCATCACACTACCTGACTTCAAACTATATTATGAGGCTACAGTGATCAAAACAGCATGGTACTGGTACCAAAACAGAGATACAGACCAATGGAACAGAACAGAGGCCTGGTAGGCAACACCACACATCTACAACCATCTGATCTTTGACAAACCTCACAAAAACAAGCAATGGGGAAAGGATTCCCTGTTTAATAAATGCTGTTGGAAAAACTAGCTAGCCACATGCAGAAAGAAGAAACTGGACCCCTTCATGACATCTTACACTAAAATTAACTCCAGATGGATTAAGGACTTAAACATAAGACCTAACACCATAAAAATCCTAGAAGAAAATCTAGGCAAAACCATTCAGGATATAGGCATAGGCAAGGACTTCATGACTAAAACACCAAAAGCATTAGCAACAAAAGCCAAAATAGACAAATGGGATCTAATTAAACTCCAGAGCTTCTGTACAGCAAAAGAAACAATCATTAGAGTGAAAAAGCAACCAACAGAATGGGAAAAATTTTTGCAATCTACCCATCTGACAAAGGGCTAATATCCAGAATCTACAAAGAACTAAAACAGATTTACAAGAAAAAAACAAATAAACCCATTCAAAACTGGGAAAAGGATATGAACAGACACTTTTCAAAAGAAGACATATATGAGGCCAGCAAACATATGAAAAAATGCTCATCATCACTGATTATTAGAGAAATGCAAATCAAAACCACATTGAGATAACACCTCATGCCAGTTAGAATGGCGATCATTAAAAAAATCTGGAGACAACACATCCTGGAGAGGATGTGGAGAAATAGGAACACTTTTACACTGTTAGTGGGAGTGTGAATTAGTTCAACTATTATGGAAGACAATGTGGCAATTCCTCAAGGACCTAGAAATAGAAATTCCATTTGACCCAGCAATCCCATTACTGGTTATATAGCCAAAGGATTATAAATCATTCTATTATAGGGATACATGCACATGTATGTTCATTGTGGCACTGTTTACAATAGCAAAGGTCTGGAATCAACCCCAATGCCCAACCATGATAGACTGGACAAGGAAAATGTGACACATATACAACATGGAATACTATGCAGTCATAAAAAGCAATGAGTTTGTTTCCTTCGTAAGGACATGGATGGATCTGGAAACCATCATTCACAGCAAACTGACACAAGAACAGAAAATGAAATACCACATATCACTCATATGCAGATGTGAACAATGAGAACACATGGACACAAAGAGAGGAGCATCACACACTGGTATCTGTTGGAGGGGACAGAGAAAGGACGGCGGTGGGGTGGAGAGGTTGGGGAGGGATAACATGGGGAGAAATGCCAGATATAGGTGATGAGGGGATGGAGGCAGCAAACCACATTGCCATGTATATACCTATGCAACAATTCTGCATGATCTGCACATGTCCCCCAGAACCTAAAGTGCAATATAAAAAATGAATTTTATTGATACACAGTATGACATGATAACCTCTGGAAACATGCTTAGTGAAAGAAATCAGTCACAAAAAGCCACATATTGTATTATTTCATATGTATGAGATGTCCAGAATAGGCAAATTCATATTTCCTACAAACAGGAAGTAGTTAGTTGTTGCTGAGAGCTGGAGAGAGGAATGAGGAACAACTGTTAATGAGTGTGAAGTTTTTGAAGGGAATGATAAAAATGATCTAAAATTAATAGTGGTGATAGTTGCAAACAGAAAATATACTAAAAATCACTCAATTGTATACACTTTAAGTGGGTAAATTGCACAGCATGTGAATTCTCAATAAAGCTGTTTAAAAATTTTAAAAAAAGAACATTGAGAAATATATAATAATCATCCTTATAAGAAAGATAAAACTGCTAGGAAGAAAATTTCTGCATTTTTCTGAATTACAGAAGTAGAAGCACCCTTCTACTTTCATAATTTTATATTAACATTACCTGGAGAAGGCTTGTGTCCAAATATACCATTGAAGAAAGCAGGCATTCGAATGCTACCACCAATATCAGAGCCCACACCAATCACTGAGCAGGCAGCTGCCAGTGTGCAGCCCTCACCACCTACAGGAAACACAAAATACTTGTAAATAAATCATCTAATATACTATTTGCATGGAATATCTTTTTCCATCTTTACACTTTAAAACTTGTTGTGTCTTTAGATCCAAAGTGAGTCTTTTGTTCACAGCATACATTTAAATAATAATTTTAATCCATTCTACTCATCTATATTATTTGAGAATACTAAGCCATTTACATTTTAAAGCAATTACTGATAAGTTCTGCTCTGAGGATTTCTTACTTGGGTCTGTGTGTGTGTCTGCTTTCTCTTAATTCTCCCACATAGAAAAGAGCTCTTATTTTTTTATCAACTTTTAAGTTTTGGGGTACATGTGCAGGATGTGCAGGTTTGCTACATGGGCATACGTGTGCCGTGGTGGTTGGCAGCACAGATCAACACATCACCTAGGTATTAAGCCCAGCACCCATTAGCAATTGTTCCTGATGCTCTCCTTTCCCTAACATCCCCCAATAGGCCCAAGTGTGTGTTGTTCCCCACAATGTGTCTATGTGTTCTATTATTCAGCTCCCACTTATAAGTGAGAACATGCTGTGTTTGGTATTCTATACCTGCATTAGTTTACTGAGAATAATGGCTTCCAGCTACATCCATGTCCCTGCAAAGGACATGATCTCGCTCCTTTTCATAGCTGTTTAGTATTCCATGGTATATATGTACCACATTTTCTTTATTCAGTCTATCATTGATGGGCATTTGGTTGATTCCAAGTCTTTTCTATTGTGAATAGTGTTGCAATGAACACATGTATGCATGTATCTTTATAATAAAATGTTTTATATTCCTTTGGGTATATACCCAGTTTAATGGTTAATATTGAGTGTCAACTTGATTAAATTGAAGAATGCAATGTATTGTTCCCGAGTGTGTCTGTGAGAGTGTTGCAAAGGAGATTAACATTTGAGTCAGTGGACTGGAGAGGCAGACCCATCCCCAATCACGACAGACACCATCTAATCAGCATAGCTAGAATAAAGCAGGTAGAAGAAGTTGGAAAGAGCAAACCTTCTGCATCTTCCAGCATTCATCTTTCCTCTATGCTGAATACTCCCTGTCTTCAAACATCAAACTCCAAGTTCTTCAGCTTTTGGATGCTTGGACTCACACAAGTAGTTGGCCAGGAGCTCTCGAGCCTTTGGCCACAGACTGAAGGCTGCATTGTCAGCTTTCATACTTTTGAGGTTTTGGGACTCAGACTGGCTTACTTGCTCCTCAGCTTGCAGAAGGCCTATTGTGGGACTTCACTTCATCATTCTGTGAGCCAATACTCTTCAATATACTCCCATTGATGTATAAATCTATCTTATTAGTTCTGTTCCTCTAGAGAACCCTGACTAATACACCCAGTGATGGGATTGCTGGGTAAAATGGTATTTCCGCTCCTAGATTTTTGAGCAATTGCTACTGTATTTCCCAAAGGCTGAATTAATTTACATTCCCACCAACTGTGTAAAAGCATTCCTTTTTCTCTGCAAGCTAGCTAGAATCTGTTGTTCCTTGATTTTTTAATAGTTGCCATCCTTACTGGTGTGAGATGGTATCTCGTTGTTTTGATGTGCATTTCTCTAATGATCAATGATGTTTTTTAAAATATGTTTGTTGGCTGCATGAGTGTTATAAGAAGTCTTTGGTCATGTCCTTTGCCCATTTTTTAATGTTTGTTTTTGTTTCTGTTTTTGTTTTTTCTTTTCTTGTAAATTTGTTTAAGTTCCTTGTAGACTGGATATTAGACCTTAGTCAGATGAATAGATTGCAAAAATTATCTCCTATTCTGTAGGTTGTCTGTTCACTCTGATGATAGTTTCTTTTGCTGTGCAGAGCCTCGTTAGTTAACTAGATTCCAGTGGTCAATCTGCTTTTGTTGAAATTGCTTTTGGTGTTTCCATCATGAAATCTTTGCCCATTCCTGTGTCTTGAATGGTGTTACCTAGACTTTCTTCTAAAGTTTTTATAGTTTTGTGTTTTACATTTAAGTCTTTAATCCATATTCAGTCAATTCTTGTACAAGGTGTAAAGAAAGGGTCCAGTTTCCATTTTCTGCATATGGCTAGCTAGTTCTCCCAGCACCATTTATTAAATGGAGAACACATTCCCTACTGCTTGTTTTTTTTAGGTTTGTAGAAGATCAGATGATTATAGTTGTGCAGTTTTATTTCTGAGTTGTCTATTATGCTCCATTGGTCTATGTGTCTCTTTTGGTACCACTACTATGCTATTTTGGTTACTGTAGCCTTGTAGTATAGTTTGAAGTTGGGCACCATGATGTCACCAGCTTTGTCATTTTTGCTTAGGATTTTCTTGGCTATTTGGGCTCTTTTTTGTTTCTGTATAAATTTTGAAATTTTTTTTTTCTAATTGTCTGTAGAATGCCAATGGTAGCTTAATCAGAATAGCATTGAATCTATATATTACTCTGGGCAGTATGGCCATTTTCGTGATAATGGTTCTTTCTATCCATGAGCATGAAATTTTTTTCCATTTGTTTGTGTCCTATCTGATTTACTTGGGCATTAGTTTGTAGTTCTCCTTGAAGAAGTTCTTCACTTTCCTTGTTAGCTCTATTCTTAGGTGTTGTATTCTCTTTGTAGCAATTGTGATTGGGAGTTCATTCATGATTTGTCTCTATTTGTGTGTTGCTGGTGTATAGAAATGGTAGCAATTCTTTCACATTGATTTTGTAGTCTAAGAGGTTGCTGAAGTTGTCTATCACTTTAAGTAGCTTTTGGGCTGTGACGATGAGGATTTGTAGATATATGATTGTGTAATCTGCAAGCAAAGGTAATTTGACTTTCTCTCTTCCTATTTAAATATGCTTTATTTCTTTTGCTTGCCTAATTTCCCAGCCAGAACATCAAATACTATATTGTATAAGAGTGGTGAGAGAGGGCATCCTTGTCTTCTGCCAGTTTTCAACGGGAATGCTTTTGCCCATTCCAGCTTTTGCCTATTCAGTGATATTGACTGCGAGTTTGTCATATATAGATGTTATTATTTAGAGGTATGTTCCTTCAATAAGTAGTTTATTGAAAGTTTTTAATATAAAGAGATGTTGAATTTCAGTAAAGGCCTTTTCTGCATGTATTGAAATAATCATGTGTTTTATTATTTTTAGATCTGTTCAAGCAACAAATGATATTTATTGATTTGCATATGTTGAAACAAACTTGTATCCTAGGGATGAAACTAACTTGTTTGTGGTGGATAAGCTATTTGATGTGCTGCTAAATTCTATTTGCCAGTATTTTATTGAGGATTTTTGCATCGATGTTCATCAAGGATATTGGTCTAAAGTTTTCTATTTTTATTATTTCTCTGCCAGGTTTTCTTATCTGGATGATGCTAGCCTCATAAAATGAGTTAGAAAAAAAATTCCCTCCTTTTCAAATTTCTGGAATAATTTCAGCAGAAATGGAACCAACTCCTCTTTGCACCTGAGGTAGAATTCAGCTGTAAATCCATCTGGTCCTAGGCTTTTTTTTTTTTTTTTTTTTTTGTAGGCTATTTATTACTGCCTCAATTTTAGAATTCATTCTTGTTCTCTTTAGAGATTCAATTATTTCTTGGTTCAGTCTTATGAGGGTGTATAAATCCAGAAATTTTTTCCATTTCTTCTAAATTTTCTAGTTTTGTCCATAAAGGTGTATGAAGTGATCTCTGATAGTTGTTTGTATTTCTGTGGGGTCAGTGGTAATAATCCCTTTATCATTTCTGATTTTGTCTATTTAATTCTTCTCTCTTTTCTTTTTTAGTCTAGCTAGCAATCTTTTTTTCTTTTTTTCTTTTTTCAGAAAAACAGTTCCTGGATTCATTAATTTTTTGAAGAACTTTTCGTGTCTCTATCTCCTTCAGTTCTGCTCTAATCTTGGTTATTTCTTGTTTTTTCCTAGCTTTGGGGTTTGTTTGCTCTTACATCTATGCTACTTTTAGTAGTGATGTTAGATTGTCGAGTTAAGATCTTTTTAGCTTTTTGATGTGGGCATTTAGTGCCATAAATTTCCAACTCAACAGTGCTTTAGTCATGGCCCAGAGATTCTGGTACATTGTGTGTTTGTTCTCATTAGTTTCAAAGAGCTTCTTGATTTCTGTGTTAATTATTTATCCAGAAGTCATTAAGAAGCAGGTTGTTCGATTTCCATGTAGTTGTGTGGTGTGGGGTGACTTTCTTTATCTTGAGTTTTAATTTGATGGCGCTGTGATCTGAGAGACTGTTTTTTATATATGATTGAAGTTTCTTTGCATTTAATGAGGAATTCTTTTTTTTTTTTTTTTTTTTGGACACTCATGCTCCGTTGCCTGCCTGGAGTGCAGTGGCATAATCTTGGATCACTTCAACCTCCACCTCCTGGGTTCAAGCCCTTCTCCTGTCTCAGCTTCACAACTAGCTGAGACTACAGGCACATGCCATAATGTCCAGCTAATTTTTGTATTTTTCATAGAGATGGGGTTTCACCATGTTGGCCAGGATGGTCTCGATCTCTTGGCCTCATGATCTGCCCATCTCGGCCTCCCAAAGTGCTAAGATTACAGGCATGAGTGACCATGCCGAGCCAAGGGATGTTTTCCCTCAAATTATGTGATAAATTTTAGAGGTACGTGCCATGTGATGATGAGAAGAATGTGTTTTCTATTGTTTGGGGTGGAAAGTTCTGAAGATATCTATCAGGTCCACTTGATCCAGAGCTAAGTTCAGGTCCTGAATATCTTTGTTAATATTCTGTCTCAATGATCTGTCTAATATTTTCAGTGGGGTGTTAAGTTCTCCCACTACTTTTGTGTGGGAGGCTAAGTCTCTGGTTTTAACTGACTATATTGTATGTTTCCATTTATTCTCCTCTGTTGTTAAAGAATACTTTTTTTACTTTAATATTTGCCCTTGAGTTTGCAATATACCTTTAGAACTAACTCAAGTCTCCTTCAAGTGACATTCTGCCACCTCCCAAGTAGTGTGATTATCTTATAAAAGAACATTCCCAATTCCTTTATTCCATCCCATCTAACATTGTCATTCATTTCAACTTTTTTTTTACATGAATTCAAGTTTTTGGCCTTTATTATTTTTCTTCTCTCTGAAGAATGTATTTTAACATTTCTTGGTCTATTGCTGTACTGGCAACAGATTCCCTCAATATTTCTTTGTCTCAGAGCATCTTTATTTCTTTTTCACTTTAGAAGAATAGCTCTGCTAGATAGTTTTAAGTTAATGATTACATCAATGGTTTAAATATTTGACTCCTATCTTTTTTGTTTTGTTTTGTTTTGTTTTGTTTGAGACAGAATCTCCCTCTGACACCCAGACTGGAGTGCAGTGACGTGATCTCAGTTCACTGCAACCTCTGCCTCTTGAATTCAAGTGATTCTCCTGCCCCAGCCTCCCAAGTAGCTTGGTATTACAGGTGCCTGCTGCCACTACCGGCTAATTTTTGTATTTTTAGTAGAGACGGGGTTTCACCATGTTGGCCAGACTGGTCTCAAGCTCCGAACCACAAGTGACCCACCTGCCTTGGCCCCCCAGAGTGGACCCCCATCTCTTATTGTTTGCATGGTTTCTGAAGAAATGACCAATATAATTCTATCTTTGCTCTTGTATAGATAATGTATGTTTTTTCTTCTTTATTTTTTTCTTTCTCTTTAGTCTTCTAAGAATGAAATAGTATGCTAGGTGTAGATTTTTTTTCAAATATTTATTCTGTTGTTTCTTAAAATATCTTTCTTCTCTTCCTGCTGTTCAAATTATATATGTGTATTCTATGAATTTGTGCTCCACAGTTATTAGATAGTCTGTTCTGTCTTTTTCATTATTTTTCTTCCTTTTTACATTTCAGTTTCGGAAGTTCCTGTTGACAGATCTTCCACATCACTGAAGCTTTCCTATTTTGTATACAATATATTGATGAGCACATCAAAGATGTTCATTTATTTTGTTTTTTATTTCTAGCATTTCTTTTTGATTCTTGAAGTTCTCATCTGTCTTCTTATATTACAGATCTTTGCTTGCATGTTCAACATTTTTTCCATTATAGCCCTTACCATATTAACCACAAATGGTTTCAATTCTCAGTCTGATAATCTCAATATCTCTGCCATATTTGAATCTAATCTTGATGTTTGCTTTGTCTTTTCAAACTGTGAATTTTGTCTTTTAGTATGCCTTATAATTGTTTTGTTGAAAGCTAAACATGATGTACTGAGATAAAAGAACTTAAGGTATTTGGCTTTTAAGGTGAGGTTTTATGTTTACCTGGCTAGGGATTAGTCTGTGTTTACTGTCTCCTGTAGCCATAGATGTCAGGTGCAATATTTTCAACTGGTGCCATTGTTTTCACCTCCCTTGTTGTCTTTGGGTTTCCCTAGAGGCTTCTTAAATAACATCTATGATGTACAGTTCTTCCAGTTTATTTAGAACCCCCATTATACAAAATCCCTATTTGTGTAGTGGATTGGTATGAAGGCAAAGAGAGGAAGTATTTTATAGTCATATGATTAGGTCTCACTCATTTAGTTAGCGTGTTCCCCTGCACTGTGACCCTAACATGTGCTTCCCAATTTTATTCTTCTTTGACCCCTTCAGTAAGACAGAAAGCCTAGAGAGGACTGGAGTTGTATATTTCCTTTCCTCTAGGTCAAGTCCATTAGTTTTTTGTAAAACTTCACTCAGTTAGGTTCTGATAAAATAGTTTCTCTGAGGACATTCCTTATTAAAAGAAGAGTATGCTTTGAAAATCGTATTTTAAAATGGCTACTTTTTCTTTCCTCCCCATGCAAGAAGCAAGAGAATATTTCTCTCCAATCTTCACGTGGGAACACAATAGGGCTCCTGTGGGTAAAACTTTTGAAATTGTGTGGGGCCCCTAAGACTCACCCACCATCATAAATTTTGACTCTCAAACTTTTTCACACTGAACCTCCAGCAATTCATCAATTATAGCTTAGGATTTTATCTCTGTGCTGGTTCCTCTAAAATTTTCTGCTCCAAGGCTTCTGTTCTACCAAGTTTTGATTCTCTGTATCTGTCTGTCTTTTCACTCAGTTTTGTGGAAAACCACTGTTTTCCCATTACCTCATCATATTGATAAATCTAAAAGTGGTTGTTAATTTTCAGTTTGTTCCACTTTTGTTCTTATTGTGTGAATTGGAGTAAAAACTTCTAAACTCCGTATATGCTAGACCAGAAACCTGAAGTCACACAAATTTTTTATCATCACAGTAACCTTATAAGTCTGATTTCTTTAATTTAAAATGTGGACATTTTACAAGCAAAGGAAACTGACCTCCCGAGCACCTACTTTATGTTATCAAGGTCACGTAGTAAAAGAAGTGTCAAATGTCTATGTAGCTTTAGCACCCAGAAGCTTAAACATATTTTGCTAACCCACATAAGCATTCATTCAGGTTTAATAAAAGCTTTGTTAATTCTAGTCTCTATACACTTTCTTTCTAGTCTCTATAGACTTTACTATGTTTCCCATCTACGTCACTTGTGGCTTATTCTCAATTACCTCTGCTGGCTACTTCTCCTGTATATATCTTCAAAATATCAGGGTTGACCAAGGCTCTTACATGACCCCCACTTCTTCTCCATCAACACACACATATACTGCGATTTTGTGTCCATTCTTATAGGTTATAGATGCTATACTGTGTCATGTTAATTAGTACAATTCATAATTATTATTGTTAGCACAGATGTTGATGTCCTACTAAAATGTCCAACTCACCAGAACTTCCACCTACAGTATGCTGTAAATCATATGGGTTGTTGGATCGGCCATAGATCTTGTTACTGGATTCATACCACATACACAACTCACTACAGTTAGTTATGCCAAGGGGGATGGCACCAGCTTCCTTCAGTAATGCTACCACAGTGGCATCTGTTTTGGAAATGGCATCACGACGGTTCATGAGTCCAGAAGAATTGGGCATTCCTAAAAGGATCACAGAAAAGAATGTTTAAAAATTATTAAATAAAATAACATTTTCCTCTAGATGTAACCAGAAGGAACATCTCTCACAAAAAGTTGGGGCATTGGGAAGACTGGCACACTCCTAGAAGATCTTCAGAGAGAAGGCATTGAGGGTGGATGGAGGGAAGACACAGATGCTGGGCTGAATGGGGAGAAAGTTAGGAACAATGCACAGGGCTGCTGTTCACTGGGACTTGTTCCTCACTCCCAAAAACACCTGGGGAAAAGGTAAATTGAACAGTCAAGGAGCAACCCACTTTCACCATGGGCCTCTAGAATCATAGCAGGAAAAACACCCTTGACCACCATGGACACTTGGATTAGCAGGGAGAGCTGCTCAGAGACGTGGTAGGGACAGAACTCAAGCTGGAGCAGAATCTGGAAGACTTGATGCCAGAACATCTGGATGAACACAGCAAAGGTTGCTCATGCCCCTGGCTCGGCTGGCTCCCACAGGATACTATAGGCCGAGGAGAAGTGTCAGACCTGAACTCTGCAGGGCCATTTTGCCTATGAGACAGGGTCAGTCCAATCTGAGCATCCCACATTCTGCTGGCTTCTCCCAGGGCCCCAGCTGGCCATGCCTGCTTGCAGTGCAGCCCCTAGGTACCTCCTGGAGATCTGCATCATAGTTCCTGTGCTGTTAGACAGGATATGACCTGCAGAGTTCTGGAACAGAGCTGCCCCAGCAGACAATCCCAGCTAGCTTATACCTTTCCACTAGGGCAGCCTCCCCTGTGCCACTTTGCCAACGTGCACTCACCCATGATGATATCCAACATTGCTTTACTGGTGCTAGTTTGTGTGGGTGGACCTTATCTTTCCTTCTCTACCAGCACACATAATTGTGTGAACCCTTCCATGCCACTACAATTATGTGTGCTACCCCTTCCCCCTGCTGTGCAACAAATGTATCAGATCATTGGAAGCAGAAAGCATGCCAGTGCTGCCCCCACCAGTGCCCCCTTTCTGTGCTGAAACAGCTGCCAGCAGAAACTAGGCATGGAAAAAGTGGACCAACTCACACCCCAAGCAGCCACTGTCATCTGCAGGAACATGCACAGAGGGCCTACACAAACCTGTGCCAATCAGAGCACCCCACCCTCATGATAACACCACCACCAGTGTGAATGTATGCACAGTTGCTACCAGGAAGCCCTATACCCCCAGTCGTGCTGTTAATGCAACTAATTGCTGCAAACACCTGCATGATGGCCAGCCACTGCTGTGAATGACCACAAAAGACAATGCTGTCAATACTGGCAATTGCTGTGAATGCCCACACAAAGGCCAGCACCCTGGCATCTGCTAGAACCCTGCTGCAGCTGACCAACATAAACGCATACATACTGCAGTGGTAGTTGCAACTGGAACATAACAATAAGGGCAGATACTGATGCCACTTACCTATGAAGTGCTTTGACTGGCACCATCCATTGAATTATTGTGACCAGTGGTCTGGCAGCACCTTGGTCTTTCTAGTGGTCCAGGATCACCTCAGCCCTCCCAGAAGGTTCCCTAACCTTTAGAAGCCAGGGAAGAAAGAGGGATCTGAAACCAGTCCCCCAGAATTAGAGCATTGCAATCCAGGAGTACTGAGTTGAGCCTTAGCATTCCAGAAATGTAGCCAGTCAACTGAACCCACGTTATGCCACAATCAAATCACCCAAGGTTATCAAATAGAATAAAAGGAAAAAAAAACTCATTTGAAAAGCAGCAACTTTAAATATTAAATAAACAACAGTCCCACAAAAATAAGAAAGAATCAGCACAAGAACTCTGACAATTCAAAAAGCCAGAATGTCTTCTTTTCTCCAAACAACCACACTACTTCTCAAGCAAGGGTTCTTAACCAGGTGGAGATGGCTGAAATTACAAAAATATAATTCAGAATATACATGGGAAGATCACTGAGATCCAGGAAAATGTTAAAACCCAATCTAAGGAAGCTAGGAGTAACATTAAAAAGATAGAGGAGCTAAAAGGCAAAATAGTCAGTATAGAAAAGAATACAACTAACCTGATAGAGCAGAAAAACACACTACAAAATGAAATCACAAGTGTTAGCAACAGAACACCCAAGCTGAGAAATACATATTGAAGCTTGAAGAATGGCTTTCTAAAATAAAAAAAATTCAAACAAAAATAAAAAAGACTTTTAAAAAAATAAACAAAACCTCCATAAATTATGAGCTAACATAAAGGTACCAAATCTAGGACTTGTTGACATTCCAAAAAAGATAGGAAGAAAGAAGGCAAATTAGAAAACATATTTAAGGATATCACCAATGAGAAAGTTCTCCAACCTAGCTGGAGAGGCCAATATTCAAATTCAGAAAATGCTGAGGACCCACACAAAATGCTTTGTGAGGTCATACCCCCATGGCACATAACTATCAGATTCTCTGCAGTTGAAATGAAAGAAAAAAGTGTTAAAGGCTAGAGAGAAAAGGCAGGTCACTGAGAAAAGGCCCAACAAACTAACAACAGACCTCTCAGCACAAATCCTACATGCCAGAAGAGATTGGGAACCTGTATCTAACAATCCTTAAAAACAAAAATATGTAACCCAGAGTTTTACATTCAACCAAACTAAGCTTCATAAACAAAAGAGAAATAAAGTCTTTTTCAGGAAAGCAAATTCTAAGAAAATTTGTTGCCACTAGATGTGTCTTAAAAGAGCTCCTGGAAGAAGCACTAAATACAGAAATAAGAGGTAATTACAGACCACTACAAAAACACACTTAACTACACAAGTTATACTAAAAAGCCTTAAAGCAAACCAGGCTGCATAACAACCAAGTAACAAAATGATAACAGCAGCAAGTCCCAACATATCAGTACTAACGTTGAATGTAAACAGGCTAAATGCCCAATTAAAAGGCACAGAGTGGCAAGCCAGATAAAGAAGAAAGACTCATTGGTATGTTGTCTTCAACAAACCAATATCACATGCAATGACACCCATAGGCTCAAAATTTCAAAATGGGAGAAAAATCTACCAAGCAGATGGAAACCAGAAAATAAGCAGAGGTTGCAATTTGAATTTTTTATTATACTTTAAGTTCTGAGATACACATACAGAAGGTCAACGTTTGTTACATAGGTATGCATGAGCCATGGCAGTTTGCTGCACACATCAACCCATCATCTACATTAGGTATTTCTCCTAATACTATTCCTTCCCTAGCTCCCCACCCCACAACAGGCCCTGGTGTGTGATGTTCCCCCACCCCCCATGTAAATGTGTTCTCATTGCTCAATTTCCACCTATGAGTGAGAACATGTGGTGTTTCTTTACCTGTCCTTGTATTAGTTTGCTGAGAATGATGGCTTCCAGCTTCATCCATGTCCATGTGAAGGACATTAACTCATTTTTTGTGGCTGCATAATATTCAATGGTGTATATGTGCCACATTTTCTTTATTCAGTCTATCATTGATGGACATTAGGGTTGGTTCCAAGTCTTTGCTATTGTGAACAGTGCTGCAATAAACATACGTGTGCATGTGTCTTTATAGTGAATGGTTTATAATCCTTTGGGCATATACCCAGTAGTGGGATTGCTGTGTCAAATTGTATTGTGGTTCTAGATCCTTGAGGAATTGACACACTGACTTTCACAATGGATGAACTAAATTACACTCCCACAAGCTGTGTATAACCGTTCATATTTCTCGACATCCTCTCCAGCCTCTGTTGTTTCCTGACATTTTAATGACTGCCATTCTAACTGGCATGAGCTGATAGCTCATTGTGGATTTGATTTCCATTTCTCTAATAACCACGTGATGATGAGCTTTTTTCTTTTTTTTTTTTTTTTTCAACATGAGATAATTATTTAATGACACAGGAAAATATCATGTTATGAAACAAGCTGGTTACAAGCAGAATGTAGATGACTTCATTTTTGATAAAAAAATTAAAAAGCACAAACATGCATATAAAAATTAGATTAAGTACAAAATATCAATAGCATTTACTTCTGCTCAGTAATTAAATATTCTTCCCTTTGTTTTTGTCTTTTAAAAAACACTATTTCTGGGGGAGGGGGGAAGGAAAACATGATCCTGGAGAGAGTTATTAAACACCAGGAAATAGGAATCCAAGAAGCCAATCCAGGAGCCCAGCAGTCAAGGTTGGAAGCCTAGGACAGGTCCGACCAGGCTGATGACAGCCAAGCCCAGAAATAGAAGATTGTTCTTTTCTTTTCCTACTGGAATGTTCTTTACCAAACAGTTTCCTCTACATTAGATGTTAGCACTTCTTACATTTAATGGGATCCTATGATTAACTGGCACAACAGCCAAATGATGCTAGCAAGACAAGATGAGCTTTTTGTCATATGCCTGCTGTCCACATAAATATCTTCTTTTGAGAAATGTCTGTTCATATCCTTCACCCACTTTGTGATAGAGTTGTTTGTTTTTTTCATGTAAATATTTAAAGTTCTTTATGGATTCTGCACATTAGCCTTTTGTCAGATGGACAGGTGGCAAAAATTTTCTCCCATTCGGTAGCTTCCCTGTACACTCTGATGATAGTTTCTTTTGATGCACAGAAGCTCCTTATATTAATTAGATTCCATTTGTCAATTTTGGCTTTTGTTGCCATTGCTTTTGGTGTTTTAGCCATGAAGTCTTTGCCCATGCCTATGTCCTAAATGTCATTGCCTAGGTTTTCTTCCAGGGATTTTATGGTCTTAGGTCTTACATTTAAATATTTAATCCATCTTGAGTTAATTTGTTTATAAGGTATAGGGAAAAGGTCCAGTTTGGTTTTCTGCATATGGCTAACCAGTTTTCTCAAAATCGTTTATTAAATAAGGAATCTTTTCCCCATTGCTTGTTTTTGTCAGATTCATCAAAAATCATATGGTTGCAGATGTGGGACATTCTTTCTGAGGCCTCTGTTCTGTTCCATTGGTCTATATCTCTGTTTTGGTACCAGTACCATGCTGTTTTGATTACTGTAACCTTGTAGTATAGTTTGAAGTTAAGTAGCATGATGCCTCCAGTGTTGTTCTTTTTACTTAGGATTGTCTATGCTATTCAGGATCTTTTCTGGTGCATATGAAATGTAAAGTAGTTTTTTTTTTTTTTCTAATTCTGTGAAGAAAGTCAAAGGTAACTTGATGGGAATCGCATTGAATATATAAATTACTTTGGGCAGTCTGACTATTTTCACAATATCGATTCTTCCTATCCACAAGCATGGAATGCTTTTCCATTTTGTTGTTTCCTCTTTTATTTTCTTGAGCAGTGGTTTGTAATTCTGCTTGAAGACGTCATTCACATCCCTTGTTAGTTGTATTCCTAGGTATTTTATTCTCTTTGTAGCAGTTGTGAATGGGAGTTTGCTCATGATTTGGCTCTCTGTCGATTATTGGTGTATAGAAATGCTTGTGATTTTTGCACATTGATTTTCTATCCTAAAACATTGCTGAAGTTGTTTATCAGCTTAAGGATATTTTGAGCTGAGACAATGGGGTTTTTTAAGTACACAATCATTTCACCTGCAAACAGAGACAATTTGACTTCCTCTTTTCCAATGTGAATACCCTTTATTTGTTTATCTTGCCTGATTGCCCTGGCCAGAAGTTCCAATACTATGTTGAATAGAAGTGGTGAGAGAGGGCATTTTTGTCTTGTGCCAGTTTCAAAAGGAATGCTTCCAGTTTTTTCCCATTCAGAACGATATTGGCTATGGGTTTGCATAAATAGCTCTTATTATTTTGAGTTACGTTTCATCAATACTTAGTTTATAGAGAGTTTTTAGCATGAAGCTGTGTTGCTGTGTTGAATATTATCTAAGGACTTTTCTCCATCTATTAAGATAAACGTGGTTTTTGTCATTGGTTCTGTTTATGTGATGGTTTAGGTTTACTGATTTGCATATATTGAACCAGTCTTGCATGCCAGGGATGAAGCTGATTTGATTATGGAAGATAAGCTTTTTGATGTGCTGCTGAATTTAGTTTGCCAGTGTTCAATTGAAGATTTTCACATCAATGTTCATCAGGGATATTGACCCAAAATGTGCTTTTGTGTGTGTGTCTCTGACAGGTTTGGTACCTGGATAATGCTAGTATCATAAAATGAGTAAGGGTAGAGTCCTTTTTCTTCTATTGTCTGGAATTGTTGTAGAAGGAATGGTACCATCTCCTTTTTGTACTTATGGTAGAACTCAGCTCTGAATTTGTCTGGTCTTGGGCTTTACATGGTTGGCAGGCTATTAATTACTTCCTCAGTTTCAGAAATTGTTTGATCTATTCAAAGATTAGACTTCTTCCTGGTTTAGTCTTGGAAGAATGCATGTGACCAGGAATTTATTCATTTCTTCTAGATTCTCCTGTTTATTTGCATAGAGGTGTTTATAGTATTATCTGATGGTAGTTTGTATTTCTGTGGGATTAATGCTGATATCCCCTTTAAATTTATTTTTGTAACTATTTGATTATTATCTCTTTTCTTCTTTATTAGTCTGGCTAGCGATCTATTTATTTTGTTAATCTTTTCAGGAAACAAGCTCCTGGATATATTGATTTTTCTATATACTTCAAGTTATGAGGTATATGGGTAGACTGTGCAGGATGGATACATAGGTATACACATGACATGGTGGTTTCCTGCATCCATCCCTCTGTCATCTACATTAGGCATTTCTCCTAATGTTTTCATTCCCCAAATCCACCACCCCCTGCTATCCCTCCCCTAGCTCCCTGACACCCCAACAGACCTCAGATTGTGATACTTCCCTCCCTGTTTCCATGTGTTCTCATTGTTAAAAACCGCCTATGAGTGAGAACACGTGGTGCTTTGTTTTCTGTTCTTGTGTCAGTTTGCTGAGAATGATGGTTTCCAGGTTCATCGATGTACCTACAAAGGACACAAACTGCTTTTTGTGGCTGCATAGTATTCCATGGTGTATATGTGCCACATTTCCTTTGTCCAATCTATCATCACTGGCTATTGGGGTTGGTTCCAGGTCTTTGCTATTGTAAACAGTGCCACAATGAACATACATGTGCATGTTTCTTAATAATAGAATGATTTATAATCCTTTGGGTATATACCCAGTAATAGGATTGCTGGGTCAAATGGAATTTCTATTTCTAGGACCTTGAGGAATTGCCACACTGTCTTCCACAATGGTTGAACTAATTTACACTCCCACCAACAGTGTAAAAGTGTTCCTAGATCTCCACAACCTCTTCAGCATCTGTTGTCTCCAGATGTTTGAATGACCACCATTCTAACTGGCATGAGATGCTATCAAAAAGAGGTTTTGATTTGCATTTCTCTAATGACCAGTGATGATGAGCATTTTTTCATATGTTTGTTTGCCTCATATATTTCTTCTTTCAAAAAGTGTCTGTTCAAATCCTTTGCCCACTTTTGGATGGGTTTGTTTCTTTTTTCCTTGTAAATCTGTTTTAGTTCTTTGTAGATTCTGGATATTAGCCCTTTGTCAGATGGGTAGATTGCAAAAATTTTTTCCCATTCTGTTGATTGCTGGTTCACTCTAATGATTGTTTCTTTTGCTGTGCAGAAGCTCTGGAGTTTAATTAGGTCCCATTTGTCTATTTTGGCTTTTGTTGCCAATGCTTTTGCTGTTTTAGTCATGAAGTCCTTGTCTATGCCTATGTCCTGAATGGTTTTGCCTAGGTTATATTCTAGGGTTTTTATGGTGATATGTCTTATGTTTAAATCTTTAATGTATCTGGAGTTAACTTTAGTTTAAGCTGTCAGAGGGATATAGTTTCTGCTTTCTGCAAACTGAGAGCCAGTTTTGCCAACACCATTTATTAAACAGGGAATACTTTCCCCATTGCTTGTTTTTGTGAGGTTTGTCAAAGATCAGATGGTTGTAGATGTGTGGCACTGCCTCTAAGGCCTCTGTTATGTTCCATCAGTCTATATCTCTGCTTTGGTACCAGTACGATGCTGTTTTGATTATGGTAGCCTTGTAGTATAGTTTGAAGACAGGTAGTGTGATGCTTCCCGCTTTGTCCTTTTTGCTTAGAGTTGACTTGGCTATGCGGGCTCTCTTTTGGTTCCATATGAAGATTAAGGTGGTTTTTTCCAGTTCTATGAAGAAAGTCATTGGTAGCTTGATGGGGATAGTATTGAATCTCTAAATTACTTTGGGCAGTATGGCCATTTTCACGATATTGATTATTCCTAACCATGGACATAGAATGTTTCTCCATCTGTTTGTATCCTCTCTTAATTCTTTGAAAAGTGGCTTGTAGTTCTCCTTGAAGAGGTCCTTTACATTATTTGTTAGTTGTATTCCTAGGTATTTTATTCTCTTTGTAACAATTCTGAATGGCAGTTCATTCATAATTTGGCTCTATGTCTGTTATTGGTATATAGGAAAGCTTGCAAGTTTTGCACATCGATGTTGTATCCTGAGACTTTACTGATGTTGCTTATCAGTTTCAGGAAATTTTGGGCTGAGACGATGGGGTCTTCTAAATATACAATCATATCGTCTGCAAATAGAGATAATTTGATTTCCTCCTTTCCTATTTGAATACCCTTTATTTCTTTTTCTTGCCTGACTGCTCTGGCTAGAACTTCCAATACTATATTGAATAGGAGTGGTGAGAGAGGGCATCCTTTTCTAGTGCCAGTTTTCAAAAGTAATGCTTCCAGTTTTTGCCCATTCATTATAATGTTGTCTGTGGGTTTGTAATAAATAGCTTTTATTATTTTGAGATATGTTCTGTCAATACCTAGTTTATTCTGAGTTCTTAGCATAAAGGGCTGTTGAATTTTGTCAAAGGCCTTCTCTGCATCAATTGAGATAATCATGTGGTTTTTGTCTTTGGTTCTGTTTATGTAGTGGATTACGTTTATAGACTTGCGTATGTTGGACAAGCCTTGCATCCCTGGGATGAAGCCCGCTTGATCATGATGCATAAGCCTTTTGACATGCTGTTGCAATTGGTTTGCATGTATTTTATTGAAGATTTTTGCATCTATGTTCATCATGGCTATTGGTCTGAAGTTTTCTTTTCTTGTTGAGTCTCTGCAGGGTTTTGGTATCAGGATGATGTTGGTCTCATAAAATGATTTGGGAGTGAGGGATCCAAGATGGCCTATTAGAAGCAGCTCAGGATTACAGCTCCCAGTGAAAGTGCAGAGGGTGAGTGGACACAGCATTTCCAGACGGAATTTTATTGTCCACAGGCCAGAAGATTTCCAGGTGGAGAAGCCCCACAGGTCACTAGCGGGGTTGGTTTGGCCGGCGCCGCTGTTTTGGCTGGCACCGCTGTTTTGCTGGTGCTGGGGTGCATTGGTTCTCCGTATAAAATACACGGGTCTTGGCACCATTTTAGCTGGTGATTGGAGCTCCAGGAAGGCAGACTTGCCCATTCATCTGATTAAAAATGGGACTGAAACAGGGAGCCAGGCCAGGAGATTCCCAGGCAAAAAAGTGCCACGAATCTAAGCACCGCTGTTTCAGCTGGCACAATGGGTCGCCACAAGGGAAATCACACAGATCCTGGTGACTTTTCAACAGGCAACTGGAACACCTGGGAGAGAGTCGACCATTCAACTAAAAAAAAAAGCTCTGAGCAGGGACCCAGGTGACCAGGCTTGGCTGGTCCCACCCCCACAAAAAAACAGCAATTGTAAATGCTCTGGGCTGAGAGTTTCACAGCAAGCACAGCTGAACCCAGAAAGGTCCAGCTCTGTGAAGAAGGGACATCTGACATTAATTACCGAGGCACTTCACCACTACAGAGGTAGTCTGCCATTGCTAAGGCAGCCCACCATTGCCTAGGCAGTCCGCCATTAGAGGTGAGCCACCATTGTCGAGGCAGTTCTAACTACACCCATATCAACAGGACTGCAGGGAAGTTCACACGGCAGCTGGGTGGAGCCCACAGCAGCTCAGCAAAGCCTCTGCAGGCAGTGACTAGGCTGCCTCCTCACTGCACAGGGCATACCTGAAAAAAAGGCAGCATCACAAGGGAAACTCATAAATAAAGCCCTAACTCCCCAGGACAGAGCACCTGGGGAAAAAAAAGGGGGTTTATGAGTTCTGCTGCAGCAGATTTAAACGTACATGCCCAGCAGCTCTAAATGAACAACGGAGCTCACATCTCAGCACTCGAGCTGCTATAAAGGACAAACTGTCTCCTCAAGCAGCTGCCTGACCCCCGTATATCCAAAGAATCACCTCATAAAGGAGAGATCAGACTAAAATTTGGCGGGTATCCTTCTGGGAAAAAGAGAGCAGAAGAAGGAACTGGCACCACCCCTTACTGCTCTGCAGCCAGAGCAGGTGATCCCCAGGCAAGCAGGGCCTGGAGTGGACCTCAGCAGTCCTACAGCAGAGGGGCCAGACTGTTAGAAGGAAAACTAAGAAACAGAAAGAAATAACTTCATCATCAACAAACTGGACGTCCACACAGAGACACGATCTAAAAGTCAACAACTACAAAGATGACAGGTGGATAAATCCACAAAGATGGGAAGAAACCAGCGCAAAAAGAATGAAAACATCTGAAACCAGAAGGTCTCTCCTCCTACAAGGGATCACAACTCCTCACCAGCAAGGGAACAAGGCTGGATAGAGAATGAGTGTGATGAATTAACACAATCGGGCTTCAAAAGGTGGGTAATAAGAAACTTCTGAGAGCTAAAAGAAAATGTTCGAACCAAATGCAAAGAAACTAATAACCTGGAAAAAAGGTTTGACAAAATGCTAATGAGAATAGACAACTTAGAGAGGAATATAAGTGAATTTATGGAGCTGAAAAACACAACACGAGAACTTCACGAAGCATACACAAGTTTCAACAGATGAATTGACCAAGCAGAATAAAGGATATCAGAGGTCGAAGACCAACTCAATGAAATAAAAAGAGAAGGCCAGAATAGACAAAAAAGGGTAAAAAAGAATGAACAAAGTCTCCAAGAAATATGGGACTATGTGAAAAGACCTATTCTACGTTTTATAGGTGTACCTAATTGTGACGGAGAGAATGAATCCAAGCTGGAAAATACTCTTCAGGATATTATTCAGGAAAACTTCCCCAACCTAGCAAGGCAGGCCAATATTAAACTCCAGTAAATACAGAGAACACCACAAAGATATTCCTCAAGAAGAGCAACCCCAAGGCACATAATCATTAGATTCACCAGGGTTGAAATGAAGGAGAAAATGCTAAGGGCAGCCAGAGAGAAAGGTCGGTCTACCCACAAAGTGAAGACCATCAGACTCATAGCAGATCTCTCAGCAGAAACCGTACAAGCCAGAAGAGAGTGGGGGCCAACATTCAACATCCTTAAGGAAAAGAACCTTCAACCCAGAATTTCATATCCAGCCAAACTGAGCTTCAAAAGCGAAGGAAAAATAAAATCCTTTGTAACCAAGAAAGAACTCAGAGATTTCATCACCATCAGGCCTGCTTTACAAGAGCTCCTGAAAGAGGCACTAATCATTGAAAGGAGCAATCAGTACCAGCCACTCCAAAAACATACCAAATGGTAAAGAGCATCAACACAATGAAGAACCCGCATCGACTAACGGGCAAAACAGTCAGATAGCATCAAAATGGCAGTATCAAATTCATATATAGCAATATTAACCCTAAATGTAAATGGGCTAAATGCCCCAATCAAAAGACACAGACAGGCAAATTGGATAAAAAGCCAAAACCCATCACTGTGCTGTATCCAGGAAACCCATCTCACATGCAAGGATACACAAAGGCTCAAAATAAAGGGATGGAGGAAGATTTACCAAGCAAATGGAGAGCAAAAAAAAAAAAAGCAGGAGTTGCAATTCTCTTCTCTGATAAAATAGATTTTAAACCAACAAAGATCAAAAGAGACAAAGACGGACATTACATAATGGTAAAAGGATCAATGCAACAAGAAGAGGTAACGATCCTAAATATATATGCACCCAATAAAGGAGCACCCAGATACATAAGGCAAGTTCTTAATGACTTACAAAGAGACTTAGACTCCCACACAATAATAGTGGGAGAATTTAACACCCCATTGTCAATATTAGACAGATAAACCACACAGAAAATTAACAAGGATATCCAGGACTGGAACTCAGACCTGGACCAAGCAAACCTAATACACATTTACAGAACTCTCCACTCCAAATCCACAGAATATACATTCTTCTCAGCACCACATCACACCTACTCTAAAACTGACCACATAATTGGAAGTAAATCACTCCTCAGCAAATGCAAAAGAACGGAAATCAAAACAAACAGTCTCTCAGACCACAGTGCAATCAAATTAGAACTCAGAACTCAGAAACTAACGCAGAACCACACAACTTCATGGAAACGGAACAACTGGTTCTTGAATGTTGACTGGATAAACAATGAAATGAAGGCAGAAAGAAAGATGTTCTTCAAAACCAACAAGAACAAAGACACAACATACCAGAATGTCTGGGACACATTTAAAGCAGTCTCTAGAGAAAAATATATAGCAATAAATGCCCACATGAGAAGTAAAGAGAGATCAAAAATTGACACCCTATCTTCAAAATTGAAAGAGCTAGAGGAGCAAGATCAAAAAAAACTCAAAACCTAGCAGAAGACGAGAAATAACTAAGATCAGAGCAGAACTGAAGGAGATAGAGACACAAAAATCCCTTCAAAAAATCAATAAATACAGGAGCTGGTTTTTAGAAAACATCAATAAAATAGACCACTAGCCAGATCAATACAAAAGAAAAGAGAGAATAATCAAATAGTTGCAATAAAAAATGATAAATGAGATATCACCACAGATTCCACAGAAATTCAAACCATCATCAGAGAGTATTATAAACAACTCCATGCACATAAACTAGAAAACCTGGAAGAAATGGATCAATTCCTGGACACTTTCCTCCTCCCAAGCCTAAACCAGGAAGAAGTCGAAACCCTGAATAGACCAATAACAAGGTCTGAAGTCGAGGCAGCAATTAAGAGCCTACCACCCAAAAAAAGCCCAGGCCCAGATAGATTCACAGCCGAATTCTACCAGACTTACAAAGAGGAACTGGTACCATTCCTACTGAAACTATTCCAAATAATCCAAAAAGAGGGAATCCTTCCCAAATCACTTTATGAGACCAAAATCATCCTGATACCAAAACCTGGCAGAGACTCAACAAGGAAAGAAAACTACAGGTCAATATCCATGATGACCATAGATGCAAAAATCTTCAATAAAATACAGGCAAGTCGATTGCAACAGCACATCAAAAAGCTTAACCATCATGATCAAGTAGGATGCATCCTGGGGATGCAAGGCTGCTTCAACATATGCAAGTCAATAAACGTAGTCCATCACAAAAAAACCCTCAATAAACTAGGTATTGATGAAACATATCTCAAAATAATAAAAGCTATTTATGACAAACCAACAGCCAATATCATAGAGAATGGGCAAAAACTGGAAGCATTCCCTTTGAAATCTGGCACTAGACAAGGATGCCCTCTCTCACCACTCCTATTCAATATATTACTGGAAGTTCTAGCCAGAGCAATCAAACAAGAAAAGGAAATAAAGGGTATTCAAATAGGAAAGGAGGAAGTCAAATTGTCTCAATTTGCAGACGACATGATTGTATATCTGGAAGACCCCATCGTCTCAGCCCAAAATCTCCTGAAACTGATAAGCAACTTCAGCAAAGTCTCAGGATACAAAATCAATGTGCAAAAATCACAAGCATTCCTATACACCAATAACAGACTTAAAGAAAGCCACATCAAGAACGAACTGCCATTCACAATTGCTACAAAGAGAATACAATACCTAAGAATACAACTAACAAGGAACATAAAGGACCTCTTCAAGGAGAACTACAAACCTCTGCTCAACGAAATAAGAGAGGATACAAACAGATGGAGAAATATTCCATGTTCATGGTTAGGAAGAATCAATATTGTGAAAGTGTCCATACTGCCAAAAGTAATTTACAGATTCAACGTTATCCCCATCAATCTACCAATGACCTTCTTCACAGAACTGGAAAAAAACACCTTAAACTTTATATGGAACCAAAAGAGAGCCCACATAGCCAAGTCAATTCTAAGCAAAATGAACAAAGCAGGAGACATCACACTACCAGACTTCAAACTACACTACAAGGCTACAGTAATCAAAACAGCATGGTACTGGTACCAAAACAGAGATATAGACGAATGGAACAGAACAGAGGACTCAGGGGCAATACAACATATCTACAACCATCCGATGTTTGACAAACCTGACAAAAACAAGCAAGAGGGAAGGGATTTCCTGTTTAAGAAATGGTGTTGGGAAAACTGGCTAGCCATGTGCAGAAAGCAGAAACTGTACCTCTTCCTGACACCTTACACTAAAATTAACTCTGGATGGATTAAAGACATAAACATAAGACCTAACACCATAAAAACCCTAGAAGAAACCCTAGGCAAAACCATTCAGGACATAGGCGTAGGCAAAGACTTCATGACCAAAACACCAAAAGCATTGGCAATAAAAGCCGAAATACACAAATAGGACCTAATCAAACTCCACAGCTTCTGCAAGGCAAAAGACACAGTTATTAGAGTGAATCAGCAACCAACAGAATGGGAAAAAATTTTTGCAATCTACCCATCTGACAAAGGGCTGATATCCAGAATTTACAAGAACTAAAACAGATTTACAAGAGAAAAACAAACAAGCCCATTCAAAAGTGGGTGAAGGATATGAACAGACACTTTACATAAGAAGACATACATGAGGCCAACAAGCATATGAAAAATGCTCATCATCACTGGTCATTAGAGAAATGCAAATCAAAACTACATTGGGATACCATCTCACGCCAGTTAGAATGGCGATCATTAAAAAATCTGGAGACAACAGATGCTGGAGAGGATGTGGAGAAATAGGAACATTTTTATACCATTGGTGGGAGTGTAAATTAGTTCAACCATTGTGGAAGACAGTGTGGTGATTCTTCAAGGACGTAGACAGAGAAGTTCCATTTGACCCAGCAATCCCATTACTGGGTATATATCCAAAGGATTATAAATACTTCTACTATAAGGACACATGCACACGAATGTTCATTGCAGCACAGTTTACAATAGCAAAGACCTGGAACCAACCCAAATGCCCATCGATGATAGACTGGATAGGGAAAATGTGGCACATATACACCGTGGAATATTATGCAGCCATCAAAAACGATGAGTTCATGATCTTTGTAGGGACATGGATGAACCTGGAAACCATCATTCTCAGCAAACTGACACAAGAACAGAAAATCAAACACCACATGTTCTCACTCATAGGTGGGTGTTGATCAATGAGAACACATGGACACAGAGAGGGGAGCATCACACACTGGGGTCTGTTGGGGGGAAATAAGGGAGGGACAGCATGGGGTGGGGAGTTGGGGAGAGATAGTATGGGGAGAAATGCCAGATATAGGTGAAGGGAAGGAAGGAAGCAAATCACACTGTCATGTGTATACCTATGCAACAATCTTGCATGTTCTTCACACTTACCCCAAAACCTAAAATCCAATAAAAAGATGATTTGGGAAGGATTCCCTCTTCTTGGATTGTTTGGAATAGTTTCAGAAGGAATGGTACCAGCTCCTCTTTGTAAGTCTCTAGAATTCGGCTGTGAACCCATCTGGACCTGGGCTTTTTTTGGTGGGTAGGATATTAATTGTTGCCTCAACTTCAGCCCTTGTTATTGGTCTATTTGGGGTTTCGACTTCTTCCTGGTTTAGGCTTGGGAGGGTGCAAGTGTCCCAGAATTTATTCCATTCTTCCAGGTTTCCTGGTTTATGTGCATAGTGTTGTTTGTAGCAATCTCTGATGGTGGCTTATATTTCTGTGGAATCTGTGGTGATATTCCCTTTATCATGTTTTATTGCATCTATTTGATTATTTTCTCTTTTCTTTTTTTATTAATCTGGTTATTGGTCTGTCTGTTATGTTGATCTTTTTAAAAAACCAGATCCTGGATTTATTGATTTTTTGAAGGGTTTTTTGTGTGTCTATCTCCTTCAGTTCTGCTCTGATCTTAGTTATTTCTTGTCTTCTGCTAGGTTTTGAGTTTCCTTGATCTTGCTCCTCTAGCTCTTTTAATTTTGATGATAGGGTGTCAAGTTTAGATCTTTCCTTTCTTCTCATGTGTGCATTTATTGCTATATATTTTCCTCTAGACACTGCTTTAAATGTGTCCCAGAGATTCTAGTATGTTGTGTCTTCTTTCTTGTTGGTTTCAAAGAACATCTTTCTTTCTGCCTTCATTTCATTGTTTATCCAGTCAACATTCAAGAGCCAGTTGTTCAGTTTCCATGAAGTTGTGTGGTTCTGAGTTAGTTTCTGAATTCTGAGTTCTAATTCGATTGCACTGTGGTCCGAGAGACTGTTTGTTATGATTTCCGTTCTTTTGCATTTGCTGAGGAGTTCTGTAAATGTCTATTAGGTTTGCTTGGTCCAGGTCTGAGTTCAAGTCCTGGATATCCTTGTTAATTTTCTGTCTCATTGATCTGTCTAATATTGAGATTGGAGTGTTAAAGTCTCCCACTAGTGTTCTGTGGGAGTCTAAGTCTCTTTGTAAGTCATTAAGAACTTACTTTATGTATCTGGGTGCTCCTTTATTGGTTGTGTATATATTTAGGATCATTAACTCTTCTTTTTTTCATTGATCCTTTTACCATTATGTAATGTCCTTCCTTGTCTCTTTTGATTTTTGTTGGTTTAAATTCTATTTTATCTGAGACTAAGATTGTAACTTCTGCTTTTTTTTCTCTCTCTCCATTTGCTTGGTAAATCTTCCTCCATTTATTTATTTTGAGCCTATATATATCGCTGCATGTGAGATGTGTTTCCTGGATACAGTGCACCGATGGGTTTTGGCTTTTTATCCAATTTGCCAGTCTGTGTCTTTTGATTGGGATATTTAGCCCATTTACATGTAGAATTTGTATTGTTATGTGTGAATTTGATTCTGCCATTTTGATGTTAGCTGGTTGTTTTGCCTGTTAGTTGATGCAGTTTCTTCATTGTGTCACTGCCCTTTACCATTTCATACATTTTTGGAGTGGCTGGTACTGGTTGTTCCTTTCTGTTTAGTGCTTCTTTCAGGAGCTCTTGTAAAGCAGCCCTGGTGGTGATGAAATCTCTGAGTAATTGATTGTTCATAAAGGATTTTATTTCTCCTTCGCTTATGAAACTTAGTTTGGATGGAAATGAAACCCTAAGTTGAAAGTTTTTTCTTTAAGGATGTTGAATATTGGCCCTCACTCTCTTCTGGCTTGTAGGGCTTCTGCTGAGAGATCCGCTATGAGTCTGATGGGCTTTCCTTTGTGGGTGACCCGACCTTTCTCTCTGGCTGCCCTTAGCATTTTTTCCTTCATTTCATCACTGGTCAATCTCACGATTATGTATCTTGGGGTTGGTCTTCTTGAGGAATATCTTTGTGGTGTTCTCCGTATTTCCTGAACTTGAACGTTGGCCTGGCTTGCTAGGTTGGGAAAGTTCTCCTGGATAATATCCTGAAGAGTGTTTCTCAGCTTGGATTCATTCTCTCCATCACATTCAGGTACACCTATCAAACATAGATTAGGCCTTTTCACATAATTCCATATTTCTTAGAGGCTTTGTTCATTTCTTTTGACCCTTTTTTCTATAATCTTGCCTTCTCATTTTATTTCATTGATTTGACCTTTGACCTCTGATATCCTTTCTTCTGCTTGGTCAATTTGGCTGTTGAAACTTGTGTATGCTTCACGAAGTTCTCGTGTTGTGTTTTTCAGCACCATCAATTCATTTATATTCCTCTCTAAGCTGTTTCTTCTCATTAGCATTTCGTCAAACCTTTTTTTCAGGTTCTTAGATTCTTTGCATTGTGTTAGAACATGTTCTTTTAGCTCAGAGAAGTTTCTTATTACCCACCTTCTGACAGAAGTTTTGGTCAATTCATCAGACTCATTCTCCATCCAGTCTTGTTCCCTTTGTCGTGAGGAATTGTGATCCCATGGAGGAGGAGAGGCACTCTGGTTTGGGGTATTTTCATTCTTTTTGCGCTGGTTTCTTCCCATCTTTGTGGATTTATATACCTGTGTTCTTTGTATTTGGTGACTTTCAGGTGGGGTCTCTGAGTGGACACCCTGTTTGTTGCTGATGATGTTATTTCTTTCTGTTTCTTGGTTTTCCTTCTAACAGTCAGGCCTCTCTGCTGTAGGACTGTTGGAGGTTCACTCCAGATCCTGCTTGCCTGGGCCTCAACTGCAGTGGCTGCAGAACAGTAAGGGTTGCTGCCAGTTTCTTCTTCTGCCATGTTTGTCCTAGAAGGATACCTGCCAGATATCAGTCTGAGCTCTCCTTCATGAGTTGACTCTAGATATACAGGGGTCGGGGAGCTGCTCGAGGAGACAGTCTGTCCTTTATAGGAGCTCGAGTGCTGAGCTGTGAACTCTGGTGTTCCATTCAGAGCTGCTGGGCAGGTACGTTCAAGTCTGCTGCAGCAGAACTCATAACAGCCTTTTATTTCCAGGTGCTCTCTCCCTGGAAGGTGGGGCTTTATTTATAAGTTTCCTTCATGCTGTTGCCTTTTTTCAGGGATGCCCCACCCAGTGAGGAGGCAGCCTATTCACATACCAGCAGACATGTTACTGAGCTGCTGTGGGCTCCACCCAGCTGCTGTGCGAACTTCCCTGCAGTCCTGTTTATAGGGGTCTAGTTAGAACTGCCTTGGCAATGGCAGTCTACTTCAGTAGTGGTGGACTGCCTCGGTAATGGTGGACACCCCTCCCCCGCAAAGCTGGACCATCCCAGGTTCAGCTGTGCTTGCTTTGAAACTCTCAATCCAGAGCGTTTCATTTTGCTGGTCTTTGTGGTGGTGGGACTGGTCGTGCCTGATCACCTGGCTCCCTGCCTCAGACCTCTTTTCTTTAGTTGAATGGGCGATTCTGTTTCCCAGGCTTTCCAGTCACCTGTTGAAACAGTGCCCGGATTGTGCTGGGGGCTCATGGTGCTTTTTCACCTGGGAATCTCCTGGCCTGGCTCCCTTTTTCATTCCCCTTTTTTCAAGTTGAAGAGGCCACTCTGTCTCCCAGGTGTTCCAATTGCCAGTTGAAAAGATGCCCAGATTTGTGTGAGATTTTGGGCAGAGACCCACTGAGCCAGCTGAAACAGCCACACTGGAGACTCGTGGCACTTTTTCACCCGGGAATCTCCTTGGCTGGCTCCCTATTTCAGTCCCCTTTTTATCAGTTGAACGGGTGACTCTGTCTCCCAGGTGCTCCTCTGAACAACTGAAATGGCACCCAGACCCGTGTGAGTTTCTTTTGTGTGTAGAGACCTGCCGTGCTGGCTGAAACAGCCAGATTGGAGACCCATGGTGCTCCTCCGCCTGAGAATCTTCTAGTCTGTGGGCAATAAAAATCCGTCTGAAAATGCAGCGACCACTCACCCTCTGTGCTCTTGCTGGGAGCTGCAATCCAGAGCTGCTCCTACTCAACCATCTTGGATTGAGGCTCTTTTTTTTTTTTTTTGACGGAATTTTGCTCTTGTTGCTCGGGCTGGAGTGCAATGGTGCAATCTTGGCTCACCGCAACCTCTGCCTCCCAGGTTCAAGTGATTCTCCTGCCTCAGCCTCCTGACTAGGTGGGATTACAGGTATGAACCAAAATGCCCAGCTAATTTTTATATTTTAGTAAAGATGGAATTTCTCCATTTGGGTCAGACTGGTCTCGAACTCCCGACCTCAGGTGATCTACCTGCCTCGGCCTCCCAAAGTGCTGGGATTAAAGGTGTAAGCCACCACATCTGGCCAGTTCCTCTTTTCTTTGACACTTCCTTTCCAGTTTTTGAAAATAAAGCAGGAAATAATCTTCCCTGAAGATATTTGATAAAAACTCCCCCCCGCAAAAAAAACAACAGAAAGAAAAAAAAGTGTTTCCATTTCATTGATAAAAATTTACTGCATCAAGCCTGTAATCCCAGCACTTTGGGAGGCCGAGGTGGGTGGATCATGAGGTCAAGATATCAAGACCATCCTGGTGGTGAAACCCCGTCTCTACTAATACAAAAAATAGCTAGGCATGGTGGCGCGTGCCTGTAATCCCAGCTACTCAGGAGGCTGAGGCAGGAGAATTGCCTAAACCCAGGAGGCGGAGGTTGCGGTGAGCCGAGATCACGCCATTGCACTCCAGCCTGGGTAACGAGCGAAACTCCATCTCAAAAAAAAAAAAATTTAATGCAGTTTGGTACCTGAGTCTAGTTTAGCTGGCTAATGAGCTGATTGATGTGTTCACTCCAATAGCCAGGTGTGCCCATCTCCTTGAGGAAGCCCACTCTATCTTTGGTAGCATGAAGGGCCACTGAGAGGTGAAAGGGGCACAAGAACTGTGAGATCTCCTGGAAATGCTTCCCTGGGAAGGCAATTTCATGAATGAGGTCTTCCAAGCAAATGAACCCAAACTTCCCCAGGTGCTCCTCAATCACTGTTGTCTGTCAGAGGGATGGTGTTAATTGTTGACTTTGCCTTGTCCACACTTCAAAATGAGTTCCTGGACAGAATTCAGATTTGTAAATCCCTAGATCACATAAGGTTCCATTTTATGCAGCATTTTTAGGTTCTGGGGGATGTCTTTTAAAAAGACACCGCGAAAATTTTTCTTTAGGTGAAGTCTTGCAATAGTTCTCTGAACCAGTAAACTCAAAACATGAATCCTTTTGATGTATACAACAGAGGCCAAGGAATGCTTATCTGGCAAATCCAAGGCAAGATGTTTCACTTCTAGATGGTTGAGATGCACCTTGTCATGTTTCTGCCGCCAGGAATTGTGTAGGAATGACTCCAGTCACTTAAATCTGAGCCTTTTTCCTTTTCTCCTCTCCTTCTTTGCCAGAAGTGCTTGCTTTGCCTGAGTGGCTTTGAGGGCTGAATAAGCCTGCCTGTTTTTCAGGAGATTTTCTGGAAACAAAGGGATTTTCTTTGCTTTTGCTCCACCATCTTTCTAGTGTTGCAGCTACTGATTTATGCCTTAATTTCAATGTTTAGCTAGGAGTTTTTCATAAGAAAGTTGTTTAATTTCCATGTATTTGTGTAGTTTTCAGAGATATTGATATAGATTTCTATTTTTATTTCACTCTGGTCCAAGAGTGTGTTTGGTAAGATTTAATATTTTAATTTATTGAGACTTGAAGTATGACTGACCATGTAGTGTATGTTCCATGTACAGATTAGTTGAATGTATATTCCATGGTTGTTGGGTGGGGTATTTTGTAGCTGTCTATTAAGTGCAATTGGTCAACTGTTGAAGTGAAGCCCTGAATTTCTTTGTTAGTTTCCTGCTTCAATAATCTGTCTAACACTGTCAGCTGGGTTTTGAAACCTCCTAATATTATTGTGTAGCTGTCTAAGAATTTTCTTATGTTATGAGGATTTTTTTTCTGTGAATCTGAGTGCTCCAATGTTGGATGCAGACATGTTTAAGATGGGTCAGTCTCCTTGTTGAATTAAAACCTTTATCATTTTATAATGCCCTTCTTTGTCTTTCCTCATTGTTGCTGGTTTAAAAATCTATTTTATGTGATAAAAAGAATAGAAAATCCTGCTCTTTTTTGTTTTTTGTTTACATGATAGATCTTTCTACATCCTTTCACTTTGAGCCTGTGAATGTCATTACATGTGAGATGGGCCTCTCAGAGACCACATATGGTTGGGTCTTGTTTTTTCATCCAGCCTAACATTCTTTTTTTTTTTTAGACAGAGTCTCATTCTGTCATCCAGGCTGGAGTGCAATGGTGCAATCTCAGCTCACTGCAACCCCCACCTCCCAGGTTCAAGCAATTCTCCTGCCTCAGCCTCCTGAGTAGCTGAGATTTCAGACACACACCACCACATCCAGCTAATTTTTGTGTTTTGTCTTTGTCATTTTAGTAGAGATGGGGTTTCACCATGTTGGTCAGGCTGTTCTCAAACTCCTGACCTCGTGATCCACCTGCCTTGGCCTCCAAAGGAGCTGGGATTACAAGCATGAGCCACCATGCCTGGCCAACACTCTGCCTTTTAATTGGGAAATTCAGCTCATTTATATTCAATATTAGTACTGATACATGTGATTTTATTCAAGTCATGCTATTAGCTGTTTGCTATACAGACTTGATTGCATAGTTGTTTTATAGTGCATGAAAGCTATGAGCTTGAGTGTTTCTGTGACAGCTGGTGTCATTCTTTTGAATCCATGTTTAACACTTCCTTAAGGTTGGTCTAGTTAAAAAATGTTCTCTCAGAATTTTCTTTTCTGAGAAGAATTTTATTTCTCCTTCATTTATGAAGCTCATTTGTGAGGATATGAAATTCTTGGTTGGAATTTCTTGTCTTTAAGGATGCTGAAAATAGACCACCAATATCTTCTGGTTAGTATGTTTTCTGCTGTGAGTTCTACTGCTTGCCTGATGGAGTTCTCTCTGTATGTGACTTAACCCTTCTCTCTAGCTGCCTTTAAGAGTGTGTGTGTGTGTGTGTGTGTGTGTGTGTGTGTGTGTGTGTGTGTGTTTGCATTGAACTTGGTGAATCTGATTACTATGTTCCTTGGGAATGGTCATCTTATATAGTATGTGACCACCATTATCTGTACCACTTTGATTTGCATGTCAACCTCTTCACCAAGATTGGTGTCAACCTCTTCACCTCAAATATATTTTCCAAGTTTATTATTCTCTTTCCTTCTCTCTCGAGAATGCTGACAAGTCATAGGTTTGGTTTCCTTACAGCATTCCATATTTCTTGGAGGTTTCATTCATTTTTCTAATTTCTTTTTTCTTTATTTTTTGTGTGATTGAGGTGATTTGAAAAAACAGTATTCAAGTTCTGAGATTCTTTACTCAATTTGGTCTATTCTGCTGCTAATACTTCCAATTGTATTATGAAATTCTCACAGTGAATTTCTAAGTTCTAGAAGATCTGTTTGGTTGTTTCCTAAAAGGCTCATTTTGTCTCTCATCTCTTGGGTCATTTCACTGAATTCTTTGGATTCCTTGAATTGGATTACAACTTTCTCCTGAATCTCAATAAGTTTCATTGACACACAGATCCTGAAGTCTATGTCATCTCAGTCATTTCAGACTCGTTAAAAACCATTTCGCGGGAGCTACTGGACTTGTTTTGAGGTCAACAGGGACACTCTGGCTTTTTATATTTCTAGAGTACTTGCACCGATTTATTCTAAGCTCCAAAGATTGGTATTTCTGTAACTGTGGTGTAAGTTTAGTATAGTTAGTTGGCTATGTTTGTGGATCCTTTCAGAAGGCCAGTGATGTTTATAGAACCTTTATGTGTGTTTGAATTCTTGCACTTGGTTTCACAAGTGTACATATTAGTAGGACGATTGATTGGTGTTGTAGTTAGGGCTGCAATCCAGTAGATGAAGCATAAGAGTAATGGCTGGTAGCTAGGCTAATACCAAGTTGTGCAATTCTTTTGTATGTCCTTTAGTATGTGGGCATGCCCTTGAATTGGGAGAACAGAAAGAGACAGCACTCCCCTCACCAGATCTGCTCCTAAAATTTGGAAGAGCCCCTCTGAACAGTGGTGCTGCACTGGCATTTCTTTTGTTAGCTGTTCTGTACCACCAGCCCTCTCAGGAAGAGGCTGAAGCAGAGAGATATGCCACACTCTATGGACCCACCCTGTGGAGGGAGGCATGCCCATCTCACCTGGCCCAGGAACCTGTGCATCTCTCCCTCTCAGTGTTCTAGGAGTGGGAGCTCCTCCCCTGCTTCAGTACTGTCCACAGATCTCTGTTCCTTGCTCTCTAGTACCATACTGCAGCCCTGGGTGCACCTAGCTGTCCCTTAGCTGGGGTTCAGTTCTGGCTATGCTAGGGGATCCAGTATGCTCCAGGCTAGCCAGGAAAGTACTCAGGTGCATCAATACACTGAGGTTGGGTGACAGGGGCTGTTATGTGCAACTGCTCCTACAAAGCAGTTAGGCATGGATGCTGGGAGGGGCTGGCAGGCAGGAAAGCTTGCAGGGCCAATGCACCTCAGTCCCATGGGGAAGCTGGTCCTGATCTCTCCTGGCTCAGAGGTCACTCCAGTCAGCACATCCTTGGAGGAATGGGAAGACCTGGGGATTGGTGCCTATGGGTGCTCTCAGCTAAAGCTTCCCAGAGAACCAAAAGCTTCCAGGCTCCAAACCCTCTGAAGGTCCGTCTCTGCCTGCTCTCCGTCAGATCTTCCTGCCAGCTCATACACCCAGAGGGGACAAGGGTTGTCCTATAGCTAGGATCCCAGAGGTTCCCAGTGAACATGAGGCCGCGGTTCCCTCACTAACCCCTTTCCCAGGAGCCATTTAAGACCAGGCTTCAGTTATTGATTTTCATCTTTCTTTTCAAATATACTTGCTGAAAGCCATACATTTCCCTTTAAGTGCTAATATATCTACATCCCGTAAGTTTTGTTACATTATCATAATTTTTCTTTCAGTTCAAAAGTTTCCTTGTGATTTATTTCTTTGACCCACGGGTTTTTTTTGTTTTTTTTTTGAGACGGAGTTTTGCTCTTGTTACCCAGGCTGGAGTGCAATGGCACGATCTCGGCTCACCGCAACCTCCGCCTCCTGGGTTCAGGCAATTCTCCTGCCTCAGCCTCCTGAGTAGCTGGGATTATAGGCATGCGCCACCACGCCCAGCTAATTTTTTGTATTAGTAGAGACGGGGTTTCACCATGTTGACCAGGATGGTCTCGATCTCTTGACCTCGTGATCCACTCGCCTCAGCCTCCCAAAGTGCTGGGATTACAGGCTTGAGCCACCGCGCCCAGCCGACCCACGGGTTATTTTAAAGTATGTCATTTACTTTCCAAATACTTCAGATTTTCATTTACTGTTGACACTAGCAAAATGTTACAAAATAAGAACTGTTTGAAAGAGAAAGCACAGGTATTTATCAGAATCCAAGTTTGGCTTTAGCCAAACTACTTTAAAGACATAAGCCTCAATTTTCTTATCTGAAAAATAAGATCAATAATACTATTCTTATAAGTTGGCTGTGAGGATTAATAAGTACTGATCATAGTGCCCCCATATGCCATACAGAGCTAACAGAGAATGGCCATTATTATTTCTTTTTCCAATGGAACTTGCTGAATAGTTTCTCTCATTTTAAAACTGAAGAAGCAGCATGAGTTAGTCCTTCACCTTTATAACATTCTTTTTAGTTTATAATTTTAGAAAACGTAACCACTTGTGAGTTAAACTCATGTGGCCAAAAATAAGAGAACAGTACCTTGTAGCTGGAAAGCTTCCTTGACTGTGAAAGGAACTCCAAGGAAGGGGCATTTCTTTTCCAGGGTGGTTTCATCTTCCTGCATCTCTGCAAGCTTTTGATCTACAGCATGAGCCTCCTTCATTGCCTCCTCAAATCTAAGAAGAAATAAAACAACTCAAACTTTACATAAACAAGTCACCTGACCAACTTTATTAAAAGAATACCCATATTAGTATGTTAATATGTCATCAACATATTAAAGTTAAAGTACTTGTCAAGAGCCTTATAAAGCTCAACATTTGAGCCAGTGATTCTCCTTTTAGGAATCCATTACAAGAACAGTAATGCAGAGAAGATCCAAGATGGCCAATTAGACACAACTCCAGTGCACAACACCCAGTGAAAGAGACGCAGAAATCCAGAGATCTAGCTCCAACCGAGGTACCAGGTGCATTTCAACGGGTCTGGTTTTATGGCAAGCAAAGTCCACTCAGGGCAGACTGAGGCTGGGAGAGGCACTGCTTCACCCAGAAAGTGCATCTGACCAATGAGTCGGAGGCTCCCCATCTGGCACACCAGTCCAGATACAGCACTTCCCCCAAAGCCTCAGCAATACACAGAACAGGGGATCTTTGCTAGTCAAGCTCCAGGAATTACAAGTGCAGAGTTGAATAAGAGCCTGCAGACTGAGCTATCACCCCCTACCCCACCCCAGAGAGAGAGGGAGCTGTAAGCATGAGCAGCTGGGTGGGTCCCTACCCCATTAACAGAGAGAGGGGAAGCCAAAAGGGGGAGATGGCCTGGTGCAGCAGAGCAGGTCCCTACCCTCCCCCACAAACCCCAGAGGGCTGAAGCTCTGACTCTAGTGGGTTGCACAGCCAGTGCCACAGTCTGAGATGAACCCTGAATGATCCAGCCCAGTGGAGGAAGGGCACAACCCACCACTAGAGGGGCGGGACTGGGCTACACATTTTAACAAAAAACACAGGAAGTCTATGGAGCAACGGGACAGCCTTCTTGAAAACCCAGCAGTGCCTACAGATCAGCAGAAGAGGCAGGCCTAATCTCCCAGTATAAACAAAAAAGACACAGGAAACTTCCCTAATAACCTGAAGGAGTCGCTAGAAACTCAGTAGCGCCTTCACAGTCAGACAAGCAACCGCATCAAGCAGCCCCCTGACAACACAGCCAGGTAAATCCACAAAGATGGGGAAAAAACAGCACAAAAAAGATGAAACCATCAAAGACCAGACACCTCTTCTCCTTCAAGGGATCACAAATCCTCAACACAGGATCACAACTTAACCGCGAAGTGCAACAAATTGACAGAAACAGGCTTCAGAAGGTGGATAATAACAAACTTTTCCAAGCTAAAGGAACACGTTCTAACTCAATGCAAAGAAACCGAAAACCCTGAAAACAGGTTAGACGAAATGCTAACAGAATAACCAGCTTAGAGAAGAACATAAACGACTTGATGGAGTTGAAAAACACAGCACAAGAACTACGTGAAGCAAAAACAAGTTGTAATAGCCGAATCGATCAAGCAGAAGAAAGGATATCAGAGATTGAAGATCAACTCACTGAAAAAAAAAGAGAAGGTAAGATAAGAGAAAAAAGAGTGATGGGAAATGAACAAAGCCTCCAAGAAATATGGGATTATGTGAAAAGACCTAATCTACGCTTGATTGGTGTACCTGAATATGATGGGGAGAATGAATCCAAGCTGGAAAACACACTCCAGGATATCATCCAGGAGAACTTCCCAAGTCTAGCAAGGCAGTCCAAATTTCAAATTCAAGAAATACAGAGAACTCCACAAAGATATTCCTCAAGAAGAGCAACCCCAAGGCACATAATCGTCAGATTCACCAGGGTGGAAATGAAGGAAAAAATGCTAAGGGCAGCCAGAGAGAAAGGGCAGGTCACCCACAGAGAGAAGCCAATCAGATTCACAGCAGATATCTCAGCAGAAACCCTACCAGCCAGAAGAGAGTGGGGGCTGATATTCAACATCCTTAAAGAAAAGAACTTTCAACCCAGAATCTCATATCCAGCCAAACTAAGCTTCGTAAGTGAAGGAGAAATAAATCCTTTACAGACAAGCAATTACTGAGAGATTTTGTCAGTAGCAGACCTGCCCTACAAGAGCTCCTGAAAGAAACACTAAGCATGGAAAGGAAATAGTACCAGTCAGTGCATAAGCAAACGAGTTGGTAAAGACCAAAAATGCAATGAAGAAAATGATTCAACTAATAGGAAGGAAAACCAGTCAGTAACAAAATGGCAGGATCAAATTAACACATAACAACAGTAAAATTGAATGCAAATGGTCTAAATGCCCCAATCAAAATATACACACTGGCAAACTGGTTAAAAGTCAGAACTCATCAGTGTGCTGTATTCAGGAAACCCATCTCACATACAAAGACACACATAGACTCAAAATAAAGGGATGGAAGAAGACTTACCAAGCAAACAGAAAACAGAAAAAAGTAAGGGTTGCAATCCTAGTCTCTGATAAAATGGGCTTCAAGCCAACAAAAATCAAAAGAGACAAAGAAGGACACTACATAATGGCAAAAGAATCAATCCAACACGAAGAGCTAACTATCCTAAATATATCACCCCCAAAACAGGAGCACCCAGATACATAAAGCAAGTTCTTAAGGACCTAAAATGAAATTTAGACTCCCACACAATAAAAGCGGGAGACTTCAATACTCCACTGTCAACATTAGAGAGATTAAGAAGACAGAAAATTAACAAGGATATCCAGGACTTCAATGCAGAGCTGGACCAAGCAGATCTAATAGACATATACAGAATGCTCCACCACAAATCCACAGAATATACATTTTTCTCAGCACCACATTACACATACTCTAAAATTGACCACATCAATGGAAACAAATTACTACTCAGCATATGCAAAAGAACAGAAATCACAACAAACAGTCTCCAGAAATCACAACAAACAGTCTCTCAGACCACAGTGCAATCAGATTAGAACTCAGGATCAAGAAACACACTCAAACCCGCAAAACCATTTGAAAACTGAACAACACGCTTCTGAATGTCAACTGGATAAACTATGAAATGAAGGCAGAAATAAAGATGTTCTTAAAAACCAACCAGAAGGAAGACACAACTTACCAGAATCTCTGGGACACCTTTAAAGCAGTGTTGAGAGGGAAATTTTATAGCAATAAATGCAGACATGAGAAGAGAGGAAAGATTTAAAATCTACATCCTATCATCAAAATTGAAAGAGTTAGAGGAGGAAGATCAAAAAAACTCAAAAGCTAGCAAAAGACAAGAAATAACTAAGATCAGAGAAGAACTGAAGGAGATAGAGACACAAAAAACTCTTCAAAAAATCAATAAATCCAGGAGCTGGTGTTTTGAAAACGTCAACAAAATAGAGAGACTGCTAGCCAGATTAATAAAAAAGAAAAGGGAGAAGAATCAAACAGATGCAATAAAAAACGATGAAGAGGATATCACCACTGATCCCACAGAAATACAAACTACCATCAGAGATTACTACAAACAGCTCTACTCACAGAGAGCCAAATCAAGAGTGAATTCCCATTCACAATTGCTGCAAACAGAATAAAATACCTAGGAATACAACCGACAAAGAACGCAAAGGACGTGGTCAAGGAGAACTACAAACCACTGCTCAATGAAATAAGAGAGGACACAAACAGATGGAGAAACATTCCATGCTCATGGTTATGAAGAATCAATATCGTGAGAATGATCATATTGCCCAAAGTAATCTATAGATTCAATGCTGTCTCCATCAAGCTACCAATGACCTTCTTAACAGAACTGGAAAAAAACACTTTAAATTTCATATGGAATCACAAAAGACCCAGCATAGCCAAGACAATCCTAAGCAAAAAGAACAAAGCTGGAGGCATCACACCACCAGACTTCAAACTATACTACAAGGCTACAGTAATCAAAACAGAATGGCACTGGTACCAAAACAGAGGCATAGACCAATGGAACAGAACAGAGACCTCAGAAGAAACACCACATATCTACAACCATCTGATCTTTGACAAATGCGGCAAAAACAAGCAATGGGGAAAGGACTCCATGTTTATTAAATGGTGTTGAGAAAATTGGCTAGCAATGTGCAGAAAGCAGAAACTGGACCCCTACCTGTCATCTTACACTAAAATTAACTCCAGATGGATTAAAGACTTAAACATAAAACGTAACACCATTAAAACACGAGAAGAAAACATAGGCAAAACCATCCAGTACATAGGCATAGGCAAGGACTTCACGACTAAAACACCAAAAGCAATGGCAATAAAAGCCAAGATAGACAAATTGAATCTAATTAAACTCCATAGCTTCTGTACAGCAAAAGAAATCATCATTAGAGCGAATCGGCAGCCAACAAAATGGGAAAAAATTTTTGCAATCTACCCATCCGACAAAGGGCTAATATCCAGAATCTACAAAGAACTAAAACAGATATACAAGAAAAACACAATCAACCCCATTCAAAAGTGGGTGAAGGATATGGACAGACACTTTTCAAAAGAAGAAATATATGAGGCCAACAAACATATGAAAAAATGCTCATCATTACTGGTAATTAGAGAAATGCAAATCAAAACCACACTGAGGTATCATCTCACATCAGTTAGAATGACGATCAAAAAATCTGGAGACAACAGATGCTGGAGAGGATGTGGAGAAATAGGAACACTCTTACACAGTTGGTGAGAGTGTAAACAATAGCAAAGACCTGGAACCAACCCAAATGCCCATCGACGATAGACTGGACAAGGAAAATGTGGCAGATATACACCTTGGAATACTATGTAGCCATAAAAAACAATGAGTTTGTGTTTTTTGTAGGGACATGGATGAATCTGGAAAACATCATTCTTAGCAAACTGACACAAGAACAGAAAATCAAACACTGCATATTCTCACTTATAGGCGGGTCTTGAACAATGAGAACACACGGACACAGGGAGGGGAGCATCACACACTGGGGTCTGTCGGGGAGAAATAGGGGAGGGACAGCAGGGAGTGGAGAGTTGGGGAGAGATAGCATGGGGAGAAATGCCAGATATAGGTGATGGGGAGGAAGGCAGCAAATCACACTTCCATGCGTGTACCTATGCAACAATCTTGCATGTTCTTCACATGTACCCCAAAACCTAAAAAGCAATAAATAAATAAATAAATAAATAAATAAATAAATAAATAAATAAAAATTTTTAAAAAAAGAAATCTGGAGACAACAGATACTGGAGAGGATGTGGAGAAATAGGAACACTCTTACATAGTTGGTGGGAGTGTAAATTAGTTCAACCATTGTGGAAGACATTGTGGCGATTTCTCAAGGATCTAGAAATAGAAATTCCATTTAACCCAGCAATCCCATTACTGGGTATATACCCAAAGAACTATAAATCATTCTACTATAAAGACACATGCACATGTATGTTCATTGCAGCCCTGTGTACAATAGCAAAGACCTGGAACCAACCCAAATGCTCATCAATGATAGGCTGGACAAAGAAAATGTGGTACATAAACACCATGGAATACTATGCAGCCATAAAAATGATGAGTTCGTGTCCTCTGTAGGAATTTGGATGAGTCTGGAAACTATCATTCTCAGCAAACTGACACAAGAACAGAAAGCCAAACATCATATGTTCTCACTCATAGGTGGGTGTTGAACAACAAGAACATGTGGACTCAGGGAGAGGAGCATCACACACTGGGGGCAGTTGGGGAGGTAGGGAAGAGACAACAGGTAGTGGGGAGTGAGGGGAGGGTGGGGAGGGATAACATGGGGAAAAATGCCAGATATAGGAATCACCTAAAGTAAAATAAATAATTTTTTTAAAAAAGAACAGTAATCCAATATAGTGAGAAATATCCATACAGAAATCTGTTCAGTGTTTCATTTTTTATATTAAAAAAAAACATAAAATCTCCTTGTCACCAAATAAATAATCATAGATATCTACAAGAGGCAGCTGTATAGCCATTAAAAGTGGTGTTGTCTAAAGGTCATAAACAGTCACTTCTCAAAAGAAGATATTTATATTGCCAACAAACACATGTAAAAAAGCTCAACATCACTGATCATTAGAGAAATGCAAATCAAAACCAAAATGAGATACCATCTCACACCAGTCAGAATGGCAATTATTAAAAAGTCAAGAAACAACAGACACTGCTGAGGCTGCAGAGGTAAAGGAACGCTTTTACGCTGTTGGTGAGAATGTAAATTAGTTCAACCATTATGAAAGACAATGTGGCAATTTCTCAAAGACCTAGAACCAGAAATTCCATTTGATCCAGCAATCCCATTACTGGGTATATACCCAAAGGAATATAAGTCATTCTATTATAAAAATATATGGATGCATATATTCAATGCAGCAGTATTCACAATAGCAAAGACATGGAATCAACCCAAATTTCCAACAATGGTAGACTCAATTAAAAACAATGGTACATATACACCATGGAATACTATGTTGCCATAAAAATGAATGAGATCATATTCTTTGCAAGGCCATGGATGTAACTGGAAGCCATTATCCTGAGCAAACTAATGTAGAAATCAAAAACCAAACACTATATGTTCTCAGACATAAGTGGGAGCTGAAAATGAGGACACATGGACACAGGGAGGGAAACAACACACACTGGGGCCTGTCAGCAGTGGGAAGAGCTTCAGGAAAAACAACTAATATATGCTGGGCTTAACACTTAGGTGATGGGTTGATAGGTGCAGCAAACCACCATGGCACATGTTTACCTATGTAACAAACCTGCACATCCTGTACATGTACTCCAGAACTTAAAATAAAATAAAAAGTGGTGTTTCCTAAAAGTTCTACTGCTATTTGGAAATTCCAATGATGTAATATTATTTAATGTAAGTGAAAAGAGAAGGTTAAAGCAGTATATTCCTAGTATAACCTCAATCATGTGAAAATTGTAAGCAAAACATTAACAGTGAATAACTACTCTTTTGGTGCTAGGATTATAGGTAATTTTTTGTTGTTTTTTGCAAATGTTCTATAATAGGTATGATTACAGCAATTCCCAGAATAAAATACAATAATCAATATGCCCAAAAGAACACAGTTTAAATGTATATGGTAATACAATCATTAACTACGCAATTCCAGTATAATTTCTCAGTATCTCAAATATTGATTATTGAAAATGGAACATAAAATCCACTACATAACCTTTTGTGTGACTTAAAATAATTTTAATAAAGTATCTTTGGGCTCACTGGAAATAGTAATGATGTTTATTGATTACTTCAACAAATATTAAAAGCATATAAAAATGAATATGATAATGTCTATGTCTTCAAGATGAATAAAAATTAAGGAACTCTCATTTTGTAGTTTTGTGAACTATGCAAGCTCTTTTATTTTACTGGATTTTAGTTGCTTCAATTGTAAATTGGGGACAATGATATCTACCTAGCATGGCGGTTGTTAGGATGCGTTAGGAAAATGGATGTAAAGAACTGTTGGAAGTTCCTAAGAAGGAGGATTTATCACTGTCATGTGTATATGACAATATGCTAGAAATGGAGGAGACATGAATTATAGAGTGTGCCAGGATGATGATGATGATGATGATTCTTGACAATTAATGATATATGCCAGGTACTGGGCAGTACTTTAAATATTGCACAGTCACTTAATCTTGACACTCACATGATGTGATAAACAACCTACAGAATGGGAGAAAATATTCACAAACTATTCATCCAACAGAGATCTAATATCCAGAATCTATAAGGAACTTAAACAATTAAGCAAACATCAAATAACCCCATTTAAATGTGGGCAAAAGACATGAACAGACAATTCTCTAAAGAATATAGACAAGTGGCCAAGAAATATATGGAAAAAATGCTCATCATCACTAATCATCAGATAAATGCAAATAAAAACCACTATTAGATACCCTCTCACACCAGTCAGAATGGCTACTATTAAAAAAGTAAAGAAACAACAGATACTGGCAAGTCTGCAAAGAAAAGGGACTGCTTCTACACTGTTGATGGGAATGTATATTAGTTTAGCCAGAGTGGAAAGCAGTTTGGAGATTTCTCAAATAACTTAAAACAGAGCTACTATTTGACCTAGCAATCCCGTTACTGAGTATATATTCAAAAGAAAATAGCCTAACCAAAAGACACATGCATTTGTATGTTCATCACTATGCTATCACAATACCAAAGACATGGAATCAATCTAGATGCCCATCAATGGTGGATTAGATAAAGACAATTTAGAATACTACATCAGATAAATACATCATGGAATACTACACAGCCATAGAAAGAACAAAACCATGTTCTTTGCAGCAACATGGATGCACCCGAAGGTCATTATCCTAAGCTAATTAAGAAAGAAGCAAAAACAGATATCACGTTGTTCTCATTTCTCAGTGGGAGCTAAATACTGGATACACATGACCATAAAGATCACAACAATAGACACTGGAGACTAATAGAGGAGGAAGGATGTGATGGAGGGAAAGGTTTGAAAAACTGTTAGATATCATGCAACTATCTGGGCAATGGGATCATTTGTGTCTCAAACCTCAGTATCACACAATATATTCATATAACAAACCTGCACATGTGCCTCTTGAATCTAAAATAAATGTCAAAATTGTATTTTTAAATGTGGCTAATACAAAATGTTGACAGTAGTTTTTGACATATTTAGTTAAATAATATATGCTATTAAAATTAATTCCGCCTGTTTCTTTTCACTTTTTAAAATACAGCTGCTAGAATATGTAAAAGTGCATATTTGCCTCATAATGTATTTCTATTGAGCAATATTAATCTAGAGAGAGAATGCATAGTTTTACATCTCAGCTCTCCTATTTACTGTGTCTCCTTTGGAAACTTACTTAACTTTTCTGTATTTCAGTTTCCTCATATGTGTAATGGAGCTAAAAATAGTTACCTCATAAAATTGTTGATACGATTCAATTAGTTACTTAATTTGTAAAGCACTACAATGGTACCTGGAACATTGTAAGCACACAAGTGTTAACTATCACTGATATTACTAACACTTCTTACTATAGAGAAAAAGAACCCCAAGAGGAGAGAATAGGAAGATGAGGGGATGAGAAAACATGTCCCATTTTAATAAAATCGTATTCAGGTATTTGTATAGCCTTTGTTCTCTGAGTACTACTGGCCCACTGATAGGGGTAAAAACTGGTGTCATAAAAACTTGGCTGTCATGAATATACCCCTATTGGTGGGTCAGCAGTACTCAGATAACAAAAGATATATATATATATATATATATGGACACCTGAGCCAAGTGAAACAAATAAAATTATCTCTAAAATTAAGGCCTACAAATCTCCTACTTTTGAGAGTCCAGAGCTGCATCAGTCCTTGAACTTCCCAGGGTCTAGTTGTTCAAATGTCTCATAAATTGTAAAATTGTGAGAATCTCTATGATTACTGGCCGCACTGCTACCTTTTAACACCCATAAGCGAGTAAAACTACAATTCTGTTGCAACGAACAGAAACATTGTAAGCACAGCCATCCAGAAACTATAGACATTTCTGCATGTCTATAGCTAGTTACAAGGTAGCGTCATTACCATTTGTGAAGCAAAGGCCAATACTCTATGTATTACACATTCTGGGGGCCTTGAAGGTACATAAGGTCTACTTGGGGAAAAGGACGCTTTTTGTTTTGCTTATATCCCATCCCTCACACTTTGGTTGCACAAAAAGAAGCAGAAGGGTGTGAAGTTTAAGTTAGTAACTTTCTGGAAATAAAAAAAGCTTTCAGTGGCCAATTTAGAAGGAGTTGGAAACCTAAGACCAATATTTCAATAGGCACAAACTTGAAACCTCAGTAAAATACTCACATGCCTAAAATGACTCCTAGTTACTGAATGCTTCTTTGGATGTAAGCCTCATCCAAGGCAAAAAAAAAAAAAAAAAAAAAAAAAAAAAAAAGCCCTGTAGCCTTGTGTTTAGGAAACGTCAGGAAAGAAAACCTTGAGGCACAGTGTCCCAGTCTGCAACCAGTTTGGGGAAAAGAGTACTCAGAGTGATAGATATCAGGTGGGATAGTAGTTGAAGAAGGAAGTCTGGGATTAGGAGGTGAAAATAACTTAAAAAGCTAGATTGAACTAGAAGGGACCCTTCAGATGAATAGCAAAAATACCCTAGTGGAGTAAAAAGGAATTTATATGTGGGAGAATGGCATAAGATAAAACTGAACAACTAAGGTGTGTCAGATTACCAAGGGTCCTTACATGACATTCTAAGGAGTCTGCATATTGAAATGTTTAAAGCAGGAAAAGGGCATGATCTCTTTAGTGATTTACAGATACCCTTTGGCTTTTGCAAAATAAAAAGTGTGGGGAAGGAAGGCAAAACTAGAAACATAAAGATTACTGCAGTAGGCAAAGATGATGGTGATTGAGACTAAAGTGACAGCAGTTGAGATGAAGAAAAGTAGAGTTACTTAGAGATGAGATCCTGAGAGAGATATTTAGAAGGTAGAACTTATATAAAATGTTAGAAGATTAGAATGTGAGGGATAAAGAAGGTTTTTTTTCAGTTTTTCTGGATTATAGTAGAAAAACTATAATTGACACTTCATGAGTTTGATTTTAATTATTTTGACTTTTGGTGCCCGTGGGACATCCTGGTAGAAGTGTCAAGTAGGTAGATATACACATGGGAATGGAGCTTACAGGAAAGGTCTGGGCTACAGATAAAGTTCTGGGAGTAACCAGTGTTCAAATGATATTTGAAGTCATAGAAGATCAAGGCTAAGTATATTTATAACTGTATACGTGAAATATACACATACACACACACACAAAATTACAGAATCATAACTTAAAGCAGAATAAAATGTATTTAGATGTGTAAGAGATAAGTAATAAAATAATAGAAGGGCACTGTCTAGAAGCCAAAGGCAGTATTAACTTATCATTTTGATAATAATACCAACAAGTATGATATACCGCGTCCATTTTATGTGCCAATCATTGTGTTTTAAATTCATTAAGTTGCTCAGTCCTCACAATGATCCCATTAGATACATAAATATCAACTGCTTCATTATGTTTATGAGGAAACTGAGATAAAGAGAAGTTAAGGACTCACCCAAAGTCATATTGTGAAGAGTTGCAGACATTGTTGGCTGCCTATCCAAGACCCACTTTTTCCCTTTATAAACATAACTTCAATTTTTTGGACAACTCTCTTTATTGTATTGCCATATGCTTTAGGGGAAATAGGCCCAACCTCTAACCTTAAGTGTGTGATTTCTTATTTGTTTAGTGCAATCACAGTGATGTTATTCACCTGGCCACAAATCGGTTTACCAGTGGCATCTGGTCACAATTTTGGCTCTTGAGATATAAGGCATGGCAGCCATCTTATGACAATGAGAAGATACAGTCTAATAAGGCTGACAAACTAGGATAGCCAAGGCAAAAGACTGAGAACAGGCTAATGATGACATTTTTCATCTCCTGAGTCAATTCTGGAGCTAACCTACCAAAAGACTTACTGGTTTGTGGGATAGTATGTTTTCCCTAATATTTCCAGTCATTTTGAATTGGGTTTTCTGTTATTTGCAGTGAAAATAATCCAAACTGAGAGAGTTAGAAACTATTTTTAATTGATTGGTAGGAACAGAAGCTAGAATTCCATGAGTGTAGTTGTAAACAAGAGGTAAGGATTCAGAAGAAATAAGTATTGACTACATTTTCAAGAAGCTTACTTATGTTTAAAAAATGAGACAGTTGTAATAGAGAATTAGGCAGAGCAAAATATTAATCTGAAACTGTTGCAATCTGGCCTTTTACAAATGCAAAGAACCTGGCCATCCAAAAGGCAGTGTAGCAGAATGGTCAAATGGTAGGCTTTTGAGAAAGACTGATCTGGAGTGTTTATACAACCTTACAGGTGACAATTTGCTAAACTGTTTCCCCAGCTATAAAATGGTGGTAACAATAGCATCTACATGCTTTGTTATTTAAATGTGATAATGCATAAACACAGAACCTAGCACAGAAGAGCCCCTCAGTAGATGGTGGCTATCACTACCATCATTACCAATATCATCAGGTTTTCCTGACAGTAAACAAAAATACCTGTCAGGAAAATCAAAAGATTAAAATTACAGATTAAGCCAAAACCATATCACCCAAACCACAGAGCTTAGAGAAGTGGCAATATGAAATTTAGGAAATGGGTTACAAGTCTTTATATTGTAATAACCTACCCTGGGCTAGCGTAACTGGCTCCATTTTAGCTGTAAACTCCAAACTGGCTTCTCCCTCCTTACCACAGCCCCTTTGTGTGCATAACTGGGTCATGCTGCACTTAGAAGCATTGAAGCGTACTGTTCTTAACACTTGGAACCATTGTAACCGTATCCTGCTTGGCATACCTGCCCCCTGCTATTGTAAGAAAAAAGTTTCCCTTTGATCATTGTGTAGAAGGATCCTGATTGCTCCCCTTCTTGGTAATTGTATGGAAACCATCTGTGCCCGCAGCCCCTTCCTCAAATCTGCTTTTCTACTTCTGTAAAATTCTGCTTCAGTTAAGTACCCCCCTCCCCTACCTAAATCAAAGTGTAAATGATAATCAGGCCCCTTCCTGGGGGCCGAGAGAATTTTGAGCATTAGCCGTCTCTCAGTCGCCAGCAAATCAATAAAGGACTCTTAATTTGGAACTTAGAGCATGGCACATTCCTAACTCGCTGGGTTACAACAATATCAGAAAAACAATGGGAAGAATTGTAGTAGCTATTTCTTCAACAAGTCCTACTAATACTGATGTTATCAGCACCATTTATTGGCATAATATTTGTTTATTCAAGACATGGTTTCTGCAACACTTGGCTTCCAGGAGTTTCCCAACAAGTTGAGGCAGGGCAGTTAGCCTCCCCAGTCCTGTTTTTGCCAAGGATGCAGAAAAGGTGCCTTAACTCTGTGCACTTTCCTAAGGTCTTGAAATCTCCTTAATTAGCATTGCTCAAACTTCAGACACAGAGAACTTCCAAGGGAAGGCTGATAAAGGTATAAAGCAATTTGGATATCCTTATAGGTGGTCTCAGTGCCACAGGGCAGCACTGGACTCCTGAGACCAAGGAAATTCCCATAGTTTCAACCAAGCTAAAACAAGGCACCTTAGCCAAAAATCCTTACCGTTGCTTCTATGGAGACAAAAAGAGTATGGGGCCTAAGGGTGGCTGTGGCACCAGATGATACATAGGCTGGCCAGTGTGGGTTGAGTGAAATATTTTATTGAGGTCTGAGAGGGTTTTTAAAAAATCTACATATCCTGAAATTCTGCACTTGCTCAGTGATTCGAGTACAGCCAGTAGTAGGGAAGCAAAATCCAAAAAAGATCCTATCTCTTGAATAGCTTTTTAGTGGAAAGCAACACATTGTATTACTTTCTCCAGAAGGCCTTTCCTGACACCTCTCCAGTGTTCGATTAGTGACCTTCTCTATGCTCCCGCAGTACTCTATTCTTCCCCTATCAGAGCACTAATTCCACTGTGCTGTAAATAATGGTTACCTGTGTGCTTCAACCACCAGACTGGGAGCTGAAAGAAGTCGGGAACTTTTGCTCATCAACACCTAGCACACTACCAGGCATATAGTGAGCATTCAATAACCATTTGTGAGATAAATGAATGAAAGAGTTTTCAAGCATTTAAATTTGTAAAACTATAAACTTTGAGTGTCCATGTTATTTTCCCACTTTAGAAAGAATAAAACAAAGATTCAAAGAGATTCAAAAACATGCCTATGCTCATATAATAACTAACAGAGGAAGAATTTTGTCCCAGGTCTGTGTGATTCTGTAAGTGTTTATTTTGAATCTTGAAATCTCTGGACTCTAGGGCTCCCAGAAAGTTTGCCTTGACCATTGCCTACATCATTCAAAGATTGGAAAGAATATACCTATTGGATGAAATGAATAACAGTAGATGCTCCAGGGAGCAAAGTCTAAAACTAGTAACAAATTTGTACTTTTCCAGGCAAGCAAGAAAAATAGTGAACGATAAGTCATAATCCAGGAAGATATAGGAAGACAGCAAATTGCAGAGTGAGAGACAAAACTGCATTCAGGAACTCCAAAACAGATATTGTCTAAACACAGGTACATTAATTTGTTACTTACTAAAAAATTGCTACATATCAGATCATGTTCTAGACACTGAAGACAATAAGATGAAAAAAGATATGGTCCCTGCCACTGAGGAACTCACAGTCTGGTGGGTGAGACAATCAAGACCATAATGACTATGCAATGTTGAACCAGTTTTTTTTTGTTTCGAGACGGAGTTTCACTCTTGTTACCCAGGCTGGAGTGCAATGGTGCGATCTCGGCTCACCGCAACCTCCGCCTCCTGGGTTCATTCTCCTGCCTCAGCCTCCTGAGTAGCTGGGATTATAGGCACGCGCCACCGTGCCCAGCTAATTTTTTGTATTTTTAGTAGAGACGGGGTTTCACCATGTTGACCGGGATGGTCTCGATCTCTTGACCTTGTGATCCACCCGCCTCGGCCTCCCAAAGTGCTGGGATTACAGGCGTGAGCCACCGCGCCCAGCCCGCCAGTTTTTATACTATTATCTCTCAGCCCTGAAACAAGTACTCTATATCCCACTTTATGATGGGACTCAGAAAACTAAATTTTCCTTTGATAATCTGTGCCCTCTTGGATCCTTCAAATATGGGTGCTAGAGAAAGACTAGAAGAAAAGAAAAGAGGTGAAGGGATTTATTTTTTCCAGTTTGCTTACTGTTCCTGACACCATTGTTTCAACAATAGCCTTTCATCCAGGCAACAATAGTTGATTCCAGTTTCCTATTTCTTTCCACACTCTAGAACCAGTGTCATTACACTCCCTCAAAAGTACTGGCACTACTCAGCTGCCAACTGCTTCTCAGAATTCTGAACCACAGCTCTGCATATGAGTTCGCTTTTCTAAGTTTCTGAGGTAGAAGCAGCAGCCAGGCAACACCCTCTTCACAAAGGCCTAGTCCCAGCTCTGCAGTCACTTTCTTTGAGCTTCTAGATTCTGATACCCCCAATTTCTTCCCTTTGTTTCCTCATACCTAGGGTGTTCCCTCAGTTTGTGGTTTTCTGTAGTCATCATCTTGGTGTTACTTAAGTGTTACATTTTTTTGTTTGTTTTTTCAGTCCTTAAGCATCGTTTCCACCAATTCCCTATATTAAATTATTTGTTAAAATAGTGTGGTTTCTGGGCCCTTCCTGATACAAAAGTGACATGAGCACAATATCACAGTGGGAACTCAGAGGTAGAAATCTTGCAGAGGCTGAGATGACTAGACAATGTAAAATTGAGAACTGGACTGAGTCCTAAAAATTTAACCAAGCCAAATAAAGGAGAGGTGAGGAAAAGGAGAGTGTTCCAGGCAAAAGGAATAACATATGCAAAGTTATGCAGATGATAGCGTAAATGGATCAGGGGAAATAAGAGTAGTTTTGTATGATTAGAAGAATAGGATATGAAAGAAAACAAGGTTGACATTATAATAAAAAAGAAGAAGAGCCAGTAAAACTTGTTGACTATTAGTATTAGGAGATAGATTTGGAAAAGGAAGGAAGAAGGTAGAGTCTAAGGGTATGCCTAGGTATCTTGCTTGTATGACTGGATGGAAGAACAGGTTTGAGAAGAAGGTAAAAAGGCAGTGAATATTTTCTCATCAGTCAATCACAAAGACAAAGCTGGAAGCCAAAGAAAGACAAAGCTAGAAGCCAGCATAATTGAAGTTAATATATCCTTCTACTATTTCATGACTATGTGATTTTCATCATTGAACTGCCTTGAGAGCCTGTTTTAGTGCCAAGCAAACAAGAATAACAATGCAATAGAACTGTGTATAATCATAAGGACAGCTCCATTTATTGAGCTCATGTTGTAATAAAAACCATAACAATAAAAGCCCTAACATTGAGAGATTGATGTTAGGTTCCATACTAGGTGTTTTACACATATTTTTTCATCTTAATGCCAATGTTTTAAATTTCAAGTAAAGTAAGAACACTGTTATCAGGACAGTAAGGCCATTTGGGGGCCCTTTAAGTGAGGGAGGAGAAAAGCACAGATGTCACACATAGCACGCATAAACTTCATAAGATTATTTGTGAATATCTTTATATTTTACCTAAGGTCTTAGAAGCAGTCATGTTTCCTCTCTGTTCAAATCTCCAATCCCCAGGACACCACTACCCTGCCATGCTCCCCACATTTACTGACAAGCACCCTCTCCAGTCTCCTATTAATAGCCCACATTCATTATTTTCAACAAGGTCAACAATTTGATTTTATCTCAGATCTTTATCTACATCCTCATACACAAAAAAAAGCTCTACAACAACTGACCCCCTTCCTTGAGATTCAAACTCCTTTCTAAAAGGCAACGAAAACTGTAAATAACAGAATCTCTCTCAAATGTTTAAAGATACACTCTGCCCAACAAAAGTGCCCCCAAATTACATTTCAGGTAAAAGTTGGTTTATAGAAGAGAGAGACAAGTCAGGACTCCCTGAAACCTAAAACCACCCCATAGTGCCATTATGTAAGCTTAGCATTACATATCTATATACTTGAATCATGGCTCTGTCACATACTAATTGTATGATCCTAGGCAGGTAACTTAACTTCTCTGGATCACGTATTTCACATCTATAACACAGGGATACTAGTATTTCTTTTGAAAAGCTGTTGAGATGATTAAATGAGAAGACACATATAAAGTATTTACCATGGGAGACGGATCCAAGATGGCTGATTAGGAGCAGCTCGGGATTGCAGCTCCCAGCGAAGGTGTGGAGGGTGAGTGGATGCCACATTTCCAGATGGATTTTTATTGCCCACAAACCAGGAGATTCCCAGGTGGAGGAGCCCCATGGGTCGCCAGCGTGGCTGTTGTGGCCTGTGCAGCTGTAGTGGCTGGCGCAGCTGTTGTGGCCGGCACACCTGTTTTGGCTGATTGGGCTGTTTTGGCCAGTGAGGCTGTTTTGGCCGGCACCCCGGGGAAGTGGTTCTCCATACAAAATACATGTGTCCAGGCACCGTTTCAGATGGTGATTGGAGCTCCTGGCAAACAGAGTCGCCCATTCAATTGATAAAAAAGGGGACTGAAACAGGGAGCCAGGTCAAGAGATTCGCGGGCAAAAAAGTGCTACGAATCTCAGCGTGGCTGTTTCAGCCAACACAGGTGCAGTGGGTTGCCACACGGGAAATCACACAGATCCCGGCGTCTTTTCAACAGGCCACTGGAACACCTGGGAGACAAAGTCAACCATTCAACTAAAAAAAAAAAAGGTCTCTGAGGCAGGGAGCCAAGTGATCAGGTTCGGCTGGTCCCACCCCCACAAAAAACCAGCAACCTGAAACGCTCTGAATTGAGAGTTTCACAGCAAACACAGCTGAACCCGGGATGGTTCAGCTCTGTGGGGGAGGGGTGTCCGCCATTACCGAGGCAGACCAACATTTATGGAGGTAGTCTACCATTGCTGAGGCAGCCCGCCATTGCCAAGGCAGCCTGTCATTACAGAGAGAGTCTGCCATTACAGAGGTGGGCCACCATTGCCGAGGCAGTTCTAACTATACCTATTTAAACAGGACTGCAGAGAAGTTCACAGCAGCTGGGTGGAGCCCACAGCAGCTCAGCAAAGCCTCTGCAGGCAGACAGTGACTAGGCTGCCTCCTTGCTGGGCACAGCATTCCTGAAAATAGGCAGCAGCACAACAGAAACTCATAATTAAAGCCCTAACTCCCTGGGACAGAGCACCCAGGAAAACAAAAAAAGAGGGTTTATGAGTTCTGCTGCAGCAGACTTAAATGTACCTGCCCAGTAGCTCTGAATGAACAACAGAGCTCACAGCTCAGCACTTGAGCTCCTATAAAGGACAGACTGTCTCCTCAAGCAGCTCCCTGACCCACGTATATCCAAAGAGTCACCTCATAAACGAGAGCTCAGACCGACATCTGATGGGTATCATTCTGGGACAAAGATAGCAGAAGAAGAAACTGGCAGCACCCCTTACTGCTCTGCAGCTGCTGCAGGTGATCCCCAGGCAAGCAGGGCCTGGAGTGGACCTCAGCAGTTCTACAGCAAAAGGGCCTGACTTGTAGAAGGAAAACTAAGAAACAGAAAGAAATAACTTCATCATCAACACACTGGACGTCCACTCAGAGACACCACCTGAAAGTCAACAACTACAAAGACGACAGGTGGATAAAACCACAAAGATGGGAAGAAACCAGCACAAAAAAAGATGAAAACACCTGAAACCAGAACACCTCTCCTACTATAAGGGATCACAGCTCCTCAACAGGAACGGAATAAGGCTGGATGGAGAATGAGTGTGATGAATTGACAGAATCAGGCTTCAGAAGGTGGGTAATAAGAAACTTCTGTGAGCTAAAAGAACATGTTTCAACCCAATGCAAAGAAACTAAGAACTTTGAAAAAAGATTTGATGAAATGCTAATGAGAGTAAACAACTTAGAGAGGAATATAAGTGAATTGATGGAGTAGAAAAACACAACACGAGAACTTCACAAAGCCTACACAAGTTTCAACAGCAGAATTGAACAAGCAGAAGAAAGGACATCAGAGGTCAAATATCAACTCAATGAAATAAAATGAGAAGGCAAGATTAGACAAAAAAGGGTAAAAAGGAATGAACAAAGTCTCCAAGAAATATGAGACTATATGAAAAGGCCTAATCTACGTTTCATAGGTGTACCTTAATGTGACAGAGAGAATGAATCCAAGCTGAAAAATACTCTTCAAGATATTATCCAGGAAAACGTCCCCAACCTAGCAAGGCAGGCCAATATTCAAGTCCAGGAAACACAGAGAACACCACAAAGATATCCCTCAAGAAGAGCAACCCCAAGACACATAATCGTCAGATTCACCAGAGTTGAAATGTAGGAGAAAATGCTAAGGGCAGCCACAGAGAAAGGAAAATACCCACATAGGGAAGCCCATCAGACTCACAGAAGATCTCTCAGCAGAAACCCTACAAGCCAGAAGAGAGTGGGAGCCAATATTCAACATCCTTAAAGAAAAGAACTTTCAACCCAGAATTTCATATCCAATCAAACTAAGATTCATAAGTGAAGGAAAAATAAAATCCTTTATGAGCATGCAAATACTCAGAGATTTCATAACCACCAGGTCTGTTTTACAAGAGCTCCTGAAAGAGGCACTAAACATAGAAAGGAACAACAAGTACCAGCCATTCCAAAATAATACCAAATGGTAAAGAGCATTAACACAATGAAGAAACTGCATCAACTAACGGGCAGAACAGTCAGATAGCATCAAAATGGCAAGATCAAATACACATATAACAATATTAACCCTAAATGTAAATGGACTAAATGCCCCAATCAAAAGACACAGACTGGCAAATTGGATAAAAAGCCAAAACCCATCGGTGTGCTGTATCCAGGAAACCCATTTCACATGCAAGGATACACAAACGCTCAAAATAAAGGGATAGAAGAAAATTTACCAAGCAAATGGAGAGCAAAAAAAAAAAAAAAAGCAGGAGTTGTAATTCTTGTCTCTGACAAAATACACTTTAAATCAACAAAGATCAAAAGAGACAAAGAAGGACATTACATAATGGTAAAAGAATCAATGCAACAAGAAGAGCTAATGATTTTAAATATATATGCACCCAATACAGGAGCACCCAGATACATAAAGCAAGTTCTTAATGACTTACAAAGAGACTTAGACTCCCACACAATAATAGTGGGAGACTTTAACACCCCATTGTCAATATTAGACAGATCAACCAGACAGAAAATTAACAAGGATGTCCAGGAATTGAACTCAGACCTGGACCAAGCAAACCTAATAGACATTTAGAGAACTCTACACCCCAAATCCACAGAATATACATTCTTCTCAGCACCACATCAAACCTACTCTAAAATTGATCATATAATTGGAAGAAAATCACTCCTCAGCAAATGCAAAAGAATGGAAATCACAACTAACAGTCTCTCAGACAACAGTGTAATCAAGTCAGAACTCAGAATTCAGAAACTAACTCAGAACTGCACAGCTTCATGGAAACTAAAGAACTGGCTCGTGAATGTTGACTGGATAAACAATGAAATGAAAGGCAGAAATAAAGATGTTCTTCGAAACCAACGAGAAAGAAGACACAACATACCAGAATCTCTGGGACACACTTAAAGCAGTGTCTAGAGGAAAATATATAGCAATAAATTCCGACATGAGAAGCAAGGAGAGATCTAAAATTGACATCCTATCACCAAAATTGAAAGAGCTAGAGGAAAAAGATCAAAAAACTCATAACCTAGCAGAAGACAAGAAATAACTAAGATCAAAGCAAAACTGAAGGAGATAGAGACACAAAAAAACCTTCAAAAAAACCAATAAATCCAGGAGCTGGTCTTTCAAAAAAATCAACAAAGTAGACCACTAGCCAGATTAATAAAAAAGAAAACAGAGAATAACCAATTTGCAATAAAAAACAATAAAGGGGATATCACCACAGATTCCAAAGAAATACAAACCATCATCAGAAGTTATTACAGACAACTCTATACACATAAACTAGTAAACCTGGAAGACATAGATAAATTCCTGGACACTTGCATCCTTCCAAGCCTAAACCAAGAAGAATGCGAAACCCTGAACAGACCAATAACAAGGTCTGAAGTTGAGGCAGCAATTAAAAGCTTACCACTCAAATAAAGCCCAGATCCACATGGGTTCACAGCTGAATTCTACCAGACATACAAACAGGAGCTGGTACCATTCCTTCTGAAAGTATTCCAAATAATCCAAAAAGAGGGAATCCTTCTCAAATCATTTTATGAGACCAACATCATCCTGATACCAAAACCCGGCAGAGACTTAGCAAGAAAAGAAAACATCAGGCCAATATCCATGATGCACTTACATGCAAAAATCTTCAATAAAATACTGGCAAGCCGATTACAACAGCACATCAAAAAGCCTATCCACCATGATCAAGCAGCATTCATCCTGGTGATGCAAGGCTGGTTCAATATATGCAAGTCTATAAATGTAATTCACCACATAAACAGAACCAAAGACAAATACCACATGATTATCTCAACTGATGCAGAGAAGGCCTTTGAGAAAATTCAACAGTTTTTATGCTAAAAACTCTCAATAAACTAGGTATCAATGGAACATATCTCAAAATAATAAAAGCTATTTACGACAAACCAACAGCCAATATCATACTGAATGGGCAAAAACTGGAAGCATTCCCTTTGAAATCCGGCACTAGACAAGGATACCCTCTCTCACCACTCCTATTCAATATAGTACTGGAAGTTCTAGCCAGAGCAATCAGGCAAGAAAAAGAAATAGAGGGTATTCAAATAGGAAAGAAGGAAGTCGAATTGTTTCTATTTGCTGACTACATGATTGTATAGATAAAAGACTCCATAGTCTCAGCCCAAAATCTCCTGAAACTGATAAGTAACTTCAGCAAAGTCTCAGGATATAAAATCGATGTGCAAAAATCACAAGCATTCCTATACACCAATAACAGACTTAAAGAGAGTCAAATCAAGAACGAACTGCCATTCACAATTGCTACAAAGAGAATAAAATACCTAGGAATACAACTAACAAGGAACGTAAAGGACCTCTTCAAGGAGAACTACAAACCACTGCTCAAGGAAATAAGAGAGGACAAAAACAGATGGAGAAACATTCCATGTTCATGGTTAGGACGAATTAATATCGTGAAAATGGCCATACTGCCCAAAGTAATTTACAGATTCAACGCTATCCCCATCAAGCTACCAATGACCTTCTTCACAGAACTGGAAAAAAACACCTTAAACTTCATATGGAACCAAAAGAGAGCCCGCATAGCCAAGTCAATTCTAAGCAAAAAGAACAAAGCGGGAGGCATCACACTACCGGACTTCAAACTATACTACAAGGCTACAGTAATCAAAACAGCATGGGACTGGTACCAAAACAGAGATATAGACCAATGAAACAGAACGGAGGCCTCGGAGGCAACACAACGTATCTACAACCATCCGATCTTTGACAAACCTGACAAAAACAAGCAATCGGGAAAGGATTATCTGTTTAATAAATGGTGTTGGGAAAACTGGCTAGCAATGTGCAGAAAGCAGAAACGGGACCCCTTCCTGACACCTTACACTAAAATTAACTCCATATGGATTAAAGATGTAAACTTAAGACCTAACACCATAAAAACCCTAGAAGAAAACCTAGGCAAAACCATTCAGGACATAGGCATAGGCCAGGACTTCATGACCAAAACACCAAAAGCATTGGCAACAAAAGCCAAAATAGACAAATGGGACCTAAGCAAACTCCACAGCTTCTTCACAGCAAAAGACAGTCATTAGAGTGAATCGGCAACCAACAGAATGGGAAAAAATTTTTGCAGCCTATCCATCTGACAAAGGGCTGATATCCAGAATTTACAAAGAACTAAAAGAGATTTACAAGAAAAAAACAAATAATCCCATTAAAAAGTGGGCAAAGGATATGAACAGACACTTTACAAAAGAAGACATACATGAGTCCAACAAATATATGAAAAAATGCTCATCATCACTGGTCATTAGAGAAATGCAAAGCAAAACTACATTGAGATACCATCTCACACCAGTTAGAATGGCGATCATTAAAAACTCTGGAGACGACAGATGCTGGAGAGGATATGGAGAAATAGGAACACTTTTACACTGTTCCTGGGAGTGTAAATTAGTTCAACCATTGTGGAAGATAGTGTGGCGATTCCTCAAGGACCTAGAAATAGAAATTCCATTTGACCCAGCAATCCCATTACTGGGTATATATCCAAAGGATTATAAATCGTTCTACTATAAGGACACATGCACATGAATGTTCATTGCAGCACTGTTTACAATAGCAAAGACCTGGAACCAACCCAAATGCCCATCGATGATAGACTGGACAAGGAAAATGTGGCATATATACACCATGGAATACTATGCAGCTATAAAAAATGATGAGTTCGTATCCTTTATAGGGACATGGATGAACCTAGAAACCATCATTCTCAGCAAACTGACAAAAGAACAGAAAATCAAACACCACATGTTCTCACTCATAGGTGGGTGTTGAACAATGAGAACACATGGACACAGGGAGGGGGGCATCACACACTGGCATCTGTTGGGGGGAAATAGCGGAGGGACAGCGGGGGGTGGGGAGTTGGGGAGAGATAGCATGGGAAGAAATGCCAGATATAAATGATGGGGAGGAAGGCAGCAAATCATACTGCCATGTGTGTACCTATGCAACAATCTTGCATGTTCTTCACATGTACCCCCAAACCTAAAATACAATTTTAAAAAAAGGAAAAAATAAAATAAAATAAAGATACCTACCATAATAGAAATCCATTTGATGCAGTAGTTATATTTCATTAAAATATTTTGTTTATAATTTCATAATATTGGTTAGTTTTCATTTAATTTACATTAACCATCCATGTTAAATAGTAAGTTTTTAATATGAGTAGTGATATAAAGTTTCATTTTTAAATGATTAAATTAGGATAAGTGACTCAATTTTAATAAGTATATTAACAACAACAGAGTTGATATGCAAACAAGACAAAAATCCTAAAGATGGTACATGAATGGCTGAGATCTACACAATGGCACTGTATGTCATGGTGTTCTAAGAATAACTGTATTACCCATTAAACAGAATATTACAGAAAGAGTAATCCAAGCTTTTGGCCCTCTAATACCTCAGAGCTGCTGAGGAGTGTTTACTTAGTAGAGACACGGAAGTAACATATATGATATTTATATGAAATACTGTCAACTATGCTAAATACACATTGGAAAATGTGTCCGTGGGAGGTCGGGCTCTACTATTAGAGTCACTACCAAATATTAATGCAGTCACTAAACATTTGATGATGCCCACCAAACTTTAGGCCTTGTTCTGGATGTTGAATATGCAAAAACAATAAAATTTAGTCCTTGCCATCAAGGATCTTACAGTTAATAGGAGGAGACTGGCAGACAAATAATCATAAACACTCCACAAAAGATAAAATACTAAAATTATACGTCAGAGAAGTTCCCAGTGAAAACAAGGGAAGGACACAAGGAAAGAAAAATCCAGGAAATATGCTAAGGCTGCCATGACCATAGAAGTAGAACAAAAACCACCATAAAGGACTCCTTGAGAGAGTGAAAATGCTCACCTGTACTTGACAATTCCATTGATCATGGGGTTCACATCCTTTATTCTGTTGATATAAGCCTGAACAACATCTATGCATTTCACCTGCAAAATACAATACTTTAGCAGGCATTCATTGGCTAAACAATTCATTCAAGTATTTTGTAAAAGCCTGCAGTGTACGTTAATCATTTTTCAAGACACTGACAGTGAATTACCCAGCATAGTCCCGCGTGAGGCAAAATATGAGGCCTAAGAAGTATAAGAAGTCTATGTTGAAGGTAAGAACTCAGAAATATACCAGTATAAGAAAGTTCCAAACAATGAGTAGGGATAAAAGGAATAACCTCTGCTGAAATTAAATATAAATTGGAGTTCAGAGATATTACGTATATATACTAAACTGGCAAATATTTGTTCCAGTAAATAATCAATAAAAATATATGTATATTATTTCAGTAATACCCTGAAACTTACAGTATACACCGTCTCTGCAAAACCAAGAGTTAAGGAGTAGAGACATAAAAGGACATAAAGATAGGGTTTCCAGATAAAATACAGGAAATCAAGGTAATTTGAATTTCAAATGAATAGAGAGTAAGTTTTAGTATAAGAATGTCCCAATTATTGCATGGGGATGATTATTCTGAAAACTATATGTTATTTATCTTAAATTTAAATTTAGCTAAGCACATTGTATTTTTGTTTGCTAAATTTGCCAACCCTAAACCAAAGGTCTTAAGCGTGTGAGGAGACATAAGACAAGTAAAACATCCTTGGTTGGTGCTAAAATATTCTTATTTAATTATCATGTATAATTTTAGTTTATATATATATATATAGTTTATTGCATTTTAGGTTTTGGGGTACATGTGAAGAACATGTAAGATTGTTGCATAGGTACACACATGGCAGTGTGGTTTTCTGCCTTCCTCCTCATCACCTATATCTGGCATTTCTCCCCATGTTATCCCTCCCCAAATCCCCACCCCCTACTGTCCCTCCCCTAGTTACCCACAAGGACCCCAGTATGTGATGCTCCCCTCCCTGTGTCCATGTGTTCTCATTGTTCAACACCTGCCTTTGAGTGAGAACATATGGTGTTTGATTTTCTGTTCTTGTGTCAGTTTGCTGAGAATGATGGTTTCTAGGTTCATCCATGTCCCTACAAAGGACACAAACTCATCATTTTTTATGGCTGCATAGTATTCCATGGTGCATATGTTCCACATTTTCCCTGTCCAGTCTATCATTGATTGGCATTTGGGTTGGTTCCAGGTCTTTGCTATTGTAAACAGTGCTGCAATGAACATTCGTGTGCATGTGTCCTTATAGTAGAAGTATTTATAATCCTTTGGATATATACCCAGTAATGGGATTGCTGGGTCAAATGGAATTTCTATTTCTAGGTCACAATTTTAGTTTTAATTATAATTCTTAGGTGTGAGACAGTAAACATTAGAAAATTGCAAAGTAGGTCTTTGCTATCGTAAACAGTGCCACAATGAACATGCATGTGCATGTGTCTTTATAATAGAACAATTCTAATCCTTTGGGTATACACCCATTAATGGGATTGCTGGGTCAAATGAAATCCCTATTTCTAGATCCTTGAGGAATCACCACGCTGTCTTTGACAATGGTTGAACTAATTTACACTCCCAGCAACAGTGTAAAAGTGTTCCTGTTTCTCCACATCCTCTCCAGCATCTGTTGTCTCCAGATTTTTTAATGATCGTCATTCTAACTGGCGTGAGATGGTAACTCAATGTAGTTTTGATTTGCATTTCTCTAATGACCAGTGATGATGAGCATATTTTCATATGTTTTTGGCCGCATAATTGTCTTCTTTGGAAAAGTGTCTGTTCATATCCTTCGCCCACTTTTTGATGGGGTTACTTGTTTTTTTCTTGTAAATCTGTTTTAGTTCTTTGTAGATTCTGGATATTAGCCCTTTGTCAGATGGGCAAATTGCAAAATTTTTTCCAATTCTGTTGGTTGCCGATTCACTCTAATGCTTGTTTCTTTTGCTGTGCAGAAGCTCTTAAGTTTAATTAGATCCCATTTGTCTATTTTGGCTTTTGTTGCCATTGCTTTTGGTGTTTTAGTCATGAAGTCCTTACCTATGCCTATTTCCTGAATGGTATTGCCTAGGCAGCAAACCACCATGGCATGTGTGTACCTATGCAACAATCTTGCAAGATCTGCACATGTACCCTAGAACTTAAAGTACAATAAAAAAAAACGAAAATTGCAAAGCAAAACAGAACCCCCAAGTAAAGAGGAGAGAAAAATAATTAAAAAGAAATCATATCAATACAGAAAAGAAAAGGAAAGGAAAAGAGAATGCAAGTATGATAAATTATAAACATTACATCAAGTGAAAAGGATTAAATCAATTGCATTAAAAGTGTGAAGGACTGAATTCCCCTGTCAGAGGGCAAAGACATTAAATTTAGTTTTAAAAAATGTTAAGAAATTTATCTGGAACAAAAAGACAATTAAAGATTGAAAACAAAGAGTTAGGCAAAGATATACTAGGTGAAAACAAACAACAAGAAAGCAGAGGTGGTATTACTAATATCAGAGAAAGCAAATTTTAAAACTAAAACATAAAATGGAATGATATATGAGAATGCCATGACAGTCATACGCGTTTCTGTATTAATAAGGCAGGCAAATACATGAGGCTTATACTACAAATACAAAGAGAAGTTAACCAGACGTGTAAGTATAGTAGCAGACAATATAGCTATCTCAGGGACTGACAGATCAAGGAGTAAAAAGTAATGATATATTCAAGAATTTAATAATACAACCAACGTGCTCAAATGCATAGTGAGGGAGAATTTTTCCTCCATCAAGAATATGCTCTTTATTCATCAATCATGAACAAAAAATAATCATGTCAAACAAAGAAAATCTTAAAGCCCAAAAGGCTTTATAGAATTTCTTGGTCAGTTTGAAAAATTATCATAATCTAGGAGTACTAGAAAACCAAAATTCAAAGATGATATTTGGAAGGCTTAACTATCTCAAAAACATTCTTCCATATGACCAATGGGTCTAAGAGGTAAACAAAACTAAAATGGTAAATTATCCAGAAATTCACAGAAAGGAACATTTCTTATTAAATCTATTGAATATGAGTAAAACGGTCCTAATATGCTTTTACTTATAAAAATAAAAGTAAGATGACATATAAAGTATTCAATTTACAATAATAGAAAAATAAAAGCAATTTTTTTAAAGAAGAACAAATTAAGATAAAATTTAATGGCTCAGAAATAAAATAGGAACAGTAACAACAAAACAAGTATAAAAGGATAAACTAACTTTTAAATACCTATCAAACAGATAAACTGCAACAAGCATGATGGAGAAAGAGTGTGTGCAGAAAATTGGTTAGTATTAAGAATGAAAAAAAAAGAGATATAAGCATAGATACAGGGGAGATTTATAGAATTAAAAAGAAAGCTATATGTACTTTTTCTTTTGGGTTAACTCTACTTGTCCTTGAGAATTATGCATCTAGTAGGTTTTCAGTAAATTTTAAATGCATGCACAGACAGAGATTTCAGCCACCATAACTCAATAGTCTAGTGTACACACAGCTCTAGAATTAAGAGCCTGGATTGTTAAGCTGATGTCTAGTGCCTGGCCACTCCATCAACATATACAACCCCAAATTATCTTCAACTGCCACTGCTACCTTAATTGAGTCTGTAACATGTAGAATGTGACAAAAATAAAATAAAATATACAGGCATTAGAGGTAGAAGTTAACATTACCATAATTGCCATTTGCTAAATATATGCCAAGAACTTCATACCTGTTATGTCATGAAATCTTCCTTGCAACACATGTAATATTATCCCCATTTTACAGATGAAGTCACTGAGGCTCACTCAGGGAGGTTAAGTGACTTACCCAAGGTCATATAGCTGAGCCTGGATATTTGTATTTGCTTTTTCCAAATGAACCTTGCTGTCATAAGAGAAATGAAGACTAGGTACATGGTTAGAAATTCCACTCACTACAGAAAAGTACAAATGCAAACTGACACAAGAACAGAAAATCAAACACCGCATGTCCTCACTCATAGGTGGGTGTTGAACAATGAGAACACATGGACACCAGGAGGGGAGCATCACACACTGGGGTCTGTTGAGGGGAAATAGGGGAGGGACAGCAGGGGGTGGGGAGTTGGGGAGAGATAGCATGGGGAGTAATGCCAGACATAGGTGAAGGGGAGGAAGGCAGCAAATCACACTGCCATGTGTGTACCTATGCTACAATTTTGCATGTTCTTCACATGTACCCCAAAACCTAAAATGCAATTTAAAAAAAAGAAAAGTGAAAGCTTCTCACTCTCTTTCCCTCCCTCACTCCTTTACTCCCTTTTCCTATCTCTTCAGCTCTCTCTCTTTCTTCCTCCTTCACACAAAAGGATTCATATTATATTCACCGTTCAGTATCTTGTATTTCTACCACTGCATCATATTCCTCTGTATGGCTGGACTAAAGGAAGAACTAGTGATTTTTTATTACCTATCTAAAAACTAAAAATATATTTTTCTAATTTTCTAAAGTATTGATTATATTTATTATAAATAGGCAACCTGAGCACACGTTTCAAAAGTCTGAAAGTAAAAAAGGTCATGCAATGAAGTCTCTTTCCACTCTTGTCTCCTAACATTTCCCCCGTATTCCCCTCCCCAGAGTAAACTACTGTTATTAGTTTTTGTACATCTTTCCAGAGATGTGTGTGGGAGATCCCGTGGGAGACCCCACAAGTGCCGAGGCAAGGGTCTGAAGCCTCAGCCTGTTCCCATATGAATACAGAACTAGAAAAGAATTATAGATACAGTTACATAGTTATTCATACATATATACATATGTGTATATATATATATATAACCATATATAATCACATAGTTATTCACATATAATATATATACTTAATATAACCTTTTAAGTTTACTAATGATTATCCAGTTATGAAGCATGGAGGTGAGGTGATATTGTGAACAAAGTGATCCTAAGTCAAGATGCTCTAAGCCCTCTGTCACGCCTGCATAAGGGTGCCTGCTGGAGGGCATCTCGGCTATGTGGGAGTGCCAGCGCTGGGAAAGTGCTTGCTGTTTATCCAGCTATGGAAGGAGATGTCCAAAATGGCCAAGATGTCTCCTTCCCCCAGGCGTGTTAGGAGAAAACTCCGCTTCTCCAAGCTCTTGTGGTAGGCCTGATGGCTGTTAGGTAGGCCTGCAGACATCCGGGGGTTTAACTGTCTCTATGTGATGCTGTGCTTCAGTGGTCAAGTTCTATGTCTACTTTCATGTTCCACTTCTGCACCTGGTCCCTCCCTTTCTTAAAAGATAAAATCAGTAATAGTAACATAAATCTTAATGTAACTGTTCTTTCTTGACAAGTATGAAAAAAGTGCTGATGCATTAGGTTTTCTCCTCACCTCAGCTACTTGAAAGACCTGGGCCCCTATCTCCAAGAGATGTGATTTACCTGACCCCGTCACTGACTACGATTGCCTCACCCTACCTACCAGGTCCCATGCTTTGTACTAAATAAAAGTAAGACTGTCCAGGCACTCGGGCCACTGCCGGACTCTGCGCTTTGGTTGGCAGTGGACCCCTGGGCCCAAACTCTGTTTTCTCTTTCTCAGTGTCTTGTGTCTTTTATTTCCACAGTTTCTCATCTCCAGTAGAGAGGGGCTCAGAGGACACTGTAGGGCTGGACCCTACCCAGAGACATACAAATAAGCAGATGATATATAAAAATATACTAGATAGGTATAGAAACATAGAAACAAAAGACATTATTATTTCATACAGATGTAGCATATCATACAAAGTATTCTGTATTTTGTTTTATTCATTTAAAATATGTCTTGGAACTCATTCCATATCTTGTACATAAAGAGCCACTTCATTCTTTAGCTTGATGCATACTATCAAATATATAGACATATTGTAGCATATTTAATCAGGACTCTGATTTGTCTTTACTAGCACTTTTACAAATAACATATGAATGAGGATATCCTCATATATATGTAATTAGATGATTTGTGAGTGGGACTTATGGTTTCAAAACCTCATCGACTTTGGAATCATCAACAAAATCAAATATCCAAATGTGCAAAAACAATGAACAGGCTATGTATGGTGGTGGACGTAAGTTGATGTTTTTTTGTAAAGGCCCAATCTTGGATACCAACCGAGGCTGTGGCAGTTCAGATGACATAAAGGTAGCCTGAATTCTGAACAGTAGAAAAGTACTCATATAGGGACACAAAAGCAAGCATAAAGATAGTAGACACTGATTCATAGGAAACTGACTGTTCAATCAGAGTTCATTATCAAGAAGCATTACTCTTCCATAAAGTGCCAACAAAAATTGTGTAAGATTCACGTGGCTCTACAACTTTGTAGCTGTGTGTCATTGGACAAGCTATCAGAAAGCTCTAAACTTTATTTTCCTATTCTGTAAGATGATGATAATTACAGACACATCAAAATGTCATTATGAAGATTCCATTCACAAAAATCTAAGTAAAATATTTGCCTTATCAAGTGGCACATAGTAGGTCTTTGTTAAATTTAGTTGTTTTGCAGTAACAATATTTCTGTGTATATGAAAGACAGAAACTAAAGGATAAATAAGGCTTTGTATCCACTCCACTTCTCCCCTTCAGAATATTTTTATAAATCTAGATAAACTATATCTAGATTATCTCTTCTCATGGGCAAACATGAATGAAAATGGCTAATTACCAAAAACCTGATAATAGTAATAGTAAAGATTTATATAGGACTACTATGCTAGGCAATGTTCTATAAGTTTTATGTATATGAATTCATTTAATTCATCTCAACTCTAAAAGGTAGATTCTATTATCAAATCAAGTTTTCTTAAAGGATATCAGAGGCACAAAAAGTTAAGCAATGTTTCTAAGATCACAGAGCTAGACTGTAGGAGAGCAAGGATTTCTGAACCCAGGCAGTTTGGCTCTAGAGTCCATTCTTCTAATCATTATGATACACAATGTCCTATGTGCCAGGTGCATGCTTTGTATTATCTGCAATTGTCGTGGCACAAGGTCACACAGCAATGGACAGACAGTCCAAAATTTGAAATCTATTATCTTTCTACTATTAAGTTGGTGCAAAAGTGATTGTGATTTTTGCCATTACTTTTAATGTAATGTGCTTCAGTGATTAAGTAATTTTGCCATTACTTTTAATGGCAAAAATCACAATCACTTTTGCACCAACTGACTACATCCCATTGCCTCCCTAACTGTTAGAAAAACATGCATGAGTGAGTAGAGGCTGGGGAGGGGGAACAGCAAGAAGACAGGATATGTCTTTGAAAGGTAACCAGAATGTAATACAAACATTATTAATTCATGCATTCAGGAATACATACTGAGATACTCATAAAGCATTTACTGCATGCCTATTCTTTGTTAAGTAGTATTGTAGATTCTGGAAATAAAGCAATGACAAAAACAAATGAAACAGCAGAGAGATAAAAACAAGCGGAGTATAAATAAAGAATACTAAACTGTAGCCCAAGATCTCTAGGTAACCAATCATTCATGTGACAGAGATGAATAGTCCTGCCTGCACAACTCTAGAAAGAACGAATTAGCTGCTTAAATTTTCTAATTAAGAATTTTCAATAATTTTTGTGTATATGTTTTGCTTCGGTTTCATTTTACTTCAGTTTCCTTATGCATAAAATATGAATATTACCTATATAACTGTATCTGTGAAATAGAATATGTTTAAGTACCCAGGCATAGTATTTCACATATGCCATGCTCCAAATATATGGTAGACACAGCTTTTACTATCCTAGACCAAGTACTACTTTTATTTTAAGTAAATTTTTAAAAGAATTGGTTAAATGGTAAGCAGCAGGTAGATCTGGGGCCTGTGAGAGGAGGAAGAGAGAGAGAGAGAAAGGGAGAAGGAGAGAAAGAGAGAGACCGATTGAGATGGCTGAGAATCAGTTTGAAACGCACACCTGCTTTACCCAACACACAATAATTATGCACAAATAGGACAAATGGATAGGAAGGACTATGAGGGTGCCAAAATAGTCCAACCCATGCCCACAGTAAATGTCCTTGATAAAAATAAACGTACTACAACACCCAGAAGTCTCCCTTTATCTCCAGTAAATACCTCTCCTAAGTCAAGTCGCCTTAGTGGAGGATGGAAAGGAAACCACAACAGCCACCAAAAGCTTCCTGGATCCAGCTAAAAGACCTGTTCCTCCAGCCTCTTCTGAATTGCACTCTCACCTTTCTCTGTCGGATCAGCTTGGCCAGCTGCATTCCCGAAAGCAGAAGCAATGGTTCAGTCACCGGCCGGGGGGTCTTTGAGGCAAACTTGGGGCCCTTTAAGACTAAAGCTGCTCGGCCTACTAGGCCTATGAGAAAGCCTAGCGCACGCAAGAGAAACCACTGAATGCGGGCAGTGAATGAAGGTGCCATCGCAGCCTGGATTCCACACGGTCCTAGTGCTTGAGGGTTCCGTGCACCCTGGGGAAAGGAGGAGAAAAAGACTAAGCAAAGAGGTGCTTGTGAAGCCTTTAGTTTACAAGTCCAGTATCTACCCACAATTCCACAGGAGCTTGTTTATCATCACCTGCAGGGCTTCTAGCCAGAGATGGGGACGGAGACTTCCCAGCAGCTGCCTGTATGCAATACTACCTGTTGTTAGTGCTGGTGTAACCCAAGACAGAAAGTGAGTCATAAAAAAAAAAAAACACTGTTCTTGGAATTCCCCAGTTCAGCTACTGTGTAGCCCTGGCCAATTTACACTATGTCTCACAGTTAGTTTACTCGTATGAAAAAAATGGAAATAATTACTCCTACATCAAAGGGTTACCATAAACACTGTATAATAAATAAAAACATTTAACACAATTTATGGTAAATAGTATAAGTGGTGGTAGTTTTAGTAATATAAGTGGTAGTTGTTATATTTCAGCTGTACTTGTGAAAAAAGTGTTGTACATATACCTTTGTATGCAAATATTCAGTATGCTTAATAAACAACTAAATGGCAAGCATAAATATTTTTTTCCATATGGATATTATTTAATGCTTATAAGATCACTAACAGGTAGTACTGATGAATATCAAATCTCCAGCCCATCTCTCTCCTAAACTGGACACTGAAATGCCTTTTTGACACCTTCATGTGAATGTCTTACAGATCTTTCAAACTCGACATGTCCAAAACTCATCCTTTTCTCAACAATCTGCTGCTCCTACAGGTTTACAAACGGCATTTTCATCCACCCAGTGAGCCATGCCAAAAATCTAGAATCATCTCAGATTCTTACATTTGTTTCACTCTCATGAATAATCACCAAGTCCAGCTAATGCCTTTCCCTCTCAACTCAGTCTGGTTCAAATCTCACTGATGTTTACGTGAACTTCTACAAATAATCTATCTGATCACCCTGCCTTTGTTTATAGAGTGTTCTTTGTAATATACAAATCTGACAATGTTACTCCCCTGCCAATAACTCTGCAATAATCCTCAATTTTCCTCAGGTTCAAGACCCATCTACTTTGTCTGGCATTCAAGTCTCATGACTGGTGTCTAAAAAACTCTATGTTTCATCCCTAACACCTTCCATCCCTCATATGCTAAGCTCCTGACAAATAACTATCTGAAAATTCTCTCTTCCCTCTATATTCTTGCATCTGCTTTCTCAACCTCTCCATCTAGTTCAGGACAAGTACCACCTTCTGCAGCAAGTCTTCCCTGAACTTCCAACTGGGTGTGATGCCACTCTTTTGTAATCTTGCACTCAATAGATTAACAAAATCATAGCACTTACAACCCTCTATTATGTGCTAGGTTTTCGTATCTATGCCCCATCTAGATATGAATTCATTGAAGAACAGGGCCATTCTAATTCCTCTTTGTATTGCCAGAGCCTAACATAGGGCTTGATGTGAAGTCAATACAGGTTTGTAGGTTAAAGATATGAGATTATGAAATAACGAATGTTGAAGATAGGGATTCGACCTTAGCATTTAAGGCCTTGGGTAGGTGAAATGGCAGAGTCATCCAGGGCACTGTTTTTTCACCTGCAAGACTTAGGTGGATACTGAATGTGTCATCACAACACTTCTGGCCTAATTCAAGCACCTGGCAGAAAGCAGGTTAATCATGACAGGCACATCTAGCAGATCCAGTAAATAAAGTTGATAAAGTAGGTTGTCATAATCTAGGCTCCATTACAGTTCTGAGCAAAATCTGTAGCTGAGTGAACCTTCTTTACCAGAAAAAGTTTTGTCAAAATGAAAATCTTTCTCTCTAAGTTTACTTTATCTAAGTTGTAAATGACCAATATGTGAATCTGAGGTACAAAGAATGCTCGCTGATTGGGCACTGACCCGACAGACCTGAATCCAAATCCTAGATCCAGCACTCATTATGTTTTTGACCTTGTACAAATCACTTAATGTCCCTGGCTGGATTTTCTCATCTGTAAAGTAGAATAACAGCTTCCAGGTGGTGTTATGAAAATTAAATCACATATGCATGTAAAGTTTCAGGTTTTTTAATCATAAATATTTTAATTATATACTAATAGATCATATTAAGTATATTGACATTGTTGTCAATATATCACTAGAAAATTTTTAACTTGCAAAATGAATGCACACTATGCATAAATCAACTACCTGTTTTCCCCATTGACTGGCCCTTTACATATACCATTCTATTTTCTCTTTTTAAAAGTGTAACTACTTTAGATAACTCATATAAGTGGATTCATACTTTTTGTGATGGACTTATTACACTTATCATAAGACCATTAAGGTTTATCTTTAAAATAGATGTTAAATTTCCTGCTTTGTAATTGCTGAGTAATATTCCATTTTTGTTGGTGGTGGTATTTTTTGTTTTTGTTTTTTGTTTTGTTTTGTTTTGAGATAGAGTCTCATTCTGTTTCCCAGGCTAGAGTGCAGTGGCACCATCTTGGCTCACTGCAACCTTCATCTCCCAGGTTCAAGCAATTCTTCTGCCTCAGCCTTCTGGGTAGCTGGAATTATAGGCACCCACTGCCATGTCCAGCTAATTATTGTATTTTTAATAGATATGGGGTTTTGCCATGTTGGCCAGGCTGGTCTTGAGCTCCTGACCTCAGGTAATCCTCCTGTCCTGGCCTCCCAAAGTGCTGCAATGACAGGCATGAGCCACTACGCCTGGCCTTATTCTATTATTTTTATATTCCAAATCACATTTATTCATTCATTTCGTGAGGGAAATTTGGGTTGCTTTCACCTATTGGCTTTTGCGAATAATGCTGCAATAAATGGTGTAAAAATAACTCTTCATTTGACCATGTATGCAAGAGTTTTTATCTGTGCTGCATTCTGTTCCATTGATGTAATTGTCTGCCTTTATGCCATTACCAAAATATGTATGAAAAGCTTTTGACAGTGCTTTTCTAGTACATCATAGTGCTTTATATTCATTTGCACTGGGCAAGGAAATGGACGCTGTCCATTTTCCTGAGTATAAAGGAAAGACACAAGATAAATCGCCTTTTGTCCCAAAAGGGAAAAAACAAAAGTGAAATATTATGTGATAACTCTGTGTGTGTGTGTGTGCGCACAATCTCCCTATTAAAGTCAGTGAACATTTATGTAAATCATCATCTATTTAAAAATCAAAGGTAGGCTGGGTGTGGTGGCTCATGCCTGTAATCCCAGCAATTTGGGAGGCCGAGGCGGGTGGATTACATGGTCAGAAGTTCAAGACCAGCCTGGCCAAGATGATGAAACCCCATCTCTACAAAAATACAAAAATTAGCCGGGCACGATGGCAGGCGCCTGTAATCCCAGCTACTCGGGAGGCTGAGGCAGGAGAATTGCTTGAACCTAGGTGGCAGAGGTTGCAGTGAGCCGAGATCATGCCACTGCACTCCAGCCTGGGTGACAGAGTGAGACTGCATCTCAAAAAAAAAAAAAAAAATCAAAGGTGGATTCTCAGCAGTTATCCTTGACTTCTTCCTAAACCTCTCAGTTAACACTATAGAACTTATATCCCTACTATGTCTGCAACCTGTTTTCTGCTCTCCATTATCATTGCTACTGTTATTATTTTCACTGCTATTATTATGTACTACTTGCCCAACTGGTACTATGCTGCGTTCAATCTGCCCTCTTTCAAAATCACTCACTAAAATTCAATTTTATTTTTTTCTGGTAAAGTAATTTATGCCCCTATTCATGTTGTATGTATTTGGCTTGTCTTTCACACCCTCATGAAACTAGGTTTTATCCTCTTTACCAGTTTTATAGGTAAAAAAGTGATCCTCATTGTTTTTATATTTATTTGATTTAGAGTAATAATGAACAATTTTTGATATGCTTACAGGCCATTTATATCTGTTTTAATTGTATATTGCCTATTCATGTCTACCATACATTTTTCAATTGACTTTTGAGCTTTTAAGGCTTGTTAAAATTTCTATTTTTATTAATTCATAATAGTTTACGTATTTTGGGAGTTTTTATCTTTTTTAAAGCTAATTTTTTTGAGTTTTTAATATAGGAAGTGTTTTAACTTTGCTAGTATATGCCTTATATGTTGATTTTCTATCATTAAAAGTTATGTTTGAACAAAGACATTTTAAATGTTTATGCAAACAAGTCTATGAAACTTTACCTTTGTGATTACATTCCCTGTATCTTTAGTGTATTTTATCAACTGTCAATTAACAATTCACCTATATTGTCCCTCTTTTGTGATTTTATTTTCCAGAAATTTTTCTGCTGTGCAAATAGATTCTAGCATGGAGCCATGGTGATTGAAGGCATGATGACTGCTGGTTCTCTTGGATTTACCTCCTGCCATTTCTTCATACACACACACACACACACACACACACACAAATAATAATAATAATAATAATAAAATAAAACCTTGTTCTGACTATATCAAACTACTTGAAATTCCCTAAAACAGTGGTCTCCAAATTGCAACTGCTTTTTATTTTTATTTACTAATTTTTCACTATATTGTACTGTGCTAACACAAATATTAAGATTATGCTACTAGGCTCATATAAAATGTACATTGTAGAATACAGAGAAATAAATAAATTGAAGGATAGAGTTTTTTTAAAGTTCTAGTATTTTCCTCACTTCAGTGTATCACCTGTCTACTCCCAGAGGTGCTTGCACATTCTCTATACCTTGAAGACCCTACACTAAATTGCATATACTGTATAAGAGTCCTATATCTGGCTTCCACTTTCAGCTTCCCTGTTTCTGCCTTTCTGAAACATACAGAACTATTCTAATCTAAAGATTTAACTCAGACATCAACTTTTAGGAAGCTTTTTCTGACTACTGGAACCCTAGTCTTATTAGATACACTTTCTTTATATTTTCTACACCACAACATATTTTACCCTATCATCACACTCAATACACTGCAATGTAGTTAAATATTCCCCTCCCCAAAAGTATGGAAATTTCTTAAGGAAAGGACTCTGTCTTAGTATTCTCTATGCCACCAGAGCCTAGAACAGAGTAGATGCTCAAATAATGTTGATTTAACTCATAGATGAATGAATAGAGCCATAATAATTTGTTTGGTAACTCCTGACAGTCTATGTCCTCTCACAGAGATGTGCAAAGTACTCAACCTACTGCAACCCACATAGATACACACAAATACACATGCGTATGAAAATACACCCCCATATCAATAAACATACCAAGAAGGGGACCAAGTTGGCTAACTGGAAGCAGCTAGTGTGCAGCTGTGCTGAGAGAGAAGAGTCGTGTGTGGACATGACTATATTCAAATTATACCACAGTTGAAGGAACATCAACCCACACAGAAGAATGAAACCAGCAACAGAGTAAACAAACAACGTACAGAATGGGAGAAAATATTCACAAACATCCAACAAAGATCTAATATCCACAATTTATAAGGAACTTAAATCAATAAGCAATAAACAAATAACCCCATTAAAAAGTTAGCAAGAGATCTAAACAGACACTTCTCAAAAGAAGACATACAAGTGGCCAAAAAATAAGAAAACATGCTCATCGTCACTAATCATCAGAGAAATGTAAATCAAAACCATGATGAGATACCATCTCACGTAGTCAGAATGGCTATTATTAAAATGTCAAAAAATAACATATGCCAGTGAGGTTGTAGAGAAAAGGGAAAGCTTATACATTGCTATTGGCAGTATAAATTAGTTCAACTATTGTGGAAGGCATTTTGTCAATTTCTCAAAGTCAGAAAGAAGAATTACCATTTGACCAGGCAATCTCATTATTGGGTACACACCCAAAGGAATATAAATTGTTCTACCATAAAGACACATGCATGTGTATGTTCTTTACAACCCTATTCACAAAAGCAAAGACATGTAATCAACCGAAATGCCCATCAATGGTAGACTGGATAACAAAAATGTGGTACATATACACAATGGAATATGACACAGCCATAAACAGGAATGAGATAATGTCCTTTGCAGAAACATGGATCGAGCTAGAGGCCCTTATCCTAAGTAAACTATCACAGGAACAGAAAATCAAATACTGTGTGTTCTCACTTATGAGCGGGAGCTAAACAATGAGGACATATGGTTACAAAGAAGGAAAAAAGCAGGCACCACAGCCTACTTAAAGGTGGAGGGAGAGAGGAGACTGAGGAAAAAAAAATTCGCTGACTTGTTCCATTCATATTACCTGGATGGCAAAACAATCTGCACACCAAACCTCGTGGCATGCAATTTACCTATATATCAAACCTACGCATGTACCACTGAACCTAAAATAAAAGTTTAAAAACACATAAAAATGCATATACTCATAATGAAAATATTAACTTTTACCTGAGGATCCACACATGCACATATACAACTATGTAAAACAAATTTTTTCTTGTTACCCTTTCCTAAATATTACCTAATACAAAAACAAATGTACATCTTAATAACTATAAACTTGTGGTTAAAGTAGGCAAAAGTGGGTGTGTTTTAATAAGTGTAACAAAATAGGTGAATTAATAAGTGATAAACTTAATAAACTTATTTTGCATACGTTATTTTTAATTAAACTTTTTATTTTGAGATAATTATAGATTTACATGAAGCTGTAAGAAATAATACAGAGATTCCAGGTGCCCTTTACTCATTTTCCCCCAATGGTAACATCCTCCAAATTAGTACAATGTAATAATGAGAATACTGGAGTTAATACAGAACATTTTCTTTACAAAAAGGATCTCTCATGTTGTCCTGTTATATCCACACCCATGCTCAATCCCCTAGATATCCCATGCCTACCACCAATCTGTTCTGCACTTCTATGATTTCATTTTAGGAATGTCATATAAAACAAATCATGCAGTATTGTAACCAATTGGGGTTTGTTTATTTCACTCTGCACAATCACTGGAGATTCATCCAGGTTGTATGTATATCAATAATAATTTATTTTTCATTGTTAGCTACTATTCCATTACATGGATGTGCCATAGTTTGTCTAACCTTTTCACTATTGAAGGATATCTGTAAGGTTTTTATTCTTTTACGTCTTTTGGCTATTAGGAATAAAGCTTCTGTAAACATTCATGTATAACTTTTTGTGTGAACATCAGTATTAATTTCTCTAAGATAAATACCTAAGAGTGCAATTGCTTGGTCATATGGTAAATGCATTTTTAGTTTTTTTGGGTTTGTTTGTTTGTTTGTTTTGAAGCTTCAAAAAGGTCTTTTAAAGTGGCTACGCCATTTTATGCCACCAGCAATATATGTCATCCAGTTTCTCTGCATGCTCAGCAGCATTTCTTACTGTCACTATATATATATTTTTTATTTTAACCATTCTGATAGTTGTGGAGTGATAGGTCATCATAGTTTAAATTTGAATTTCCCTAGTAGCTAATAGTTTCATAAGCATATATGACATAGATATATTCATTTTGGTGAAAAATTTATTCATGTCTTCTGTTCATTTTCTAATTGGATTTTTTTACTTGATGGTAAGTTTTCTTAATTAAAATCAAGAGGTGAAAAAAGTGAAAGCCCAGTCATTTTGTTTCTTCTATTAAAGACTGTTTTTTGTGGACTAGTGCGGTGGCTCAGGCCTGTAATCCCAGCACTTTGGGAGGCCAAGGTGGACGGATCATGAGGTCAAAAGATCGAGACCATCCTGGCCAACATGGTGAAACCCCATCTCTGCTAAAAAAAAAAAATTCAAAAATTAGCTGGGCATGGTAGCGCTTGCCTGTAGTCCCAGCTACTTGGGAGGCTGAGGGAGCAGAATTGCTTGAACCCGGGAGGCAGAGGTTGCAGTGAGCTTAGATCGCACCACTGCACTGCAGCCTGGCAACAGAGCAAGACTTTGTATCCTTCTCCCAAAAAAAAAGACTGTTTTTTGATATTTCAGATTGTTAGCATATCCATGTAAATGTTTTAAGCAGACTACAGAAAAAAAGATCTGCTTAGATTTTTATTAGGATTCCATTGAATCTATAGACCAATTTTGGGAGAGCTGACATTTTTTTCAAACTGGGATTTTCCAATTAGGAATATGATATATACATATTTACATGCACACATAAACCCTCAATTATTTGGCTGTCTTAGTTTCTTTCAGCAATGTTTTATAGATTTCACTGTAAATGTCTTATACATATTTTGTTAACTTTATCCATGAGTATTTCTTTTTATTTAACTTTTAAGTTCAGGGGTACACGTACAGGTTTGTTATATGGGTAAACTTGTGTCGTGAGGGTTTGTTGTACAGATTATTTCATCACCCAGGGATTAAGCCTAGTACCCATTAGTCATTTTTATCTGATTTTCTCCCTCCTCCCACTCTTTTCCCTCTGATAGGCCCCAGTGTGTGTTTTTCCCCTGTATGTGTCCATGAGTTCTCATCATTTAGCTACCATCTATAAATGAGGACATATAATATTTGGTTTTGTGTTCCTGCATTAGTTTGCTAAGGATAATGACCTCCAGTTCTATCCATGTTTCTGCAAAGGACATGATTTTATTCCTTTTTTTATTTTATTTTTGATGGTGTCTTGCTCTGTCACTCAGGCTGGAGTGCAGTGGCACAATCTCAGCTCACTACAATCTCCACCTCCTGGGTTCAAGTGATTCTCCCGCCTCAGCCTCCCAAGTACTTGGGATTACAGGCACCCACCACCATGCCCTGCTAATTTTTGTATTTTTGTAGAGACGTGTTTTCACCATGTTGGCAAGGCTGGTCTTGAACTACTGATCTCAGATAGTCTGCCCGCCTCAGCCTCACAAAGTGCTGGGATTACAGGCATTAGCCAACATGCCCAGACAGTCTTATTCTTATTTATAGCTGCAAAGCATCTCATGTTATATATGTCCCACACTTTCTTTATACAGACTGTCATTGATAGGCATTTAGGTTGATTCCATGTCTTAGCTATTGTGCAACAGTCAGCTGCATCAGTCTTTATAATAGAACGATTTATATTTCTTTGAGTATATACCCAGTAATGGAGTTGCTGGATTGAATGGTATTTCTGCCTCTAGGTCTTCAAAAAAATCACCAAACTGTCTTCCACAATTCTTGAACTAATTTATCCTCCCACCAACAGTGCATAAGCATTCCATTTTTCCAACAACCTCACCAACATCAGTTATTGTCAGGTTAAAACCAGAGCCAGGGTTCGAGGAGGGTTGGTGGATGGGTGATGGATAGCTGAAAGAACACTTGAGGGCAGTTCAGACAGGTAGGACATGGCTTTATTCTTCTCTCTCTCTCCTACAGAGTCAGCAGTGCAGTTATATTTCTCACAGACAACAGTGGCTTAAATCAAGTTCACACAAACAGGTTACATCAAATGGCTGCATAAATGTAATACACAGTGCACTGGATTGTGTACCTGCACTCCAAACCTACTGTGTCATGCTGTACTGGATGTCTGCCTTGGCCTACTCTTGACTGAAGCACAGCCATTTTCCATACACTTCATTCCCTAGGCCGAGGGAGTTCTCATAGTGGGGAAACGTGCCCACAGAGTGGAACCCTAGTCCCAGAGGCCACAGTAGCAATACAGGGAGCAACAACTCATTACTAATATTCCTACTATGTTGTCCATAATTATTAGGGTCCAGCATAGGCCAGAGCGCAGAGACACCCACCATGTGTGTAGGGGGTCATCAGTAAGGCTGTCAACTTCTTTGATTTCCTGGGGAACTCCTTGCAAAGCTGCTGTTATGTTTTATCGATTGTCAGGGATGAAAGTACAACATTTGTTCCCAAAAGGGCACAGGTGCCACCTTTGGGAGCAGTTAATATGTCTAGAGCCATCTGGTTCTGCAGTACCACTTTCCTGGTTTGATCAACCTCATCTGTCAACAGAAGGAGGTCAAATAGTGTATAATTCAAGGCTTAAGTGGTGTGCTCCGCAAGGGCCGTAACTTGAATTTCTACAGTTATGACACCTGTTCCAGGGATGGTTAATGCTAAAGAGTAGAGCCACCAGGGGGCTCATCACACTTTCAAAAAAGGGAAACATAGTGCCTCCCAGTTATGTGGGCATCTAGGCAATGTGGGAATATCAGTGGAAAGCACATAAGGCCATCCCCAGGTACAGCGGCCAGTCCAGTTTGCTGGCAAAAATGACCATCTTATGTCTCCACAGACCCGTAAATTCCAGGGTTCACAAAGTCCATTGGGGCCCAGCCTTGATAAGAGCTATTCCACCACAAATTTGGTGTGGTGCCATATGTTATATTTGTGCAAGCCATGGCAGGTAACCACCCTATGGTGACATTACCCAAATGTTCTTCTATACATCGTGGTACCTGTAATAGGGGAACCATGTGTACTCCCACTAACCAGCCCCATCCATCATAGATGCTATGGGTTAGCCAGGGGACAGGCAAGCCATGGATTTTGTGGCACCCTCTATTCAAAGCCTGCCATGTCATTCCAAATGTCAACCATGGGATCTCAAGTCTCTAAACGCATCCAGTATTCCACGGAAGCTGGGTGTATGTGCCAGGGCAAGGCATCTGCAGCAGCTGCTGGAAGGGTGGTACAGATCCAACAGTTGAAAACACTGGTCACCTCAGCATAGGTGTAGGCCCATTCCACAATTCTGTTGCAGCATATCAACCTATGGTCAAAACAACAAAATAGGCACAGGTACAAACAAGGGTAAATCATGCCCCTCAGGCAAGATGCAGCCCAACAGTTCGTCTCTAGATTATAATGCAGCCACCAAGGGCTTCTGCCCTGGGCGATGGTACCACAGCTTCTCAGGTCCTCATGGTTCCTTTGAGTCCTGTATCCATGCCAAAGTCACGGGGAGCTCGTAATAGGCCACATACACAATACATATGTATATCCACCATCATCTGTGAAGTTCTATCAGCCTTCCTGACTACCCATACCAGAGAATTGTAGGGGCTGTGGGTGCCACGAACTATCTGCACCTCCTCTAACTTTAATAGTCTCAGTTATCTCTGTATGCCCACCTGACAAGCAGTATTGATGGGTAAAGTAACCGATTGGGGTTGTGGCAGGACTTGAGCATGCACTTTCTGTAGTGCAGTCAAAAATGCCCATCCAACTCTGCTGGCAAATTTCTGCTCTTTCTCGGTGCTCTGTGCTTCCAGCTGCTGCAGCACCTTCTCCATGCTCACTGGGGATCCGTCCACCATCGCAAATGTTTTGACTATGCCCATCCTTGGGATCCTGCCAACTATGCCAATTATCAGGTTCCAACCTGAGCTGGGGTCTGCAGGAAGTTGATGGATGGGTGGCAGGTAACTGAAAGAACACTCGAGGGACTGTTGACAGGTGGCATATGTCTTACTTTTTCTCTCTGTCTCCAAGTTATATTTCTCACAGGCAACAGTGGCTCAAAGCCAGATATGAGCTCACACAAACAGGTTACGTCAAATGGCTGCAGAAATGTTACACTGTGCACGAGATTGTGCATGTGTGCTCCAAGCCTGCTATGTCATGCTGTACTGGATGTCTGCCTCAGCTTACTCCTGACTGAAGCACAGGCATTTTCCTTACAGTTATTTTTTGACTTATTAATAATAGCCATTGTGACTGGTGTAAGATGGTATCTCATTGTGGTTTTGATTTTCATTTCTCTAATGATCAGTGATGTTGAGCATTATTTTATATGACTATTGAACTCATATATGCCTTCTTTTGAAAAGTGCCTGTTTATGTCCTTTGCCTACTTTTTAATTTTTTTCTTGCAAATTTAATTTTCTTACAGAAGATGGATATTAGACTTTGGTTGAACACATAATACGTAAAATTTTTCTCCCATTCTGTAGGTTATCTGTTTACTTAGTTGAGAGTTTCTTTTGCTGTGCAGAAACTCCTTAGTTTAATTAGGTCTCACTTGTCAATTTTTGCTTTTGTTGCAATTGTTTTTTATATCATTGTCATGAAATCTTTGCCCTTGCCTATATTCTGAATGGGATTACCTAGGTTGTCTTCTAAGATTTTTATAGTTTTGGGTTTTACATTTAAGTCTTTAATTCATCTTGAGTTAATTTTTATATGTGTGTAAGGAAGGAGTCCAGGTTTAATCTTCTGTGTATTGCACAAGTTATCCCAGAACCATTTATTGAATAGGGAAGCTTTACCACATTGCTTACTGTTGTCAGGTTTGTTAAAGATCAGATGGTTGTAGGTGTGTGGTTTTAATTCTGGGTTCTTTATACCGTTCCCTTGGTCTATGTGTCTGTTCTTCTGACAGTACCATGCTGTTTTGGATACTGTAGCCTTGTAGTATAGTTTGAAGTTGGGTAGTGTAATGTGGTTAGCTTTGTTCTTTTTGTTAGGATTCCCATGGCTATTCAGGCTCTCTTTTGGTTTTATATAAATTTCAAAATATTTTTCTAGTTTTGTGAAGAATATCAATAATAGTTTAATAGCAATAGCATTGAATATATAAATTACTTTGGCCAGTATAGCCATTTTATTGATATAGATTCTTCCTGTTTGTGAGCATGAAATGATTTTCCATTTGTTTGTGTCATCTCTGATTCATCTGGACAGTAGTTTGTTGTTCCCCTTGTAGAGACCTTACACCTCCCTAGTTAGCTGTATTTCTAAGAGTTTTCTTCTTTTTGTGGACATTGTGAATGGGAGTTAGTTCCTGATTTGGCTCTTGGTTTGACTGTTGCTAGTGTATAGAAATGCTAAGGATTTTTGCACATTTATTTTGTATGCTGAGACTTCACTGAAGTTATCACCTGAAAAAGCTTTTGGGCTGAGACTACGGTTTTTTTTTAGATATAGAATCATCTTATCTAAAAATAGACATAGATTGACTACCTTGCTTTCTATTTGGATGCTTTTATTTTATTCTCTTGCCTGATTGCCCTGGCTAGCATTTCCAATACTGTGTAAAATAGGAGTGGTGAAAGAGGAAATCATTTTCTTGTGCCATTTCTCACGGGAAATCTTCCAGCTTTTGCCCACTCAGTATGATGTTGCCTGTATGTCATACATGACTCTCATTTTGAAGTATGTTCCTTCAAAATCTTGTTTGCTGAGAACTTTTAACAAGAAGGAATTTTGAATTGTATTGAAAGTCTTTTCTCCATGTATTGAGATAATTATGTGGTTTTTGTCTTTAGTTCTGTTTATGTGATGAATGATATTTATTGATTTGCATATGTTGAACCAAACTTGCATCCCAGTAATAAAGCATACTTGATTGTGATAAATAAGCTTTTCAATGTGCAGTTGAATTCAGTTTGCTGGTACTTTGATGAGGATTTTTACATTGATGTTCATCCAGAATATTGGCCTGAAGTTTTCCTTTTTTGTTGTATTACTGACAGGTTTTGGTATCAAGATGCTGGCCTCATAGAATGAGTTAAGGAGAAGTCCATTCTCCTCAATTTTTTGAAATAGTTTCAGTAGGAATGACATCAGTTCTTCTTTACACATTGGGTACAATTCAGCTGTGAATCCATCTGGTCTTGGGCTTTTATTGGTTGATAGGCAATTTATTACTGCCTCCATTTCAAAGCTTATTATTGGTCTGTTCAGGAATTCAATTTCTTCCTGGATCAGACTTGGGTGGGTGTATGTGTCCAGGAATTTATCATTTCTTCTATATTTTCTAGTTGTGCATAGAAGTGTTTATAATATTTTTTGATGGTTGTTTGTACTTCTGTGGGGTCAGTGGTAATGTCACCTTATAGTTTCTGATTGTATTTATTTAAATATTCTCTCTTTTCTTTTTCTTTTTTTTTTCTTTTATTTTTTTATTTTTTTTTTTTAATTGCATTTTAGGTTTTGGGGTACATGTGAAAAACATGCAAAGTTGTTGCATAGGTGCATTCATGGCAGTGTGATTTGCTGCCTCCCTCCCCCTCACCCATATCTGGCATTTCTCCCCATGCTATCCCTCCCCAACTCCCCCCACCGCTGTCCCCCACAGTCCCCTGCAACAGACCCCCGTGTATAGTGCTCCCCTTCCTGTGTCCATGCGTTCTCCTTGTTCAACACCCTCCTATGAGTGAGAACATGTGGTGTTTGGTTTTGTGTTCTTGTGTCAGTTTGCTGAGAATGATGGTTTCCAGGTTCATCCATGTCCCTACAAAGGACACGAACTCCTCTTTTTTAATGGCTGCATAATATTCCATGGTGTATATGTGCCACATTTTTCCTGTCCAGTCTATCATCAATGGGCATTTGGGTTGGTTCCAGGTCTTTGCTATTGTAAACTGTGCTGCAATGAACATTCGTGTGCATGTGTCCTTATAGTAGAACGATTTATAATCCTTTGGATATATGCCCAGTAATGGGATTGCTGGGTCAAATGGAATTTCTATTTCTAGGTCCTTGAGGAATCGCCACACTGTTTTCCACAGTGGTTGAACTAATTTACACTCCCACCAACAGTGTAAAAGTGTTCCTATTTCTCCACATCCTCTCCATCATCTGTTGTCTCCAGATTTTTTAATGATCGCCATTCTAACTGGTGTGAGATGGTATCTCAATGTAATTTTGATTTGCATTTTTCTAATGACCAGTGATGATGAGCATTTTTTCATATGTTTGTTGGCCTCATGTAGGTCTTCTTTTGTAAAGTGTCTGTTCATATCCTATGCCCACATTTGAATGGGCTTTTTTGTTTTTTTCTTGTAAATCTCTTTTAGTTTTATGTAAATTCTGGATATCAGCCCTTTGTCAGATGGGCAAACTGCAAAATTTTTTTCCCATTCTCTTGACTGCCGATTCACTCTAATGACTGTTTCTTTTGCCGTGCAGAAGCTGTAGAGTTTGATTAGGTCCCATCTGTCTATTTTGATTTTTGTTGCCAATGCTTTTGGTGTTTTGGTCATGAAGTACTTGCCTACGCCTATGTCCTGAATGGTTTTGCCTTGATTTTCTTCTAGGGTTTTTATGGTGTTAGGTATTACATTTAACTCTTTAATCCATCTGGAGTTAATTTTAGTGTAAGATGTCAGGAAGGGGTACAGTTTCTGTTTTCTGCACATGGCTAGCCAGTTCCCAACACCATTTATTAAACAGGGAATCCTTTCCCGATTGCTTGTTTTTGTCTGGTTTTTCAAAGATCGGATGGTTGTAGATATGCTGTGTTGTCTCCGAGGTCTCTGTTCTGTTCCATTGGTCTGTATCTCTGTTTTGGTACCAGTACCATGCTGTTTTGATTACTGTAGCCTTGTAATATAGTTTGAGGTCCAGTAGTGTGATGCCTCCCACTTTCTTCTTTTTGGTTAGAATTGACTTGGTTATGCAGGCTCTCTTTTGGTTCCATAAGAAGTTTAAGGTGGTTTTTTCCAGTTCTGTGAAGAAGGTTATTGGTAGCTTGATGGGGTTAGCGTTGAATCTGTAAATTACTTTGGGCAGTATGGCCGTTTTCACGATATTGATTCTTCCTAACCATGAACATGGAATGTTTCTCCATCTGTTTGTGTCCTCTCTTATTTCTTTGAGCAGTGGTTTGTAGTTCACCTTGAAGAGGTCCTTTACGTTTCTTGTTAGTTGTATTCCTAGGTATTTTATTCTCTTTGTAGCAATTATGAATAGCAGTTCATTCTTGATTTGGCTCTCTATAAGTCTGTTATTGGTGTATAGGAATGCTTGTGATTTTCTCACATTCATTTTGTATCCTGAGACTTTGCTGAAGTTGCTTATCAGTTTCAGGAGATTTTGGGCTGAGACGACGGGGTCTTCTAGAGATAAAATCATATCCTCTGCAAATAGAAACAATTGGACTTCCTCCTTTCCTATTTGAATACCCTTTATTTCTTTTTCTTGCCTGATTGCTCTGGCTAGAACTTCCAGTACTATATTGAATAGGAGTGGTGAGAGAGGGCATCCTTGTCTAGTGCCAGATTTCAAAGGTAATGCTTCCAGTTTTTGCCCATTCAGTATGATATTGGCTGTTGGTTTGTCATAAACAGCTTTTATTATTTTGAGATACGTTCCATCAATACCTAGTTTATTGAGGGTTTTTAGCATAAAGAGCTGATGAATTTTGTCGAAGGCCTTCTCTGCATCAATTGAGATAATCATGTGGTTTTTGTCTTTGGTTCTGTTTATGTGGTGAATTATGATTATTGACCTGCATATGTTGAACCAGCCTTGCATCCCCAGAATGAATCCTACTTGATCATGGTGGATAAGCTTTTTGATGTGCTGTTGCAATCGACTTGCCTGTATTTAATTGAAGATTTTTGCATCTATGTTCATCATGGATATTGGCCTGAAGTTTTCTTTTTTTGTTGAGTTTCTGCCGGGTTTTGGTATCAGGATGATGTTGGTCTCATAAAATGACTTGGGAAGGATTCCCTCTTTTTGGATTATTTGGAATAGTTTCAGAAGGAATGGTACCAGCTCCTCTTTGTCTGTGTGGTAGAATTTGGCTGTGAACCCATCTGGACCTGGACTTTTTTTGGGTGGTAGGCTCTTAATTGCTGCCTCGACTTCAGACCTTGTTATTGGTCTATTCAGGCTTTCGACTTTTTCCTGGTTTAGGCTTGGGAGGAGGCAAGTGTCCAGAAATGTATCCATTTCTTCCAGGTTTACTAGTTTATGTGCATAGAGTTGTTTGTAATCGTCTCTGATGATGGTTTGAATTTCTGTGGAATCTCTGGTGATATCCCCTTTATCGTTTTTTATTGCATCTATTTGGTTATTCTCTCTTTTTTATTGATCTGGCTAGTGGTCTGTCTATTTTGTTGATATTTTCGAAAAACCAGCTGCTGGATTTATTGATTTTTTGAAGGGTTTTTCATGTCTCTATCTCCTTGAGTTCAGCTCTGATCTTAGTTATTTCTTGTCTTCTGCTAGGGTTTGAGTTTTTTGATCTTGCTCCTCTAGCTCTTTCCATTTTGACGATACAGTGTCACTTTTATATCTCTTGTTTCTTCTCATGTGTGCACTTACTGATGTATATTTTCCTCTAGAAACTGCTTTAAATGTGTCCCAGAGATTCTGGTATGTTGTGTCTTCATTCTCATTGGTTTCAAATAACATCTGTATTTTTGCCTTCATTTCACTGTTTATCCAGGCAACATTCAAGAGTCAGTTGTTCAGTTTCCATGAAGCTGTGTGGTTCTGAGTTAGTTTCCGAATTCTGAGTTCTAATTCGATTGCACTGTGGTCCGAGAGACTGCTTGTTATGATATCCGTTCTTTTGCATTTGCTGAGGAGTTCTGTAAATGTCTATTAGGTTTGCTTGGTCCAGGTCTGAGTTCTAGTCCTGGATATCCTTGTTAATTTTCTGTCTGGTCAATCTGTCTAATATTGACAATGGGGTGTTAAAGTCTCCCACTATTATTCTGTGGGAGTCTAAGTCTCTTTGTAAGTCATCAAGAACTTGCTTTAGGTATCTGGGTGCTCCTTTATTGGGTTCGTATATATTTAGGATCATTAGCTCTGCTTGTTGCATTGATACTTTTACCATTATGTCATGTCCGTCTTTGTCTCTTTTGATCTTTGTTGCTTTAAAGTCTATTTTGTCAGAGACAAGAACTGCACCTCCTGCTTTTTTTTGCTCTCCATTTGCTTGGTAAATCTTCCTCCATCACTTAATTTTGAGCCTTTGTGTGTCCTTGCATGTGAGATGGGTTTCCTGGATACAGCACACTGATGGGTTTTGGCTTTTTATCCAATTTGCCAGTCTGTGTATTTCGACTGGAGCATTTAGTCCATTTACATTTAGGGTTAATACTGTTATGTGTGAATTTGATACTGCCATTTTGATGCTAACTGGCTGTTTTGCCCATTGGTTGATGCAGATTCTTCATTGTGTTGATGCTCTTTACCATTTGGTATGTTTTTGGAGTGACTGGTACTGGTTGTTCCTTTCTATGTTTAGTGCCTCTTTCAGGAGCTCTTGTAAAGTGGCCCTGGTGGTGATGAAATCTCTGAGTACTTGTTTGTTCACAAAGGATTATGAAGCTTAGTTTGGCTGGATATGAAATTCTGGGTTGAAAGTTCTTTTCTTTAACGATGTTGAATATTGGCCCCCACTCTCTTCTGGCTTGTAGGGTTTCTGCTAAGAGATCTGCTGTGAGTCTGATGGGCTTCCTTTTGCGGATAACCCAACCTTTCTCTCTGGCTGCCCTTAGCATTTTCTCCTTCATTTCAACTCTGGTGAATCTGACGATTATGTGCCTTGGGGTTGCTCTTCTTGAGGAATATCTTTGTGGTGTTCTCTGTATTTCCTGGACTTGAATATTGGCCTGCCTTGCTAGGTTGGGGAAGTTTTCCTGAATAATATCCTGAAGAGTATTTTCCAGCTTGGATTCATTCACTTCGTCACATTCAGGTATACCTATCAAACCTAGATTAGGTCTTTTCACATAGTCCCATATTTCTTGGAGACTTCATTCATTCCTTTTTACACTTTTTTCTCTAATCTTCCCTTCTTGTTTTATTTCATTTAGTTGATCTTCAACCTCTGATATCCTTTCTTCTGCTTGATCAATTCTGCTGTTGAAATTTCTGCATGCTTCGCAACGTTCTCGTGTTGTGTTTTTCAGCTCCATCAATTCACTTATATTCCTCTCTAAGTTGTTCATTCTCGTTAGCATTTCATCAAATATTTTTTCAAGGTTCTTAGTTTCTTTGCATTGGATTAGAACATGTTCTTTTAGCTCACGGAAGTTTTTTATTACCCACCTTCTGAAGCCTGATTCTGTCATTTCATCACATTCATTCTCCATCCAGTCTTGTTCCCTTGCTGGTGAGGAGTTGTGATCCCTTGTAGTAGGAGAGGCGTTCTGGTTTCAGGGGTTTTCATCCTTTTGGTGCTGGTTTCTTCCCATCTTTGTGGATTTATCCACCTGTCATCTTTGTAATTGCTGCCTTTCAGATTGGGTCTCTGATTAGACGTCCATTTTGTTGATGATGAAGTTATTTCTTTCTGTTTCTTAGTTTTCCTTCTAACAGTCTGGCCCCTTTGCTGTAGGACTGCTGAGGTCCACTCCAGGCCCTACTTGCCTGGGGATCACCTGCAGCAGCTGCAGAACAGTAAGGGTTGCTACCAGTTTCTTCTTCTGCTATCTTTGTCCCAGAAGGATACCCGCCAGATGTCAGTCTGATCTCTCCTTTATAAGGTGACTCTTTGGATATACGGGGGTCAGGGACCTGTTCGAGGAGACATTCTGTCTTTATAGGAGCTCGAGTGCTGAGCTGTGAGCTCTTCTGTTCATTCAAAGCTGCTGGGCAGGTACGTTTAAGTCTGCTACAGCAGAACTCATAAACCCCTTTTATTTTCCAGGTATTCCGTCCCGGGGAGTTAGGGCTTTATTTATAAGTTTCCGTTGTGCTGCTACTTTTTTTTAGGGCTGCCCTGCCCTGCAAGGAGGCAGCCTAGTCACTGTCTGTCTGCAGAGGCTGCGCTGAGCTGCTGTGTGGCCTGCCCAGCTGCCGTGTGAACTTTCCTGCAGTCCTGTTTATATGGGTGTAGTTAGAACTGCCTCGGCAATGGTGGCCCACCTCTGTAATGGTGGACTCTCTGTAATGGAGGGTTGCCTCGGCAATGGCGGGTTGCCTTGGAAATGGCAGGCTGCCTCAGCAATGGCGGACTACCTCCATAATGGTGGAGTGCCCCAGTAATGGTGGATGCCCCTCTCCCACAGAGCTGGACTATGCCGGGTTTAGCTGTGCTTGCTGTGAAACTCTCAACCCAGAGCATTTCCAATTGCTGTTTTTTTCCTTTGTGTGGGTGGGACCAGCAGAGCCTGATCACCTGGCTCCCTGCCTCAGAGCCTTTTTTCTTTTTTTTTAGTTGAATTGTTTACTCTCTCCCAGGTGTTCCAGTCACCTGTTGAAAAGGTACTGGGATCTGTGTGATTTCCTGTGCGGTGACCCACTGCGCAAGCTGAAACAGTGATGCTGAGATTCATGGCACTTTTTTGCCTGGGAATCTCCTGGCCTGGCTCCCTGTTTCAGTCCCCTTTTTTAATCAGCTGAATGGGTGACTGTGCCTTCCTGGAGCTCCTCTCGCCAGCTAAAATGGCACCCAGACCAGAGTATTTTGTATGGAGAACCGCCATGCTGGGGCACCGGCAAAACAGCCGCACCAGCCAAAACAGCTGCGCTGGTGACCTGTAGGGCTCCTCTGCCTGGGAATCTTCTGGTCTGTGGGCAATAAAAATCCATCTGGAAATGCGGTGTCCACTCACCCTCTGTGCTTTCACTGGGAGCTGCAATCCTGAGCTGCTCCTAATTAGCCATCTTGGATCTTCTCTCAGCTTCTGTAATTTTTTATCATAAATTTTGATTCCTTGCATTGGGTTACCCCTGTAACTCGGTGAACTTTGTTCCTATACATATTCTGAATTCTACTTCTGTCATGTCAGCCATCTTGGCCTCAGCCCCATTCTGAACATTTGCCGAAGAGTTTATGCAGTCATTTGGAGGAGAGAAGGTATTCAGACTTTTTGAGTTTTTAGCATTCATGCACTGATTCTTATTTTTGTGGGCTTATCTACCATTGATCTTTGATGTTGCTGACATTTGGATTTTTTTTCTTTTATTCTATTTGATGACCCTCAGTGTTTGATTGTGATATAAAGTGGATTCAGCCAATTGATTTTGTTTCTGGAAGATTTTAGGGTGCCAAAGTTCATCTCTGAACTGGGATGTATGTTCTAAATCTGCAGGACTTGTATTGGGCCCAGACTTTGTTCCCTGTCTCCTTTAGGTTTGGAGTCTACTGCACTGGGAGAACAGATGTGTGGCAGCTGCAGCAAAGTGCTAGTGGATGCAGGGGTACCTGCCTCCCTGTGGGCATTCACCACAGTGGTGAAGGCAAGGCAGCCAGGGGTGGGGGAGTAGGGGATTCTCTGCTGGAGACTGTGTTAGCTGTTGCATCAGAGATCGTCTTGGTTTGTGGTGGAATGTTGGCCAGTGTGTGTCTGAATGCCTTTTCTGTGCCCTGCAAGCATGCATGATTGTCCAGGGTGTAGAAGAGTCCCCTGTTCTCTGTGCAGCATTAAGAACAACAACAAAAAAGAAGAAGAAGAAAGAAAAAAGAAAGCACTGGCAGAGGCAGGACTTGCTGGCCCTATGCCTGCCAAGGCTTAGTCTGCAATGGCAGTTGCATAGGGTTGGGGAAGTACTGCACTCATGCATGCTGAGCATGCAAGTAAAGCAAAACCTACCCAAGCAGACATGCACCAGAAAGGTGATCTAGGGATTTGCCATGGGTTCATGGAAAGGTGCACTATGGCAAGGGAATGTGCAGGCTGGCACACAGCTGTAGGGGCCACCTTGCTGGAGCTTCCCATGGGAGAGGCCATGATCCACTGGTGCAGAAGTAGTGGTGTGGGATCCCAGGGTCCCTGAGACTGCCCTGTAAGCAGGCATCACCAGGCTGGGGTCCCATGAGCCCAGCAGACCAAGGAGTGCTTAGGTGGAACTAGGGATGTGCAAGACCACCCTGCAGAGATCAGTCCAACAGTTTCCCTAGGGCTAAAGCCTCCTGTGGGAGCAAGTTGAGACTAGAGGGATGACTGTCTCTGGCCGTGCTTCACTACAGATGTTCTTACATCAACTCCCCTCAGCTCCACATCATCTGACTTGCTGCTCCACCACTTGCTTGTCTTCTGTAGCCTCCATCCCAGAGAGATGTGAGTCAGGAGTCACTCAGTGCAATCAGCACAGGATGGAAGATCTGTGCTGTGGGCCCAAGCCAGGGATTCCCTGTCTAGTGATGAGCAGTGTGGGTATGTGGAACCCATGGGGATAGACAGGCCTCCTCTCCTTGGGTCAACAACCAGTTGTTAAAGATGTGGATAAGGTACTTATGGTCTTTGCTCCTTTGTTAGTTCAAAGGTAACAAGGAGAGTTCTACTGCAAAGGTAGTGACAGAAAGGCCTTCAGTTGCCCCTGGAGGCTCTGTCCAGAGAGGCTCTGGCAGGGAGTGGCTGGAAGTCCAGGTCTGGAGGACTTGACTGGTGAGGAGATATGAGAATGGGCACTCATGTAGCAATCTGACCATTTTTCCATAGGGGTGCTGTGTATGTGGAGGGTCCACTCCAGTCCTTCATTGTCTCAGGTTTTCCAATAACTGGAAGTATCACCAGTGAAGGCTTCAAAACAGCAAAGATGGCAGCCTGCCCCTCCCTCTGGGAGCTTCATCCCAGGGAAGCATGGGCCTGTTGACAGCCTGAAGACAACTGTAGGAGGCAGCTAAAGACCTCTGTTGGGAGGTCTTGCCCAGTCAGGAAGAATGGGATCAGAGAGTTGCTTTAAAAAGTAGTCTGTTTATGTTTTCATAGAGCAGCTGTGTTGTGCATTCACATCAGTCCCTGGTCACCTCAAACACTCTGAAGCCTAAGGGCTGAAATGGCTGAATTGCCCAAACAGAAAAGATAGCGGCACACACTTACTCCTGGGAACTCCATCCCTGGAAGGTCTAAAACCTCTTTCAGCCAGAGAACACCAGTGGAGGTAGCTGGAGACCCTGGTTGGGAGGATCCACCCAGGAACAGAATCAGCGACCCATGTAAAAAAGCAGTCTGGACACTTTTTCATAGGGAAATTTACCATTTTCACCCCAGGTAGGCTTGGGCCTCTCCAAAGCCCAAAAGATGAAATGGCTAAGTTACACACACACACACACACACACACACACACACACAAAAAAAAAAAAAAAAAAAAAAAAAAAAAAAAAAAAAAAAAAACAAAGATAATGGTCCATTCCTCCCGCTGGGAACTCTTTCCCAGTAAAGTTTTAAATATCCATTAGCCAGAGAACACTGGCAGAGGAAGCTGCAGGCCCTGGTTGGGAGGTTTCCCCACCAGTGAGAAGGAAGAGAATTGCAGACCCAATTAAATAAGCAGTCTGGCTGTATTTTGGTAGAGCACCTGTGCTTTGCTGGGGGATCCTTTCTGCCCCTGGTTGGTTTGGACTCTCCAAAGCCTGAAGGTCATAATGGCTAAGTCACCCAAACAGCAGAGATAGTAGCCCATCCTCTCCCTGAGGAGCTTCATCACAGGGAGGCACAATATTGCCACCTATTACTGGCTGGAATCCCAAAATTATCTTATCTTGTGGGGTGCCACAGAAGTGGGGTACATGGATCATTGCTGCTTTGCCCCCTGGATTCTAACTCTTTCTTAGGGGTATGTACAGGAGTCTAACCACCCAGGTTTGTAGCTACTTTTGTTAGGAAGCCCAGAAAGCTGGGGTAATTAAAGCTCCTGAGTCACTGTGGATGCCTGAGTGGCTGCTTTGCTGAGACTCCACGTGGCTCTGTGTGTCACACTGAAGACACTGGTGGAGTGGGTTCACAACGGTATCTCTTGACCCAAAGGTTGCAAATCTCCATGGGAGAAGTGTGGGTTCCTGGGGTCGTACATTCACTCACAACTTCCCTTGGTCAGGGAGGTTCCCTTGGCTCTGTGTCACTCCTGGGTGGGCTATCATCCTGTCTTGCTTTTCTGTTCTCCATGGATTGAGTTGTTTTCTTCATTAGTCCCAATGCAAATACCTGAATATTTAAGTTGAAGGTGCTATATTCACTTGTCCCTTCGGTCCCTCTCTGTGAGAGGCACACACACTAGCAACATCTAGCTGTCCACCTTGGCCACTCCCAATCCCACATTTTCTTTATCAAGTCTACCATTTGTAGGTATTTAGGTTGATCCCATGTCTTTGTTATTGTGAATAGTGCTACAATGAACACACGAGTGCATGTGTGTTTATGATAGAATAATTTATATTCTTTTGGATATATACCTAGTAATTGGATTGTTGAGTTGAATGGTATTTCTGTTTTCAGGTTTTTGAACAATCATCACACTAATTTCTACAATGGCTGAACTAATTAACACTTCAAACCAAAGTGTATAAGCATTCCCTTTTCTTGCAAAATCATCATCTGTTTTTTTGTTTGTTTGTTTACGTTTTTTATTTATTTATTTTACTTTAGGTGCATACTATATCTTGCATTTCTCCCCATGTTATCCCTTCCCACCCTCCATTCCCTCCCCATCCCCCATTGTCTGTCCCCTATGCCCCCAACTGTCCACTGTATGTGATACTCCTCTCCTTGACTTCAAGTGTTCTCATTGTTCAATACCCACCTATGAGTGAGAACATACTGTGCTTGGCTTTCTGTTCTTGGGCCAGTTTGCTGAGAATGATGGTTTTCAGATTCATCCAAGTCCCTACAAAGGACAGAAATTCATCATTTTTCTTTTTTCTTTTTTTTTTTTTTTGAGATGGAGTTTCGCTCTTGTTACCTAGGCTGGAGTGCAATGGCGCGATCTTGGCTCACCGCAACCTCCGCCTCCTGGGTTCAGGCAATTCTCCTGCCTCAACCTCCTGAGTAGCTGGGATTACAGGCACGTGCCACCATGCCCAGCTAATTTTTTGTATTTTTAGTAGAGACGGGGTTTCACCATGTTGACCGGGATGGTCTTGATCTCTTGACCTCGTGATCCACCCACCTCGGCCTCCCAAAGTGCTGGGATTACAGGCGTGAGCCACCACGCCCGGCCGGAACTCATCATTTTTTATGGCTGCATAATATTCCATGGTGTATAGGTACCACATTTTCTTTGTCCAGTCTAACATTGATGGGCATTTGGGTTGGTTCCAGGTCTTTGCTATTGTACACAGGGCTGCAATGAACATACATGTGCATGTGTCTTTATAGTAGAATGATTTATAGTTCTTTGGGTATATACCCAATAGTGTGATTGCTGGGTCAAATGGAATTTCTATTTCTAGATCCTTGAGAAATTGCCACACTGTCTTCCACAATGGTTGAACTAATTTACACTCCCACCAACAATGTAAAAGTGTTCCTATTTCTCCACATCCTCTCCAGCATCTATTTTCTCCTGATTTTTTGATGATCACCATTCTAACTGGCATGAGATGATATTTCAGTGTGGTTTTGATTTGCATTTCTCTAATGACCAGTGATAACGAGCATTTTTTCATATGTTTGTTGGCCTCATATATGTCTTCTTTTGAAAAGTGTCTGTTCATATCCTTCACCCACTTTTGAATGGGGTTGTTTGCTTTTTCCTTGTATGTCTGTATTAGTTCTTTGTAGATTCTGGACATTAGCCCTTTGTCAGATGGGTAGATTGCAAAAATTTTTTGCCCATTCTATTGGTTGCCGATTCACTCTAATGATGGTTTCTTTTGCTGTACAGAAGCTCTGGAGTTTAATTAGATCCCATGTGTCTAGCCTGGCTTTTATTGCCATTGCTTTTGGTGTTTTAGTCATGAAATTCATGCCTATGCCTATGTCCTGGATGGTTTTGCCTACGTTTTCTTCTAGTGTTTTTATGGTGTTAGGTTTTATGTTTAAATCTCTGATCAATCTGGAGTTAATTTTAGTGTAAGGTGACAGGTAGGGGTCCAGTTTCTGCTTTCTGCACATTGCTAGCCAGTTTTCCCAACACCATTTATTAAACATGGAGTCCTTTCCCCATTACTTATTTTTGCTGGGTTTGTCAAAGATAAGATGGTTGTAGATGTGTGGTGTTTATTCTGGGGTCTCTGTTATGTTCCATTGGTCTGTGTCTCTGTTTTGGTACAAGTACCATGCTGTTTTGATCACTGTAGTCTTGTAGTATAGTTTGAAGTATGGCAGTGTGATGCTTCCAGCTTTGTTCTTTTTGTTTAGGATTGTCTTGGCTATGTGGGGTCTCTTGTGATTCCATATGAAGTTTAAAGTGGTTTTTTCCAGTTCTGTGAAGAAGGTCATTGGCACATCTTACCAGAATCTCTGGGACACCTTTAAAGCAGTATCGAGAGGGAAATTTATAGCAATAAAGGCCTACCAGAGAAGAGAGAAAAGATCTAAAATCAACACCCTGTCATCAACCTTGAAAGAACTAGAGGAGCAAGATCAAAAAAACTCAAAAGTTAGCAGAAGAAAAGAGATAACTAAGATCAGAGCAGAACTGAAGGAGATAGAGACATGAAAAACCCTTCAAAAAATAAATAAATCCAGGAGCTGGTTTTTTGAAAAGATCAACAAAATAGACAGAGCACTATCCAGATTAATAAAAAAGAAAAGGGAGAAGAATCAAATAGATGCATAAAAAATGATAAAGGGGATATCACCACTGATCCCACAGAAATACAAACCACCATCAGAGATTACTACGACAACTCTACTCACATAAACCAGTAAACCTGGAAGAAATGGATAAATTCCTAGACACTTGTACTCTCTCAAAACTAAACCAGGAGGAAACTGAAACCCTGAATAGACCAATAACAAGGGCTGAAGTAGAGGCACCAATTAACAGTCTACCAACCAAAAAAAGTCCAGGTCAAGACAGGTTTACAGCCAAATTCTACCAGATGTACAAAGAGGAACTGGTTCCATTACTTCTGAAACTCTATCAAACAATACAAAAGGAGGGAATCCTCCCTAACTCATTTTATGAGACCAACAGCATCCTCATACCAAAACCAAGCAGAGACTCAACTAAAAAAGAAAACTTCAGTCTAATATCCATGATGAACATCGACGCAAAAATCTTCAATAAAATACTGGCAAACAGATTACAACAGCACATCAAGAAGCTTATTCATCACGACCAAGTAGGCTTCATCCCAGGGACGCAAGACTGGATCAACATATGCAAATCCATAAATGTAATCCATCACATAAACAGAACCAAAGACAAAAATCACATGATTATCTCAACTGATGCAGAGAAGGCCTTTGATAAAATTCAATGGTCCTTCATCCTAAAAACTCTCAATAAACTAGGTATTGATGGAACGTATCATAAAATGATAAAAGCTATATATGACAAACCTACAGCCAATATCAGACTGAATGGGCAAAAGCTGGAAGAATTCCCTTTGAAATCAGGCACTAGACAAGGAGGCCCTCTCTCACTACTCCTATTCAACATATTATTGGAAGTTCTAGTCAAAGCAATCAGGCAAAAAAAAGAAATAAAGAGTATTCAATTAGGAAAGGAGGAAGTCAAACTGTCTCTATTTGCAGATGACATGATTGTATATCTAGAAGACCCCATTGTCTCAGCCCAAAATCTTCTCAAACTGATAAGCAACTTCAGCAAAGTCTCAGGATACAAAATCAATGTGCAAAAATCACAAGCATTCCTACATATCAATAACAGACAAACAGAGAGCCAAATCAAGAGCAAACACCCATTCACAATTGCTACAATGAGAATAAAATACCTAGGAAAACAACTAACAAAAGATGTAAAGGACCTCTTCAAGGAAAACTACAAACCACTGCTCAACGAAATAAGAGAGGATACAAACAGATGGAGAAACATTCCATGTTCATGGTTAGGAAGAATCAATATCGTGAAAATGGCCATACTGCCCAAAGTAATCTATAGATTCAATTATTTGTTTACTTTTTAATCATAGCCACTCTAACTGGTATAACATAATATCTTATTGTGGTTTTGATTTGCATTTTTCTAATGATCAATGATATTGTGTTTTTCTTCATATGCTTATTGGCCGCATGTATGTCTTCTTTTGCAAAGTGTCTGTTCATGTCCTTTGCCTACTTTTTAATGAGATTTTTATTTTAAAAGTTCAATTTATAATCTAGAAACCAGTCCCCAGATATCAGGAATCTGTAGCTTGTATTTTAATCTTCTTTACAGGTTTGTTTATGAAACAAGTTTTTAAATATTGGTCTGGTACAGTTTATCAGTTTTTTTGTTTACTTATTTTGCTTTTGATCCAAATCTAAAACCTCCTTGCAAACTCTAGATTCGAAAAATTTTCTTCTATTTTTTTCTGAAATTTTAAAGTTTTACATTTAAGACTATAATCCAGTTTGAGTTAATTTTTAGTAGTGAGGTTAAGTTTAGATTAATTTATTCGCCTATACATTTCTAATTATTCCAAAACCATGTATCAAAAAGACTCTTTTCTGCATTGAATTGCTTTTACATCTTTATGAAAATTAATTTGGGATGTGTATATGTGTATTCTGGGTTTTCTGTTCAGTTCCATTAAGCTATGTCTTTGTTTTCCTCTAATACTACACAGTCTTGATTACAAGAGCAATATAATGTAATAAAATTGGGTAGAAAGATTCCTCTTGTTTTATTCTTCTTTTCCTTTCTCCAGATTTATTTAGGCATAATAGACAGATAAAATTGTGTACATATAAAGTGTATAATGTGATATTTGATATATGTATTTGTTGTTAAATAATTACTACAATAATAAGCTTTTTTATTTATTTGCCTTTACTTGTAAATGTTAGAATTTATTTCTATTTTATCATCTGTTGTTATAAAAAAAGTCTTGCAAAAATTTTCACAAGAATTGTGTTAAATTTGTATATTGATTTGGAGGAATTAACATCTTTACTATGTTGAGTCTTCCAGTCATGAATGTGGCATATCTCTTTATTTATTTAGATCACCCTTGATTTATTTCATCAGCATTGTGTAGTTTTCAGTAACCATGTCCAGTGCATGTTTTGTTATATTTACAAGTAAGCATTTTAATTTTTGAGTGATTTTAAATTGTACTTTTAACTTCAGTGTTCACATATTCATTGCTAGCATTTAGACATAGAATTGAATTTTGTAATTTGATCTTCTATCTTGCGACCATGAATTCATTTATTAGTTCGAGAAAGTTTTTGTACACTCCTTGCAATTTTCTACAATCATGTCAACTACAACTAGAATAAGTTTTATTTCTTCCTTTCTGATTTGTATAAATTTTATTTACTTTTCTTGTCTTATGAAATTAACAAGAACTTCCAGCATTGTAGTTAAGAGAGGTGGGGCTAAAAATTTTTGCCTTGTTCCTGATCATAAGGGAAAAGCACTCTTATTTTTACCACTATGTGAGATGTTAGCTGTATTATTTTTACAGTTATTTCTCAAATAAAGAAATCTCCCTTATATACTGATTTTTCTGAGATTTTTATTATGAGTGGATGTTGAATTTTGTCAAATGTTTCTTCTGCATTGATTAACATAATCATGTAATTTTATTTCTTGGTCTATTAGTACATAGTGAATAAATTATTAATTTTGAATAATAAACCAGACACACATCTTTGAAATAAACCCCACTTATTCATAATGTATAATTATTTTTCTGTATTGCTAAGTTGGTATTTGCTAATATTGTGTTAGGAATTTTACATCTAAATTAATTAGAGATATTAGTCTGTAGTTTTCCTCATAAGGCTATATTTATTTAGATTTGGTATCAGAGTAATACTGTCTTCAAACAATTAGTTAGAAAGTGTTCTCTTTTTTTTTTTCATTTTCTGAAAGCAACTGTAGAATTTGGTGTTAATTCTTTTCTTAAACATTTGGTGTAATTCTCCATTGATACTATCTGGGTTTGGAGATTTCTTTGGGGCACAACTTTTAATTCATAAACTTGATTAACTCTTAAATTATAGGGTTATTCAAATAATTTGTTTTATATTGTGTGAGTGCCTTTCCCTTCTCTCACTTATAATAACTAATGTAATAATGCAATTATTAATGTAATTATCTTTCCTATCTTTGCAGAGACATTTTATAGTTTCATTTGTTTCAAGTGTGTTTTGTAAACACGTATCTGAGTTTTCAGTTTACTAATTTCCAAGTTGGAATATGTGAGACAAAACAACAAACCAGAACACTTACCACTGTGTCATTACTGAAGTCCTGAGAGTCCTAGCGAGTCTGCCATCTTCTCTTCACCTTTAGGAGTCTTTTTATGTTTGTTTTAGATACAATGCCTGAGATTTTCAGTTGTATCTAATAGCAGAAGTAAAGAAAAGTATATATGTATTTCATTTCCCATAAGGAAAAGTCATATCCTATATTATTTGACTCAGTTTTTGACACCACCAAGTCACACAAACAATAAATACAGAAGTCATACTTATTTCCTTGTTCTCTATCAGCATCTACATATACTTATTTAATGAAGTCCATGTTTTCGTTTTTTTTTTTTTTAAGTTAGGGTTTCACCATATTGGTCAGGCTGGTCTCGAACTTCTGACCTCAGGTGATCCACCCACCTCAGCCTCCCAAAATGCTGGGATTACAGGCGTGAGCCACTGCACCCGGCGGTTGAAGTCCATGTTTTCTAATTTTCATATTTTATTCTAATTTTTTCCTTTTCTTGCAACATCACTAACAATGCCTTAGTTAAGTCTTTGCTATTTCTCATCTTAATTATGAATTGATTTCATAACTAATATTCCTGCTACCTAACTCATTACCTTTAAATTTATTTTTCACATTGAACTCAGAGTGATTTACTTTAAGGTAAACAATAACAAATATATTCACAACCACCCAAAACTTTTTCATGTCCCTGTATAATCCACCTCCCATCACTGTCAACAATCTGCTTTGTTTCACTTTATATTAGTTTTGATTTTCTGGAACTCTGTACAAATATAGTGTTTTTTTAATTTTTTTAATTGCATTTTAGGTTTTGGGGTACATGTGAAAAACATGCAAGATTGTTGCATAGGTGCATACGTGGCAGTGTGATTTGCTGCCTTCCTCCCCTTCACCTATATCTGGCATTTCTCCCCATGCTATCTCTCCTCAACTCCTCACCCCCCACTGTCCCCCCCACTCCCCCTCAACAGACCCCAGTGTATAGTGCTCCCCTCCCTGTGTCCATGTGTTCCCATTGTTCAATACCCGTCTATGAGTGAGAACATGCAATGTTTGATTTTGTGTTCTTGTGTCAGTTTGCTGAGAATGATGGTTTCCAGGTTTGTCCATGTCCCTACAAAGGACACGAACTCATCTTTTTTGATGGCTGCATAATATTCCATGGTGTATATGTGCCACATTTCTCCTGTCCAGTCTATCATCGATGGGTATTTGGGTTGGTTCCATGTCTTTGCTATTGTAAACTGTGCTGCAATGAACATTCATGTGCATGTGTCCTTATAATAGAACAATTTATAATCCTTTGGATATTTTTTTAATTTTTGAGATGGATTCTTGCTCTGTCACCCAGCAGTGAGTGCAATGGTGCAGTCTCTGCTCACTGCAACCTCTGGCCCCTAGGTTGAAGAAGTTCTGCCTTAGCCAACTAAGTAGCTGGGATTAGCAGAACGTGCCACAATGCCCAGATAATTTTTGTATTTGTAGTAGAGACAGGGTTTCACCGTCTTGAACAGGCTGGTCTCAAACTCCTAATCTTAGATGTCAACATCCTGTCGCAATATCCCAAAGTGCTGGAATTACAGGCGTGAGCCACCACGCCTGGGCATATATAGATTTTTTTTCACTCAGCAAAATTATTTTTTATATTTATTCTTGTTGTTTAATGCATCTATAATATGTGCCTTTTAATTTCTCAGGAGTATCCCATTACATGCATATACCAAAATTTATTGATTATTTTTCTGTTGATGGACATTTGTGCTACTTCACGTTTTTATACTTACAAATATACTTTTATAACTATTCAATACAAGTCCTTGAATAAACAAAACATTTATTATATTTTAGAAAACATCCAGGATATTGAGTTCTATGGTAAATATATGCTTAATTTTGTACTAAACTACAAAAATACTTTTAAAGCTGTTTTAGCGATTTATATTCCCAAGAGCAGTGTAAGAAATTCCTAGTTGTACTACATCATGAACAACACTAGTGGTTGTCCTTTTTCTTTTTAGCCAGCCTTGTAAGTGTGATGTATTATCTTATAATAATTTTAATTTGCATTTTCCTGATGACTAATGATACTAGACATATTTTTATACACTTATTTAACATTTATATACATATGTATATATCCTTTGATCCTCAGTGTTTGAATATTTCATTCATTTCTAATTCTTGACTTATTATTAGTGACTTCTAAGATTTTTCTATACATTCTTTATACAGAGTATTTTGTAGAATAGATGTTTTGCCATTTTCTCTTTTATAACAGTGTGTTTTTTGAGAGCAAACTGTTTAATTTTTATGAACTCCAATACATTGATCTTTTGTTTCATAATTTGTTCTTAATATTGTTCTGTTTAAGAAATCTTTACTAAACATAAGATCACAGAAAATTTTGACTATCATTTCTACACTTTTATTTATTTTGCATTAAGTTCTGGGGTACATGTGCAGATCTTGCAGGATTGTTATATAGGTATACACATGCCATGGTGGTTTGCTTCCTCCATCCTCCTGTCGCCTACATTAGGTATTTCTCCTAATGTTATCCCTCTATCCCTTCCCTAGTCCCCCACCCACAAACAGACCCCAGTGTGTGATGTTTCCCTCCCTGAGTCCACGACATTGTTTGACACCCACTTATGAGTTAAGAGTATGCAGTGTTTGGATTTCTGTTCTTGTGACGGTTTGCTCAGAATGATGGTTTCCAGTTTCATCCATGTCCCTGCAAAGGACATGAACTCATCCTTTTTGATGGCTGTATAGTATTCCATGTTGTATATGTGCCACATTTTCTTTATCCATTCTATCATTGATGGGCATTTGGGTTGGTTCAAATGCCCATCAACGACAGACTGGATAAAGAAAATGTGGCACATATACACCATGTTCTTTGCTATTGTAAACAGTGTCGCAATGAACATACGTGTGCATGTGTCTTTATAATAGAACAATTTCTAATGCTTTGGGTATATACCGAGTAATGGGATTGCTGGGTAAATTGGTATTTCTATTTCTAGATCCGTGAGGAATCGCCACATTGTCTTCCACAATGGTTGAATTAATTTACACTCCCAGTAACAGTACAAAAGCGTTCCTATTTCTCCACATTCTCTCCAGCATCTGATGAATCCAGATTTTTTAGTGATTGCCATTCTAATGGGTATGAGATAGTATCTCAACATGATTTTGATTTTCATTTCTCTAATGACAAGTGATGATGAGCATTTTTTCTTATGTTTCTTGGCCGCATAAATGTCTTCTTTTGAAAAATGCCTGTTCATATACTTTGCCCACATTTTGATGTGTTGTTTGTTGTTGTTATTGTTGTTGTTTTCTCCCATGTTTGTTTTAGTCTTTTGTAGATTCTAGATATTAGCCCTTTGTCAGATGTGTAGCTTGCAAAAAAATTTTTCCATTCTGCTAATAGCTGGTTCACCCTAATGATCACTTCTTTTGCTGTGCAGAAGCTCAAGTTTAATTAGATCCCATTTGTCTATTTTGGCTTTTGTTATCAATCCTTTTGGTGTTTTGGTCATGAAGTACTTGCCTATGCCTATGTCCTGAATGGTGTTGCTCAGGTTTTCTTCTAGGGTTTTCAGGGTGTTAGGTCTCATATTTAAATCTTTAATCCATCTGGAGTTAATTTTTGTATAAAGTGTAAGGAATGGGTCCAGTTTCAGCTTTCAGCATATGGATAGCTAGTTTTCCCAACACCATTTATTAAACAGGGAATCCTTTCCCCATTGCTTGTTTTTGTCAGGTTTGTCAAAGATTTGATGTCTGTAGGTGTCTGGCATTACTTCCGAGGCCTCTGTTCTATTCCATTCATCTATATCCCTGTTCTGGTACCAGGAACATGCTGTTTTGATTACTGTAGTCTTGTAGCATAGTTTGCAGTCAGCAAATGCCTGCAGCGTGATGCCTACAGCTTTGATCTTTTTGCTTAGGATTGTCTTGGCAAGGTGGACTCTTTTTAGTTCCATATTAAGTTTAAGGTGTTTTTTTTCAGTTCTGTGAAGGTCAATGGTAGCTTGATGATAGCGTTCAATCTAGAAATTACTTTGGGCAGTATGGCCATTTTCATAATATTGATTCTTCCTAACAATGAGCATGGAATGTTTTTCCATCTGTTTGTGTCATCTCTTAGTTCCTTGAGCAGTGGTTGGTAGTCCTTCTTGAAGAGGCCCTTCATGTCCTTTGTTAGTTGTCTGCCTAGGTATTTTATTCTCTTTGTAGCAATTGTGAATGGGAGTTTGCTCATGATTTGGATTTCTGTTTGTCTGTTATTAGTGTACAGAAATGCTTGTAGTTTTTGCACATTGATCTTGTATCCTTAGACTTTGCTGCAGTTGCTTATCAGTTTAAGAAGATTTGGGGCTGAGATGATGGGGTCTTCTAAATATACAATCATGTCATCTGCAAATAGAGACAATTTGACTTCTTCTGTTTCTAATTGAATACACTTTATTTCTTTTTCTTGCCTATTGCTTTGGCTAGAACTTCCAATACTATGTTGAATAGGAGTGGTGAGAGAGGGCATCCTTGTCTAGTGCCAGTTTTCACAGGGAATGCTTCCAGTTTTTGCCCATTCATTATGATATTGGCTGTGGGTTTGTCATAAACAGCTTTTATTATTTTGAGATATGTTCCATTGATATCTATTGTATTCAGAGTTTTTAGCATAAAGGGCTGTTGAATTTTGTTGAAGGTCTTCTCTTCATCTATTGAGATAACCATGTGGTTTTTTTTCTTTGGTTTCTGTTTATGTGATGGATTATGTTTATACATTTGCATATGTTGAACCAGCCTTGCATCAATGGGATGAAGCCTACTTGATCATGATGGATAAGCTTTTTGATGTGCTGTTGCATTCGGTTTGCCAGTATTCTACTGCAAATTTTTGCACTGATGTTCATCATGGATATTGACCTGCAACTTTGTTGTTGTTGTTGTTTCTATGCCATGTTTTGCTATCAGGATGATATTGTTCTCATAAAATGAATTAGAGATCAGGGTACCACCAAGATGGCTGAAAGAGAGCTTCCCTAGAGTGTAACTCCCAGCAAGTGAGACACAGAACCAGAGAGATTTCCATATCTCCAAGCAAGGTACCAGGGTTAGTTTCAAAGGGACTGGTAGAACAGTGGGGTTAACCCAAAAAAAGGTAGTGAAAGAAGCCCAAGGAGGGTAAGCCAAGGCAAGGTGGGCCTCTGCTCCACCTGGGAAGTGCATCTGGCATGAAGGATCAGGGGGCTTCACCTCCTCAGTACTCTGATTCAGATACTGTGCTTTACTCCATGACTTTGGCAGCCTGCAGTCCAGGAAAAAGCCCCCTGGCTGAGAACCACCTTGAGTTGCAGACCCGGTCAAGAGCCCCAGTCAGCCTGGTACTGCAAATTGTCAGTGCAGACCAGGACAGAGACTTTGAATAACACCAAGAAGGCTCACGGGAAGGAACTGCATTTCCCACAGAAGGGAGAGTTGAAAGTGGAGAGTAGAAGGATACAAGGCAGGTCCCACACACATAAGATCCAGCAAGTGGAAACCCTCTTGTGGGAGAGTTTTATGCTTAACACATCAAACTGAGCTCCATCCAGGACGAGTGGGCTCAGCAGAGAGAAAGACATCTCCCATTGGGAAGGTGGGGCTAATCTCAGCTGTATAAGCAGAAACAAGGAGAAAAATAAATAGCAGCAAGGCTGAGACTGAGGCAGCCCAGCAGCACCTTCACAGGCAGACAACAGACAGACTGTCTTAAAGGGCACGCTGACCCCTGTGTGAAAACAAAAACACCTCAAACAGAAGAAATAACCCCAACTTTAACAAAAAGGATGTCCACTCAGAGATTCTACCAGTAATCACCAACTTCAAAGATCAAAGACAGACAAATCCACAAAGATGGGAAAAAGACAGTGCAAAAAGGATGAAATAAACAAACTCCAGAAGGTGTCTCCTCCTTTGAGAGCTCACAATGCCTCACCAGCAAGGGATCAAAACAGGTCAGAGAATGAATTTGATGAACTGACAGAAGCAGGCTTCAGAAGATGGGTAATAACAAACTTCTATGAGCTAAAAGATCACGTTCTAACCCAATGCATAGAAACTAAGAACTTGATAAAAGGTTAGATGAAATGCTAACTACAATAACCAGCTTAGAGAAGAACATAAACCACTTGATGGACCTGAAAAACACAGCACAAAAATTTCGTGAAGCATACACAAGTTTCAGTAGCCAAATTGATCAAGCAGAAGAAAGGATATCAGAGATTGAAGATCAACTCAATGAAATAAAATAAGAAGGCAAGGAGGAGTTCCAAGATGGCCAGTTAGATCCAGCTCAGGATTGCAGCTCCGAGTGAAAGTGCAGAGGGTGAGTGGATGCCGCATTTCCAGACAGATTTTTATTGCCCACAGACCAGGAGATTCACAGGGGGAGGAGCCCCACAAGTCGCCAGCATGGCTGTTTTGGCCGGTGTGGCTGTTTTGCCTGTGCCCCGGCGCAGCCGCTCCTGCTGCAGAGTAAATGGGACTTTGTTCCCACTTAGCCAGCAAGGGGAGCTGAAACAGGGAGCCAGGCCAGGAGATTCCTGGGCAAAAAAAGCGCCACAAATATCAGCGGCGCAGTGGGTCGCTGCATGGGAAATCACACAGATCCCGGCATCTATTCAACAGGCGACAAGGACACCTGGGAGAGGGCGAACTGTTCAATGAAAAAATAAAAGGCTCTGAGGCAGGGAGCCAGGAGATCAGGCCCAGCTGGTCCCACCACCACAAAAACAAAAACAAAAAAACAGCAAATGGAAATGCTCTGGGTTGAGAGTTTCACAGCAAGCACAGCTGAACCCAGGATGGTCCAGCTCTGTGGGGGAGGTGCGTCCACCATTACTGAGGCAGCCTGCTGTTGCTGCAGCAACCCACCATTACAGAGAAAGTCCGTGATTACAGAGGCGGGCCAACATTGCAGAAGCAGCTCTAACTACACCCATATAAACAGAACTGCAGGAAAGTTCACATGGCAGCTGGGCGGAGCCCACAGAAGCTCAGCGAAACCTCTGCAGGCTGAGAGTGACTAGGCTGCCTCCTTGTGGGCCGGGCAACACTGAACAAAAAAAAAAGGTGGCAGTAGAGCGGAAACTCATAAAGCCCTAACTCCCTGGGACATAACATGTGGGGGGGAAAAAGGAGGTTTATGACTTCTGCTGCTGCAGACTTAAATTTGCCAGCCCAGCAGCTCTGAATAAACAATGGGGCTCACAGCTCAGCACCTGAGCTAATATAAAGGACTGTTTCCTGAAGCAGCTCCTGACCCCCATATATCCAAAGAGTCACCTCATAAAGGAGAGCTCAGACTGATATATAGCAGGTATCCTACTGGGACAAAGCAGAAAAAGAAACTGGTAGCAACCCTTACTGTTCGGCAGCTGCTGCAAGTGATCCCCAGGCAAGCAGGGCCTGGAGTGGACCTCAGCAGTCCTACAGCAGAGAGGCCAGAGAGTTAAAAGGAAAACTAAGAAACAGTAATAACTTCATCAACAACAAACAGGACGTCCATTCAGAGACCCAATAAGAAAGACAGCAACTACAAAGCTGACAGGTGGATAAATCCACAAAGATGGGAAGAAACCAGTGGAAAAAGGATGAAAACACCCAAAACCAGAACACCTCTCCTCCTACAACAGATCACAACTCCTCACCAGCAAGGGAACAAGACTGGATGGAGAATGAGTGTGATGAAATGACAGAATCAGCCTTCAGAAAGTGGGTAATAAGAAACTTCCATGAGCTAAAAGAACATGTCCTAATCCAATGCAAAGAAACTAAGAACCTTGAAAAAAGATTTGATGAAATGCGAACGAGAATGGACAACTTAGAGAGGAATATAAGTGAATTGATGGAGCTGAGAAACACAACACGAGAACTTCACGAAGCATGAACAAGTTTCAACACCTGAATTAACCAAGCAGAAGAAAGGATATCAGAGGTCAAACATCAACTCAAAGAAATAAAACGAGAAGGGAAGATTAGAGAAAACAGGGTAAACAGGAATGAACAAAGTCAACAAGAAATATGGGACTATGTGAAAAGACCTAATCTACGTTTCATAGGTGTACCTGAATGTGACGAAGAGAATGAATCCAAGCTGGAAAATACTCTTCAAGATATTATCCAGGAAAACTTCACCAACCTACCAAGGCAGGCAAATATTACAGTCCAGGAAATACAGAGAACACCACAAAGATATTCCTCTAGAAGAGCAACATCAAGGCACATAATCGTCAGATTCACCAGGGTTGAAATGAAGGAGAAAATGCTAAGGGCAGCCAGAGAGAAAGGTCAGGTTACCCACAAAGGGAGGCCCATCAGACTCACAGCAGATCTCTCAGCAGAAACCCTACAGGCCAGAAGAGAGTGGGGGCCGATATTCAACATCCTTAAAGAAAAGAACTTTCAACCCAGAATTTCATATCCAGCCAAACTAAGCTTCATAAGTGAAGGAAAAATAAAATCCTTTGTGAACACGCAAGTACTCAGAGATTTCATCACCACCAGACCGGCTTCACAAGAGCTCCTGAAAGAGGCACTACACATAGAAAAGAACAACCAGTACCAGCGACTCCAAAAACACAAGAAATGATAAAGAGCATCAACACAATGAAGAACCTGCATCAACCAATGGGCAAAACAGCTGGCTAGCATCAAAATTGCAGTATCAAATTCACACATAACAATATTAAACCTAAACATAAATGGACCAAATGCCCCAATCAAAAGACACAGACTGGCAAATTACATAAAAAGCCAAAACCCGTCAGTGTGCTGTATCCAGGAAAACCATCTCACATGGAAAGATACACAAAGGCTCAAAATAAAGGGATGGAGGAAGATTTACCAAGCAAATGGAGAGCAAAAAAAGGCAGGAGTTGCAATTCTCATCGCTGATAAAATAGACTTTAAAGCAAAAAAGGTCAAAAGAGACAAAGAAGGACATTACATAATGGTAAAAGGATCAATGCAACAAGAAGAGCTAACGATCCTAAATATATATGCACCTAATACAGGAGCACCCAAATACCTAAAGCAAGTTCTTAATGACTTACAAAGAGACTTAGACTCCCACACAATAATAGTGGGAGACGTCAACACACCATTGTCAATATTAAACAGATCAACGAGACAGAAAATTAACAAGGATATCCAGGACGTGAATTCAGACCTGGAACAAGCAAACCTAACAGACATTTACAGAACTCTCCACCCCAAATCCACAGAATATACATTCTTCTCAGCACCAAATCACACCTACTCTAAAATTGACCACATAATTGGAAGTAAATCACTCCTCAGCAAATGCAAAAGAACGGAAACCATAACAAACAGTCTCTCAGACCACAGTGCAATCAAGTTAGAATTCAGATTTCAGAAACCAACCCAGAACCACATAGCTTCATGGAAACTGAACAACTGTCTCCTGAATGTTGACTGTATAAACAATGACATGAAGGCAGAAATAAAGATGTTCTTCGAAACCAACGAGAAGGAAGACACCACATACCACAATCTCTGGGACACATTTAAAGCAGTCTCTAGAGGAAAATATGTAGCAATAAGTGCCCATATGAGAAGAAAGGAGAGATCTAAAATTGACACCCTATCAACAAAATTGAAAGAGCTAGAGGCACAAGATCAAAAAAACTCAAAACCTAGCAGAAGACAAGAAATAACTAAGATCAAAGCAGAATTGAAGGAGATAGAGACACGAAAAACCCTTCAAAAAATCAATAAATCCAGCAGCTGGTTTTTTGAAAAGATCAACAAAAGAGACAGACCACTAGCCAGACTAATAAAAAAGAAAAGAGAGAATAACCAAATAGATGCAATAAAAAATGACAAAGGGGATATCACCACAGATTCCACAGAAATTCAAACCATCATCAGAGATTATTACAAACAACTCTATGCATATAAACTAGAAAACCTGAAAGAAATGAATAACTTCCGGGACAGTTGCCTCTTCCCAAGTCTAAACCAGGAAGAAGTCGAAACCCTGAATAGACCAATAACAAGGTCTGAAGTAGAGGCAGCAATTAAGAGTCTACCACCGAAAAAAAGCCCAGGTCCAGACGGGTTCACAGCCGAATTCTACCAGACTTACAAAGAGGAACTAGTACCATTCCTTCTGAAGCTAAGCCAAATAATCCAAAAATAGGGAATTTTTCCCAAATCATTTTATGAGACCAACATCATCCTGATACCAAAACCCAGCAGAGACTCAACAAGAAAAGAAAACTACAGGCCAATATCCATGATGAACATAGATGCAAAAATCTTCAATTAAATACAGGCAAGCCAATTACAACAGCACATCAAAAAGCTTATACACCATGATCAAGCAGGATTCATCCAGGGGATGCAAAGCTGGTTCAATATACGCAAGTCTATAAATATAATTCACCACATAAACAGAACCAAAGACAAAAACCACATGATTATCTCAACTGATGCAGAGGCCTTCGACAAAATTCAACAGCCCTTTACGCTAAAAACTCTCAATAATCTAGGTATCAATGGAACGTATCTCAAAGTAATAAAAGCTATTTACGGCAAACCAACAGCCAATATCATACTAAATGGGCAAAAACTGGAAGCATTCCCTTTGAAATCTGGCACTAGACAAGGATGCCCTCTCTCACCACTCCTATTCAATATAGTACTGGAAGTTCTAGCCAGAGCAATCAGGCAAGAAAAAGAAATAAAGGGTATTCAATTAGGAAAGGAGGAAGTCAAATTGTCCCTATTTGCAGACGACATGATTGTATATCTAGAAGACCCCATCATCTCAGCCCAAAATCTCCTGAAACTGATAAGCAAATTCAGCAAAGTCTCAGGATACAAAGTCAATGTGCAAAAATCACAAGCATTCCTGTACATCAATAACAGACTTAAAGAGAGCCAAATGAAGAACGAACTGCCATTCACAATTGCAACAAAGAGAATAAAATACCTAGGAATACAACTAACAAGGAACATAAAGGACCTCTTCAAGGAGAACTACAAACCACTGCTCAACGAAATAAGAGAGGACACAAACAGATGGAGAAATATTCCATGTTCATGGTTAGGAAGAATCAATATCGTGAAAATGGCCATACTGCCCAAAGTAATTTACAGATTCAACGCTATCCCCATCAAGCTACCAATGACCTTCTTCACAGAACTGGAAAAAACCACCATAAACTTAATATGGAATCAAAAGAGAGCCCGCATAGCCAAGTCAATTCTAAGCAAAAAGAACAAAACAGGAGGCATCACACTACCAGACATCAAACTATACTACAAGGCTACAGTAATCAAAACAGCATGGGACTGGTACCAAAACAGAGATATAGACCAATGGAACAGAACAGAGGCGTCAGAGGCGACACAACATATCTACAACCATCCGATACTTGACAAACCTGATAAAAACAAGCAATGGGGAAAGGAATCCCTGTTTAATAAGTGGTGTTGGGAAAACTGGCTAGCCATATGCAGAAAGCAGAAACTGGACCCCTTCCTGACACCTTACACTAAAATTAACTCCAGATGGATTAAACACTTAAACATAAGACCTAACACCATAAAAAACCCTAGAAGAAAACCTAGGCAAGACCATTCAGGACATAGGCGCAGGCAAGGACTTCATGACCAAAACAACAAAAGCATTGGCAACAAAAGCCAAAATAGACAAATGGGACCTAATCAAACTCCACAGCTTCTGCACGGCAAAAGAAACAGTCAATAGAGTGAATCGGCAACCAACAGAATGGGAAAAAAATTTTTGCAGCCTACCCATCTGATGAAGCGCTGATATCCAGAATTTACAATGAAGTAAAACAAATTTACAAGAAAAAAACAAACAAGTCCATTCAAAAATGGGCGAAGGATATGAACAGATACTTTACAAAAGAAGACATACATGAGGCCAACAAGCACATGAAAAAATGCTCATCATCACTGGTCATTAGAGAAATGCAAATCAAAACTACATTGAGATACCATCTCACGCCAGTTAGAATGGCAATCATTAAAACATCTGGAGACAACAGATGCTGGAGAGGATGTGGAGAAATAGGAACACTTTTACACTGTTGGTGCGAGTGTAAATTAGTTCAGCCATTGTGGAAGACAGTGTGGCAATTCCTCAAGGACGTAGAAATAGAAATTCCATTTGACCCAGCAATCCCATTACTGGGTATATATCCAAAGGATTATAAATGGTTCTACTATAAGGACACATGCACACGAATGTTCATTGCAGCACAGTTTACGAAAGCAAAGACCTGGAACCAACCCAAATGCCCATCGATGATAGACTGGACAGGAAAAATGTGGCACATATACACCATGGAATATTATGTTGCCATCAAAAACGATGAGTTCGCATCCTTTGCAGGGACATGGACGAACCTGGAAACCATCATTCTCAGCAAACTGACACAAGAACACAATATCAAACATCGCACGTTCTCACTCATAGACGTGTGTTGAAGAATGTGAACACATGGACACAGGGAGGGGAGCACTATACACTGGGGTCTGTTGAGGGGCAGTGGGGGGACAGCAGAGGGTGGGGAGTTGGGGAGAGATAGCATGCGGTGAAATGCCACATATAGTTGAAGGGGAGGAAGGCAGCAAATCACACTGCCACATATGCACCTATGCAACAATCTTCCATGTTTTTCACATGTACCCCAAAACCTAAAATGCAATTTAAAAAATTTAAAAAATATATAAAAAGGCAACATTAGAGAGAAAATGAGTTATAATATATTAACAAAGCCACCAGATCTACGGGATTATGAGAAAAGCGCTAATCTATGCTTTATTGACATACCTGGGGAGAATGAATCCGAGCTGGAAAACACTATTCAGGATATTTATCCAGGAAAACTTCCCCAACTTAGAAAAGCAGTCCAACATTCAGATACAGGAAATATAAAGAACATCACAAAGATACTCCTGAAGAAGAGCAACCCGAGGGCATATAATCATCAGACTCACCAGGTTGAAATGAGAAAAAAATGTTAAGGGCAGCCAAAGAGAAAGGTCACATCAACCACAAAGGAGAGCCGATCAGACTCACAGAAGATATCTCAGCAGAAACTCTACAAGCCAGAAGAGACTGGGTTCTAATATTAAACATCCTTGAAGAAAAGAACTTTCAACCCAGAATACCATATCCAGCGAAACTAAGCTATATAAGTGAAGGAGAAATAAAATCCTTTATGGACAAGGAATTGATGAGATATTTTGTCACCACCAGGCCTGCCTTACAAGAGCTCCTGAAGGAAGCACTAAACACAGAAAGGAACAACCAGTATCAGCCTCTGCAAAAATGAACCAAATGGTAAAGTCCAGCAATGCGATGAGGAAACTGCATCGACCTAGGGGAAAACAAACAACCAGTAACAAAATGGCAGTATCAAATTCACACATAACACATCCTTCGTAGGGACATGGATGAACCTGGAAAACATCATTCTCAGCAAACTGACACAAGAACACAAAATCAAACACCACATGTTCTCACTCATAGGCGGGTGTTGAACAAGGAGAACACATGGACACAGGGAGGGGAGCACTATACACGGGGGTCTGTTGGGGGGAGGGGGGATAGTGGGGGGGTGGGGAGTTGGGGAGGGATAGCATGGGGAGAAATGCCAGATATAGGTGAAGGGGAGGGAGGCAGCAAATCATACTGCCACGTGTGCACCTGTGCAACAACCTTGCATGTTATTCACATGTACCCCAAAACCTAAAATGCAATTAAAAAAAAAAAAAAAAAAATATTAATGATAAATGTAAATAGTCTAAATGCCCGAATCAAAAGACACAGACTGGCAACCTGGATTAAAAGTCAAGACCTATTGGTGTGCTGTATTCTGGAGACTCATCTCAGGTGCAAAGACCTAGATAGACTCAAAATAAAGGGATGAAAGACGATCTACCAAGCAAATGGAGAGCAAAAAAAACAAAAAAAAAAGCAGGGGTTGCAATCCTAGTCTCTAATTAAATGGATTTTAATTCAACAAAGATCAAAAGAGACAAAGAAGGGCATCACATAATAGTAAAAGGATAAATACAACAAGAAGAGCTAACGATCCTAAATATATATGCACCCAATACAGGAGCACCCAGATACATAAAGCAAGTTCTTAATGACCTACAAAGAGACTTATACTCCCGCACAATGTTAGTGGAGACCTTAACACTCCACTGTCAATATTAGAAAGATCAATGAGACAGAAAATCAACAAGGATATCCAGGACTTGAACACATATATGGAACAAGAGGACCTAATAGACATCTACAGAACTGTCCACCCCAAAGCCTCAGAATATGCATTCGTCTCAGCACCACATCGCACTTACTCTAAAATTCACCATATAATTGAAAGTAGATCACTCCTTAGCAAATGCAAAATAATGGACATCATAACAACCATACCACAGTGCAATCAAACTAGATCTCAGGATTAAGAAACTAACTCAAAACTGCACAACTTCATGGAAACAGACCAACTGACTCCTGAATGTTGACTGGATAAACAATGAAATGAAGGCAAAAATAAAGATGTTCTTCCAAACCAATGAGAATGAGGACACAATGTACCAGAATCTCTGGGACATATTCAAAGTAATGTCTAGAGGAAAATTTATAGTAATAAATACCCACATGAGAAGGGAGAAAAGATCTGAAATTGACATCCTATCATCAAAATGGAACGAGATAGAGGAGCAATGTCAAAAAAACTCAAAAGCCAATAGAAGACAAAAAATAACTAAGACCACAGCAGAGCTCAAAGAGATAGGAGACAAAAAAAAATCCTTTGAAAAATCAATAAACCCAGGAACTAGTTTTTTGAAAAGATCAAGAAGATAGACTGCTAGCCAGATTAATAAAAAAGAAAAGAAAGAAGAATCAAATAGATGCAATAAAAAATGATAAAAAGGATATCACCACCAATTCCACAGAAATACAAACTACCATCAGACATTACTACAAACAACTCTATGCACATAAATGAGAAAACCTGGAAGAAATGGATAATTCCTGGACACTCGCATGCTCCCAAGACTAAACCAGGAAGAAGTTGAAACCCTGAATAAACAAATAACAAGGGATGAAGTTGAGACAGCAGTTAATAGCCTACCAAACAAAAAAAGTCCAGGTCCAGAAGGGTTCACCAGATTTCTACCAGAAATTTCTACCAGATTTCTACAAAGATTTCTACCAGATTTCTAGCCAATTTCTACCAGATTTCTACAAAGCCAATTCCTACCAATTTCTACAAAGAGGAGCTGGTAGCATTCCTTCTGAAACTATTCCAAATAATACAAAAAGAGGAAATCCTCCCAACTCATTTCATGAGACCAAAATCATCTTGATACCAAAACCAGGCAGAGACTCAACAAAAATAAAACTTCCGGCCCATCTCCATGATGAACATAGATGCAAAAATCTTCAATAAAATCCTGGCAAACCAAATGCAACAGCACATCAAAAAGCTTATCCATCATGACCAAGTAGGCTTCAACCCGGAGATGCAAGGCTGGTTCAACATACACAAGTCTATAACCATAATCTATCACATAAACAGAACCAAAGACAAACACCACATGATTATCTCAATACATGCAGAGGCCTTCAACAAAATTCAACAGCCCTTTATGCTAAAAACCCTCAATAAACTAGGTATCAATGGAACGTATCACAAAATAATAAAAGCTATTTACGACAAACCTACAGTCAATATCATACAGAACAGGCAAAAATTGGAAGCATTTCCTTTGAAAACTGGCAATAGACAAGGATGTCCTCTCTCACCACTCCTATTCAATGTAGTAATGAAAGTTCTAGCCAGAGCAATGAAGCAAGAAAAAGAAATAAAGCGTATTCAATTAGGAAAAGAGGAAGTCAAATTGTTTTAATTTGCAGAAGACGTGATTATATATTTAGAAGACCCCATAGTCTCAGCCCAAAATCTCCTTAAGTTGATAAGCAACTTCAGCAAAGTCTCAGGATACAAAATCAATGTGCAAAAAGCACAAGCATTCCTATACACCAATAACAGACAAGCAGAGAGCCAAATCATGAGCCAACACCCATTCACAATTGCTACAAGGAGAATAAAATACCTAGGAATACAACTAACAAAGGATGTGAAGGACCTCTTCAAGGAGAACTACAAACCACTGCTCAAGGAAATAAAGGAAGAAACAAATAGATGGAAAAACATTCCATACACATGTTTAGGAATAATCAATAGTGTGAAAATGGCCATACTGCACAAAGTAATCTATAGATTAAACACTATGCGCATCAAACTACAAATGACTTTCTTCACAGAACTGGAAAAAAACACCTTAAACTTCATATGGAACTATAAACAACCCACATAGCCAAGACAATCTTAAGCAAAAAGAAAAAAGCTGGGCATCACGCTGATAGACTTCAAACTATACTACCAGGCAACAGTAATCAAAACAGCATAGAACTGGTATCAAAACAGAGACATAGACCAATGGAACAGAACAGAGGCCTCGGAAGCAACACCACACATCTACAACCATCTGATCTTTGACAAACCACACAAAAAATAGCAATAGGGAAACAATGTCCTGTTTAATAATTGGTGTTGGGGAAATTGGCTACCAATGTGCAGAAAGCAGAAACTAGACCCTTTCCTGACACCTTACACTAAAATTAACTCCAGGTGGATTAAGGATTTAAACATAAGAACTAACACCACAAAAACCCTGAAAGAAATCCTAGGCAAAACCATTCAGGACATAGGCATAGGCAAGGATTTCATGACTAAAACACCAAAAGCAATGGCAACAAAATCCAAAATAGACTAATGGGATCTAATTAAACTTCAACGTTTCTGTACAGCAAAAGAAACAATCATTAGAGTGAACCCACAAGCACCAGAACAGGAAAAAATTTTTGCAATCTACCCATCTGACAAAGGGCTAATATCCAGAATCTACAAAGAACTAAAACAGATTTACAGGAAAAAAACATACAAACCCGTCGTAAAGTGGGCAAAGGATATGAACAGACACTTCTCAAAAGAAGGCATAAATGAGGCCAACAAACATGAAAAAAATGTTCATCATCACTTGTCATTGGAGAAATGCAAATCAAAATCACATTGAGATACCATCTCACGACAGTTAGAATGGTAATCATTAAAAAATCTGGAGACAACAGATGCTGGAGAGGATGTGGAGAAATAGGAACACTTTACACTGTTGGTGAGAGTGTCAATTAATTCAACCATTGTGGAAGAGAGTGTGGTGATTCCTCAAGAATCTAGAAATAGAAATTCCATTTGACCCAGCAATTCCATTACTGGGTATATACCCAAAGGATTATAAATCATTCTATTATAAAGACACATGCACACGTGTGTCCGTAGCAGCACTGTTTACAATAGCAAAGACCTGGAACCAACCCAAATGCCCACCAATGGTACATTGGGCAAAGCAAATGTGGCACATTTACATCATGGATACCTATGGAGCCATAAAAAATGATGAGTTTGTTTCCTTCGTAGAGACATGGATGAATCTGGAAACCATCATCCCCAGCAAACTAACACAAGAACGGAAAATCAAACACCACATATTCTCACGCATACGCTGGTGTTGAAAAATGAGGACATATGGATACAGGGAGGGGAGCATCACACACTGGGGTCTGTTGGAGGGGAAAAGGGAACGGACAGTAAGGGGGAAGGGGGAGAGGGATAACATGGGGATAAATGCCAGATATAGGTGATGGTGGAATGGAGGCAGCAAACCACCTTGCCATGCATGTACCTATGCAACACTCTGGCATTATCTGCACATGTACCCCAGAACCTAAAGTACAATAAAAAATAAAAATGAAAGGGCATCAGTCTCAAAAATAAATGAGTTAGGGATGCTTCTCTCTTTTTGTATTGTTTGGAATAGTTTCAGAAGAAATGCTACCAACTTCCTTTTGCACATCTGGTAGAATTTGGCTGTGAACCAATCTGGACTTCGACTTTTCTTTGGTTGGTAGGCTGTTAATTGCTGCCTCAACTTCAACCCTTGTTAGTCTATTCAGGGATTCAACTTTTTGCTGGTTTAGTCTTGGGAGGGTGTAAGTGTCCATCAATTTATCCATTTCTTCTAGATTCACTGGTTTATGTGCATAGAGTTGTTTGTAGTAATCTCTAATGGTACTTTGTATTTCTGTGGAATCGGTGGTGATATCTCCTTTACCGTTTTTTATTGCATCTATTCGATTCTTCTCTCTTTTCTTTTTTATTAATCTGGCTAGTGGTCTACCCATTTTGTTGATGTTTTCAAATACCAGCTCCTGGATTTACTTATTTTTTTGAAGGTTTTTTTTGTGTCTCTATCTCTCTCAGTTCTCCTCTGATCTTAGTTATTTCTCATCTTCTGCTAGCTTTTGAGTTTGTTTGATGTTGCTGCCCTAGCTCTTTTAATTGTGATGATAGAATGTCAATTTTAGATCTTTCCTCACTTCTGATGTGGGCATTTAGTGCTATAAATTTCCCTCTAAACACTGCTTTAAATGTGTCTCAAAGATTCTGCTACATTGTGTTTTCTTTCTCATTGGTTTCTAAGAACATCTTTATTTCTGCCTTCATTTCATTATTTATCCAGTAGTCATTCAGAAGTAGGTTGTTCAGTTTCCATGAAGTCGTGTGGTTTTAAGTGAATTTATTGATCTTGAGTTCTAATTTGATTGCACTTTTGTCTGAGAGACTGGTTATTATTTCCATTCTTTTGCATTTGCTGATGAGTGATTTACTCCAATCATGTGATCAATTTTAGAGTAAGTGCAATGTGGTGCTGAGAAGAACGTATATTCTGTGGATTTGGGATGGAGAGTTCTGTACATGTCTATCAGGTCTGCTTGGTCCAGATCTGAGTTCAAGTCCTTGTTGATCTTTCTAATATGGGCAATGGAATGTTAAAGTCTTCCATTATTATTGTGTGGGAATCTCAGTCTCTTTGTAGGTTGATAAGAACTTGCTTTATGTATCTGGCTGCTCCGGTATTGGGTGCATATATACATTTCGGGTAGTTAGCTCTTCTTGTGGCATTGATACATTTACCACTATGTCATGTCCTTCTTTGTTTCTTTTGATCTTTGTTGGTTTAAAGTACATTTTATGAGAGACTATGATTACACCCCTGCTTTTTTTTCTCTCTCTCCATTTTCTTGGTAAATCTTCCTCCATCCCTTTATTTCGAGTCTATGTGTATCTTTGCACATAAGATGGGTCTGCAGAATACAGCACACTGATGGGTCTTGACTTTTTATCCAATTTGTCTTTTCATTGGGACATTATTGTCACTTTACATTTAATTTTAATATTGTTATTTGTAAATTTGATTTTGCCATTTTGACATTAGCTGGTTATTTTGCCCTTTAATTGATGCAGTTTCTTCATTGTGTCAATGGCCTTTACCATTTGATATGTTTTTGGAATAGCTGGTACCGGTTGTTCCTTTCAGTGTTTAGTGCTTCTTTCAGGAGCTCTTGTAAGGCAGGCCTGGTGGTGATGAAATCTTTCAGCAATGGCTTCCCCATAAAGAATTTTATTTCTACTTCACTTATGAAGCTTATTTTAGCTGGATATGAAATTCCGGGTTGAAAGTTCTTTTCTTTAAGGATGCTGAATATTTAGCTCCACTGTCTTCTGGCTTATAGGATTTCTGCCAAGAGATCTGCTGTGAGTCTGATAGGCTTCCCTTTGTGGGTAACCCGATGTTTCTCTCTGGCTGCCCTTAACATTTTTTACTTCATTTCAACTCTGGTGAATCTGATGATTGTGTGTCTTGGAATTGCTCTTCTTTAGGAATATCTTTGTGGCGTTCTCTTTATTTCCTGCATTTGAATGTTGGTCTGCCTGTCTAGGTTGGGGAAGTTTGTTATTACCCACCTTCTGAAGCCTGCTTCTGTCAATTCGTCAAATTCATTCTCCATCCAGTTTTTTTTCCCTGCTGGTGAGGAGTTGTGTGATCCCTTGGAGAAGGAAAGGTGTTCTGGTTTTTGATGATTTAATCCTTTTCTTGCTGGTTTCTTCCCATCTTGTTTGATTTATCTACCTTTGGTCTTTCCTGTTGGTGACTCTTGGATGGGGTCCATGAGTGGGCATCCTTTCTGTTGATGTCGCAGCTATTTCTTTTTTCTTTCTTTCTTTCTTTTTTTTTTTTTTTAGTTTTCCTTCTGTCAGGCCCCTCTGCTGTAGGACTGTTGGAGGTCCACTCCAGACCCTGCTTGTCTGGAAATCTCCCACAGGAGCTGTAGAACAGCAAGGATTGCTGCCTGTTGTTTCCTCTGGTAGCTTCATCAGAGAAGGCTACCCACCAGATGTCAGGCAGAGCTCTCATGTATGAGGTGTCTCTTTGGGTATATGTGAGTCAGGGAGCTGCTTGAGGAGGCAGTCTGTCCCTTAGAGCTCAAGTGTTGTTCTAGGTGCTCCATTGCTCCCTTCAGAGCCACTGGGCAGGGTCGTTTAAGTCTGCTGCTGCAGAACTCTCAACTGCCCCTTTTCCCAGATGCTCTGTCCCTGGAAGTTGGGGCTTTATGTATAAGTCCCTGACATGCTGCTGCCTTTTTACAGAGTTGCCCTGTTCAAAAAGGAGGGCATCTAGTCACAGTCTGCCTGCAGAGGCATTGCTGAGCTGTCAGCAACTCTGCCCAGCTGCTGTGCAAATTTTCTTGCAATTTAGTTTAAATAGGTAAGGTTAGAATGGCCTCGGTAATGGTGAACTGCCTTGGTAATGGCAGACTGCCTCAGTAATGCTGAACTACTTCGGTAACAGCAGACTTCTTCAGTAATGGTGGACTGCCTAATTAACAGCAGACGCCATCCCCTCCACTGACCTTGACCATCTCAGGTCAAGCTCAAACTGCTATGCTGGTTGCAAAATTCTCAAGCCAGTTGGTTTCAGGTTGCTGGCCTTTGTGGGGGTGGGACACACCAAGCCAGATCACTTGGCTCCCTGCTTTCAGCTCCTTTTTTTTTTTTTCAGGTGAATGGGTGGCTCTGTTTTGCAGGTGTCCCAGACACAAGTTTAAAAAGTCTCCCAGATTTGTGCTGGAAACCTGTGGCACTTGTAGACCCAGTAGGAATCTCCTGGTCTGTGAGCTGTAAAGACCATGGGAAAAGTGCAGTATCTGAACTGGAGTTCCAGAGTGGCTGGAAAAGTCCCCAATGGCCTATGTTGGGTAGGAGGGGTGGTCCTCCTACCCATTGCACTTCCTGGGTGAGACAGTGCCCCACCCTGCCTTGGTGTGCCCTCCTTGGTCTACACTCAGTGCCCAACCAGTCCCATGGAGATGAATCTGGTACCTCAGTTGGAAATGTGGAGATCACTCGCCTTCTGTGTCACTCTCACTGGGAACTGTGCTCCAGAACTGTTCCTATTTGGCCATCTTCTCTTCTACACTTTTGATAGTTTTTAGCTCAATAATTTAGTTGATGTTAAGTTTTGTAGCTGATGTATATTTAGGATCAAGGTTTGTTTTTTATGCAATTACTTTGGCCCATTTTTTTAAAAATATTATCCATTTTAAATTGAATTGAGTTGCCTTGCTACTTGGCACAAAGGCATTTACCCTTATATGCATGAGTTTCTCTCTGAACTCTATTTTCTGTTTCATTCATCTAAATTTTTCATTACATGGATACTGTGCTATATTGATTACTATGGCTTTATAATAGGTCTTGACATAAGTTAATAGTCTTCCAACTGTTTTTCCTTCTTTCAAAGTTCTTTTCACCTAAAAAATGCTAGAAAAATCTTTAAAACAAACATAAATGATTATGTGAAATTATATTACACTACATATATTTATATGATTCATGTATTTACTCTGAAAATGCTAATATAAATAAACTAATAATTCCAGATGGTAAATATTATATTTTAAATGTGATATTTCAGTCACTAATATTAAAATTTGGTAAAATAAATTTTTGACTACAAGCAAATAATAGTAGAAAGGAGGATTGTCCTACAGAAGATTGAATAATTCTCCAAGTATTTTTTCCAGCTTTGTTTAGGTATAATGGACAAATGCAAATTGCATCTATTTAAGGTATACAATGTGGTGTTTTGATACACATATACATTGTAAAATTATTACCACAATCAAGCTAATTAATATATTTATCACCTCACATAGTTATCTATTTTGGGGTAATTAAATAACTTAAGATCTACTCTGTTAGCAAATTTCAAGTAAACAATATATTATTATTGATTATGGGTACCTTGCTCTATATTAGGAATTTATTCATAGATTTTATTTGAGAATTTATTCATCTTATAACTGAAAGTTTCTAACATGTGACCAATATTTTTCTATTTCCCCAACCTGCAACCCCTGAAAATTACCTATTTAGTTTGTGTTTCAATTACTTCAGCTTTTTAAGATTTCACATATAAGTTGAAAGATGCAGTATTTGTCTTTCTGTGTTTGAATTAATTATCAGATTATAATGTCCATCAGGTTCATCTATTGTACCACAAATGGCAGAATTTTCTTCTCTCGTAAGGATGCATAATATTCCACTGCATGCACACATACATGCACACACAGACATACACATATCCCATTTTCTTTATCTATTTATCCATCAACTGACACTTGGGTGGTTTCCATATCTTAGCTATTGTAAATAACGCTGCGACCATCATGGGAATGCCTCTATCTCTTAGAAATAGTAATTGTATTTCTTTCAGATATATACACAGAAGTAAAAATGCTGAATCTTATGGTATTTCTATTTTAATTATTTGAGAGACCTTCATCCATACTGTTTTTTATAATGACTATACCAATTTAAACTTCTACCCACAATGTATAAGGGTTCTGTTTTAACTACATTCTCACCAATGCTTATCTTTTGATTTTTTGTTGATAGTCATCCTAAGAGATGTAAGGTCATATATCATTGTGGTTTAGATTTGCATTTCCTTGATGATTAGTAATGTTAAAAACCTTTTTATATACATGCTCATCATTGGTAGGTTTTTCCTGGAAAAAATGGCTACTCAGGTTCTTTGCCCATTTTTTTAAATTAGATTATTTGTATTTTGCTATTCAGTTGTATGAGTTTCTCATATATTTTGAATATTAATCCCTTATCAGATATATGGTTTACACATATATTCTTTCATTCTGTAGAATGGCTTTTTTAATTTGTTGATGGTTTCCTTTACAGTGCAGCAAACTTTTTTGTTTGATATAGTCCTAATTATTTATTTTTGCTCTTGCTACCTTTGCTTTGGGGGTTAGATTGAAAAAATAATTACCAAATTAATGTCATAAAATTTTATCTTATGTTTTCTTCTCAAAGTTTTATGGTTTCAGGTTTTACATTTAAATATTTAATTCATTTTGAGTTTATTTTTGTGTATGATTTTTTGATAAGTATCCAGTTTTATGTTTTGTATATGGTTATTCAATTTCCCATTATTACTTATTGGCAACACTATCCTTTTCTTACTGTCAATTCCTGATGCTTTCATCAAAGATGAATATACCATACAGGTTGATTACATTTCTGCACTCTCTATTCTGTTCCATTGTTCTATGTGTCTGTTTTTATGCCAGTACCATACTCTTTTGGTTACTATAATTTTATAATGTATTTTGAAATCAGAAACTGTCATACCAATAGCTATGCTATTCTTGTTCAAGATTGTGCCAGTTGATTGGAGTTTTTTTTTTCTTTCTATTTTTGTGAGAATGCCATTGGAATTTTGATAGAGATAGCCTTGAAATTGTAGTTGCTTTGGGCAATATGAACATTTTGGCAATATTGATTATACTAATCGATGAACACAAGACATGTTTTTATTTATTTCTTTTTTTTCAGTTTCTTTAATCACTATCATATAGCTTATAAGGTCCAGATGTTTGACCTCCTTGGTTAAATTTGTTTCTATATGTTTTATTCTTATTGGTGCCATTACAAACGGTATGATTTCCTTAATTTCTTTTTTAATAGTTTATATTTAGTGTGTAGAAAGGGAACTGATTTTTTTCTTAAGCAGCTTCATAAAATTTATTAGTTATAACAGTTTTTGGTGGGGTCTTTAAGGATTTCTTTATATAATATCATGTCACCTGCAAACAGAGACACTTTAACTTCTTACTTTTGAATTTTGATGACTTTGTTTCTTTCTCTTGCCTAACTACTCTGATTAAGATTTTAGTACTATGTTAAATTAAAGTGGCATCAGTGAGAATCCTTGTCTTATTCCTGATCTTAAAGGACACTCTTTCAGTGTTTTACCACTGAGAATGAGGTTAACTGTTGGCTTGTGATATACGGCCTTTGCAGTGTTGAGGTACCTTCTTACTAACTCTTTTTGAGATTTGTTTTAAGTAAAGATGTTGAATTTTATTAAATGTTTTCTTTGCATCTAATAAGATAATCATATGATTATTGCTTTTCATTCTCTTAAGGTATCGCATTTATTGTTTTGTATATGATGTAGCATCCATTTGTTCCAGAAATAAATTTTACTTGATTGTGTTGTATGTTCCTTTTAGTGTGCATTTAAATTCAGCTGGATAGTATTTTGTTGAGAATTTTGTGTTTTGTTCATCAGTGATATTCACTTATATATTTTTTTCTTGTAGTATCCTTGTTAGGCTTTGGTATCAGACTAATACTGGCCTTGCAAAATGAGATTAGAAGTTTTATCCCCTAATAATTTTTTAAAAGAGTTTGAGAAGATTGATTTTAATTCTTCTTTAAGTGTATGGTATAATTCACAAGTGAAGCCATAAAGTCCCAGGATTCCATTTGTTGGGAAATTTTTGATTATTGATTCAATCTCCTTAATTATTGTTAGTCTGTTCACATTTTCTATTTATTCATGATTCAGTCCTTTTAGGTTGAATGTTTCTAAGTATTTTTTTTATTTTTTCTGGGTTATCTTTTTTTGTTGGTGTACAATTTTTTATACTCAACTATTGTGAACTTTCGTATTTCTGTAGTATCAGTTGTAATATCTCTTCTGTTTCTTTTTAAAAAATATTTATAATTATTTTAATAGACAAAATTTATATATATTAATGGTGTACAACATGGTGTCTTATAATATTCATACATTGTGGACTGGCTAGATTATACTTATTGATATATGCATAACCTAAAAAACTCACCATTTTTTTAATGAGAACACATTAAATCTACTGTCTTAGCAAATTTTAAGAATATAGTACATTGTTATTCAAACAGCTTTATTTAGATATAATTTATATATCATACAATCCACCTATTTAAATTGTTCAATACTATGATGTTTCACCTGCTTGGTTAAATTTGTTTCTATTTTATTCTTATTGGTGCCATTACAAATGAACAATTTTCTTAATTTATTTTTGGAATAGTTTCTATTTAGTGTATAGAAAGGGAACTGAGCTGGCATATCTTGATCCCTTGCAGATGTTCCTCAAATATTTGAAGAAGATAAATTGTACAGAATATCTATCTATCTATGTAAGAAGATGTCACAAGAAATTGCTCACAATTATTACTGTATAATTATCCAACTTCCAATGATCATTTCAATCACTTTTACATAGATATGTCAAAAGAAATTTTTAAATACCATCTAAATAAAGCTCACACTTTGTCCAATGTCTATGCCCTTTGTTTGGTGAAGTTTCTATGGTAAATTACAATGGTCCATACATCAGTTTAGGACACTAAACTAGCCATTTCAAAACTATAGATGACTATCCATTTAAATGTAGTCAATGTTACATTTATTATGACTAGAATCTCTAAGCAATACTCATTTTGAATTGCCTTCCTCCTAAATCGACCAAAAAATTAGTCTCCATGATTTATTCAATCTGATGTCCTCCTTCAATTGCTTCAGCAGGGAAATTAAAATAGATTTTAAATAAATAAGTCCGTGTATTCAAATGCCAGGGAACCAGCCTAGACACAACTTAGAAAGCAACGAGGGGTCGGTGGAGACAAAGACATTAAGAGACAAGAGTAAGAGTGCATAAAGGTGGGCTCCCAGGAGGCCCACTCAAGTAGGAGGATGTGAAGGCAAAGGCACTGAGCACTGTAGACCCACACTATTTGTTGAGTGTTTAAACAAAGAAGCATGTGCTCAGGGATGTAGGGGATGAAAAGAAAGCAAAGCATCAAGCAGATGACTGATAGCTGTGGTGGTTTGGCATTTCATTTGAAGGTATAGAGCATGCTCTATTTTAGATACTCTGCATAAACAGTCAGTGGAAAAGGCTGCAGCTAGAGCCAAGAAGTCTGGCCAAATTCTGGTGCTTTAAAGAGGTCTTCTTCGCTTTGAGCACTTCTGGTGCTACAAAGAGGTCTTCCTTGCTTTGAGCATGAAGCATCGTCTTCCATTAGCACCCATCCTGTGCCAGATAAGCAGGTCATGCGTCAGCGTTCCTCTCAACATTCAAAAAACTCAGCATATCAAAAGTCAAGCAAAAATAGCATACCCAGGCAAAATTGGAGTCCAGCTGCTTTCTCTCATGGTCCAATTAACGAGATACAGACAAACTGGGAAAGAAGAGAGTTTATTTCTGCAACTGGCCATAGGGAGAAGGTCAGGGTAGTTCACCACACCAACCAAAGTCACAAGATTTTTTTCAGTGCTTATACATTAATACATTCAAGCTTTATGCCTAAATGCAGGTGTGCACCTATAGGCAGGAATGTTTCACTCACTCTAATCTTTAACTAGGGCCTGGGGCCTGGAAGGTTAATTTAGAGTCTTGGAAAAATGTATTAATCTTTATGGGCACTGCAACAAGGTGTGTATAAAAATGCTTTCATTGTTTCATCAGGTTTTAAGTTCTGAGAAAACTCAAGCAAGGTCTTAATGGTTTTATTTTCACATCCCAGCCATTGTACTAAAGCACTAGTTTCTCCAGTTATTTAATGTTGAACTTATACATTCATCAGAACTGTAGTAAATGGTTAGTGGAAACTGATTGTTGTGGTTGCTAATGTTCTGGTTCCTCTGGCCTGCCACAATAGCACTATGATAACAATCCTATTTTAAAAAATAAATAAATAAAAATAAAAAGCAGACTTTGTCTCCAAACTCATATTTCAATATCTATGCTAATTTTACTTCCCAGGTTGGGAAATTCACATAGTATTTTGTAAAAGGACATATGTAACTTAAACCCACCTCATAAAAGCACTCTATATCTTAGGTGATAATTGAATCTTCTCTATTTTTCATAAAAGTGCAATATACACTTTGGTACCTATTGGCAGCATAAGGCAAACAGCTTATGTGAAGCCCAAATAAGAGAATATCTAAATTTATTCTTGAAATAAGCAAAGAAGATAACTAAAAGTTCCCAAGTACCAAACGGCATAAATGTTATCTCCAATATTCATAGGTTCACATGCTTAACAGAAAAAAAAAATTATATTATTAGATATTTTTTCTTCTTTGAGTGGAGTTTCGCTCTTGTTGCCTAGGCTGTAGTGCAACGGTGCAATCTCGGCTCAATGCAATCACAGCCTTCCGGGTTCAAGCGAGTCTCCTTCAGGCTCCTGAGTAGCTGGGATTACAAGTATGTGTCACCACACCCGGCTATTTTTGTATTTTTAATATGGGCAGGGTTTCTCCATGTTGGTCAGGCTGGTCTCAAATTCCCACCCTCAGGTGATCCACCTGCCTTGGCCTCCCAAAGTGCTGAGATTACACACATGAGCCACCGCACCCAGCCCACATTATTAGATTTATAGTGCAAAAATTGCTATTATCTATCTATTCTATTCTTTTATCAGATGGATCAATGAGTAAGATACAACTGTATTTCTTTGTCTAACCTTACATGTAACAGATCATTCCTGTATGTATCTCTATACATTCAGATGTCTTAAGAAAACTATGTAATCTATTTAAACAACAAATGCAGAAACATAACTATGTTGGTGCAAGAGCCAGAACTAGCTTTCTGGGTTTGCATATTTCCATTTATACTTTTGCTACTCAGAAATCTGATTATTAGTCCAACTTATCTAGGTGTCATTGTTCTTAACAAGATTTATTGAATTGAATCTTTGTTTATTTTACATATTCTTCTCTAGAATGCTAGCTCCATGAGAGTAAATATGTGATCTTGCTAGATACTTTATTTGAATTATCTGGAAGAGTGCCTGTTCATGTGTGTTTGACTCATTAAATAAATAAATAAATGATCTGAAAACTTCTGTAAAACAGTTCTAATGTATTTATTAAGAAGTAAAATAGAAATTCCATTGAAGAAAATTTATCACTTTCATCAAGTAAAAAGAGACTGTATCTTCAGTCTCTCATCTACAGCACTCTCTCTCAGTAACAGGGAAAACATGTTTGATGCACTCACCTATGAAAATCACTGCTAACTGTTCCAAAATATCCATTTTTTTCTTCTTTCTTTTATTAATAGAACATACATTCAGGCTTCAGCTGAACACATGACCACTTAACTAGAGCCAAGTTTAGTGTCTCCCATGCAGCTAGGTGTGGTCATGTGATTTTGGCCTGGCCAATGAGATGTGAATGAAAGTGATGTGTGTTACCTCTAAGTCATTTGTTAAAGATAAAGTCATCCAAGATGGCGGAATAGGAACAGCTTTGGAGTGCAGTTCCCAGCAAGAATGCAGAGAGTCAGCAATCACCACATTACCAAAAGAGTATTTACTGCCCACATACCTGGAGATTCCCGGGTGGAAAAGCTCCACGAGTTTCCAGCATGGTTGTTTCAGCTGGCGCAGTGGGTCTCCACCCAAAAACTCACAGAAATCTGGGCAGGTGTTTCAACTTGCTCCTGGAATGCCTGGGAGACAGAGTCACCCATTCAACTGAAAAAAAATGGGCCTAAATAGGGAACCAGGTGATCTGGCTTGGCAGGTCCCACCCCTACAAAGACTAGCAATCTGAAATGCTCTGGATTGAGAGTTTCATAACAAGCACAGCTGGACCCAGGATGGTCCAGCTCTGTGCAGGGGAAGGGTGTCCACCATTACTAACACATTCCACCATTACCAAGGCACTATGCCATTACCAAGGCAATCTGCCATTACTGTGGCAGACCAGCATTACCAAGGCTTCTAACTATACCTCTATAAACAAAAGCACAAGGAAGTTCACACAGCAGCTGGGCAGAGCCCACAGCAGCTCAGCAATGCCTCTACTGGCAGACTGACTAGGTTACCTCCTAGCTGGGCAGGGAATGTCTGAAAAAAGGCAACAGCATGTCAGGAACTTATAAATAAAGCCCCACCTCCCCAGGACAGAGCAACCGGGAGAAAAAGGCGGTTATGAGTTCCACTGCAGCAGACTAAAACTACCTGCCCAGCAGCTCTGAACAGAACAATGGAGCTCACAGCTCAGCACTTCAGCTCCTGTAAGTGACAGACTGCCTCTTCAAGGAAGTTCCCCAATTCCTGTATATCCAAACAGACACCTCATAAAGGAGAGCTCAGGCTGATATCTGGTGGGTATCCTTCTGGGACAAAGATAACAGAAGAAAAACCTGGCAGCAAGAGTTACTGTTCTGCAGCTGAAGCAAGTGATCTCCAGGCAAGCAGAGTCTGGAGTGGACCTCCAGCAGCCCTACAGCAGAAGTGGCTTACCATTAGATGGAAAACTAAAAAACAGAAAGAAATAACTTCATCATCAACAAGAAGGACATGCACTCAGAGACCGCATCAGAAACTCACCAACTACAAAGACAACAGATAGATAAATCAAAAAAGGTGGGAAGAAACCAGTGCAGAAAGGATGAAAACACCCAAAACCAGAATGCCTATTCTCCTCCAAGGGATCACACCTCCTCACCAGCAAGGGAACAAAGCTGGATGGAGAATAAGTCTGACGAATTGACAGAAACAAGCTTAAGAAGGTCGGTAATAACAAACTTCTCTGAGCTAAAAAGAATATGTTCTAAACCAATGCAAAGAAACTAAGAACCTTGAAAAAAGATTTGATGAAATGCTAACGGAATAAACAGCATGGAGAAGAATATAAATTAATCGATGGAGCTGAAAAACAAAGCACAAGAACTTCACAAAGCATATACAAGTTTCAACAGCTGAATCGACCAGGCAGAATAAAGGATATCAGAGATTGAAGATCAACTCAATGATATAAAATGAGAAGGCATGATTAGACAAAAAAGAGTAAAATGAAATAAACAAAGCCTCCAAAAAATACAGGATTATGTGAAAAGACATAACCTACATTTGATAGTGTACCTGAATGTGATGGGGAGAATGAATCCAAGCTGGAAAACACTCTTCAGGATATTATCCAGGAGAACTTCCCCCACCTAGAAAGCCAGGTCACCATTCAAGTCCAGGAAATACAGAGAACACCACAAAGATATTCCTCAAGAAAAGCAACCCCAAGGCAGATAATCATCAGATTCACCAGGGTTGAAATGAAGGAAAAAATCCTAAGGGCAGCCAAAGAGAAAGGTTTGGTTATCCGCAAAGGGAAGCCCATCAGACTCACAGCAGAAATCCTACAAGCCAGAAGAGAGTGGGGACCAATATTCAACATCCTTAAAGAAAACAACTTTCAACCTAGAATTTTGTATCTAGCCAAACTAAGATTCACAAGTGAAGGAGAAATAAAATCCTTTAAGAACAAGCAATTGCTCAGAGATTTCATCACCACCAGGCTTGCCTTACAAGAGCTCCTGAAAGAAGCACTAAACATAGAAATGAACAACCAGTACCAGACACTCCAAAAACATACCAAATCATAAAGAGCATCGACACAATGAAGAAACTGCATCAACTAATGGGCAAAACAACCAGCTAGCATCAAAATGACAGGATCAAATTCACACATAACAATATGTGTGTATTTGTGTAATGGGCTAAATGTCCCAATCAAAAGACAAAGACTGGAAAACTGGATAAAAAGTGTAAATGGGCTAAATGTCCCAATCAAAAGACACAGACTGGCAAATTGGATAAAAAATCAAAACCCATTGGTGTGCTGTATCCAGGAAACCCATCTCACATGCAAGGACACACATAGGCTCACAATAAAGGGATGGAGGAAGATTTACCAAGCAAATGGAGAGAAAAAAAAAAAAAGCAGGAGTTGCAATCCTAGTCTCTGATAAAAATAGACTTTAAACCAACAAAGATCAAAAGAGACAAAGAAAGGCATGACATAACAGCAAAAGGACAAATGCAATAAGAAGATCTAATGAGCCTAAATATATACACACCCAATACAGGAGCACCCAGATACATAAGGCAAGTTCTCAACTACCTACAAAGAGACTTAGACTCCCACATAATAATACTGGGAGACTTTAACACTCCACTGTCAATTTAGACAGATCAACGAGACAGAAAATCAACAAAGATATCCAGGACTGAACACAGATCTGGACCAAGTACATGTAATGGACATCTACAGAACTCTTCACCCCAAATCCACAGAATATACATTCTTCTCAGCACCACATCACACCTACTCTAAAACTGACCATATAATTGGAGGTAAATCACTCCTCAGCAAATGCAAAAAAGAATGGAAATCATAACAGACAGTCGATCAAACCACAGTGCAATCAAATTAGAACTCAGGATTCAGAAACTAACTCAGAATCATACAGCTTCATGGAAACTGAACGACTAACACTTGAATGTTGACTGGATAAACAATGAAATGAAGTCAGAAATAAAGATGTTCTTAGAAACCAGTGAGAATGAAGACACAACATACCAGAATCTCTAGGACACATTTGCAGCAGTGTCTAGAGGAAAATTTATAGCAATAAATGCCCACATGTGAAGCAAGGAAAGATCTAAATTTGACCCTTATCATCAAAATTGAGAGAGCTAGAGGAGCAAGATCAAAAAACTCAAAAACTAGCAGAAGACAAGAAATAACTGAGATCAAAGCAGAGCTGAAGGCGTTAGAGACACAAAAAGCCCTTCAAAAAATCAATAAATCCAAAAGCTGGTTTTTTGAAAAGATTAATAAAATAGACAGGCTGCAGGCAAGATTAATAAAAAAATAAAAGAGAGAAGAATCAAATGGATTTAATAAAAAATGATAAAGCAGAAATCACCACCAATTCCACAGAAATACAAACTACCATCAGAGATTACTACAAACAACTCTATGCACATAAATCAGTAAACCTGGAAGAAATGGATAAATTCCTGGACACTTGCACCCTCCCAAGCCTAAAGCAGGCAGAAGTTGAAACCCTGAATAGACCAATAACAAAGACTGAAGTTGAGGCAGCAATTAATAGCCTACCCACCAAAAAAAACCCAGTCCAAATGCATTCACAGCAGAATTCTATCAGACATACAGGGTGGAAGTGGTGCCACTCCTTCTGAAACTATTCCAAACAATCCAAAAAGAAGGAATCCTTCCCAAATCATTTTATGAGACCAACATCATCCTGATGCCAAAACCTGGCAGAGACTCAACAAAAAAAGGAAAACTTGAGGCCAATATCCATGATGAACATAGATGTAAAAAACTTCAATAAAATACTGGCAAACCAATTGCAACAGCATATCAAAAAGCTTATCCATCACGAACAAGTAGGCTTCACCCCAGGAACACAAGGCTGGTTCAACATAGGCAAGTCTATAAATGTAATCCACCACATAAACAGAACCAAAGACAAAAACCACATGATTATCTCAATAGATGCAGAGAAGGTCTTCAACAAAATTCAACAGCGCTTTATGCTAAAAAAAAACCCTCAAGAAACTAGGTATCAAAAGAATATGTCTTAAAATAATAAAAGTTATTTATGACAAACCCACAGCCAATATCATAGTGAATGGGCAAAAACTAGAAGCATTCCCTTTGAAATCTGGCACTAGACAAGAATGTCCCCTCTCACCACTTCTATTCAGTATAATATTGAAAGTTCTAGCCAGAGCAATTAGGCAAGAAAAAGAAATAAAGCACATTCAATTAGGAATGGAGGAAGTCAAATTGTCTCTATTTGGAGAAGACATGACTGTATATTTACAAGACCCCATCGTCTCAGCCCAAAATCTCCTGAAACTGATAAGCAACTTCAGCAAAGTCTCAGGATACAAAATCAACGTGCAGAAATCACAAGCATTTCTATACACCAGTACAGACAGAGAGCCGAATCAAAAGTGAACTCCCATTCACAATTGCTACAAATAGAATAAAATACCTAGGAATACAACTAACAAAGGATGTAAAGGACCTCTTCAAGGAGAACTATAAACCACTGCTCAAGGAAATAAGAGAGGACACAAACAGATGGAAAAACATTCCATGCTCATGGTTAGGAAGAATCAACATTGCAAAAATGGCCATACTGCCCATGGTAATTTACAGATTCAACACTATCCCCATCAGGCTACCTATGACCTTCGTCACAGAACTGGAAAAAACCACATTAAACATCATATGGAACCAAAAGAGAGCCTGCATAACAAGACAATTGTAAGCAAAAAGAACAAAGCCGGAGTCATCACGCTACCTGACTTCAAACTATCCTACAAGCCTACAGTAATCAAAACAGCATGGTACTGGTATCAAAACAGAGATATAGACAAATGGAACAGAACAGAGGCCTCAGAGGCAATGCCACACATCTACAACCATCTGATCTTTGACAAACCTGACAAAAACAAGCAATAGAGAAAGATTCCCTGTTTAACAAATGGTGTTGGGAAAACTGGCTAGCCATGTGCAGAAAGCAGAAACTGGACCCGTTCCTGACATCTTACACTAAAATTAACTCCAGATGGATGAAAGACTTAAACATAAGACACAATACCATAAAAACCCTAAAAGAAAATCTAGGCAAAACCACTCAGGACATAGGCATAGGCAAGGACTTCATGGCCAAAACACCAAAAGCATTGGCAACAAAAGCCAAATAGACAAATGGGACCTAATCAAACTCCACAGCTTCTGCACAGCAAAAGAAAAAGTCATTAGAGTGAATAAACAACCAACAGAATGGGAAAAAAATTTTGCAATCTACCCATCTGACAAAGGGCTGATATCCAGAATTTACAAAGAACTAAAACAGATTTACAAGAAAAAAAAAGCCCATTCAAAAGTGGGCAAAGGATATGAACAGACACTTTACAAAAGAAGACACACATGAGGCCAACAAACGTATGAAAAAATGCTCATCATCACTGGTCATTAGAGAAATGCAAATCAAAACTACATTGAGATACCATCTCACGCCAGTTAGAATGTCGATCATTAAAAAATCTGGAGACAGATGCTGGAGATATGGAGAAATAGGAACACTTTTACACTGTTGGTGGGAGTGTAAATTAGTTCAACCATTGTGGAAGACAGTGTGGCGCTTCCTCGAGGACATAGAAATAGAAATTCCATTTGACCCAGCAATCCCATTACTGAGTATATAACCAAAGAATTATAAATCGTTCTATTATAAAGACACATGCACACGTATGTTCATTGCAGCTCTGTTTACAATAGCAAAGACCTGGAACAAACCCAAATGCCCATCAATGATAGAGTGGACTCGGAAAATGTGGCACATATACACCATGGAATACTATGCAGCCATAAAAATCTACGAGTTTGTGTCCTTTCTAGAGACATGGATGAAACCACAAACCATAATTCTCAGCAAACTGGCACAAGAACAGAAAAACAAACACTGCATGTTCTCACTCATAGGCATGTGTTGACCAGTGAGAACACATGGACACAAGGAGGGGAGCATCACACACTGGCATCTGTCAGTGGGGAATAGGGGAGGGACAGAGGGGGGTAGCAGGGTTTGAGAGAGATAACAGGGTGAGAAATGCCAGATATAAGTGATGGGGGGATGGAGGCAGCAAACCACATTGTCATGTATGTGCCTATGCAACAATCCTGCATATCTACACATGTACCCTAGAACCTAAAGTGCAATAATATATATGTGTGTGTATATATATGTATATGTGTGTATATATATATGTGTGTGTGTGTGTGCACACGCCAAGTGCAGACTATGCCTCATTCACCTTCTACCATGTCATGCCCATAGCAGACATTCAATAAATTTGATTGAATTGAAGTGATAAGTACAATATAATTATGAGGTATATTATCTGCACCAACTCCAAATCTCTCTCTCTCTGGGACTCCCTAAATCACGTTTTTGACAAAGGTAAGACTTTGGGAATCAAATGGCCCATTGACAACACCACACTTCTGGTAGAGCAAGTTGTCCAAACAATGCAGACATTCACAGATGTCATTCGGCGAACTCACTTGATGTTGGAAATGATGAATTTATTACAAACCATGCAAAAAAACATCATCTAAAAAGCCACCAAGACATGTAGTTAAGGATTGAAGTAAGAATTTAATTTTCTAAAGTTGGTGATCCTTCTTTAGATCATGCTAATAAAAAATATGCATCTTAGGCCATTCTTATACATGTGACCACTCCAGGCAGGCTCATAATTTATTAGTGTTGGTCTGGCAAACTCTGGGCTTCAAGTGCAACCCAGCATGGTACCAGCTGCAGTGGCTATGGGAGTGTCTGTGTCACCTCTTCCCTAACTCCAGGCAGCCCAGCACAGAGAGATTCCAACTGATTAGCAGAAAGAGAGGTAACAGTGCAGGAGACTTTGCCTGGAAAGCCAGGGAATTATCTCTTATATTTTCCAAGTTCACGAAGGCTGTGTATCTAAGAGATAAACTGCAAGAGTTGCAGTGTACCAGGGCTCAGGGTGCCACCTAGTGCTGAAATGGCTGCAGTCACCACCAGCATAGGTAATTTAATACTGTATCCTGTGAATTCTTGGAAAACCATTTCAAGAAGGCTGAGTATGAACAAAGCCAGACTGCAAACACTGAAATACTCTTCAATGTCCAGATGTTGACATTGACAATTATAAATTGTCAACAAGGTAGACTGCAAACACTGAAATACTCTTTAATGTCCAGATATTGATATTGACAGTTATAAATAAATAACTTTTCAATGTCCAGATATTGAAGAATACCCACAAGCATTAAGAACAGCCAGGAAACATGACATCACTAAACAAAATAAATAAGACACTAGTAACCAATCCTGAAATGACAGATATAGAACCTCTCAGAGACAGAATTAAAAATAGCTGTTTTAAGGAAGCTCAATGAACCGCAAGATAACACAGAGAAGGTATTCATAATTCTATCAGAGATTTTAACATAGAAATTGAAATCATTTTTAAAAACCAAACAGATATCTTACAGCTGAAAAAATTAAATTGACAGACTAAAAAATGCATGGGTGTCAACAACAGAGTTGATCAAACAGAAAAAAGAATTAGTAAGCTCAAAGATGTGATATATCAAAAGACACTATCAGAGGATGAAAAAGAATGAGATATGAAAAGGAAGTGAAGTGCTCGTGCAAGACCCAGGCAACAGCTCAAATACTGTGAGGGCCCAAACTGCAAAACTGAGAAAGGGGGATCATGCACCCCTGAATACACACCCTCACTGGGGAACCTGGGTGTCTAGATCACAGAAGGATTTGACCTTGCTTGGAACTGAGTAAATTCACAGAGCCGATTGAAATACAAGGGTGGAGGAGGAGTGGGAAAAGCCCTGTGGGCTCTCTGGGCCCCCAGGGAAGCTATATTTCACTGGTCTCGCAGGGTTTCTAGGGGAGGTCTGCCAGAGGAACTGGGAAAAGATCACAGGTAGAAGGAAACATTCAGCTGAACTTTGTAGTAGTTCCAGTTGAACGTGAAGTCTCCTGGACAGAACTCAGGGAAGAGTATGAAGAATCTGGTGTGCAGACTCACAGGCAGGGAGCCCTGCTTTTTCTCAGCCTGGAGCATGTTTCCAGCATGCCCCACTGCCTGGAAACAAACTTGGTGCTGTTGGAGCATGGTTGGAGTGAGACTAGCTTTTTTGGTTGTGTGGGAGCTGGGTAAGGCCTTTAACAGCCAGCTTTCCCCAACTTCCTTGATAACCTGCATGACTCAGCAGAGGCAGCCATAATCTTCCTGGGAAAATAACTCCATTGACTGGGAAACATACCCCCATCTGCCACAGCAGCCACAGCAAGCTTCACCCAAGGAGAGTCTCAACTCAGACACACCTAATCCTGACCCACTAGATGGTCCTTCCCTACTTATCTTGGTAGCTGAAGACAAAGGGCATATTCTCTTGGGAGTACTAGTGCCCCACCTACCATTTGATTCTCCATATCTCTTGAAAGTGCCACCTTGTGGCAGAAGGCCAACCAGCACAAAACTGGTTGTGCATCAAACAACCACAACTAAAGACCCGCACAGAGTCCATTTAACTCTCCTGCCACCCCCACAAGAGCGGGTGCTGATATTCATGGCTGAGAGACTTGAAGTCTCCTGCCACCAACACAGGAGCAGGTGCTGGTATTAATGGCTGAGAGACCTGAAGATACTATACATCACAGGACTCTGGGTAGACAACCCCCAGTACCAGCTCAGAACCTGGTTGCTCTGCTGGGTGGCTAGAGCAAGAAAAGAAATAACGATCACTACAGTTCAGCTCTCAGGAAGCCACATCCCTAGGAAAAAGAGGGAAGTGCTACATAAAAGTAATGCCATGAGATCCAAGATGGCCAATTAGCAACAGCTCAGGATTGTAGCTCCCAGTGAAAGCGCAGAGAGCGAGTGGATGCCACACTTCCAGACGAATTATTGTTGCCCACAGACCAGAAGATTCCCAGCGGAAGAGCCCCAGGGGTCACCAGCGTGACTCTTTTGGCTGGCACAGCTGTTTTGCCGGTGCCCCAGTGCAGCGGTTCTCGCTGCAGAGTATACAGGACTGGGAGCCCTTTTAGTTGGCATTTGGAGCTCTGGGAAGGCAGAGTAACCCATTCAGCTGATTGAAAAGGAGACTGAACCGGGAAGCCAGACCAGGAGATTCCCGGGCACAAAAGTGCCACGAATCTCAATGCTGCTGTTTCAGCTGGCGCAGTGGGTCACCACATGGGAAACCACACAGATTTCAGTGCTTTATCAGTGGGCGACTAGAACACTTGGGAAAGAGTTGACCATTCAACTAAGAAAAAAAAGAAAAAGAAAAAGAGGCTCTCAGACAGGGAGCCAGGCGATTGGGATCAGTTGGTCCCACTCTCACACACAAAAAAACAGCAATTGGAAGCGCTGAGGATTGAGAGTTTCACAGAAAGCACAGCCAAATCTGCGAAGGTCCAGCTCTGTGGGGGAGGGGCATCCACCGAAGGAAAACTAAGAAACAGAAAGAACTTCATCACCAGCAAGCTGGACGTCCACTCAGAGACCCAATCTGAAAGTCAGCAATTACAAAGACAACGGGTGGATAAATCCACAAAGAAGGGAAGAAACCAGTGCAAAAAGGCTGAGAACATCTGAAATCAGAATGCCTCTTCTACAGGGGATCTGCAGCTCCTCATCAGCAAGGGAACAAGGCCTGATGGAGAACGAGTGTGATGAATTGACAGAATCAGGCTTCAGAAGGTGGATAATTAGAAACTTCTGTGAGCTAAAACAACATGTTCTAACCCAATGCAAAGAAACTAAGAACCTTGAAAAAAGGTTTGAGGCAATGCTAACGAGAATAGACAATTTAGAGAGGAATATAAGTGAATTAATGGAGCTGAAAAACAATATGAGAACTTCGCGAAGTATGCACAGATTTTAACAGTCGATTTGATCAAGCAGAAGAAAGGCTATCAGAGGTTGAAGACCAATTTAATGAAATAAAATGAGAAGACAAGATTAGAGATAAAAGGATAAAAAGGAATGAGCAAAGTCTCCAAGAAATATGGGACTATGTGAAAAGACCCAATCTACATTTGATAGGTGTACCTGAATGTGATGAAGAGAATGAATCCAAGCTGGAAAATATTCTTCGGGATATTATCATGGAAAACTTCCCCAACCCAGCAAGGCAGGACAATACTCAACTCCAGGTAATACAGAGAACACCACAAAGATATTCCTCAAGAAGAGCAACCCCAAGGCACATAATCATTAGATTCACCAGGGTTGAAATGAAGGAGAAAATACTAAGGGCAGCCAGAGAGAAAGGTCAGGTTACCCATAAAGGGAAGCCTATCAGACTCACAGCAGATCTCTCAGCAGAAACCCTACAAGACAGAAGAGAGTGGGGGGCAATATTCAACATCCTTAAAGAAAAGAACTTTCAACCCAGAATTTCATATCTAGCCAAACTAAGCTTCATAAGTGAAGGAAAAATAATACTTTTTGCGAAAAAGCAAGTACTCAGAGATTTCATCACCACCAGGCCTGCTTTACAAGAGCTTCTGAAAGAAGCATTGCACATAGAAAGGAACAACCAGTATCAGCCATTCCAAAAACATACCAAAAGGTAAAGAGCATCACCATAATGAAGAATCTACATCAATTAATGGGCAAAACAGCAAGCCAGCATTAAATGGCAGAATTAAACTCATATATATCAACATTAATCCTAAATTTAAATGGACCAAATGCCCCAATCAAAAGACACAGACAGGCAAATTGGATAAAAAGCCAAAACCCATTGGTATGCTGCATCCAGACCCATCTCACATGCAAGGATACACAAAGACTTAAAACAAAGGGATGGAGAAAGATTTATCAACAAAATGGAGAGCAACAACAACAACAACAAAACAGGAGTTGCAATTCTCGTCTCTGATAAAATAGACTTTAAAACAACAAAGACCAAAAGAAACAAAGAAGTACATTACATAATGGTAAAAGAATTAATGCAACAAGAAGAGCTAATGATCCTAAATACATACGCACCCAATACAGGAGCATCCAGATACATAAGGCAAGTTCATAATGACTTACAAAGTGACTTAGACTCCCACACAGTAATAGTGGGAGACTTTAACATCACATTGTCAATATTAGACAGATCAACAAGATAGAAAATTAACAAGGATATCCAGGACTTGAACTCAGACCTTGAACAAGTAAACTTAACAAATATTTACAGAACTCTCCACCCCAAATCCACAAAACATACATTTTTCTCAGTATCACATCACACCTATTCTAAAAGTGATCACAAAATTTGAAGTAAATCACTCCTTAGCAATTGCATAGCATTTCATAGGTTTAAATGAAATATTGGTTGGCTGCTTATTTGTTATTTTCTTTCCTTATTCCCTCCTGTCTCCATTGTTAAGCACAATCACTGGTGTAAAAGAGGTTAATGCCCATTTTTAGACTGCATTCTAGCCTGGGCACTAGAACAAGATTCCCGTTCTCTCTCCCTCTTTCTCTTCCTCTTTCTTTCTTTCATTTTTTTCTCTTTTTTTTTCTTTCTTTCTCTCTTTCTTAGCTCAGGAGTGTAGCTCCCAGTGAAAGCGCAGAGAACCAGAGGACGCCACACTTTCAGACGAATTTTTGTTGCTCACGGACCAGGAGACTCCCAGCAGAGGAGCCCCATGGGTCACCAGCGCGACTCTTGTGGCTGGCATGGCAGTTTTGCTGGTGCCTCAGTGCAGCAGTTCTTGGTGCAGAGTAAATGGGACTGGGTCCCCTTTTGGTTGACGTTTGGAGCTCCAGGAAGGCAGAGTCGCCTATTCAGCTGATTGAAAAAGGGACTCAAGAAGGAAGCCAGACTGGAGATTCCCAGGCAGAAAAGCACCATGCATCTTAATGCCACTGTTTTAGCCGGCACAGTGGGTTGCTCAGATTCTGGTGCTGGGAATCACCAAGTTGGACGTCCACTCAGAGATATAATTTGAAGGTCGGTAATCACAAAGACAACAGGTGGATGCATTTACAATGATGGGAAGAAACCAGCATAGGAGGGCTGAGAATACCCAGGATCAGAGTGCCTCTCCCTCTACAGGGGATTACAGTTCCTCATCAACAAGGGAACAAGGCCTGATGGAGAACGAGTGCATTACATTAACAGAATGAGGCTTCAGAAGGTGGATAATAAGAAACTTCTGTGAGTTAAAAGAACATGTTCTAGCCCAATGTAAAGAAACTAAGAACCTACAAAAAAGGTTTGATGAAATCTTAACAAGAGTAGACAATTTACAGAGGAATATAAGTGAATTAATGGAACTGAAGAATACAATACAAGAACGCCACGAAGTATGCACAGGTTTTAACAGTCGAATTGATCAAGGAGAAGAAAGGATATCAGAGGTCGAAGACCAAATTAATGAAATGAAACAAGAAGACAAGATTAGAGAAGAAAGAGTAAAAGAATTGAGCAAAGTCTCCAAGAAATTTGGGACTATGTGAAAAGACCTAATTTACACTTGATAGGTGTACCTGAATGTCATGAAGAGAATGAATCCAAGCTGGAAAATATTCTTCAGGATATTATTCAGGAAAACTTTCTTAACCTAGTAAGGCAGGACAATACACAACTCCAAGTAATACAGAGAACACCACAAAGATATTCCTCAAGTACAGCAAACCCAAGACACATAATCGTTAGATTCACCAGAGTTGAAATAAAGGAGAAAATTCTAAGGGCAGCTAGAGAGAAAGGTCAGGTTACCCATAAAGGGAAGCCTATCAGACTCACAGCAGATCTCTCAGCAGAAACCTTACAAACTAGAAGAGAGTGGGGGTCAATATTCAATATCCTCAAAGAGAAGAATTTTCAACCCAGAATCTCATATCCAGCCAAATTAAGCTTCATAAGTGAAGGAAAAATAAAATTTTTCATGAACAAGCAAGCACTCAGAGATTTCATCACCACCAGGCCTGCTTTACAAGAGCATCTGAAAGAAGCACTATACACAGAAAGGAACAACCAGTATCAGTCATCCCAAAAACTTACCAAAAGATAAGGAGTATCTCCATAATGAAGAATCTATATCAACTAATGGGAAAAATAGCCAGCTAGCATTGAACAATAATATTAAACTCACAAATATCAATATTAATCCTAAATTTAAATGGATTAAATGCCACAATCAAAGACACTGACAGGCAAATTGAATAAAAAGTCAAAACCCATCGGTACGCTGTATCCAGAGTCATCTCATAAGCAAGGATACACAAAGACTCAAAACAAAGGGTTGGTGGAAGACTTACCAATCAAATGGAGAGCAAAAAAAAACAGAGTTGTAACTTTCATCTCTGACAAAGTAGACTTTAATAGTAACAAAGACTAAAAGAAACAAAGAAGGACATTACATAATGGTAAAAGGATCGAAGCAACAACAGGAGTCAATGATCATAAATATATGTGCACCCAATATAGGAGCACCCAGATACATAAGACAAGTTCTTAATGACTTATAAAGAGACTTGGACTCCCGCATAATAATAGCGGGAGACTTTGACACCACATTGTTAATATTCGACGGATCAACAAGATAGAAAATTAACAGGGACATCTATGATTAGAACTCAGACCTGGAACAAGTAAACTCAGAGAATATTTATAGAATTCTTCACCCCAGGTCCACAGAACATACGTTTTTCTCAGTATCACATTACACCTATTTTGAAAGTGACCACATAATTGGAAGTAGATCACTCTTCAGCATTTACATAGCATTTCACAGACTTAAATGAAATATTGGTTGGCTGTTGGTTTGTTATTTTCTTCCCTTATTCCTTCCTGTCTCCGCTGTTAAGCACAATTATCGGCATAAAAGAGGTTTGCAATACCTATTTTTAGATTACCTTCCAGCCTGGGCAATAGAGCAAGACTCCTGTTTTCTCTCCCCCTTTCTCTTTCTCTTTCTTTCTTTCCAAAAAAAAAAAAAAAGTAACGCCACATAAGACAAAAAAATCTGAACAGCAACCTTGAGCCCCAGATCTTCCCTCTGACATAGCCTTAACCAAATGAGAAAAAATCAGAAAAATAATTCTGGAAATAAAACAAAGTTCTTTATCACCCCAAACATCACACTAGCTCATCAGAAGTGGATCCTAACCAAGAAATCCCTGAAATGCCTGGAAAAAAAATTAAGAAAGTTGATTATTAAGATAATCATGAGGCACCAGAGAAAGATGACATTGAACCAAAAAAATAATAATAATAAAAAGATGCAAAAAGGTCAGGCATGGTGGCTTTTACCTGTAATCCCAACACTTTGGGAGGCCGAGGTGGGTAGATCACCTGAGGTCAAGAGTTCGTGACCAGTTTGGCCAACATGGGGAAACCCCTTCCCTACTTTAACAACAAAAACAAAAAATTAGCTGGCATATTGGTGGGCACTTGTAGTCCCAGCTATTCAGGAGGCTGAGGCAAGAGAATTGCTTAAACCCGGGGTGTGGAGATTGCAGTCAGCTGAGATCATGTCACTGCACTTAAGCCTAGGTGACAGAGTGAGACTGTTTCAAAAAAAAAAAAAATGAGGGGAGAAATCTTCAGTGAAATAGATAGGATAAATGAAAAATAATGACAACTTCAGGAAATAAAGGACACACTTAGGGAAATGCAAAATGTACTGGAAAGTCTCAACAATAAAATAGAACAACCAGAAGAAAGAACTTCCGAGCTCAAAGACAAGGTTTTTGAATTAACCCAATCCAGCAAATACAAAGAAACAAAATTTTCAAAAATGAACAAAGCCTCTAAGAAGTTTGGGGTTATCACGAACAACCAAACCTAAGAATAATTGGAGTTCCTGAGGAAGAAGATAAATCTAAAAGTTTGGAAAATATATTTGGGGGAATATTTGAGGAAAACATCTCTGGCATTGCTAGAGACCCAGACATCCAAATACAAGGAGCTCAAAGAACACCTCGGAAATTTATCACAAAAAGATCATTGCCTAGGAACATTGTATCAGGTTATGTAAACTCAAGACAAAGGGAAGAATCTTAAGAGCTGCAAGGCGAAAGTACAAGGTAACTTTTGAAGGAAAACCAATAAGATTAACAAAAAGTTTCTCAGCAGAAACCCTACAAGCTAGGAGGTATTGGGGCCTTATCTTGAGCCTGATTAAACAAAACAATTATAAGGTAAGAATTTTGTATTCAGAAAAGCTAAGATTCATAAATGAAGAAAAGATACAACGTTTTTCAAACAAACAAATGCTGAGAGAATTTTCCATTATCAAGACAGCACTACAAGAACTATTAAGAGGAGTTTGAAATCTTGAAACAATCCTGGAAACACATCAAAACAGAACCTCTTTAAAGCATAAATCTCACAAGACCCATAAAATAAAAATGCAATTTAAAAAAAGGTATACAGGCAACAAATAACACAATGAATGGAATAGTACCTCACATTTCAATACCAATGTTGAATGTAAATGGCCTAAATGTTCCACTTCAAAGATACAGAATTGCAGAATGAATAAGAATTCACCAAGCAAATATCTGCTGCCTTCAAGACACTCACCTAACATATAAGAACTCACATAAACTTAAGGTAAAGGCATGGAAAAAGACATTCCATGCACAAGGATACCAAAAGCAAGCAGGTGTAGCTATTCTTATATCAGAAGAAACAAACTTTAAATCAAAAGTAGTTTAAAAAAAAAGGAGGGACATTATACAATAATAAAAGGCTTTGCCAACAGGGAAATATCACAATCCTAAATATATATGGACCTAACACTGGAGTTTCCAAATTTAGAAAATAATTACTACTAGATCATAAAAATGAGATAGACAGTATGATGATAATAGTGGGGGAGTCCAATAGTGCAATGTCAGCACTGGACAGGTCATCAAGATGGAAGGTCAACAGAGAAACAATGGACTTAAGCTATACCCTAGAACAAACAGACTTAACAGATATTTATGAAACATTCTACCCAACAACTGCAAAATATACATTCTATTCATCAGCAACATGGAAAACTCTATATGATAGGCTATATGATAGGCCACAAAACGTGTCTCAAAAAAATTTTTTTTAATGAAATTACATCGGAACTTCCACCAAGATGGCCAAACAGCAACAGCTCCAGAGCACAGTTCCCAGGGAGAGCAACGCAGAAGGCGAGTGATCTCTGCAATTCCAACTGAGGTACCAGGTTTATCTCAATGGCACTAACTGGACAATGGATGTAACCCAAGGAGGGGAAACTGAGGCAGGGAGGGGCACTGCTGCACCAGGGAAGTACAACCGGCTGGATGACTCCCCTCCTACTGAACGGAGGCCGAGGATTTTTCCCCTCCAGCACTCGGCTTCAGATACTATGCTTCTCCCAAGGTCTTTATAACTCACAAACCAGGAGATCCCTGCCAGACCGACAAGTGCTGTGAGTTACCAGCACAGATCTGAACAGCTGCTCTGGCCAGTGCTGTGGCCTGTCAGCACAAATCTGGGGGGACGATTTGGCTAGTGCCTGGAGAACACACGAGTCAGAGCTTCCTGCTCCCCAGAAAGAGGAGGAGCTGAAAGCAGGGGGCCAAGTGATACAGCATGGTGGGTTTCACTCTCACAAAGACCAGCAAACTGAAACCCTCTGGCTTGAGAATTTAGCAGCCAGCACATCAGTTCGTGCTCCACCTCGATCGAGCTCAGTGGAGGAAAGGGCAACCACCATTGCCCAGGCAATTCTAAACTAACCTTTGTAAACAAAAGGTGGAGGAAGCTGACACAGCAGCTGGACTGAGCCCGTGGCAGCCCAGCAGTGCCTGTGCAGGCAGTCTGTGACTAGACTCCCTTCTTGCTGGGCAGGGCATCTCCAAAAAAAAAGGCAGCAGCACGTTAGGAATTTATAAATAAAACCCCACTTTCCCAGGACAGAACACCTGGGAAAAGCGGCAATTGTGAGTTCTGCTGCAGCAGACTTATGTGTCCCTGCCCAGCAACCTTAAAGGGAGCAATGGAGCTCCTAGCATAGCACTTGAGCTTCGATAAGGAACAGACGGCCTCCTCAAGCAGCTCACTGACCACTGTATAACCAAAAAGATGTCTCATACAGGAGAGCTCTGGCCAACATCTGGTGGGTACCTTTCTGGGACAAAGCTTCCAGAGGAAAGCACAGGCAGCAATCCTTGCTGTCCTGCAGCCCCCGCAGGGGATTTCCAGGCAAGCAAATTCTGGAGTGAACCTCCAGCAGTCTACAGCAGAGGGGCCTGACGGATAGAAGGAAAACTAAAAAACAAAAAGAAATAGCTTTAACATCAACAGAAACGATGTACACTCAGAGACCCCATCCGAAATCACCAACTTCAAAAACCAAAGGTGGATAAAACGATGAAGATGGGAAGAAACCAGTGCAAAAAGGAAGAAATCACCGAAGACCAGAATGCCTCTTCTCTGCAAGGGATCACAACTCCTCACCAACAAGGGAACAAAACTGGATGAAGAATGAGTTAGATGAATTAACAGAAGCAAACTTCAGAAGTTGGGTAATAACAAAATTTTCTGATCTAAAGGAACATGTTCTAAACCAATGCAAAGAAACTAAAAATGTTAAAAACAGGTTAGATGAAATGCTAACTAGAATAACAAGCTTAGAGAAAAATATAAACCACTTGATGGACCTGAAAAACACAGCATGAGAATTTCATTAAGCATACACAAGTTTCAATAGCTGAATCAATCAAGCAGAAAAAAGGATATCAGAGATTAAAGATCAACTCAATGAAATAAAACAAGAAGTGAAGATTAGAGAAAAAAAGAGTGAAAAGAAATGAACAAAGATTCCAAGATATATGGGATAATGAGAAAAGACCTAGTCTACCTTTGATCGGCATACCTGAAAGTCATGGGGAGAATGAATCCAAGTTGAAAAACATCCTTCAGGGTATTATCCAGGAGAACTTCCCCGACCTAACAAGACAGGCCAACATTCAAATCCAGGAAATACAGAGAACACCACAAAGATATTCCTGAAGAAGAGCAACCCCAAGGCACATAATTGTCACATTTGCCAGGGTTGAAATGAAGGAAAAAAATGCTAATGGCAGCCAGAGAGAAAGGTTGATACCCACAAAGGGAAGCCCATCAGACTCACAGTGGATTTCTCAGCAGAAACTTTACAAGCCAGAAGAGAGTGGGGAACAATATTGAACATCTTAAAGAAAAGAACTTTCAACCCAGAATTACACATTCAACCAAACTAAGCTTCATAAGTGAAGGAGAAATAAAATCCTTTATTGACAAGCAATTGCTGAGAGATTTTGTAACCACCAGACCTGCCTTACAAGTGTTCCTAAAGGAAGCACTGAACATGGAAAGGAACAACCAGTGCCAGCCACTGGAAAAAGGTAACAAATGTAAAGATCATCGACACAATAAAGAAACTGTGTCAACTAACTGGCACAACAATCAGCTAGTATCAAAATGGCAGGATCAACTTCACACATAACAATATTGTGCTGCATTCAGATGGCCAATCTCTGGAGAAAAGACGTGCAAAGACTCAAAATAAAAGGATGGAAGAAGATTTTCCAAGCAAATGGAGAGAAGAAAAAAAAAGAAGGAGTTGCAATCCTAGTCTCTGACAAAATGGAATTTAAACCAACAAAGATCAAAAGAGACAAAGAAAGGCATGACATAACAGTAAAAGGATCAATGCAACAAGAAGAGCTAACAATCCTAAATAAATATGGACCCAATACAGGATCACCCAGATACATAAAGCAAATTCTTAATGGCTTACAAAGAGACTTAGACTCCCACACAATAATAGTGGGAGACTTTAATACTCCACTGTCAATATTAGACAGATCAATGAGACAGAAAATCAACAAGAATATCTAGGACTTGAATGCAGATCTAGACCAAGCGGACCTAATAGACATCTACAAAACTCTTCACCCCAAAGTCGCAGAATATACATTTCTCTCAGCACCACATCGCATTTACTCTAAAATTGACCATATAATTGGAAGTAAATCACTCCTCAGCAAATGCAAAAGAATGGAAATTATAACAACCAGTCTCTCAGACCAAAGTGCAATCAAATTAGAACTCAGGATTAGGAAACTCCTCATAACCTCACGACTACATGGAAACTGTACAACCTGCTCCTGAATGACTACTGGATAAATAATGAAATGAAGCCAGAAATAAAGATGTTCTTAGAAAACAATGAGAACATAGACACAATGTACTAGAATCCCTAGGACACATTTAAAGCAGTATCTAGAGGGAAATTTATGCCATTAAATGCCCACAAAAGAAATGAGGACAGATCTAAAATCGACACTCTATCGTCAAAATTGAAAGATAGAGAAGCAAGAACAAATAAATTGAAAAGCTAGCAGAAGACAATAAATAACTAAGATCAGAGAAGAACTGAAGAAGATAGAGACACAAAAAAACCTCCAAAAAATCAATAAATCCAAGAGCTGGTTTTTTGAAAATATCAACAAAATAGACCACTAGACAGACTAATAAAAAAGGAGAGACAGAAGAATGGAATAGATGCAATAAAAAATGATAAAGGGGATATCGCCACTGATTCCACAGAAATACAAATTACCATCAGAGATTACTACAAACAACTCTGTGAACATAAACCATAAATCTAGAAGAAATTGATAAATTCCTGGACACTTACACCCTCCCAAGACTAAACCAGGAAGAAGTCGAATCTCTGAATAGACCAATGACAAATTCTCAAGTTGAGACAGAAATTAATAACATACCAACCAAAAAAACTCCAGGTCCAGATAGGTTCACAGCCAAATTCTGCCAGATATACAAAGAGGAGCTTGTACCATTTGTTCTGAAACTATTCCAAAAAATATAAAAAGAAGGAATCCTCTCTAATTCATTTTATGAGATCAATATCATCCTGATGCCAAAACCTGGCAGAGACACAACTGAAAAAGAAAACGTCAGGCCAATATCCATGATGAATATCAATGCAAAAATCTTCAATAATATACTGGCAAACCAAATGCAACAGCACGTCAAAAAGCTTATCCATTATGATCAAGTAGGCTTCATCCTGGGGATGCAAGGCTGGTTCAACATAGGCAAATATATCAACGTAATCCACCACATCAACAGAACCAAAGACAAAAACAAAATGATCATCTCAAATAGATGCAGAGAAGACCTTCAACAAAATTCAACAACCGTTTATGCTAAAAACTCTCAAGAAACTAGGTATGAATGGAACATATCTCAAAATAATACAAGCTATTTATGACAAACCCACAGCCAATATCATATTGACTGCACAAAAACTGGAAGCATTCCTTTTGAAAACTGGCACTAGACAAGGATGATCTCCCTCACCATTCCTACTCAACATAGTATTGGAAGTTCTAGCCAGAGCAATCAGGAAAGAAAAAGAAATAAAGGGCATTTAATTAGGAAAGGAGGAAGTCAAAATGCCTCTATTTGCAGATGACATAATTGCATATTCAGAAGTCCCTGTCATCTCAGCCCAAAATCTCCTGAAACTGATGAGCAACTTCAGCAAAGTCTCAGGATACAAAATCAATGTGCAAAAAACACAAGCATTCCTAAACACCAGTAACAGACAAACAGAGAGCCAAATCATGAGCCAACTCTCATTCACAATTGCCACAAAGAAAATAAAATACCTAGAAATGCAACTAACAAAGGACGTGAAGGACCTCTTCATAGAGAATGACAAACCACTGCTCAACGAAGGACACAGAGGACGCAGACAGATGGAAAAACATTCCATGCTCATGGTTAAGAGAATCAATATTGTGAAAATGGCCATACTACCGAAAGTAATCTATAGATTCAACACTATCCCCATCAAGCTACCATTGACCTTCACAGAACTGGATAAAACAACTTAAACGTCATATGGAACCAGAAAAGAGCCCACATGACCAAGACAATCCTAAGCAAAAAAGAATAAAGATGGAGGCATTATGCTATCTGACTTCAAACTATACTACAAGGCTACAGTAATCAAAACAGCATGGTACTGGCACCAAAACAGATACAGACCAATGGAATAGAACAGAGGCCTCAGAGGCAATGCCACACATCTACAACCATCTGATCTTTGACAAACCTGACAAAAACAAGCAATGGGGAAAAGATTCCCTGTTTAATAAATGGTGTTGGGAAAACTGGCTAGCCATGTGCAGAAAGCAGAAACTGGACACGTTCCTGACATCTTACACAAAAACTAACTCCAGATGCAGCACAGATTTAAACATAAGACCTAACACCATTAACAACCCTATAAAAAAAACCTAGACAATACCATTCAGGATATAGGCATAGGCAAGGACTTCATGAGTAAAACACGAAAAGCAATGGCAACAAAAGCCAAAATAACTAAAGGGGATGTAATTAAACTTAACAGCTTCCACACAGCAAAAGAAACAATCATTAGAGTGAACCAGCAACCAACAAAATGGTAAAAAAATGTTTGCAAGCTACCCATCTGACAATCAGCTAATATCTAGAATCTACAAAGAACTAAAGCAGATTTACAGGGAAAAAAACACACAACCCCATCCAAAGTGGGTGAAGGATATGAACAGACACTTTACAAAAGAAGACATACGTGAGGCCAACAAACATGTGAAAAAATGCTCATCATCACTGGTCATTAGAGAAATGCAAATCAAAACCACATTGAGATTCCATCACATGCCAGTTAGAATGGTGATCATTAAAAAATCTGGAGATGGGAGATCCAAGATGGCCGGTTAGGAGGAACTCAGGATTGCAGCTCCGAGAGAAAGTGCAGAGGGTGAGTGGACGCCGCATTTCCAGACTAATTTTTACTGCCCACAGACCAGGAGATTCACAGGTGGAGGAGCCCCACGGGTCACCAGCACTGCTGGTTTGACCGGCATGGCCTCTTGGCCTGCACCCTGGCGCAGCAGCTCCTGTGCAGAGTGAGCGAGACTGAGTCCCCTCTAAGCCAGCAAGGGGAGCTGAAATGGGGAGCCAGGCCAGGAGATTCCCGGGCAAAAAAATCGCCACGAATCTCAGAGCTGCGGCTTCAGCCGACATAGCGGCTCCCAGGGCAGAGCAGATGAGATGGTGTCCCCTCTTAGCCAGCAAGGGGAGCTGAAACAGGGAGCCAAGCCAGGAGATTCCTGGGCAAAAAAAGTGCCACGGCAAACACAACTGAACCCAGGAAGCTCCAGCTCTGTGGAGGAGGGGTGTCCTCCATTACGGAGGCACCCTGCATATCCCAGGGCAATCTGCCATAGTCAAGGCAACCCGCCACTACAGAGACTGCATCACTACAGGGGCGGGCCAACATAGCAGAAGCAGTTCTAACTACACCCATATAAACAGGACTGCAGGGAAGTTCACAAGGAAGCTGGGCGGAGCCCACAGCAGCTCAGCGAAGCCTCTGCAGGCTGAGTGTGACTAGGCTGCCACCTTGTAGGCAGGAAAAATGGCAGCAGCACAGAAGAAACTCATAAAGCCCTAACTCTCTGGGACAGAACACCTGGGGGGAAGAAAAGGGGGGTTATGAGGTCTGCTGCTGCAGACTTAAAATTACCAAAATCAGAAAGACAGCAACTACAAAGTTGACAGGTGGATAAATCCACAAAGATGGGAAGAAACCAGTGCAAAAAGGATGAAAACACCCAAAACCAGAACACCTCTCCTCCTACAAGGGATCACAACTCCTCACCAGCAAGGGAACAAGACTGGATGGAGAATGAGTGTGATGAAATGACAGAACCAGCTTTCAGAAAATGCATAATAAGAAACTTCCATGAGCTAAAAGAACATGTTCTAACCCAATGCAAAGAAACTAAGAACCTTGAAAAAACACTTGACGAAATGCTAACGAGAATGGACAACATAGAGAGGAATATGAGTGAATTGATGGAGCTTAAAAACACAACATGAGAACTTCGCGCAAGTTTCAACAACCGAATTGACCAAGCAGAAGAAAGGATATCAGAGGTCGAAGATCAACTCCATGAAACAAAACGAGAAGGCAAGATTAGAGAAAACAGGGTAAAAAGGAATGAACAAAGTCAAAAAGAAATATGGGACTATGTGAAAAGACCTAATCTACGTTTCATAGGTGTACCCGAATGTGACGAAGAGAATGAACCCAAGCTGGAAAATACTCTTCAGGACATTATCCAGGAAAACTTCCCCAACCTAGCAAGGCAGGCAAATATTCAAGTCCAGGAAATACAGAGAACACCACAAAGATAATCCCATAGAAGAGCAACCCCAAGGTACATAATTGTCAGATTCACCAGGGTTGAAATGAAGGAGAAAATACTAAGGGCAGCCAGAGAGAAAGGTCGGGTTACCCACAAAGGGAAGCCCACTGACTCACAGCAGATCTCTCAGCAGAAACCCTACAAGCCAGAAGAGAGTGGGTGCCGATATTCAACATCCTTAAAAAAAAGAACTTTCAACCCAGAATTTCATATCCAGCCATGCTAAGCTTCATAACTGAAGGAAAAATAAAATCCATTGTGAACAAGCAAGTACTCAGAGATTTCATCACCACCAGACTGGCTTTACAAGAGCTTCTGAAGGAGGCACTACACAGAGAAAAAAACAACCAGTACCAGCCACTCCAAAAATGCACAAAATGGTAAAGAGCATCAACGCAATGAAGAATCTGCATCAACCAATGGGAAAAACAGCTGGCTAGCATCAAAATGACAGGATCAAATTCACACATAACAATATTAACCCTAAATGTAAACAGACTAAATGCCCCAATCAAAAGACACAGACCAGCAAATTGGATAAAAAGCCAAAATCCATCAGTGTGCTGTATCCAGGAAACCCATCTCACATGCAAGGATACACACAGGCTCAAAATAAAGGGATGGAGGAAGATTTACCAAGCAAATGGAGAGCAAAAAAAAGCAGGAGTTGCAATTCTCATCGCTGATAAAATAGACTTTAAAGCAAAAAAGGTCAAAAGAGACAAAGAAGGACATTACATAATGGTAAAAGGATCAATGCAACAAGAAGAGCTAACGATCCTAAATATATATGCACCTAATACAGGAGCACCGAGATACATAAGGCAAGTTCTTAATGACTTACAAAGAGACTTAGACTCCCACACAATAATAGTGGGAGATGTCAACACACCATTGTCAATATTAGACAGATCAACGAGACAGAAAATTAACAAGGATATCCAGGACTTGAACTCAGATCTGGAACAAGCAAACCTAATACACATTTACAGAACTCTCCACCCCAAATCCACAGAATATACATTCTTCTCAGCACCACATCACATCTACTCTAAAATTGACCACATAATTGGAAGTAAATCACTCCTCAGCAAATGCAAAAGAACGGAAACCATAACAAACAGTCTCTCAGACCACAGTGCAATCAAATTAGAACTCAGAATTCAGAACCCAACCCAGAACTGCACAGCTTCATGGAAAATGAACAACTTTCTCCTGAATGTTGACTGGATAAACAATGAAATGAAGGCAGAAATAAGGATGTACTTCAAAACCAATGAGAACGAAGATACCACATACCAGAGTCTCTGGGACACATTTAAAGCAGTCTCTAGAGGAAAATATATAGCAATAAGTGCCCACATGAGAAGAAAGGAGAGATCTAAAACTGACACCCTATCGTCAAAATTGTAAGAGCTAGAGGAGCAAGATCAAAAAAACTCAAAACCTAGCAGAAGACAAGAAATAACTAAGATCAAAGCAGAATTGAAGGAGATAAAGATACGAAAAACCCTACAAAAAATCAATAAATCCAGCAGCTGGTTTTTTGAAAAGATCAATAAAATAGACAGACCACGAGCCAGATTAATAAAAAAGAAAAGAGAGAATAACCAAATAAATGCAATAAAAAATGACAAAGGGGATATCACCACAGATTCCACAGAAATTCAAACCATCATCAGAGATTATTACAAACTAGAAAACCTGGAAGAAATGGATAAATTCCTGGACAGTTGCCTCCTCCCAAACTTAAACCAGGAAGAAGTCAAAACCCTGAATAAACCAATAACAAGGTCTGAAGTCGAGGCAGCTGTTAAGAGCCTACCACCCAAAAAAAGCCCAGGTCCAGATGTGTTCACAGCCGAATTCTACCAGACATACAAAGAGGAACTGGTACCATTCCTTCTGAAACTATTCCAAATAATCCAAAAAGAGAGAATCCTTCCCAAATCATTTTATGAGAACAACATCATTCTAATACCAAAACCCGGCAGAGACACAACAAGAAAAGAAAACTACAGGCCAATATCCATGATGAACATAGATGCAAAAATCTTCAATAAAATACTGGCAAGCCAATGACAACAGCACATCAAAATGCTTATCCACCGTGATCAAGCAGGATTCATCCCAGGGGTGCAAGGCTGGTTCAATATACGCAAGTCTATAAATGTATTTCACCACATAAACAGAACCAAAGACAAAAACCATATGATTATCTCAATTGATGCAGAGAAGGTCTTAGACAAAATTCAACTGCCCTTTATGCTAAAAACTCTCAATAAACTAGGTATCGACAGAACGTATCTCAAAATAATAAAAGCTATTTACGACATACCAACAGCCAATATCATACTGAATGGACAAAAACTGGAAGCATTCCCTCTGAAATCTGGCACTAGACATGGATGCCCTCTCTCACCACTCCTATTCAATATAGTACTGGAAGTTCTAGCCAGAGCAATCAGGCAAGAAAAAGAAATAAAGGGTATTCAATTAGGAAAGGAGGAAGTCGAGGTGTGCCTGGGGTCCCGCCCCAGCCCAGCAGTCACGGGTCAACCCTCGCCAGGCCCGGGACCGGCCTCCGACCGACGAGGATCCCGCCACAGGAAGCGTCCTTCCCGAACATCAACGGCTCTCAGGTGGCGGCCGAGCTCAGGAGTAGGAGGGACTGGGATGTGCTAGGGGCTCCTGGCTGGACTCCCACCCTCCGTCCAAGGTTTTCAAGATGGCCGATTAGGAGGAAGTCGGGATCGCAGCTCCGAAAGAAGGCACAGAGGGTGAGTGGACGCCGCATTTCCAGACAGATTTTTACTGACCACAGACCAGGGGATTAACAGGAGGAGGAGCCGCACGGGTCACCAGCGCCGCTGGTTTGAGCGGAGCAGCGCGCCGCTCGGCCTACGCCCTGAGGTGGGGGGCGGCGGATCCACGTACAGAGCAAGAGAGACTGAATCCCCTCTGAGCCAGCAAGGGGAGCTGAAGCAGGGATTCAAGCCAGGACACTCCCGGGCAAGGGCGCGCCACGAATCTCAGAGCCGCTGCTTCGGCTGATGCAGCGGCTCACAGGGCAGCGGATTTTTACTGCCCACAGACCAGGATATTCACAGGTGGCGAAGCTCCAGGGGTTGCCAGCTCCGCTGGTTGAACTGGCGCAGCTGCTCTGCCTGCACCCGAGGCGGGGAGCAGTGGCCCCTTGTGCAGAGTGAGCGAGACCGGATCCCCTCTGGGTCAGCAAGGGGAGCTGAGGCAGGGACTCAACCCAAGAGTTTCGTGGGCAAAGAGGACGCCTCCGGAAACACGGCTGAACACGGGACGGTACAGCTCTGTGGAGGAGGGGCGTCACCCACTGGGAAACACCCTGCAGTTCCCAGGACAATTTGCCCACAGCAGCTCAACGAAGCCTCTGCAGGCTGAGTGTGACTAGGCTGCCACCTTGTGGGCAGGGAAAACCATTGCAACAGCGGAAAATCATAACGCCCTAATTCCCTGGGAAAGACCACCTAGGGGGAAGAAAAGGGGGTTTATGAGTTCAGCTACTACAGACTTAAAATTACCAAAATCAGAAAGACAGCAACTACAAAGTCAATAGGTGGATAAATCCACAAAGATGGGAAGAAACCAGCACAAAAAGGATGAAAACACCCAAAACCAGAACACCTCTCCTCCTACAAGGGAGCACAACTCCTCACCAGCAAGGGAACAAGACTGGATGGAGAATGAGCGTGATGAAATGACAGAATCAGCTTTCAGAAAGTGGATAATAAGAAACTTCCGTGAGCTAAAAGAACATGTTCTAACCCAATGCAAAGAAACTAAGAACCTTGAAAAAAGACTTGACGAAATGTTAACGAGAATGGACAACTTAGAGAGGAATATGAACGAATTGATGGAGCTGAAAAACACAACACGAGAACTTCGCGAAGCATGCACAAGTTTCAACAGCCGAATTGACCAAGCAGAAGAAAGGATATCAGAGGTCGAAGATCAACTCAATGAAATAAAACGAGAAGGCAAGATTAGAGAAAACAGGGTAAAAAGGAATGAACAGAGTCAGCAAGAAATATGGGACTATGTGAAAAGACCTAATCTACGTTTGATAGGTGTACCTGAATGTGACGAAGAGAATGCATCCAAGCTGGAAAATACTCTTCAGGATATTATCCAGGAAAACTTCCCCAACCTAGCAAGGCAGGCCAATATTCAAGTCCAGGAAATACAGAGAACACCACAAAGATATTCCTCTAGAAGAGCAACCCCAAGGCACATAATCATCAGATTCGCCAGGGTTGAAATGAAGGAGAAAATACTAAGGGCAGCCAGAGAGAAAGGTCGGGTTACCCACAAAGGGAAGCCCATCAGACTTACAGCAGATCTCTCAGCAGAAACCCTACAGGCCAGAAGGGAGTGGGGGCCGATATTCAACATCCTTAAAGAAAAGAACTTTCAACCCAGAATTTCATATCCAGCCAAACTAAGCTTCATAAGTGAAGGAAAAATAAAATCCTTTGAGAACAAGCAAGCATTCAGAGATTTCATCACCAACAGACCAGCTTTACAAGAGCTCCTGAAGGAGGCACTACACATAGAAAAAAACAACCAGTACCAGCCACTCCAAAAATGCACGAAATGGTAAAGAGCATCAACACAATGAAGAATCTGCATCAACCAATGGGAAAAACAGCCAGCTAGCATCAAAATGACAGGATCAAATTCACACATAACAATATTAACCCTAAATGTAAATGGACTAAATGCCCCAATCAAAAGACACAGATTGGCAAATTGGATAAAAAGCCAAAACCCATCAGTGTGCTGTATCCAGGAAACCCACCTCACAAGCAAGGATACACAAAGGCTCAAAATAAAGGGATGGAGGAAGATATACCAAGCAAATGGAGAACAAAAAAAAGCAGGAGTTGCAATTCTCATCTCTGATAAAATAGACTTTAAAGCAACAAAGATCAAAAGAGACAAAGAAGGACATTACATAATGGTAAAAGGATCAATGCAACAAGAAGAGCTAACGATCCTAAATATATATGCACCTAATACAGGAGCACCGAGATACATAAGGCAAGTTCTTAAAGACTTACAAAGAGACCTAGACTCCCACACAATAATAGTGGGAGACTTCAACACCCCATTGTCAATATTAGACAGATCAACGAGACAGAAAATTAACAAGGATATCCAGGACTTGACCTCAGACCTGGACCAAGCAAACCTAATAGACATCTGCAGAACTCTCTACCCCAAATCCACAGAATATACATTCTTCTCAGCACCACATCACACCTACTCTAAAATTGACCACATAATTGGAAGTAAATCACTCCTCAGCAAATGCAAAAGAACGGAAACCATAACAAACAGTCTCTCAGACCACAGTGCAATCAAGTTAGAACTCAGAATTCAGAAACCAACCCAGAACCGCACAGCCTCATGGAAATTGAACAACTTTCTCCTGAATGTTGACTGGATAAACACTGAAATGAAGGCAGAAATAAAGATGTTCTTCGAAACCAATGAGAACGAAGACACCACATACCAGAATCTCTGGGACACATTTAAAGCAGTCTCTAGAGGAAAATATATAGCAATACGTGCCCACATGAGAAGAAAGGAGAGATCTAAAATTGACACTCTATGGTCAACATTGAAAGAGCTAGAGGAGCAAGATCAAAAAAACTCAAAACCTAGCAGAAGACAAGAAATAACTAAGATCAAAGCAGAATTGAAGGAGATAGAGACACGAAAAACCCTTCAAAAAATCAATAAATCCAGGAGCTGGTTTTTTGAAAAGATCAACAAAATAGACAGACCACTAGCCAGACTAATAAAATAGAAAAGAGAGAATAACCAAATAGATGCAGTAAAAAATGATAAAGGGGATATCATCACAGATGCCAGAGAAATTCAAACCATCATCAGAGATTATTACAAACAACTCTATGCACATAAACTAGAAAACCTGGAAGAAATGGATAAATTCCTGGACAGTTGCCTCCTCCCAAGCCTAAACCAGGAAGAAGTCAAAACCCTGAATAGACCAATAAGAAGGTCTGAAGTCGAGGCAGCAATTAAGAGCCTACCACCCAAAAAAAGCCCAGGTTCAGATGGGTTCACAGCCGAATTCTACCAGACATACAAAGAGGAACTGGTACCATTCCTACTGAAACTATTCCAAATAATCCAAAAAGAAGGAATCCTTCCCAAATCATTTTATGAGACCAACATCATCCTAATACCAAAACCCGGCAGAGACTCAACAAGAAAAGAAAATTACAGGCCAATATCCATGATGAACATAGATGCAAAAATCTTCAATAAAATACAGGCAAGCCGATTGCAACAGCACATCAAAAAGCTTATCCACCATGATCAAGTAGGATTCATCCCGGGGATGCAAGGCTGGTTCAATATACGCAAGTCTATAAATGTAATTCACCACATAAACAGAACCAAAGACAAAAACCACATGATTATCTCAATTGATGCAGAGAAGGGCTTCGACAAAATTCAACAGCATTTTATGCTAAAAACTCTCAATAAACTAGGTATCGACGGAACGTACCTCAAAGTAATAAAAGCTATTTATGACAAACCCACAGCCAATATCATACTGAATGGGCAAAAACTGGAAGCATTCCCTTTGAAATTGGGCACTAGACAAGGATGCCCTCTCTCACCACTCCTATTCAATATAGTACTGGAAGTTCTAGCCAGAGCAATCAGACAAGAAAAAGAAATAAAGGGTATTCAATTACGAAAGGAGGAAGTCAAATTGTCTCTATTTGCAGACGACATGATTGTATATCTAGAAGACCCTATCATCTCAGCCCAAAATCTCCTGAAACTGATAAGCAACTTCAGCAAAGTCTCAGGATACAAAATCAATGTGCAAAAATCACAAGCATTCCTATACACCAATAATAGACTTAAAGAGAGCCAAATCAAGAACGAGCTGCCATTCACAATTGCTACAAAGAGAATAAAATACCTAGGAATACAACTAACAAGGAACGTAAAGGACCTCTTCAAGGAGAACTACAAACCACTGCTCAACGAAATAAGAGAGGACACAAACAGATGGAGAAACATTCCATGTTCATGGTTAGGAAGAATTAATATCGTGAAAATGGCCATACTGCCCAAAGTAATTTACAGATTCAACGCTATCCCCATCAAGCTACCAATGACCTTCTTCACAGAACTGGAAAAAACCACCTTAAACTTCATATGGAACCAAAAGAGAGCCCGCATAGCCAAGTCAATTCTAAGCAAAAAGAACAAAGCAGGAGGCATCACACTACCGGACTTCAAACTCTACTACAAGGCTACGGTAATCAAAACAGCATGGTACTGGTACCAAAACAGAGATATAGACCAATGGAACAGAACAGAGGCGTCGGAGGCGACACAACATATCTACAACCACCCGATCTTTGACAAACCTGATAAAAACAAGCAATGGGGAAAGAACTCCCTGTTCAATAAGTGGTGTTGGGAAAACTGGCTAACCATATGCAGAAAGCAGAAACTCGACCCCTTCCTGACACCTTACACTAAAATTGACTCCAGATGGATTAAAGGCTTAAACATAAGGCCTAACACCATAAAAACACTAGAAGGAAACCTAGGCAAAACCATTCAGGACATAGGCGTAGGCAAGGACTTTATGACCAAAACACCAAAAGCATTGGCAACAAAAGCCAAAATAGACAAATGGGACCTAATCAAACTCCACAGCTTCTGCACGGCAAAAGAAACAGTCAATAGAGTGAATCGGCAACCAACAGAATGGGAAAAAATTTTTGCAGCCTACCCATCTGACAAAGGGCTGATATCCAGAATTTACAACGAGCTAAAAAATATTTACAAGAAAAAAACAAACAAGCCCATTCAAAAATGGGCGAAGGATATGAACAGATACTTTTCAAAAGAAGACATACAAGAGGCCAACAAACATATGAAAAAATGCTCATCATCACTGGTCATTAGAGAAATGCAAATCAAAACTACATTGAGATACCATCTCACGCCAGTTACAATGGTGATCATTAAAAAATCTGGAGAAAATAGATGCTGGAGAGGATGTGGAGAAATAGGAACAATTTTACACTGTTGGTGGGAGTGTAAATTAGTTAAACCACTGTGGAAAACAGTGTGGCAATTCCTCAAGGACCTAGAAATAGAAATTCCATTTGACCCAGCAATCCCATTACTGGGCATATATCCAAAGGATTATAAATCGTTCTACTATAAGGACACATGCACACGAATGTTCATTGCAGCACAGTTTACAATAGCAAAGACCTGGAACCAACCCAAATGCCCATCGATGATAGACTGGACAGGAAAAATGTGGCACATATACACCATGGAATATTATGCAGCCATCAAAAATGAGGAGTTCGCGTCCTTTGTAGGGACATGGATGAACCTGGAAACCATCATTCTCAGCAAACTGACACAAGAACACAAAACCAAACACCACATGTTCTCACTCATAGGAGGGTGTTGAACAAGGAGAACACATGGACACAGGGAGGGGAGCACTATACACGAGGGTCTGTTGCGGGGGAGTGGGGGGGACAGTGAGGTGGGGGGTAGTTGGGGAGGGATAGCATGGGGAGAAATGCCAGATATGGGTGAGGGGGAGGGAGGCAGCAAATCACACTGCCATGAATGCACCTATGCAACAACTTTGCATGTTTTTCACATGTACTCCAAAACCTAAAATGCAATAAAAAAAAAAAAAAAGGAAAGGAGGAAGTCAAATTGTCCCTATTTGCAGACGACATGATTGTATATCTAGAAAACCCCATCATCTCAGCCCAAAAATCTCCTGAAACTGATAAGCAACTTCAGCAAAGTCTCAGGATACAAAATGAATGTGAGAAAATCACAGGCATTCCTATACACCAATAACAGACTTAAAGAGAGCCAAATCAGGAATGAACTGCCATTCACAATTGCTACAAAGAGAATAAAATACCTAGGAATACAACTAACAAGGAACATAAAGGACCTCTTCAAGGAGAACTACAAACCACTGCTCAACGAAATAAGAGAGGACACAAACAGATGGAGAAACATTCCATGTTCATGGTTAGGAAGAATCAATATCATGAAAATGGCCATACTGCCCAAAGTAATTTACAGATTCAATGCTATCCCCATCAAGCTACCAATGACCTTCTTCACAGAACTGGAAAAAACCACCTTAAACTTCATATGGAACCAAAAGAGAGCCCGCATAGCCAAGTCAATTCTAAGCAAAAAGAACAAAGCGGGAGGCATCACATTACCAGACATCAAACTATACTACAAGGCTACAGTAATCAAAACAGCATGGTACTGGTACCAAAACAGAGATATAGACCAATGGAACAGAACAGAGGCGTCGGGGGAAACACAACATATCTACAACCATCTGATCTTTGACAAACCTGATAAAAACAAGCAATGGGGAAAGGATTCCCTGTTCAATAAGTGGTGTTGGGAAAACTGGCTAGCCATATGCAGAAAGCAGAAACTCGACCCCTTCCTGACAACTTACACTCAAATTGACTCCAGATGGATTAAAGACTTAAACATAAGACCTAACACCATAAAAACCCTAGAAGGAAACCTAGGCAAAACCATTCAGGACATAGGCGTAGGCAAGGACTTTATGACCAAAACACCAAAAGCATTGGCAACAAAAGCCGAAAAAGACAAATGGGACCTAATCAAACTCCACAGCTTCTGCACAGCAAAAGAAACAGTCAGTAGAGTGAATCGGCAACCAACAGAATGGGAAAAAATTTTTTTAGTCTACCCATCTGACAAAGGGCTGATATCCAGAATTTACAACGAACTAAAACAGATTTACAAGAAAAAAAACAAACAAGCCCATTCAAAAATGGGCAAAGGATATGAACAGACACTTTACAAAAGAAGACATACATGAGGCCAACAAGCATATGAAAAAATGCTCATCATCACTGGTCATTAGAGAAATGCAAATCAAAACTACATTGAGATACCATCTCACGCCAGTTAGAATGGTGATCATTAAAACATCTGGAGACAACAGATGCTAGAGAGTATATGGAGAAACAGGAACACTTTTACACTGTTGGTGGGAGTGTAAATTAGTTCAACCATTGTGGAAGACAGTGTGGCGATTCCTCAAGGACCTACAAATAGAAATTGCATTTGACCCAGCAATCCCATTACTGGGTATATATCCAAAGGATTATAAATCGTTCTACTATAAGGACACATGCACACGAATGTTCATTGCAGCACAGTTTACAATAGCAAAGACCTGGAACCAACCCAAATGCCCGTCGATGATAGACTGGACAGGAAAAATGTGGCACATATACACCATGGAATATTATGCAGCCATCAAAAACGATGAGTTTGCATCCTTTATAGGGACATGGATAAACCTGGAAACCATCATTCTCAGCAAACTGACAAGAACACAAAATCAAACACCACATGTTCTCACTCATAGATGGGTGTTGAACAATGGGAACACATGGACACAGGGAGGGGAGCATCACACACTGGGGTTTGTCGGGGGGAAATGGGGAGGGACAGTGGGGGGTGGGGAGTTGGGGAGAGATAACATGGGGAGAAATGCCAGATATAGGTGAAGGGGAGGAAGGCAGCAAATCACACTGCCACATATGCACCTATGCCACAATCTTGCACGTTTTTCACATGTACCCCAAAACCTAAAATGCAATTAAAAAAATAAATCTGGAGACAACACATCCTGGAAAGGATGTGGAGAAATAGGAACACTTTCACACTGTTGGTGGGAGTGTAAATTAGTTCAACCATTGTGGCAGATTGGCGGTGATTCCTCAAGGATCTAGTAATAGAAATACCATTTGACACAGTAATCTCATTACTGGGTATGTACTCAAAGGATTAGAAATTATTCTATTATAAAGACACAAGCACACATATGTTTATTGTGTCACTGTTTACAATAGCAAAGACCTGGAAACAACACCAATGCCCGTCAATGATAAACTGGATAAAGAAAATGTGGCACATATACACAATGGTATACTATGCAGCCATAAAAAAAAGATGAGTTCATGTCCTTTGTAGGGACATGGATGAATGTGGAAATCATCATTCTCAGCAAACTGTCCCAAGAATAGAAAACCAAACACTGCATGTTCTCACTCATAGGTGGGTGTCAAACAATGAGAACACATGGAAACAGGGAGAGGAATATCACACACTGGGGTCTGTTGGGGGGTGGGGGACTAGGGGAGGGATAGCAGCAGGGGGTTGGAAGGCTGGGGAGGGATAACATTGGAAGAAATACCTGAGGTAGGTAACGGGGTGATGGAGGCAGCAAATCACCATGGCAAGTTTATGCCTATGCAACAATCCTGCAAGATCTGCACATGTACTCCAGACCTTAAAGTATAATTTTTAAAAATGAAATTACATCAAGTATTCTCTCAGACCACAGTGGAATAAATTGGAAATCAATTTCAAAAGGAACCTTCAAAACCATGAAAATTAAATAACCTGTTTCTGAATGATTGCTGGGAAAAGAATGAAATCAAGATGAAAGTTAAAATAGTCTGTGAACTGAATGATAATAGTGACACGACCTACAAATTTCTGGAATACAGCAAAGGTGGTGCTAAGAGGAAAGTTGACAGCCTTAAATGCCTACATCAAAAAGTGTGAAATAGCACAAATAGACTACATAAGGTCACACTTCAAGGTACTAGAGAAACAAAAACAAACCAAAACCAAACACAGCAGAAAAAAAAGAAATAACCATGATCAGAGCAGCACAAAATGAAATTGAATTAAACAAAACATTACAAAAGAAAAATGAAACAAAAACCTGGTTCTTTTAAAAGATAAATAAAATTGCAAAACCATTGGCAAGATTAACCCAGAAAAGAAGAGAGAATATCTAAGTAATCTCAATTAGAAATGAAGTGGGGGCTATAACAACTAACACAACAGAAATAGGCTACTATGAACACGTGCATACACTGGAAAACCTAGAGGCAGTGAATAAATGCAACCCTTCTAGCTTAAATCAGGATACAGCCCTTCTAGCTTAAATCAGGAAGAATTAGAAACCCTGAACAGACCAATAACAAACAGCAAGATTGAAATGGCAATTTAAAAATTACCAATAAAAATGTTCAGGATAAGACAAATTCACAGCTGAATTCTATCAGACATTAAAAGAAAATAGGTACCAATCCTATTGACACTATTGCACAAGATAGGGAAAGAGAGAATCCTTCCTAACTCATTATGTGAAGTGAGTATCACTCTACTACCAAAACCAGGGAAAGACATAATCAAAAAAGGGAACTACAGACAAATTTCCCTGATGAATATAGATGCAAAAATCCTTAACAAAGTGCTAGTTAACCGAATCCAACAGCATATCAAAAATATAGTCTACCATGATCAAGTGGGTTTTGTATCAGGGAAGTGGGGATGGTTGAACATATGCAAGTCAATAAATGTGATCCACCCCATAAAGAAAATTAAAAACAAAAATCGCATGATCATCTCAATAGAGGCAGAAAAAACATTTGACAAAAGCCAGCATCCATTTATAATTAAAATCCTCATCAAAATCAACATACAAGGGACATACTTCAGTGTAATAAAAGCCATCTATGGCAGACCCACAACCACCATTACACTGAATGAGGAAAAATTGAAAGCATTTCCTCTGAGAACTGGGACAAGACAAGGATGCCCACTCTCACCACTTTTATTCAACATAGTACTGGAAGTCCTAGAAAGAGCAATCAGACAAGACAAAGAAATAAATGCCATTCAAATTGGTAAAGAGGAAGTCAAACTGTGACTGTTTGCTGATGTTATGATCGTATACCTAGAAAACCCTAAAGACTGTTCCAAAAAGCTCCAAGAACTGATAAATGAATTCAACAAAGTCCAAGAATATAAAATTAATGTACACAAATCAGTAGGTCTGTTATACACCAACAGTGACCAAGCTGAGAATCAAATCAGGAACTCATATATGTTATATATGGTGGAATACTACTCAGTCATAAAAAGGAATTAATTAATGGCATTATCAGCAACCTGAAAGAAATTAGAAACTATCATTCGAAGTGAAGTAACTCGAGAATAGAAAACCAAACATTGTATCTTCTCATTCACAAATGGGAGGCAAGATACGAGGATGCAAAGGCAAAAGAATTATACAATGGACTTTGCAAACCCTTGGGAAGGGTGGGAGGGAGGGTTGAGGGATAAAAAATTGCAAATTGGGTTCAGTGTATACTGCTTGGGTGATGGTGCACCAACATCTCACAAATCACCAATAACGAACTTACTCATGTAACCAAATACCACCTCTTCCCCCCAAAACCAATGGAAATTTTTTAAATTATTTTAAAAAAGAATGAAGTATGCTTACAAGATCTAGAAAATTGCCTCAAGTGGTCCAAAAAAAAGTTAGTTTCTTTAAAGAGGATGTAGAGCGATCAGGGTCGAACGTTTATTCAAATAAATGATAATAGATAATTTTTCAAATCTCAAGAAAGATATAAATATCCAAATAGAAGAATGTTAAAGAGCACTGAGAAGACTCAGTCTAAAAAAGATGACTACAAGGCATATAATAATCAAGTTCACAAAGGTCAAGAACAAAGAAACGATCCTAAAGTCAGCAAGAGAAAAAACCAAGTAACATATAAAGGACCTCTGATATGTCTGTCAACAGACTTCTTAGTAGAACTCATACAAGCCAGTAAAGGATGCCATATTGAAAGTGCAGAAGGAAAATACTGGCAGCTGAGAGTACTACCAGCAAAGCTATCTTTAACTTGAGAATATCCGGAAAAGTTATCCTTAAAACATGAAGGACAGATAGACTTTCACAGAGAAAAGCTGATGAAATTCATCACCAGACCTGTCTTTCAAGTAATACTGAGTACTTCAATCTGAAAAAAAAATGACAGAAAAGGGCAAGAAATTATCTGGAGATCTAAAACTCGCTGATAAATGTAGGTACATAGACAAATTTAGAATATTCTAGTACTGTACTTGTATGTAAACCACTTATATCTTTACAGTGAAGACTAAAAGACAAAGCTAACAAAAATAATAGCAGGCTGGGAATAGTGGATGATGCCTATAATCCCAGCATTTTGGGAGACCAAGGTGGGTCGATCACCTGAGCTCAGGTGTTCGAGACCAGCCCAGGCAATGTGGCAAAACCCCGTCTCTACCAAAAATACAAAAAGTTAGCTGAACATAGTGCACTCCTGTGGTTCTAGCTACTCAGGAGGCTGAGGTAAAAGGATCATTTGAGCCTGGGAGGTGAAGGTTGCACTAAGCAAAGATTACACCACTGTACTCCAACTTGGGTGACAGAGTGAGATCCTATCTCAATCATAATAACAATCATAATAATAATAATAAGGCCACAAGCAATTTTAAAAGATAGACAATATAAAAAGATATAAATAGAAACAACAATGAGCCATAAGGGAGGGTGGAGTTGAAGTGTAGCTTTTTTTTTTTTTTTTTTTTAGCTTTCTCTTCTTTCTTTTTCTTTTTCCATCTTGGTCAGAGTTAAGTTGTCTTTAGTTTAAAATAATTTATTAGAATATTCTTGCAAGTTTCCTTGTAACTACGAAGCAAAACCCTGTAACAAATATACAAAAAAACATAAAGCAAGGAATTAAGACATACTGCCAGAAAAATTCACTTATACACAAAGAAAGACAAAAGGAAAGAAAGAACTTATAAAACAAGCAGGAAGCGAATAACACAATGGAAGTTGTGAGTCCTTACCTGCCAACAATAACATTGGCAGTAAACGGAATAAATTATCTAATCAAAAGACCTAGAGTGGCTGAATGAATCAAAAAAAAATTGGGAGGCCAAGTTGGGCAGATTGCCTGAGGTCGGGAGTTGAGACCAGCCTGACCAGCATGGAGAAATGCCATCTCTACTAAAAATACAAAATTAGCTGGAAGTAGTGGCATATGCCTGTAGTCCCAGCTACTCGAGAGGCTGAGGCAGAAGAATCGCTTGAACCCGGGAGGCAGAGGTTGCAGTGAGCCGAGACTGCACCATTGCACTCCAGCCTGGGCAACAAGAGCAAAACTGCATCAAAAAAAAAAAAGAGAGAGAGAGAGACCCAAGTAGACTCTGTGTACAAGAAACTAAATTTACTGATAAACACATACAACAGACTAAAAATTAAGGAATGAAAAAATATATTCCATGCAAATGAAAACCAAAACAGAGGAGGCATAACTATACTTAAATTAGATAAAGTAGATTTCAAGCCAAAAACTGTAAAAGGAAACAAAGAAGATCATTATATAATGATAAAGGGGTCAATTCAGCAGAGGATATAATAATTATAAATATATATGCACCCAGCACCAGTGCACAAAGATATATTTAAGAATATTGGCACAACTAAAGAGAGAGGTAGATCCCAAAATAACAATAGGTGTGGACTATAACACCACACTTTCAACATGGGAAACATCACCTAGACAAAAAAATCAACAAAGAAATGTCAGACTTAATCTGCACTATAAAATTAAAGGACCTATTCCACATTTACAAAACATTTCATCCAAAAGCTGCAGAATACACATTCTTCTCCTCAGCACATGCAACATTCTCCAAGACAGACCATATGTTAGGCCACAAAATAAATCTCAACAAATTTAACAAATATTAAGATTATATCGAGTATCTTTTCTAACTACAATGGAATAAAATAATAGAATTAAATAATCAGAATTTGAAAACTACACAAATACATGAATATTAAACAGCATGCTCCTGAATGAGCAATGGGTCAATGAATAAATCAAGAAGGAAATTTTTAGTGTCTTTAAACAAATGAAAATGAAAGCACAACATACCAAAACCTATAGGACACAGCAAAAGCAATTCTAAGGAAAAATTGTAGCAATAAATGCCCAAGTCAAAAAAGTATAAAAACTTCAAATAAACAATCTAAAAATGCACTTTAAAGAAGGAGAAAATTAAGAACAAATCAAATATTGAATTATAAAGATCAGAGCAGAAATAAAATTGAATCTGAAAGACAATACAAGATATCAATTAAACAAAAAGTTAGCTTTCTGAAAACATGACAAAAATCTACAAACGTTCAGCTAGACTAAGAGAAGACCCAAATAAATAAAATGAAAGATAAAAAATCAGACCAGGCTGTGGGGCGCAAGGAGAGGGAGAACATTAGGACAAATAGCTAATGCATGTGGGGCTTAAAACCTAGATGACAGGTTGATAGGTGCAGCAAACCACCATGACACACGTATACCTATGTAACAAGCCTATACATTCTGCACTATGTCCTGGACCTTAAAGTAAAATTTTAAAAAATGAGACATTGTCAGTCATACCACAGAAAATAAAAAGATCATTACAGATGATTATGAGAAGTGCCAATAAATTTATAAGCCTAGAAGGAATGGGTAAATTCCTAGACACATACAACCCACCAAGACTGAATCATAAAGAAATAGAAAACCTGAACAGACCAATAATAGGTAATGAGATGGCAATAGTAATAAAATGTCTCTCATCAATGAAAACCCCAGGATCTTGTGGCTACACTGCTGAATTCTACCAAAAATTTAAGGAAGAACTATTACAAATCCTACTCAAACCATACCAAAAAATCAAATGGGAGGGAATGCTTCCAAACTCATTCTGGAAGGCCAGCCTTATTCTGATACCAAAACCAAAGACTCCCCCAAAAAAGAAAATTATAGGTCAATATTACTAACGAACATAGATGCAAAAATCCTCAACAAAATACTAGCAAACTAAATTCAACAACAAATTTAAAAGATCATTCACATGATCAAATAGGATTAATCTTAGGGATGCAATGATGATTCAACATACACAAATCAATAAATGTGATGTATCACATAAATAGAATAAAATACCAAAATTATATAGACATTTCAATATATATCAAAAAAATCAATGAAATTTAACATCATTTCATGAGAAAAACTCTTAACAAACTATAGAAGGAACATACCTCAAAAGAATAAAGGCCGTATATGACAAACACAGCTAACATCATATTAAATGGGAAAAACCTGAAAGCCTTTCGTCTATGACCTGGAACAAGACAAAGATGAGCGCCTTCACCACACACAAAAAACTAGTTTCATGGTGTACATGTGTGGGCTTGTACATAAAAATATTGCATAATGCTAGAGTTTTGGGCTTCTACTGAACTCATCATCCAAATAGCTAATATAGTACTCAGTTGGTAGTTTATCAATCCTTCCTCTCTTCCTCCCCCTTTTTGGAAACCCCAATGTCTATTGTTTACATCTTTATGTTTATGTGCACCCATTTTTTGCCTCCCGTTTATAAGTGAGAACATGCAGTATTTGATTTTCTGTTTCTGCATTCTTTCACTTAGGATAATGACCTTCAACTGTATCTATGATGCTGCAAAGGGCATGATTTTATTTTATTTTATTTTATTTTATTATTATGGCTGTGTAGCATTCCATGTTACTTTCACCACTTTTATTAAACATAGTCCTGGAAGTTCTAACAAGAGCAATTAGTTAAGAGAAAGAAACAACGCCCAAATTGGAAAGGAAGAAGTTAAATTGTCTTTATTTGCAGATAATAAAATTTTATATTTAGATAAAATATAAAGACCCCACCAAAAACGTACTGGAACTAAGAAACTGATTTTATACATATAATCAACATATAAAAATCGGTAGCATTTCTAAATGTCAACTGTGAAAAATGTAGGAAAAAAATAAAGAAAGCAATCCTTTTTACAATAACTACAAAATATAAAATACCTGAAAATAAACTAAGCCAAGGAAGTGAAAGATGTCTGCGATAACAATTATAAAACACTGACCAAAAAGATAGATGACACAAAAATAGAAAAATAATCCATATTCATGAGTTGGAATAATTAATTGTTAAAATGTCCATACTACTCCCAGTTGTCTACAGATACATAAACACAATCTCTGTCAAAATACCAAAGGCATTCATTATGGAAACAGAAAATAAACAGTCCTAAAATTCATATGGAGCTAGAAAAGGATCAGAATGGCCAAAGCAATCCGGAAGAAAAAGAACAAAGCTGGAGGTATCAAATTACCTGACTTCAAATTGTACTATAAACCTACGGTAACCAAAACAGCATGGTACTGACCTATGAATAGACATCTAGACCAATGAAACAAAATAGAGAACTCCTAAATAAATCTATGCATTTATAGTCAACTTACTTTCGACAAAGGAGCCAAGAACACACATTGTAGAAAGAATCGTCTCTGTAATAAATGCTGTTGGGAGAACTGGGTATTCATATGCAGAAGAAGGAAACTAAACACATCTATCTCTCACCATATACAACATTCAAATAGAAATGGATTAAAAACGTCAATCTAAGACTTGAAATTATGAAGCTACTAAAAGAAAACTTTGGGAAAAAGCTTCAGGACATTGATCTAGGCAATGATTTCTTGAGTAAGACTTCAAAGCACAGGGAACCAAAGGAAAAATTGGAAAGTGAAGTCACATCAGCTAAAAAGCTTCTGCACAGCAAAGGAAACAAACATAAAATAAAAAGACAACCCAGGTAACAGGAGAAATTATTTGCAAAGTATTTAACTAACAGGGGAGTAATAACAAAAATGTGTAAGAAATTCCAACAACTCACTAGTAAAAAATCAAATAACGTGATTTAAAAATGGGTAAAAGAGCTAAGTAGACATTTCTCAAACTAAGACATACAAATGGACAACAAATATATAAAAAGTGCTCTAAATCGCTAATCACCAGGTAATTGTATATCAAAATAGTAATGAGATATCATCTCACTACAGTTAAAATTGTTATTATCAAAAAGAAAATTTAAAAATGTTGATAAGGAAATGAAGAAAGGGTTATGCTGGTACATTGTTACTGGAAATATAAATTACCATAGCCATTATGAAAAACAGTGTGGTGGTTCCTCAAAAAACCAAAGTCAAAATTCCATAGAATCCAGCAATCTGACTACTGGATATATATCCAAAAGAAAGGAAATCAGCATATCAACAAGCTACCTGCACTCACATATTTATTTGCAGCACGGATCACAATAGACAAGATAGGGAATCAAGTTAAGTGTCCATAATAAGTGAATGCATAAAAATGTGATGTATATAATGAAATATATAATAAATAAATAAAATAAATATATAAAGAAATATTATTCCACCATAGATTAAGATTAACCTAACCCTTATTTAACTTTTCAGATATGTTAGACAATATATTGTTTTTATTGTACACCTATTTGGTTTGTTTTCCTAAAACATGTAACTGAAATCATCTTAATATGGCAGTCAAATATTGTTGGCTATTTTCAGAATTATAAGATAGTGTGAAAAAACTGTAACTCACCAAAAAAGGACACAAAATAATTTAAAATGACGTCACATTATGCGAACTAAATAAGGTTTGTTATATATTGTATTCACATTCAAAAATAACTCTTTAAGCGTAAAATAAGCTACTATTTCTTCAAAGCAAGGTCTCCAAATCTAAAATATGCCTACACAATGCTTTGGAGAAACACTTAATATAAGTATTCTCGAGTGTTTATGCATATACAGAGAATTCTATCTCTGTGTTATGTGATTGGATAGAGGTGTGTATTTCGGATTATGAGTCTATGGATAGGAATTTCTGGAACTGTACATAGAATATAGAGTTTTATGTGTGTATATGTGCTTGGAAATATATATATTTATATATTTGTGTATGGTCGTAATGAATTCCTGTCTCCATAAATGTATACACATGGTATTTCCATGTTAATTCTTGTGTATGCAAAGAATGTGAGGAATGTCTGAAAGATGGAAAACAGATGGAGCAAGAGAGTCGAGGGGAGGAGCTAGAGAGCTCCAGGGATCCAGGGAGGAGAGGCAGGAAGAGAGAAAAGGCCACCTACAGGTTCCACTGTTGTGGATTTTGGAAAGGGAAGGAGGAGTCCAAGAGGACCCCCAGGAAAACACACACAAAACAGCTCTATGTTTAGCAAGAAGGGAAGACATCAGTACTAACAGGAAACTAACACGATAGTCTCGTGCAGAAACGGGGCAGAGACTACAGCCACTGCAGCAGAGACTGGTGGAAGCCCTATGTGGCTGAGGGGCCGCCTCTGGACGCAGGTAGGCGGAGGGCCAGCGAGCCAAGCGGTGCGGACGCCGCTGCCGCCTTACTCTTTGCCTGCCTCTTCGCGCTCCTACACAGGCTCCTCATCTACGGATCCTACCCTCACAGCTCTTGCAAGCACTCACTCAGCCGGTCGCCTGCAGATCCTTCTTTGCCACTGGCTCATAACGGAGGCAGCAGCGAGGTGTCCGATTTGGGCACGTGAGGCCCCCGATCCCCGGCGGTGGACGCCAGGCAGGGCAAGGCTATTGGTGGGCACCAGAATGGAGAGGGGGATGGAAAAGAATTCAGCAGGAGACATGGGGTGGAAGTCTGCGCCAGGCAAAAGTGGGGTGCGGGAGTGCGGGGAACAACAGGAAAAGGGGGTAGGAATCTCAGCCAGACAAGGATTTGAAGGTGAGCGCCAGGAAGCAAGGGCCTGGGAACCAGGGAAGGGGTTAGGGTAGGCAGGGAGGATTGTGGTCAGCAGCTGGGGCACTCAGGGCAGGAGGGCAGTGGGTGCCGGTGAAAGACGCTTTGCAGGGGATTGGGAGTGGACGCCAGTGGCAGTAAGGAGTTGGGGAAGGGCAGCGGGCTCTGAGCTACGAGGAGGTGGCCCAGCCACTTCTACAGACTTCCTAACCCCAGCCAGCTCTACCCCACCACTGCTGCCCTTCTCCACAGCCCAAAGGAACTTAAGAGGGAGAGCACGGCACGCATGTAGCCAGGATTTCCAGTACTGCTTCCAGGCTCCTGGGGAAAACTTAGGCACTAGTGCAGAGTATGTCCAGACATGGCCATAGGGAAAAGTTTGCCTTATGGCACACTGGATATGTCTCTCTTTCCTCTCTCCTCCCCCAGCAGGCATGAAGACTCCCAACACACAGGAAGCCGAAGGGCAACAAACCAGGGCAGCTGCAGGACGGGCCACCGGGTCTGGAAACATGACAAAGAAAAAAGTCTCCCAAAAGAAGCAGAGAGGCAGACCTTCATCCCAGCCCCGCAGGAACATCGTGGGCTGCAGAATTTCTCACGGATGGAAGGAAGGAGATGAGCCCATCACCCAGTGGAAAGGAACCGTTCTGGATCAGGTGCCTATAAATCCCTCTCTTTATCTGGTGAAATATGATGGAATTGACTGTGTCTATGGACTGGAACTTCACAGAGATGAAAGGGTTTTGTCTCTTAAAATTCTTTCCGACAGGGTGGCATCATCTCAAGTTAGTGATGCCAACCTTGCAAATACCATAATTGGCAAAGCAGTGGAACACATGTTTGAGGGAGAGCATGGTTCTAAGGATGAATGGAGGGGGATGGTCTTAGCGCAAGCACCTATCATGAAAGCCTGGTTTTATATTACCTATGAGAAAGATCCTGTCTTGTACATGTACCAGCTTCTAGATGATTATAAAGAAGGTGATCTCCGTATTATGCCAGAATCCAGTGAGTCTGCTCCAACAGAGAGGGAGCCAGGGGGAGTTGTAGATGGCTTGATAGGTAAGCATGTGGAATATACCAAAGAAGATGGCTCCAAAAGGATCGGCATGGTCATTCACCAGGTGGAAGCCAAGCCCTCTGTGTATTTCATCAAGTTTGATGATGATTTCCATATCTATGTCTATGATTTGGTGAAAAAGTCCTAACTGTTAGCGTAAAAATTGCCACGTATGTGGAAACAAATGTATAATTTCTAGACATGCAAAAAATGTTGCTTTTCAGTGTATTGAAAGCTTAAGGATCCCTCATAACCCAATATCTTCAGTAGCATTAACAGTTGTTCAGCTCTACAAAATACAAACGTGTGTGTACATGACATGCTGTGTGTAAGCACTTTGTCTTGGTGAAAAGATTGGGTGTGATTGGTAGATGGGGGATGAAAGGAAAGAACAGCTGTCACTTTCGACTGTGAATAAAGTTCAGCTAGAATTATAATCAGTCATCTAAAAATGGCACCGGATTTAGCTGGTCTGGTCTGAAGGGGGCAGGGGAAGGAACTAGAGATTCGCTTTGGCGGGTGAAGAGAGGAGGCGGTGACTGCTTAGGAAGAGATGGAAAAGAGCCAGAAAGGCACAGGCTCATTGGGTGAAAGGATGACCTATGTGGAAGAAACATCCACCTGGGAAGGGAGTGATGAATAACAGAGTGAGAGTGAGATCTTGGTGCTTAGAGGAAAACAGAGAATAAATTGAATAGAGAAGAACATAAAGAAGCTTAGAAGAGGTCCAGAGTAAAGGGAAGAAGGATCAACCTGACAGGGATCTGGGGAGAGGCTAAAGGATACACAAAGGAAAAGGCTATGTGGGATACGGTTTGGAGGGGTTTGGCATAAACACATTAACATGGTGCCTCTCACAATTGCTGGGCTATGGGGTGTCTCTTCACATTTGCCCTGAGCTGTAAAAACAATGTTGGTAGAAGATGGGTTAGTGGGGCTCTCAGAACTTAAGACATGTGCCATCTTGCATTTGGAAAGTATCCAGAAAAATGAAACCTTTCTGAATTCAGGTACAGCAGTCTCATCACTATTGTTCCTTCTACTGGAATGTTCCTTTTCTATCTAGAGATGAGTGGCAACAGAGGATTGAGCCTAGATTTTCTCTCCAGAGTATGAGGAGTACTTAACTGTCCATGCTTCTTTCAACAGCTGCCTGAAACCACAGGTGGCTCTGACCAATGATCCACTAAAACAGGCCTGCTCTCCTAGGAAGCCACATTCCGGTTAGACCTTCCCCACAAAGCTTGTGTCTTCAGATCCCTCACAGGCACCTGTTGGCCAGTCTTGCCTACCCCAGCTCACAGAGACCTCTGCTAGAAGTCTGTGCAGCTCTTTGTTTCCAGGTGAGGCAGATGCCATGAGGCATTTGGACTGTGAGTTGTGACTTGGTATAACTAACTCCTTCAGCTGTGTAGTGTCACAAGGAGGGGTCAAGGTTGGTGGGGAGAGGGAGCAGCAACCCCCCAAAAGTCCCTCAAAACTTTGATGTCTGATGCACAGATAGATCTGTGTCTTTCTCTTCCTTCCCTCCTTGCCTTTCTCCAGTCTTTCTCCTGTAGCCCATCTGAAAACCCTCTCACTGGTTTCTGCAAGCACACTCTTCACTAAATTATATGCCTGATCCCAAAGAAAGAGGGCTGGTGACTCCCTGCTGCCCACGTTACCCTAACGCCATGCACAATGGGAGATGCAACGATCTCCCTGGAGTTGAAAGAAGGTGGTAAATATTGTTTATTCTCTCCACCCAATATGGCCTGAGACTGCCTGCCTCAAGAATTACACAAGGTAAACCTACCTCACTATAGCAAGGATTGATTTTCTTATATACATAACACAATTAAGTCCAACTAACACCAGCAGGTGGCCCAGGGACCAATCTCAGTCAGCTGCCAGGCTTTGTTTCATCTTTGTGTTTTTATTGTTTTCTATTTTGAATTAGGTACTTTAGACATTTGAGAGACTTCACACAATGAAAATTCATGTTTCTGGCACCTCCTGAAAAGGAAACAGAGCAACAAAAACAAAAACGTCAGAGTTAGGCCCTCCTTCCAACAGGGATACATGCAGCTGGGCCTTAGGCAAGTCTCAGTCCAGTTTAGATTCAGAATACTCTCTCCAGTTGGCCACACCCCCAGCTGGCCAAGTTCTCTCTAATAAAATGCATAGTTGTCCCCTCGAAGTGTTTGTGCTTGTAACTGGGGCTATACCCTGGGAAAACTGCCACTTTGACTTGCTTTGATCCCATTTGCTTTTTAATTTACTTGTTTTCTTTATCCCACAAATACTTACTTCAGGTGGGCTCTCTGCCAGGCACTCTTCTAGGCACAGATACCTATGATGTAATCATGAACGGAAGAAGCAAAATAAAACTCTTATCCTCATGGAGCTTTCATTTTAGTATGGGAGACAGATTGTGGCCAAAACAAACAAGCAATTATAATGTGTTTTCATAGTGACTAGTGTTAAATAGAAAAACATAAAGCAGGGAATTGAGATAGAAAATTTCAGGAAGGAGGCTAAAACTAGATAGATAAGGTGGCCAGGGAAGACCTCACTGAGAACTTGGCTTTTGAGTCTCACCTGAAGGCAATGGGAGAACTGACCCTGTAGCTGTCTGGGGAAGGAGTATTCCAGATGGAGGAACAGCAAGTGCTGAGGCCCCAAGACAGGTTTATGCCTGGCATGTTTGAGGAGCAAGGAGGATGCTAGCATGTCGGGAGCTGAGTGAGCAAGGCAGAGAATAGCAGGAGGTGGTTTCAGAGAGGTAATGGGGATGAGGGAGAGGCAGACAGCTGACAGCTCTTTGGATTTCAAAATGCAATTTGTCTTTTACATTGAATGTGATGGAGAGTCATCCATGTATTGATAGTGGAGGGGAGACAAGATTTGTCTTAGTTTAACAGGATCACTGTGACAACTTGGAGAATACTTTTTATTAGTATATGATGAAATAAAGGGAGAATAATTAGTAGGCTATTCCAATTATGTAGGTAACAGATGATGGTGGGTTTCACCATCCTGGTGGCAGTAGATACAGTGAAAACTAGTTGGTTCTGGCTGTTTTCAGATATACCCTGCAGATTTTCCTATTTGATAGGCTGTGCATTGGAAGAGAAACATGAGTCAAGAACTACACCGTTGTTTCCTGGTCTTCTTTTGAAGATTTCCTTAAGAGAAACAAATTCCCAGTGAAAACTACAGATGATAGAGTTGGGCTCTATACTAAATGCCTAGATCGGGTATAGAATACTGATGAAGTGATCTCTACAGAATGAGAAACTGACCCAGAAATTCATTGATAAATCATTGTTATAAGCCTCTCCCCTCTTGATAACTTCCATAGCCATTATATAGGAAACCACTAATATGTTATTTTGGCAATGGGGCAACAGGTACTCCGAAGGAAGTTTGTCACAGAGTTAAAACAGTTAGTGAAAAAGTTAATGTAAGGCTGTTTGTAAGTTCTTAGTAGTCAGACAGGGCTTTAACCTGTATTCTGTTTGGATAAGGGACAGCTGTTTATAGTTAAGTAGATTTCTTCAAAATTCATTACATATGTCACATCCCATTTCCTGTTCCCCAATCCCGTGTGATATTATTTGTCCTGAGTATACATGAGTTATAATGTAAGAGAGTTTCATGTTAACTCTCTCTCCTCTCAGATTACAGTAAATTTTTTAATAAATCATGTCCTATATTTCTTTCTGATAAGTAACAATAGGTTCAGGCATATCTGTAACATTTCTGCTTTCTCTTTAGGACTGAAATTGTACCATATCTCAACATAATGGTACAGTTATGTTCAGTTAATGTTACAGTTAATGTTTCAAAGGACGAAGAACAAAAAGTCTTCTTTTCTCTTTGCAAGTTTGTAACTGTATGAGAGAACAGCAGCAGCATCACACAATTGGAAGTCAAAATATCCCCTTTATATTTGATAAAAGCTGAACTGGAGGACATATTTAGATAGGGGGCTTCAGGAAATTCCTAATACTTCACCCAAACACAAGCACACCTGAATAACTATGGACAACTCTAATACAGCAACAAAGCTTACCCTACGTTTGAGAGTGAATCAGAATGCCTCTTCCATCCAAAAGAAATAGATCCAAAAGATAATTCAAATGGTTATTCACATGTCCAACCTCCCTCAGTTTCACCAATTAGAAGTCATTGAGAGATATGAAGCCAGGGGAATGAGGGTGCTATTTAGCAAACACTATAACACAGTACTTCATAGAAACAAAATGTAATTTTTAACTTTATGCAATTAATATGTTGCACAAAATACATCAGCATAATTTGCAATGTATTATAGTTTAGAGGTTAGATATCTTCAGTGTGGCTTCAATGTACTTTTTAAAATCAACTTTGGGGGCATCTGAGATAAACGTTGAGCTGCTAAGCTCGCTTATTTAAATAAGTAATATCACATATTAAACAGGGGACTCACAAAGAGGGAGCATGGTTGCACTGACTCCCCTATAATCTTCTTGCCTTCCTTGTCTTGAAGGAAGTAAACTATACCACTGATTGACCACAGTAGTGGCTAAGAAAGACCACTAGTTTAAAAGACACTAAACAGTAAGCACATGAAAACTCTTGCACGAAAAATCACTACACTTTAAAATGTTGGATAAAATATGGCAGACCTCCTTTTAAATGTGTAGCTGAGCTTTAAATATTGTAAGTCTACGGGGACCAAAAATTAAGAGAGAACTGCAAACAGGGGTAGTAAGCACATAACCTGATGCTTTGGCAACATGGAAGCAGAGGGGTGCTGTCTCCGTAACTAAAGGATTTTAAAAAGATAAGGCCTTAAGTTTGATAAATTTGCCTGTTGGAAACTAAGATCTTCTTTAGAATTGAAACCTGCCTTTCAATTCTCCACATAATAGCCATAACTATCTTTTAAAAATGTAAACCAGATTATGCCACCCTCCTGCTTAGAATCCTCCAAAGGCTTCTTATTGCAGTTGATATACAAAACAATCTTCATGCCTTACTCTGCATGCGCTAGATCATGCATTCTCAAGCAGGATGATATTGCCCCCAAGGGTGAGAAATATGATGGTTGGTGTGAGAGGTGAAAAGATATCAAGTTTTACAATGGTTTGTGTCCTCCAAAGCTCAACTGTATTTGACAAAATCTTATACCTTAGAACTTAATCACTCTTGTTTTCTTGGATATCACAGGAGCATTGCCATTGAGCTCATGGAAAATAAATGAAATGTATGCAAGACCAGAACTACAAAATCAGAGCAAATAGATGTATTTGATTGTAGGACTTTCAATCTATTGCTCATTCTTGAAGTCATATGTCAAGAAATGGCCTGTGTGTACCTACTGGCTGCCGTTGACTGACTATGTTTGATCTTCAGTGTCCTTGTGTGTGACTTGGGCTTGGAGAATTAAACAAAAATATTTACTATTTAACTTTACAGAAATTATTTAACCCATCATTATTTATGTCAAGTACTATAAAGAAAAAGTGATGATGTATGAATATCTAGCAGCTAGTAATAATTGATTTTCTCACATCAAGCAAAAGTGAAAAGTTAAATTCACAAAAATAACTTTTAAAAAATTAATTTAATGTTTTCAATTGTTTCACCTTTGCTAGAAAAATAAGTTTTGAATAATTTTTAAAATGTGATTATATCACTATTATTTATTTATATAAATTGCCAATATACATATGTATTTTGACACATTATAATTTATGTAAGTAAATAAATTTCATTAAAAATCACTTAGTGAATACAGTTATACAGTTAACTTAGATATTACTAGCTTTCTGATTTTTACTTTAACTACTACCTTCAAATTTTATTCATACTTAATCCTGCATACAGCTTGATTATGTATAAAATACAGATACACATATATTTATTGACTAGATTATACAGTACAACATTGGTATTCAAATTTCATGAGGAGACAATTAGGAAAAAGAAGAAAAAAGAACCTTATAAAGCTATCTAGTGAAGAGGGGACAACAATGAAATAAGAATGAAGAAGCAGTGCTCTAGATGATCTCACTTTTTTCTGATTCAAACATGGTTTCCTTCTCACTGTATACTACAGCCATAGTAACATTTTTCTATTCTCAAAGCCTTGAGAAACATGCTTGTTTCCACTTCAAAGCTTTTATGCTAGAGTTACTTCTTACTCCCATAGCTTTTTATAACTTTTCATAACTGCTTGCTTCTCATATTCAGGTCTTCACTGAAATATTACCTGTTCAGAGATTCTCTCCTTCTACCCCATAACCTTGTTTTTTCTTGCTCTGTAGTACTTATCACTATATGAACTTGTCTTTTAGATGGTTTGTTTTCTCTCTGACTCCTGTAGAATATAAACTTTGAAGGCAGGAATCTTATCTATCTACTTCATTCTAGTACTGTAGTGCCTAGGAAAGGGTCTGGAACATAGGAGACACTCCATAAATACTTGTGAATAAGTGTATTATTGCATGACAATTTTATATTTTCAAATAACTTATTATAAATTCCCTTTGTGTTTCTTGGTCCTTTTTTTCTGAATTGCCAGTTTTCTTTCCTATTGTTTTATTTTTTCCCAAAATTTAGACATAGGTTTTGCTATCCTTCTACTAATTTTCTGTTTTTTATTTCATAAGCCTCTGCATACTTTAGCTATTTTCTTTAAGTTTCCATAGCTATCTATAATGATAATTTCTAGCTAATTTTTAAGGGAAATAGCAATTACTACAAATTTGTCTTTGAATAGAGTGCTGGCTGTAACTGGCACATTTTAATATGTTGTGTCCTCGTTGCTGTCATTTCTCAAGTTCTCTCTTGTTAATTTTTTTTTAATTTTCTTCTTGCTGTAATAACTTCTTAGAAGATTGCTAAACATTTATGAATACTGGGGGAGGGACAGACAAAGCACATATATACATATATATATATATATATTCTTAAATAAAAGATACTTTTTTTTTGAGATGGAATCTCACTCTGTCACCAGGCTGGACGGCAATGGCGCAATCTCGGCTCACTGCAACCTCTAATCCCCTGGTTCAAGCGATTCTCCTGCCTCAGCCTCTCGAGTAGCTGGGATTACAGGCACATGCCACCAAGCCCAGCTAATTTTTCTATTTTTAGTAGAGACAGGGTTTCACCGTGTTAGCCAGGATGGTCTCAATCTCCTGACCTTGTGATCCACCCACCTCGGCCTTCCAAAGTGCTGGGATTACAGGCATGAGCCACCGCGCCCGGCAAAAGATAGTCTTCTTTATCTAGAAAGGTTCTTTTATTTCAGCAAAGGTAACGTTAAGAAGGAAGACTATCTGAACTTTGAGAGAAGACAACATACCTACCTCATCAGCCAAATAAGCACCATCAACCCTCAAAATAGACGGAAAGAGAAATGTCACAATTGGATTGCATTCGCTTGTTAGTGCAGCATTGTTTGCAATAGCAAAAATAGCTGGGGAAAAATCCTGTATGTCTATCAATACCAGAATTGTTGAATACATTGTGCCTATGTATCATATGAAATATTATGCAGTTATAAAGATGTTTTAGAAATATATATGGTTATGTAGTTGCACACAAATATAAAGTGTATGATCCCACTTAGGTTAAAAAGTGAGAAAGACTTCCACATTCCTATATTTCTGTTTATATTTCTATATTGTTGTAACATCATAGAAAATGGTTTGGGAAAATACATACCAGAGATTTAACATTGGTTAAATGTGATTGAAGATGGAACATGAGAACACTGGGAAATCCTGAGCGGTGGCAAGGAGAAAAAAGAAATGAAATAGAGAAAGGTCTATTTTATTCATCATAGACCTTTTCATTGTTATAAAGATTGCCATATTAATTTTTGGTAAACCATATTAATTTTTGGTAATTTTGAAAGACAGCCTTAATATTAATGCATGAAATTTTAAAAAAATAGGTGATTAGAATGTTATTGTTTATCCTCATAAGATTGAATATCAGGATCACCTCTTTAAGGCAGAGAAACTTAATGTATATGGGAAATAGATGTGAGGTGAAGAGACTGGAGTCTAGAAGCCTACCTCTTCCTCTGAGGAGAATATAAAATGCTCATCTCTTTGTTGACAGCATTTATTTAGGGAGTTATTTGCTAATCCTGGTATATTTTTTTCTTATAGTGTAGGTTAGAATGATGCTTTTTTTACCTCATGCTCGTTTTTCAGATAGCTCCTTATTCCTTATCTGCAAGTGAATACTGGATTTTTTAAGTCTGAAAGTGATGTCCTACTTCCTGGTATGGGAACTGGTTGTATCAATGAGTGTCTGAAAAACGTATTGTTTCATATAACTTAAAAGTATAAGGGTACTGTCTAGGGATACTATGTAATTTAAGTCTGGGAAAGCTAAGCCATTTAAGACGCCTTCAACTGCAAGTAACAGAAAACCCAGACTCAAATTGCTTTAACTATAAACAAATTTGTTACCTCATAACTTGGAGTCAGAAGTAGGACTCCAGGGATGGTATGAGCAGCAGCTAAATGATAAGATCAAAGCACACAGAGTATTCCTATTCTCTCTTCTTCCATCTTCATTACATAAGTTTTGCCCTCAGGATGATTACAGAGATTCCAAAGGTCATATAAAGATACAGCATCATCCTAAAAAAGAAAAGGGAATGTTATTTCCTGTTTCACTTAAGAGTAAAGAAATTTTTTTCTGAAGTCTTCCAGCAGGCATATGATGCTTAATTGACCAGGATTAGATCACATGCCCAATGCCACATCAATCACTTGCAGGAAGAATGGCATCACCATGTCTAGCTTATACTAACCTTGTAGAGTGAGATGAATATTTGAAAGTCAGTCAGTGGCCATTACCACCTACATGTACAGAATATGTCCCTAGGACAATCTCCCTCTTTTTGCATAGCCTGCTCCATTCCCTTCTTTGGGGTGCCTCATTCTCAGTCTCTTACATGATAGTAATGTGAATAGAGCAGCTTAATCCTCATATCCTTTCAGGTTCACTCTCCTGCAATGGAAACTGCCTCATGCCTAGCAGTTTGTGCAACATCTCATTGTGTCTCATTGGCTCTGACTAGGTTAGATGCTTATTTCTAAACTAATCATTGTACCAGTAATTCTATACTCTGAAAGATCAGGCTTATGTTGTTCCCAAGAGAAAAATTGTGGCACTATTGCCAGAAGAACTGTGATAAGATGCTAGGCTGCAGTATCAATTGAAGTCTATTATAATTAAATATATTTTGCAGCTCAGCATCCATATAAGCCTTTCCTGCCATACACACATGTCCAAGGATCTCTCTAATTTTACTTTGATCAACTATTAATGGATATGAATTGCTGTCTATTTGGAAAATATCTTTGCTAGAAAAACTGCTACACTAAGTTTTTACACAACAGATTAATTAATGACTATTTTTGAACTTTAAATAAATTGAATAGAGCAATGTGTGCCCCTTAGTTGTCTGGCTTTTTTTTTTCAGCATATTTGAGAGATTGATTCAATAGTTGTAGCTTGAACATTCTCATTACTGCATGATATTCCAATGTATGAATATACCCCAACATATCTGGTATGCTGTTGATGAAAATGTAGGTGTTTCTTAGTTTGGAGTCATTACAAATAGTTAAATACATTTTTTCTCTTTCAAAAAACTATTGAGGTATAATTTACATACAAAAAGTTGTACCTATTCAATGTATACAACCTAATGAGGACCACATATATTTTATAATTTAAAAAAGGATTTGAGGTTTTAATAATAGGAGACTAAACATCTTTTCCATTAAGAAAACTAAAATCTGAACAAATATAGTAAAAAAGAAAATCTGCTCTCAATGGCATCTAAAATATGAGAAATAGGAAATAATTACCTAGCTGAGATAGGAGGAGAACAGGTCTAAGAGGCGAATAGGGCATTTGGTGGATGTTTTTCTACTGGGGAAGTTTACCCATTCTAGAGAGAACCACTGAAAGATTTAGAAGCTCAGCAGAACTTGTAACTGCTTGTCAAATCTATGAATATAGAATCTGGAGTCCAGAACCTTAATAACCTCTCCACCCTTTACTTTTGATTGAAATTCCAAGGGTGAATTCCTAGGAGTAAGAGTTAACTATAACTTTAAAAAAAGCCCTCACTGAAACGACAACATATCTGCAAATTGCTTCCCATAAAAATTGCATAAACTTTCACTTGCATCTGCACTAGATATGAACCTCTTTTTTCATGATCAATTACATTAAGTAACATTTTAATGTTCTTTCACATTTTGGTTATTGAATCAAAATTAATCCTATTTTTCCTTTTAGACGTCATTTTATTGTTTTAAGTGTAATTGTTCTGTTAACATCTGACTCATCCCCTGATTCAAATACATAAGTATCTGGATAAGTAAGATACCATTAATCATTCTTTTGTTTACAGAGCTTTTGGTTTGTTCATTTGCTTTCTGTTCAATTTTATTTTGCCTCTTTTTACCTTTTAATAAATCAAATATTGATATTGGTACAACATTAGTATACAACCATTCTTAAAATATTTAAAGAATCATTTCAACATTCCTTAAAGAATACCCAATGTTTCTCCACTGATTTGTAAAACCATAACTTTTATCTAATTATTCCTTATAACGCTATCCTTTGCAAAGCTTTCTATTCCGATAAATAAATATGATCACTGGTTATTGCAGAAATATTATGTCAAATGTCCAGTACTGGGAGAAAAGCCAAATTATAAATCACTGTGAAAGTAAGTTTTATGGACTAAGGGCAAGATATGTAACAGGTGCTGAATAAATATTTGTTGATTGAAAAAATAGATTAGAAAACATCTACTGTCCTGGAAAAAATAGTAGTCTTTACAGAAAGAGGCATGATATGAAATTGTAGATAAAAAACAATCCCAGTTTTGTAAAAGTGTGGGAAAAAGGAAAAAAAAGAAAAACAACAACAAAAAAAACTATGAGCATTAATATTTTTCTGTGAGGTCCCCAAAAAATGAGAGATGGGACTGCAGTTGATTATTTTCCTCTTAATATTCGTTTCCTAAAATTTAGAGTGTTCACATTGTGCATGCAATTATCTTGCAATAAAAAAAAAAAAAAAAATCCCTGAAAAACAAAAACAAAAAGGCCAGGAAAGATCAGTCAGGAATAATTAGGTAGAGGCTGGGTCAAAATGGCAGACTTACCATAGTGAATTTCTCTGTTCCAGCTTCAAATCATTTCAAAAAGAGGAAAGACATATTTATGTGTAAAGAACAAATCCTTAAGGGCACGGACAAAGGTGGGAGGAGGGGGGCGGCGGGAGTGGGGCGGCGGCAAGGCGAATTCCCAGAAGATGGAAAGCAGATGGGGCAGAAGGACTAAGAGGGTGGAAGAAAAGGTCGGGGTGGGAACCAAGGGGCCCTGAAACGATAGAGGAAGGGGCCATTGGGTTCCGAGGACCACTGTGGCACGAACTGCTCTGGACTTGGAAAGAGGTGGAGTTAAAGCCTATAACTCCACCAGGGCTCCAGGCTGTGTGGTGGGCGTGGGAGCCTGGTGGAGACGAGGGCGCGGTGTTTGGCAGGAAGAGGAGGCCTCTCTCTGGGCAGGAAGCTGCGCTACGGAAAGAGGGAGGAGACTGCAGCGGCGACAACAGGGACTGGTGGAAGCCCTATGTGGCTGAGGGGCCGCCGCTGGCCGCAGGGAGGCGGAGGGCCAGCGAGCCAAGCGGTGCGGACGCCGCTGCCGCCTTACTCTTTGCCTGCCTCGCCGCGATCCTACACACGCTCCTCATCTGCGGATTCTACCCTCCCAGCTCTTGCAACTCATTCGGCCGATTGTCTGCTAACCCTCCTTCGCCACAGGCTCACAACGGAGGCAGCAGCGAGGTGTCCGATTTGGGCACGTGAGGCCCCCGATCCCCGGCGGTGGACGCCAGGCAGGGCAAGGCCATTAGTGGGCGCCAGAATGGAGAGGGGGATGGGAAAGAATCCAGGAGGAAACATGGGGTGGAGGTGGGCACCAGGCAAAAGTGGGGTGAAGGAGTGCAGTGGACAACAGGAAAAGGGGGTAGGAATCTCAGCCAGATAAGGATTTGAAGGTGAGCGCCAGGAAGCAAGGGCCTGGGAACCAGGGAAGGGGTTAGGGTAGGCAGGGAGGATTGTGGACAGCAGCTGGGGCACTCAAGGCAGGAGGGCAGTGGGTGCCGGTGAAAGACGCTTTGCAGGGGATTGGGAGTGGACGCCAGTGGCAGTAAGGAGTTGGGGAAGGGCAGCGGGCTCTGAGCTACGAGGAGGTGGCCCAGCCACTTCTACAGACTTCCTAACCCCAGCCAGCTCTACCCCACCACTGCTGCCCTTCTCCACAGCCCAAAGGAACTTAAGAGGGAGAGCACGGCAGGCATGTAGCCAGGATTTCCAGCACTGCTTCCAGGCTCCTGGGGAAAACTTAGGCACTAGTGCAGAGTATGTCCAGACATGGCCATAGGGAAAAGTTTGCCTTATGGCACACTGGATATGTCTCTCTTTCCTCTCTCCTCCCCCAGCAGGCATGAAGACTCCCAACACACAGGAAGCCGAAGGGCAACAAACCAGGGCAGCCGCAGGACGGGCCACCGGGTCTGGAAACATGACAAAGAAAAAAGTCTCCCAAAAGAAGCAGAGAGGCAGACCTTCATCCCAGCCCCGCAGGAACATCGTGGGCTGCAGAATTTCTCACGGATGGAAGGAAGGAGATGAGCCCATCACCCAGTGGAAAGGAACCGTTCTGGATCAGGTGCCTATAAATCCCTCTCTTTATCTGGTGAAATATGATGGAATTGACTGTGTCTATGGACTGGAACTTCACAGAGATGAAAGGGTTTTGTCTCTTAAAATTCTTTCCGACAGGGTGGCATCATCTCAAGTTAGTGATGCCAACCTTGCAAATACCATAATTGGCAAAGCAGTGGAACACATGTTTGAGGGAGAGCATGGTTCTAAGGATGAATGGAGGGGGATGGTCTTAGCGCAAGCACCTATCATGAAAGCCTGGTTTTATATTACCTATGAGAAAGATCCTGTCTTGTACATGTACCAGCTTCTAGATGATTATAAAGAAGGTGATCTCCGTATTATGCCAGAATCCAGTGAGTCTGCTCCAACAGAGAGGGAGCCAGGAGGAGTTGTAGATGGCTTGATAGGTAAGCATGTGGAATATACCAAAGAAGATGGCTCCAAAAGGATCGGCATGGTCATTCACCAGGTGGAAGCCAAGCCCTCTGTGTATTTCATCAAGTTTGATGATGATTTCCATATCTATGTCTATGATTTGGTGAAAAAGTCCTAACTGTTAGCGTAAAAATTGCCACGTATGTGGAAACAAATGTATAATTTCTAGACATGCAAAAAATGTTGCTTTTCAGTGTATTGAAAGCTTAAGGATCCCTCATAACCCAATATTTTGCCAGCATTAACTGTTGTTTTACTCTACAAAATACAAACGTGTGTGTACATGACATGCTGTGTGTAAGCACTTTGTCTTGGTGAAAAGATTGGGTGTGATTGGTAGATGGGGGATGAAAGGAAAGAACAGCTGTCACTTTCGACTGTGAATAAAGTTCAGCTAGAATTATAATCAGTCATCTAAAAATGGCACCGGATTTAGCTGGTCTGGTCTGAAGGGGGCAGGGGAAGAACTAGAGATTGGCTGTTGGATGGGGAGAAAGGAGATGACTGTTAGGAAGAGGTGGGAAAGGGCCAGAAAGGGACAGACTACTTGTGGGTAGGGATGACTTATGTGGAGGAAACATCCACCTGGGAAGGGAGTGATGAATAACAGAGTGAGAGTGAGATCTTGGGGCTTAGAGGAAAAGAGACAGAATAAATTGAATAGAGAGGAACACAAAGAAGCTTAGAAGCGATCCAGAGTAAAGGGGAGAAGGATCAACCTGACAGGGATCTGGGGAGAGGCTAAAGGATACACAAAGGAAGAGGCTATGTGGGATAGGGTGTTGGTGGGGTAAGAGGAAGAGGGCCACTGAGGAAGGAGGAATTCAAAGTAGAAAGACTGACGGAGTGAGAATACAGGAAAAGAGCTGTGGCGTGTGGGGCCCGTGACAGATTGGAAGGCCCAGGAAAATACTGGACTTCTGGCAGTATCCACGTTGCTCTTCCTGGCTCCATGCACAAAGAAAATGGCAACTGTCAAAGAAGTCAGATGCATTGTACGTTCTCTAGAAGGGCATTCTGACAGGGCTGATTCAGTCAAGTTAATCAGGAGCCAAGTTGATATCCATAAGGCTTCTCTTGTTTCAGGGAGTTCATGACGCACCTGCCCAGCAGAACCCCAACCTCAGCCTAAACACACTAACATGGTGCCTCTCACAAGCACTGGGCTATGGGGTGTCTCCTCACATTTGCCCTGCGCTGGATAAACAATACTGGTAGAGGATGGGTTAGTGGGGCTCTCAGAACTTAAGATATGTGCCATCTTGAATTTGGAAAGTACTTTATCCAGAAAAATGGAATCTTTCTGAACTCAGGTACGCCAGTCTCATCACTCCTTTTCCTTCTGCTGGAATGTTCTTTTTCTATCTAAAGATAAGGGGTATCAGAGGACTGAGCCTAGAGTCTCCAGGGTATGGGGAGTACTTAACTGTCCATGCTTCTTTCAACAGCTGCCTGAAACCACAGGTGGCTCTGACCAATGATCCACTAAAACAGGCCTGCTCTCCTAGGAAGCCACATTCTGGTTAGACCTTCCCCACAAAGCTTGTGTCTTCAGACCCCTCGCAGGCACCTGTTGGCCAGCGTTGCCTACCCCAGCTCACAGAGACCTGTGATGGAAGTCTGTGCAGCTCTTTGTTTCCAGATGAGGCAGATGCCATGGGGCATTTGGGCTGAGAGTTGTGACTTGGTATAACTAACTCCTTCAGCTGTGTAGTGTCACAAGGAGGGGTCAAGGTTGGTGGGGAGAGGGAGCAGCAACCCCCCAAAAGTCCCTCAAAACTTTGATGTCTGATGCACAGATAGATCTGTGTCTTTCTCTTCCTTCCCTCCTTGCCTTTCTCCAGTCTTTCTCCTGTAGCCCATCTGAAAACCCTCTCACTGGTTTCTGCAAGCACACTCTTCACTAGATTATATGCCTGGTCCCAAAGAAAGAGGGCTGGTGACTCCCTGCTGCCCACGTTACCCTAACGCCATGCACAATGGGAGATGCAACGATCTCCCTGGAGTTGAAAGAAGGTGGTAAATATTGTTTATTCTCTCCACCCAATATGGCCTGAGACTGACTGCCTCAAGAATTACACAAGGCAAACCTACCTCACCATAGCAAGGACTGATTTTCTTATACACATCACACAATTCAGTCCAACTAACACCAGCAGGCTGTCCAGGGACCAATCTCAGTCAGCTCCCAGGTTTTGTTTCATCTTTGTGTTTTTATTGTTTTTTATTTTCAGTTAGGTACTTTAGACATTTGAGAGATTTCACACAATGAAAATTCATGATTCTGGCACCTCCTGAAAAGGAAACAGAGCAAGAGCACCAAAAACGTCAGAGTTAGGCCCTCCTTCCAACAGGGATACATGCAGCTGGGCCTTAGGCAAGTCTCAGTCCAGTTTAGATTCAGAATACTCTCTCCAGTTGGCCACACCCCCAGCTGGCCAAGTTCTCTCTAATAAAATGCATAGTTGTCCCCTCGAAGTGTTTGTGCTTGTAACTGGGGCTATACCCTGGGAAAACTGCCACTTTGACTTGCTTTGATCCCATTTGCTTTTTAATTTACTTGTTTTCTTTATCCCACAAATACTTACTTCAGGTGGGCTCTCTGCCAGGCACTCTTCTAGGCACAGATACCTATGATGTAATCATGAACGGAAGAAGCAAAATAAAACTCTTATCCTCATGGAGCTTTCATTTTAGTATGGGAGACAGATTGTGGCCAAAACAAACAAGCAATTATAATGTGTTTTCATAGTGACTAGTGTTAAATAGAAAAACATAAAGCAGGGAATTGAGATAGAAAATTTCAGGAAGGAGGCTAAAACTAGATAGATAAGGTGGCCAGGGAAGACCTCACTGAGAACTTGGCTTTTGAGTCTCACCTGAAGGCAATGGGAGAACTGACCCTGTAGCTGTCTGGGGAAGGAGTATTCCAGATGGAGGAACAGCAAGTGCTGAGGCCCCAAGACAGGTTTATGCCTGGCATGTTTGAGGAGCAAGGAGGATGCTAGCATGTCGGGAGCTGAGTGAGCAAGGCAGAGAATAGCAGGAGGTGGTTTCAGAGAGGTAATGGGGATGAGGGAGAGGCAGACAGCTGACAGCTCTTTGGATTTCAAAATGCAATTTGTCTTTTACATTGAATGTGATGGAGAGTCATCCATGTATTGATAGTGGAGGGGAGACAAGATTTGTCTTAGTTTAACAGGATCACTGTGACAACTTGGAGAATACTTTTTATTAGTATATGATGAAATAAAGGGAGAATAATTAGTAGGCTATTCCAATTATGTAGGTAACAGATGATGGTGGGTTTCACCATCCTGGTGGCAGTAGATACAGTGAAAATTGGTTGGTTTTGGCTGTTTTCAGATATACCCTGCAGATTTTCCTATTTGATAGGCTGTGCATTGGAAGAGAAACATGAGTCAAGAACTACACCGTTGTTTCCTGGTCTTCTTTTGATGATTTCCTTAAGAGAAACAAATTCCCAGTGAAAACCATAGATGACAGAGTTAGTTTCTATACTCAATGCCTAGATTGTGTATAGAATACTGATGAAGTGATCTCTAGAGAATAGGAAACTGACCCAGGGTCTCATTGATAAACCATTGTTGTTGGCCTTGCCCTTCTGGATAACTCCCCTAGCTATCATGTGGAACTTTGTTTCCTGATATAGAGAATTGAGTCAGCCAAAAACATTAGAGGTTTAATCTTATGAGATAGAAGCAGCCACTATACCACACAGTATCAAAAGTAAATGCTAAACCTTTCTGATGGTACAGTGCAGCTCTCTCTCTACTTTCTCATGCACAGCTGCTATAAGGAGAAAAATCATTAGAGATGGGGGCAAGTGATCTCTGTCCTTAATGGAGATCAAATTTCATATGCATCCATCTGAGTAGGTTGGGGAATTTTCAAGAGACAAAGAATCAAGCTTTTATGGCTCTGTTAGATATGGATGCGCAATAAACTCTTCTACTGGACTCATGAAAGGAGAAAGCATCTCAAATCAGGTAACAGCATGTGGCCTGGTTTACAGCCAGAAGAAGAAGCCAGTATGACCTTGTGAGCAAATCTTTTTAGGCCAATTCTGTGTACTGATGCTGCTACCTTCATATCTGAGTATCACTGAGAACTGATGCTTGTGTTTCCTTGTTTTATAAATGCCAGATGAAATTCAGCCATACACAGATAAGTATTATTCCGACATATAAATTTATCTCTCACCAGCTTTCCTGGCTCTCTCTGGCTCATCCAACACAAAGTATAGAATTATAGGAAGAAAAAGGAAAATCAGTGCCCTGAATAAATATTAATATATAAAGGAGGCAGTTGTAACAGATACAGGATCTTTACGGAACCTGCATAAATATTAATACTTAAAGGAGGCAGTAGTGAAAGATGCAGGATCTTTACAGAATAGATTTGTATGCCCAGTGCAAAATCTAACGGGAGCTGAAGGCTTATAGTGCAATATTGTTAAATAAATTCAGTTGTTTCTCCAATGACCCCAGCTGTTGCAGACATCTTGACTCTATCTGAATCTATTACAGACACTAATGGAACATGGTACACTGTTTTAAACATTGACAACACTTTCTTTCCCATACTACTGGCACCTGAGAATTAAGATCTGTTCACATTCATGTGACAAGGTCTCTAATACATGTTTGTTGTACTCCACCAGTGTTACCTAAACTCCAGTGCCATTTACCAAAATTGAAGAGGTCAGAATTTAGCGAAAGTGCTTCTTCATCCAGAGTTCCAAAGTTTCACTATACATGACATCCTGACGGTTGGCAGTCAGTAGCCTCAGTCTCAACAGCCCTACCTAGCTGTGGTATTATCACACATCCTCTAGGAAGAATGACTGAAAGTCTCAAAAAAAATTAGGATTAATATTGAAAATCACCAGTAAAATTCAGGAGTAATGTTGTTTGCCAGTAATATCTCCTGGTTGTTGGTAATGTTTCCTGGAAGTAGGTAGGCAAATTCACAATACTCAAACCTCAGGCAAAGAAAAATTGTCTCTTCAGCACCCCCACTACCAAAAAGGAGTTTCAGCACCTAACGAGATTCTTTGGATATTGGAAATGCTTTATGATTGCTTAGGCATTCTGCCTGGTCCTTTATATTAGCTAACCCACAAATCAGCATCTTTTGAGTAAAGCCTGAAATGAAGTTCTGCCATAGAAACAGTCCAGTAAGTTGTGCCATGTTCTCTACCTTCAGAGCCCTACAACTTTAATGACACCTTTGAGCTATATAAGTATCTATGACTGATGATGATTTTCCAATTGCTCTCTCTAGAAAAGAGAAGGAATCTTCACCTTGAGGTCTGTCTCGGGGTTTTGGACTCTTCTTCCTGACAAGACTACCAGATACACTACTTTTGAAAAGAGCTATTATCTGTGATATGTTCTGGCTCTGTGTCCCCACCCAAATTTCACTTGAATTGTAATCCCCAGAATCCCCACATGTCAAGGAATGGGACCAGGTGGAGGTAACTGAATCCTGGGGGTGGTTTCTTCCATGCTGTTATTGTGATAATGGGTGAGTCTCATGAGATCTGATGGTTTTATAAGCATCTGGCATTTCCCCTGTTTGTGCATTTTCTTCCTGCCACCCCGTGAAGAAGGTACCTTTCTTCCCCTTCACCTTCCACCATTATTGTAAGTTTCCTGAGGCCTTTGGAGCCATGAGGAACTGAATCAATTAAACCTTTTTTCTTTATAAATTACCCAGAGTTGGGTATTTCATCAAAACAGTGTGAGAACAGACTAATACATTTTGCTACTGGGCTCATTTCAGAACTGAACACCTGAACCATGGAGGTCAGCCTTGCATCTCTCCAGCCTGACATTCCTGTTTGGGGTTGGTCAATTTCACCTTAATACCTCCAATGGTGAGAAGAGCTCAGCAAGCCTTGTTTGTCAAAGGTAAACTGTATATTAAAAAACTTACTTGGCCTCGCCCCAGTGGCACGTATAGGCTTTACTTGAAAAAGTGGTTATTACCCCTTTCAAGGAAACTCTATTCCCTACTCTGCCACCTGAAGTAAAGCTGCTAGCTAAATGAGGCCCTTAACTCACAGAGGTTCAACTAAATACATGGGCCTAGGCCACTGACAGCTTGAATAAGCTGAAACTTAATGGTGTTCACTGGGCTGCTGCATATGCTCAGTCTTACTGCTAGCTATGCAAAACTGAAAGATATGGATGCTCTCCTCAGTAGCCAGAACTCAAAGCCATTTTCATAGATCTGGGTTATACTCCTCTAGATGAAATTTGTTAGACATTTACTGACTCGAAGGATGTTAATAATGACCTAGTTGTTAGTGTTGCCACTTGGAAGACTACAAAATTGCAGACTAAAGACTCCTCTCTTTGGGCCTGCAACTAAAGAAACAAATTGCTGCCCCTGCTGCTGCTGCTTAAAGTATCTGATTTACTCATGTAGATGATAACCACATAAGAGACCATTTTCTGATGACACTAAAATCAAGCTCCAGAATGAGCATGCACCACTTAGGTTGCTTCAATTCCTAAATGAATCCATAATTCTATTGGGCTTGGTAACACATCCACCTTCATAAACAGGATCAAAGTACGGGACTGTTTCTGTTGTGGAGGCTACCATTGCATGCCAGACTTCTGGCTTTCCAAATCTTATCTGCCAGTGAGAGTGCCCGCATTGCATAAAGTGTTGCCCCTGCCACACTGTACTTGTCACCTTGATGACAATAATATTTTTATCTCCTCTCTGGGTTATTGGTTGTGTCTTACCACTGTTGACCATTTTTCAGATTAATAGCTCTGCTGTTCCAATCCAATGATCCAGAACTGACACAACATTATAGTACTTGAAGAAACCATGTGCCATGTTTTTATTTTTCTGTACCATATGCAGTTGGAAATGGTACATCTTGCATCACAAAAGCCACTCAACAATGGCTTAATGGCGGAGGTATTCATGAACTGTCCATTCTTCCTACCATACAGAAGCACCAGGTATTTTTAAAATAGCTTTATTAAGATGTAATTCACATAAAATATGATTCACTAATTTAAAGTATACAGTTAACCATAGTGACAGTAAATTTAGAAGATTTTCATTACCTCATAAAGGAATCTGTAACCTTTAGCTATTATTTCCCCAATGCTCCCATCCTTCCTACCCCAAGTAACCACTAATTTACTTTTTGTTCCTATATATCTGCCTATTGTAAATATTTTATATAAATGGAATCATATAATATTTGGTCCTTTGTGACTGGCTTCTTTCAATTAGCATAACATTTTTAAAATTTATCCATGTTTGTAGCATGCTCATGATTCATTTTTACGGCTGAGCATATGGATATATGAAATTTTGTTTATTCATTTATCCCTTGATAGATATTTGGGTTGTATTAACCTTTGGTCAACTATGACTAATGCTGCTATAAATATTTGTATATATGTTTTTATTTAGATATGTTTTTTATTTCTTTTAGGTTTATACCAAGGGAGAAATTGCTGAGCCATATGGTAATTCTATGTTGTTTGAAAAATTCCAGAGTGTTTATCAAAGGGACTGTGAAATTTTACATTCCCACATGCAGTATATAAGGAGTCCAATTTCTCTAAATGCTCAACAATTATTAGACTTTTACATTCTTACCATTTTAGTGTGTGTGCTGTGTTACCTTATTGCATTTTGCTTTGAATTTCCCTGATGACTAATGATGTCAAACAAAATTTTCTGAAATTATTGGCTATTTGTATATCTTCCTTGGAGAAATATCTATTCAGATTATTTGCATATTTTTAATTAGGTTGTCCTTATATTGTTGAATTGTAAGAGTTCTCTATACATATTTTTATACAAATCCCTTATGAGATACATGAGAGGCAAATACTTTCTCCCTATCTATGGGTTTACTTTTAGTTTCTTGAGAGTGGGTTTCCAAGCATAAGAGGTTCTAATTTTGATGACATTGAATTAATCTATTTTTATATGTGGCTCTTGCTTTTGTTTTTTTAACTTTTATTTTAGATTCAGAGGTATATGTATAGGTTTGTAATATAAGTAAATTACATGTCACAGGGGTTTGGTGTGCAAATTATTTTATCACCTAGGTAATAAGCATAGTACTGAATAGGTACTTTTTCAATCCTCTCCCTCCTCTCACCCTCCACCCTTACGTATGCCACATGTCTGTGGTTCCCTCCTTTGTGTCCATCTCTACTCAGTATTTATCTCCCACTTATAAGGGAGAACATGCAGTACTTGGTTTTCTGTTCCTACATTAGGTTGCTTAGGATAATGGCCTCCAGCTCAATCTGTGTTGCTACAAAGGACATGATCTCATTCCTTTTTATGGCTATGTAGTATTCCATGGTTTATATGTCCCCATTATTCGATTTTTCTAGGTGACTCAAAATGTGACTTTTTATTTTTTTTATAATTTTTTTATTTCCATAGGTTTGTGGGGAACAGGTGGTATTTGGTTACACGAGTCAGTTCTTTAGTGGTGATTTGTGAGATTTTGGTGCACCCATCACCCAAGCAGCATACACTGAACCCAATTTGTAGTATTTTATCCTTCATGCCACACTCCAATCCTTTTCCCTGAGTCCCCAAAGTCCATTGTATCATTCCCATGTCTTTGCATTCCCATATTTTAGCTCCCACTTATGAGTGAGAACATGCAATGTTTGGTTTTCTATTCCTGAGTTACTTCACTTGGAATGATAGTCTCCAATTCCATCCAGGTTGCTGCAAATTCCATTAATTCATTGCTTTTTTTTTTTTTTTTTTTTTGAGATGGTCTCACTCGTGCCCAGGCTGGAGTGCAGTGGCATGATCTTGGCTCACTGCAACCTCTTCCTCCCAGGTTCAAGCAGTTCTCCTGCCTCGGCTGGAGTTACAGGCGCCCACCACCATGCCCAGCTAATTTCTGTATTTTTGTTAGAGACGGAGTTTCACCATGTTGGACAGGCTGGTCTCGAAGTCCTGACCTCATGATCCACCCGCCTCGGCCTCCCAAAGTGCTGGGATTACAGGAGTGAGCTACCGCATCTGGCAATTCATTCCTTTCTATGGCAGAGTAATATTCTGTTGCATATATACACCACAGTTTTCTTTATCCATTCATTGATTGATGGGCATTCGGGCTGGTTCCAAATTTTTGCAATTGTGAATTGTGCTGCTACAAACATGCATATGCAAGTATCTTTTTTGTAAAATGATTTTTTTTTCCCTCTGGGTAGATACCCAGTATTGAGATTGCTAGATCGAATTTTAGTTTTACTTTAATTTTCTGAGGAATCTCCATACTATTTTCCATAGTGATTGTACTAGTTTACATTCCCACTAGCAGTATAGAAGTGTTCCCTTTTTACTGCATCCATGCCAACATCTGTTATTATTTTTATTTTTGTAATGACTGTATTCTCACAGAAGTAAAATGGCATTGTATTGTGGTTTGGATTTGCATTTCCCTGATCATTAGTGATGTTGAGCATTTTAATACATTTGTTGGCCATTAGTATTTCTTCTTTTGAGAATTGCTGATTCATGTTTTTAGCCCACTTTTTGATGGGATTATTTGTTTTTTTCCTTGCTAATTTGTTTGAGTTCCTTGTAGATTGTGGATATTATTCCTTCGTTGGATGGCTAGATTGTGAAGATTTCCTCCCACTCTGTGTTGTTGTCTGTTTATTCTGATGACTGTTCCTTTTGCTTTGCAGAACTCTTTTTTTTTTTTTTTAATTGCATTTTAGGTTTTGGGGTACATGAGAAAAACATGCAAGGTTGTTGCATAGGTGCATACGTGGCAGTGTGATTTGCTGCCTTCCTCCCCTTCACCTATATCTGGCATTTCTCCCCATGCTATCCCTCCCCAACTCCCCACCCCCCCTCTGTCCCCCCCTCTCCCCCCCAACAGACCCCAGTGTATAGTGCTCCCCTCCCTGTGTCCATGTGTTCTCATTGTTCAACACCCACCTATGAGTGAGAACATGTGGTGTTTGATTTTCTGTTCTTGTGTCAGTTTGCTGAGAATGATGGTTTCCAGGTTCATCCACGTCCCTACAAAGGACGTGAACTCATCGTTTTTGATGGCTGCATAATATTTCATGGTGTATATGTGCCACATTTTTCCTGTCCAGTCTATCATCGATGGGCATTTGGGTTGGTTCCAGGTCTTTGCTATTGCAAACTGTGCTGCAATGAACATTCGTGTGCATGTGTCCTTATAGTAGAACGATTTATAATCCTTTGGATATATACCCAGTAATGGGATTGCTGGGTCAAATGGAATTTCTATTTCTAGGTCCTTGAGGAATCGCCACACTGTTTTCCACAATGGTTGAACTAATTTACACTCCCACCAACAGTGTAAAAGTGTTCCTATTTCTCCACATCCTCTCCAGCATCTGTTGTCTCCAGATTTTTTAATGATCGCCATTCTAACTGGCGTGAGATGGTATCTCAATGTAGTTTTGATTTGCATTTCCCTAATGACCAGTGATGATGAGCATTTTTTCATATGTTTGTTGGCCTCATGTATGTCTTCTTTTGTAAAGTACCTGTTCATATCCTTCGCCCATTTTTGAATGGGCTTGTTAAGTCCCACTTATTTTTCTTTGTTTTAGTTTCATTTGTTTTTGGGTTCTTGATCATGAAGTCTTTGCCTAAGCCAATGTCTAGAAGGGTTTTTCTAACATTATCTTCCAGAATGTTTACAGTTTCAGGTCTTGGATTTAAGTCCCTGATCCATCTTGAGTTGATTTTTGTATAAGGTGAAAGATGAGGGTCTAATTTCATTATTCTACATGTAGCTTGTCAATTATGCCAGCACCATTTGTTGAATAGGGTGTCCTTTCCCCACTTTATGTTTTCATTTGCTTCATCCCACATCAGTTGGCTGTATGTATTTGGCTTTATTTCTGTGTTCACTATTCTTTAACATTGGTCTATGTTTCTGTTTTTATATCAGTATCATGCTTTTGTGGTGACTGTGGCCTTACAGTATAGGTTGAATTTGAGTAAGGTCGTGCTTCCAGATTTGTTCATTTTGCTTAGTCTTTTGGCTATGCAGGCTCTTTTTTTAGTTCTGTATGAAATTTAGAATTGTTTTTCCTAGTTCTGTGAAGAATGATGGTGGCTTTTTTTTATGAGAATTGTTTTACATTTGTAGATTGCATTTGGCAGTATTGTCTTTCACAATGCTGATTCTACTCATCCGTGAGCATGGGATTTGTTTCCACTTGTCTGTGTTGTCTATGATTTCTTTCAGCAGTGTTTTGTAGTTTTCCTTGTAGAGATTCTTTACCTTCTTGGTTATGTATATTTGTAAGTATTTTATGTATTTTGTGGCTATTGTGGAAAGGGTTGAGTTCTTGAATTGATTCTCAGCTTGGTTGCTGTTGGTGTATAGCAGAGCTACTGATTTGTGTACATTAATTTTGTTCCTGAAATTTTGCTGAATTCATTTATTGGTTCTCAGAGCTTTTTGGAGAAGTCTTTATGGTTTCTAGGTATACAATCATATAATCAGCAAGCAGTTACAGTTTGACTTCCTCTTCACTGATTTGGAAGCCCTTTATTTCTTTCTCTTGTCTGATTGCTCTGGCTAGGATTTCCAGTACTATGTTGAACAGAAGTGGTGAGAGTCAGCATCCTTTTCTTGTTCCAGTTCTCAGAGGAAATGCTTTCAAGTTTTCCCTGTTCAGTGTTATGTTGGCTGTGGTTTTGCCATAGGTGGCTTTTATTACACTGAGATATGTCTTTTGTATGCTGATTTTGCTGAGGGTTTTAATCATGAAAGGATGCTGGCTCTTGTTAAATGCTTTTTTCTGCATCTGTTGAGATAATCATGTGATTTTTGTTTTTAATTCTGTTTATGGGCTATATCACATTTATTGACTTGTGTATGTTAAACCATCCCTGCATCCCTGGTATGAAACTTACTTTATCCTGATGGATTGTTTTTAACACACTGTTTGATTCCATTAGCTAATATTTTGTTAAGGATTTTTGCATCTATATTCATCAGGGATATGGGTCTGCAGTTTCCTTTTTCAGTTATGTCCTTTCCGTGGTGATACTTTCTTCACAGAATGATTTAAAGAGGATTCTTTCTTTCTCTATCTTGTGGAATAGTGTCAATAGGATTGGTAGTTACTTTCTTTTAATGCCTGATAGAATTGAACTGTGAATCCATCTCGTCCTAAATTTTTTGTTGTTGTTAGTAATTTTTTTACTACAATTTCAATCTTGCTGTTTGTTATTGGTCTATTCAGGGTTTCTAATTTTTCCTGACTTAAGCTATGAGGCTTGTATCTTTCCAGGAATTTATCCAACTCTTCTAAGTTTTCTTGTTTATGCCTGTGTTCATAGTAGCCTTGAATGATCTTTTGTATTTCTGTTGTGTCGGTTGTAATATCTCCCATTTCATTTCTAATTGAGCTTATTTGGATATTGTCTCTCTTTTCTTGGTTAATTTTGCTAATGGTTTATCAACTTTATTTGTATTTTAAAAGAACTAGTCTTTTGTTTTATTTGTCTTTTCTATTTTTATATTCAATTTTATTTTATTTTGCTATAATCTTTGTTATTTCTTTTCTTCTGCTGGGTTTGGGGTTTTGTTTGCTTTTATTTCTCTTGTTTCTTGAGATATGATCTTATATTATTTGTGCTCTTTCAGACTTATTGAAGTAGGTATTTAAGGTATCAACTTTCCTCTTAGCACTACTAACTGACTTGGCAGTAACCCCAAGGTTTAGATAGGTCATATCACTATTATCGTTCAGTTCACAGAATATTTTAATTTCCATCTTGATTTGTTTGTTTACCCAATGACCATCCAGGAGCAGGTTATTTAATTTTTATTTATTTTGTGGTTTTGAAGATTCCTTTTGGAGTTGATATCCAGTTTATTCCACTGTGGTCTGAGAGAGTAGTTGATGTAATTTCAATGTTCTTAAATTTGTTGAGGCTTGTTTTGTGGCGTATCATATAGTCTGTCTTGGAGAAAGTTTTATACATTGATGAATAAAATGTATATTCTGTGGTTATAAGGTAGAGTGTTCTATACATATCTGTAAAATCTATTTTTTTCTAGGTCATAGTTTAAGTCCATTGTTTCTTTTTTTACTTTCTGTCTTGATGACCTGTCTATTGCTGTCAGTGAAGTATTGAAGTTGCTCACTAGTATCATGTTGCTGTCTATCTCATTTCTTACATCTAGTAGTAATTGTTTTATGAATTTGGGAATTCCAATGTTAGATGCGTATGTATTTAGAATTGTAATAATTTCCTGTTGGACAAGGCCATTTATTATTATATAATGTTCCTCTTTGTCTTTTCAAACTGCTGTTCCTTTAAAGTTTGTTTTGTCTGCTAGAAGAATATCTGTTCCTGCTCGTTTTTGGTGTCCATTTGCATGGACTGTCTTTTTCCATGCCTTTAACTTAACTTTATGTGAGTCCTTACGTGTTAGGTGAGTCTCTTAGAGGCTGCAGATACTTAGTTCATAAATTCTTACCTACTGTGCAATTCTATATCTTTAATGTGGCACATTTAGGTCATTTACATTCAACATTAGTGTTGCAATGTGAGTACCATTCCATTCATCATGCTATGTGTTGCCTAAATACCTCAGGATTTTTATTTATTGTATTTTTATTTTATAGGTCCTGTGAGATTATGCTTTCAAGAGGTTCTGTTTGATGTGTTTCCAGGATTTGTATCAAGATTTTTGAGCTTCTTTAGCAGTTATTCTAGTGCCGGCTTGATAGTGTCAAATTCTTTCAGCATTTGCTTGTCTGAGAAAGAGTGTATCTTTGCTTCATTTATGAAGCTTAGTTTTTGGGCAGTGTTAGAGAACCTTGTTTTGTCATATGACCCAAATTGTATTTCTGGTTTCTTATCATATAGGTAGCCTATGTTAGAAGGAAGATCTGGGGCTCAAGGCTGATGTTCAGGTTCTTTTGTCCCATAGCTTGCTCCCTTGATGTAGTACTCTCCCCTTTCCCTAGGGATGTGGCTTCCTGAGAGCTGAACTGTAGTTATTGTTATTTCTCTTCTGGATCTAGCCACCAAGCATGGCTATCAGGCTCTGGGCTGGTACTGGGGTGTGTCTGCACAGAGTCCTTTGATGTGAACTGCCTTCAGGTCTATCAGCCATGGATACTACACCTGCTCCTGTGAATGTAGCCAGGGAGTTAAATGAACTCTGTGAGGGTCCTTAGTTATAATTGTTTAATGCACTAGTGTTGTGTTGGTTGACCTCCTGCCAGAAGGTGGTGCTTTCAAGAGTGCATCAGCTGTGGTAGTATACAGAGGACCAGACAGTGGCTGGGACCCTACACCTCCCAAGAGAATGTGATCTTTGTGTTCAGTTACCAGGGTGGGTAGGGAAGATCCATCAGGTGGAAGCAAGGGTAGACATGTCTGAGTTCACACTAGGCTAAGGGGGTGCTTGCTGTGGCTGCTGTTGGGAATGGGGGTGTGGTTCCCAGGTCAATGGAGTTGTTTCCAGGAGGATTATGGCTGCCTCTGCTGTGTCATGCAGGTTACCAGAGAAGTTGGGGAAAGCCAGCAGCCACAGGCCTCACCCAATTCCCATGCAACACAAAAGGCCATTCTTGCTCCCATCATGTTCCTCCCCACAGCTGACAGAACCGAGTTTGTTTTCAGGCAATGGACAAGCAGGGCTGAGAACTTGCCCCAGGCTACCAACCTTCCAGCTCTAACAATAAGCAGGACTTTTGCACCTCCCCACCTGTCAAGTCTGTAGACCACATTCACTTTCTCTCCTAAGTTCCAGCTAGGAAATTTCACATTTGGTGGGAATTGTTAAGAAGTTCAGTGGATTTTTTTTTCCATAATATTTTCCCAGTTCCTCTGGCAGCTGTCCCCAAGGATCCCTGTGAGTCAAATCAGAAATGGCTTCCCTGGGGATCCAGAGAGCCCACAGGTCATTCCTCACTCCTTTCTCTACCCCTATATTTCACTCTGCTCTCTAAATTAACTCAACTCTAAGTAAATTCAAATCCTCCCATGATCTAGACCTTCAGATTCCTCAGTGAAAGTGTGTGTTCCAGGGCAGATGATCCCCATTTCCCACTTTCACAGTTTGGGCACTCACAGTATATGGTCTGTTTCTCAGGTCCTGCAGGAGCAATCTGCTTCCCTCAAAGGAGCTGTGGATTCTCTTGGCTTTTCTGGTATATTCCTGCAGTAATTCTTGGAGCAAAATTTCATGATGCAAGTCTCCACATGCTGCTCTCTCTGTCCAATTGGGAGCTACAATTTAGTCCTGCCTCCTATTCACCATTTTTCCTCTGCTTCAAAATCCCCAAGTTTCTTTATCCAGTCTACCATTGATGGGCATTTAGGATAATTATGTCCTTGCTATTGTGAAGAGTGCTGCAATGAACGTAAGCATGCAGGTGTCTTTATGGGTCAAATAATTTATACTCCCTTGGGTGTATACCCAATAATGGGATTGCTGGGTGAAATAGCAATTCTGATTCAAGATCTTTGAGAAATTACCACACTGCTTTCTAAAATGGCTGAACTAATTTGCATTCCCACGAGCAGTGTATAAGCATTCCCTTCTCCACAACATTGCCAGCATCTGTTATTTTTTGACTCTTTATATAATAGTAATTTTGGCTGGTGTAAGATGGTATCTCCTTGTGGTTTTGATTATTAGTGAGGTTTAGCATTTTTTATATGCATGTTAGCTGCATGTATGTCGTCTTTGGAAAAGCGTCCATGTCCTTTGCCCACTTTTTAATAGGTTAGATTTTTTTTTGTTAATTAGTTTAAGTTTCTTATAGATGTTGGATATTAGACCATTGTCAGATTCATAGTTTGCAAATATTTTCTCTCGCTCAGCTATGTTGTATCTTTGTTCTCACGAGTTTAAAATAATTTCTTGATTTCTGCCTTTATTTCATTGTTTAACCAAAAGTCATTGAGGAGCAGGTTGTTTAACTTTCATATAATTCTGTTACTGTGTGTAATCATTTTTGTATTGATTTTGATGTAAACTGTGTTGTGATCTGAAAGTATGGTTTATATGATTTCAGTTTTTTTTTCTAATTTGCTGAGAATTGTTTTATGGACAGTTGTGTTCAATTTTAGATTATATGCCATGTGCAAATATGAAGAATATTCTGTTGTTTTGGGGGTGAAGAGCTCTGCAGGTGTCTGTTAGGTCTATTTGGTCAATTGTCAAGTTCAAGTCTTGAATATCTTTGTTAGTTTTCTGCCTGGATGATCTGTCTAATACTGTCAGTGGGATGTCAAAGTCTCCCACTACTATTATGTAGTTATCTAAGTATGTCTCTTTGTAGTTCTCTAAGAACATGTTTTATGAATCTGGGTTCTTCTGTGTTGGTTTCATATATATTTAGAATACTTATTTTTTCTTGTTGAATTGAACCCTTTACCAATTTATAATGTCTTTCTTTGTCTTTTTTGATCATTGTTGGTTGAAAGTCTATTTTGTCTGAAATTAGAATAGTAAGTCCTGTTTTTTTTTCTCTTTTCAATTTGCTTGGTAAATTTTTCTCAGTAGCTGTACTTTGAGCCAATGGGGGTCATTGCTTGTGAGATGGGTCTTCTGAAGGCAGCATATAGTTGGGTCTTTCTCCTTTATCCAACTTTCCGTTTGTGCCTTTTAATGGGGGGGATTAGTCTCTTTACATTCAGTTTAATATTGATATGTTTGTATTTGATCCTGTCATCATGTTGTTAGCTGGTTATTATGCAGACTTGATTGTATAGTTGGTTTATAGTGTCAGTGGCCTATGTACTCATTTGTGCTTTTGGTGGTTGATAATGATCTTTCCACATTAACACACCCTTCAGGACTTCTTCTAAATCAAGTCTGGTGGTAACAAGTTCCCTTAACATTTGTTTTTCAGGAAATGGTCTTATCATTCACTTATGAAGCCTAGTTTGGCTGGATAATAAATTCTTGGTTGGAAATTATTTTCTTTAAGAATTACAAATATAAGCCCCCATATTTTTATGGTTTATAGGGTTTGTGCTAAAAGGTCTGCTGTTATCGTGATGGGTTTATATGTATGTATGTATGTGTGTGTGTGTGTGTGTATATATATATATATATATATATATATATATATATATATAGTCTTTTGTCTTTAACTGCCTTTAACATTTTTTTCTGTCATTCCAACCTCAGAGAGTCTGACAATTATGTGTTGTGGGGATGGTTGTCTTGTACAATATCTCACAGAGGTCTCTGCATTTCCTAAATTTAAATGTTGGTCTCGCTAGTGAGGTTGGGGAAATTTACATGAATGACATCTTCAAATATGTTTTCCAACTTACTTACTTTCACTTTCTTTACTTCAGGAACACCAATGAGTCATAGAATTGGTCTCTTTACATAATGCCATATTTCTGATAAGCTTTGTTTATTCTTCATTTTTTTTAAATTTTTGACTGACTGAGTTACTTCAGAACCAGTTTTTGAGCTCTGAGATTCTTTTCTCAGCTTGTTCTATTCTACTGTTAGTACTTGTAATTATATTATAAAATTCTTGCAGTGGCTTTTTCAGCTATATCAAATCAGCTTGATTCTTTCTAAAATGGCCATTTTGTTTTCCACCTCCTGTATCATTTTATTGTATTCCTGAGATTTCTTGCATTGGGTTTGACTTTGTCTCAGATCTCAATGATTTCTATTCCCATCCATATTCTGAATTTTATGTCTGTCATTTCAATAATTTTGGCCTGATTAAGAACCATAACTGAAGAACTAGTATAGTCATTTTGCAGTAAGAAAGCACTCTGGTTCTTAGAGTTGCCAGAGTTCTTCTGCAACTTTCTCATCTGTGTGGCCTGATGTTTCTTCAATCTTTAAAGTTGCTGTCCTTTAGATGGGGTTGCTTGCATTTATTATCTTCGATTGTCTTAGGGATTCAATTGTTGTATAAGGTGTGTTCTGTGAATTGGCTTTATTTCTGGAATATTTCAGGGGGTCAGGCCTCAGCTCAGCACTACTGGAGTGTGTGACCTTACTCTAGGGGCCAAGTCCTGGGCCTGCTTCTTTTTTCTTTGCCCATCTTAATTAGGAACCTGCTATGCTGTAGGGGCCAAGATGTTCTTAGTCCACTAGCCGCAACACTCCAATTGGTAGTGCCAGCCCAGCTACTTCATGAGGGCTGTGGCAGTGGGATCTGTGCCTGCTCATGTGTGTCAGTAGCCCCATTGCAGCATGGCAGGGTGCATGCACTTAGTCTGGAGAGGGGAACTGGCTGGGGCATTGTGGTACTACTATAGTTAAACTCACACCACAGTAGTAGTAGTGGGGCACTGGAGGGTGCACAGTTGCCAATGCCCTGTGCATGTTTTTGCACTGGTGACGGTAGCAGAGCCATGGAAGTGTAGTTGCTGGTGCTTCTGTATGCAATCGCACTGGCTGCAGCAGTGGTGCAGCAAGGGCAGTGTTGCTGGTGTCCCTGCACACATTGGCATTTGTGGTCACTTTGCAGTGGGGTGCTCATGCATCCATGGTTAGGGGATGCCAACTGTGACACAACATATCATAGTCTATGAGTGACCACATGTTTGGTCATAAAGCAAGTCTCAATAAATTCAAAAATGAAAATCTCTTGTACCACAGTGATTAAAATAGAAATAAATATCAAGAACATCTTTCAGAGCAATTAAAATATATCAGTATTAAACAGCTTGTTCCTGAGTAACCCCTGGGTGAACATCAAAATTAAGGTAGAAATTTAAAAAAAAATAAAACTAATGAAAATGGGAGCACAACTTAACACCTCTGGGATACAGCTAAAACAGTGTTAAGAGGATAATGTATACCACTAAACACCTTCATCAAGAAGTTAGAAAGATCTCAAATTGACAATCTAATTTTTCATTTAAAGGAATGTTATTGGTCAAGTGCATTGGCTCACACCTGTAATCTCAGCACTTTGGGAGGCTGAGGCAGGTGATCACCTGAAGTCAGGAGTTTGAGACCAGCTTAGCCAATATGGTGAAACACCATCTCTACTAAATATACAAAAATTACCCAGACATCATGGCAGGCAACTGTAATCTCTGCTCCTTGGATGACTATGGCAGGAGAATTGTTTGAACCCAGGAGGTGGAGGTTGCAGTGAGCCAAGATCATGCAATTGCACTCCAGCCTGGGCAACAAGAGCAAAACTCTGTCTAAAAAAATAAAAATTAAAAAAAAAGAATGTTACCAAAAAGGAACAAAACAACTTCCCATCTAGCAGAAGAAAATAAATAAAATTAGAGAAGTTAATGAAATTAGGAAGCAAAAATCTCTACAGAAGATCAATAAAACCAATAGTTGGTTCCTCAAAAAATACAGATAATTAATAGACTGCTAACTAGGTTAACAAAGAAAAAAGAGAAAATCCAAATAATTACAATAAGAAATTACAAAGATGACATTACAACCGATCACACAGAAATACAGAAGATCCTCAGAGGATACTATGCACAACTTTATGCAAACAAATTAGAAATTCTAGAGAAAATGATTAAATTCCTGGAAACACACTACCTCCTAACTTTGAGTCAGAAAGAGATTAAAACCATGAATACACTAATACTGACCTCTGAAATTGAATCAGTAATAAAAAAAAAACTACCAACCAAAAAAAAGCCCTGGACTAGAGGGATTCATAGTCAAATTCTACCAGATGTGTAAAGCAGAACAAACACCAACGCTACTGAAAGTACTCCAAAAAATTGAGGAGGATAGACTCCTCCCTAACTCATTCTAAGAAGCAGGTATCAGCCTAATTCCAAAACCTGGCAGAAACATGACAAAGAAAGAAATCTTCAAGCCAATATCCTTGATGAACACGTGAAAAAAAAACTCAATGAAATATTAGGAAACTGAATACAACAGCACATCAAAAAGTTAATTCACTATGATCAGGTAAGTTTTGTTCCTGAGATGCGAGTGTATTTCAACATATGCAAATAAATAGATGTGATTCATCACATAAAGAGAACTACAAGTAATAACCATGTGACCATCTCAATAGGCATAGGAAAGGCTTTTGAAAAAATTCAACATCACTTTATGTTAAAAAAAAAAAAAAGACCTCAACAAACTAGGTGTCAAAAGAACATACCTCAAAATAACAGGAGCCATCTATGTCAAACCCACAGCTAACATCATATTGAATGGACAAAAGCTGGAAGATTTGCCCTTGAAAACAGGAACAAGACAAAGATGTCTACTCTCACAGCTTCTGTTCAACATAGTTCTGGAAGTCCTAATAAGAGCAGTTAGGCAAAAGAAAGAAATAAAATGCATCCAACCAGTAAGAGAGACAGTCAAACTATTTCTCTTGGGAGTTTATTACATCCTATACCTAAAAAATCTTACATTCTGCCTCAAACCTACTCGATCTGATAAACTACTTCAGCAAATTTTTAGGGTACAGAATCAATGTATGAAATCAGTGAAATTTGTATGCATCAACAACTTCCAACCTGAAAACCAAATCAGGAATGCAATCCCATTTACAATAAAACCTAATATCATAAAAACCCTAGAAGAAAACCTAAGCAATACCATTCAGGACATAAGCATGGGCAAAGACTTCATGACTAAACACCAAAAGCCAAAATAGACAAATGGGATCTAATTAAACTAAAAAGCTTCTGCACAGCAAAATAAACTATCATTAGAGTGAACCGGCAATCAACAGAATGGGAAAAAAATCTTTGCAATCTACCCATCTGACAAAGGGCTAATATCTAATATCAAGAATCTACAAGAACTTAAACAAATTTATAAAACAAACAAACAACCTCATCAAAAAGTGGGCAAATAATATGAACAGACACTTCTCAAAAAAAGACAACAAACATATGAAAAAAAAAGCTCATCATTACTGGTCGTTAGAGAAATGCAAATCAAAACCACATTGAGATACCATCATACACCAGTTAGAATTGCAATAATAAAAAATCAGGAGAGAACAGATGCTGGAGAGGATGTGGAGAAACAGGTACACTTTTACACTGTTGGTGGGAATGTAAATTAGTTCAACCATTATGGAAGACAGTGTAGCGATTCCTCAAGGATCTAAAAATAGAAATACCATTTGACCCAGCAATTCCATTATGGGGTATACACCCAAAGGATTAGAAATTGTTCCATTATAAAGGCACATGCACACGTATGTTTATTGTGGCACTGTTTACAATAGCAAAGACTTGGAACCAACCCAAATGACCATCAATGATAGACTGGATAAAGAAAATGTGGCACATATACACCATGGAATACTACTGTGCTGCCATAAAAAAGGATGAGATCACGTTCTTTGCAGGGACATGGATAAAGCTAGAAACCATCATTCTCAGCAAACTGACACAAGAACAGAAAACCGAACACTGCATGTTATCACTCATAAGTGGGTGTTGAACAATGAGAACACATGGACACAAGGAGGGGAACATCACACATTGGGGTCTGTCAGGGCTGGTAGTCTAGGGAAGAGATAGCAGGGTGTGAGGGATTGGGGAGGAATAACATTAGGAGAAATGCCTAATGTAGATGATGGGGGTATGGATGCAGCAAACCACCATGGCACGTGCATACCTATGTAACAAACCTGCACGTTCTGCACATGTACCCCAGAACTTAATGTATAATAAATAAATGAGATTTCAGATGACTAACAAAAAAAATTTTGTTTAATAAATAAAACTGTTAACTGGCTATCTGTATGTTTAAAAAGAAACTTTTTACAACACTTTACACACCAAATAAATTCCATGTGGAACAAAAAAAAATTAATACCTAAACTTGGAAAGTAACGTGTATAAAATCTTTAAAATACAATGGAAGATAATGTTTATATTTTGTACCCTGTAAATGAGAAAGATTACAAAAGCATAGAATGCACAGGTACTTAGTAAAGGAAATTTTGGTAAGTTTGATTAAATTATAACATATCATCTCCTACTTGCAAAAATTACCCTATACAAAGTGGGGAAAAATAAGACTTGGCTATCAAATTGGATGACTAAAATGAATGAAATAAGCCATAATATATTCTAAGAAGAAACAGACAACCCATGGAAATTCGGCAAAAAAATGCAACCAGGTGATTTATAAAATAGGAGACCACATTGTCAATAAAAATACATATTCTTAATCTGATCCTTATTACTTTACTATCTTTTCCATAACATATATCATCTTTTAACATACTGTGTAATTTACTTAGTTAATAAGTTTGTTGTACTTACTCTTGGCAGAATGTAATCTCTGTAAATATATGATTTCTCCATCTTTATGTTCTTCAATGTATCCCAAGTACTTACAAGTGTACCTGGCACATAGTAAATACTTAATGAGTATTTCTTGATTTTACAGTTCTCACCAGTAATCAGAAAAATGGAAACTAAAATGACATATGCTTTTATACACATTAGATCATCATGTACATATCAGATCAAACATGTATGAAATTTGAAAACGTGTTGACCAGTTAAACAAATAGGATATTCTATACAGTGTTGGTGGGAATTTAAGTTGGAACAACATTTGCTATTATCTAGTGAGTTCAAAGATGGCATATCACCAGCAACTTTATACAGTCGTGTGTCACTTAACACTGAAGGTATTTCTGGTAAATGCATTGTTAGGAAATTTTATAGTGGTGTGGGCATGACAGAGTGTACTTCAACAAACCTAGGTGGTATATCTTACTACACAACTGGGATATTTGGTATAGACTATTGCTCCTAGGCTACAAACCTTTACAGCATGTTACTGTGCTGAATACTGTAGGCAGTTGGAATGCAATGGTAAGTGCTTGTGTATCTAAACAAATCTAAACCCAGAAAAGGTACAGAAAAAGTACAATATAAAAGATTAAAAATGTTACAACCGTATAGGGCACTTGCCATGAATGGCACTTACAGGACTGAAAGTTGTTCTAGGTGATTCAGTAAGTGAGTGGTCAGTGAATGTGAAGACTTAGCGAATTAATTACTGTATATTACTATAGACTTTATAAACATCGTATGTTTACACTACGCTAAATTCATTAAAAATAAAGTATGCTACAACTTTTGTTTTATAATTTTGGCTACAGTGTCAGCAGCTTCATTATAATCTTACGGAAACAGCATTATATATATGGTTTGTCATTGACCAAGACATAGTTACGTGGTGCATAACTATATTGTTGAAAGGAAAGTTCCACATGAGCTTTTCATGTAAGTAAATCACTGTCTACCCTTGGTTTTAGTCTATCTTTTAAAAGATGCTTAAATAGCAAAAGCTTTGAAACAGTCTCTCTCTGAAGTAAAAAGCATGTTTGGATAGAGCCTTTGAAGAACAGAGTGCTTCCCTCTGAAGCAAAGGGAAAGAATGCTTACTCTAGTACGATAAGGAGAATTTCTTTCTCCAGAGTAAAGGGAAGGCATAGCTACTGCACATTATAAATAATTGAGTTTCCTCAGTTTTACTCCTGTAATGCATAGTAGTATGTATATTGGAGTCAAATTTTGTATACCACTGTAGGAAGTGGGGTTCAGGAATCTAACATAAAAATGCTTATATTCAGGCTGTTCCTATTGCTATTAATAATAAACAGCCCCTTGTCTCTGACCCAAGAGTTTCATGCCTTCTATCAGAACCCTCAGAGAATTGTGACAGGTTACCTTGTTAGCTTACAAGTAAGGTAAAATCTCATAATCTTTACAGTTTTTGATAATTATAGCAATGTTGGAATCCACTCGGTATGGTGCAATTGAGGTCTCTTAGAAATAAGACTGGGATGCTAACAGATGTGGCTTTCCATAAGAGAAATAATGAGGACCTTACCAGCCAATTAATGAAATTTAATCGTAATTTTATGAAAATTGGTGATAAATGTACAGATCATTATGTATAATCAACCATGCACTAAAATTGCCCTCCCCCTATTAATGGGAAAGAATTGGGGAAGTGGGTTACAGGATGAGGGCTGAGGACTTCTGTCCCCAGTGAGGATCAAAGGACATTATACACCTGTGTGAATAGGGTGAGAGATTTTGGCAAAAGGAGAAAACTAAATTTTTATGGACCTTTTGAATATGGTTGCCCTAGTCACTAGTCTACCTGAACCTATGGAAGGAAATGGCATCCAGAATCAGTTGATGGCATTTGTACTGGGTTTACAATCAGGAAAGGAAGCTAATATGACTTTGTAAATGAAACCTTTTGGGCCAATTTTGTACACTCTTGATGTTACCTCTACATCTGAATATACACTAGGAACTAAAGCTTGTATTTTTTTGCCACAAAGTGCCAAATGTGGCTCACCCACATGTAGAAAAGCGTTAATAGGACACAAAAGTTGCCCTCCCACAAGCCTCTCTGTCCCCTCCAGGGAGGAAAAAAGAAAATCACAGTTCAGATTAATGACTTAAAGGAGGCACAGTTAGTGAGAGATATAAAATCTCTATATAGAACCACCATGTCCAGAAGTCCAAGGTGAAGACTTACAGCATATTATTGTCAAATAAATTTTGGTGTTTCTCCTGTAGTTCTAACTCTTATAGATATCATGACTAACTGGATTCATTACATAGACTGATGACACGTGATATACTCTTTTGAACATTGCCAACTTCTTTCCCATCAACTAGCAACTGAGAATCATGATTTGTTCAAATTTATGTGCTGAAACCTCCAATATATGTTTATGGTACTTTAGGATTAACTAAACACCACTGCCATTTGCCAGAATTGGATAGGTTAGAATGAGGAGAGAAGTAATTACTCTACTGCCTGTTGCTTGCTGGGGAAGGGAATAAAAGATAAAATAGTAAAAAGCTGAAGTCAGCAGTGAGGTGACTAGCTGACTCCACTGGCTCTGCCCCAGCAGGGCCTGAGAGTTAGAAAGATAACTCACCCTTCCAGAACTGGTGCCTATGTTATCTGTAAACCTTGAGAATGTAACAAAGGATTGTTCTTCCTGTTGCCCAAGAACCTGTCCCTAGTCACGTACTCCATGTTTGCACAATCCAGTCCCCACTTTAAGTTAAATCTGTTACAGAATGATTCACTCCCTTTGTTCAACTTCTTCAAGTTTGCTGTAACCCTTCCCCTTTCCTCCTTCCTGCACACACCAAATATGAATTAGTGAATCAATGAAAGACAAAGACTGTAAGGTCAGATGCCCAGCCAATGAGCTATAACACAGTTTCACCTCTGCTCCCCCTTTATAGCTGTAAGCCCATAAAAGGGAAAAGGAACTGCTCTTTGGGGAGCTCAGTTCTTGAGAAGCAAGTCTGCCAAGGCTCGATGGCTGAATAAAGTCACTTCTTTTCTCACTCTGGTGTCTGAGTGGTTTTGTCTGTGGCTCATCCTGCAACAAAAATTTAGGGCAAGTGTTTCTACACTTGGCTTTTCAAAATTTTCACTATATACATATCCTGATGGTTAGGAATCAGAAGCCTCAAGCTCAATAGCATTGGCTATGATATTATCACACATCCCCCAGAAGGGATGACTGAAAATCTCCAACAAAATTTAGCAGACTACTTGCCAAATACTCAATCCTCAGGTAAATAAAGAAAAATTGTTTTCACTTCAACATCTCTAACGAAAAAAAATACCTAACATCTAACTGGACCCTTTGGATACTGGAAACAGTTTCTGATTGCTTGGGCATTCTGCTTTGTCCTTTATATTAGATACCCACAAGCCAGTATATTTTTAGTTGGACCCAAAAGAACAGTGTGTGATGAAAACTATTAAGAAAGCTGTGTTCTGCACTCTACCTTTGGGGTCCCACAATCATAATGACTCTATTTTTAGTATAATTATTTTAATTGACAAATAATAATTTTATATATTTATGGAGTTAAATACGATTTTTTATATATGTTTGCCTTGTGGAATGATTAAATCAAGCTAATTAACAAATCCATTACATCACACATTTGTTATTATTGTAAAAACATTTAATATCTACACTTTAGCAATTTTGAAATATATAATGCATAACCCTTTGATCTATAAGTCTCTATGGCTGATGACTCTGCAATAGGACCCTTTGGGAAAATGTAGAACACTAACATTAAGAAAAGTTTTAACAACATTCAACACAATACAATATTTTGTAAATATAAAATTATATTAAAAACAATATAGATTTAAAATTATATTAAAAACAATATGTACATGGAAATAAAAAATTATCAAATTCTGGAAAATGGTTACCTCTAGAGAAGGGCAAAGCAGAAAGTCATTGGAGAAAGATACAAAGGCCACTTCATGTGTAATAGCTTAAGTTATGTCATCTTTCTTTTTAAAACTAAAAGATATGAACAAAATTCACATTTAGGATTTGGCAATATTAAGTGGAGGATGTATATATTCATCATATTATTCTCTATAATTTCCTATGTGTTTGAAACACTTCATAGTAATTTTTAACTTACTGTTTTACATTCCTAACTAAATTATTCATCTTTGTATTACTTTAGCAATGCCTAGCTTTCTCCCAAGAAAGCTGAGTGATTATTTGTGAGACTAAGGTGCCATTCTGGTGGCCTTCCCAAAATGGTGAAACATAATAAGTGATTTCCACTCTGAGAATTTTTATCTACTTTTAAATTAAGCCCTATGGCAAAAGAAAAATAACAAAAAAGAAAGAGAGCAAAACATTTTCTGCACCTTATATTTTATAATAGCATTAGAAAATGAGATCAAAGATTAAATATTAATAATTTGCTCATGATATAACTAGTCAATGTGAGGGAGGATGTCTATATTTTTGTGTGTAAATTGAATCCAGAGCTATTTGACAGGAAATCACTTGGTTTTCTTTTCCAGAGATTGCTAATTGCTTATGCAACAGTCATTTCAATTTTTCTTAATAATCCTGATTTTGTTTGAGGAGATAATCTATTCAGTTTAAAGAGTCTATTATCCATCATTAATTGTGGCTTGAGATAACCTTATAACAGAGTTTGGACCAAATATATGTAAATAGAAATAGGATGTAAATAGAAATCATTAAGTAGTAATACCAGAAAGGCTGCCAGGTCCCCTTATGCCTTCTGAAATGCTAGGTCTCAAATGCAAGGCCTCTATGACCTTGGAATTGAAATCCTTGATCTGCCAAATTAATGCCAGAAACTCTCTACTTTTACACTTTTCATTATGTGAGAAAATCAGCAATGATTGGACCTAACTTGCACTGGCTTGAGATAGAGTTAATTATGCCCATTGTTTCCCATCTCTGTGTTTAGTCACTTCACATTAGTAGCTTGAAATCAGCCATAATGGTGGTAATTATATCATAGAAATCAGCAAATGCCACAAATCAGAACTTCACCAAGTCATTCCTGCCACCCCCAAGAGCTAGTTATAAAACATTACTAACACACCACTGAATACAACACTTTAAAATCTTTAAGTTTCTTTGAGAAGTCTCTGAGATTCACAGCAGAAAGCTGAGAAGATTCAGAAAAAAAAATGAACTTTAATTTTATTGATGCCTTAATCTCCATCAGGAGAGAAAAATTACATTATGGCATGTTTATTTCTTGGTGGAAAACAGATAATTAGAGGTGTTTCAAATTATTCATATTTATGGTGTTTTCTATTGCATCTGGGCTTTAGTTTACTCATCATATCCTATCAAAATAGTAATAAAGTAGAAATCTTCTCCAGTAAAATCTGGGCTTAAAGTCAGTAACTTGGAAAAATCAATTAAAGCAGTAAATCATTTCTAAACATAATTTTAATATTTTAATTTTATTGAAAACATATGCATGTATATGATTTTACAAATCACTTTCATGTAACACCAAGGGCTTTCTTGAATGTTAGTCTCCTCATGGAATTTTTTTTTTTTTTTTCCTCATGGAATTTATCTTTGTCTGTCTTGCTTAATGAAAGAAAACCAATATTTATTAACTATGGTTTTCAGATACGTTTGTGGAAGGAGAGGCTGTCAGTGACTGCACCACTTTCACTTGAAATGCAGAAAAGAAAATATTTTTTAGAGAATGGATTTAAAATTAATTGTAAAGCAAATAGTGCACAATTTTCCCAGGATCCTTTTTCCTCGAACTTTTTTATTTATCTTATTCTCACTTAGTTTAATTGCATATTTTCACCAGGCATGGTGGCTCACTCCTGTAATCCCAGCATTTTGAGAGGCTGAGGCAGGTAGATCTCCTGAGGTCAGGAGTTCAAGAGCAACCTGGTCAACATGGTGAAATCCTGTCTTTACTAAAAATATAAAAATTAGCCAGGGATGGTGGCATATGCCTGTAGTCCCAGCTATTTGGGAGGCTGAAGCAGGAGAACTGCTTGAACCCAGGAGGTGGAGGTTGCAGTGAGATAAGATGGCACCACTGCAATCCAGCCTGGGTGACAGAGTGAGACTCTGTCTCAAAATCAAACAAACAAACAAAAAATGAATATATAACCTCAACTTTAAGCAACATCAAGTCCTGTACTTAATAATGATTGAAGATTTCTGTCATTTATTGAATGTTTCCAAAGAAACTTCTAAGGCTTACTTATAAGTACAGGGAGAACACTTGCCTGAAAAAAAGCAGTAATTACAGAAAAGGTACGGTCTATACATAGAATGAGAGTGAGATAAATGTAATATTCTTAATCCTGGTTAAGCCATAAACCACTCGTACTTGAAGCCAGCCATGCACCTTATATTTTCACATGTAGAAGCTAATAAATTACCACTTTTCTTACAGGAATTTTAGTTGAAATCTCTATCACTTACAAATAATGTACTTAGCTTTAAAGGTATATGCATGTCCCATATTATGACGTATTATATTCTTAATTTAATCATTTTCTAGTTATCTGTTGCTGTTGAATTTTTTAATTTTTTCATTAATGTAATAGCTATTTAAGAGTTTTTCTGAGCTGGCAAAATGACCAAATAGGAACAGCTCTGGTCTGCAGTTCCCAGCGATATCAATACAGAAGGCAGGTGATTTCTGCATTTCCAACTGAGGTACCCAGCTCACCTCATTTGGACTAGTTAGAGGATGCAGCCCACAGAGAAGGAGCAGAAGCCAGGTGGGGTGTTGCCTCATCCGGGAAGCGCAAGGGCTAAGGGAACTCCCTCTGCTAGCCAAGGGAATTCCTGAGGGACTGTGCCATAAGGGATGCTACTATCTGACCCAGATACTATGCTTTTCCCATGGCCTTTGCAACCCACAGACAAGGAGATTACTTCACGTGCCTACACCACCAGGGCCTTGGGTTTCACGCACAAAACTGGGAGGCCATTTGGGCAGACACCAAGCTAGCTACAGAGGCTTTTTTTTTTTTCACACTCCAGTTGCCACTTGCTGGAATACCAGCAAGACAGAACCGTTTACTCCACTGTAAAGGGATCTGCAGCCAGGCAGCCAAGTGGTCTAGCTGAGCAGATCCTACCCGCATGGAGCCAAGCAAACTAAGATACACTGGCTTGAAATTCTAGCTGCCAGCACAGCAGTCTGAAGCTGACATGGGATTCTCAAGCTTGGTGGGGGGAGGGGCATCCACCAATACTGAGGCTCGAGTAGGCCGGTTTTCCCCTCACAGTGTAAACAAAGCTGCCAGGAAGTTCAAACTCTGTGGAATTCACTGCAGCTCCCCTAACCCACCATAGGCAGACTGCCTTTCTAGAGTATCCTCTCTGGGCAGGGCGTCTCTGAAAGAAATGCAGCTGCCCCAGTGATGGTGTTTGTTTGTTTGTTTGTTTGAGAAGGAGTTTCACTCTTGTTGCCCAGGCTGGAGCACAATGCCATGATCTCAGCTCACCACAAACTTCATCTCCCAGATTCAAGTGATTCACCTGCCTCAGCCTCCAAAGTAGCTGGGATTACAGGCATGCAACACAACACCCGGCTAATTTTGTATTTCTAGTAAGGATGGGGTTTCTCCATCTTGGTCAGGCTAGTCTGAATTTCCTGACCTCAGATAATTCACCCCACTCGGCCACCTAAAGTGTTGAGATTACAGGCATGAGCCACCAAACCTGGCCTCCAGGCAGGAGTTTATAGATAAAACTTCCATCTCCCTGGGACAGAGCACTTGCAGGAAGGGGTGGCTGTGGGTGCAGTTTCAGAAGACTTAAACATTTCTGCCTTGCCCAATCTGAAGAGAGCAGATCTCCCAGCAGAGCACTCGAACTCTGCAAAGGGGCAGACTGCCTCCTCAAGTGGGTTCCTGACCCCTGTGCCTCCTGACTGGGAGACATCTCCCAGCATTGGTCAACGGACACCTCATACAGGAGAGCTCTGACTGGCATCTTGTGGGTGCCCCTCTGGGACAAAGCTTCCAGAGGAAGGAGCTGAAATTGTTGCTGTTCTACAGCCTCTTCTGGTAATACCCAGGCAAAAAGTGTCTGGGGTAGACTCCAGCACACTCCATTAGAAAAACAAAACTAACAAACAAAAAGCAAAAAAATCAACATCAAAAAAAAAAAATCTCCCACACAAAAACCCCATCCAAAGGTCACCAACATCAAAAATCAAAGGTAGATACATCCACAAAGATGAGGAAAAATGGCACAAAAAGGCTGAAAATTCCAGAAACCAGAATGCCTCCTCTCCACCAAAGGATAACAACTTCTCATCATTGAGAAAACAAAACTGGACAAAGAATGAGTTTGACAAATCAACAAAAGTAGGCTTCGGAAGAGTAATAACAAACTTTTCTGAGCTAAAGGAGCATGTTCTAATCTAACGCAAGGAAGCTAAGAATCTTGATAAAAAGTAACAGGAACTGCTGACTAGAATAACTAGTTTGGAGAAGAACATAAATGACCTGATCAAGCTGAAAAACAAAGCATGAGAACTTCATAAAGTATGCACAAGTATAAATAGCCAAATCAATCAAGTGGATGCAAGGATATCAGAGATTGAAAATGAACATAATGAAATAAAGGATGAAGACAAGATTAGAGACAAAAAATTAAAAGGAACAAAGTCTCCAAGAAATATGGGACTACATAAAAAGATCAAAGCTACGTTTGATGGGTGTACCTGAAAGTCATGGGGAGAATGGAAGCCCAACCTAGCAAGATAGGCCAACAATCAAACTCATGAAATACAGAGAACACCACAGAGATAATCCTCAAGAAGAGCAACTCCAAGACACATAATCATCAGATTCACCAAGGTTGAAATGAAGGAAAAAATATTAAGTGCACCCAGAGAGAAAGGTCAAGTTACCCATAAAAGGAAACTTATTAGATTAACAGTGAATTTCTCTTCAAAAACCCTACAGGCCAGAAGAGACTGGGGCCAATATTCAGCATTCTTAGAGAAAAGAATTTTCAGCCCAGAATTTCAGATCCAACCAAACTAGTCTTCACAATGTAAGGAAAAATAAAATTCTTTCCAGACAAGCAAATGCTGAGGAATTTTGTCACCACCAGGCTTGCCTTAAAAGAGCTAATGAAGGAGACACTAAACATGGAAAGGTACCAGCCACTGCAAAAACAAACCAAATTGTAAAGACCATTGACACTATGAAGAAACTGCATTAACTCTTTAGAATAGCGATCATTAAAAAATCTGGAGACAGATGCTGGAGAGGATGTGGAGAAATAGGAACACTTTTACACTGTTGGTGGGAGTGTAAATTAGTTCAACCATTGTGGAAGACAGTGTGGCAATTCCTCAAGGACCTAGACATAGAAATTCCATTTGACCCAGCAATCCCATTACTGGGTATATATCCAAAGTTCTACTATAAGGACACATGCACGTGAATGTTCATTGCAGCACTGTTTACAACAGTAAAGACCTGGAACCGACCCAAATGCCCATCGATGGTAGACTGGACAGGGAAAATGTGGCACATATACACATATACACCATGGAATACTATGCAGCCATCAAAAACGATGAGTTCGTGTCCTTTGTAGGGACATGGATGAACCTGGAAACCATCATTCTCAACAAACTGACACAAGAACAGAAAATCAAACACTGCATGTTCTCACTCATAGGTGGGTGTTGAATAATGAGAACACATGGACACAGGGAGGGGAGCATCACACACTGGGGTCTGTTGGGGGGAAATAGGGGAGGGACAGCAGGGAGTGGGGAGTTGGAGAGAGATAGCATGGGGAGAAATGCCAGATATAGGTGATGGGGAGGAAGGCAGCACATCACCCTGCCATGTGTGTACCTATGCAACAATATTGCATGTTCTTCACATGTACCCCAAAATCTAAAATGCAATAAAAAAATAAAATAAAATAAAATTTTAAAAAACAAAAACCAAAAAGAAGAAGAATGCATTAACTAACAGACAAAATAACCAGTTAGCATCATGATGACAGGATCAAATTCACACTTAACAATATTAACATTAAATATAAACAGAATCAATGCTCCAATTAAAAGACACGGACTGGCAAACTGAATAAATAGTCAAGACCCATCCATGTGCTGCATTCAGGAGACCCAGCTCACCTCCAAAGACACACATAAGCTCAAAATAAAATAAAGGGGGATGGATAAATATTTATCAAGCAAATGGAAAGAAAAAAAAAGGAGGGGTTGCAATTCTAGTCTCTGATGAAACAGATTTTAAACCAACAAAAATCAAAAGAACAGTAAAGGGATCAATGTAACAAGAAGAGCTAACTATCTTAAATATATATGCACCAAATACACAAGCAACAAGATTCATAAAGCAAGTTCTTAGAGACCTGCAAACAGACTTATACTGCCACACAATAATAGTGGGAGACTTTAAGAGCCCACTGTCAACATTAGACAGATCAATGAGACAGAAAATTAACAATATTCAGGACTTGAACTCAGCTCTGTGCCAACCAGACCTAAGAAACATCTACAGAACTCTCCACCCCAAATCAACAGAATATACATTCTTGTCAGACCCACGTAGCACTTATTCTAAAATTGACTACATAATTGGAAGTAAAACACTCCTCAGCAAATGCAAAAGAACGGAAATCATAACAAACAGTCTCTCAGACCATAGTGCAATCAAATTACAACTCCAGATTTAAAAACTCACTCAAAACCACACAAATACATGGAAACTGAACAAGCTGCTCTGGAATGACTACTGAGTAAATAATGAAAAAAATGGGATCTAATTAAGCTAAAGACCTTCTGCACAGCAAAAGAAACTACCATCAGAGTGAACAGTCAACCGACAGAATGGGAGAATATTTTTGCAATGTATCCCTTTCACAAAGGGCTGATATCCAGAATCTACAAGGAACTTAAACAAGTTTACAGGAAAAAAATAAACGATTATATCAAAAAGTGGGCAAAGGATATGAAAAGACAATTCTCAAAAGAAGACATTTATCCAGCCAACAAATATGTGGAAAAAAGCTCATCATTACTGGTAATTAGGGAAATGCAAATCAAAAGCACAATGAGATACAATCTTACACCAGTTAGAATGGCAGTCATTAAAAAGTCAGGAAACAACAGATGCTGGAGAAGATGTGGAGAAATAAGAATGCTTTTACACTGTTGTTAAGAGTGTAAATTAATTCACCCATTGTGAAAGACAGTGTGGTGAATTTTCAATGATCTGGAATCAGAAATACAATTTGACCCAGCAATTCGATTACTGGGTATATATCCAAAGTATTATAAATCATTCTACTATGAAAACACATGCACATGTGTGTTTACTGCAGCACTGTTCACAATAGCGAAGACTTAGAACCAACTCAAATGCCCATCAGTGATAGACTGGATAAAGAAATTGTGGCACATATACACCATCGAGTACTCTGCAGCCATAAAAAATGATGTTTTCATATCCTTTGCATCGACATGGATAAAGCTGGAAACCATTATTCTCAGCAAACTGACAAAAGAACAGAAACCCAAACACTGCATGTTCTTACTCATAAGTGGGAGTTGAACAATGAGAACACATGGACACAGGGAGGGGAACAACACACACAGGGGCCTTTTTGTGGGTGGGGGGCTAGGGGAGGGATAGCATTAAGAAAAATACCTAACATAGATGACAGGTCTATGGGTGCAGCAAATTACCATGGCACATGAATATTTATGTAACAAACCTGCACGTTCTGCACATGTATCCCAGAACTTAAAGTATAATTAAAAAAAAAAAAAAAGTAAAAGAGGGAAAGAGAGTCTTAAGATTGTGGAGTTCTTGCTTAAAGATGCTAGGGACAGAATACTAGGCTTTTGTTCTCTGAAAAAAAAATGTAATTCTCCTATACTTGGAATATATAGTCTCATTATGGTAAGTATGTAACCTCAACATAACTACCATAAAGCTAAATACTAGGGTGAGGACACATGACTAGACATAGGTATGAGTTTCATAAAGTTTGTGATCAGTGATGTTACAGATTTCACGACATATTATTACATGTATGCCACTGCAGTTGTGTTTGTAATGGTAAAGATACTATAATCAACAAGTTATACATCAGTAAAAAAAAAAAAAAAGTTAATGAAAATTTGATACATCCATAGTATGAAATATAATTTAGTGATTAAAAGCATGAATTATAAGATGCCTACTTTAAGGTAAAGTGATATGCGTTCCATTTTACTCCTCCTAAGGATCACACACACACACATACACACATACACACACACACACACACATGAACATACACATGGCACAATAGGTATATCACTTTCCAGAAGACTAGAGGTTAGAGAAAATAAGGCAAACATTCTAAGGACTTCCACTTTTAAGGAACTGTGACAGTCCTGAGGTTTTGTCTTGCCTGTTAAATATAATAACCAGAGTACTAAAGGAGCCTGACATGGAAATAGAAAATATTCAAATGAACAAACAAAAAACATCCCCAAGTGATAGGATTCATTGGAGAGGTTAAAAATGGCTGAATAGAGAATTTGAATACCAGTTCTCCTTACAAAAAAGAACCAAAGTTACATGTATTTTTTGAACCCATACACCTCTCCAATCCTTCCACCTTTTGGAGTTTCCAGTGTCTATTGTTTCCTTGTTTGTGTCTAACTGTGCCCTATGTTTAGCTGCCACTCATAAGTTAGAACATGTAGTATTTGAAAGTTACAGGTTGTGATGGTTAATATTGTCAACTTGATTGGATTGAAGAATGCAAAGTGTTGTTCTTGGGTGTGTCTGTGAAGATGTTGTCAAAGATTAACATTTGAATCAGTGGACTGGGAGAGGCAGACCCACCCTCAGTTTGGCACAATCTAATCAGCTGCCAGCATGGCTAGAATAAAGACGGCAGGAGAATGTGGAAGGACTAGAATGGCTGAATCTCTTGGTCTTCGTCCTTCTCCCAGGCTGGATGCTTCCTGCCCTCAAACATTAGACTCCAAGTTCTTCAGCTTTTGGACTCTTGGATTTACACCAGTGGTTTTGCCAAGGCGTGTCAGACTTGAAGCTACAGACTGAAGATTGTGCTCTTGGCTTCCCTACTTTTGTGGTTTTGGGAGTCATACTGGCTTTCTTGAAACTCAGCTTGCAGATGATCTGTTGTGGGACTTCACTTTGTAATGATGTGAGTCAATACTCCTTAATAAACTCCCCTTTATATATTCATCTATCTTACTAGTTGTCTCTCTAGAGAACCCTGACTGATACAGATTTTTGTACCAGGAGTGGTTCTAGATGAACACAAGTTTAAGGATGGAGGTTTCTGGTTGTGTTTGGGTTTTTTGGAGTTGGCTGCTTAATCTGATTAGACCCAAAAATGCCAAGGACTCTACTTTTAATAGTATGGAGAATACTTATAGTCTTTGGTGTGAACTGTATAGAGAGTTATGCAAAATAAATGTATTTTTTACTCCTCATTCACCACTCATTAGAGGGAAGGAGTTTAGTGGCAAACATAATACCTTTGACCATATGTGGGGAACCAAAGAATGAAATGAAGTTGGAGTTGATTGCTCCTAAGTTCACTGGACAACGTGATGAAAGAAAACAAAGAACTGAGGGATTCAATCTCTTGGCTGCAGAAGCACATAATGAGCCTCAAATCTTGAAAGATTGCCCTAAACGGGAGTCTTATCTTCTGCAAAGAAAGAGCTGAAATTTTGGAAAATCAGACACGAGCTCTTATCAGGCAAGTGGCTGACCTGCAATGAAAGATGCATGCACAGCCTCATCAGGTGTCTACTGTAAAAGTAACAGCATTGATTGGAGAAGAATGGGACCCTGCAACTTGGAATGGGAGAACTCTTATGAAGCTGGGGACACTGAGCTTGTAAACTCTGCTGAACCTTTTTTTATCAGAAGAAACAGCTTCCCCATTCCCAGTGGTGGCAACATTCTCTTCCCAGTCCACACTGCCATCAGCCTTTCCACTTTTGTCTGAGGACACTAACCCTGCACTGCCTGAGGCAACAGTGATCGCCTCCCCTGAGGCAGTTGCAAAGCAAGACAATGTTGATTCTCCTCAAGGCCCACCCCCAACACCCCAGTTTGGTTTTAGATCAATAACTAGACTCAAGCCCCAGAAGGCCTCTAGAGGTGCGGTTCATAGTGTGACCCATGAGGAGGTGCATTACACTCCAAAATAATTGCTTGAGTTTTCTAATATATATAAGCAGAAATCTGGAGAAGAGGCATGGGAATGGATATTAAGGGTGTGGGATAATGGTGGAAGGAACATAAAGTTGGAACAGGCTGAACTTATTGATTTTGGCCCACTAAGCAAGAATTCTGCATTCAGTGTTGCAGCTCAGGAAGTTTAAAAAGGTTTCAATAGTTTATTTGCTGGTTAGCTGAAATATGGATCAAAGGATGGCCCACTGTGAATAAGCTGGAAATGGCTAATCTCCCTTGGGTTAATGTAGGGGAATGGATCCAAAGACTTAGGGAGATTGGATGCTAGAGTGTATTAGTCACTTTAGGTCCACTTGCCCAGCTGGGAGGGTCAAGAAGACATACTCTTTACCAATATTTTGTGAAATAGATTTGTGAGGGCAGCACCCGCATCTTTGAAGATCTCTGTGATTGCTCTTCTCTGTATGCTGAGCTTACATTGGGAACCACAGTCACTCAACTACAAAATTTAAGTGCAATAGAAATAATTGGATCCCAAAGCAGCAGGGGCCAAGTGGCAGAACTCACCTATCAAAGGCTAGGTGGGCATAGTTACCTTAATGAACAGCAGAAGCAAAACAGCAGTCAGAATAGTCAGACTTGTGAAGAGCTTTGACACTGGCTAATTAATCACAATGTTCCTAGAGTGAAATTAATAGGAAGCCTTGCATTCTTTTTTGTTTTTTTAAATATATATCTTATTGCACTTTATCTTCTGGGGTACATGTGAAGAACATGCAGGATTGTTGCATAGGTACATACATAGCATTGTGGTTTGCTGCCTCCATCCCCATCACCTATATCTGGCATTTCTCCCCATGTTATCCATCCCCAACTCCCTACGTCCCACTGTCCCTCCCCTAGTCCCCTCCAACAGAACTCAGTGTGTGATGCTCTCTTCCCTGTGTCCATGTGTTCTCATTGTTCAACACCCGCCTATGAGTGAAAACATGCAGTGTTTGGTTTTCTGTTCTTGTATTAGTTTGCTGAGAATGATGGTTCTTACTTAATTTGTGTGAGCAGAAAACTTCCAGGTCTAGTGAACAGAAAACTAATTTGAATTATAAATATGGAGAATCACAGCCTCTCAATGTCCAGACTTGAACCAGTTTACAGACCCAGAAACCCTTGAATGAAGGGGAGACTGGGTCTTCTTGAGGAAGGACTCCATTACACTACCTACAATTTATGCTATTAATCTTTTTTTCCATTCTTCCTCAAGGAAACCTCCAGCCTTTTACTAGAGTAACTGTGCATTGGGGGGAAAAAAAGATCAGATATCTTGGGGGCTGCTGGATATAGGCTTTGAGTTGACATTGATTCCAGGGAACCCAAAACATGATTGTGGTCCTCTGATTTATATAGGGTCCTACATAAGGGCTTATGTAGGTCAGGTAATCAATGGAGTTTTAGCTCAGGTCTGACTTACAGTGAGCTCAGTGGGTCCTGGGACTCATCCTGTGGTTATTTCCCAAGTGCCAGAATGCATAATTGGCATAGACATACTTAGTAGCTGGCAAAATCCCCACAGTGGCTCCCTGACTGGTAGAACAAGGGCTATTATGTTGGGAAAGGCCAAACGGAAGCCATTAGAGCTGCCACTACCTAGAAAAATAGTGAATCCAAAACAATATCACATCCCTGGGGAAATTGCAGAGATTAATGCCACCATCAAGGAATTGAAAGACTCAAGGGTGGTGATTCCCAACACCTCTCCATTCAACATTCCTATCTGGCCTGGGCAAAAGAAAAATGGATTTTGGAGAATGAAAATGAATTATCATATGCTTAACCAAGGGTGACTCCAATTGCAGCTGCTATACCAGATGTGGTTTCATTTCTTGAGCAAATCAATGCATCTCTATCAAGAGATCTGGTATGCAGTCAATAAGGTTCAGAACAGGAGAAGGCTCTGAAACAGGTCCAGGCTGCTAAGTTGCTCTGCCACTTGGGTCATATGGCCCAGCAGATACAATGGTGCTTGAGGTGTCAGTGGCAAATGGGGTTGCTGTTTGGAGCCTTTGGCAAGCCCCCAAATGTGAATCAAAATGGAAGCCTAGAGGACTTTGGAACAAGACCCTGTCATGTTCTTCAGATAACTACTCTCCTTTTGAGAGACTGCTAATGGCCTGTTACTGGGCTTTCATAAAATCTGAACGTTTGACTATGAGTCATCAAGTCACCATGTGACCTGAACTGCTTATCATAAACTGGGTGCTTTCTGACCCATCTAGACATAAAGTGGGGCATGCAAAACAGCATTTCATCATCAAATGGAGGTGGTATATACATGTTTGAGCTCAAGCAGGTCCTGAGGCCACAAGGAATTTACATGAGGAAGTGGCTCATATGCCCATGCTCTTCAGTCCTACCACCCTGCCTTCTATTCTCCATCCTTTGTTGATGGCCTCATGGTGAGTTCCCTATGATCAGTTGACAGAGGAAGATAAGACTAGCACCTGGTTCACAGATGTTTCTGCATGATACACAGGCATCACCTGAAAGTAGACAGCTGCAGCACTACAGCCCCTTTCTAGGACATCCCTGAAGGACACCAGTGAAGGGAAATTTCCAGTGGGCAGAAGTTCGAGCAGTGCACCTGATTGTGCACTTTGCTTGGAAGGAGAAATGGCCAGATGTATGATTATATACTGATTCATGATCTGTAGCCAGTGGTTAGGCTTGATGGTCAGGGGATTGGAAAGAGCATGATTAAAACATTTGTGACAAATAAATTTGGGGATGAGGTATGTGGGTGGATCTCTCTGAGTGGTCAAAAATTGTGAAGATATTTGTATTTCATGTGAGGGCTCACCAAAGGGGAGGATTTGAATAGTCAGATAGAATGACTCGTTCTATGGATACCACTCAGCCTCCTTCCTTAGCCACATGTGTCATTGCCCAATGGTCATGATGTCAGAAATGGAGGTGACCCATGGGCTCAGCAACATGGACTTCATCAGGCTGTCCTGGCTGCGGCCACCACTAAGTGCCCAATTTCCCACCAGCAGAAACCAACAATGAGCCCTCAATATGGCACCATTCCTCAAGGTGATCAAGTCAGCAACTTGGTGGCAGGTTGATTATATTGGTCTCTTCCATCATGGAAGGGACAGCAGTTTGTCCTCACTGGAATAGACACTTACTTGAGATATGGGTTTGCCTTTCCTGCACACAATGCTTCTGCAAAGAGTACCAGCTAAAGACTCATGGAATGCTTTATCCACTTAGCATGGTATTCCACATAGCATCACCTCTGACCAAGGCACTCACTTTATGGCTAATGAAGTGCAGCAGTGGGCTCATGCTTACAGAATTCATTAGTCTTACTATGTTCCCCATCATCCTGAATCATCTTGATTGATAGGACGGTGGAATGGCCTTTTGGAATTACAGTTACAATGCCAACTAAGTGACAATACTTTGCCGGGCTGGAGCAAATTTCTCCAGAAGGCTGTGTATGATCTGAATCAATGTCCAATATATTGGTATTGTTTCTCCCATAGATACGATTCACGGGTCCAGGATCAAGGGATGGAAGTGAAAGTGGCACCACTCGCCATCACCTATAGTGACCCACTAGCAAAATTTTTGCTTCCTGTTCCTGCAACATTATGTTCTGCTGGCCTAGAGGTCTTAGTTGCAGAGAGAGGAATGCTGCCACCAGGAGATGCAACAATGATTCCATTAAACTGGAAGTTAAGAGTGCCACATAGATATTTTGAGCTCCTCCTATCTCTAAGTCAACAGGTTAAAAAGAAAGTGACAGTGTTGTCTGGGGTGATTTATCCTGACTAACAAGATGAAATTAGTCCACTACTCTTCAATGAAGGTAAGAAGATCCCTTAGGGTGTCCCTTAGTATTATCATACCCTGTGATTAAGGTCAATGGAAAACTAGAGCAACCCAATCCAGGCAGGACTAAAAATAACCCAGACTATTCAGGAATGAAGGTTTGGTTTACTCCACCAGGTTAAAAAACAACAACAACAACAATACCCACTGAGGTGCTTGGTGAAGGAAAAGGGAATACAGAATAGGTAATAGAAGAAGACAGTCATCAATACTAGCTATGACCACGTGACCACTTGCAGAAACAAGGACTGTAATTGTCATGAGTATTTCCTCCTTATTTTGTTTAGAACATGTTTGTGCATGTACACACATGTACTAAGAAAATATCTTCTTTTTTTATCATGTGACATAAGATTTATTGACTTCATATTAGCATTTAAGTGTTGTTAACTTTATGTAATAGCATTTGAGTTGGGGTTTAGTGCACTTCCAGGTGTACGAAGGATAGCTTTATTATGTTAGGCATAATTATGACCTTATTATTTTCTTGATTTGGAGATTATTTATGATTTCAGGAGATGATTATGGAATCAAGTTGACAAGGGGTGGAATTGTGATGGTTAATATTGAGTGTCAATTTGATTGAATAGAAGGATGCAAAGTATTGTTCCTGGGTGTGTCTGTGAGGATGTTGCCAAAAAAGATTAACATTTGAGTCAGTGGACAAGAATAGGCAGATTCACTCTCAATCTCAGTTGGCACCATCTAATCAGCTGCCAGCACGGCTAGGACAAAAGGAAGCAGAGGAACTTGAAAGGACCAACTAAGTCTTCTGGCCTCCATCTTTTTCCTGTGCTGGATGTTTCCTATCCCTGCACATTGGAATCCACGTTCTTCAGCTTTTGGGCTTTTGAACTTACACCAGTGATTTGCCAGGGTCTTTCAGGCCTTTGGCCACAGATTGAAGGCTGCACTGTCGGTTTTCCTACTTTTGAGGACTTGGGTCTTGGATGCTTCTTACCTTGCAGATGGGCTATTGTGGAACTTCGTCTTGCCAGCAGATGAGTCAATTTTCCTAATAAACTCCCTTTTAAATATTCATGTATCATATTAATTCTGACCCTTTAAAGAATCTTGACAAATAAACAGGTGAATAGCCATAGCTTGAATAAAAAGAATATCAAGGGGATCGTGCTGAAGCCTAACAGAGAGGTTATGAGAAGAAGCTAGAGCACAGATGGCAGAGATTGGCTTGGAACCCTGAGAGACTTAGTACTTTATCAAAAGGATACATGGAAGTGGTTTTGGCTCCCCTTTCTCCAATGACAAATTGCCAGTATTCAGACTATCAGAGAGCTCCTCTGCCTTTATAAACACAAACACTGGTGTGGGTGGTGATATGGGGGCTTCTTGAAAGCATGACATCAAACTGCTAAATTGTGCTGGATTGCTTGTCCTTCCCCAGAACCATGCTATGATGGCAAGAAACTGTACTGTGGTTTCAGACACTGGGGGCCATGTACTACCCAGAGGACCTCAGCCTTTGTGTCTATATATCACTGGAGCCCACACAGACATGTCTTAGCACCTCCTCAGATTACAGCAGACACACAAGGCTGGTTGGACTCAGGGGAGCTGTAGGGTTTCCAGTGGTGTAGCTTTTAGAGAGTTCTGTTCCTAAGGGAGGGGATAGTGCAATATATTAAAGGAGGAGCACTCCTTGGGACAAAAGAAACCAGAGTATACCTGAGAGCTCCCCACTTGTGAGCGGTCAGTGGCTGTGTCACTTCCAGTGCAAATGCAGGTGCTGTGCTTGTCTCTTCAAGAAAGAAGTGTGGTTCCATCCCAGTGGCCAATATCAGCACTCAGACACAGGTATAGAGAAGAAGACTTCTTGTTGTCTGACTACTTCTGCACACACAGTCATGGCTGCTACCATAATAAATTGACACAGGTACACTGGAGAATGGTCTTTCTAGGTCTTTTAGGGGCAAATGTGTCTCCACTGGCAGTGTGCCCACTGGGCCTAGGCTTGCACAAAGGCAGGCCCCCTCCCATTCTCTACACAGAGTGGCAGCACTCCTGCAACAGAGAGCAGAAGTGCTGCAAATCTGTGTGTTTTAAACACTGGGAAAATATTCCAGAGAAGATTCAGTTGTAAGTCATGGGGCATGTGTCTTTGACAGCTCTCAGCTTCACTGCAGTCTGGAGATAGACAGTAGTGCCTGATAAATCTGAGTGTCATGAGTGTTGGAACAGGGGTGTGACACTGAAGCGAATCATATTCCTGCCTGCTCAGGCCACAGCAATGGGGCAGCTTCCACATTTTCCCTGCAGAGATTATGATGTATTTCACCAAGAACTACCCCCATTATCATTGTCAGGGATAATGATTATGCTAGCCATTGGAGTATCCAAGGATGGGCTTGATGGTCCAGCTCCACCCAGCTTTGTCTCATCATCCAGAGTTGAAGTGGAGACTCAGGCCACTGTGCATCTCAATGACAAACTTACTGCCTGAGAAAACAGAGATCTTCTCTCAGTAAACAAAGATCAAGTATATACCCAGGCCAGCACAGTGGCTCATGCCTGTAATCCCAGCACTTTGGGAGGCCAAAGCAGGAGGATCATTTAAGGTCAGGAGTTTGAGACCAGACTGGCCAACATGGTGAAACCCCATCTCTACTAAAAATACAAAAATTAGCCAGGCATGGTGGCCGGCAACTGTATCCCAGCTACTTAAGAGGCTGAGGAAGGAGAATTGCTTAAACCTAGGAGGCAGAGGTTGGAGTGAGCCAGTATTATGTCACTGCACCCCTGTCTGGGCGACAGAGTGAGATTCTGTCTAAAAAAAAAAAAAAAGTATATACCCACATGCTTCTGCTGCAGCCAGCTTTAACCACAAGTTCTACCTACTGGCTTCAAGGTTGACCCACAGAACCAATACAAAATCTGCTGATGTATGTGCACATAACTGAGGAAAGACATAAGCTTCCTGAGACCTCTGCAATCCCAGGCCCTAAAGGAGATCATGTTCCTACTCAAATGCCCAGTTCAACACTACTAAAGTGAGTATGTGAGAAAGCCACCACACAAAGCCTGGCTATAACCAAAGGACTCATACAGAGCCTTTGCCACTGAAAGTGCCCAAAAGACCCTATACAACCTAAATTATAGGCACACCCTCAATGAGAATAAAAAAAATCTTTTCCACATGAAAGAAAATTCAAAAATAGGAAGAGATCGTTTTCACAGATAAGAAGAAACCAATAGAACAATTCTGGAAGCATAAAAAAAGCAGTGCTATGACACTCCCAAAGAGTCACACTAACTCTCTAGCAATGAATTCTAACAAAAATAAAGTTATTAAAATACTAGATTAAAAATTTAAAATATTAATTTTGAAGATTCTCAATTAGATACAAGAGAAAGCTGAAAACCCACACAAAAAAATTTTTTAAATGAATTCAGTATATCAATACAAAATTTACCAAAAGGTAGATATTTTTACAAAGGTATAACTCCTGGAAATAAAAATATTATTGAAGGCATTACAAAATACAGTTAAAAGCTTTAACCATAGATCAAGCAGAGAAAATTGTCTCAAAGATTGAAGAAGAATCTTTTTAGATTTAAGCCCTTACTAATTTTTCAAAAAATTAATTTAATAAAATGTACAACAAAGCCTTCAAAAAGTATGGGATAACATAAAATATTTATACATATAAAATATAGGTATTCCAAAGGAAAAGAAGAAGTTAAATGTATGAAAAACCTATTTGAGAAAATAGAGTGAAAATTCTCTAGTCTTTCTATAGATTTAGACATTCTGATACAAGAAACTCAGAGAACTTCAGCATACAATGAAAGATGGATGTCACTAACACATATAACCATCAGGCTATATAAATTTAAAATGAAAAAAATTCTGAAATCATCAAAAGTAAAGCATCTAATTACACATCAAGGAAATTCTACCAGAATAACAGTGGACTCCTCAGCAGAAACCATGCAAGCGAGAAGAAATAAAGGTCTTATTTTCAATCTTCTTAAAGAAAAAAAAAAGCCAACCACAAATTTTTCATCCTGCTAAACTATGCTTCTAAAGAAATAAAAAATAAAGTATTTCCCAGAAAAGGAAACACAAAGAGAATATGTCACCATTAGACCAGCTCTACAAAAAAATTCTCAAGGGAGGTCTAATCATAAAAACATAAGGTTGAAATTCACTGTCATTAAAAACACAAAAGTATAAACCTCATTGGTCTTATGAAACAATTACACAATTACACAAATGAGACTAAAAAGCAACTAGGTAGCAATTAACACTATAACAGAAACATGAGACAGCGGCTGGCAGGATGGCCAAAGAGGAACAGCTCCAGTGTGCAGTTCCCAGAAAAATCAATGCAGAAGGTGGGCAATTTCTGTATTACCAACTGAGGTACATGGCTTATCTCACTGGGACTGGTTAGACACTGGGTGCAGCCTACAGAGGGCAAGCTGAAGCAGGGGGGTGGACTTTTACACCACAAGTGCAAGGGGTTGGGGTACTCCTTCCCCTAGAGAAGGGAAGCTGTGAGGGATTGTGCCTTGAGGAAAGATAAATTCTGGTCCAGATACTATGATTTTTCTTACAATCATCGCAAACCACAGAGAAGGAGATTCCCTCAGGTGCCTACACCATCAGGGCCCTGGGTTTCCAGCACAAAACTGAGCAGTCATTTGGGCAGACAAGGAGCTAGCAGCAGGAGTTGTTTTTCATACCCCAGTGGCACCTGGAACACCAGCAAGACAGAACCATTCACTCCCAAGCAAAGAGGGTTGAAGCCAGTGAGTCAAATGGTCTAGCTCAGCAATCCACTGTCACAGAGCTCAGCAAGCTAAGATCTCCTGGCTTGAAATTCTTGCTGTCAGCACAGCATTCTGAAGTTGACCTAGGATGTTTGAGCTTGGTGGAAGGAGGGGCATCCACCATTACTGAGGCTTCAGTAGGCAGGTTTCCCCTCACAGTATAAACAAAGCTTCTAGGAAGTTCAAACTGGGCAGAGCCCCTGCAGCACCACAAAACTGCTGCAGCCAGACTGCCTGTCTAGATTGCTTCTCTCAGGGCAGGGCATCTCTGAAAAAAAATGCATCAGCCCCAGTCAAAGGGTTATAGATCTAACTCCCATCTCCCTGGGACAGAGCACCTGGGGGAAGGGGTAGCTGTGAGCACAGCTTCAGCAGATTTAGACATTCCTGCCTCCCAGCTCTGAATAGAGCAGCAGATCTCCCAGCACAGCACTCAAGCTCTGCTAAGGGAAAGACTGCCTCCTCAAGTGGGTCTTTGATCCCCATGCTTCCAAACTGGGAGACATCTCTGAGCAGGGGTTGACAGACACCTCATACAGGAGAGCTCTGGCTGGCATCTGGTGGGTGCCCCTCTGGGACAAAGTTTCCAGAGGTAGAAACAGGCAGCAATCTTTGCTGTTCTGCAGCCTCCACTGGTGGCACCCAGACTAAAATGGTCTGGAGTGGACCTCCAGCAAATTCCAGCAGACCTGCAACAGAGGGGCCTGTTAGAAGGAAAACTAACAAACAGAAATAAATAGTATCAACATCAATAAAAAGAATGACCACAGAAAAACCCAATCTGGGAGAAGGATCCAAGATGGCCAAATAGTAACAGCTCCAGAGTGCAGTTCCCAGTGAGAACAGTGCAGAGGGTGAGTGCTCACCGTATTTCCAAATAAGTTTTCACTGCCCACAGACCAAGAGATTCCTGGGCTGAAAAGCACCATGAATTTTCAGCGTGGTGGTTTCAGTCAGGGCCAGGTCGGTGCACAGAAACTCACACAAACCTGGGTGAACATTTCGACTGGTTCCTGGAATGCCTGGGAGACAGAGTCACCCAATGAACTGAAAGAGAGGGGGATGAGACAGGTAGCCAGGTGATCTGGCTTGGTGGGTACCACCCCCACAAAACAAGCAACCTTAAACGCTCTGGATTGAGAGTTATGCAGCAAGGGCAGCTGGACCCAGGATGGTCCAGCTCAGTGAGAGGAAGGGTGTCCCCCACTACCGAGGCAGTCCACCACTACTGAGGCAGTTCACACAGCAGCTGGGCAGAGCCTGTGGCAGCTCAGCAATGCCTCTGCTGGCAGAATGTGACTAGACTACTCCATGCACGGCAGGGCATCTACGAAAAAGGCAGCAGCATGACAGGAACTTATAAATAAAGCCAAACTTCCTAGGAAAGAGCACCTGGGAAAAGAGGCAGTTATGAGTTTGGCTGCAGCAGACTTAAAGGTACCTGCCCAGCAGCTCTGCATGAAACAACGAAGCTCCCAGTACAGCACTTGAGCTCCTATAAGGGACAGACTGCCTCCTCAAGCAATTCCCTGATCCCCGTATACCCAAAGAGACACCTCATTAAGGAAAGCTCAGGCCGACATCTGGTGGGTACCCTGCTGAGATAAGTATAGTAAAGGAAGAAACCAGCGGCAACCCTTGCTGTTCTGCAGCTCCTGTGGGTGATTCCCAGGTGAGTGGGATCTGGAGTGGACCTCCAGCGTCCTGCAGCAGAGAGGCCTGACTGTTACAAGGAAAACTAAGAAGCAGAAAGAAATAGCTTCGACATCAACAAAAACGATGTCCACTCAGAGACCCCCTCAGAAAGTCACCAATTACAAAGACCACAGGTAAATAAAGCCACTAAGATGGGAAGAAACCAGTGCAAAAAGGATGAAAACACCAAAAACCAGAACGCCTTTCCTCCTCCAAGAAATCACAACTCCTCACAAGCTAGGGATCAAAGATGGATGGAGAATGCATCTAATGAATTGACAGAAACAGGCCTCAGAAGGTGGGTAATAACAAATTGCTCAGAGCTAAAAGAACATGAGCTAACCCGATGCAAAGAAACTAAGAACCTAGAAAAAAGGTTAGATGAGATGTTAACTAGAATAAACAGCTTATAGAAGAACATAAACAACCTGATAGAGCTGAAAAACACAACACGAGAATTCACGAAGCATACACAAGTTTCAATAGCCTAATTGACCAAGCAGAAGAAAGGATATCAGAGATTGAAGATTAACTTAATGAAATAAAATTAGAAGGCAATATTAGAGAGAAAAGAGTAAAAAGAAATGAACAAAGCCTCCAAGAAATATGGGATTATGTGAAAAGACCTAATCTACATTTGATAGGTGTACCTGAATGTAATGGAGAGAATGAATGCAAGCTTGAAAATACTCTTCAGGTTATTATCCAGGAGAACTTCCCCAACCTAAGCAAGGCAGGCCAACATTCAAGTCCAGGAAATACAGAGAATACTACAAAGATATTCCTCAAGAAGAGCAACCTCAAGGCACATAATCATCAGATTCACCAGGATCGAAATGAAGAAAAAAATGCTAAGGGCAGCAACAGAGAAAGGTCAGGTTACCCACAAAGGGAAGCCCATCAGACTCACAGTGGATCTCTCAGCAGAAACCCTAGAAGCCAGAAGAGAGTGGGGACCAGTTTTCAACATCATTAAAGAAAAGAACTTTCAATGTAGAATTTCATATCCAGCCAAACTAAGCTTCACAAGTGCAGGAGAAATAAAATCCTTTATTGTCAAGCAATTGCTGAGATCATCAACACCAGGCCTGCATTACAAGAGCTCCTGAGAGAAGCACTAAACAAGAAAAGGAACAACCAGTACCAGTCACTCCAAAAATGCACCAAATGGAAAAGACCATCAACACAATGAAGAAAATGTGTCAACTAATGGGCAAAACATCCAGCTAGCATCAAAATGGCAGGATGAAATTCACACATAACAATATTAACCTTAAATGTAAATGGACTAAATGCCCCAGCCAAAAGACATAGACTGTCAAATTGCATAAAAAGTCAAAACCCATGGGTATGCTGTATTCAGGAAACCCATCTGATGTGCAAGAACACACATAGGTTCAAAATAAAGGTATGGAGGAAGATTTATCAAGAAAATGGAGAGCAAAACAAAGCAGGAGTTGCAATCCTAGTCTCTGATAAAATGGACTTTAAGCCAACAAAGATCAAAAGAGACAAAGAAGGGCATTATATAATGGTAAAAGGATCAATTCATCATGAAGAGGTAACAATTCTAAATATATATGCCACAATACAGGAGCACCCAGGTATATGAATCAAGTTCATAATGACCTATAAATAGATTTAGACTCCCACACAACAATAGTGGGAGACTTTAGCACTCCATTGTCAATATTAGGCAGATCAATGAGACAGAAAATTAACAAGGATATCCACGACTTGAACTTAGATCTGGACCAAACAGACCTAATAAACATCTACAGAAATCTCCACCCCAAATCCACAGAATATACATTCTTCTAAGCACTGCATGGCACCTACTCTAAAATTGACCACATAATTGGAAGTAAATCACTCCTCAGCAAATGCATAAGAATTGAAATCATAACAGTCTCTCAGACCACAGTGCAATCAAATTAGAACTCAGAATTAAGAAACTAACTCAGAACCACACGACTTCATGGAAACTGAACAACTGGTTCCTGAATGTCAACTGGATAAACAATGAAATGAAGGCAGAAATAAAGATGTTCTTCAAAACCATCGAGAACAAAGACACAATGTACCAGAATCTCTGGGACACATTTAAAGCAGTGTCTAGAGGGAAATTTATAGCAATAAATGTCCACCAGAGAAGTGAGAAAAGATCTAAAATTGACACCCTATCATCAAAATTGAAAGAGTTAGAGGAGGAAGATCAAAAAAAAAAAAAAAACCTCAAAACCTAGCGGAAGACAAGAAATAACTAAGATCAGAGCAGAACTGAAGGAAATAGAGACACAAAAATTGCTTTTAAAAAATCAATAAATTCAGGAGCTCTTTTTTTTAAAAGATCAACAAAATAGACAGACCACAAGCCAGATTAATAAAAAAGAAAACAGAATAATCAAATAGATGCAATAAAAAACGATAAAGGGGATATCACCACTGACTCCACAGAAATACAAACTGCAATCAGAGATTACTACAAACAACTCTATGCACATAAACCAATAATCCTGGAAGAAATGGATGAATTCCTGGACACTTGCACCCTCCCTACCCTAAACCAGGAAGAAACTGAAACCTTGAACAGGCCAATAACAAGGGCTGAAGTTGAGGCAGCAAATAATAGCCTACCAACCAAAAAAAGTCCAGGTCCAGACGGGTTCACAGCTGAATTCTACCAGACACACAAAGAGGAGCTGGTACCATTCCTTCTGAAACTATTTCAAACAATCCAAAAAGAGGGAATCCATCCCAAATGATTTTATGAGACCAAAATCATCCTGATACCTAACCCCAGCAGAGACTCAAAAAAAAAAAAAAAAAACTTCAGGCCAATATCCATGATGAACATACAAGCAAAAATCTTCAATAAAATACTGGCAAACTGATTACAACAGCACATCAAAAAGCTTATCCATCATGACCAAGTAGACTTCATTCAGGGGATGAAAGGCTGGTTCAACATACACAAGTCTTTTTTTTTTTTTTTTTTTTTTTTTTCAGGAAGAAAGAAAGAGAGAGAGAAAATGGGGAGGTGGAAAAAGGAAGAGAAAGAGAGAGAGAGAATGGGGAGGAGGAAAAAGGAAAAGAAAGAGGGAGAGAGAATGGGAGTATTGCTTTCTTGCCCAGGCTAGAACGCAATTTAGTAATGCTTATTAAAAACCTCTTTTATAACGATAATTATACTTAATGATGTAATCAGGAAGGAATAAGGGAAGAAGATAACAAACAAACAGCCAACCAATATTTCATTTAAACCTATGAAATGCTATGCGATTACTCAGGAGTGATTTACTTCCAATTATATAGTCACTTTTCTAATAGGTGTGAGGTGGTAATGTATGTTTTGTGTATTTGAAGTGGAGAGTTCTATAAATGTTTATTAAGTTTACTTGTTCCGGGTCTGAGTTCAAGTCCTGGATGTCCTTGTTAAGTTTCTATCTCGTTGATTTATAGAATCGTTAGCTCTTCTTGTTACATTGATCCTTTTGCCATAATGTAATGTCCTTCTTTGCCTCTTTTGATCTTTGTTGCTTTAAAGTCTACTTTATCAGAGGCGAGAATTGCATCTCCTGCTTTTTGTTTATTAGTTTATTTTTACTCTCTGTTTGGTTGGTAAATCTTCCTCCTTCTCTCTGAGTCTTTGTGTATTGTTGCATGTAAGACGGGTCTGGATGCAACATACCGATGGGTTTTGGCTTTTTATCCAATTAAAATATATATAAGTTTAATACTGGCATTTGATGCTAGCTGGCTGTTTTGCCCATTAGTTGATGTAAATTTTTCATTATGTTAATGTTCTTTGCTTTTTGATACATTTTTGGAAAGGCTGATATTGGTTGTTCCTTTATATGTATAGTGCTTCTTTCAGAAGCTCTTGTAAAGCAGGCCTGGTGGTGGTGAACTCTCTAAGTACTTGTTTGTTCGCAAAAGATTTAATTTTTCCTTCGCTCATAAAGCTTAGTTTGGCTGGATAGGAAATTCTGGGTTGAAAGTTCTTTTCTTTAAGGATGTTAAATATTGATCCCCACTCTTTTCTGGCTTGTAGGGTTTCTGCTGAGAGATCTGCTGTAAGTCTGATAGGTTTCCCTTTATGGGTAACCTGACCTTTCTCTCTGGCTGCCCTTAGTATTTTCTCCTTCATTTCAATCCTAATAAATCTGGCGATTATGTGCCTTGGGGTTGGTCTTCTTGAAGAATATCTTTGTGGTGTTCTCTGTATTACCTGGAGTTGAATATTACCCTTCCTTGCCAGGTTGGGAAAGTTTTCCTGAATGATATCCTGAAGAGTATTTTCCAACTTGGATTCATTCTCTTCATCACATTCAGGTACACCTATCAAACGTAGATTAGGTCTTTTCACATAGTCCCATATTTCCTGGAGACTTTGCTCGTTCCTTTTCATCCTTTTTTCTCCATTCTTGTCTTCTCGTTTCATTTCACTGAGCTGGTCCTCGACTTCTGATATCCTTTCTTCTGCTTGATCAATTTGACTCTTTAAACTTGTGCATGCTTCGCGAAGTTCTCGTGTTGTGTTTTTCAGCTCCATCAATTCACTTATATTCTTCTCTATCTTGTCCATTCTTGTTAACATTTCGTCAAACCTTTTTTCAAGGTTCTTAGTTTCTTTGCATTGGGTTAAAACAAGTTCTTTTAATTCACAGAAGTTTCTTATCACCCACGTTTTGAAGCCTGCTTCTGTTATTGGAACACACGTGTAATCTATTAAGCCTTGTTCCGTTACTGATGAGGAATTGCAATCCCCTGTAGAGGGAGAGGCATTCTGATTTTGAGTATTCTCTACCTTTTTACGCTGGTTTCTTCCCTTCATTATATATTTGTCCGTCTGTCATCTTTATAATTACCGACTTTCTAACTGGGTCTCTGATGTCCAACTTGTTGATTCCCTGCGCCGAAATCTGAGCAATCCACTGAGCTGGCCAAAACAGCGGTGTTAAGATTGATGGTACTTTTCTGCCCGGGAATCTCCGGACTCTGCACCAAGAACTGGTGTGCTAAGGCACCAGCAAAACCGCCACGCCGGCCACAAGAGTCGCCCTGGCGACCCGTGGAGCTCCTCCACTGGGAATCTCCTGGTCCGTGAGCAACTAATATTCATCTGAAAGTGTGGCGTCCTCTCGTTCTTTGCACTTTCACTGGGAGGTACGTGCCCGAGCTGCTAGTCATCAGCCATCTTGGATCTCTCCACAAGTCTTAAATGTAATCTACCACATAAAGAGAACCAAAGACAAAAACCACATGATTATCTCAATAGATGCAGAGAAGGCCTTTGACAAAATTCAACAGCCCTTTTCACTAAAAACTCAAACTAAGTATTGAAAGAACATATCTCAAAATAATAAAAGCTGTTTACGACAAACCTAAAGCCAATATCATATTGAATGGGCAAAAACTGGAAGCATTCTCTTTGAAATATGGCACTAGACAAGGATGCGCTCTCTCACCACTTGTATTTAATATAGTATTGGAAGTTTTAGCCAGAGAATTTAGGCAAGAAAAAAAATAAAGGGTATTCAATTAGGAAAAGAAGAAGTCAAATCGCCTCTATTTGCAGATGACATGATTTTATATTTAGAAGGCCCCATAGTCTTAGCGCAAAATCTTCTCAGACTGATAAGCAACTTCACAAAAGTCTCAGGATACAAAATCAATGTGCAAAAATCACAAGCATTTCTATACTTCAATAACAGACTAACAGAGAGACAAATCATGAGTGAACTCTCATTCACAATTGCTACAAAGAGAATAAAATACCTAGGAATACAACTAACAAAGGATGGAAAGGACCTCTTCAAGGAGAACTACAAACAACTGCTAAAGAAAAGAGAGGACACAAACAAATAGAGAAATATTCCATGCTCATGGTTAGGAAGACTCAATATCGTGAAAATGGCCATACTGCCCAAAGTAATTTAGAGATTCAATGCTATCCCATCAAGCTACCAATGACCTTCTTCATAGAACTGGAAAAAAACACCTTAAACTTCATACGGAACCAAAAGAGAGCCTGTATAGTCAAGTCAATTCTAAGCAAAAAGAAAAAACCCAGAGGCATCACGCTACCTTACTTCAAACTATAGTACAAAGCTACAGTAATCAAAACAGCATGGTACCAGAAACAAAACAGAGATATAGACCAATGGAAGAGAACAGAGGCCTCAGAGGCAATGCCACACATCTACAACCATCTGATCTTTGACAAACCTGACAAAAACGAGCAATGGGGAAAGGATTCCCTGTTTAATAAATGGTGTTGGGAAAACTGGATAGCCACATGCAGAGAGCAGAAACTGGACCCCTTCCCGACAACTTACACTAAAATTAACTCCAGATGGATTAAAGACTTAAACAGACGACCTAACACCATAAAAACCCTAGAAGAAAACCTAGGCAAAACCATTCAGGACATAGGCATAGGCAAGGACTTCATGACTAAAATACCAAAAGCATTGGCAACAAAAACCAAAATAGACAAATGGGACCTAATCAAACTCCAGAGCTTCTGCACAGCAAAAGAAACAATCATTAGAGTGAACCAGCAACCAATATAATGGAAAAAAATTTTTGCCATCTACCCATCTGACAAATGATTATATCCAGAATCTACAAAGAACTAAAACAGATTTACAAGACAAAAACAAACAAACTCATTCAAAAGTGGGCAAAAGAGATGAACAGACACTTTTCAAAAGAAGACTTATATGAGACCAACAAACACATGAAAAAACACTCATCATCACTGATTATTAGAGAAATGCAAATCAAAACCACACTGAGATACCACCTCATGCCAGTTAGAATGGTGATCATTAAAAAATCTGGAGACAACAGATGCTGGAGAGGATGTGGAGAAATAGGAACACTTTTACACTGTTGGTGGGAGTGTAAATTAGTTCAACCCTTGTGGAAGACAGTGTGGCGATTCCTCAAGGACCTAGAAATAGAAATTCCATTTGACTCAGCAATCCCATTACTGGATATATATCCAAAGGATTATAAATCATTCTATTATAAAGACACATGCACACGTATGTTCATAGTGGCACTGTTTACAGTAGCAAAGACCTGGAACCAACCCAAATGCCCATCGATGATAGACTGGACAAGGAAAATGTGGAATATATACACCATGGAATACTATGCAGCCATAAAAAATGATGAGTTTGTGTCCTTTGTAGGGACATGGATCAATCTGGAAACCATAATTCTCAGCAAACTGACACAAGAACAAAAAATAAAACACCACATGTTCTCACTCATAGGAAGGTGTTGAACAATGAGAACACATGGACACAGGGAGGGGAGCATCACACCTTGGGGTCTATTGCAGGGGCCAAGGGAGGGACAGCAGGGGTGGGGAGGTTGGCGAGGGATAACACAAGAAGAAATGCCAGATGTAGGTGATGGGGAGAAGGAGGCAGCAAACCACAATGCCATGTGTGTACCTATGCAACAATCCTGCATGATCTGCACATGTACCCTAGAACTTAAAGTACAATTTAAAAAAAGAAGGAAAGAAAAATTTCCTATTGGTACAGTGTACAGTATTCGGTTAATGGGTACAATTAAAGCCCAGACTTCACCACTATAAAATTTATCAATGTAATCAAAAGCCCATTGTACCCCTAAAGCTAAAATTTTTAAAAACAAATTATTATGTAATATTGCATATATAAATATTGTACTATATATCTCTCTTGTTGTTGTCCTTATAAAAATTTTATTACTTGGTAATAAATGTTTCATTTTTAATTGAATAAATAAATTAATTAAATGGGGAATGGTCTTAAATAGACATTTCTTCCAGAAAGATATACAAATGGACAAAAAGCATGTGAAAAAATTCTCAACATTAGAAATGACACAAGAATCAACCGGAAGAAGCAAAGTTTTTTAAAAGAAAAGAAATTTTATTAGTGACCTATTTATGGTCTAAAAATATACCACAAACTGGTTGGCTTAAAACAACAGTAATTTTTTATTTCACAGTTCTCGAGGCCAGAAGTCCAAAATCAAGGTGTAAGCAACACTGGTACATTCTGGAGGCTCTAGGGGAGAATTTGTTTTATAATCTTCTCTTAGCTTCTCATGGTTTTTAGCAATCATTGACCTTTCTAAGCTTGCAGATGCAGAACTCCAATATCTGTCTCCATCTTCCTATGGTGTTCTACAATGTGTCTTTCATGTCTGTGTCAAAATTTTCCCTACTCTTATAAAGACAACATTTATTGAATTAGGGTCCACACTAATCTTAACTGAATTACAAGTTCAAAGACTTTATGTACAAATAAGGTTACATTCAAATAAAATCACAATAACAGGTCTGGAAGTGAGGGTGTAAGTACATCTTTTAAGGAAAAACACAATTCTATCCATTGCAGTAACAATATAAACATACCCATTATAGTAACAGAATAATGATAATATATTATAACTTATAGAATAAAATAAATATCCATGATTATTATTTTCTGGTATGAATAAATAAATAGGGGAGAATGGACCACTCTTCCCTACGGAAACATTTCAGTTAACAAATATAGAATAATTGAGGAAAATAGAAGATAACTCTCTGGCAAAAGTAATCTTCTATTGTCAAAATCACAACAATACAAGAAAAAATAATGAAATACAAGGAAAAATTGTAGACCTGCTACAGATTGGAGGAAATTAAGGAAACATGACAACTAAATGCAATGTGGTATTCTGAATCTGATCCTAAAATCAAAAAAGACATCAGTGAAAAAAAATGGGTAAAATTCTAACAAGATCTGCAGGAAGTTAATAGTGTTGTACTGATGATAACTTCCTAGTTTGTATGATTATGTTATGTTTATGTAAAATGTCAACATTATGAGATGCTGAATGTAGAGTCCATGAGAATTCATTGTATTCATTTTGCAACTTTCTGTAAGTTATAAAATATTCTAGAAAAAGATTTTAACAGATAAAAAACTAAAGTGATATCAAAATAGGGATATACATACAAGTACCTAGAGCAAGATGGAATTATTCATTGTGGAGTTTTCAAAAGGTCCAGAAAGCATGCAATATTTTATGTGGAATTCCAGGAAGATGTAGAGCTTTCCCAGATGAGAATAGTAGGAGTGGAGAAATAGATTTCAGGCATAAATATAGTGGGAAATTAATGCTACATGCTTTAAATTTTACTGATAAGTAAAATTCTATTCCTCCCGGGCTGCATTATTCTTAGCAACACTTAGGTTTAGAGGTTATGTTTTATGTTTATGGCGATACCACCCTGAATGCACCCGATCTCGTCTGATCTCAGAAGCTAAGCAGGGTTGGGCCTGGTTAGTACTTGGATGGGAATGGTTATGTTTTGTTTGGATTTGGTTTGTTTTAGCTAATAAAAAAAATTCTAGACAAGTTTTAAAATGGTAAGTATTTATAATTCATTTTAAAATCTGAAAAAAATAATGAGCTCTCATTTTCCCTACAGATGTACAAGAAGAAAGATTGTTCTGCAGCACAAACCCATTCTAACAGACTTACTTGGTCAAGTGTAAGATTTAGAACATTTGTAACAATAACAAGTTTTATTTTTTCTAAATAACATGGTGTTCCGTGCAAATATTGTAGACTGTTACTAACTTGTTCTGTTCTTTGTTAATAGGAATGTGTCCTTGAAAGGAAATTTGAATTAAAAAATGTGTATAAATGCCTGATTTTTTAAAAAATTGTTACCAGTTTCGATAAAAGTGTCCTTAGAGGAGAAGCAAATAATTCTGATTGGTTGTCATGCTTGAATTTTTTTTTTGTCCTGGTAATAATGTTTTAACTGATATCTCTGTGTTCCTAAAAAGTATAAAAATTGTGAAAATTGTTCAACAAAATTAGAAAAGGGCCAATGCCAGCATTCCTTTTCTCCCACATTCATGATAAAAGAAATGTCTATAAATATACAAGATTTTTTATTTTAGCAAGGTATAGTCTTATTTTAATAAACAGTATTGGTTCAAAGAAAGCTTTTATGCTTAGGCACTCATGCTGTGGTTTGGGAATTGTGACTAGGACAAAAACAATAAGATAATTCAATGAGCAAAAGCAGTCACAGAAGATAAAATTGAAAAAATTGAGACTTACTGTGAAAGGCTGAATGCTATTCTAAAGCATTTGGAAATAGCTTTACATATGTACTTCTTTTTCAATTTACTCTCTTTAAATAGATTATTATTTTTTTCTCATTTTCAGTTACATTATAATAGAAATGTGAAGAACTGAGAGCTCTTTAGAGATTCTGTACTACCAGTTGTTAAAGAACATAATAACGAGATTATTGAAGTCTCCAGGTTCTCTTTCATAGTTGCATATGCTCCCACAGAATCTCATCTCTTTCCCATACTATAGACAAGGGGGATCACATCAAGTTAAAAAGCTTCCTCATAGCAATGAAAACAATCAAGAAAGTAAAAAGACAACCCATAGAATGAAAGAAAATGTTTGCAAACTATTCATCTGACAAGGGATTAATAACCAGAATATAAAGAGCTAAAATAATACTATAGAAATAAATCTAACAATCCAATCCAAAATGAGCAAAAGACCTGAATAGACATTTCTGAACAGCAGGCATAAAAATGGCAAACAAGTATATGAAAAGGTGTTCAACATCATTGATCATCAGAAAAATGCAAGTCAAAACTACAATGTAATATCATCTCACTCCACTTAAAATGTCTTTTATCCAAAAGTCATGCAATAACAAAAGCTGGCCAGGATGTGGGAAAAAGAGAACCCTTGTATACTGTTAGTAGGAATGTATATTAGTACAATCTTTATGGAGAACACTATGTGGGTTCCTCAAAAAAAAACTAAAAATAGAGCTAGCATATGATCCAGCAATACCATTCCTGCATATATAACTGAGAGAATGAAAATCGGAATATCAAAAAGATATCTTACTCCTATGTTTATTGAAGCATCATTAACAATAGTCAACATTTGGAGGCAAGCTAAATGTTAAAAAACAGATGGAGATATAGAGTAGAAACATGGCTTCCAGATGTTAGGAAGAGTAGTGGGAGGAGAGGTGGAGGAATTAGGGATGATTAATGAGTACTAAATAATAGAAAGACTGAATACAACTTAGTGTTTGCTAGCACAACACGGAGACTGTAAACAAAAAATAATTTAATTGTATATTTTTAAATAACGAGAAGAGTTTAACTGGATTGTTTGTAACACAAATAATAAATATTTGAGGTGATGGATACTCTACTTACCCTGATGTGCTCATTACACGTTGCATGCCTGTATCAAATTATCACATGTAACACATAAATATATACACCTAGAATGCAACCATAAAAATCAAAAAAAAAAAAAAATGCTGGGATGATCCAACATGGCTGAATAGGAACAGCACTGGATAGCAGCTCCCAGAGGAAACGCAGAGGGTGAGTGATCACCACATTTCCAAACAAATTTTCACTGCCCACAGACAAGGAGATTCCCTAATGGAAAAGTGTTTCAGCCAGCACAGTGGGTCTCTGCACATAAACTCACACAAATCCAGGCTCCATTTAAACTGGCAACTGGAACATGTGGGAGACAGAGTCGCTTGTTCATCTGAAAAAGAGGGGGCTGAAACAGGGAGCCAGGTAATCTGGCTTGGCTGGTCCCACCCCCACAAAGACCGGGAATCTGAAATGCTCTGGATTGAGAGTTTTACAAGAAGCACAGCTGGACCCGGGACAGTCCAGCTCTGTGCAAGGGAAAGGCATCCGCCATTACCGAGGAAGTCTACCACTACTGAGGCAGTCCACCATCAGAGGTAGTCCATCATTACCGAGGAAGTCTGCCATTACTGAGGCAGTCTGCCATTACCGAGACAGTTGGCCATTACAGAGACAGTCTGCAATTACTGAGGCAGACTGCCATTACCGAAGCAGTTTTAACTATACCCTGATAAACAAAACTGCAAGGAAGTTCACACAGCAGCTGGGCAGAGCCCACAGCAGCTCAGCAATGCCTCTGCTGGAAGACTGTGACTAAGCTACCTCCTAGCTTGGCAGAGCATATCTGAAAAAAGGCAGCAGAATGACAGGAACTTATAAATAAAGCCCCATCTTCCTGGGAAAGAGCAGGTGGGAAAAAAAGGCAGTTATGAGTTCCACTGCAGCAGACGTAAATGTACATGACCAGCAGCTCTGAACAAAACAATAGAGCTCACAGCTCAGCACTTGAGCTCCTATAAGGGCCAGACTGTCTCCTCAAGAAGCTCCCCAACACCCATGTAACCAAAGAGACACCTCATAAAGGAGAACTCGGGCTGACATTTGGTGGGTATATTCTGGGACAAAGATAACAGAAGAAGAAACTGGCAGCAACCCTTACTGTTCTGTAGCCACTGCAGGTCATTCCCAGGCAAGCAGGTTCTGGAATGGACCTCCAGCAGTCCTAAAGCAGGGGGGCCTGACTGTTAGAAGGAAAACTAAGAAACAGAAAGAAATAACTTCATCAGCAACAAACAGGACGTCCACTCAGAGACCCTATCATATACTCACCAACCACAAAGGAAACAGGTAGATAAATCCACAAAGATGGGAAGAAAGCAGTGGGAAAAGGATGAAAATACCAAAAACCAGAATGTTTCTCCTCCTCAAGGGGTCACAACTCCTTACCAGCAAGGGAACAAGGCTACATGGAGAATGACTCTGATGAATTGACAGAAACAGGCTTCAGAAGGTGGGTAATAACAAATTTCTCTGAGCTAAAAGATCCTGTACTAACCCAATGCAAAGAAACTAAGAACCTTGAAAAAAGGTTTGATGAAATGCTAAGGAGAATAAACAGCTTAGACAGGGATAAATGAATTGATGGAGCTGAAAAACACAACACAAGAACTTCACGAAGCATACACAAGTTCAAATACCCGAATGGACCAAGCAGAAGAAAGGATATCAGAGATTGAAGATTAACTCAATGAAATAAAATGAGAAGGCAACATTAGAGAAAAAGGAGTAAAAAGAAATGAACAAAGCCTCCAAGAAATATGGGATTATGTGAAAAGTCCTAATCTACATTTGATAGTTGCATCTGAATGTGATGGAGAGAATCAATACAAGCTGGAAAACACTCTTCAGGATAATATGCAGGAGAACTTCCCCAATCTAGCAAGACAGGCCAATATTCAAGTCCAGGAAATACAGGGAACACCACAAAGATATTCTTCAAGAAGAGCAACCCCAAGGCACATAATCATCAGATTCACCAGGGTTGAAATGAAGGAAAAATTGCTAAGGGCAGTCAGAGAGAAAGGTCAGGTCATTCACAGAGGGAAGCCAATCAGACCACAGCAGATCTCTCGGCAGAAACCCTACAAGCAAGAATAGAGTGAGGACCAATATTCAACATCCTTAAAGAAAAGAACTTTAAACCCAGAATTTCATATCCAGCCAAACTAAGCTTTGAAAGTGAAGGAGAAATAAAATCCTTTATGGGCAAGTAATTATTGAGAGATTTTGTCACCACCTGACCTGCCCTACAAGAGCTCCTGAAAAAAACACTAAGCACAGAAAGGAACAAGTACCAGTCACTGCAAAAGCAAACCAGTGGACAAAGACCAAAAATGCGATGAAGAAAATGAGTCAACTAATGGCAAAGAAAACCAGCCAGTAACAAAACGGCAGGATCAAATTCACACATAACAATAGTAACATTGAATGTAAACGTCCTAAACGCCCTAATCAAAAGACACAGACTGGCAAACTGGATAAAAAGTCAAGACCCATTGATGTGCTGTATTCAGGAAACCAATCTCACATACAAAGACTCATATAGACTCAAAATAAAGGGATGAAAGAAGATTTACTGAGCAATTGGAGATCAAAAAAAAGCAGGAGTTGCAAACCTCGTCTCTGATAAAATGGACTTCAAGCAAACAAAGATCAAAAGAGACAAAGGACACTACATAATGGTAAAAGGATCAATCCAACAAGAAGAGTTAACTATCCTAAATATATACGCACCCAACGCAGGAGCATCCAGATACATAAAGCAAGTTCTTAGCGACCTAAAATGAGATTTAGACCCCTACACTATAATAGTGGGAAATTTCAACACTCCACTGTCAATATTAGACAGATCAATGAGACAGAAAATTAACAAGGATATCCAGGACTTGAATGCAGAGCTGGACCAAGCAGATCTAATAGACATATACAGAACGCTCCACCCCAAATCCACAGAATATACATTTTTCTCAGCACCACATTGCATTTACTCTAAAATTGACCACATCATTGGAAGTAAATCACTCCTCAGCAGATGCAAAAGAACGGAAATCATAACAAACAGTCTATTAGACCACAGAGCAATCAGACTAGAACTCAAGATTAAGAAACACATTCAAACCCACACAACCACTTGGAAACTGAACAACTTGCTTCTCAGTGTTGACTGGATAAACAATGAAATTAATGCAGAAATAAAGATATTCTTTGAAACCAATTAGAATGAAGAAAAAGTGTACCAGAATCTCTGGGACACCTTTAAAGCATGTCAAGAGGAAAATTTATAGCAATAAATGCCCACATGAGAAACATGGAAAGATCTAAAATTGACACCTTATCATCAAAATTGAAAGAGCTAGAGGAGAAGATTTTTTTAAAAACTCAAAAGCTAGCAGAAGACAAGAAATAACTAAGATCAGAGTCAAACTGAAGGAGATAGAGACACAAAAAACCCTTCAAAAATCAACAAATCCTGGAGATGGTTTTTTGAAAAGATCAACAAAATAGACAGACCACTAGCCAGATTAATAAAAAAGAAAAGGGGGTGATCGATCCAAGATGGCCACTTAGGAGGAAGTCAGGATTGCAGCTCCGAGAGAAGGCGCAGAGGGTGAGTGGACGCCGCATTTCTAGACGGACTTTTACTGCCCACAGACCAGGAGATTCACAGGAGGAAAAGCCCCACGGGTCGCCAGCACCGCTGGTTTGAGCGGAGTGGCCGCTCAGCCTACGCCCTGGAGTGGGGGTGGGGGCAGTGGCTTCTTATGCAGAGCGAGAGAGACAGAGTTCCCTCTGAGCCAGAAAGGGGAGCTGAAGCAGGGAGCCAAGCCAGGAGACCCCCGGGCAAGGGAGCGCCACGAATCTCAGAGCCGCTGCTTCGGCTGACGCAGCGGCACACAGGGCAGCAGATTTTAACTGCCCATAGACCAGGAGACTCACAGGCGGAGAAGCTCCCCGGGTTCCCAGTGCCGCTGGTTGGACCGGAGCAGCCACTCGGCCTGCACGGGGGGCGGGGAGCAGCGGCTCCTTGAACAAAGTGAACGAGACTGTGTCCCCTCTGGGCCAGCAAGGGGAGCTGTGGCAAGGAGGCAAGCCAAGGGATTACCGGACAAAGAGGGCCCCTCTGGAAACACGGCTGAACCCGAGACGGTCCAGCTCTGTGGGGGAGGGGCGTCCTCCATCGGGAAACACCCTGCAGTTCCCAGGGCAATTTTCCGTAACCAAGACAACCCACCACTACAGAGACTCCGTCACTACAGGGGCGGGCCAGCATAGCGGAAGCAGTTCTAACTACACCCACAGGACTGCAGGGAAGCTCACACGGAAGCTGGGCGGAGCCCACAGCAGCTCAGCGAAGCCTCTGCAGGCTGAGTGTGACTAGACTGCCACCTTGTGGGCAGGGAAAACGGTAGCAACACAGCTGAAAAGCATAAAGTGCTAAACCCCTGGGCCAGAACACCTGGGGAGAAGAAAAGGGGGTTTATGAGTTCAGCTGCTGCAGACTTAAAATTACCAAAATCAGAAAGACAGCAACTACAAAGTCAATAGGCGGATAAATCCACAAAGATGGGAAGAAACCAGCGCAAAAAGGATGAAAACACCCAAAACCAGAACACCTCTCCCCCTACAAGGCAGCATAACGCCTCACCAGCACGGGAACAAGACTGGACAGAGAATGAGTGTGATGAAATGACAGAATCAGCTTTCAGAAAATGGATAATAAGAAACTTCTGTGAGCTAAAAGAACATGTTCTAACCCAATGCAAAGAAACTAAGAACCTTGAAAAAAGACTTGATGAAATGCTAACGAGAATGGACAACTTAGAGAGGAATATGAGTGAATTGATGGAGCTGAAAAACACAACACGAGAACTTCGCGAAGCATGTACAAGTTTCAACAGCAGAATTGACCAAGCAGAAGAAAGGATATCAGAAGTTGAAGATCAACTCAATGAAATAAAACGAGAAGGGAAGATTAGAGAAAATAAGGTAAAAAGGAATGAACAGAGTCAACAAGAAATATGGGACTACGTGAAAAGACCTAATCTACGTTTGATAGGTGTACCTGAATGTGATGAAGAGAATGCATCCAAGCTGGAAAATACTCTTCAGGATATTATCCAGGAAAACTTCCCCAACCTAGCAAGGCAGGCCAATATTCAAGTCCAGGAAATACAGAGAACACCACAAAGATATTCCTCTAGAAGAGCAACCCCAAGGCACATAATCATCAGATTCACCAGGGTTGAAATGAAGGAAAAAATACTAAGGGCAGCCAGAGAGAAAGGTCGGGTTACCCACAAAGGGAAACCCATCAGACTCACAGCAGATCTCTCAGCAGAAACCCTACAGGCCAGAAGAGAATGGGGGCCAATATTCAACATCCTTAAAGAAAAGAACTTTCAACCCAGAATTTCATATCCAGCCAAACTAAGCTTCATAAGTGAAGGAAAAATAAAATCCTTTGTGAACAAGAAAGTACTCACAGATTTCATCACCACCAGACCAGCTTTACAAGAGCTCCTGAAAGAGACACTACACATAGAAAAAAACAACCAGCACCAGCCACTCCAAAAACGCACGAAATGGTAAAGAGCAGCAACACAATGAAGAATCTGCATCAACCAATGGGAAAAACAGCCAGCTAGCATCAAAATGACAGGACCAAACTCAAACATAACAATATTAACCCTAAATGTAAATGGGCTAAATGCCACAATCAAAAGACACAGACTGGCAAATTGGATAAAAAGCCAAAACCCATCAGTGTGCTGTATCCAGGAAACCCATCTCACATGCAAGGATACACAAAGGCTCAAAATAAAGGGATGGAGGAAGATTTACCAAGAAAATGGAGAGCAAAAAAAAGCAGGAGTTGCAATTCTCATCTCTGATAAAATAGACTTTAAAGCAACAAAGATCAAAAGAGACAAAGAAGGACATTACATAATGGTAAAAGGATCAATGCAACAAGAAGAGCTAACGATCCTAAATATATATGCACCTAATACAGGAGCACCCAGATACATAAGGCAAGTTCTTAAAGACTTACAAAGAGACATAGACTCCCACACATTAATAGTGGAAGACTTCAACACACCATTGTCAATATTAGACAGATCAACAAGACAGAAAATTAATAAGGATATCCAGGACTTGAACTCAGACCTGGAACAAGCAAACCTAATAGACATTTACAGAACTCTCCAGCCCAAATCCACAGAATATACATTCTTCTCAGCACCACATCACACCTACTCTAAAATTGACCACATAATTGGAAGTAAATCACTCCTCAGCAAATGCAAAAGAACGGAAACCATAACAAACAGTCTCTCAGACCACAGTGCAATCAAGTTAGAACTCAGAATTCAGAAGCCAACCCAGAACCGCACAGCCTCATGGAAATTGAACAACTTTCTCCTGAATGTTGACTGGATAAACACTGAAATGAAGGCAGAAATAAAGATGTTCTTCGAAATCAATGAGAACGAAGACACCACATACCAGAATCTCTGGGACACATTTAAAGCAGTCTCTAGAGGAAAATATATAGCAATAAGTGCCCACATGAGAAGAAAGGAGAGAACTAAAATAGACACCCTATCATCAAAATTGAAAGAGCTAGAGGAGCAAGATCAAAAAAACTCAAAACCTAGCAGAAGACAAGAAATAACTAAGATCAAAGCAGAAATGAAGGAGATAGAGACACGAAAAACCCTACAAAAAATCAATAAATCCAGGAGTTGGTTTTTTGAAAAGATCAACAAAATAGACAGACCACTAGCCAAACTAATAAAAAAGAAAAGAGAGAATAACCAAATAGATGCAATAAAAAATGATAAAGGGGATATCACCACAGATGCCACAGAAATTCAAACCATCATCAGAGATTATTACAAACAACTCTATGCACATAAACTAGAAAACCTGGAAGAAATGGATAAATTCCTGGACAGTAGTCTCCTCCCATGCCTAAACCAGGAAGAAGTCGAAACCCTGAATAGACCAATAACAAGGTCTGAAGTCGAGGCAGCAATTAAGAGCCTACCACCCAAAAAAAGCCCAGGCCCAGATGGTTTCACAGCCGAATTCTACCAGACATACAAAGAGGAACTGGTACCATTCCTACTGAAACTATTCCAAACAATCCAAAAAGAGGGAATCCTTCCCAAATCATTTTATGAGACCAACATCATCCTAATACCAAAACCCGGCAGAGACTCAACAAGAAAAGAAAACTACAGGCCAATATCCATGAAGAACATAGATGCAAAAATCTTCAATAAAATACTGGCAAGCCGATTACAACAGCACATCAAAAAGCTTATCCACCATGATCAAGTAGGATTCATCCCAGGGATGCAAGGCTGGTTCAATATACGCAAGTCTATAAATGTAATTCACCACATAAACAGAACCAAAACCAAAAACCACATGATTATCTCAATTGATGCAGAGAAGGCCTTCGACAAAATTCAACAGCACTTTATGCTAAAAACTCTCAATAAACTAGGTATCGACAGAACGTATCTCAAAATAATAAAAGCTATTTATGACAAACCGACAGCCAATATCATACTGAATGGGCAAAAACTGGAAGCATTCCCTTTGAAATCTGGCACTAGACAAGGATGCCCTCTCTCACCACTCCTACTCAATATAGTACTGGAAGTTCTAGCCAGAGCAATCAGACAAGAAAAAGAAATAAAGGGTATTCGATTAGGAAAGGAGGAAGTCAAATTGTCTCTATTTGCAGACGACATGATTGTATATCTAGAAGACCCTATCACCTCAGCCCAAAATCTCCTGAAACCGATAAGCAACTTCAGCAAAGTCTCAGGATACAAAATCAATGTGCAAAAATCACAAGCATTCCTATACACCAATAACAGACTTAAAGAGAGCCAAATCAAGAACGAACTGCCATTCACAATTGCTACAAAGAGAATAAAATACCTAGGAATACAACTAACAAGGAACGTAAAAGACCTCTTCAAGGAGAACTACAAATCACTGCTCAACGAAATAAGAGAGGACACAAACAGATGGGAAAACATTCCATGTTCATGGTTAGGAAGAATCAATATCGTGAAAATGGCCATACTGCCCAAAGTAATTTACAGATTCAACGCTATCCCCATCAAGCTACCAATGACCTTCTTCACAGAACTGGAAAAAACCACCTTAAACTTCATATGGAACCAAAAGAGAGCCCTCATAGCCAAGTCAATTCTAAGCAAAAAGAACAAAGCCAGAGGCATCACACTACCGGACATCAAACTCTACTACAAGGCTACAGTAATCAAAACAGCATGGTACTGGTACCAAAACAGAGATATAGACCAATGGAACAGAACAGAGGCGTCGGAGGCGACACAACATATCTACAACCACCTGATCTTTGACAAAACTGAAAAAAACAATCAATGGGGAAAGGATTCCATGTTCAATAAGTGGTGTTGGGAAAACTGGCTAGCCATATGCAGAAAGCAGAAACTGGACCCCTTCCTGACACCTTACACTAAAATTGCCTCCAGATGGATTAAAGACTTAAACATAAGGCCTAACACCATAAAAACACTAGAAGGAAACCTAGGCAAAACCATTCAGGACATAGGCGTAGGCAAGGACTTTATGACCAAAACACCAAAAGCATTGGCAACAAAAGCCAAAATAGACAAATGGGACCTAATCAAACTCCACAGCTTTTGCACGGCAAAAGAAACAGTCAATAGAGTGAATCGGCAACCAACAGAATGGGAAAAAATTTTTGCAGCCTACCCGTCTGACAAAGGGCTGATATCCAGAATTTACAATGAACTAAAAAAGATTTACAAGAAAAAAACAAACAAGCCCATTCAAAAATGGGCGAAGGATATGAACAGATCCTTTACAAAAGAAGACATACATGAGGCCAACAAACATATGAAAAAATGCTCATCATCACTGGTCATTAGAGAAATGCAAATCAAAACTACATTGAGATACCATCTCACGCCAGTTAGAATGGCGATCATTAAAAAATCTGGAGAAAACAGATGCTGGAGAGGATGTGGAGAAATAGGAACACTTTTACACTGTTGGTGGGAGTGTAAATTAGTTCAACCATTGTGGAAAACAGTGTGGCAATTCCTCAAGGACCTAGAAATAGAAATTCCATTTGACCCAGCAATCCCATTACTGGGCATATATCCAAAGGATTATAAATCGTTCTACTATAAGGACACATGCACACGAATGTTCATTGCAGCACAGTTTACAATAGCAAAGACCTGGAACCAGCCCAAATGCCCATCGATGATAGACTGGACAGGAAAAATGTGGCACATATACACCATGGAATATTATGCAGCCATTAAAAAGGAGGAGTTCACATCCTTCGTAGGGACATGGATGAACCTGGAAAACATCATTCTCAGCAAACTGACACAAGAACACAAAATCAAACACCACATGTTCTCACTCATAGGAGGGTGTTGAACAAGGAGAACACATGGACACAGGGAGGGAAGCACTATACACGGGGGTCTGTTGGGGGGGAGGGGGGATAGTGGGGGGGTGGGGAGTTGGGGAGGGATAGCATGGGGAGAAATGCCAGATATAGGTGAAGGGGAAGGAGGCAACAAATCATACTGCCACGTGTGCACCTGTGCAACAACCTTGCATGTTATTCACATGTACCCCAAAACCTAAAATGCAATAAAAAAAAAATAAAAATAAAAATAAAAATAAATAAAATAAAAAAGAAAAGGGAGAAGAATCAAATAGATGCAATGAAAAAAACGATAAAGAGGATATCACCAGTAATCCCACAGAAATACAAACTACCATCAGAGATTACTACACACAGCTCTATGCACATAAACCAATAAACCAGGAAGAAATGGATAAATTCCTAGACACTTGGACTCTACCAAGACTAAACCAAGAGGAAGTTCAAACCCTGAATAGACCAATAACAAGGGCTGAAGTAGAGGCAGCAATCAATAGCCTACCAACCAAAAAACGTCCAGGTCCAGAAGGGTTCACAGCTTAATTCTACCAGATGTACAAAGAGGAGCTGGTTGCATTCCTTCTGAAACTGTATCAAATAATACAAATGGAGGGAATCCTCCCTAACTCATTTTATGAGACCAACATCATCCTAATATCAAAACCATGCAGAGACTCAACTAAAAAAGAAAACTTCAGGCCAATATCTATGACGAACATTGATGCAAAAATCTTCAATAAAATACTGGCAAACAGATTGTAACAGCACATCAAGAAGCTTATCCATCATGATCAAGTAGGCTTCATCCCAGAGAAGCAAGACTGGTTCAACATACACAAATGCATCAGTGTAATCCATCACATAAATGGAACCAAAGACAAAAACCATATGATTATCTCAATAGATGCAGAGAAGGTCTTTGACAAAATTCAACAGCCCTTCATGCTAAAAACTCTTAATAAACTAGGTAATAATGGAACATATCATAAAATGATAAAAGCTATATATGACAAACCTACAGCCAATATCATACTGAACAGGCAAAAGTTGGAAGAATTCCCTTTGAAATCAGGCACTAGAAAAGGATGTCCTCACTCACCACTCCTATTCAAAGTAGTATTGGAAGTTCTAGTCAGGGCAATCAGGCAAGAAAAAGAAATAAAGGGTATTCAATTAGGAAAAGAGGAAGTAAAACTGTCTCTATTTGCAGATAACATGATTGTATATCTAGAAGACCCCATTGCCTCAACCCAAAATCTTCTCAAACTGATAAGCAACTTCAGCAAAGTATCAGGATACAAATCAATGTGCAAAAATCACAAGAATTCCTATATACCAATAAGAGACAGAGAGCCAAATCAAGAGCAAACTCCAATTCACAATTGCTACAAAGAGAATAAATACCTAGGAATACAACTAACAAAGGATGTAGAGGACCTCTTCAAGAGAACTACAAACCACTGCTCAGTGAAATAAGAGAGGACACAAACAGATGGGAAAACATTCCATGTTCATGGTGAGGAAGAATTAATATCGTGAAAATGGTCATACTGCCCAAAGTAATTTATAGATTCAACGCTATCCCCATCAAGCTACCAATGACCTTCTTCACAGAACTGGAAAAAATCACTTTAAACTTCATGTGGAATCACAAGAGAGCCCATATAGCCAAGACAATCCTAAGCAAAAAGAACAAAGCCAGAGGCATCACACTGCCAGACTTCAAACTATACTACAAGGCTACAGTAGTCAAAACAGCATGGTACTGGTACAAAAACAGAGACATAGACCAATGGAACAGAACAGAGGCCCCAGAAGAAACACCACACATCTACAACCATCTGGTCTTTGACACACCCGAGAGAAACAAGCAATGGGGAAAGGACTCCATGTTTAATAAATGGTGTTGGGAAAACTGGCTAGCGATGTGCAGAAAGCAGAAACTGGACCCCTTCCTGACACCTTACACTAAAATTAACTCCAGATTGATTAAAGACTTAAATATAAGACCTAACACCATAAAAACCCTAGAAGAAAACCTAGGCAAAACCATTCAGGACATAGATATAGGCAAGGACTTCATGACTGAAACACCAAAAGCATTGGCAACAAAAGCCAAAATAGACAAATGGGGCCTAATTAAACTCCAGAGCTTCTTCATAGCAAAAGAAACAATCATTAGAGTAAATCGGCAACCAACAGAATGGGAAAAAAATTTTGCAATCTACCCATCTGACAAAGGGCTAATAACCAGAATCTACAAAGAACTGAAATAGATATAAAAGAAAAATCAAACAACCCCATTCAAAAGTGGGTGAAGGATAGGAACAGACACTTTTCAAAAGAAGACATATATGAGGCCAAAAAACATATGAAAAAATGCTCATCATCATTGGTCATTAGAGAAATGCAAATCAGAACCACATTGAGATATCATCTCATGCCAGTTAGAATGGCGATCATTAAAATATCTGGAGACAACAGACGCTGGAGAGGATGTGGAGAAATAGGAACACTCTTACACAGTTGATGGGAGTGTAAATTAGTTCAACCACTGTGGAAGACAGTGTGACAATTTCTCAAGGATTTGGAAATAAAAATTACATTTGACCCAGCAATCCCATGACTGGGTATATACCCAAAGAACTATAAATCATTCTACTATGAAGACACATGCACACCTATGTTCATTGCATCCCTGTGTACAATAGCAAAGACCTGGAACCTACCGAAATGCCCATCAATGATAGACTGGACAAAGAAAATGTTGTACATATACACCATGGAATACTATGCAGCCATAAAAAACAATGAGTTCTTGTCTTTTGTAGGGACTTGGGTGAATCTGGAAACCATCATTCTCAGCAAACTGACACAAGAACAGAAAGCCAAACACCGCATGTTCTCACTCATAGGGGGGTGTTGAACAATGAGAACATGTGGACTCAGGGAGAGAAGCATCACACACTGGGGACAGTTTGGGGGGGGTACATGAGAGACAGCCGGGAGTGGGGAGGAAGGGGTGAGTGGGGAGGGATAACGTGGGGAGAAATGCCAGATGTAGTATGCACCTAAAGTTAAATAAATAAATTTTTAAAAATACAAAAATCTTGGTGGCACACCCTGTGGTCCCAGCTACTCAGGAGGCTGAGGTGGGAAGATTGCTTGAACCTGGGAGGCGGAGGCTGCAGTGAGCCATAATTGTGCCAGTGCACTCCAGCCTGGGTGACAGAGTGAGAACTTGTCTCAAAAACAAAGAAAAGAAAGAAAAAGGCAAGCCATTGAGAGAGAATTGTGGCCTTTTCCTTCTGGGGTTCTGGAACTATGTAAGTAACATTCTCCCACGTTTCTATCAGCAAGATATATGATCTCAGGATTTCAAAAGGCCACAACGATTGGAAAGGAGATTGCACTACCACAAATACCCTTATTTCTAGGATCTGGAGTAGGTGCCTAGCTGTCACCTTTGTAAACCCACTGGAGGAGATAGAGTGCAAGTATTGTGACCTAACTAGATCAATTAGGTGTAACTGACATTTACAAACAATTCACCCAGCTGGTACAAATTTCTATATATAGATATAAAAAATTTGTATATATATTTGAGACAGAGTCTAACTCTGTCACACAGGCTGGAGTGCAGTGGCACAATCTTGGCTCACTGCAACCTCTGCCCCCCAGGTTCAAGCTATTCTCCTGCCTCAGCCCTGAGTAGCTGGGATTACAGGCTCCTGCCACTGCACCTTGCTAATTTTTGTATTTTTAGTAGAGACAGGGTTTTACTATTTGGGAAGGCTGGCCTTGAACTCCTGACCTAGTGATCCACCCACCTCAGCCTCCCAAAGTGCTGGAATTACAGGCCTGAGCCACCGCACACAGCCTGAAGACACATTCTTTTCATCAGCACATGGAACATTCTCCAGATTAAATCATACATTAAGTCACAAAACAAGTTTGAACAATTTTTTTAAGTAAAAATTATATTAAAAATTTTTTCTGACCACAATGGAATAGAACCACAAATTAATAACTAGAGGAACCCCAGACAATACAAAAACACATGGAAATTAAACAACATGCTCCTGAACCAGCAAAGGCTCAATGAAGAAGTTGACAAAAAAGTTTTTTAAATTCTCAATTTATAAAGATCAAGATTACTGACTAGCTGCAGCTAGAACATGCCTCTTTTACAGAAAGAAACCAAAATATTGAGTAAATCTTGAACAGGGCACTGAAATTTGACAGAGAGCTAATGGGGAATATGGTTAGTGAAGAGAGAGGAAGCAGGACTCCCTGCTCAAAGTTACTGAGCAGCAGGACCGTCCCCTGAACCCAGACCTAAGGAGGGAGTGAGTAAGGGGACTCACTTTACATTTTCACCATAAACCTCTGCAATCTCAACTATAGGAGAGTTCCACAACCCCTTCAGATCTCCTGACTGGCAATGGGAGCTGTTTGTTTAGCACACAGTAGTGCTGCTCAAACTCATGTGAAGCCCCAAAGGCTTCCCCATGCACTGGGAAGCTGCAGCAAAATGTGATTCTGGGTGCCCTTCCTTAAGGGCTCTGCATCCTGCCCTGAGCTGTTGCTGCTGCTGCTGACTAACTGACAGAGGGGGAGTAAGCAGAGTTCCAGGCACTCTCACACATACCAAGGACAGGTTTCACCACCATTGCTGTGGAACAAGGTGCATTCAAACCATGTACCCTACACCTGCCAGTCCCTCTCAAGACTGTCCACTTGGCTGTTTCCACAGTGGGAAGGCCTACAGCACAGTCACCATTGCATTACTTCAGTAGTGTTTTGGTGGTGGCTTGAAATAAATTCAAACTTCTTTATTACAGTTTGTGCCTGGGATTTGGAACCCCTTCAAGCATATCATAGAGAGACCTGGAGACAAAATTTGTGATATAATCTTGAGCTGGGAAGGATCCCCCACTGTCAGAACACAGAGAAGAATGTGATGTATGTACATGCTGTGGCACGGCAGCTGAGTATGCCTTTCTTCATGAGATCAAATTGGGACTGTTGTGGCCTGATAGAGAGAATTTCTGCCGCACACGGCAATCTCATAACCTCAGACAGGTTGGTGATCAGAATGCAGACTGCTTGGGTTTAACCTAACGATCCTGACCTGCTGCCAATGGCTGGACACTGTAAAGCATAGTACTGGGAGCTGTGGCCAGAGCAATCAGGCAAGAGAAAGAAATAAAAGGCATCCAAATAAGAAGAGAAAAAGTTAACTATCCCTATATAATTCTATACCTTAAAAAAACTCACAGTGTTTGTCTAAAAGCTCCTTGATTAGAGAAACAACTTCAGCAAAGTTTCAGAATACAAAGTCAATGTACAAAATGAGTTGCATTCCTATACACATACAAAATCCAAGCTGAGAACCACATCAAGAACCAATCCCAATTCTCAATCACCACAAAAAAGAATACAATACCTAGGAATAAGACTAAGCAGGGAGGTGAAAAATATCTGCAATGAGAATTTTAAAACACTGCTCAAAGAATTCAGAGAGGACACAAACAAATAGGAAAATATTCCATACTCGTGGATAGGAAGAATCAATATTGTTAAAATGGCCATAATGCCCAAAATAATTTACAAATTAAATGCTACTCCTATTAAACTACCAATAACATTCTTTACAGAATTAGTAAAACTATTTTAAAATTCATATGGAACCACAAAAACACTGTGAATAGCTAAGGCAATTCTAAGCAAAAAGAACAAACCTGGATGCATCACGTTATTGAACTTCAAAGTATATAACAAGCTTCCAGGATCCAAAACAGTATAGTACTAGTACAGCTATGCTGTACTGGCTATACAGCTATAATTTCTGTGCAGCCTGCAGAACTATGAGTACATGAAACACTTTTTATAATAAATTAACCAGTCTCAGGTTTTGTTTTTTTTTTTGAAACAGAGTTTCACTCTTGTTGCCCAGGCTGGAGTGCAATGGTGCTATCTCGACTCACTGCAACCTCCGTCTCCTGGGTTTAAGCTATTCTCCTGCCTGAGCCTCCTGAGTAGCTGGGATTACAGGCATGTACCACAACACCTGGCTAATTTTGTATTTTTAGTAGAGACAGGGTTTCTCCATGTTGGTCAGGCTGGTCTCAAACTCCTGACCTCAGGTGATCTGCTCACCTCAGCCTCCCAAAGTGCTGGGATTACAGGCGTGAGCCACCGCTCCTGACTCAGGTATTTTTCTATAACAAGGCCAAAACAGCTAACACATTGCCCAAAGCAATTTACAGATCATTTATATTCCTATCAAACCACCAATTACATTCCTAACAGAAATAGGAAGAACTATTTTAAAATTTATATGGAACCAACAAGGAGCCCAAATAGTCAAGGCAATCCCAAGCAAGAAGAGCAAAGCTGGAGGTATCAAGTTACCCCACCTCAAACTATACTACAAGGCGACAATAACCAAAACAGCATGGTACTGGTACAAAAACAGAAACATAGAAAAATAAAACAGAATAGAGAGCACAGAAACAATGCCACACACCTGAAACCATTTCATCTCTGACAAAGATGACAAAAACAAGCAATGAGGAAAGTATTCCCTATTCAATAAAAGGTGATGGGATAACTGCTTAGCCATATGGAAAAGATTAAAACTAGACAACTTTCTTAAACTATATAGAAAAGCGAATTCAAGATAGAATAAAGACTTAAATGTGCAACCTGAAACTATGAAAAGTCTGAAAAATAACATAGAAAATAGCACTGTGGACATAGGTCTTGGCAAAGCAATTGCAACAAAAATAAAAATTGACAAACTGAAACTAATTAAACAAAAGAGCTTCTGCATAGTGAAAGAAACTATCAACAGAGTAAACCAGCAATGTAAAAAAAGGAGAAGAAATTAACAAACTATGCATCCAAAAAAGGTTTAATATTCAGTATCTATAAGAAACATAAATAAATTTAAAAAGCAAAAAGCAAACAACTCCATTAAAAAGTAGGCAAAGGACATGAACAGACACCTTTCAAAAGAAGACATACACATGGCCAACAAGGATATAAAAAATGCTCAACATCATTAATTATTAGAGAAATGCAAATCAAAACCAAAATGTGATACCATCTCACACCAATCAGAAAGGCTATGATTATTATATCTTAACAGATGCTGGTGAGGTTGAGGAGAAAAGGGAATGCCTATATACTGCTGGTGGGAATGTAAATTAGTTTAGCCATTGTGAAAAACAGTGCAGTGATTTCTCAAAGAACTTAGAATTACCATTTGACCCAGCAATCTCGTTATGGCCTATATATCCAAAGGAATATAAATTATTCTACAATAAAGACACATGTAGATGTATGTTCTTCACAGCACTATTCACAATTGCAAAGTTATGGAATCAACCTAGATGCCCATCAATGATAGACTAAATAAAGAAAATGTGGGAGATAGGAAGCAAGATGATGAAATAGAAGGCCTGCAAGGACACCAAGTTAACAACTATCTACAGAGAAGAAAACACCTTTATAAAAACCATAAGTCAGATGAGCCCTCATATTACCTTCTTTTTTCTTTGTATCACTGAAAGAGGCACTGAAGAGATAGAAAAAAAACAGCCTTGTATTGCAGATGCCACCTCTCCCCCACCACAGGCAGTGGAAGGGTGGTGCAGAGAGCCGCTCTGGGTGTTGCAGGAGAAATAACACAGCAATTGTAAGCCACTAAACTCAGTGCTGTGCCATTAGAGCAGAAAGAAAAATCAGACCAAATTCAGCTGATACCTACCCACAGAAGGAGCACTTAAACCAGCCCTAGCTAGAAGAGAATCACCAATACCATCAGTCTGAACTTCAGTTTCCTCAAATCTCACCACCATGGGCTGAAGTGCTCTGGATCACTAAGTAAATTTAAAAGGCAGTCTAGGCCAAAAGGATTCCAACTCTAAGGCGACTTCCAGTGCTGAACTTAGCCCAGAAATAGTGAACTGAGTGCGGGGGGCACATGACCTACTGATACACAGGCTTACACTACTAAGGGAGTGCTGGCATCACCTCTACCCAAACCCCAAGTTGCACATCTCGTGGCTCCCAAAAAAGACTCCTTTCTTCTGCTTGAGAAGGCGAGAAGGAAGAATGTGAAGGACTTTGTCTTGCATCTTGACTACCAGCCCAGCCACAGCAGGATAGGGCAGCAGTATGGGTCATGAGACCCTGTTTCCAGGCCTTATTTCCTGGATGATATTTCTAGATACACCCTGGGACAGAAGGAAACCTATTGCCTTGAAGAGAAAGGCCTAGTTCTAGAAGCATTTATTGTCTGCTAATTGAAAAGCTTTAAGGCCCTGAATAACCAGCAGTAATATTAGCAGAGAGGGGTTCCAACCCAGACCACAAGAGAGAGTTTTTGGACCTTGCACAAGGGACACTAACTGATTATGTTGGTGCAAACATAATTGAGGTTTTTGCCATTACTTTTTTTTCCTTTTTCTTTTTTCTTTTGGAGGGGTGGAGTCTTGCTCTTTTGTCAGGCTTGAGTGATCTCGGCTCGTGGCAACCTCCGCCTCCTGGGTTCAAGCGACGCTTCTGCTTCAGCCTGCCGAGTGGCTGGGATTACAGGCACCTGCCATCATGCCTAACTTTTGCATTTTTAATATAGGCAGGGTCTCGGCATGTTGGCTGGGCTGGTCTCAAACTCCTGACCTCTCAAGTGGTCCACTTGCTTCGGCCTCCCAAGGTGCTGAGATTGCAGGCATGAGCCACTGCACCCTAACTCCATTACTTTCAATGGCAAAAACTGCAGTTACTTTTGCACCAACCTAGTAACATAGAAGCAAAAATTGCTCTGTTTTGTTTTTAGTGGGCATGTTCCCTGCATTCATAATTTAGTGAATAGCTATTTTCCTTTAGTGCACCAAAGATGATACCAATGATTGTAAGTTATATTAGCTTTTTAATTTTTGAAGTCATCTATTAGGCAAATTGTTCCCTTCAAATATGTAGTGTGTGTGAAGCAGAGGGGACCTGGCTGCTTTTAATATTTTGTCTTTGAGTTTTAGAAATATTGGCCAGGTGCAGTGGCACAGGCCTGTGGTTCCAGTACTTTGGGAGGCCGAGGCAGACAGATCACCAGGTCAGGAGATCAAGACCATCCTGGACAACATGGTGAAACCCCGTCTCTACTAAAAATACAAAAATTAGCTGGGTGTGGTGGCATGTGCCTGTGGTCCTGGCTGCTCGGGAGGCTGAGGTGGGAGAATTGCTTGAGCCCGGCAGGCAGAGGTTGCAGTGAGCCAAGATTGTGCTACTGCACTCAAGCCTGGTGCCTGGCAACAGAGCAAGACTCTGTCTCAAAAAAAAAAAGAAAGAAAGAAAGAAAAGAAAGAAAGAAAGAAAGAAAGAAAGAGAAAGAAATATAATGACGACTGCTTTCATGTGGATTTTATTGCACATATCCTGTTTGGAGTTTATAGAACTTCTGGAATCTGTGGCTTTATGTCTTTATTGGTTTTGAAGAATTCTCAGCCAGTATTGCATTCACCCCACTCTTTCACCCCTTTCCTTCTCAGACTTCAGTTACATGTTTGACTATTCACTGTGCTCTAATTCTCTCTTATTGTTTTTTCTCTGTTCCCACCTTTTCTTCTCCTCACACATTAGCAGGATTTTTTTTTTTACTGACCTATTTAATGTTCACTAATCTCTTCTGCTGTGTCCAGTTTGCTTTAAGCATATCTCTTGAGTGCATTTTATTTATTTACTTTTTGGTTGGTTCCAAATCACTATTTTATTTTGTGTTAAAAATAAACAAATTTGGCCAGGTGCTGTGGCTCACAACTGTAATCCCACACTTTGGGAGTCTGAGGCAGGTGGATCACCTGAGGCCGGCAGTTTGAGAACAGCCTGGCCAACATGGTAAAACCCCATCTCTACTAAAAATACCAAAAATTGGCTGGGCATGGTGGTGGGTGCTTGTAATCCCAGCTACTCAGGAGTCTGAGGCAGGAGAATCACTTGAACCTGGGAGACAGAGGTTGCAGTGAGCCTAGATTGAGCCATTGCACTGCATCCTGGGTGGCAGAGTGAAATTCCATCTCAAAACTAAATAAAGTAAAATAAATAAAATAAAATATAAATAAGTTTTTACTGAATAGAGATCAAAGTAAAAATCATATGTGGGACAATCAGAACAGAATGTATGTGTGTGAATTGGAGAAACACGTAAGAGCACTATGTCTTCACTCTTAAGTTAGATGTTTTAATCAGAAAAGAAAATCTATATTTTTTAAAAAATCACTTATTTAGAAATATGGATATAAATATGCAAGAAGTCACTAACTAGTTTAAAGGTGTAATCATTGGGAAAAGGAATGGTGGAGGAGGAAAGAGAACATTTTTTGCACAATTGACATTTTAGAACGGTTTGATGTTTGTTTTTTAATTCTACTTCTGCATGACAAATTACCATTTGTCTTTTAACAATTATGGGTCACTCTGATAAAAAAATAAAAGTTCAATCATTTAAGAAAAAAATTAATAGTAACTAAGCTTTAGTTATTCACTGGGGAATTACTTTATCTTGTTACTCATTTTCTTGAACATCTATCCCACTTATTTTAGTGTCTATTTTATATAACTTCAATATCTGGATTTCTTACATTTTATTGTCTGTTGTTTCTCTTTATTTTTTCTTAATTTGATTCTTTTTCTGGACATGTCTGTTGACATTTGAGTAAATGCCACATGCTATATTTTTAAAAATTAAAAAAAAAAAAAGTAAGTAAAGGAGGGGAGTTCCAAGATGGCCGGTTAGATGCAGCTCAGGATTCCAGCTCCGAGTGAAAGTGCAGAAGGTGAGTGGACACCACATTTCCAGACGGATTTTTATTGCCCAAAGACCAGGAGATTCCCAGGCGGAGAAGCCCCACGGGTCGCCAGGGCGGCTGTTTTGACCGGCATGGTTGTTTTGCCTGCTTACCAGCGCAGCGGCTCCCAATGCAGAGTAAACGGGACTGTGTTCCCACTTAGCCAGCAAGGGGAGCTGAAACAGGGAGCCAGGCCAGGAGATTCCCGGGCAAAAAAAGCACCACAAATCTCAGAGCTATGGTTTCAGCCAGCGCAGTGGGTCGCCGCACGGGAAACCACACAGATCCCAGCGCCTATTCAACAGGCGACCAGGACACCTGGTAGAGAGCCGACCGTTCAACTAAAAAACAAAAGGCTCTGAGACAGGGAGCCAGGTGATCAGGGTCGGCTGATCCCACCCCCACAAAAACAAAAACAAAAGCGAAAAAACAGCAATTGGAAACCCTCAGAGTTGAGAGTTTCACAGCAAGCACAGCTGAACCCGGGATGGTCCAGCTCTGTGGGGGAGGGGTGTATGCCATTACTGAGGCAACCCACCGTTGCCAAGGCAACTCACCATTACACAGAGAGTCCCTCATTACAGAGGCGGGCCAACATAGTGGAAGCAGTTCTAACTACACCCATATAAACAGGAATGCAGGGAAGTTCACACAGCAGCTGGGCGGAGCCCACAGTAGCTCAGCGAACCCTCTGCAGGCTGAGAGTGACTAGACTGCCTCCTTGTGGGCAGGGCAGCCTTGAAGAAAAAAAAAAGGCAGCAGCACAGCAGAAACCTATAAAGCCCTAACTCCCTGGGACAGAACACCTGGGGAAAAAAAGGGGGGTTTATGAGTCCTGCTGCTGCAGACTTAAATTTACTGGCCCAGCAGCTCTGAATGAACAATGGGGCTCATAGCTCAGCACCTGAGATAATATAAAGGACAGACTGTTTCCTCAAGCAGCTCGCTGACCCCCATATATCCAAAGAGTCACCTCATAAATGAGAGCTCAGACTGACATTTGGCAGGTATCCTTCTGGGACAAAGCAGAAGAAGAAACTGGTAGCAACCTTTACTGTTCGGCAGCTGCTGCAAGTGATCCCCAGGCAAGTAGGGCCTAGAGTGGACCTCAGCAGTCCTACAGCAGAGAGGCCAGACAGTTAAAAGGAAAACTAAGAAACAGAAATAACTTTATCAACAACAAACAGGACGTCCACTCAGAGACCAAATCAGAAAGTCAACAACTACAAAGCCAACAGGTGGATAAATCCACAAAGATGGGAAGAAACCAGTGGAAAAAGGATGAAAATACCCGAAACCAGAACACCTCTCCTCCTACAAGGGATCACAACTCCTCACCAGCAAGGGAACAAGACTGGATGGAGAATGAGGGTGATGAAATGACAGAATCAGCCTTCAGAAAGTGGATAATAAGAAACTTCCGTGAGCTAAAAGAACATGTTCTAACCCAATGCAAAGAAACTAAGAACCTTGAAAAAAGATTTGACGAAATGCTAATGAGAATGGACAACTTAGAGGAATATAAGTGAATTGATGGAGCTGAAAAACACAACACGAGAACGTTGCGAAGAATGCACAAGTTTCAACAGCAGAATTGACCAAGCAGAAGAAAGGAAATCAGAGGTCAAAGATAAACTCAATGCAATAAAACAAGAAGGCAAGATTAGAGAAAACAGGGTAAAAAGGAATGAACAAAGTCAACAAGAAATATGGGACTATGTGAAAAGACCTAATCTATGTTTCATAGTTGTACCTGAATGTGACGAAGAGAATGAATCCAAGCTGGAAAATACTCTTTAGGATATTATCCAGGAAAATTTCCCCAACCTAGCAAGGCAGGCAAATATTCAAGTACAGGAAATACAGAGAACACCACAAAGATATTCCTCTAGAAGAGCAACCCCAAGGCACATAATCGTCACATTCACCAGGGTTGAAATGAAGGAGAAAATACTAAGGGCAGCCAGAGAGAAAGGTCGGGTTACCCACAAAGGGAAGCCCATCAGACTCACAGCAGATCTCTCAGCAGAAACCCTACAAGCCAGAAGAGAGTGGGGGCTGATATTCAACATCCTTAAAGAAAAGAACTTTCAACCCAGAATGTCATATCCAGCCAAACTAAGCTTCAAAATAAAATCCTTTGTGAACAAGGAAGTACTCAGAGATTTCATCACCACCAGACCTGCTTTACAAGAGCTCCTGAAAGAGGCACTACACATAGAAAAGAACAACCAGTACCAGCCACTCCAAAAACACACGAAATGGTAAAGAGCATCAACACAATGAAGAATCTGCACCAACCAATGGGCGAAACAGCCAGCTACCACCAAAACGGCAGGATCAAATTCACACATAACAATATTAACCCTAAACGTAAATGGACTAAATTCCCCAATCAAAAGACACAGACTGGCAAATTGAATAAAAAGCCAAAACCCATCAGTGTGCTGTATACAGGAAACCCATCTCACATGCAAGGATACACAAAGGCTCAAAATAAAGGGATGGAGGAAGATTTACCAAGCAAATGGAGAGCAAAAAAAAGCAGGAGTTGCAATTCTCATCTCTGATAAAATAGACTTTAAAGCAACAAAGATCAAAAGAGACAAAGAAGGACATTACATAATGGTAAAAGGATCAATGCAACAAGAAGAGCTAACGATCCTAAATATATATGCACCTAATACAGGAGCACCCAGATACATAAGGCAAGTTCTTAAAGACTTACAAAGAGACCTAGACTCCCACACAATAATAGTGGGAGACTTTAACACTCCATTGTCAATATTAGACAGATCAACGAGACAAAAAATTAACAAGGATATCCAGGACTTGAACTCAGAACGGGACCAAGCAAACCTAATAGACATCTATAGAACTCTCCACCCCAAATCCACAGAATATACATTCTTCTCAGCACCACATCACACCTACTCTAAAATTGATCATATAATTGGAAGTAAAACACTCCTCAGCAAATGCAAAAGAACAGAAACCATAACAAACAGTCTCTCAGACCACAGTGCAATCAAGTTAGAACTCAGAATTCGGAAACCAACCCAGAACTGCACAGCTTCATGGAAACTGAAAAACTTTCTCCTGAATGTTGACTGGATAAACAATGAAATGAAGGCAGAAATAAAGATGTTCTTCGAAACCAAAGAGAACGAAGACACCACATACCAGAATCTCTGGGACACATTTTAAGCAGTCTCTAGAGGAAAATATGTACCAATAAGTGTCCACATGAGAAGAAAGGAGAGATCTAAAATTGACACCCTATAATCAAAATTGAAAGAGCTAGAGGAGCAAGATCAAAAACACTCAAAACCTAGCAGAAGACAAGAAATAACTAAGATCAAAGCAGAACTGAAGGAGATAGAGACATGAAAAACCCTACAAAAAATCAATAAATCCAGGAGCTGGTTTTTTGAAAAGATCAACAAAATAGACCACTAGCCAGATTAATAAAAAACAAAAGAGAGAATAACCAAATAGATGCAATAAAAAATGACAAACGGGATATCACCACAGATTCCACAGAAATTCAATCCATCATCAGAGATTATTACAAACAACTCTATGCACATAAACTAGAAAACCTGGAGGAAATGGATAAATTCCTGGACAGTTGCCTCCTCCCAAGCCTAAACCAGGAAGAAGTCGAAACCCTGAATAGACCAATAACAAGGTCTGAAGTCGTGGCAGCAATTAAAAGCCTATCACCCAAAAAAAGCCCAGGTCCAGATGAGTTCACAGCCGAATTCTACCAGACATACAAAGGGGAACTGGTACCAATCCTACTGAAACTATTCCAAATAATCCAAAAAGAGGGAATCCTTCCCAAATCATTTTATGAGACCAACATCATCCTGATACCAAAACCCGGCAGAGACTCAACAAGAAAAGAAAACTACAGGCCAATATCCACGATGAACATAGATGCAAAAATCTTCAATAAAATACTGGCAAGCCGATTACAACAGCACATCAAAAAGCTTATCCACCATGATCAAGTATGATTCATCCCGGGGATGCAAGGCTGGTTCAATATTCGCAAGTCTATAAATGCAATTCACCATATAAACAGAACCAAAGACAAAAACCACATGATTATCTCAACTGATGCAGAGAAGGCCTTTGACAAAATTCAACAGCCCTTTACGCTAAAAACTCTCAATAAACTAGGTATCGACGGAACGTATCTCAAAATAATAAAAGCTATTTATGACAAACCAACAGCCAATATCATAGAGAATGGGCAAAAACTGGAAGCATTCCCTTTGAAATCTGGCACTAGACAAGGATGCCCTCTCTCACCACTCCTATTCAATATAGTACTGGAAGTTCTAGCCAGAGCAATCAGACAAGAAAAAGAAATAAAGGGTATTCAATTAGGAAAGGAGGAAGTCAAATTGTCTCTATTTGCAGATGACATGATTGTATATCTAGAAGACCCCATCATCTCAGCCCAAAATCTCCTGAAACTGATAAGCAACTTCAGCAACGTCTCAGGATACAAAATCAATGTGCAAAAATCACAATCATTCCTATACACCAATAACAGACTTAAAGAGAGCCACATAAAGAACGAACTGCCATTCACAATTGCTACAAAGAGAATAAAATACCTAGGAATACAACTAACAAGGAACGTAAAGGACCTCTTCAAGGAGAACTACAAACCACTGCTCAACGAAATAAGAGAAGACACAAACAGATGGAGAAACATTCCATGTTCATGGTTAGGAAGAATCAATATTGTGAAAATGGCCATACTGCCCAAAATAATTTACAGATTCAACGCTATCCCCATCAAGCTACCAATGACCTTCTTCACAGAACTGGAAAAAACCACCTTAAACTTCATATGGAACCAAAAGAGAGCCCGCATAGCCAAGTCAATTTTAAGCAAAAAGAACAAAGAGGGAGGCATCACACTACCGGACATCAAACTATATTACAAGGCTACAGTAATCAAAACAGCATGGTACTGGTACCAAAACAGAGATATAGACCAATGGAACAGAACAGAGGTCTCGGAGGCAACACAACATATCTACAACCATCCGATCTTTGACAAACCTGATAAAAACAAGCAATGGGGAAAGGATTCCCTGTTCAATAAGTGGTGTTGGGAAAACTGGCTAGCCATATGCAGAGAGCAGAAACTCGACCCCTTCCTGACACCTTACACTAAAATTGACTCCAGATGGATTAAAGACTTAAACATAAGACCTAACACCATAAAAACCCTAGAAGGAAACCTAGGCAAAACCATTCAAGACATAGGCGTAGGCAAGGACTTTATGACCAAAACACCAAAAGCATTGGCAACAAAAGCCAAAATAGACAAATGGGACTTAATCAAACTCCACAGCTTCTGCACGGTGAAAGAAAGAGTCAATAGAGTGAATCAGCAGCCAACAGAATCGGAAAAAATTTTTGCAGCCTACCCATCTGACAAAGGGCTGATATCCAGAATTTACAACGAACTAAAACAGCTTTACAAGAAAAAAACAAACAAGCCCATTCAAAAATGGGCGAAGGATATGAACAGATACTTTACAAAAGAAGACATACATTAAGCCAACAAGCATATGAAAAAATGCTCCTCATCACTGGTCATTAGAGAAATGCAAATCAAAACTACATTGAGATACCATCTCACGCCAGTTACAATGGCGACCATTAAAAAATCTGGAGAAAACAGATGCTGGAGAGGATGTGGAGAAATAGGAACACTTTTACACTGTTGGTGGGAGTGTAAATTAGTTCAACCACTGTGGAAAACAGTGTGGCGATTCCTCAAGGACCTAGAAATAGAAATTCCATTTGACCCAGCAATCCCATTACTGGGCATATATCGAAAGGATTATAAATCGTTCTACTATAAGGACACATGCACACGAATGTTCATCGCAGCACAGTTTACAATAGCAAAGACCTGGAACCAGCCCAAATGCCCATCGATGATAGACTGGACAGGAAAAATGTGGCACATATACACCATGGAATATTATGCAGCCATTAAAAAGGAGGAGTTCACATCCTTCGTAGGGACATGGATGAACCTGGAAAACATCATTCTCAGCAAACTGACACAAGAACACAAAATCAAACACCACATGTTCTCACTCATAGGCGGGTGTTGAACAAGGAGAACACATGGACACAGAGAGGGGAGCACTATACACGGGGGTCTGTTGGGGGGAGGGGGGATAGTGGGGGGGGTGGGGAGTTGGGGAGGGATAGCATGGGGAGAAATGCCAGATATAGGTGAAGGGGAGGGAGGCAGCAAATCATACTGCCACGTGTGCACCTGTGCAACAACCTTGCATGTTATTCACATGTACCCCAAAACCTAAAATGCAATAAAAAAAAAAAAGAAATGCAAATCAAAACTACATTGAGATTGAATCTCACGTCAGTTAGAATGGCGATCATTAAAAAATCTGGAGACAACAGATGCTAGAGAGGTTGTGGAGAAATAGGAACACTTTTACACTGTTGGTGGGAGTGTAAATTAGTTCAACCATTGTGGAAGACAGTGTGGCGATTCCTTAAGGACCTAGAAATAGAAATTCCATTTGACCCAGCAATCTCGTTACTGGGTATATATCCAAAGGATTATAAATCGTTCTACTATAAGGACACATGCACACGAATGTTCATTGCAGCACAGTTTACAATAGCAAAGACCTGGAACCAACCCAAATGCCCATTGATGATAGACTGGACGGGGATAATGTGGCACATATACACCATGGAATATTATGCAGCCATCAAAAACGATGAGTTCGCGTCCTTTGTAGGGACATGGATGAACCTGGAAACCATCATTCTCAGCAAACTGACACAAGAACACAAAATCAAACACCACATGTTCTCACTCATAGACGGGTGTTGAACAATGGGAACACATGGACACAGGGAGGGGAGCACTATACACTGGGGTCTGTTGGGGGGGATTGGGAGGACAGCAGGGGGTGGGGAGTTGGGGAGAGATAGCATGGGGAGAAATGCCACATATAGGTCAAGGGGAGGAAGGCAGCAAATCACACTACCACGTATGCATCTATGCAACAATCTTGCATGTTTTTCACATGTACCCCAAAACCTAAAATGCAATTAAAAAAAAAAAAAGTAAGTAAAGGAATAAATATCAGCTACTCCACAGGCAGAGCAGCAGCACGAGCTGCTCAACAGAGTATACTTAGTTACTTCTTGGTTATATGCTAAACAAGAAGTGAATTATTCATGAGTTTTCTCGGAAAGAGGTAGGCAATTCTTATAACTAAGGGTTGCTTACCTTTTTAGACGATATAGGGTAACTTCCATATGTTGCTCTGGCATTGGTAAACTGTCATGGTGCTAGTGGGAGTATCTTTCAGCATGCTAATGTATTAAAATTTGCATGCAATAAGCAATAAGAATGACCAGAGGTCATTTTCATTTGCCATCTTGGTTTTGATGGGTTTTGGCAAGCTTCCTGTTTTATCAGCAAGGCTTTATGACCTGTATCTTGTGCAAATCTCGGATCTAATTCTGTGACTAAAAATGCCTAACCTTCTCAGAATGCAGCCCACTAGGTGTCAGCCTTGTTTTACCCAGTCCCTATCAAAGATGGAGTCACTTTGGTTCAAACATCTTTGACACTGATACCCAGGTACTACATCAAGAACCTTGGGTGAGCCTCTGAGACATGCTGACTCCAGGTGAGACTCAGAACATTATCATCAGTGGTGGCTATTGGAGGAAATTCTTTCTGCTTGAGAAAAACAAAGGGCAAATTAAAGGGGACTTTGTCTTGCACCTTAGGTATCAGCAGAGCCACAAGGCAATAGAGTATCAAGTGGGCTCTTGGGGTTCTCAGTTACAGGAATTGACTCATAGACAGAATTTCTTTTTCATTCTTTCTTTATTTCTTTTTTTTAAAAAAAACGTGGGGGGATACATGTGCAGAACATGCAGGTTTGTTACATAGGTATATGTGTGCCATGGTGGTTTGCTGCACCTATTGACCCATCCTCTAAGTTTCCTCCCCTCACCCCCACCACCCAACAGGCCCTGGTGTGTGTTGTTCCCCTCTCTGTGTCCATGTGTTCTCAATGTTCAAGTCGACTTATGAGTGAGAACATGCGGTGTTTGGTTTTCTGTTCCTGAGTTAGTTTGCTGATTATAATGGCTTCCAGCTTCATCCATGTCCCTGAAAAGGACATGTACTCATTTCTTTTTATGGCTGCATAGTATTCCATGATGTATATATATAACGTTTTCTTTATACAGTCTATCATTAATGGACAGTTGGGTTAGTTCCAGCATTTCTGGATCTGCCTTGGGTCAGAGGCAGGGTCCTGAAGGATGAGTACTAGGCCATGCAGCATTCACTACAAGCCGACTTAAAACAGTTCGGGTATCAAAGGAACATTGGTAGTAGTCTTGAAGTACTCCCCACGGTCTGTGATGACAGTGGCTACCAGATGAGGCTCCTCTGCTTTTGGAAAGGGAAGGGAAGAGTGGAAAGAGCTGCATCTTGTGGTTTGAGTGCCAGCTCAGTCACAGTACAATAGAACACCAGGTAGACTTCTAAGGTTTTTGTTCCTAGCTCCTGATTCCTGGAAAGCATCTTTGGACCCACCTAGGGCCTAGGAGAACTTACCACCTTGAAGGGAATGACACAGGACTAGCTGGCTTTGCCCCTGGCTAATTGTAGAGCCCCAGGGTATTGAGCAAACACAGGCAATGTCCAGGGAGTGGTTACAGTAGGACTGGGGTGAAATCCAGTGCTGTGATGGCTTCAGGTCTTACCCAGGGCAGTCATAGTGGTGGTGGCCACAGGGCTATTTCTGTCACTTCACTCCGAGATATAGGTGACTCAGAACAAAGAGAGAAACTCTGGGAGAAAGTAGGGGAAGAAAAAAAAGAGTCTCTGCCTGGTAATCCAGAGAACTTTTTCAAGATTGTCAAGGTGGTAGTTCTATGAGTCTGCAAGAATTACAGTGTTACAGGTCTTGGCATGCCTCCTAAAGCAGATACAATGTAGATTACAACACCCAAGTTATTTCAAATATCTGGAAAGACTTCCAAAAAAGGACAAGTACCAATGAGCCCAGACAGTGAAGACTGCAATAAATAACTGAATTTTCACTGCCCACAAATCAAAGAACATGTACTACCATTAACACCAATCAGGAAACATGACCTCACCAAATGAACTAAATGAGCCTCCAGGAATCACTTCTGGAGAAACAAACATATGTGACCTTTCAGACAGACAATTCAAAACAGCTTTATTGAGGAAACTCAAAGAAATTCAAGATAACAGAGAAGAACTTCAAAATTCCATCAGTTGAACTTAACAAAAAGATTAAAATGATTAAAAAGAATTAACCAGAAAATCTGGAGCTTAAAAAATGTAATTGGCATATAGAAGAATGCATCAGAGTCTTTTAATAGCAGAATTGATCAAGTAGAAGAAAGAATTAGTGAACTTAAAGACGGGTAATTTCAAAAATACACAGTGAGAGGAGACAAAAGAATAAAAGAAAAAAAGCAAAAATGAATGCCTACAGAATCTAGAAGATAGCCTCAAAAAGGCAAATATAACAGTCATTGGACTGGTCAGGGTGGCTCACACCTGTAATCCCAGCAGTTTGGGAGGCTGCAGCAGGCGGAACACTTGAGATCAGGAGTTCGAGACCAGCCTGGCCAACACAATGAAGCACTGTCTTTACTAAAAATATAAAAATTAGCTGGGCATGGTGGCACACACCTGTAATTTCAGCTACTTGGGAGGCTGAGGCAGGAGAATCGCTTGAACCCGGGACGTGGAAGTTGCAGTGAGCTGAGGTCTTACTACTGTACTCCAGCCTGGGTGACAGAGCAAGACACTATCTCAAAAAAATAAAAATAAAATAAAAAATGTGCCTTAAAGAGAAGGTAGACAAAAAGATAGGGTTAGAAACTGTATTCAAAGGGATAATAACACAGAATTTTCCAAACTTAGAGAAAGACATCAATATTAAAGTACAAGAAGGTTATAAAACGCCAAGCAGACGTAACCCAAAACAGATTGCCTCAAGACATTTAATAATTAAACTCCCAGAGGTCAAAGATAAGGAATCCGAAAAGCAGCAAGAGAAAAGAAACAACATAAAGTGGAACTCTGATGAATCTGGCAACAGACTTGTCAGTGGAAACTATACAGGCAAGGAGAGAGTAGCATGACATATTCAAGGTACTGACAAAAAAAAAAAAAACTTTTACCCTAGAGTAATATATCTGGTCAAATTATCCTTCAAACATGAAAGAAAAATACTTTCCCTTACAAACAAAAGATAAGAGATGTAATCAACACCAGACATGTCCTACAAGAAATGCTAAAAGGTTTATTTCAATCAGAAAAAAAAGGACATTAATGAGCAATAAGTGATCAGTGGTAATGGTAAGTATACACACAAAAAAACAGAAGATTATAACACTGTAGCTATGCTGCATAAACAACTTTCACCCTATGTAAAAAGACTAAATTATGAACTAATCAAATATAATAACTACAACAACTTTTCAATACATAGACAGTACAAGAAGATACAAATAAAAAAATAAAAAGTAAAAAACCGATGTGGAAGGGGCAAAATTGAGGCATAGAGTTTTTCTTTTCTTTTTGTTTGTTTGTTTATGTGAAAGGTATTGAGTATTTATTAGCTTTAAATAATGGGTTATAAGACAAGACTCACAGTAACTTCAAACCAAAAAACATACAATGGATAAACAAAAACTAAATACAAGCAAATAAAAAATAAAAAATTAATTAAAGTTGCAGGACATAAAATCGACATAGAAAATGCAGTGGCATTTCTATATTCCAACAGTAAAAAATCCAAAAAATAAAAATTAAAAAACTTATCCCGTTTACAATAGCCACAGATAAAATTAAATACCTAGGAATTTACAAAAGAGAGAGATCTCTATAATGAAAACTATTCATACTACCCAAAGCCATCTACAGATTCAATGCAATTTCTATCAAAATACAAATGACATTCTTCACAGAAATAAAGAAAAATTATACAGAATCAAAAAGGACCCAGAATAATGAAAGCTATGCTAAGCAAAAAGAGCAAAACTGGAGCAATCACATTACCTGACTTGAAATGATAATACAGAACTACAGTAATCAAAAGAGCATAGTACTGGCATAAAAGCAGATAGACCAATAAAACTGAATTTAAATCCCAGAAACAAATCCACTCACCTAAAGTAAAGTCATTTTCAACAAAGGTGCCAAGAACATACACTGGGGAGAAGACAGTGTCTTCAATAAGTGGTGCTGGGAAAACTGGATATGGAGAAGAGTGAATCTAGACCCTCATCTCTTTCCATATAAAAAATCAAATGAAAATGGATTAAAGGCTTAAATCTACAACCTCAAACCATGAAATTCCTACAAGAAGACATTGAGAAAAATCTCCAAGACATTGGCCCAGACAAAAATTTCTTGAGCAATATCCCACAAGCACAGGCAATTAAAGCATAAATGGACAAATGGGATCACACCAAGTTAAAAAGCTTCTGCACAGTAAAGGAAACAGTTAGCAAAGAGAAAAGACAACCGAAGGAATGGTAGAAAATACTTACACACTATGTGACAAGACATAAATGACCAGAATATATAAGGATCTCAAACAACTGTATAGAAAGAACTCTAATAATTCAATTAAAAACTGGGCCAAAGATTTGAATAGACACACAAAAGAAGACATACAAATGGCAAACAGACATATTAAAAGGTGCTCAACATCATTAATCATCAGATAAATGCAAATCAAAACTACAATGAGATGTCATCTCACCTCAGTTAAAATGGCTTATATCCAAAAGACAAGCAATAACAAGTGGTGGCTAGGATGTGGGAAAAAAGAGAACCATCATACACTGCTGATAGGTAAGTAAACCAGTACAACCACTATGGAAAACAGTTTGAAAGTTCCTCAAAAAAACTAAAAATAGAGCTATCAATTGATCCAGTAATCGAAGTCATAGGTATATACCCAAAAGAAAGAAAATCAGTATAGAGAAGAGATAACTTCACTCCCCTGTTTTTTACAGCATTGTTCACAATACCTTAGACATGGAAGCAACCAAGTAATTTTCATAACGGATGAATGGATAAAGAAAACATGGTACATATATACAACGGAGTACTATTCAGCCATAAAAATTAATGATATTTATTCATCTGCAACAATATCAATGGAACTGGAGATTATATGTTAAGTAAAATAAATCAGGCACATTAAGAAAGACATAGAATGTTCTCACCTACTTGTAGCATGTAAAAATCAAAACAATTTAATTTATGAAAATTGAGAGTAGAAGGATGGTTACCAGAGGCTGGATGGTGGTGAGGTGCTGAGGGGAAGGCGAGAATGATTAATAATTATAAAAAGAATAGTTGGAAAGAATGAATAAAACCTAGTATTTTGCAGCACAACAGGGTAATTATTCAATGATAATTTAACTGTACATTTTTAAATCACTAAAAAGAGTGTAATTAGATTGTTTGTAAAATAAAGAATAAATGTTTGAGGGAATGGACACCCCATTTTCTATGATGTAATTATTTCACATTGCATGCCTGTATCAAAACATGTCATATGCTCCCCATAAATATATACACCTACTATGTATGCTCAGAAATTAAAAACAAAAAAAAAATCAAAAAGAAAATGTGGTAGATGTATACCAAGAAATACCATGCAGCCATAAAAAAAGAATGAGATTATGACCCTTGCAGCAACATAATGGAGCTGGAGGCCATTATCTGAAGCAAACCAACTCAGGAACACAAAACCAAATACTGCATCCTCATAGTTACAAGTGGGAACTAAACATTAAGAATACACAGACAAAAAGAAGGGAACAACAGACACCAGGACCTAAATAAGGGTGGATGGTGGAAGGAGTTAGGGGATCAAATAACTACCAATTGGGTACTATGCTTGTTACGTAGGTGACAAAATAATCTGCACACTAAACCTCTGTGACAAAATTTACCTATATAACAAACTTATACATGTACACCTGAAGTTAAAAGTTAAAAGAAAGAATGAGAATATGCAGGAAGCACAAACAACTCAACAGCAAAAAAACTCCCATATAATCCAATTAAAATGGGGAAAATATCTGCATAGACATTTCTCAAAATAAGACATACAAGGGACCAACTGGCATGTGAGAAATGCTCAATATCACTAATTATTGAGTAAATGAAAATCAAAACAGCAAGGATGTATCATCTTACTGTAGTCAAAATGGCTTGTATCAAAAAGACAAGAAATAACAAATGTTGGCAAAAATTAGGAGAAAGGGGAACTCTCATACATTGTAGAAATGCATGGTAGTACATCCACTATAGAAAAGAATGTGGAAGGTCCTCAAAAACCTAAAACTAAAATTATCATACGATCTAGTAATGTCACCACTAAGTATATATGCAAACAATTAATATATCAAATATTTATATGCACTCTCATGTTTATTTCAGCACTATTCACAGTAGCCAAAACACGGAATCAACCAAAGTATGGATCAACAAATAAATAATTTTTTTAAAAAAAGAGGTATAAACACTAGACTTAAATTGAAATCTACACTAAATGGACCTTACAGAAATGTATAGAACATTTTACCCAACAACTGCCGAATATACATTTTTTAATCAGTACACTAAAGCATTTTTCAAAATAGATCATATATTAGACCTCAAAACAAGTCTCAGTAAGTTTTTAAGAACTAAAATTATATCAAGTATCTTCTCAGACCACAGTGGGAAAAAAACAAAAAACAAACAAAAAAAAAACTAGAAATCAATACCAAGAGGAACTCTAAAAACTATACAGATACAAGAAAATCAAATAACCTGCTTCTGAATAACCTGAGTAAATGACAAAATTAACGTAGAAATTTTTAAATGTTCAAAACAAATACAAGTAAAAACACAACATAACAAAACCTCTAAAATATAGCAAAAGCAGTGGTAAGAGGAAAAGTTATAGCATTAAATGCTTACCTCAAAAAGACAAAAAAAAATCTAAAATTTAACGTTATAACATTGCATCTCAAGACACAAACAAACAAAAAAAGAGCAAACCAAGCCCACAGCTAGCAGAAGAAAAGAAATATCAAAGATCACAGCAAAACTAAATAAAATTGTGACCTCAGAAACAATCCAAAGATCAGTGAAAAGTTGTTTTTTGTAAAGAAAAACAAAATCCAGAGACCATTAGGTAAATTAACCCAAGAAAGAAGAAGATTCAAATAAGAAAAATCAAAAAGAAAAAATTATGACTAATACCACAGACACAGAAAAAAAATATCAGAGGCTCGAATGAACATCCCTATGCTCACAAATTAGTAAACATAGAGTAAATATACAAATTCCTGAAAGCATATAACCTTTCAATATTGAACCAGAAAAAAAAAAATTCTGAAGACAGCAATAATGAGCAGTATAATTGGGTCAGCAATAAAAAATGTCCCAAAAAATAAAAGGCTAGACCAGAGGAAATCACAATTGAGTTATATCAGACATATAAAGAAGTGGTGCCATTCATGCTGAAACTATTCCAAAAAAGTCTAAAGATCAGTAGCATATCTATATACCAATAACAATCAAGCTGAGAACCAAATTCAAAACTCAATGTTATTTACAATAGCTACAAAACAAAAATACCTAGGAATACATTTACAAAAGATGGTAAAAGATCTTTACAAGGAGAAATACAAAACACTAATGAAAGAAATCATACATGACGCAAATGGAAAAACATCCCAAGCTCATGAATTGGAAGAATCAATATTGTTAAAATGACCATACTGTCCAAAGTAATCTACAGATTCAATCCAGTTCCTTTCAAATTACCAATATCATTTTTCACAGGATTAGAATAAACAATCCTAAAATTTATATGGAAACAAAGAGCCCCAAAAGTCTAAGCAATCCTAAGCAAAAAGAACAAAGCTGAAAGAATCACATTACCTCACTTCAATTTATAACACAGGGATATAGTAACCAAGATAGCATGGTACTGGTATAAAAATAGACACATAAATTAATAGAACAGAATATAGAACCCAGAAGTAAAGTTACATACTTATAACGAACTGATCTTCAACAATGTTGACAAATATATACACTGAGTAAAAGACACCCTATTCAATAAATGTTGCTAGGAAAAGTGAATAGCCATATGAAGAATGAAACAACAACAATTAAAAAAAAAACTCATGACAGATTAAAGACATAACTGTAAATAAAACTATACAAAACCTAGAAAAAAATTAGGGAAAGCACTTCTGGACATTGGCCTAGGCAAAGCATTTATGATGGAGTCCCGAAGAGCTAATGCAACAAAAACAAAAATAGACAAATAGGGCTTAAACTGAAAATCTCCTACGCCACAGAAGAATCAGTCAACAGAATAAATGGACAACCTACAAAATGGGAGACATTATTTGCAAAGTATCCATCTGACCCAGGACTAATATCCAGAATCTATAAAGAACTCAAGCAACACAGAAAGTAATGTAAGTAATAATAATAATAATCCCTTAAAAAGTGAGCGAAGAACATGAACAGACATTTTTCAAAAGAAAATATAGAAGCAGCCAACAAACAATACAAAACAAAATGAAAAATAAAATACTCAACATCACTCATCATCAAATAAATACAAATAAAAACCACAATGAGATACCATCTTACTCCAGTCAGAATGGCTGTTACTAAAAAGTCAAAAAGCAACAGATGTTGACAAGGATGCTGAGGAAAAGGAACACTTATTCATTGTTGGTAGAAATGTAAATTAGAACAACCATAAATTAGAACAACCTTTATAGAAAAAAAAGTATGGAAATTTCTTAAAGAACTAAAAATAGAACTACCATTCGATATAACAATCCCACTACTGTATATACACAGAAAAGAAAAGAAATCATTATATCAAAATGCTACCTATACGCTTGTCTTTTATTGCAGCACTATTTACAATAACAAAGTCATAGAATAAGCCTAAGTGTCCATCAATGAATAATTGGATAAACAGAATGTAATATATATATGCATACATACATGCCACAGAATACTTCTCAGTCATAAAAAAGAATGAAATTCTGTCTTTTGCAGCACCATGGATAGAATTGGAGGCCATTTTCTTAAGCGAAATAACTCAGAAAGTTAAATACTGCATTGTCTCATTTGTAAGTTGGAGCTAAATAATAAATACAAAGTGCTATAATAAACACTAGAGACTCTGAAAGGTGGGAGGGCAAGAAGAGGTTAGGAATGAAAAATGACCTACTGGATATAATGTACATTATTCAAGTGACGGCTAAAAGTCCTGACTTTATCACTCCACAATATATTCAGGCAGCAAAACTGCACTTGTACCTCCAAATCAATAAAAAAAATTAATTAAGAATAGAAAATGTTGTATATATACACAATGGAATATTATTCCATCATAAAAAAGAATTAAAACCTGTTGCATGTTCTCACTCATATGTGAGCACTTTTTCAGCTTTTTTTATTATATCATGAAGATAGACATCAGATTAGTTGTTATCAGAGGCCAAGAAAGGAAGTGGGGAGGGTGGATGAAGAAAGAAAAAGAACATAAATGTATTTCTAACCAGTAAAAAGTAATAAACAAATAAAAAGTATTTGTTTCACAAAGCTTGAAAATTGTGAGTAATCATAATTATTTTTAAATAGTAATTATTATAGGGAAAATGTTAAATAAGGATAAAAGCACCCTTTTGAATTAGAAATTCACTTTATCATAGACTTGGTTATACTTTGTAAATTATGTACTGAATAATATAACTCCTAAAAAGCATTTTTCTTCATGATTAAGTTATTTTGGATTCCTTTTCAGGTAATTCATACATCTCCATTTCAGTCACTGACACTTTTTTTTGTACTTTTGATGATGTCATGTTTCCCTGATTGCTCTTGATCCTTGTGGCTGTTTACTGATGTCTTAACATTTGAAGAAGTAGGTATTTACTCCAGTCTTCAGACTGGCTTTGTTTTGGAAGGCCCTTACACTGTCAGCCTCTCCAGAGATTCTGGGCAGGCCCTCTGGTGTTTTACGATGCCCAGGGCCAGTTGGGTCAGCATGGTTCAGGGGCATGATGAAACCCTGAAGCCATTGCAGTCAGTGTGGCACTGGGGCATGCCTAAAGCCTGAGTCTGCTCTACCTGGCATGGCACTGGAGTTAGTCAGAGACCAAGTGCACCTCATGGGCCTGAAGCCTGGAGGTGTAGGGTTAACCTGGCACCGGGGCAAGGCTGGAAGCTCAAATTGTGTGTACTGACCTACAGTCTGGGGCCATGGGACCTGTCTTGTGCTGGATTTTACTGTAGTGGGACTGGTATTGGTCCTAGATAAATCCCGTACTCATTTCCCTCTCTTTCCTTCAAGAAGATGTTATATATTTTTACACTGTGCTGTCTGAAGTTTTTTGAGAGGTAATGTGAATAATGTAAAACTGTCCTTCTTATCCTCTTCAATGCATCTTTTTTTATTGTTGTGCTACAACCTGGTACTGTGACATTTCACCAGGTTTTTTTTTTCTTGTGAAGATATTTTAGTGTGTAAATAGTTCAAACTGGTGTTTCTGTGAGGGAACAATCACTGGAGAGTTCTATTCCACCACCTTGCTCCACCTCTCTCCTCAATTATTCAGCAAAAAATCTTGGGGCCAGAAGGCAGTGGAATGATAGACTGATGAAGAAAAAAAAATCTTTCAACTGAGAATTCAACACCTAGCAAAAATGTTTTTCAAAATTGAAGGAGAAATAAAGATATTCCCAGGCAAACGAAAACCAAGAAAGTTCATTAGCATTACACCTGCCCTAAAAAAATGTTAAAAGAAGTCCTACAGGATGGCAATACTACCCAAAGCTATCTACAGGTTCAATGAATTTCCTAGCAAAATCTTAATAAGGTTTCAAGGTTTTTAAAGTAATTGAAACACTTGTTATAAAATTCATATAGAACCAGAAGAGACTACAATAGGCAAATAAAACAAAGCAAATTCTTTAAAAAGAGCAAAGTTTGAGGATTCAGACTTCTTGAATTCAAATTTATTACAAAGCCACAGCACTAAATCAGTGTGCTGCTGGCATAAAGACACACGTACAGATCAATGGAATAAAAGAGAGGTATGAAATATACCCTTGCTTATTTATGTAAGTGATTCTTGACAATGCCGTGACTATAAAATGAGTAAAGAAAAATATTTTGACAATCAATTCTGGGAAAACTACATGTACATTTGCAAAAGAAGGATGTTGAACCCTTACCTTACACAATATACATCATATACCTTACACCATGCTGTTTTAAATGAACCAAAAACATAAACATAAGAGTTAAAACTATAAAACTGTTAGAAGCAAACATAAGGGAAAACTTTTATGAAATTGGATTTTGGAACCAATTGTAAGATATGACACAAAGAGCACAGGAATCAAAAAAGGACATTGTACTTTACTAAAATAAAAAAAAATGCATCAAGGAACACCATCAACAGAATGAAAAGACAACTCACAGAATGAGAAAAAAATTGTAAATTATATATCCAATGAAGGAATTAGACATACAACAAATTCCTACAACTTAATGATAATAAACAAGCACCAACTAGAAAGTGGGCAAATGACTTGAATAGGTATTCAAAGAGATACATATGGCCAATAAAAGCATAAAAAGATGCTCAGTTTCACTAATCATTAGGAAAATGCAAGTCAAAAGCACAATGAGATACCACTGTACATTCATTATGATGACTATTACAAACAAATATAATAAAAAGTGTGGATGAAGATGTGGAGAAATTGGAATAGTTGTGCATTGCCAATGAGAATGTAAAATGGTACAGCCACTGTGGAAAACAGTTTGGCAGTTCCTCAAAAAGTTAAATTATCATATGATCCAGTAATTATACTTATCAGTATATACTCTAATGAAAAGAAAGCAGGGATTTGAACAAATATTTGTACACAAATATTCATGGCATCATCATTCACATAGCCAAAGGGTGGAAACAAACCTAATGTCTATTGTCAGATGAATTGAAAAACAAAATGTCATATATAGGTGCAATAGAATATTACTCAGCCTTAAAAAGGAATAAAATTGGCCAGGCGCAGGGGCTCACGGCTGTAATCCCAGAACTTTGGGAGGCCAAGGCAGGTGGATCACAAGATCAGGAGTTCAAGATCAGCCACATGGTGACTGTCTCTACTAAAAATACAAAAATTAGCTGGGCATGGTGGCAGGTGCCTGTAATCCCAGCTACTCAGGAGGCTGAGGCAGGAGAATTGCTTGAACCCAGGAGGTGGAGGTTGCAGTGAGCCAAGACTGCACCATTGCACTCCAGCCTGGGCCACAAAGCAAGACTCCGTCTCAATAAAAAAGAAATGAAATTGTGGTAAATGCTATAACATAAATGAATCTTGAAGACAGTATGCTAAGTGAAAATAGACAGACATAAAACAACAAATATAGTATAATTTCACTTGTATGAGGCATCAAGGAAAAGAGGTTACCAGGGAATGAGAAAGGAAGAAATAGGAAATTATTTTTTAATGGATACATATTTTATGTTTGGGATAACAAAAAAGTTCTGAAAATGGATAATGGTGATTACACAACAATGTACTCTTAAAGTGGTAATTTTATGTTATAGTAAAGTTACTCCAATTTAAACATCTTATAAAATCAATGAAAATAATACATCTCAATAGGATGAAGGGAAAAATGATTATCTCAACTGATACAAAAAAGCATTTTACAAAATCCAACACCCTCTCATAATAATAATAACAATAAACCTATAAACTAGGAATAGAAGGGAATTCTTTAAGATAAAAGACATAAATGAATTTTTAAAAGAGCTAAATTCACATTCAACAGTGAAAGGCTGAAACCTTTCCCCCTAAGTATAAGTAGAGGACAAGAATGCCCCCTCACTATTTCTATTCAACATTGTACTGGAGTAAGTTCTAGACAGGGTAATCGAGCAAGAAAATAAATGAATAAAACTTATCCATATTAGAAAGGAAAATGTAAAACTATTTTTATTTGCTGATAATACCATTTTATATAGTGATGATCCTAAAAAATCTACTAATAACTACTGAAATGATTAAAAGAACTCAGTAAAATTTCAGGATATGCCATGGATTGAATGTTTGTGCCTCTGTCCCCCAAATGTATATGTTAAAGCCTTATCTCCAGTGTGATAATATTTGAAGGTGGAGCCTTTGGGAGATAATTAGGTCGTGAGGGTAAAGCCCCTATGGATGAGATTAGTGCACTTATAAGAGGTGGCAAGAGAGCTTTCTCTCTCTCTCTGCTCTCCATCATGTGAGGGTACAGTGAGAAGATAGCCGTTTGGAACCAGAAAGAGGCCCTATCCCAGGGAACCAAATTGGCCTGTACATTTTATCTTGGACTTTCCAGCCTCCAGAACTGTGAGAAATAAAAGTTTATTGTTTCAGCCACTCATTCTATGGTAATTTGTTATAACAGCCTGAACGAAGACAGGATATAATATCAATGCTTAAAAATAATGAGGGCTCAATCCCACAAGACTGCCCTGTACTTTAGATGCCAATTACAAGTTTCAGGTTATGATCTGTACTTCTAACAGACCAGCTGTAAATCAAGATTCTCATTCAATTAATTTGCTAGAGTAGCTCACAAAACTCAGGGAAACACTTCACTTACATTTACCCATTTATTGTAAAGGATATTACAATAGATACAGATGAATACCCAGAAGAAAGAGACACATCAGGTAAGGTATGGGGCACCAGGCTCCCATGCCCTGTTCAAGTGAGCCACCCTTCAGGAACCTCCAGGTGTTCAGCCATCCTGAAGCTCTCTTACCTTGTCATATTGGGTTTTTATGAAGCCTTCATTATGTAGACATCATTGGCCATTGGGGATCGATTCAACCTTTAACTCCTCTCTGCTCCATCTTCTAATCATGCCCTGGTCTTTCTGGTGAACAGCCCCCATCCTGAAGATATCTAGGGGTTGCCAATCATCAGTCATCTTATTAGCATACAAAAGACCCTCTTATTCCTCAGGATACTTTAAGAGTTTTAGGAACTGAATGCCAGGAAAGGAGATCAAAGATCAAATATATATTTCACAATTGCACAGTAAACAATTCCATTTACGATAGCATCACAAAAAGAATAAAATAACTTAGAAATGAATCTAACCAAAACTACAGAACATTGCTGAAATAATTTAAAGAAGACCTAAATAAATTGCAAGATACCCAGTGTTCATAAAAAAAAAAAAAAAAAAAAAAAAAAAAAAAAAAACTGTTAGTGGGAAATTATGTCCTCTGGAAACTCTATGTTCATGGATTGGAAGACAATATTGTTGAGATAACAATATTCCCCAAGTTTATCTACAGAGTCAATGCAACCCTATCAAAATCCCAATCATCCTTTTGTTCAGAAAAGGAAAAGACAATCCTAAAATTCAATCCTAAAAACAAACAAAATTTTACAATAAAACATAGGGGTACATTTTAATGAACTTGGATTTGGCAATGTTTAATTAGATGTGACTCCAAATACATAAGCAATAAACAAATAACAACAACAACAACAAATAAGTTGGATTTCACCAAGTTTTAAACTTTTGTGCATCAAAAACACTTTCTGATTTCAAGCACACTGCACAACTACAATAATCAAAAAGTAAATATGGTTCTTGCATAAAGATAAAAATAAATGTGGTTTTTGCATAAAATTCTATGAGATAGAATTAAGAGTCCAAATATAAGCCTATACATCTGTAGTAAACTGATTTTCCACAAGTGTGCTAAGACAATTAAATGGGCTAAGAATTGTCTCTTCAACAGAAGGTGCTGAGACAAGTGGATAGCCATGTGCAAAAGAAAGAATTTGGTCTCCTTCGTTGCAACATATATAATAATTACCTCAAAATGGGTCAAAGGCATAAATATAAGAGCTAAAAACAAAATTTTACAATAAAATATAGGGGTACATTTTAATGAACATGGATTTGACCATATTTAATTACATGTGACTCCAAACGTACAAGCAATAAACAAAAAAATACGTAAGTTGCATTTCTCCAAGTTTTAAACTTTTGTGCATCAAAAATACTATCACGAAAGTAAAAAGATGCCCCACAAAATGAAATATTTTCAAATCATATATCTGATTAGGGTCTCCTATCCAGAATTTTAAAAGAACAATTAACAGCCCTAGTATAAACAATTCAATTTAAAAATGAATAAAGAACTTGAAATAGATATTTCTCCAAAGATACACAAATGTCCAACAAGCACACAAAAAGATGCTTATCCTTATTAGTCATTAGGGAAATGCAAATTAAAACCACGAGATACCACTTAATAACCACTAGGATGGCTGTAACAATAAAAATGATTGAATCACTTCTAGAATGTCTTTCTCCACAGATTTATGATCTTACAAATTCCTGTTTTAATTACAGCAATTTTTCTGAGTTAAAAGTTTAACGTCTAGGTTATTCTGTTCCAGTGAACAGAATAATTCATGTGCAAGCACAATTTATAGATATTAGAAAATTAAATGTCTGAAGATATGAGGCAATGGCAAAATTATGAAAAATCCTAATGCTGAATTTTATGAAGCTACTACAAAACATGTTCTCAGAAAATATATAAAAACCTGAGCAAATGCTTATTCTATATAGAAATGGGCAGGACATGAAAGTGCGTAAGCAATATTATCCCAGCTTTGTAAGACCTTAGAAGAAATGAAAAGGAAATAATGAGTTACTATTTCACTGTGAGTCCTGGAAAATGGGAGGCCGGCTTACCGTTAATTATTTTCTTTTTACGTCAATTTTATGAATTTTACAGTGTCCATACTGTGCATGAAATTCTTTTGCAATCAGGGGAAAAGAAAAGAAATCTTCAAGAAGCGAAGTCTGGGAATGACAAGTCAGTAAAAATTAGGTAGATTGGGTCAAGATGGCAGCCTGAACACTGAGTACTAGCGCATTTTTCTTGTCCTACCACAAATCCTCTTCAAAGGACGGTGGCGGGACGCGGGGAGGGAGGGTAAAGGAAAGGGCTAATTCATGAAACGTGGAAAGCAAACGAGGTAGGGGCGCTAAGAGTGGAGGTGAGGTGGGGTGTGGGGGACCGCCCTGAACCAGAGGAGGTAAACCTATGCAGTGAGAGTAAGGTGGTTGTGGGCTCCACAGCTTCTGATTTGGGGGAAGAGGCGGGACCGAGAGCCTAGGAACACCTTCCACACCCAGCGCTTCGGTACTGGTTGGTGAGGGAGGGGCGCCACGCGGTGTTTGGCAGGAAGGGGAGGCCTCTCTACTGGCCGGAAGCTGTGCTAGAAAAAGAGGGAGGAGACTGCGGCGCAGCAGCGACTAGTGGGAGTCCTATGTGGCGGAGGGGCTGCGGCTGCTGCCACCGCCGCCGCCGCCGCCACCGCCACCGCCTACAGGAAGGCGGAGGACGCAGGAGCCAAGAGCTAGGGACGCCGCCACGGTTCTCTTCGCCTGCTCCGCCGCCCTATTAGAGACACTCTTTGCCTACGGATCGTCCTCTCCCAGCTTTTGCAAGCACTGGGCTGCTCGCCCGCTGATATTCCTTCTCCATAGGCTCACTGCGGAGGCAAGGCGAGGTGTCCGATTTGGGCACGTGAGGCCCGCAATACGGGATGGTGGGGAGTCTGTGCCTCCTGGCCGGGTAGTATTGGAAGCAGGGCGAGGGGAATGGGGAAATGCTTCCCATTTCAGCAAACCGCGGATCTCTTGCTCTAGCTTAGCGAAACTGAGCTGGGGACGAAGGTTACTGCAGGCACTCAGCCAGGGTGCCTTGATTTCCAGCTTTGCTAGGTAGCTTTCGGTAAAAACAGGCGTGGGTGTACGGGATGCGCTGATTAGGAGAAAAAGCTCTCTGTTACGCATTGATTTTTGTTAATTTCCTTTCTCGGTCCACCTGGCAACTGTGCTCCTCCTTGCAGGCATGAAGACCCCGTTTGGAAAGGCAGCTGCAGGGCAGCGGTCCAGGACAGGCGCTGGACACAGCAGTGTGTCTGTTACCATGATGAAGAGGAAGGCTGCACACAAGAAGCATAGGAGCCGACCCACCTCCCAGCCTCGGAGGAACATCGTGGGCTGCAGAATTCAGCACGGATGGAAAGATGGAGATGAACCTCTAACACAGTGGAAAGGAACCGTTCTGGATCAGGTACCTGTAAATCCCTCTCTGTATCTTATCAAATATGATGGATTTGACTGTGTTTATGGATTGGAACTTCACAGAGATGAAAGAGTGTCATCACTTGAAGTCCTTCCTAATAGAGTTGCATCATCTAGAATCAGTGATACACACTTAGCAGAAATAATGGTTGGCAAAGCAGTGGAACATATTTTTGAGACAGAGGAAGGTTCCAAAAATGAATGGAGGGGGATGGTCTTAGCTCAGGCACCTGTGATGAACACATGGTTTTACATTACCTATGAGAAAGATCCTGTATTATATATGTACCAGCTATTAGATGATTATAAAGACGGTGACCTCCGCATCCTTCAAGATTCCAATGATTCTCCTCCGGCAGAGAGGGAGCCAGGAGAAGTCATAGACAGCCTGGTAGGCAAACAGGTGGAATATGCCAAAGACGATGGCTCCAAGAGAACTGGCATGGTCATTCATCAAGTAGAAGCAAAACCCTCTGTGTATTTCATCAAATTTGATGATGATTTCCATATCTATGTCTACGATTTGGTAAAAACATCTTAAAGGTCATGTTGAAATTTGCCAAATATATGAGACTCTAAATCTGTAGACACAAAAAGTCTTGATTGCTTTCCAGTTTGTAAGAACCATCTTCTCCTTTTTTGCACGTTTTGCTTGGCAAAAAATTGGAACTTCTACCCTCTCATATGTTTTTGGAAGAAACCTTTTGCCCATCTGTCCAATCTTTGTACTGTTTCCTCTCCGCAGTTTAACTGATTTAACTGATTAGTGAGAAGGGTAAAGCCTGACATCCATTGGCTCATACTTTTTTTATATTGGGTGGTGTTAATAGATTAAAGGTAGCTGAACACCTCTCACCTCACTCTTTTTGGCACTTGGACTCTACCCTCATTGAGGTGTGAAGCTTGCTGAGATACCCCATGTGACTGGCTGGGTAAGTGTCTTTGCAATCTCAAGTCTTTCCCAGGTAGCTTCAAAAATCTAACTTGGGAAAGAGTGGGAAACCCATTTTGGTCTCTTGTTCAAGTTGCATTCTCAATTCTAACTGTACTAAAAGTAAGGCTAACATCTTGCTCCCTTTCTGGTTCTTTCACCTATCACTCAACTGTTCTAGAATTAATAAGGTAATTACTTTGCATTTTAGTACCTAAGCATAGGCTGAGAAACCGTGCAAAACTGATAAGAAGACAAGCATTTGGGGACCAAACTCCAAGTGGAGAGATCAAGATTTCCAGTAAAACTTAAGTGAAAGGTTTTAGTCATCAGTGACATTAGGATCTCTCCTCTCATCTGCAATAGCTCTGGCTGGTACCTGCAGACATGGTGTGGGTTTTAACTGATACAAGCTGTGCAGGCAGACTTTAGCACAAGTGGTCTTTGTCAGCCCAGAGGAGCATTAAGCCAGGCTCTAGCTAGAGTCCTCAGTCACAAGGACACTCTTTGCCTATGGGACACTTTTTGCCTACAGGACACTCTTTGTCACAGGGCAAAGGCAGGGCTTGGCAAGGGTTGACAGATCTGTCCAGAACCTCAAAATGAAAGAGCAGAAACCTAGAATCAAGCTGAGAGACAGATTTCTTTGCTGTACTAAGAGAGACTCAGAAGTTTTAAATTTTATTCTTGGGAGACTTCAGAGTCCCAACATATGAGGTGGGCAAGGCACTTGTGAGAACCAAGAAAGGCTGAAAGCAGACTATGCTTCCTTGCAGAGACTGGTGGGCTCATCTATTATGGTATCCCAGCAGGACTTGGGACACAGTCAGTGGTAGGTAATCTATAGGCTTAATGATGTTTTAAGTGCTGGCATTGGTAGAAATCTAATAGATTTTTGTTATCGTTTTGATTTTTAAGTCTATCCGGTTTCTTGGCTGGCCCTAAGAAACTCATATGCAGATAAGGGTGAGTTCTACTGTGGCAGAAAAGTAAAAATGGAAGGGCCTTTGAGCTTTCCATTATTAAAGAGGCATTGGTGGAGGTTAACCAAAGCCTAGGAAAGAAAAGTTGAAATACAAGCATGGTTTTTGAGAGAAGCACCTGGCCAACACGAATGCTTTCTCATTGGGGTCCTCACAGAAGCTCCATTAGCAGTAACAGCCTAATAAGGCCATGGACTTCTGCACATTTGGGGCTGGGACTCAAGGCAGTATAATCATATTGAGATTGTACTGCAAGATATCTTCCAAATTAGTTTAAGTTCACAGGTCATGGAGTCCAGACTACCGGCACAGATTGGCATCCTGCTGAGGATGAAACAAAGAAGATATTCTCTTTTCTCCTATGTTTTATCTGTCTACTTTTTCCTTTTTGATGCCACTAAGCCTCTACTATGATGTTTCACTGACAACAGTAATGTGGGTCTGTATTGCCCTATGTACTAAGTCCTGGGGTCATACATTTGCTTTAAAAAACTGTTCTAGTGGCTGGGGACTAGTGTGCTTCTAATTTTTTTGATGTGAGGTTGATACTGTGATAATCATATGTCTTATTGACCCTTTGGACCCTTAAATATGTATGACATGCAATTGTGGGGTTAGATTAATTCAACTCCTGAGGTCCTGAAGGAACTACACCCAGTCAAGAGGAAGACAGCCAAAGCTGGAGCTGCTGAAGCAACCCCGTATCTGGGCAGACATCTTTGTAAGATCTGTATGGCTGAAATGAGAAAAACAAGAAATTGGGAAAGGCAGAATTTTGGACTTTAATTCTTTTGGACTTTGAATTAGAAATTTAATTTGGGGTAGTCATTTTCCCCTTGGAGTTTAATAGTTGACGTGGTGGGGGTGAGGTCATATAGTTCAAACTAAGGCATTCTCATTATGTTGATGTTGTATTATTTGAAGTTTTTTAATGCTATCTTTGGGAGTCATTGTATAATTGTTGTCAGCTATGTCAGGAAATATGGCTGGACATAATTGTAAATTAGGGCTAAAATTGTGATCATATTTTCAGCCTAGGGTATAATGTAGCCTTGGAGTTAATTTAATTACTGTCCTATTTTTGACTCATTTTAGAGCCTCTTGGGGGCAAAAACAGAACTGCTCACCAATCTTACATTGATGGGAGCAGAACTTTTCTAAGATACTGTTGGTCTCCCCGGAAGGAGGCAGCCACAGCCCTGTTTATTGACCAGAGTCTTGAGTGTTAACCATTGTGGCTTAAGAAAATAAAATGTACAAGGGTGTGAGGGGATCTATCCTCTTCCTCTCTCCATGCTCCTGACTCAAGAAAGAGAAAAGATTTGCATTTCTCAAAAATGTTTGGAAGAAAGTTTCTACTCACCTTCTCTTGCCACTCATTCAGTCTTATGCATGGGAGGAGGAATAACTTGATGAGATTGAGAAAATGGTTATAATGGATAGGCAGCTTAGGCCGCTCTTGGATCTTGAGTTTGTTCCACACAGCAAGATGTGGAAAAGACTGCGGTCCTTCACGACATGGTTGGGTAAACATCTGCTTTGTAGACCCAACTGTCTGCACTTGGGGTGGCAGATCCCAAAGTCCTTAGACTCGTGGTAAAAGTTCATTTCAGCCTCAGGTCCAAGCCATGTTGTCCAATTCAGCTCTATCAGCTATAAAGCTGGTATCTATTTTTCTTATTTTTTACAATTTTAATTTTTTTTTTTTTTTGAAAAATAACACATGACTGTGGTAAAAGTCAAACAGTACAAAAGGGTATACAATAAAAAGTAAATCACTTTTCCTCCTTCTCACCTCCGGCCTCAGTTCCCCGCTGGTTCTATTTTCAAAAAGTAACCACTGTTACCAGTTACTTATGTATCCTTCCAGAGATATTCCATGTATTTACAAGCATATTGTGTCGGGGGGGTGTGTGTATCAGGTTTTTTTTTTTTACACAAATGGTGGCATACTATACATGCTGTTCTGAATCTTGCTTTTTTCACTGAACAATATATTAAAGCTGATATCTTAATCCCTATTTGATTCCTGTGTATATTTTTTAATTGGTTCAGAATCTGGAAGGGAAGGAGGTATAATTAATTCAAACCTTCAAACCCTAACCCAGTTTAATGAAAACTTACATGACTGTATCAACCCACAATTTCTGCTAGTCAAATTTTTCTCAATAATAGAATGTGAAATATATGTGAACATAATATATTTTGTGAGAGGAACTTCTCAAGAGAGGCCAGTATATTTTTACTGAGGGAAGAAGTTAAAAGGAAAACCAACTATATATTAAAGCTGTGGGAACAGTTAACGTACTATAATTAATCCAGAAATGAAATGAACAATTACTTTTTTTCTGTTTAAACTTGCACTCACATCTACTGCCATATGCAATTTCATACTTAGAGCTTTGATTTGCCTTTTGTAACAGAACTTCCCTGTATGTAACAGGAAATCCATTTCAAACAGGCTTAAACAGTTATCAAACATTGATCCATATAAATAAAAAAAATTCAGAGCTCAGATGGGCTTCAGGCATAGTTTGAATTGGGGCTCAGGCTCAGTGTTTATGATTCTTGATTTTCCCTCTGTGTATCAGTTTCATTCTCAGGCTGCTTTTTCTTATGGTAGCAAAATTGGACCAGTAGTTCCAGCTACAGCAGTCCAATCTAGAGAAAGATTGATAACCTGTGTCCTCTGATGTGTTCTCAACTGGCTTAGGTCAGATACTTTGACTAATCACTCAAGTCCCATAGATGAAATACACTGATTGGCTTAGCAAGGTCATGTGTTCTATCCCTAAACCCTAGGGCAGTGGTCCCCAACTGTTTTGGCACCAGGAACTGGTTTCATGGAAAAGAATTTTTCCACGGAAAAGGTGGGTGTGGGGAGGGGTGTGGTTTGGGGATGATTCAAATGCCTTACATTTATTGTGCAGTTTGTTTCTGTTATTATTGTGTTCTAATATATAATGAAATAATTATGTAACTCACAATACTGTAGAATCAGTAGGAGCCCTGAACCTGTTTTCCTGCAACTAGACCATCCCCTCTGGGGTTGATGGGAGACAGCAACAGATCCATTAGGCATTAGATTCTCATAGGGAACATGCAACCTTGCATCCCTTGCATGCACAGTTCACAATAGGGTTCATGCTTCTATGAGAATCTAATGCCACTGCTTATCTGATAGAAGGCAGAGCTCAGGTGGTAATGCAAGGGATGGGGAGCAGCTGTAAATACAGATGAAGCTTCGCTTGCTCACCCACCTGCCACTCACCCCCTGTTGTGCGGCCTGGTTCCTAGCAGGCCATGGACCAGTACTTGTCTGTGGCCCAGGGGTTGGGAACCCCTGCCCTAGAGTATATCTCGCTGGAACCACATGGATTTCTAATAGAATCAAGGGCTTTGGGGAAATGAAGAATGAATGCTATTTACCAATCACAAATGTCTAGCGTAGCTTCTTCATTTGAATATCTAGCATCCATGGACATGTTTCTTCCTACACATCCTCTTTCAAAAATGCCCACACGTAGGTGTGATAAATTCATGTCCCCAAAGGAGAAAAACCTGAAGTCTTATCTAGTTTTACTGCGTTTAGCATTAAGTTCAAGATCCCTATTCGATATGCAGCCATTTTTAGATCCATCTTCCTAGCAGTCTGGTCACCTATACTTAAATTATAAACTACCTTTCTCAACATACCCAATATACACTAGTGGGGAGATAACCAGAGAAATATAATAAAAACTACCATTTGAAAAAGAGGAAATAGGAAACAATACATAGTAGTTTCTGGTCCAAAGCACGTATCATAACCTGTTAGACAAGGACTACCCTGGCAGTTGGGTGACTCTTTTGGTCAGATACCTCTTTGTGTTCTCTGACAGTGTCTCTCTTGGAGGCATACTTGAGTGGATGCCCTTTTTGGGGGTTGAACTGTTTTACCATTCTACTTCATCTTCCGCAACTCCTTGCACCTGGAGGTTGAACGGTCAGAGGTTTTTTTAATTATTGGCTATAATTAGAGATTATATAGTATAGTAGTTCTCAAACTTTAGTACACATCAGAATCACCTGGAAAACTTCTTGAAATACAGATTTCTGGGACCCTCTTACAGAGATTCTGATTTAGCTGGTCTAGGGTGGGGTCCATGGACTTATATTTATAACAGGTTCCCACATGAGACTGATGCTACTGGTTCTGGGTTCCCACATTAAAAATCACTGATTTATAGGTAGCAATTGAGTGAGGTCAGAGTTATTATTTCCTATACTTACCTGATAAGATTTACCTAGAGTGATGTTGAATATAAACTGCTGAGCCCCATCTTAGATATAATAAATCAAAATCTCTTGGGAAGGGACCTGGGGCAGCTGTATAAGATACCCCAGGTGATTCTTATCATCAGTAATGATTAGGAAACACTGATCTAGGAAATTAGGTTTTTCTTGCCCCTAATCTTATTTCCTGATAAGTCTTCCATCTCCTTACCCTTGTTCTCACTACACTTAGTTTGGGGCAAAAAAAATGGCTTTTCCAGTTATACAAAGTTCCAAATTACCCACATCTCTTTCCACTGGGATTTCACAACACCAGTAACTAAACTAGCAAAGCTTTATTTTCTTCTTTCACTGTTTTCAAATAGGCGACTTCAACAATGGAAATGGTATGCTTGATCTTGGCCTAAGAAGCAAAGATATTAGGGCCACATGCTCCCCAAGGGAGGATGAAATAAGCAAAAAAAATAAATAAATAAGTTCAGCTGATTGGACATTAATTTCAGGTTTTACTAGCTTTGTAACTTTGGGCAAGTTACCTAATCTTTGTGAGTCTATTCCTCATCTTGATAGTGAAGGTAACACTCTGCTCTGTTCTGTTTAGAGGTATATGAGAAACTATATCCTTAGCATGCAACATGGTGCAGCACAGATGTTTAATAAAGGTGAATTCTTTTTAGTTCTCAATAGGGTAGACTGCATGTCCTTTTGGTTAACCTTTATATTTAGCAATGCTCCAGTGACATTTAACTAGTGAATATAGGTGTAGAAATTCTGTTACTGAAATGTGAAAGAAATTATTCAAATAATTCTTTGGATGTACATAGCTCTCTTAATCTCTCGCAAGAACTGAGATCGTTTTCCCAGAGAGCTCATTAATCTTTCTAACATTACTGGGCAGTTAAGAGAGCAGGGTATTACCCTGAATGCAATCACTCATTCATTCATTCCTTCAGCTACTTTTTGATGGATTTGCCCAGTAGTGATGAAGGAGATAATTACTGTCCATTCTGTCAGGGAATTTACATTTTTAGAGGGGAGAAAAGCAACAAAGATGTAGACAAATAACCTATATAATTTCAGAGAGTGATAAATCGTATGAAGAACAAAAAATCAGAGCAATGGATACAGAGTAACTGAAATAAGGGCACTACTTCAGCAAAAGGTTGTCAGAGAAAGACCTGATGGGATATTAGCAAATAACTAAATTATAAGAAGCCAGCTCATACAATGATTTGAGGAAGGAGTGTTCTAGAGAGAAAAAAAAAAAGTTGAAAGGTTGGAATAGCTGATGCCATTTATCCATAGCTATTAATTCAGTAATGTGTTTAACATTGAGACCTAGAGCTTGTGATTCCTCTCTCCTGTTCTGCACAGCTAACACTATATCTCTATTGTTTTCTGATATTTTTTTGGAGTTTTTAATTTTTGTTTTGTTTTGTTTTGAGACGGAGTTTTGCTCTTGTTGCCCAGGTTGTAGTGCAATGGCATGATCTCGGCTCACTGCAACCTTCGCCTCCCTGGTTCAAGCATTTCTCCTGCCTCAGCCTCCCAAGTAGCTAGGATTACAGGCATGCACCACCATGCCTAATTTTGTATTTTCAGTAGAGATGTGGTTTCACCATGTTGGTCAGGCTGGTCTCGAACTCCTGACCTCAGATGATCTGCCTGCCTCGGCCTCCCAAAGTGCTGGGATTACAGGCCACTGGGTCCGGCCTTAAATATGTTTTCTACTGTTATCCTAGAAAGCAAGTAAAGTGGCTAAGAGGTCACTGATTCAGTGGAAATGGGGCAGATTTCTTCCTGTACCCCAAATCTATGAAACAGGTATATAAGAAAGTCGAAGCTCATATATAATATAATGAATGTGTATACCTATTTTTCTGGTTACATTTTCAAGCACATACTATAAGACATTTGCATTATAAGTTTAAATCATTTGCCTTAAGAGGATGTCAGGATGTCAGTAAACATTTGTTGAACACCTACTATATTCTGGGCACATCTTAATCTTCACAGGATACTGGAAACTGAGTGTTATTAACTCCATTTTTCAGATAAGGAAATTAAAGAGAAAAAGGAAATCAGAGTCACACTGCAAGTAAGAGTGCTCGACTGAAACTAGGTCTCTTGATGCCAAGTAATACTCTAATTATTATTTTTTTGCTAATATTTGCATAAAGAAAAGTAGCACCAAGAGAGAAGTCCAAGTGATTCATAGCTGTGATTTTTCTCCATGACTCGTTCATATTCTTCCGTTTCTGTTACTCTCTTTCTACACGTACTTTGTTCCTACTGTTAAATCCACTTTATTCATTCATTTGTTCAACAAATTTATTCAGTGCCTACTTTGTTCCAGGCACTATACTAGGCATTTGGGATATTTCGTGAACAAAACGTGCCTGTTTTCGTGGATCTTACATTCAAGCAAGGAGAGGCTAACAATAAAAAAATAAATATAATAAGTAAATTATGTGGGATGTCAAAAAAGTGATAACTATTATAAAAAGAAGAAAATTAGAACAAGGTAAGAAGGAAGATAAGTGGTAGGTCACCATGTTAAATACGGAGATTGGGGTGGACTTCATGGAGAAGGTAATATTTGAGCAAATAAATGAAGGAAGTGAGTTAGCCAAGCATATATCTAGAGAAAGAACTTCCTAGGCAAAAGGAACTGCTAGAGGAAAGGCCCTAAGAGATAGATGCGTCTTTGGCATGTTCAAAGATTAACAGAGGCTGATTAGGCGTAGCAACATAGGTGAAGTAGAAAGACATAGGAGAAGTAAGAGAAGAAATAGGTTCTAAATCACATAAGGCATTGTAGAGACTTGGCATTTACTCTGCATGAAATGGGGAGCCTGTCACAATTTGGGTTTTCTCAGGAAACGAACCTTAAAACAAAGTTAATCCTGTAGAAAATGTATTAAGCAGTGCCCTTGGGGTCAATACGTGGGGAAGAAATGGGAAACCAGCAGGAAGACAAAGAAGTGAAGCTCTGAAAAAGACTCAATGGCAGCGTCAGTCACATCCACAGAAAGCTGTGGAGCTAGAATGGCCCTTCAGAGTTGGGATAATATTTACAGGCTTTAAACTCCTATATTAATCAGTCTTTGGATATGTGCTGCCTCAGGAAGGGGTGTAGCCTTGGATAAGGTTGCTTTCAACAGGTGAGGCAATCTCCTAAAGAGTGAGAGCTGAAGCCGCATAATAAGTTCATCATTGAAGTATAACCTGGGTGTTGTATCCCATGTCCACAAAGCCGCTGTGGATTTTCAGTAGAATATTGACCTGACTTATGTTTCTAAAAAATCTCTCTGCTGTTTTGAGGACAGGCTATAGGGGAGAAAGTGAGGAAGGAGGGAAACTAGTTAGAGTATTGTAGTATCTAGTGTGTGAAATGATGATATCTGAGAGGTAACAATGGAGGTGGTGAGAGATATTTAAATTTGGGGTATATTTTGAAGGAAGAGTAAGTAGAATTTTCTCACAAACTACAAGTGAAATGTAAGGAAAGAAAGGAGTCATGGATGGCTCCAAAAAACAACTGGGAAGATGGAGTTGCCAGCAATGGAGATGAAGAAGGCTGTGATTTGGATGGGTGCTAGGAAGAGGAGAGGCTAGGACATCAGTTTTGGGCAAGTTCAGTTTGAAGGTGTTTTTAGGACATCTAAGTGGGGCTGTTGAGCAGTTATTAGATATATGAGTGTGCAGTTTATGGGAGAGGTCTGGCTAAGCTGGATATATAAGTTGGAAATTTCTCCATGTAAATGATACTTAAAACCGTGGGACTATATGAGATCACCCTAGGGAGTGGGTGTACATAGAGAACAACAGATGACCATGAACAGAGCCCTGGATCTTAAAGTGATCAGAGAGAAGAGGAGACACAAACAAGAGACTGAGAAGTCACTACCAGTGAGGTAGGAGGTAAACAAAAAGTGTAATGTCCTGGAAGTCCTTTTCAGCCTCTGTCCTGCCTCGTAAATCTCTGTGACAATTTTTTTTTCACTTAATCTCAAATGTCAGCTCCTCCACTATACTTTTTTTGCTTTTCAGCTCCTTTGAATAAACCTGCCTACCACCAAGAACTCATACATGACTTTGTTTTCATTGTATCAAAGTCATGTGTCCACAGTCTGAGCACCAGCAACTCACTTCTTCCTTAGACGTCTCTAAAGTTGGAAAGATTTTGAGGGACAATATGGTTTCTTTCAACCCACCCCAATGTTATGAATGAGATCATCAGACCAACAGCAAACACCTAGAAGGTAAGACGTTATTTTTTTAAATCTTCTGTCCCCGCCCTATAACACAGCAGAAAACAAATGGAAATGTCACAGAAGAGTGTCTTCATGAACGGGAGAGAAGGGAGGTGGGCTGCTGAAAGCCTAGCTCAAAACTTGGTTGACTACGCATACAGAAGGAAATTAGAGGCTCGTGCTGGTGTATTGCCTGTATTTCCAGCTGCTGAGGTGGCTGAAGTGAGAGGATCCCTGAGTGCAGTTCAAGTCCCATCTGGGCAACATAGTGAGACCTCCATCTCTAAAAAACTAAAAGAAGGAAGTCAGGACCAATGAAAGGAGAGCCCAAGTTAACCTACAGCTCTATTATATCAGTCCTCTGTATTACACATACATAGCCAAGCACTACCCAGATGCTACCATTCAGTGATCTGCCTCTTCTTACCAGCGTTTACTTATGGAACACAAAATATTTCTGGTGCAGATGGCCTCAGCAGGGTCCTCAGTAATCAAGCCCCACCCTGGCATAGTACTGACCTTACAGAGCCTTTGCTCATCCCACTTACCCAGGGCTATTGAAACTGTTGGTTCCCATAGACATCTGTTATTTATTATTTGCTGAATATTTGTTAATTTCTGTGGATATTCGTTGGCTTTAGGGCCCCCTCCTTGCTTAAACACTGAAGTAGACAAATCATTGTGCACACATGATCAGTTTCACCCACACAGTAATTCAAATGGTTCTTGGCCCACTTCTTTGCAATCATCAGATACTTGCAACACTATTAGTTACCCTGTGTGAGAGTGTGACTGTTTCTTAGGAGATTCCATTTTGCATGGGAAGAGAGAAAAGAATTGAAGAGTAGTGGGATGGCTGGGAGAAGGGTAGAGAACCCCAAGTTTTCTAAACCTCACCTCTTATTCCTTGTCTGTCACGAGCTTTTTTTTCCCTCATTCACTAAAATGTGAGTGCCCTGCACACATGAGTACCACTAGCTGCAGGGCACGAAAACCAGATGTCTCAAGAGTGACTGTTGAAAACTATCACCCCTGCCGGGCGCGGTGGCTCACGCCTATAATCCCAGCACTTTGGGCGGCCGAGGCGGGTGGATCATGAAGTCAAGAGATCGAGACCATACTGGTCAACATGGGGAAACCCCGTCTCTACTAAAAATACAAAAAAATTAGCTGGGCGTGGTGGCACACGCCTGTAGTCCCAGCTACTTGGGAGGCTGAGGCAGGAGAATTGCTTGAACCCAGGAGGCGGAGGTTGTGGCGAGCCGAGATCACGCCATTGCACTTCAGCCTGGGTAACAAGAGCGAAACTCTGTCTCAAAAAGAAAAGAAAAAAAAAAAAAGAAAACTATCACCCTGCACAAGGAAAGGCAGCTTTTAGAATAAATATTAACATATCAGTATTGTCTGAAATTGATGATGCCTTTTAAAGTGGGTAGTTTCACAGAATGGAAATGTAGTTTGTAATTGTGCATGACAAATGGGGCCACTGAACTGCATGACAGCATTACATAATTTGCCTGGAATGAAGACCACCTTTTCAGCCCAGCATTCAAGGCCCCTCATGATCTGGCTGCTTTCCAGCTTTCTAGCTTAACTACTTATTACTACACTATTTACTACTACTCCCTGCTCCTTATGTTTCAGGCCATTACCTTCAACAGTCCAAGTTGTTTCAACTTTCTTGGTTTTTGTACTTGTTTCTCCTGCCTGGAAGGCGCTTCCTCTCACTGCATTACCTGGGTGAAAACATGCTCAATTTCTTAGGACTTACTTAAACGTTTCATATCTGAAGTCTTTAATTAATGCCACAGCTTGGTCAGTTGATCGCTCCTTTGTACTCTTATATCCTTTATCCCTTTGTTACGGTATTTACTGCTACCTCCTGTTACCCTAGAATGACAGCTTCTCTGCGATCTCTTCAGAGGCAACAGCTGTGTGGTTGAATTCCTCTCCATATCCTAGACATTGCCCAGCACAGATAAGGTTCTTTCTGGGACATCAGAAAGTATTTTTTGACTAATTGGCTGGCTAAGAGAAGCAATACTGGCCCTGGGTATTTTCTTCTGAAGACAAATAGAAGGGATTTGCTACTAGAGTCCACAGAAGCAATGGAGAAGAAGAGAACTGAGGTGACAGTAACAATCTTATGACCACTCTTTCAGATGATAACTTTCAGTGCTTCTATGAGGTCAGATGTTTGCCTCCCTTTTCTCACAAGAAGAAACTGAGAAGGGAAGTGGCAGGTCTCCCAGGTCCTACAGCCAATCAGCAGTGGGGCTGGAACTCCAACCTTGGGATCCCAATACCAGACCCTAAACTTCCTGCTCTAGCTCCCCTAAATCTGGGCAGGAGTTACAGCTCAAACCTGACCTAGATGCATTCAGGATAAGGAGTTTCTCCATATGTTGCTTCTGACCCTGGGAATGCTGTCATGATCCTGGGTGGTCCGCGATGCTTTCCAGGGTGAGCCCATTTGCCCTGAGAGGATGTACTACCTCTCCAAGTAACCATGGAGTCAAATGTCTATCTCTGGCCAGCCTCAGGACAACAAAGATGTTTTCTCAGACATCACTGAGCTGTACATTGTGAACAAATTCAGGGGGAAGCAGCAGATACTGGAGAACCTTCTTGCTCCGCTTCTACCATCTATTGCCTGTGAGACATGAGGAAATCAGTCAACTTCTCTTCTTTTTGGACCCATTATTTCCTGAAACAAAATGAAAGGCACAGGTAATTGAGGGTGGCATATGGTACTGATAAGCCATGCACCTCACAGGCTTTTTGTGATGCTCTAGTCATATAATGAACAGCAAAACACTTGTGAGGTGTAATGGGATATTTAAGTGTAAAACAATGTTACCATAAATCAGTGAGTGAATATTATTCTTGCAGGAAAATGCAGATAGGAAATAAGTATAAAATCCAGAAACCGGTTTAATATCTGCAGTGCTCATCTATGCCATGATAGGAATTATAAGAGAGTGTAGAGCTGTAGTTTTTGAGATTTGAAGTTGAGGAACTTTTTATCTATTGGTAGTTTAAAGTTTACATTAATGATGTCATAAACCTGGACCTGTAACTGGCCACCTTTGAAAGTATATAGAGAAGATATGCATGAGAATAAAGGTACCACAGGGGGAAAAACAAATCACAAAATGAAACAAGCAAAAACTTTATCATGATTATAACATTTGAATCAATGTTTTTTTTTTTTTGAGATGGAGTCTCATTCTGTCTCCCAGACTGGAGTGCAGTGGTGTGATCTTGGCTCACTGCAACCTCCATCTCCTGGATTCAAGCATTTCTCCTGTCTCAGCCTCCAGAGTATCTGGGACTACAGGTGCCGGCCACCACCATGCCTGGCTAATTTTTGTATTTTTAGTAGAGACAGGGTTTCACCGTGTTGGCCAGGCTGCTGTTGAACTCCTGACTTGAGGTGATCGGCCCGCCTTGGCCTCCCAAAGTTCTGGGATTACAAGCATGAGCCATTGTGCCTATCCTGAATCTGTGGATTTAGAGAGGCTCTAGGCCTTTTCTTCCCTCTGTTTCTTCCAGTATTATTAGCCAATATATTGCTTTCACTTTCTGGCACCTACAAAAAAAGGAAAAAAAGATTTTAATTAATATGTTTCTTTGTTTTTCTTTTTAATTCCCATAACATTCTGTACCAGGAAAGGAAATGCCAATTTCTTACTTAGATGTATAGAAGATTGTTAACTGGGTATATAGAAATTAAGGATATAAGCATATACAGACAAGGACTGGTGGTAAGGTCAGAACAACAGAATTTAAGAGCTGTGCGGGCCTTGGGATTATCTAGTCTACCTCCTCATTTGTACAGAGTATGAAACAGGTCCAGAGAGGGGAAAGGTCCTATAGGAGTCAGGTCTTAAATCAGTGTGTCTGACTCCCAAGCCACGCTGCTGCTGCTCCTTCTCCTTCTTTTGTTCCCCCTGCCTTTTTTTTTTTTTTTTTTGTAAAGGAAATAAATTGTTAGAGATATACTTTTAGTTCTTATTTTATTCCAACCCCATTTTTTCCTTTTGTCACTGAACTGTAATTGATACAAGTTTATTTTTTCACTATATGTTTATCCCCAAAATATATCTGGTTTTCATCTTTTAAACTTTTACCCATATAGTGTACTATGCCAGTATTTCTGTATCCTGCTTTTTTTGCTCTATTTTTGTGACCTTTTCATATGGATATATAAAATGCCATTTTGTGGCTGTACCACAATGTATATATTCCCAAAGAATGAATATTTAGGTAATTGTCAGTTTGAGTTTTGTTTTTTCAGTCCTTGTTCTAAAACATTCTTACACATTTTTCCTTTTGCACATGAGTTTCTGTTGTGTATATGCCTATAATTGCTGGGTCATAGTGTGGGTACATTTTTTATTTTGCTAGAGAATACCAAACTTCTCTTCAGAATAGTGACATTGGTGTGTCAGATAGAACCAGAATCTGCTCTGAGTACATCACAAGGTTTAGTGAGGATCCAAGCAAAATAAGAGTGTGAAAACACTTTTGAAGTTGTTGACAATGCTGTGCCACGAATCGTGAGGAGGCAATTTTAAGTCAGTGTGTGGACAACAATGATCATAGGTAGACATTGGATAAATGACCAACTCTTAATGAAGTCTTAATTTTATCTACCTTAGGATCATGTCCAGAGAATCACCAAAAACGATCACATTTAAATATGTCTTCAGGTTTTGTGAGGGCTTTAGATCTGATATAAACACATAAGAAAAAAATCATTTTTAATATAGCTGGAAGAGATATAATAACATCAGTTTCTGGGCAGAAAATCAGCTCTATACAAATTCTAAAGGCCAGTTACAAACTGGACAAGTTTTAACATGGTTTAGAATGTCTTCACAGGAAACTAGCACTGTGCCTTTGTCTCTGAGAAAAATAAACAAACAAGTCAATTATGTGTTTACGGTTTAATTCATATTCAATCATATTTTGTAGCTTAAAAGGCCACTAATAAAAAAGAAGAACAGAACAAAATAAATCTCACTTGGAATATTGGGGTTTTTTTTGGCTGGTTGGTTATTTTAGTGTACTTTTCTTTTAACTGTGTTTTGGTTTCTGGGTAAAGATGGTAGCAAACTGGTGATGCTTCATCCACTTTTATTCTCCCACTGAATAATTCATGATGGACTGGAGAATCTCAATGATTGGTTCACCATACTCTGGCAGAAATTCCTACTGACTGCCATACCTTGAGTAAGAAACTCTTGGTAACCAATGCAGACTCAGACCTCTTGAAAAACGAAAAGCAGGGCCAAGCTGGATAAAAGCCAAAATTACTGTTTGCCAAATTACACTGTTGGGTTTCATGGAACAGCTAGGACTCTCATATACCTAAAGATAGTGAAAAGATGTATAGAGGTTACTGAGGTTGGAAATATATGTTGAGGTTAATCTAACACTGTAATCGACAATGGCCTTTCAATGAAGATTTAAGGAATTTGGAATCTATTCTGCAGGCAGAGGGAAAGTATTAATGATTTTGAGCAGTGACAATAGGATCAGATGCATGTTTTAAAAGGTCTAGAAGTGTAAAGAGTATATGTATATTAGGGCTAGAGTGGCTGGAGGCTGGGAGACAAACTTATTGCAAGGCTCCACGTAAAATCATATGGACCTCACTGAATCCTATCCTCAGGTAAATACTAATAATTAAAAGGGTTTCACCATTTATAGAGCTTTCAGATGATTTATCCTTAATATTATTATCCTCACATCTGCTGATGAGCAAGCCTCTCAGGATCTTCTGCTCCAGTCTTGTGATGGTAGCATGTTCCTGCTTCTGGTGGTGCTAAACCCTGGGCAATCATCTCTGCTAGGAACAACTGTTCTTCATGGTGACTGCTGTGAAACCAACAGGATGGCCTCTTTTCTATTTAGTCCTAAGAGTGAGCATAAGGTAAGCATTCGTAAGATTTTACTGAAACTTTTGGAGTATAAAAAGGAAAATGCTACACAGAATATAATTACAACTATTCAAGCACAGGCCCATCCCAGAGCCTCTTACCAAGTTGACTCTCCTCTTTGTCTTTCTTTTCTGCCTTCACATGGCTTCAGACAGCTCACCTTCCAACCACTGGAAGTGTTTACAGCATCTCCACATCTCTCCACAAGGTGGAGTTCAAGGCCAAATTTTTCACTAGCCCCAGATACTGGAAGGAGTATTTTTTTCTTCATTGTATTCAATGTAAGGCCTGCCTCCTAGGTCTTTATTTCCTATTCGCACATTAAATCTAACAGTGGCAACGTATTCCCTGTGGAGGAAGTTCTGTCTAGGCCTAAAGCAGTGTGGTCTAGCTTTACGGTTTGATAAAGACAATCACACAATATCCAATATATTTCCTACATCACATGTAGGCCATCAACAGTCTGATCAAGGTTGGGCTATGTCAAATCAAACACAGCTTCTAGATATCAAGTGATTATAAACTCTGGAGGTTCAGTCTCACTCATAGCACCTGCCTTAGCCTGTTTTCTGTTGCTTATAACAAAATACCTGAAAATTTATTTTTTTTTAAATTATTTCCTACAGTTCTGGAGTCTGGGAAGTTGAGGATTGAGGGGCCACATCTGGTGAGGGCCTTCTTGATGGTAGAAACTCTGCAGTCCTGAGGTAGCGCAGGGTATCACATGGAAGGGGCTAAGTATGCTAACATGGTAGCTTAGGTCTCTCTTTCTCTTCTTATAAAGCCACCATTTCTACTTCTATGATAATCCATCAACAGATTAATCCATTCACAAGGCCAGAACCCTATGATTCAATCACTGTACCTCTGAAAGGCCATACCTATGAATACTGCCACATAGGAGATCAAATTTCAACATAAGTTTTGGAGGAAATATTCATAGCAGTTTCTGTGTATTTGTGTGCATGCATGCACACATGTGTGTAGAGACACAGAGAGAGGACTAGAGAGGCAGAGATACCTATACATATATACACCTGTACATTAAATGCAATTATGTACATATATGCAAAGTTGTAAAAATGGAACCATGGTATATATCCTCCTTTATAAATTTCTCCACTTAATAGAACGTTAACATGTTTGTAGGTTCTTTTATGCAGAGTTACTTCTTTATATAATATTCCATTGTGTGTAGCAAATCCTTGTTGATACATATTGGGACAACTTTCAAAGTTTGGTTATTATGAACAGTGCAACCAAGAACATTGTCATACACATATTGTTATACCCGAGAGAGTTAGAAGGAAAGTGCCACACTCTGAGTTCCAGTTGAGAGTCCTTTATTACCGGTGACCGAGAGTCAGCTCCTGCTCAAAATCTCTCGTCCCCTTCTGATTTCCTTTTATACCTAACCTAGAAGAGAGGGGAGGGGGACTCTAGCTGAAGCAGAATTTTACAGAAGCAGAACAAGCAAGTTAGTAGGAGGAAGCTGGTAACCAGGAGGCAGGAGGTTCCCATAGTTGCTGGTTACTAAGAGTATTTCCATACAGTCATCAAGGAGGGTAGCAGGGGGGACTTTCCATACAATCAATGGGGGGGGTTTCACAATAGCAGGTAGACTTGCCAAGCAGGATATCGTTACAGCAGTTACAGGTACTGAGAACAGGTGACCCGAACCTCAGCAGTTCAAGGCTCTGAATACAGCTGACCCAGTAATGCACCTGAGGGGGCCATGGCAGGGAGGGCGAAGCTAAGCTGGAGCTTGTCAGGCTTATTTCTAAGATGAAGTCAGGTTAGTTCATTTCAATATATTGTGTACTTATACATGAATTTTAATAGGATGAGCTGTTAATATAAATATTTATTTCTTATCTTTCCAGGTAAAATATTGTTGGGTACTTCCTTTGGAGTTCTAGACTCAGGATGAGATTACAGAAGATATGCTCAACATCCTCCTTTGACCTGGTCCCAGTTTCACCATATTTGATAGATGCTTTACAGTCTCTGGTAAGGAGGTGTGCAATTCTCTGATTTTATTATAGTTTTTAGGGAATTTTATTTTGTACATTTCAACAAAAAAAAATTACATAAATAAGTAACAGCTCCACTGAAAGCTGTGTTTTAAATGAACAAATATTGGTACTTTGTGAACAAATGTGGTGCTTTTTCTTTCTCTAATTATTGGCTATCAGTCTTATTTTACTAAATATATACTGACAAATTTATTTTGGTCCATTTATTTGAGTTCAAAGACTATTTCATACTCTTCCCAGTGAAACAGTCATGGGCTATTGCTATCTTCAAAAGAACTAAATATATAAGTAGCAGCTCTCCTCAAAAAAGATGACAAAGTCTTCTTTTCCCTTTAGAGCTTAAATTTCAGTGGCTGGTAAAACTATTTTAGCAACAATATGCTCACTTCTTCTATGATATTTTTTTCTTCTCTACTAAGTTCAAAGTTTCTCTCAGTAACCATAGCAACTCAAAATTGTTTCTCTACCTGACTGAAGTTGCCCTCTTCCACTGATCATTAGGACATTAACTTTTAGAATCATTTCTGTTTCTGCCTCTTGTTTTGAAGGCGCTTTTTAATTTCCTCAAATAATTGCAATGGAACAAAAAATTGTTCTCTTTTTTACATATGTGAACTTTTATAAGAAATGTAATGTTTTTAAATAAAATTTTTAATTCATCAAAAGCATGTCTGTAACAATGTGAAGGTTATAAAGATTAATAATAGTAGAAATATCTGTGTACCGGTCACTCAAAATAATTCTAGTTAGATATAGTTGTTGTAAGGACAAAAAAGAAAATAGATCTAAAAAGGTAAATAAGTGAGATCATTGTATAGTTCTTTACAGTTTAACAAGAGTTGTTTAGATAGGACCTGCTCCACACTTATTCGATTCTCCGTTTTCCACTGAATTTCCTTTCCAAACAATGTACAGTGTTTCCAATATCTATCAAAATTTCATAAAAGCTATGATTCCCAACTTATACAAACTGTCCACCAAGATGTTTTCTCCCAAACATTGCATTCTTGAACCAAGCCATTAAAGACTTGGACTGTGACACAGTTTTCATTCTGAGAACCGTACACATCTGTGTAATTACCGTCACTCCCATTTACTACCCTATACAGGGAATCCCTATGGCCTTAGGCTTACACACACAACTGGGAGCTATAAGGACCAGAAAAAGTGAAAAGTGATCCATTCAGTAAAGACCCTTCATTGCCTACCACAAGGAGAAACAATTCCACAGGAAATGGCTTAGGCAGAGTCATCCCAAACCCAAGCCACCTCTACTGGCTGGAAATCAACTGTGGAGTGCCAACCCACACTCACCAGCCAGCCATACCCAGCGCTTTCATTCTCATAAAAGACTAAACTACTATAAAACCAAAATAAAATTATGAGCCCCCCAACTCCACAAACCATCTGAATGGACATCCTCCTCTGCCAGGGCATGCTAAAATTTAACCTGAAAGACTAGTTCAGGATATGACAGAAAGTTGGGGCAGGGCAGGTCAGACCTGCCTCATTATATCCTCCAACATTAACATAAACACAGACCTTAAATGTGATAAGAAACATAATATATTCTCTCTGAAGCCTTCTACCTGGAGGCCCCATCAGGATGATGAAACTTTGGTGTCTACAACCTCGTACTATAAGCCAGACATTGCATTTTATTGATAATAACTCTTTCAACCAGTTGTCAATCAGAAAATTTTATAAATCTGCCTATAAATTGGAAGTACCCCCCTTCCAGTTGTCCTGTCTTTCTGAACCGAATCATTGTATATCATAAATGTATTTAAATGATGTCTCATTTTTCCCTAAAATGCATAAAATCAACCTGCACCCCGACCACCTTGGGCACATGTTCTCAGGATATCCTGAGGGCTGTGTCAAAGGCCATAGTCACTCATATTTATCTCAGAATAAATCTTTTCAAATATTTTACAGAGTTTGACTCTTTCTCCACACTATGCCCCTATCCTCTGTCCCCAGTCACCACAAAAACACAACCCCCAGCTCCACTTACACCCCTATCCCTCACCCATTCACTCAAAAAACCCCGCCCACACCTTCACACACCATTCGACTCTCATCTCCCAAACTCAACAACAAACCAATCAACCCCCACCCCCACCTCCTGCACACATTGCAGCTCATCCAATCAGACGATGTCTCTCTGAGGGTCCTGTCAACTGGCCTTTTTCCCTACCTGGGGAATTTACCACACAGTAGAGCCCAGTATACAAGTTGAAAGCCAATTTCTCCTGGGCCAGTACCAGCCTGAAAAAAGGGAGGGGCCAGCCTAAGGGCCTCATCTGCTAGGAAAGGTTCCCAGCTATTCCCACTTGGAAAGAAGCCAGGAAAGATCAAAATTCGAGCTGATTTGTTAGTTCTCACTCTTCTGCCCCTATCCAGACCTCCACCCTGTTGGTTTGTAGTGCAAGTTTTTGTTTGTTTTCCTTGCCAGCTGCCTAGAAACCCTGCCTGCTGCCTAGACAGAAAAATTTATCAAGACAGGGGAATTGCAATGGAGAAAGAGTAATTCACACAGAGAGGCTGTGTGGAACACTGGAGTTTTATTATTACTCAAATCAGTCTCTCCAAGCCTTCCCTAGGATCAGAGCTTTTAAGGATAATTTGGTGGGGAGTGCTGATTGGTTGGATTGGAGATTAACTCATAAGGGGTCAAAGTGAGTTTCTCTTGCTGACTTCTGTTCCTGAGTGATCACAGAACTGGTTGAGCCAAATTACTGGTCTGGGTGGGGTCAGTTGGTGCCTGGAGTGCAGGGTCTGCAGAATAACTCAAACACTGATGTTAGGCTTTGCAATAGTGATGTTATTCCAAGGAGCAATTTGGGGAGATTCACACTCTTGCAGCCAGAGATTTCATGGCCCCAAACCATAGTTTCTAATCTTATAGCTGATTTGTTAGTCCTACAAAGACAGACTCAGACTGGTCCCCAGGCGAGAAGGGGTGATTTGTTTTGTTTTGCTTTCTCCTTCAGGAAAGGGCGATTAATGGTTTTTAAAAGTTAAACTATAAACTAAATTCCTTCCCAAGGTTAGATCGGCCTATGCCCAGGAATGAACAAGGACAGCTTAAATGTTAGAAGCAAGATGGAGTGAGAGTGAGTTAGGTCTGATCTCTTTAACTGTCATAATTTCCTCAGTTACAATTTTTGCAAAGGCGGCTTCAGCCTTGCTGAGACAAAGCCTATGATTGTTTTCAAGGTTACCTGACTTACATGGCATTTTTAAACTGACCTAGGCCTGCTTTTCTCCTTCCTTTCTTGTCCCAGTAGTTGTATAGGACCAGACTGTGACAACTTGCATTTGCTTTTGCCTTTATCCATTGTCCTGTCTGCTTTTGTGATTAGGATATAATAAAGTAGTTAGACGCATCCCTTCACATTTCTCCAATTGGCTCTGCCGACTCTATATATATAAAGTCGGTATTTGCTCTGCCAGTGCATCTGAAAAATCCATCCGTATATTCATGTATCCATTGTGGTGGTGCCATCTGAAAAAGCTTTGACTATTAATATATTGGTATGATACCGATTGATACGATACTAATAATTGATGGTGTCACAAAACAGAAGAGGAAAAGCAATGTGTGAATTCAAATTTTCTAGGTGAGACTGCACCCCAGAAGGTCTCTGACCTATAGGACACTCTTAAAATGCTTCCCTCTTGAATAAAAAACACTTTTTCAGCCTGGCAACTAAAAGCCTTCATGACCTGGGTCCTTTTCCTTTTCCACCTCTTCTGTTTATTACTTCTGCAGCATTTACTACAGTTTCCTGCTCATTTTGCTTCAGGCCATGCCCCTCAACATACCAAGTGTTTCAGGTCTTCCTTTTGTATTTATAGTTTCTCCTACCTGGAATTCACTTTCTCCATCTGCTGAGTAAAGTCATGCCGATTATTCTAAACTTTCATAACTTGTCTCTGGAGCCTTTCCTTGAAGCTGTACTTAGATAAGTTATCCCCCTTTTTTCACTCACCTACCCTCTGAGAACCCCACATATCTGAGACAGGTCTCAGTTAATTTAAAAAGTTTATTTTGCCAAGGTTAAGGACTCATGCCCATGACACAGCCTCAGGGGGTCCTTAAGACATGTGCCCAAGGTGGTCAGAACAAAGTGTGGTTGTATACATTTTAGGGAGACATGAGACATCGATCGACATATTTAAGATGAACTTTGGTTTGGTCTGAAAAGACAGCATAACTAGAAGCAATGGCAGGATGAATTGAAGTGGGGAGGGGACTTCCAGGTGATAGGTAGATAAGAGACAGATGGTAGCATTCTTTTGAGTTTCTGATTAGCCTCTCTAAAGGAGGCAATCAGATATGCATTTATCTCAGTGAGCAGAGGGGTGACTTTGAATAGAATGGGAGACAGGTATGCTCTAAGCAGTTCCTAGCTTGACTTTTCCATTTAGCTTAGTGATTTAGGGGCCCCAAGATTTATTTTCCTTTCATGCCTCCATCCCTCTGTTACAGTATTTACTACTGGCAGGGTGTGTGTGTGTGTGTGTGTGTGTGTGTGTATTATACACATAACAGAAATCTTCATTTACTGTCACCTATAGGTCCTTGGAAACTGTGATTTTAAGTGAAATGTTGTATGAGGAAACAAATTTTACCATAGGCTAATTGATATAAATAACTGTTCAATTCCTATGGCATATTTCTGGTCAAAAACCTCACCAGACTTCTAAATGAAGACCCCAAACACATCTAATATTAACATTGAGATAAACATAAAGTAACAAGTAAGAAAATTATTACCCAATATTTGGTGAATCAATGAATGATGGTGGTCATAGTGGTCATGGGTTAAATCAGGCAATAAATATTTGCAAAGGGAAAACTGTAATGAGTACTTTCTATTGTCAGAGGTGTGTGAACCAGAGTGAATCCATCTTTAATAGCAGCTAGGTAAAATGAGGCTGAGACTTACTAGGCTGCATTCCTAGATGGTTAAGGCATTCCAAGTCACAGGATGAGATAGGAGGTCAGCACAAGATACAAGTGATACAGATCTTGCTGTTAAAACAGGTTGCAGTAAAGAAGCCATCTAAAACCCACCAAAGCCAAGATAGCAACAAGAGTGACCTCTCTGGTCGCCCTCACTGCTATACTCCCAGCAGCACCATGACAGTTTACAAATGCCATGGCAATGACAGGAAGTTACCCTATATGGTCTAAAAAGGGGAGGCATGAATAATCCACCTCTTATTTAGCATATAATCAAGAAATAACAATAAAAATGGGCAACAGGCAGCCCTCTGGGATGCTCTGTCTATGGAGTAGCTTTTTTTTTTTTTTTAAGTTTAGGATACATGTGCATGTTTGTTACATAGGTATACATGTGCCATGGTGGTTCGCTGCACCTATTGACCTGTCCTCTAAGTTCCCTACCCTCCACCCCCACCCTCCAACAGGCCCTAGTGTGTGTGTTTTCCTCTCCCTGTGTCCATGTGTTCTCATTGTTCAACTTCCATTTATGAGTGAGAACATGTGGCATTTGATTTTCTGTTCCTGTGTTAGTTTGCTGAGGTTGATGGCTTCCAGCTTCATCCATGTCCCTGCAAAGGGCATAATCTCATTCCTTTTTATGTCTGCATAGTATTCCATGGTGTATATGTACCACATTTTCTTTATCTAGTCTATCATTGATGGGCATTTGGGTTGGTTCCATGACTTTGGTATTGTAAATAATGCTGCAATAAACATTCCTGTGCATGTGTCCTTATAGTATAACGATTTATAATCCTTTGGGTATATACCCAGTAATGGGATTGCTGGGTCAAATGGTATTTCTAGTTCTAGATCCTTAAGAAATCGCCACACTGTCTTCCATAATGGTTGAACTAATTTACACTCCCACCAACAGTGTAAAAGCATTTTTATTTATCCACAGCCTCGCCAGCCAAGAAATATCTATTGTTTCTTGACTTTATAATAATTGCTTTCCGACTGGCATAAGATATTATTGTGGTTTTGATTTGCATTTCTCTTTTTTTTTTTTTTTTTTTTTTGAGACAGAGTCTTGCTGTCACCCAGGCTGGAGTACAGTGGCACAATCTCAGCTTATTGCAACCTCTGCCTCCTGGGTTCAAGCAGTTCTCTTGCCTCAGCCTCCCAAGTAGCTGGGACTGCAGGCCCATACCACCATGCCAGGCTAATTTTTTGTATTTTTTTAGTAGAGACGAGGTTTCACTATGTTGCCCAGGCTGGTCACAAACTCCTGAGCTCAGGCAATCTGCCTGCCTCGGACTCCCAAAGTGCTGGGATTATAGGCATGAGCCACTGCACCCGGCTTTGATTTGCATTTCTCTAATGATCAGTGATGTTGAGCTTTTTTTTATGTGTTTCTTGGCCACGTACATGTCTTCTTTTGAGAAGTATTTGTTCATATCCTCTGCCCACTTTTTGATGAAGTTTTTTTTTCTTGTAAATATGTTTAAGTTTCTTGTAAATTCTAGATATTAGACCTTTGTCAGATGAGTAGACTGCAAAAATTTTCTTTCATTCTGTAGGTTGCCTGTTCACTCTGATGATAGTTTCCTTTGCTATGCAGAAACTCTTTAGTTTAATTAGATTTCATTTATCAATTTTGGTTTTTGTTGCAATTGTTTTTGGCATTTTTTTCATGAAGACTTCACCATACCTATACTCTGAACGGTATTGCCTAGGTTTTCTTCTCGGGCTTTTATGTTTTGGGGTTTTACATTTAACACTCTAATCCATTTTGAGTTACTTTTTGTACAAGGTGTAAGGAAGGGGTACAGTTTCAGTTTTCTACATATGGCTAGCCAGTTTTCCCAGCACCATTTATTGAATAGGAGATCCTTTCCCCATTGCTTGTTTTTGTCAGGTTTGTCCAAGATCAGATGGTTGTAGATATGTGGTATTATTATCTGAGGTCTCTTTTCTGTTCCATTGGTCTATATGTCTGTTTTGATACCAGTACCATGCTGTTTTGGTTACTGTAGCCTTCTAGTATAGTTTGAAGTCAGGTAGTGGGTCTTGTTTGATTTCATATGAAATCAGTAGTTTTTTCCTAATTCCATAAAGAATTTCAATGGTAGTTAGATAGGAATCACATTGAATCTATAAATTATTTTGGATAGCATGGATTATCTATTTTTTATTCCTTTACTTTCCTAATAAACTTGCTTTCACTTTACTGTATGGACCTGCCCTGAATTCTTTCTTCTGTGAGATCCAAGAACCCTCTCTTGGGGTCTGGATTGGGACCCTTTTCTGGTAACACTACCACCATAAACTTCAAAACAATAACAAATATTGCACTCACTGAATGTTTTTATACCTAATTGTTTATTGTCATGCACTTGTATGATTCTAGTATATGCTGCAAATTTTTTATTTGCCAATAATTTTATTCATTTATTTTCCACCTGGCTTATTCCAGTTTAGAGTCTTGCCTATCCAGAGCCTATCTCAACAGTTCAGGGCACAAGGCAGAAAGCAAGATATAAATAACCATGGAAGCAAATTCAACCACCACTTGTTTTTATAAAGTTTGTTGAAACACAGCCATGCTCATTTGCTTGCATACTATCTATAGCTGCATTTGCTATAAAAACAGAGTAGTTGGCTGGGTGTGGTGGCTTACACCTGTAATCCCAGTACTTTGAAAGACCAAGACAAGAACATCACTTGATCCTTGGAGTTCTAGACTAGCCTGGGCAACATGGCAGAACCCCCATCACTATTAAAATATTTTAAAAATTAGCCAGGCATGGTGGCACACACTTGTGTTCCCAGCTACTCAGGCGGCTGAGGTGGGAAGATCACCTGAGCTTAGGGAAGTCAAAGCTGCAGTAAGCCAAGATTGTGCTACTGCACTCCAGCCTGGGTGACAGAGACCCTGTCTCAGAAATACAAAGGAAATAAAAAAAGAGAAAAAGCAATGTGTGAATTCAAATTTTCTAGGTAAGACTACACCCCAGAAGGTCTCTGACCTATAGGACACTCTTAAAATGCTTTCCTCTTGAATAAAAAATACTGTTTCAGCCTGGCAACTAAAAGCCTTCATTACCTGAGTCCTTTTCCTTTTCCAACTCAAAGCGAGACTCAGTTGTGATTGCAACCATATGGATTGCAAAGTCTAAAATATTTACTGTTTGACCTCTCACATTAGAAAGCTTACTACATTCCTGGAACAAACTATGGTGACCACAGCCCCACAGGAGGAGCACCCCGGCCACTTCCTCAGATTGAGGATTGCATGAGAGGCAGAGTCATAATTCCTCCCTACTTGGAACATCAACATTCCTACAGATGCTAAGAGGTGCATGTCTGACCTGAATAGCCAAAACCCTGAGACAGCAATGAGCCTGTAAGGGGAACAGCTTTCCTGCTCACCAGGCAGGGGAGCTGAGATAGTTCCCACTTTTTACCCTGGTAAAACCTCAGCACACCTAATTGAGAGCTACCCCAGCCACCCTCATCAAGGCTGGGACCTTGTTCCACTGCTGGATATTACATCTACCCACCTGCCTTAGCTACAGGGATATTTTTCCTATTGGCCTGAAGCGTGAATCATCAACTCAGTAAATAAAATACCAGTAAATAAATAAATAAAATGTATACCACAAGAGAATGAGATAAGCTTCAAGAGATCCCTGCCATTTCAACCCGACAAGAGACAGTGAACTTACCACACATCAAGAACGTAACTACTACAACCAGCATCTGGAAATAGCCAGTGTACAAAGATTCTCTGTAACTAAGGAAATCATAAAGAGCCTTCACCACTAAAAGCACCAAAAATCAAATTAAGCTAAAATAAACATTAAAGTCTGATACCTAAGAGAGAAAAAAAGAAATTAAAAAGAAAAAACACAGTCCAATCAAAAATTCAAGAGCAATTTGAAGAAATAGTATATCCAACTGAAATGGAATTTGCAAAAGTAATTCTGGTAATACAACACAACAGGGTTGCATGACATGCTCAAAAGATCACACTAGCTCCCCAGCAATGGATCTAACCCAATAAGAAATCCCTGAATCACCAGATAAAGAATTCAAAAAGAATTCAAAGAGATACCAGAGAAACTTGAAAACGAACTTAAAGAAATTTTAAAAACAATTCAGGACATGGATAAAGAATTTTTCAGTGAGTTTTCAGTGAGACACAGTGGCTCATGCCTATATTCCCAGCACTTTGGGAGGCCAAGGTGGGTAGATCACCTGAGGTCGAGAGTTCAAGATCAGCCTGATCAACATGGAGAAGCCCTGTCTCTACTAAACATACAAAATTAGCTGGGCATGGTGGTCCATGCCTATAATTCCCAGCTATTCAGGAGGCTGAAGCAGGACAACTGCTGGAACCCTGGAGGTGGAGGTTGTGGTGGGCTGAGATTGCACCATTGCACTGCAGCCTGGTCAACAAGAGCGAAACTCTGCATCAAACAAACAAAAAAAAAAAAAAGAAAAAGAATTTTCCAGAGAAATAGATTCCATAAGGAAATCACAATCAGAACTTCTGGAAATAGAAGACACATTTAGGAAAACACAAAATACACTGGAAAGTGTCAAGGAAAGACTAGAGCAAGTAGAAGAAAGAATTTCAGAGCTGGAAGACAAGGCTTTCAAATTAACCAAATAAAACAAGACAAAGAAAAAATAATTTTTAAAAAATGAACAAAGTCTTTAAGAAATATGAGATTATATAAAATGGCCAAACCTAAGAATAATTAGTATTCCTGAGGAAGAAGAGAAATCTAAAAGTTTGGAAAACTTACTTGAGGGAATGAGGAAAACTTCCCTGGCTTTACTAGAGATCTAGACATCCAAATACATGAAGCTCACAAAACTCCTAGGAAATTAATCACAAAAATATTATTGCCAAAACACATAGTCATCAGGTTATTTAAAGTCAAGATGCAGGACAGAATCTTAAGAGCTGTGAGACAAAAGCATCAGGCAACCGATAAAGGAAAACCTATCAGATTAACAGAAGATTTCTCAGCAGAAACCTTAAAAACCAGAAAGGATTGGGGTACTATCTTTATGCTCCTTAAATAAAATAATTGTCAGTCACAAGTTTTGTAACCAGAAAAACTAAGCTTCATAAAACGAAGGAGCGATAGTCTTTTTCAGACAAACAAACGCTGATAGAATTTGACAATACCAAATCAGCACTACAAGAAATGATAAAAAAGATTTATAAATCTTTAAAGAAAACCTCAAAATACACTAAAATAGAAACTCCTTAAAGCATAAATCTCACAGAGCCTATAAAACAATAACACAATTTTTAAAAAGGTATTTAGGCAACAACTAACATCATAAATAGAACAGTAACTCACATCGCAATACTAACATTGAAAATCAGTGGCCTAAATTTTAAAATACAGAATGGCAGAGTAGATAAAAAATGAAAAAAAAAAGAACAGCAACAAAGTATCTTCTGTTTTCAGGAGACTCACCTAAAACATAATGACTTAGACACACCGTAAAGGGTTGGGAAAAGATATTTCATGCAAATGGAAACCAAAAGTGAGTAGTAGCTATTCTTATGTCAGACAAAACAGACTTTAAAACAACAACAGTAAAAATAGACAAAGAAAAACATTACATAATGATAAAAAGATTAGTCCACCAAAAAGATGTTACAATCCTAAATATATATACATTCAATATTGAAGCTTTTGAATTTATAAAACAATCATTACTAGGCCTAATAAATAAGATAAACAGCAACACTATAATAGTGGGGGACTTCAATGCTCCATTGACAGCACTAGACATATCATCAAAACAGAAAATCAACAAAGAAGCAATGGACTTAAGAGATATTTATGGAATATTAATTCTACCCAATTGCAGGCTATACATTCTTCTCATCAACCCATGGAACATATCTCTAAGATAGACCATATTATAAGACACAAAATATGTCTCAATATATATTAAGAAAATCAAGTATCTTCTCAGACCACAGTGGAATAAAACTGAAAACAAACACGAAAAGTAACCCTAAAGCTGTACAAATACATGGAAATTAAATAATCTGCTCTTGATTGATCCTTGGATCAGCCTGAGACCCATCACTAGGTGAGAAACTGGTTTAAGATTCTGTCTTGCAAATTCCTTTTAAAGGACTAAAGTTAGCATTTAACAACCAGCTGGTGTTAATTTCTGCTTACACTTAGAGCACTCAGAGATCTTATAATTTGTCTGATCATTGCTCATTTAGCAGCATTTTCTCCTAGCGAAAATATGGTAATAAGATTTTTAAAAATTGTTTTTAAAGAGCTCAATGGTTAAAAAGTCAGCTTAACTAAAAGGCTAATATCCAAGATATGTGTGTGTGTGTGTGTGTGTGTGTATGCATGTGTGCATGTTTGTGTGTGTGTGTGTGTGTGTATGCATGTGTGCATGTTTATATTTGAAAGGCCTTTATGTTTTGGGTGTTTGTTTGTTTCTCCTAAGACCTTATCTTTTTTGGGGCATACCTTTTTTCTTTTTATTCTCAGTTGACTGAATTTTGTTTTCACTTGATTTTTTTTTTCTTTTTTTTTTTTTTTTTGAGATGGAGTCTTTCTGTGTCACCCAGGCTGGAGTGCAGTGGCATGATCTTGGCTGACTGCAAACTCTGCCTCCAGGATTCAAGTAATTCTCTGCCTCAGCCTCCCAAGTAGCTGGGATTACAAGAGCCCACAACCACGTCTGGCTAATTATTGTATTTTTAGTAGTGATGAGATTTCACCATCCTGGCCAGGTTGGTCTTGAACTCCTGACCTCATGATCCACCAACCTCAGCCTCCCAAAGTGCTGGGCTTGCAGGCATGAGTCACTGCACCTGGCCTGCTAGCTTTAAAATTATTGGTAAATAATATTTTAGAAATACGTTAAGAATTTTCCAGCATATATTTTTGTTTGTATTTATTAATCAAGCAGTTTCATACTTACCCCTGCCAAATACTGTAAGGTGTCAAAATTTTGGGGGTTACAAAACTATACACCACCCCAAAACAGAATAGTTACAAAACCATACACCACCCCAAAACAGAATATTTGCTTGTGCAATTTTTAATAAATCAGACATTGATGTGGGTTTAATAAAAATAGCTGCATCTTAAATTTAGTAAAATTACCATAACTTTCAATCCTGTGGCTATAGGCAGTCTGGTTCACCAACAATAAAGATGTTTGTTTTGGGGAAGGACTGTTATTGTCATTGTTTCAAAGCTATACTATAAACTGTGTTTCTCCCTAAGTTTGTTCAGCCTATGCTGAGGAATAAACTAAGACAACTTGGAAGTTAAGAGCAATATGGAGTCAGTTACATGAAATCTTTTTTCACTGTCTCAGTTATAATTTTGCTATGGTGGTTTCATAAGTTTAAATCATGACTATTACAGTTTTCTTAATCCACATAAACAGTTAAAATAAAATCAGTAAATGTAATTGGATAAATATTTGTAGGCAAACTGGTCATAATTTAGAATATAAAGCTATATTAAATTAAATAATAGATATTTTATTATTTGGGTATTTTTCAATAAATATATATCACGGGAAAACATTCTTGCTAAAGAAAACAGAGTATGTCCTTCAAAAAAAAGATGAACAGATTTTATGTAATTCAAAGCTTATTTAAAGGTCTAAAGGTCCAAAATGTCTAAAACAAGTTAAAAGAAACCAGGAATAAAAAAAGATGTAAAGAGGGATTCCATGTTTGGGTCCCCTTCCACGAACACTCCCTTCGTGGAAGCCATCTTTCTCTCTCCTGGATTTCCCCTCTGGAGTCCCCTTCCACACTCTCTCGTGGAAGCCTGTCTTCCCCTCCTAAACTCCATCTCTCTCTCTATTCCCTTCCCCTCAGTGTGGAAGCTGCTTTTCTCTCCTGGATTCCATCTTTCTGGATTCTCTCTTTAAAATAATAATAATAATAATAATAATAATAATAAAGATGTAAAGAAAGTTATAAAACTAAAGAAGTATTTTTTTGAGGTTAAAAAACTTAAAGAGAAATAATTTTATATAAGAAATAATCTTGTAGGGTAACATTAGTCCTAAAGTAAAATAACTGCTTTTTTAAAAAGGTGGGATGTTGGGAACTAATCAGAAAGTCTGACCATGTCATGAACAGTCAGTGTAAGTCACAATAAGAGGACTTACATATATTTACAAAAAAATCCCAAAAACTTTTATATAATCAAGTTTTCATACTAAGTTTTGGTTTACTTAGAAAAAAAAGAGATAATTTTTTTTAATGAAAGTTATTATATTCATGTTCTGTATGTGCTTTTAAAGTCCTTGTAATGGCTGAGTGCGGTGATTCACGCCTGTAATCCCAGCACTTTGGGAGGCCAAGATGGGCAGATCAGGAGTTGGAGACCAGCCTGGCCAGCATAGTGAAACCCTGTCTCTACTAAAAATACAAAAATTAGCCAGGCATGGTGGTTCACACCTGTAGTCCCAGCTACTTGAGAGACTCAGGCAGGAATGTTGCTTGAACCCAGCACGCAGAGGTTGCAGTGAGCTGAGTTTGCACCACTGCACTCCAGCCTGGGCGACAAAGCGAGACTCAGTCACAAAAAAAAAAAAAAAAAAAAAAAAAGGTCCTTGTAACATTGAGTTACAGGGCATTAGCTCCTGGGTTAAAGAAACCAAATTCTGCTAAATCTCAAATACTGACAGCAATTAAAGCCTCATCTTCAGGCCCCTTGGAAGATGCCAATAAAAACAAACTACGTTCCTGAGATACAGGGCAAGAAATTAAAGCTATTCAACTCCTCAAGTCCCAGGGACTATAGCAGAAGAGATGGACCCATAAGATTGTAAGGGCTGATTTTGAAAGATAAAATGAGTTCAGTTTCTCTATAAATTAATGTCAAAGGCACACTGATGTAAAACCAGTATATGGACTCCTGTGTCAGATTAACAAGGTTTTCTTGAAACATTAACCAGCTTCTTAATAAAGGTTATTAAAGGCTAATGGAAGTTATATTTTATAATCAAGATGAAATTTAATAGATTACAAAATTTTGAAAAACAAACGTAATTGGCTTCATGCTTTTTTCTTTTTTCTTTTCTTTTTTCTTTTTTTTTTTTTTTTTTTGAGACAGAGTCTTGCTCTTCTGCCAGGCTGGAGTGCAGTGGCATGATCTTGGCTCACTGCTACCTCTGTCTCCTGGATTCAGGCAATTTCCCTGCCTCAGCCTCCTAAGTAGCTGGGACTACAGGCGCATGCCACAACGCCCGGTTAATTTTTTGTATTGTAGTAGAGACGGTGTTTCACCAGGGCCAGGATGGTCTCGATCTCCTGACCTCATGATCTGCCCTCCTCGGCCTCCCAAAGTGCTGGGATTACAGGCGTGAGCTACCATACCTGGCCTTCATGCTGTTTTCATTAGGGTTTCTGGTTTAGAAAACTAAGTCTCCTCTCTCAAAGATTGAAGGATTTTTGAAATGCTTGAATTATCACTTTGGCTAAATAAATGTCTTTTCAATGACTTGTAATTCCATTGTTTAATATCAAGTGATTTAAACCTTTTATATTTGACAAATTTTCCAAAATCAAATTTTAAATTATGTATTTTTCTAACCTAATTAATCCTTTAAGACATTAGGTTTCCTAAAATCTAAAAATGAAATGATTTGACTTATTTTGATATAAAAATTATACAGGAAGCTTTGTCAAATATGAAATGGTATTTGCTTTTCTTTGGGCTGTATTTGTATTAAAATGTTACAGGTATGTGTGCCAAAATTATGAGAAACTCCTGTAATGCTGATATAACTTAGTGTACATTATCAGTAATCATCATAATTGTTATGTTAAAATTATTGTGTACCATAGAGTTAAGAAATTTTCTTGTCAGTTGTGTCTTTTTACTATGGCTGCCTTAAAACTTTCTTTTTTTTCCTGGCTGGGTGCGGTGGGTCACGCCTGTAATCTCAGCACTTTGGGAGGCTGAGGCAGGTGGATCATTTGAGGTCAGGAGTTAGAGACCAGCCTGGCCAACATGGTGAAACCCTGTCTCTACTAAAAATACAAAAGTTAGCCAGGTGTGGTGGTGGGAGCCTGTAATCCCAGCTACTCAGGAAACTGAGGCAGGAGAATCACTTGAACCTGGGAGGTGGAGGTTGCAGTGAGCCAAGATGGCACCACTGCACTCCAGCCTGAGCCACAGAGCGAGACTCCATCTCAAGAAAACAAAAAACACACCAACGAAATACCTTTTTTTAATCCACAAACAATTATCTTGTTCAGCATTGTTTTAAAATAAAATGACATAATGGAATTCTGAGCTTGGGGAGAAGGGTGGGAGGGGAGTGAGGGATAAAAGACATATATTAGGTACTGTGTACACTGCTTGGGTGACAGGTTCACCAGAATCTCAGAAATCACCACTAAAGAACTTTGCCATGTAACCAAAAACCACCTTTACCCCACAAACTATTGAAATATAAAAAAGATCCAGGCTCTAACAGATCAGTGTTTTCCAGAGGTTAAGACAGTGGGGGGCAGGAGGGTAACGGATGTGACAATAAATAGAGGTGTACCATGTGGTATTCCGTCCCACTGTCTCTTACCTATATTAAAGGCAAGATACTGGCTGTGCTATGGTACTATATTATTAAAAGACCAGCTCCCAACATATCAACGTGGATTCAAAGTCTGTCAAAGTGATCAAGTGGTCAGTGAAAAGAAAGAAAGACAAGGAAACAGTTTTCCTTAAGGCTGGGCCCAGGGGAGACACCACATAATGCTGCTCTGGGCATGTCTAACATTCCCCTGAAAACCTCACTTTTTATTATGTTCTTTCATTAGGGGAGGAGGAGTGAGGTTACACAAAGTTTCAGTGATAATTATACAAAAAGAAACATGAGCAAAAACTGTTGACCAAAGATCACAATATGGTATTGTAAAAGCAGAACAATGTAAAAGTTACTATCTGTGCATCAGCATAAAATCCATAAACCTTAGCAAGAATAGAGGTTAATTATAAACTTATAATTATCAGCAAGAAAAGCATTGGGCTCACAGCTGCAGGGAGAACAGGATCTGACACAATACAAGCAGCCTGACCACAAAACTGCAAGAGGAGGGAGACCTCCATGCAGGCCTGGAGGAGCAGAGGGAGAAGAAAGACTTACATCCTTATCTGAACCACAGAGGTTTTTCCTCACAACAGACGACCCTCATGCATCTGTTTATAGGCTCTCAATAAGGGTTGCATTCCCTTTCCAGGGCTATAATTAACATGCCTTTCCTGGGAAAGGAATCTGAGTAATAAGCCTCTCCATTACATGTTTGTTTATAGGCTATCTGCAACAGGAAGCTTATTACGTGCTTTGCTGTTATCTCTCTCTGGCAGTCAGGCTATGTGGTTTGTCTTTAACAGAGTTCCTGTTTTACAAGAACAACTCAGCAGAGCCAAAGTTACAAGCTACATTTTAACTTTTCACATCATTCTTCATTTTCTCAAATATAATCGATTCAGGAAGTAACAAGCATAACAAAGCAAATAACTCATTTTGGGGGAACCAAATTCTTAAGAGAATTTACAGGTTAAAAATTAACAACAATTTCTTGTTATTTCAGTTAGCTCGGGTTTTACCAATTCTTCCAGAATCTTGGGGTTTCTCATCATCACCAAGGGGTCCACACTGTTCCCAGCATTATTTATTAAGTTGGAAACTGGGTAAAGAATATGTGGGCATTTCTATATTATTTCTTAAAACTTCATGTAAATCTACAATTATCTAAAAACAAAAAGGTTAATTTAAAATAAATTTTATTTTTAAAAAAGTTGCTGATCCTGTTATACAATGTCAAGGATTTTGCAAGTCCTCCTTATATGGCTACCTGAGCATCCTTTGTAAATTGTTATTATTATTATTATTATTATTATTTTGAGACAGAGTTTCGCTCTTGTTACCCAGGCTGGAGTGCAATGGCTCGATCTCAGCTCACTGCAACCTCCGCCTCCTGGGTTCAAGCAATTCTCCTGCCTCAGACTCCCGAGTAGCTGGGACTACAGGCGTGCGCCACCATGCCCAGCTAATTTTTGTATTTTTAGTAGAGACGAGGTTTCACCATGTTGACCAGGATGGTCTTGATCTCTTGACCTTGTGACCCACCCACCTCGGCCTCCCAATGTGTTGGGATTATAGGCGTGAGCCACCGCGCCCGGCCAATAAATTATTTTATATATTGTATAATTTTATCAGGTAGCTGCTTCTTTTTAAATTTAGTGAACCATCAGCATTTAAGACAAAAAAAAAACTGAAAGAACTAAAAATTAAGAACCATGATAAAATCTACCCAGAGTTTCTTCAAAAATTAAAGATAAATGAGTGTAAAATATCTACAGCATAAAGTTTGTAATTTATTATGAAAGCAGAGATGAAATTAGGTCTTTCACTTAGCCCAGGTGGCCAAGATTATAGTGAGCTATGATTGCACCATTGCACTGCAGCCTGAGTGACAGAGCAAGACTGTGTCAAAAAAAAAAAAAAAAAAGGCTAGGTCCATCTGCCTAAAGTCTTCCTCTAGACTTTTCTTGGAAATGTGGCTGAGTGGAGAAAGAGGATGGCCAGGTCAAAACAGTTTCACATTAAAGATGAAGTTACAGGTAGTATTTCCTTATCAAAAGAACACAAGACAGTAAGGCTATTAATGAGAGATAAGTGCCATTGTTTTCCAACCACTTTTTACCTATGTGAGGTGTAATGTAATGGTTCTGAAACTGAAGTACAAGTGGTGAAATGTTAAATGATCTTGGGTGATCTAAGGAGTGAAGTACCTAAAAGATATCAGAGCAGTTGCCCATGCAACAACACTGGATGGCACATTAATTTGAGGAACATTTGAAAAGTTAAATGTATCTCAAGAAAACATTATATTAAAGGTAGTATAACAGTACTGAAAATATCATTAAGTGGTACATGAATGACTTAAGGATGCAGTGCAGATTCAGAACAATCACTGTGGAGGGTGTCTAGGTTCTTGGCATCTTAAACAAAGAATTGGACAAAATGCACAAACAAACCAAGGCAAGAGTCACAGTGTAGGAGCAGGCCTGAGCATAGGGGCTCGAAGTCCCTGTTACAAAGTTTTTATGAGTTTAAATACTCTCTAATTGGGGTACGCCCTACGTAAATGAAGAGGATGAAGTAAAGTTACAAAGTTATTTACTCGTTGTATGCTCTATGAAGAAGATATTTCCAGTTATAGCTGAAGTGTAAATCAGCCTTATGTTCCCTGCCTTCAGACCCTATTTTCCTGCCTCATCTCCCCCTGAGAGATGCGATTCCCATAAAACTTTATGGGAGGAAGAGGGACCAATGATCTTTTTTCTGTAAATGCTTCATGCTGACATGTGGCATAGTCCCTACCTATTGGGGATTATGGAACTCTTACCCTGTTCTGTCTAGTGGAGGCAGGGTAGCTCCTTGATGGCCAGGAATGGTGTCTTCACCTGGAACTGGCTGGAGCCTTTGTTGCATGATCATCTGAAGCTTGATGGTCTTTAGGTGAGAGGAAATGTGTTTGGTTGAAAGATTTAATGGGAACTTCAGGGGGAGGATACCTATTCTTGTTAGAAATGTTTGTTAAAGATATTTACAGAAGAAAGAAAAAACTGGTCTGTTCTAGAATCCATGTGTTATCTTAAAGTCTTAGCACAAGCAACTCCATTTTAGTTTGGTGTGGTTTGTTGGGGCCTAGTGCCTGAGCTTAGTCCCAAACAATGGCTTCCCAGAATTTTGCTTAAAAAATTCCTCCTTTTTGGTCAGGTTCTCACTTAGGTGAGAGTGTGACCAAAACTTAGGGCCTTAGCACCACTCTCAGTTATCATCATTTTGAGTTTCCAGTATTAGCACGTCATAAATAGCTTACAGTGTCCTCATGGTTGCACATTTCTTTTAGCTCCTGTTATTCCAGTTGAAGAGAGACCATGTGACATTCTAGAGATGGCCACATGCTGTCAAGAAAACAAAACAAAAAAGGACCTTTTTTTTCATCCACAAACAATTATCTTGTTCGGTATTGTTTTAAAATAGAATGATATAATGGAATTTTGAGCTTGGGGAGAAGGGTGGGAGGGGAGTGAGGAATAAAAGACATATATTAGGTAATGTGTACACTGCTTGGGTGACAGGTTCACCAAAATCTCAGAAATTACCACTAAATAATTTTTCCATGTAACCAGAAACCACCTTTGAAAGGTGGTTTAAAGGTTTAAAACCTTTGGAAGTCTCCACACCAGGGAGACTACCAAGAGTTCAACATATGCTCCTTACCCAAGGTCCCCTTAAACCAAACTTCCTAAAATCAAATAGATCAAAGAATGAGCTAGATAAAGAGTTGACTCACTTAACTAAGCAGTCTCTTTGTTAACCCCCTACCACCGAAATTCCATAATCTTCACTAGATGTATTTCTCTATAGGCCAAAAGTGCCAGCAGCTGCACAGACACTTTCTGTTTAGCCAATTTTATCATAACTTTCACAAGAGAATTTAGGGCCTATTGTGTAACTGTAGAATTTGCTATAGAACCTATCATGAGGGATACATTTCTAATCATTGCTTCTTTTGTTTTAAATCATGGAAAAAAGGACCGGACAAATGATGCCCCTTTAGAAGAGTGAAGGCCTTCTGACAACTTTCTCTTTAACCCATGATGTGGGCTAAGAGGAGTGAACCAATGTTTTGTTTTTGATTGATTATGAGGCAATGCATTTACCATTAAAATTTCTTACTTTAAGACTTCATCTTTTATCTATCAGAATATAAGGTAATCCATGTACAAGGCTGGCTGCTAACTCCTTCACAAATAAAAGTACACCCCATTAGTATACATAACAGACTCCATCTTCACTTCTATTGTTCATAGAGGCATAAGCAGAAAAAGAAAATCATAGATAATAGTTTCATGGCAGTAGAAATCTTTTTTTTTGTTTTTGTTTTTGAGAGAGAGTCTCACTCTCCATCCGGGCTGAAAGGGCAGTGGCGCAATCTCGGCTTACTCCATCCTCAGCCTCCTGGGTTCAAGTGATTGATTCTCCTGCCAGGCCCAGTGGCACACGCCTGCTGTCCCAGCCTCCTGAGTAGCTGGCACAGTGGGCGTGTGCCACCGGTCCTGGCTAATTTTTGTATTTTTAGTAGAGTCAGGGTTTCACCATGTTGGTCAGGCTGGTCTCGATCTCCTGACCTCAGGTGATCCACCTGCCTCGGCCTCCCAAAGTGCTGGGATTACAGGCGTGAACCACCTCTCCCGGCCAATGGTAGAAGTCTTATTCTGTGAACTTGGGTAAGCTGTTCACATCAAGGATGCCATCTTCCTCTTGGGACAAATTTCCCTACTTAGCTTTAACTCAAGGGTTCCAGTGGGTGTGAAGTTCCCAGAGTGTGGAGGGATCTTTCTCAGTTGGGAAACCAAGAACTGAAAGCCCAAAGTCCTGAAGTTTTGTTGCAGTAAGGATGTCAAGGTCAGTCTTTCTCTAATGTTTCCAGAAGATTGAAATCATAAAAAAGCTTTCTTTACCTGGTAAAAATACACTGTAGCATAATAATCAACTGTTATAATATCAGCCCTCTTGCATAGGAAAGCTTTCATACAACCAGAAAACATGCATTGAAAGTAACAATCAAAGGAAATCCCTTTATAAAATGTTTAAATGGTCTTAAAAGGTGACCAAATGCACCTGAAGCTTTAATTGTTTTCCCAGGAATATGGAATCAAGCATTGCTTATAAACTACTTTAAACAATTTTAGTATTAGCTGGATTAACATGAAAGTATTTTCTTGATATTTAATTAATTTTATGTTTTACTTAGGTTAGTAGCTTTATAGAAGGAAATTTGGTTATTTCTGTGGTTTACAATAACTTAACATGATAACTATAATTGTGATTGGTATTGTAAACTTAGAAATCCCATACAATTTCAGAATATATATTAGTATTCACAAAAATATAACCTAAAGAAGATTGAATATCATTTTGACAATCTCCTGTACCTAAACATATCAAATAATCCTGTTTACCTCTTCTCTCGATGTTTTTAAGGGCCCTCTAATCCATCCAGAAAGCCAGGCGTTAGGAAAGACAATTTTGAAACTTAAGTTTGATTTTGAAATTCCAGATTACCATACATTATTTATTTTGCCAAAATGATGACTCAGAAATTTTAAAGAAGCAAAAACCTTTTATAACCTTTACACACACACACACACAGACACACACACACACAGACACACACACACACACATCCTACTGTTCTTACACAACTTACATATGAAAGTGTTTCTAATAGTCTTAATTGTATGTTACAATGGCAAGTCTTAGCAATTTTAACTTTAATGTAAAACCTGGTAAGTTATATTCTAATAAAGTTTGACTGTTTCCAGCATAGCTAAAGGGTGGCCAACTCGACATGTCCCCAGGCCTTACCTAGCTGTAAGGGAGGCAAGTTAAACAATTTTCAAAAGCCAAAGAAGCAGTTTATGACCTTAAAGCATTTAGCAAACCTAATATTTGAACATAATTTAAACCACGTTTATGTTTTGAAGACATTTTTATTTTACCAATAATCTTGAAAAACAACTTTATTTCCCAAAGATTGCTAAAATCACATGAACTAAAAGGTGTACACTTTCTATTTTTCTATATTTGATTTGAGCTATTATTATTAAACCAATTAAAAATTTACAGAGGAGATACACAGTGACTTTTACTTTATATTTAGTTTACGTAGAGAGAAAGGGGCCAGAGACTGACAGGTAAGAAATTCTTACCCTTTTTCTGGCATGCCAGGTTTCTGAGTTCTCTGTCCCTGAGCAACTTTGGTGACCCTGCTTAACTGTATGCAAACAGACACATTGCCATGAATTAAGACTATTCATAGATAATTTACAAATTCTGGAGAAACTAGGCAGAGAGAGAAATATGACTCAAATTCTATTTGTGAGAGTATACTTAACACACTTAAGTATCAGGAAGCATAAAATCAAAAAATTAGTTTAAAGATAAAAAGATGGTGTGCTCCATTAATTCTTGCAGGCCCAACAAAGGTTGCTTAGTAATTCCATATAAATGGAATGAATGATGACTTCCTAGAAATTCATAGGAACACAGAACTAAATAAAAGTCTTCCACTAGGAACAAAAAAGAATCATGGAGATTTTATACATATATATGTATATCTCCATACACAAGCAAAGCCAGAAAAGAATAAATAGCAAACAAAAGAAAACTAGAAGCAAAAACACACAAGCAGGAATCCAACCTGAATTTTTCTACTCAATTTACCCTGGAGGTTACAGTGTTACCTAAGGCCCCCAAAAACCCACATAATGAATATTTTATTTCCGATATGCAATTCAACATCCTTAAGTTCACCAATATCATTATACATTCTGTGCAATCAAGAAATCCACTTTACGGCCATGACCAATAAGTACTTTAGCACTATTCACACAAAAAAGTAAAAATAGTGAGAAGCAATGCAAACGTGTATGTGAAATTTGGCTTCACACTAAATCCAGCTTCACGTTCAAATATATTAAAAAAAAAAAGAATTGCCAAACTTCTGATGCATTTTTACAATACTTATTATTTTACTTTAATCAAGAATAAGAGCTTTAGACTGGGCGTGGTGGCTCATGTCTGTAAATCCCAGCACTTTGGGAGGCTGAGGCAGGTGGATAACCTGAGGTCAGGAGTTTGAGATTAGCCTGGCCAACATGGTGAAAACCCGTCTCTACTAAAAATACAAAAATATTGGTTGGGCGTGGTGGTGCATGCCTGTAACCCCAGCTACTTGTGAGGCTACAGTAGGAGAATTCTTTGAACCTGGGAGGTGGAGATTGCAGTGGGCCAAGATTGTGCCATTGCATTCTAGCCTGGGCGACAGAGGGAGACTCAACATAGGGAGACTCTTTTTCAAAAAAAAAAACAACTAAGAGTTTTAACTATGAAAATGTTAATTAGCCAAATGTCTCCAATTCTCTATCATGTTTTAAAAAAGATTTTATTATTTAAACTTTTTTATATCTTTCTCCCCTACTCAATAATTGCTTACTACATTGTTTCATAAATAACCTCTTCAAATCTGTAATTTGAACTAACTTTTAAATAACTTTTTTAGACAATTTTTTTTTCCACTAACATAAGCCTTTTTGACACATTTTATATACAGAATTACATGTTAGGCTGGGTGCAGTGGCTCTCATCTGTAATCCCAGCACTTTGTGAGGCCGAGGTGGGCAGATCACCTGAGTTCAGGACTTCGAGACCATCCTGACCAACATGGAGAAACCCCGTCTCTACTAAAAATACAAAAAAATTAGCCAGGCATGGTGGCGCATGCCTATAATCTCAGCTACTTGGGAGGCTGAGGTAGGAGAATCGCTTGAACTCAGGAGGCGGAGGTTGCGGTGAGCGGAGATGGCGCCATTGCACTCCAGCCTGAGGAATAAGAGTGAATCTCCGTCTCAAAAAAAAAAAAAAAAAAAAAAAGCCAGGCACTGTGGCTCATGCCTGTAATCCCAGCACTTTGGGAGGCCGAGGCGGGCAGATCAACAAGTCAGGAGTTTGACACAATCCTGGCCAAACATAGTTAAACCCCATCTCTACTAAAAAGTACAAAAAAATGAGCCGGGCATGGTGGTGGGCACCTGGAATCCCAGCTACTCCAGAGGCTGAGGTGGGAGAATTGCTTGAACCCAGGAGGCAGAGATTGCTGTGAGCCGAGATCACACCATTGCACTCCAGCCTGGGGGACAGAGCAAGACTCCATCAAAAAATACATATATATATATATATATGTGTGTGTTAACTAAAATTTTTATTTTTAGTAACCTTAAACTTTAGTGAAACCCTAAAAAGCAAGAACTTCTGAACTATTAGATATGGGCATGTATTGATAAGAACAATTCCACAATTTTAGAAACATATTTCTCCATATTACAACCCTTTTTTAACTGGAAGTGACCCAGATATCAAATGAGCGTTAATAATAACTTTAAGATTTTAATTAACACAAAAATTTAGCTAAAACAATTACCCTATTCACTGTACTTAATTTTTTACTTCTAATAAGGGAGTCATGAGACCTCAATCAATATATGTAAAACAAACATTGGTTTGGTCCAGAAAAGTGGGACAACTGGAGGCATGGAGGAGGTTTGGAGGCTTTCAGATCACAGGTGGGAGACAAAGCGTTGCATTATTTTGAGTTTCTGATTAGCCTTTCCAAAAGAAGCAATCAGACATGCATCTATCTCAGTGAGGTTTTAAATAGAATGGGAGGCAGGCTCCCCCCAGACAGCTCCAGCTTGAGTTAACACAGACATTTAAAAATATCTATCAAAGACAAACATAAAATTAAAGCAAAATGTGGCCAAGCGTAATGGCTCACGCCTGTAATCCAGCACTTTGGGAGGCCAAGGCGGATGGATCACGAGGTCTAGAGATCGAAACCATCATGGCCAACATGGTGAGAAACCCTGTCTCTACTAAAATATAAAAAATTAGCCGGGCATAGTGATGAGTGCCTGTAATTCAAGCTATTCGGGAGGCTGAGGCAGGGGAATTGCTTGAATCAGGAGGCAGAGGTTGCAGTGAGCCGAGATCGTGCCACTGCACTCGAGCCTGGTGACAGAGCAAGACTCTGTCTCAAAAAAGAAAATGTGTGCTGACAATTCTGAAGGCCTTTCTATTTTTATTCCATTAATAATATTAAAGCTAGCTTTCTTAGTAAGTTATACTTACATCACGTAAACTTGAAAATTGCTCAGACTTATTTACTTGATTTATGACCATTCTTTTACTTGTAAGCAAATTTGGTAGACACAACATATAACAATAGGTGTACTTACAAATAAACACATCTAAACATGTATATGCACACATAAACAAAGATCCAATAATGTGAAACCTTTGCCATGAGATACCAATACAAGCTTGCCCGTTTTACTTTGCCCCAGTAGATAATTCAAAGAAGGTGGTGAACCTAAATTTTGGGTAAAGCAGTCTCCATGGCAGTTTGATTTTTAAAGGCTAAACTTCCTCAGACTCCAAGGAACACTAGAACCAAACAGTATCAAAGTAGGGTTTCATGTTAACTAGGCCCCTGCTTACAACAGTAGCACAAAAGCCTGGATACATGAAATGCCATTCTCCTTTTCCATTAGACAGGAAACTTGAGATTCTAAACAATTTTGGGACCAAGCAGCATTTCAACTTCGAGGGAAAATTTTAAGGAGGGCTTAATACTAGACTTCAGAACCTCTTCCAAGGCATCGTTTTTGGTCAGGCTGTGGTCCACAGGACCCATGGAGCCTCCTCCTGTGGGGGTCCAATATCAGAGTTCCAGACAGCTCTGGCCTTTCTTAGGTGGGCACTGGTACCACTTGGGATGCATTCCCTCCAGAGCCATCTATGAGCTTTCTTTTGTTACCTGGGTGTGATCCCCAATTTGTAGTATCCTTATAATTTGATAAGGCCACGCTTTTCCCTGCTTCCTGTTTCATTAACTTTAATAATAGAAACTAGAGGCTAGATGGGTTTCCTTTGCCTTTAGCCGGTTGAATAGGGGAAGGGAAAAATTTAGCATAAGAAAATAAGGTTTAAGTTGCCTGAAACTTGTTTGAGGTTGCTCCCAGCTATGCCACATTTAGGAATCAGAGACCACACATGGAAAAGATTTTTAAAAAGGTCTTCCCCCTTTGGGGCAGGGTGATTATTCCCACTCGTTCCTAGGCCTTCAGGCAATACCAGGTAGTGGCCCCAGCCAATTGCCCTCAATTGCCAAGGAGCTACTAGGAAACAGCCGCTGAAAGACTAAACAGAAATAAAGAAAAAAATAAAAGGACCCAGGTTCCTTAAGTGAACCGGGTGGTAGTATCAGACTTCTCCAAATGAAAACCCCTCAGTTTCACTGTCCACAGCCAGAAACCTGCAGTTGCTTCCATGTTTAGGTGCTGCCCACCAAGGGTCCCAGGTTGAAAAGGAAAAGAAATTCCTCTGTACGAAGCAGAAAGGAAAAGGAGAAAGGAGAAGAATAAATCCCAAATTTGGCTTACCGCTTCCTCCTGGCTCACCAAAATATGTTAACAGTGCAGGATGTCCAGGTTCTTGACGTCTTGAACAAATAATTCGACAAAACTCACAAACAAAGCAAGGAAGGAATTAAGGGATTTATTGAAAATGAAAGTGCACTCCACAGTGTGGGAGCAGGCCTGAGCATAGGAGCTCAAAGTCCCTGTTACAGAGTTTTTGAGAGTTTAAATTTACAGCTCAAGTATGAATCAGCCTTATGTTCCCTGCCTCCAGATTCTATTTTCCTGCCTCATCTCTACTATACATTTCAGGGAAATGTATATAGTGAAATTACAAACATTTCACTATACCAACCTCAGTTCATGGACAAAGAGGAGAAATGGGGAAGGGACACAATAAGGGCAACAAATTTATTCTGAATATTTTATTTCCTTTAAAAAAACTGAAGGATATTGTCCCAGCTTCTCGGGGAGCAGGGGAAGGAGGGTCCTTTGTACCCAGGAGTTTGAGTCCAGCCTAGGCAACAGAGCCAGATCCCAGGGTCAATCAATCAATCAATGACTGAAAGAAAAAAGGAAGAGCAGCAGTAGAAGCAACCTGGCCTGAGAATGAGAAAATACTACTTTAGGGCCTGATTTACAGGACATTACCATGGTACTTTAAATCTCTTCTCTCTCTTGACCTGATTCACACTCTATGCAAATAAGGAAGTAGATTAGATAATCTTCAGGTCCACACAGCTCTGGAATTCTATTAATCTGTGTAATCAAAAGTCATGGCTTATATAGGCTAAAACCTTAATATGTCATATACATAGTTAAGAATTTTCTATGTATCCAATCACCAAATTGACATTTAACTTACAGGTGCAGAATGAGACAGGAAATTACACAAAAAATAAAAAGGGCCAGACATAGTGGCTCACACCTGTAATATCAGTTACTTGAGAATTTGAAGTGGAAGGATCACTTGAGGTCAGGATTTTGAGACCAGCCTGGGCAACATAGCAAGACATCCACCTCTAAACACACACACACAAACGTAATATAATACTATGTATGTGTATGCATATGTGTGTGCATTTGTAGAACAAATTTTAGCTACAAGATCCACTATATACACATACATATATATTGAAAATGAAAGTACGCTTCACAGTGTGGGATTATATATATATATATACACACATACACATGCACATACATATATGTACACATACAGTCTATGCATGTACATACATATATACATATACATACATACGTGTGTGTGTGTGTATATATATATATGAAATAAAAACACTGAAAGAGAAAGGGATGTTGAGGGACATGACCCGGAGCATAACAAGCTGGAAATTGTAGTAAATGTTGCAGGAGTAGTAAACAGTGGAAGTGGAAAAGAACCCAGTGTTATGGGACTTTTCCTTAGTTCAGCTAAAGACAGCGTTCTTTGTCCTGCGGCCAGCTCGCAGACAATTTATGTGGTGAGTAAGACAGGGTTTTATTGGGAAAAAAGGAAGAAAAGGGGGAAACAGAGTGTCACAAAGCCAGAGTCCCTCCACTAGAGTGCTACCTGCCCACCGTGTGAATCCCAGGTTCCATCCAGGAAGAGGAGGAGCCCAGCTCCTTCCCACTGCAAAGGGTGGGAACTTCTGTGGCTCCACCCCAGTGGGCAGGCTGCTTGGAGTTTCTCTAGAGACCCCCTCCCACCTGTCTGTCTCATTTCTCACTCTAAAGAAGTACATCTAACTGCCATTAGATTAAGGATAAGGACAAAGACTGATCTTAACTGCTTCCTGTTGACAGGGGGTGCTGTTTTGGGGAAACAGCAGTCAGAGAGTCAGAGCTCCCTCGGAGGCCTATCCTAAGGGTTCCCAGCAGAAAGGGCCGTTGCTTGGGTTGTGTTTGCGTGACTGTTTGGAGTTTGATGGCCTGAGGGCAAGAAATTAGAAATCAAGTTATTAGAAATCATGTATCAAAACGAAACAAGGGGGAGATAAGGACAGCTCAAAAATTCCAAGGCGTTTTTCTGGTTTGCACAAGGAGAGGGGGACAAAAGCCCGACTGATAAAAGCAACTTTACCCTTTTGCTGGCTTGTTGGTCTTCTGGGTTCCCTTCCCCTGAGCCCAGTCATAAGCCAACCAGTTTAAGGTTTAGGAAATTAATTCTTTCCAGTTTGGAGGATGCATCTGAGGGGAGTGTCCCATAGTACGGAGACACAATTACCTATCAGTGAAGAGAGGACTATCAGTGAAAAGAGGACCGAGAAGGAGAAAGGAATAAAAGAGGGCACTTTTTAAAGGAGTCCCAGGGGTTTAGGATGCATTTGAAAGCGGTATAGACTGAAGATGAATAGCTACCCATCTAGAAAGAGGGGAGCAGGCATCCCTGGTTCCCTTCTCTTCCTAGCAGATACCTGGGAGTAACTGAGGGAGAGAGAGAAGAGCGTCCTCTTTTCCTCTTCCATCCTTGCCTCCCCAAGTCCCGGTTACCTTGTTAGGTCCCACTATGAGTACCAAAGCAGCTTGCACCCATGAAGCAGGGGGCCTAGAAAATAGGAATTATCTGTTCTCGTCTATGTCTCTTTCCCACCTACTGTCAGTAGCCTTGGATTTCCCTAGACCTCATTTATGCCATGGATATTAACGTGGCCTTTATCCATGAAACAGGAAGCTTGGGGTTGGCTTATTTGGCAGGAATCAGCCACGCTCACCTGTGCTGTGCCTTTTAACCTCTATTGTCATTTGCCTCTGGATCTCAGATCCAGTTTCCCTTCCTAGGGTTTTAACCTGAAGCTTGGTATTGAGTTTGGGACAAAAATGTGTCTCAGGGCCATGTTGCATGGACTCCTTAGTGGAATGCTAAGGTGCAACTGTGGAACTGAGTCTTCTTCCAGCAAGGGAGCGAAAAGGATGTCTTGTAACACACCCAGATAACTGGTGGCTATAGTTAGGCTTGCTAAGATTTGGGTGCATGGTGCTTGGCTTTGGTTATTTTTCGTGGTCTTACTTTCCCAAAAAGGAAACCCTCTCGTGATGCACATTCTATTTATTCCCATCACCTGGCAGAATTTGCAGGATAATTGCTCAGAAGTAGGATACTGATTCACATTTTTACAATTCATCTTGTTCTTTCTGAGCTGCAGCTGGAGATTGCTTGTTGGTTCACAGGAACAAGCAGGGTTAAAGTGTAGGGGAAAACTCAAAAACAACTAGTGAGTTTAGAATTTAATGACAAATATATGATAAGTTTTAAAACATGATTTCTCTCTCCAGTCTTCATTTTTGTTAAAAGATCATAGAACTGAATGGTTTGAAAAATAGACTTTAGTCTTATACATGGCCTGATTATCTGCATAAAGTGCAGCAAGGATAATTATTTCTACATAGGCTTTATAGATTGGCTTTAATGGATGTTTGTTCCACAAGGAATCTTAAATAAGACCTTTTAAAACTGAGCCCAGCTATGGGTTTATATCCTTAAATACCTGTGAGTTGGGTGATCCTCTCCTTGTAAGTTCCCAAGATAAACTTGGAGCGCCTAGACCTCCTCTTAGAAAGTGATATTCTTTACTGACCACAGGTTAGGAATCCTGTACAGAGACTGTGTAGATGAGGGTATGAGGCCAGTTTCCCCACTGGGTTTTATTGGAGCTGCAAGTTGAGATTGACTCCTTAAAGGAAAGCATACCCTTCAGTTAAAGCCTTGGTAAAATTAACAGTTTTTCCAATTGTGTCCTGTTGCGAAAGAAAAAAATTATTATTATTATTATTATCGTTATTTCTGAGATGGAGTCTTGCTCTGTTGCCCAGGCTGGAGTGCAATGGCTCTATCTCAGCTCACTGCAATCTCTGCCTCCCAGACTCAAAGAATTCTCTTGTCTCAGACTCCCAATTAGCTGGGAATACAGGCGCCACCACCATGCCCGGCCAATTTTTATATTTTTAGTACAGATGGGGTTTCACCATGTTGACCAGGCTGGTGTTGAACTCCTGACCCCAAATGATCTGCCCATCTTGGCCTCCAAACATGCTGGGATTACAGGCATGAGCCACTGCACCCACCTGGCCTGAAAAATGGATTTTTATTGCACTGATGCAAACAATTATATTGTCATAAGTTAAGAATACTCAGTTTCCAAGTTCTGCAGGAACCAGGCAGAGAGAAGCAAACATACTCCAAATTTTATTCTTAAGAGTATAGCTTACTTAATTATTAAAGGCCGTAAATCATTCAAAATAAGTTTCTTTGACTCTGAAAACCAGGATTAGTAATATTTCAAGCGAAAGTCAGAAAGGTTGCTTCAGCTCTCTGAGTTCAATATAGTTAACTCTTGTTTTCCTTTTATTTGTGAACATTTCAGCTCTTTATGAGTCCTGTACATCTTCCTTTATTCTGATGTTACAATCTGTAAAGTTATCACAAGCCTGTATTTGAGAGTACTGGTGAAAGTTCTATAACCATGTTTGAAAAGGATTAAAACAAGACAACAATTGCCTGTGAATAGCAAAATGTCCAAGGTAGTGACAGTTAGAAACACAATTAACAAAAAAGTTTGTTTATCTTCGTTGTTTACAATAACTTCAAAACCTTAATTATGATTTATAGCACATAGACATTAGAATTTTAGAAATCTCATACAATTTTGGAATATACATTAGCATTATTCACAAAAATAAAACCTAAAGATTGAACATCATTTTGGCAATCCGGTGTACCTAAACATATCAAATAATCCTGTTTACCTCTCTTTTCTGGACACATCAGGGGCCCTCTAAAGTATTCAAAAAGCCAAGTGCCCAGGAAGACAATTTTGAAACTGAAGTTTGATTTTGAGATGCCTTTTAAATATGTTTAAAGCACTCGATATTATGAAATAGAGTTCCAGATTTCAATAAACTGTTTTCCAAAAATGATGACTTAGAAATTTTAAAGAAGCAAAAACTTTTTATGACCCTTTTTAATTTTGTTAATATGTTCACACAGAGAACCTCATCTGCAAGATTAATTTCCACAACTTTTCCACCACTTGTCTGAACCTTCAGCTTTCTCTATCTAACTCAAAGAATCCTTTAACCCTAGGCAAAAGTTTACATTTCCATGCCTACTTATAACCTTCTTATATAAAAACACATGTTACTGTTCTTATACCCTTTGCATGTAAATTTATTTTTGATGGTTTCAATTACACGTTATAGCCATAATTCCTAGCAATTTTATTTTATTTTTTTTTTTTTTTGAGATGGAGTCTCTGTCACCAGGCTGGAGTGCAGTGGTGCAATCTTGGCTCATTGCAACATCCACCTCCTGGGTTCAAGCGATTCTCCAGCCTGAGCCTCCCGAGTAGCTGGAACTACAGGTGCCCAACATCACACCTGCTGATTTTTGCATATTTAGTAAAGACCAGGTTTCACCATGTTGGCCAGGATGGTCTCAATCTCCTGACCTCATGATCTGCCCACTTCGGCCTCCCAAAGTGCTGGGATTACCGGCGTGAACCACTGTGCCCGGCCAATTTCTAGCAATTTTTAACTTTAAGGTAAAACTTGGTAAGTTGCTTTAATTGTGAACTAAATGCAGCCAAGGTTTGCATTCTTAGTCAAGGGCATGGTTAGTTCCATATGTCCCCAGTCCTTACCAATTGTGAAGCCCTGAAGTCAAGTAGTTTTCAAAATCCAAAAAGCAGTTTGTTACCTCAAAACACTTAGCAAACCTTGCATCTGACCTGCATTTTACCAATAGTCTTCAGGGCTGTTTTTATTACTTCTGTGGCTCCACCCTATTACACAGGCCCTTGGAGTTTCTCTAGGGATCCCTTCCCACTTGGCTGTCTTACCAGGTCATGAAGGTCTTTAGTTGTCAGACTGAAAAAGTGGTTTTTATTCAAATGGGAAGCATTTCAAGAGTGTCCTGCAGGGCAGAAACCTCCTGGGGTTCAGTCTCACCTAGAAAATTTGAATTCACACATTGCTTTTCCTCTTCTGTTTTGTGACACCATCAATTATTAGTATCGTATCAATCGGTATCATGCCAATATATTAATAGTCAAAGCTTTTTCAGATGGCACCACCACAATGGATACATGAATATACGGATGGATTTTTCAGATGCACTGGCAGAGCAAATACCGACTTTATATATATAGAGTCGGCAGAGCCAATTGGAGAAATGTGAAGGGATGCGTCTAACTACTTTATTATATCCTAATCACAAAAGCAGACAGGACAATGGATAAAGGCAAAAGCAAATGCAAGTTGTCACAGTCTGGTCCTATACAACTACTGGGACAAGAAAGGAAGGAGAAAAGCAGGCCTAGGTCAGTTTAAAAATGCCATGTAAGTCAGGTAACGTTGAAAACAATCATAGGCTTTGTCTCAGCAAGGCTGAAGCCGCCTTTGCAAAAATTGTAACTGAGGAAATTATGACAGTTAAAGAGATCAGACCTAACTCACTCTCACTCCATCTTGCTTCTAACATTTAAGCTGTCCTTGTTCATTCCTGGGCATAGGCCGATCTAACCTTGGGAAGGAATTTAGTTTATAGTTTAACTTTTAAAAACCATTAATCGCCCTTTCCTGAAGGAGAAAGCAAAACAAAACAAATCACCCCTTCTCGCCTGGGGACCAGTCTGAGTCTGTCTTTGTAGGACTAACAAATCAGCTATAAGATTAGAAATTATGGTTTGGGGCCATGAAGTTTCTGGCTGCAAGAGTGTGAACCTCCCCAAATTGCTCCTGGAATAACATCACTATTGCAAAACCTATTATCAATGTTTGAGATATTTTGCAAACCCTGCACTCCAGGCACCAGCTGACCCCACCCAGACTGGTAATATGGCTCAACCAGTTCTGTGATCACCCAGGAACAGAAGGCAGCAAGAGAAACTCACTTCGACCCCTTATGAGTCCCTCCCCACTTCTGGAGCTCCTCACCACCAAATTATCCTTAAAAACTCTGATCCCAGCCAAGGCTTAGGGAGACTGATTTGAGTAATAATAAAACTCCAGTGTTCTACACAGCCTCTCTGCGTGAATTACTCTTTCTCCATTGCAATTCTCCTGTCATGATAAATCGGTTCTGCCTAGACAACAGGCAGCGTTTCTAGTCGGGCAAAGTGATCACGTTGGGTGGTTTCAAGGCTCCTTAGGGAACTCTATTTTAAGTACAAAACCGGTGGGGCGCGGTGGCTCACGCCTGTAATCCCGGCACTTTGGGAGGCCGAGGTGAGCGAATCACGAGGTCAGGAGGTAGAGATCAGCGTGACCAACATGGTGAAACCCCGTCTCTACCAAAAAAGAAAAAAAATTAGCTGGGCCCGGTGGTGCGCCCTGTAATCCCAGCTACTCAGGAGGCTGAGGCAGGAGAATCGCTTAAACCCGCGAGGCGGAGGTTGCAGTGAGCCAAGATCGCGCCACTGCACTCCAGCCTGGGCAACAAAGCGAGACTCCTTCTCAACAACAATAACAACAAAAATAAAAAACAATCTGATACGCAAAACAGATTAGGCCCAAAGGTAATTGGCACAGTTACTTGGACTAGTACTGCCTCGGAATAGCTCATCATGAAGGAAGTCTCTAGGTAAACCAGAATCTATCCATGTAATGGAATGGCACATGGGCAGTTCCATAAACCTTGGGAGGAAAAGCAACCCTATAAAGTGAAAAAGGAAGAATCCAAGGTGTTTGCTGAACTAAGGAATGACATGTATCCTGACCGGCTAGCCTTTTAAGTGTGCCTTTCCTCTGCGAAGACTGTTGAGAAGCCGGTTGCCTTCTCCTTGCTCTGCCCTTCCCTCTGCCGGTCGCAGCTAGTAAATTCAGGGACGGCTGGTTCGTGGCCGCCTGCAGGCAATCTGAACTTGGGTGAACGTTTGGGCCGCCAGGGATCACAAACCGTCTACACTGGAGAAGCCTGAAAATGAGTACTTTTCAAGGGACAAAGTCCAGACTTTCCCTAAATATTTCAAAGGAGCCCATATCCCCAGTTTAAAACAAATAAATAAATAAATAACAAAAAACTTGCCCTAGAACCAATAGGGAGGAGGTCGGGATGGGGGCAGAAGGGCGAGAACTAACAAATTAGCTCGGATTCCGGCCTCTCCCCGCTTTTTTCCAACTAGGAATCGCGGGAACCTTCCGGCAGCAGATGAGGCCCTTAGGCCCGCCCCTGCTTCCTTTTCCTCGGCGCGCTGGCCCACGGGAAATCGGCTTTCAACCAGTGCACTAGGCTCCATTGTGTCGTAAATTCCCCAGGTAGGGGCAAAGGCCAGCCGACAGGACCCTCAGAGAAACATCGTCTGATTGGCTGAGCCCCAGCGTTTGCACGGGAGGTTGATTGGTTTGTTCTTGTGCTTGGATGATGAGGGTAGAGGGTGTGTGAAGACGTGGGCGGGGTTTGTTGAGCGGATGGGCGGGGAATGGAGGTGTAAATGGTGCCGGAGGTTGTGTTTGCTTGGTGTCCAGGGGCGGGGGGTTGGGGGATAGTTTATTCTTTTATGGCCAAAGATGACCTCAGGAATGAAAGCCCTGGGTATGGCTAGCTGGTAAGGGTTGACTGGTGCTCTGCAGAGCCAGTTGCTAGCCGGTAGAGGCAGCTTGGGTTTGGAATTACTGCCTAGGCCATTTGCTGTAGAAATGCTCCCCGACTCGTGGTGGGCAGTGAAGGGTCAGAAGAACTGCGGTTTTATGTTTGTCGTTTTCACTTTCCCCTATGTCTGCTTTTACATAATGCCTATGGCTGGTGATTTTGGATGCGGAAAGAATGACTGGTCTGCAGTGCTACAGTAACTGGAGACATAAAATTCTTAATGTTTTCTGTTGTCTCTTTAAAAGTCGCTGGATGAGCCTTGATGCTGAGGTCTATTGTGTGTGGGAAGTGTGACTGCCTTTACTTTAATTACTATTAATATTTCCCTGGAGCCTAACTATGGTGCAGGAGATAGTGAAAGAAAAATATTTTTCTTTCTTGGAATTTCTCAACTTTGTCCATTGTGCGGGAAAGAGCCGAGAAGGTGGGAAAAGCCAGATGGTCACAGAAATCACTTTAACTTAATAGGTTGTTAGGACTGGAAAGGCGATTAGGGAAGCACATTCACGTTAATCTATGAAGAGGAAAAGTAATGTGTGTTTAAATTCTTAGTAATTGCTGCACTAACGGGGTCATAGGAGGTTGAGGTCACAGACAAGGAAGGAAAAAGGAAATGAATGTTGTAGAGGAGACTTCATATTAAAATAAGGGTCAGTTTCTCATTTGATTTTGATACAAACGTGTAAGGCAGAATGTTGGAATTATCACCAAGTCTGGTGTGATAAAAGAAAAGAACTTTTGTCTGAGGAAGGCGAATTATTTTAAATTATCAGTCCCAGAGAGATGTTAACATGAGACAGCAATCACATCCTAGTCCAGTTTCCTTTGGAGCAGTTTCATCTCTTGAAACTGCTTGCTGTTGCCACTGGTAGCTATAAATTAACCTAATAATGCCACACCCTACAACTTAACATGTATATAGCCCATCAATAGTATGTATTATTTAATGTAAATTCTTGGTAAACAAAACAAAAAACAGGAACCACTTCTTTCCATTTAAAAATCCACTAGTAACTGGTGTTAATAAGGGTGTATATTTAGGGCAACTTGAATCGGTGGTCCTGGATTGCAGTCCTCAAGCTTTGCCCAAATAAACTATTCTGTTAATTTTGCCACAGCTTCTTCATTTTAGGTCAACGGTGACTTCGCCCTCTGTTATCTCAATACTACCCTACCTTGCACAGTTTCAGAGGCACCAGCTGTCAAAAGGAAATTTGTAACACCTTCACTGTGTTTTTTCACCTAGATAAGAGTAGTAAGTCAGTACACATGTGTGTAAGACAGTGCAGGTAGCGTGAACAGCATGAACAAAAAGGTACGAAGGCCAGAGAGTACAGGGCATCCTTTGGAATGGCAATTAAGTCACTGGAGTTGAAAATTCAGGAAACGAGTGATGGGGAAATCAGTTGTCTAAGATGAACCCAGGGTTCACAGCCGCAGCCCCATTCTTGGAAGCATAAGACACCCCTGGGGAAAAGGAAGAGAAGAAAGAGAGAGGGAAGAAGTTGAAAAAAATTCATGTGGTTTATTTATTAATAAACTTTCATTCTCTTCACTCAGCACATTGTCTTATCAGCCTGTGTTCACTTATCGATCAGTAGTTATTTATGAAGAACTGATCATATCCTCTATTTTGTCTTGGCTGCAATGGAGGAAACAAGACAAATATTCAAGAAAATTGTAAACTGGCTGGGCACAGTGACTCATGCCTTTTATCCCAGCACTTTGGCAGCCGAGGCGGGAGGATGGCTTGAGGCCAGGAGTTTGAGACTAGCCTGGGCAACAAAGTGAGACCTGATCTCTAAAACAAAAATTAAAATTAAGCTGGATATGGTGGCACCTGCCTGGTGTGCCAGCTACTCAGGAGGCTGAGGCTGTAGGATTGCTCGAGCTCAGGAGTTGGAGGCTTCAGTAAGCTATGATCACGCCACTGTACTCCAGCCTGGGTGACAGAGGGAGACCCTGTCTCAAAAAAGGAAAAAAGAAAAAAAAAAAAGAAAAAAGAAAGTTGGTGTCTTTGAGGAGGTGATTATGTGATTTTGGAGGCAAAACTTGCAGATCTGAAACAACTTAAGGAATTGTTACCTGCACCCCCCCGCCCTGCCGTGACGTTAGCAGCTCAGTTAGGGTCCAGAAAAGGGAACAGTAACATGGGATTATAAATGAAAATATATCTGAGACAGATCTTAATCCATTTAGAAGGTTAATTTTGTGAAGGTTAGGGACGTGCCTGTTACACAGCCTCAGAAGGACCTGATGACATGTGATCAAGGTGGTCAGGCACAGCTTGGTTTTATACATGTTAGGGAGACATGAGACATTAGTCAATGTATGTAAGATGTACATTGGTTCAGTCCAGAAAGGTGGGACAACTGGAAGCAAGGAGGGGGTCTTCCAGATCATAGGTAGATAAGAGACAACCAATTACATTCTTTTGAGTTTCTGATTAGCGCAATTTACAGATATAGTCATTTATGCCTTAATCTGGCTTAGTAAAACAACAGGACAAAGGAAACAATCAGATATGCATTTGTCTCATATGAACAGAGGAATGACTTTGAGGTCTGCTTTTCTTTGTCCACAAGGAATTTTCCTGTTGGCAAATTGTGAGAATGGTACATAGCTTTTTAGAAATCTTTGCAGCTGTCTTATTTAGGAATAGAATGGGAGACAGGTTTGGCCGATACAGTTCTAAACGACTTTTTCCTTTCACTTAGTGATATTGGAGAGATTTATTTTCCTTTTATAGGATCGAGTAGTCAAAGAAGCTGAAATAACCTGAGACAGTAGATGACTAGGCTTAGGAGGGAGACAACTCTTGGAGGGGAAAGTATATATCAAACAGTAAGAAAAACAATGACTGATTTTCTGGAAAACTGGTGGTATGTATGAGATGTAGTGTCCATTTTCCAATCTACAAAAAAATTAGGTTGAAACTAGTGCAAGAACAAATCAGTGGCTCAGAAGGATCAATCCAGAAATAGACTCTAGATCATAAAGAAGCACTCCATCTATGATAGAAGGATGTATTAGAAACTAATCAGAAAAGATTGTTTGCTTGTTTATATTTTTATTTTTTATTTTTTGAGACTGAATTTTGCTCTTGTTGCCCAGGCTGGAGTGCAATGATGTGATCTCGGCTCACTACAACCACCACCTCCTGCGTGATTCTCCTGCCACAGCCTCCCTAGTAGCTGGGATTACAACAAGCATGTTCCACCACGCCTGGCTAATTTTGTATTTTTAGTAGAGACGGCGTTTCTTCATGTTGTCATGTTGGCCAGGCTGGTCTCGAACTCAGGCCTCAGGTGATCTGCCTACCTTGGCCTCCCAAAGTGCTGGGATTAGAGGCGTGAGCCACCGCGCCGGGCCTAAAATAGCTTATTTAATAATCTGTGCTGGGGCAGTTGGATAGCTACTTGAATGGGGGTACATTTAAATTTTTTCATCACGCACACACAAAAATAAATTATAAATGGTTCACAGAATTAAATGTAGGGAAAATATTTTCAAGTAAAATGGTAAAATGTCTGGAAAGTCCGTTTTTATTTTATTTTTTGAGATGGAGTTTCATTTACTGCTGCCTAGGCTGGAGTGCAATGGCACCATCTAGGCTCACAGCAACCTTCGCCTCTCCGACACAAGCGATTCTCCTGCCTCAGCCTCCCAAGTAGCTGGAATGAGAGGCATGTGCCACTGCCCAGCTAATTTTTGTATTTTTAGTAGAGACACGGTTTCTCCATGTTGTTCAGGCTGGTCTCGAACTCCCGACCTCAAGTGATCTGCCCATCTCGGCCAACCAAAGTGCTGATATTACAGACGTGAGCTACCGCGCCAGGCCGAAAGTCCTTAAAATAATCCACAAGTTCTCATTCATAGGTGGGTGTTGAACAATGAGAACACGTGGACACAGAGAGGGGAGCATCACACACCGGGGTCCTTTGGGGGGGGGCTAGGAGAGGGATAGTGGGAGGGAGGGTGGGGAGGGATAACATGAGGAGAAATGTCAGGTATAGGTGATGGGGGGATGGAGGCAGCAAACCACCTTGCCATGAATGTACCTATGCAACAATCTTGCATGATCTGCACATGTACCCCAGAATCTAAAGTACAATAAAAAATAGTAATAATCCACAAAAGTGAAAAAGAGGAAGATAGATGAAACAGAAATGGCATCCCCTCAAGTGTCTGGGTCCCTGCTACCTTGCTAAACTGTGGTTCATTAATTCTGTTAGTAAAAGGCTTAGAATTCTCTTAGAATTACCTCATGACATACTATCTAGTGAATGAAACAGCGTACATGCGAAGAAACAAACATTTTCAGTAGGAAAAAATACCCATAATCCTATCTCTATCACCGTTGTTTGCTTGGGCTACTTCTCCAATTCTCTCCCCACCCTCAAAAAAAATGAGAATTATTTAAGTATGGATAGTGTGCCACTTTCTGATGTAACTACATTCTTATGAGCATTGGGATGTAAATTGGCTATGTCTTGCCATTCTGTCTTACTTTTCATTATTTTTACTCAAAATGTTATTGCAAATAAATTTTTCATCTTCCTAGAAGAGTTGACATATGCTCCCTGTTAAGTTTTTGAATCTCTGTGTGTGGAAGTTAGATACTAGGACTTGGAATGACCTTTAGAAATAAAACACAATTTGCACCACATTTGGATCCAGGATTTGACATTTTTTGGATCACACACCTAACCAAATTTGTATTGTAATTCAGTTTATGGGGCTTTAACAAAAATTGTTTAAACAAAATGAAAACACATGTAATGCATGCTTGCTTTTTGTTCACAGAGCCAGTACTAAGTATGAAAATGTTGCCTTCTGGTTTCTATATGAATTGAGTAATAATAGTAGCTCAGAGTTGTTGAACATATACTATTTGCCAGGCACACATGTATTTTCTCATTAACACCTAACAGTGAAGTAGGTTCTGATAGTGTGTTTGATGACAGATATAGGAATAGATGATGAGCATATGAGTCCTGGGTTGGAGGTCAGGGTCAAATGTTAACATTTGAGTTATACCAAAATGTTAAGGTATGTCTTATTGCTACACTAGCAGTATGTACAGCAGGCTACAGGAACATATACAATTATATCTTGAAAAAATGTAGGCAGAGCAATCATGGTTTTTGTTTGTTTGTTTTGTTTTTGTTTTTTGTTTTTGTTTTTATTTTTTGTTTGTTTTTTGATATGTGTGGAATTTTTGTTTGGGAAGGATTTCTATTTAAATAATAAAAATGAAAATTACAGGGAAGAACAAATACACTGTTTTCTCACCATCCAGAAGAAGTGATTGTTAACATTTTATCTTACTTGACTTGTTTTTGTAAATATAAGAAAGAAAACATAAGTTCCCATTTAACTTACCAGCCCATTCCCATTTCTCTCTCTTCACAAAGGCAAGAATTGTCATAGATTTATGATTCTTCTTTAAAAAACATGTACATAGCAACATATGAGTCTATGAGCAATATATGATGCAAGGTAAATACTTTTAAAATAATATACATTGTAGTTGTTCTGTATCTTGTTTTTTGAACTTAATGTTACCTTTTATGATTTATCCATATTGATAACTAGAGAGCTCCATGATTTATTTTTGCTGCTGTATTATATTTATTTGTATGTTTTATTTACACTCCAATATCCTATTCATGGACATTTGGGGTTTACTGGTTATTCTTTAGTTTGTTTTTGTTTTTTGGCTAGTATGAACAGTAATTGCTATGAACATTCTAGAACATATCTCCTACTGTACATGCATTTTTTTCTTATATATAACTAAGAAGAGGAATTGCTAGGATATGGGCATATATTAATTCTTGATGAACACTCTCACACTGAGTTCCCTATATATATATATATTTTACTTTTATTTTTGGCTCAGGGATACATGTGCAGGTTCGCTATGTAGGTAAATTTTGTGTTGTGGGGATTTGGTCTACATATTATCTTATCTCCCAGCTAATAAACATAGTGCCACACAGGTAGTTTTTCAAACCTCATCCTGCTCCCACCCTCCACCCACAATTAGGCACCAGTGTCTGTTGTTCTCTCCTTTGTGTCCATATGTACTAAATGTTTAGCTCCCACTTATGGGTGAGAACATGCAGTATTTAATTTTCTGTTCCTGCATTAGTTTCCTTAGGATAATGTTCTCCAACTCCATCCATACTGCTGCAAAGGACATAATCTCATACATACATTTTTTATGTCTGCATAGTTTTTCATGGTGTATATGTACCACATTTTCTTTATCCAGTCTACCTTTGATGGGCACTTAGGTTGATTTCAGGTCTTTGCTTTTGTGAATAGTGCTGAGATGAGCATACAGGTACATGCATCGTTATGGTAGAATAATTTATATTCTTTTGTGTGTATACCCAATAATGGGATTGCTAGGTCAAATGCTAATGCTGTTTTAAGTTCTTTGAGAAATCGCCAAACTGCTTTTCACAATGGCTAAACTAGTTTACAGTTTTGCCAACAGTACATAAGCATTTATTTTTCTCCACAACCTCACCAGTATCTGTTATTTTTGAATTTTTAGTAATAGCTATTCTAACTGGTATGAGATGATATCTCATTGTGGTTTTGATTTGCATTTATCTTATGATTAGTGATGCTGAGCAATTTTTTATATGCTTCTTGGCCACATGCATGTCTTCTTTTGAAAGGTGTCTGTTCATACCATTTACCTACTTTTTAATAGGGATTTATTTTGCTTATTAGTTTACATTTCTTATAGATCCTGGATATTAGACCTTTGTTGGATGCATAGTTTGCAAATATTTTCTTTTATTCTGTAGGTTGTCTGTTTGCTCTGTTTATAGTTTCTTTTGCTGTGCATAAGCTCTTTAGTTTGATTAGGTCCCATCTGTCAATTTTTTGTTGTTGTTGTAATTGCTTTTGGCATCTTTGTCATGAAGTCTTTGCCAGCTCCTGTGTCCAGAATGGTATTTCCTAGGTAATCTTCCAAGATTTTTATAGTTTTTGGTTTTAGATTTAAGTTTTTAATCCAGCTTCAGTTAATGTTTGTGTATAGCATAAGGAATGGGTTCAGGTTTAATCTTCTGCATATTTCTAGCAAGTTATTCCAGCACCATTTATTGAATAGGGAGTCCATCCTGCATTTCTTGTTTTTGTGGCTTTTGTCAAAGATCAGATGGTTGTAGGTGTGCAGCAATATTTCTGGGCTCTCTATTTTGCTCTGTTTTTATATCAGTGCCATGCTGTTTTTGTTACCATAGCCTTGTAGTATATATTAAAGCTGGGGAATGTGGTGCCTCCAGCTTTGCTTTTTCTTTGGCCTAGGATTGCCTTGGCTATTCCAGCTCCTTTTTGGTTCCACATGAATTTTAAAGTATTATTTTTTCGAATTCTGTGAAGAATGTTATTGATAGTTAGATAGGAATAGCATTGAATCTGTAAATTGCTTTGGGCAGTGTATTAGTCCATTCTCACATTGCTATAAAGAAAAGCCCAATACTTGATAATAAAGAGATTTAATTGACTAACAGTTCCACATGGTTGGGGAGGTCTCAGGAAACTTACAATCATGGCGGAAATCTTTTACATGGTGGCAGGCAAGAGAGAGTGGATGTGTGAAGGAGGAACTGTCAGAAACATAAAATCATTATATCTTGTGAGAACTATCTCACTATCATGAGAACTACATGAAGTACACTGCCCCTGTGATCCAATCACCTGCCACCAGGTCTCTCCTTTGAAACGTGGGGATTATGGGGATTATGGGGATTACAATTAAACATGAAATTTGGGTGAGGGCACAAAGCCTAACCATGCAATTCTACCCCGGCCCCTCCCAAATCTCATGCTTTCACATTTCAAAACCAATCATGCCTTCCCAACAATCCCCCAAAGTCTTAACTTATTTCAGCATTAACCCAAAAGTCCAAGTTTGAAGTCTCACCTAAGACAAAGCCAGTCCCTTCTGAATAGAAGCCTATGAAATCAAAAGCAAGTTAGTTACTTCCCAGATATAATATGGGTACAGGCTTTGGATGAATGCTTCCATTTCAAATGGGAGAAACAAAGGGGCTACAGGCCCCATGCAAGTCTGAAAAATAGCAGGGCAGTACATTAAATCTTAAAGCTCTAAAGTGATCTCCTTTGACTCCATGTCTCAATCTGAGGCATGCTGATGCAAGAGGTTGGCTCCCATGGTCTTCAGCAGCTCTGCCTCCATGGCTTTAAAGGGTGCAGACCCCTTCCTGGCTGCTTTTACCGGCTAGTGTTGAGTGTCTGTGGCTTTTTCAGGCACACAGTACAAGCTGTTGGTGAATCTGCCATTGTGGGTTTTAGAGGATGGTAGCCCTCTTCTCACAGCTCCACTAGGCAGTGATGCACTGGGGACTTGGTGTGGTGGCTGCAACCCCATATTTTCCTTCCACACTGTCCTAGCAGAGGTTGTCCATGAGGGCTTCACACCCTGCAATGAACTTCTGCCCGGAAATCCAGGGATTTCCATACACCCTCTGAAATCTAGGCGAAGATTCCCAAACCTCAATTTTTGACTTATGTGCACCTGTAGGCCCAACACTACATGGAAGCCACCAAGCTTGGGGCTTCCACCCTTTGAAGCAATGGCCTGAGCTGTATGTTGACCCCTTTTAGCCATGGCTGGGACATAGGACACCAAGTTGTGAGGCTTCACAGAGCATCTTATTATATAAGATAATAAGTGCTATAATATCTGATTTTAATGGCCAGGTACAAAGAAAGTGGCAATGTCTCAACCAATCCATCTTCAAAAAATTATCTATATTTACATGTACACACACACACACACACACACAGAGAGAGAGAGAGAGAGAGAGAGAGAGAGAGAGAGAGAGAGTCATGTAATGTACAACGTTTTTTTGAACCATGGACTACAAATATGATGGTGGTCCCATAAGATTATGATGGAGCTGAAATACTTCGGTCACCTAGTGACATTGTAGATTTTATAATGTTGTAGCACAACCCATTACTCATATGTATGTAATAATGCTGGTGTAATAGAATTTACTGAGCTGCCAGTTGTATAAAAATATGGTACATTTAATTATTTATAGCACATAATATTTTACAATAAGCAACTATGTTACTGGTTTGTGTATTTACTGTATTATACCTTTTATTATCTTAGAGTGTATTACTTCTTATTTTTTAAAAAATTGTATTTTTAGTAGAGACAAGGTTTCACCATGTTGGCCAGGCTGGTCTCAAATTTGTGACCTCAAGCTATCCAGGAAGCTGAGGTAGGAGACTTGCTTGAGCCCAGGAGGGGGAGGCGGAGTTTGCAGGAAGCCGAGATCATGCCACTGCACTCCAGCCTGGGCAACAAAGCAAGACTCCACCTCAATAAATAAATAAATAAATAAAAATTAAAGCATAAAATGAAATTAAAAGCTTAACTGTTAAAAAGCCTCAGGTGGGTCCTCAGGAGATATTCCAGGAGAAGCATTGTTATCATAGAAGGTGATAACCTCATACGTTTTATTACCCCTGAAGACATCCCAGTGAGACAAGATGTGAAGGCCTGAACCTGCATAGGCCTATATTAATATGTGTTTATGTCTTACTTTTTTAATACAAAAAGTATAAAAAGTAAAATTTAAAAATGAAAAGTGGGAAAAAGCTTATAGAATAATCGTATAAAGAAAGAAAATATTTTTGTACACCTCTACAATGTGTTATGGTTTTAAGTAAGGTAGTATTACAAGAGTCAAAAAGTTAAAAAAATAAAATATTTATAAAGTAAAAATCTTACAGTAAGCTAAGGTTAATTTACATTTTTTCCTTGTTAGTGTCCATATATACATGTGTCTGTGTGTGTGTGTGTGTGTGTGTGTGTGTGTGTGTGTGTATATATACTCTTTAAGTTCCAGGGTACATGTGCAGATTGTGCAGGATTGTTACATAGGTATACACATGCCATGGTGGTTTGCTGCATCCATTCCCCCTGCTCACCTACATTAGGTATTTCTCCTAATGTTATAATGTTATCCGGCCCCAATCCCCTCACCTCCTGCTATCCCACCCCTGGGCCCCCCTACCCGCCAAAAGGGGCCGGTGGTTGATGTTCCCCTCCCTGTGTCCATGTGTTCTCATTGTTCCATACCCACTTATGAGTGAGAATATGCAGTGTTTGGTTGTCTGTTCTTGTGTCAGTTTGCTCAGAATGATGGTTTTCAGTTTCATCCATGCCCATGCAAAGGACATGAACTCATCCCTTTTTATGGCTGCATAGTATTCCATGCTGCATATGTGCCACATTTTCTTTATCCAGTCTATCATTGATGGGCATGTGGGTTGGTTCCAAGTCTTTGCCATTGTAAACTGTGCTGCAATGAACATACGTGGGCATCTGTCTTTATAATACAACAATTTCTAATGTTTTAGCTATATGGCCAGTAATGGGATTGTTAGGTCAAATGGTATTTCTATTTCTAGATCCTTGAGGAATCACCACACTGTCTTCCACAATGGTTGAACTAATTTACATTCTCAAAACAGTGTAAAAGGATTCCTATTTCTCTACATCCTCTCCAGCATCTGTTATCTCCTGATTTTTTAATGATTGCCATTCTAGCTGGCGTGAGATGGTATCTCAATATGGTTTTGATTTGCATTTCTCTAATGACCAGTGATGATGAGCATTTTTTATATGTTTGTTGGCTGCATAAATGTGTTCTTTTGATGAGTGTCTGTTCATCTCCTTTTGATGGGGTTGTTTCTTTTTTCTTACAAATTTGTTTTAGTTTTTTGTAGATTCTGGATATAAGCCTTTTGTCAGATGAGTAGCTTGCAAAAAATTTTCCCATTCTGTTGGTTGCTAGATCACTCCAATGATTGTTTCTTTTGCTGTGCAGAAGCTCTTAAGTGTAAATAGATCCCATTTATTTTGGCTTTTGTTGCCATTGCTTTTGGTGTTTTAGTCATGAAGTCCTTGCCTATGCCTGTGTCCTGAATGGTATTGCCTAGGTTTTCTTCTAGGTTTTTTATGGTGTTAGGTCAAATCCTTAATCCATCTGGAGTTAATTATTGTATAAGATGTAAGGAAGGGGTCCAGTTTCAGCTTTCTGCACATGGCTAGCCGGTTTTCCCAACACCATTTATTAAACAAGGACTTTTTCTTCATTACTTGTTTTTGTGAGATTCGTCAAAGATCAGGTGGTTGTAGGTGTGTGGCATTACTTCCAGGCTTCTATTCTGTTCCATTGGTCTATATCTCTGTTTTGGTACCAGTACCATGCTATTTTGATTACTGTAGCCTTGTAGTTTGAAGTCAGGTAGCATGATGTCTCCAGCTTTTTTTTTCCCCCTTAGGATTTTCTTGGCTATGTGGGCTCTTCTTTGGTTCCATATGAAGTTTAAGGTTGCTTTTTCCAGTTCTGTGAAGTAGGTCACTGGTAGCTTGATGGAAATAGCATTGAATCTATAAATTACTTTGGCAGTATGGCTATTTTCATGATATTGATTCTTCCTAACCATGAGCATGGAATGTTTTTCCATCTGTTTTTGTCCTGTCTTATTTCCTTCAGCAGTGGTTTGTAGTTCTCCTTGAAGACATCCTTTACGTCCTTGTTAGTTGTATTCCTAGGTATTTTATTCTCTTTGTAGCAATTATGAATAGGAGTTCACTCATGATTTGGCTCTGTTTGTCTGTTGTTGGTGTATAGGAATGCTTGTGATTTTTGCACATTGATTTTGTATCCTGAGACTTTGCTGAAGTTGCCTATCAGCTTAAGGAGATTTTGGGCTGAGATGATGGGGTCTTCTAAATATACAATCATGTTGTCTGCAAATAGAGACAGTTTGACTTCCTCTTTTCCTAATTGAATGCACTTTATGTCTTTTTCATGCCTGATTGCTCTGGCCAGAACTTCGAATACTATGTTGAATAGGAGTGGTGAGAGGGGGCACCCTTGTCTTGTGCCACTTTTCAAAGGGAATGCTTCCAGGTTTTGCCGATTAATTATGATATTGGCTATGGGTTTATCATAAATAGCTTTTATTATTTTGAGATACATTCCATCAATACCTAGTTTATTGAGAGTTTTTAGCATAAAGAGCTATTGAATTTTGTCAAACGCTTTCTCTGCTTCTATTGAGATAATCATGTGGTTTTTGTCTTTGGTTCTGTTTAGGTGATGGATTACATTTATAGATTTGCATATGTTGAACCAGCCTTGCATCCCTGGGATGAAGTTGACTTGTTCGTGATGGATAAGCTTTTTAATTTGCTGTTGGATTCGGATTGCAAGTATTTGACTGAAGATTTTTGCTTCAGTGTTCATCATGGATATTGACCTGAAATTTTCTTTTTTATTTATGTCTCTGCCAGGTTTTGGTATCAGGATGATGTTGGCCTCATAAAATGAGTTAGGGAGGATTCCCTCTTTTTGTATTGTTTGAAATAGAAGGAATAGTACCAGCTCCTCTTTGTACATATGGTAGAATTTATCTGGTCCTGGACTTTGCTTGGTAGGCTATTAATTGCTGCCTCAACTTCAGACCTTGTTACTGGTCTATTTAGTGATCCAGCTTCTTCCTGGTTTAGTCTTAGGAGGGTGTAAGTGTCCAAGAATTTATCCATTTCTTCTAGATTTACTGGTTTATGTGCATAGAGGTGTTTGTAGTAATCTCTGATGGTGGTTTGTATTTCTGTGGAATTGGTGGTGATATCCCCTTTATCATTTTTTATTGTATCTATTCAGTTCTTCTTTTTTTTTTTATTAGTCTGGCCAGTGGTCTATCTATTTTGATCATTTTTTCAAAAAACTAGTTCCTGGATTCATTGATTTTTCTGAAGGGATTTTTGTGTGTCTATCTCTTTCAGTTCTTCTCTGATCTTAGTTATTTCTTGTCTTTTGCTAGCTTTTGAATTGTTTGATCTTACTCCTCTAGTTCTTTTAATTTTGATGCTGGGTATCAATTTTAGATCTTTCCTCACTTCTTATGTGGGCATTTAGAGCTATAAATTCCCTCTAGACACTGCTTTAAATGTGTTCCAGAGATTCTGGTACATTGTGTCTTTGTTCTCATTTGTTTTGCAGAACATTTTTGTGTCTGCCTTCATTTCATTATTTATTCAGTAGTCACTCAAGAGCAGGTTGTTCAGTTTCCATGTAGTTGTGCAGTTTTGAGTGAGTTTCTTAATCCTGAGTTCTAATTTGATTGCACTGTGGTCTTGTTGTTATGATTTCCATTATTTTGCATTTGCTAAGGAGTGATTTACTTCCAATTATGTGGTCAATTTTAGAGTAAATGTGATGTGGTGCTGAGAAGAATGTCTATTCTGTGGATTTTGGGTGGAGAGTTCTGTAGATGTCTATTAGGTCCATTTGGTCCAGATCTGAGTTCAAGTCCTGGATATCCTTGTTAATTTTCTGTCTTGTTGATCTGTCCAATATTGTCAGTATAGTTTTAAAGTCTCCCACTATGATTGTGCGGGAGTCTAAGTCTCTTTGTAGGTCAGTAAGAACTTGCTTTATGTATCTGGGTGCTCCCGTATTGAATGCATATATATTTAGGATCGTTAGCTGTTCTTGTTGGATTGATCCTTTTACCATTATATAAAGCCCTTCTTTGTCTCTTTTGATCTTTGTTGGTTTAAAGTCTATTTTATCAGAGACTAGGATTGTAACCCCTGATTTTTTTTTCTCTCCATTTGCTTGGTAAATCTTCTTCTATCCCTTTATTTTGAGTCTATCTGTGTCTTTGCATGTAAGATGGATCTCCTGAATATAGCACACCAATGGGTCTTGATTTTTTATCTAATTTGCCAGTCTCTGTCTTTTGATTGGGGCATTTAGCTCATTTGCTTTTAAGGTTAATATTGTTATGTGTGAGTTTGATCCTGCCATTTTGATACTAGCAGGGGTCTTGTCCATTAGTTGAAGCAGTTTCTTCACTGTGTCAATGGTCTCTACCATTTGGTATGTTTTTGCAGTGGCTGATACTGGCTGTTCCTTTCCATGTTTAGTGCTTCCTTCAGGAGCTCTTGTAAGTCAGGCCTGGCAGTGATGAAATCTCTCAGCATTTGCTTGTTTGTAAAATATTTTATTTCTCCTTCACTTATGAAGTTTATTTGGCTGGATATGAAATTCTGGGTTGAAATTTCTTTTCTTTAAGGATGTTGAATATTGCCCCCCACTCTCTTTTGACTTATAGGGCTTCTGCAGAGAGATCCTCTGTGAGTCTGATGGCCTTCCCTTTGCGGGTTACCCAACCTTTCTCTCTGACTGCTATTAGCATTTTTTCCTTTATTTCAACCCTGGTGAACCTCTGTCTTGGTGTTGCTCTTCTTGAGGAGTATCTTTGTGGTGTTCTCTGTATTTTCTGAATTCGAATGTTAGCCTGCCTTGATAGGTTGGGAAAGTTCTCCTGGATAGTATCCTGAAGAGTGTTTTCCAACTTGGTTTCATTCTTTCTGTCACATTCAGGTACACCGGTCAAACGTAGATTTGGTCTTTTCACATAATCCCACATTTCTTGGAGGATTTGTTCATCTCTTTCTACTTTGTTTATCTAATCTTGCCCTCTCATTTTATTTCATAGAGTTGATCTTGAATCTCTGATATCCTTTCTTCTGCTTGATCAATTAGGCTATTGAAACTTGTGTATGCTTCACGAAGTTCTTGTGCTGTGTTTTTCAGCTCCATCAATTCATTTATGTTCTTCTCTAAGCTGGTTATTCTAGTTAACATTTTGTCTAACCTTTTGTCGAGGTTCTAGTTTCTTTGCAAAGTTAGAACATGGTCCTTTAGCTCAGAGAAGTTTGTTATTACCCACCTTCTGAAGCCTGCTTCTGTCAATTTGTCAAACTCATTTTCTATCCAGGTTTGTTCCCTTGCTGGTGAGTTGTGATCCCTTGGAGGAGAAGAGGCTTTCTGGTTTTTTGGTGAATTCAGCCTTTTTGTGATGGTTTCTTCCCATCTTCATGGATTTATTTACCTTTGGTCTTTGAAGTTGGTGACTTTTTGATGGGTTCTCTGAGTGGACGTCCTTTCTGTTGATGTTGAAGCTATTTCTTTCTGTTTTTTAGTTTTCCTTCTAACAGTCAGGCCCATCTGCTGCAGGACTGCTAGAGGTCCACTCCAGACCCTGCTTGCCTGGAAATCACCTGTAGGGACTGACAAACAGCAAGGATTACTGTCTGTTCCTTCTTCTTGTAGCTTCATCCCAGAAGGGTACTCACCAGATGTCAACCAGAGCTCTCCTGTATGAGATGTCTCTTAGGATAAATGGGCTCAGGGAGCCACTTGAGGAGACAATCTGTCCCTTATCAGAGCTCAAGTGCTGTTCTGGGAGCTCTATTGCTCCCTTCAGAGCTGCTGGGCAAGGATGTTTAAGTCTGCTGAAGTGGAACTCACAACCACCCCTTTTTCCAGGTGCTCTGTCCCAGGAAGGAGGGCGTTTATTTATAAGTCCATGATGGGCTCCGGTTTTTTTTCAGCGATGTCCTGCCCAGCAAGGAGGGAGTCTAGGCAGAGTCTTCCTGTAAAGGCCTTGTTGAGCAGCTGGGGGCTCTACCCATCTGCTGTGTAAATTTCCTTGGGGTTTTGTTTACACAGGCAAGGTTAGAACTGCCTTGGTAATGGCAGACTGCCTTGGTAATGGCAGACAACCCTCCCCACACTGAGCTCAACTGTCCCAGGTCAAGCTCAAACTTCTGTGCTGGCTGCAAAAATCTCCATGCAGTGGGTTTCAGCTTGCTGCTCTTTGTGGGGGTGGGATCCACCAAGCCAGATCACTTGGCTCCCTGCCTTCAGCCCCACTTTTTTCAGAGGAATAGGTAGCTCTGTCTTGCAGGTGTTCCAGGCACAGGCTAAAATGTCAGCTTAGTTTTGTCCTGAAAACATGTGCAGCACTGCTGGGAATCTCCTGGTCTGTGGGTTGTAAAGATCATGGGAAAAGTGCAGTATCTGAGCTGGAGTGCCGGAGTGTCCAGCGAAGTCCCTGGTGGCCTCCCTTGGGTAGGAGAGGGAGTCTTCCAGTCCCTTGCACTTCCTGGGTGAGGCAACACCCCACCCTGCCTCGGTTTGCCCTCCTTGGGCTACACCCACTCTCCAACTGGTCCCATTGAGATGAACCTGGTACCTCAGTTGGAAATGTGGAGATCACTCACCTTTTGTGTTGCTCTCGCTGGGAACTGTGCTGCGGAGTTGTTCCTATTTGGCCATCTTGGCAGAAGTCCTTGCTAAGGTTAATTTGTTATTGAAGAAAGAAAAGATACTTTAAAAATAAAGTTAGTGTAGTTCAAGTGTAAAGTGTTTGTAAAATCTACAGTAGGATATAGTAATGTTTTAAGCCTTCACTTTTACTCACCATGTACTTACTGACTCAACCAGAGCAACTTCCAGTTCTGCAAGCTTCATTTGTGGCAAGTTTTCTATACAGGTATACCATATTTTAATAATTCATGTTATATTTTCACTGTACCTTTTTATGCTTAGATATGACTAGATACACAAATATCTACCATTGTGTTACATTTGTCTATAGTACGCAGTACAGTAATGTGCTGTAAAGGTTTATAGCCTAGGAAAAATAGGCTGTACTATGTAGCCTAAGTGTGTAGTAGCCTATCTCATATAGGTTTGTGTAAGTATACTCTGAAATGTTCACACAGGAATTATATCACCTAACCATGCATTTCGCTGAAAGTATCCCCATCATTGTGAAACATGACACTATATGTGTGTGTGTATATGTGTGTATATTACATATATAATCAGGTAGCATATAATGGATTACAATGAAAAGCCTGTAGAAGATTATCCCCCTACGAAAATATTATGCACTGTATCAGCAAATTTTTTTCGTTAGACTTTCTCAAAAAGATAATTTAAAATGTGTATAAAAGATGTCTTCCAAGAGCAAAACATACTTCTCTGACTCATATAGGAAAGTATGAAAGGACTCATCACTGAGTATATGGAGTCACAGATCTGATTAGGAAAATAGATGATGGCATTTTGTGTATTTTAATGGGCTATGGGGGTTTAAAAGTTTCTTCCAATATGTGTTAAAAAGTTTAAGATTAAATATACTTTTTAAATGTTTCTTATGCAATATGAGTCAGAAATCTTGGTATGTAAAGGAGTTTTGCTAGGAAATGTTTGGCACAGTTTGCTTTCCCTAGGAAAATCAAGTGTTTTAATTTCTCAAGCCTGCCTAAAATGATAGAGAAATAAAAAGCACAGTAAATACCAAACTTGACAAAAATGTGCAATAGACATATATTTGCATCTTTTAAGACATTCTGAATATTAATAAAGATGGAAAATGCTTATATAGCACTAACCATGTGCCAGATACTGTTGTGAGGGTTTCTATATATTAATTAGTTCAATTCTCATAGGACATTATGATGTAATTGCTGACAGAATACATTGCCACAAACTTGGTGGCTTAAAGTGATACTCGTTTATCTTATAATTTTGTTGGTCAGAAGCCAGTGTCAGCCTGTTGGACGTTTATCTGAGAAGAATCTGCTTTCAAATTTTTTCAGGTTATTGGTAGAATCTAGTTTTTCTCAGTCGTAGGACTAAGGTCCCCATATTCTTTCTAGCTGTCAGTCAGGATCCTCCTTATCTTCTAAAAGCTTCTCTCTATTCTTTGCAAATGGCCCCCTACAACTCAAATCCAGCATTGAATCTTTATGTTTGAAATATCTTTGACTTCCCCTTCTTCATCTGTCTTTTGGCTTCTTCTTCTTCTACAGTCAATTATAAAGTTCTCTGTTTTTGAGTGTTCATTTGATTATATTGTACGCACTGTATAATCAAGGATAATCTCCCTATTTTAAGGCCTGTTGCTTCGTAAATTTAATCATGTTTGCAAAGTCCCTTTTGCAGGTAAGACAAGGTACTCACAACTTAAAGAGATTAAGATGTAGACATCTTTGGGTGGCAGGGGTCATTAGTTTTCCTACCAAATAGACTGATTGCTATTTAGCTGATCACTTTCCAAAAAACAGCAAGACTAGACAGACTGTAATGTAGATTGGCTGATGGATCATAATTCAGTGCTTTTAGATGGACCTGGATTCAGAAATATTGCTATATGTCGGCTTATCATTTGGGCCAAGGAAAAAACATTTATGTGAACAGCCCCCTGATACATTTACTTTTAAAAAATTATAGGCAAGCTATCCAAAAAATCTTTGTATTGACTTTCTATTTCATCTCTCTATATCAGGTTGCAATATCAGAAATCAAATATGAAGAAGAGATTTAGATGGAGGTTGATTACCTAAATTTTCTTCTATTACTGCAGTTTCTCACTTAATAGCACAAGCTGATATGAGCTGAAGTGTTTTATAAAGCTATATGGTTCACTACTCAAAATATTTAACATTATCGTTTTCTCTTTACCTCCTCTGGTGTTGGTGACCCCTCCCACAAACCCTAATATCTTTGTGGTATCATAAAATGTTTCTAGACAAAGATGCTACTTCTGACATTCAATGTATGATTCCCTTAACTGTAAGCTCTGTCTTATCACCTATAGTTTTATAAGCAAGTGCTGTTGTCTGAAAAATAAATTCTAATGTACATCTCTGCTGGCAATTTGAGTTTCCATAAGTAGTCCTCAAAAAGAAGGTCCAGGATTTTTTTCTCTAATAATGAAAGCCATTAAACAGATTGTCATGTAAATAGTCAAGAAAAATATAACGGTTTTGTCAGGCATGTGCACTGAAGGCAATGGATGTCTTTTGCATGGTATATATCTTTAGCAAATCCTTGCTTTACTATTGTTTATGAGGTTGCTATATGAAACTTTACAAGAGAGCGAAAACATCCTTGAACAGCAATGCGAGATTCTTACCAGGGTGATGCCAGATATGCTGCTACAATGAGAAAATATATCCCATAGGAATTTGGGGGAAAAAAAAAAACAGGCTATCTACATCCTAGCAAGATACAGGGGAATTTGATCAATATCCATCTGTATGTTCTTTTCCTACCAATAGTCCATAGTTAATTAGGCCTCTTGCCTCAATATTATACACTAACCTGGTAAACCAGAAGCATCCTTTTACAACAGAGGTATAATCAGACAAGCTCATCAAAATGCTTCTATGGAACCTTTTTTGAAATGCCAAATATTGGACATGTTGGCCACCACATATCATCTGTCTAGAGGAGCATTTAATTTCATTATGAACAGGTCTCTAGTAAGTCTCAGTTGTGTTGACATTGGGCCCGATCATTTGACTCAGGAGAGGTAAGGCAGAGTATAATCTAGCTTGCTACTCATTCAGAATAATATGATGTGAGGGGGCAGGGGGTAGGCACCTAGTCATCTGCATGGTTGCAACTTTATCTCTTATAATTTCGCTTATATTAAAGCCAAAATAGACAAATGGGACCTAATCAAACTCCACAGCTTCTGCACAGCAAAAGAAACAGTCATTAGAGTGATTCGGCAACCAACAGAATGGGAAAAAAATTTTGCAGTTTACCCATCTGACAAAGGGCTGATATCCAGAATTTACAAAGAACTAAAACAGATTTACAAGAGAAAAACAAACAAGCCCATTCAAAAGTGGGCAAAAGATATGAACAGACACTTTACAAAAGAAGACATACATGAGGCCAACAAACATATGAAAAAATGCTTACCATAACTGGCCATTAGAGAAATGCAAATCAAAACTACATTGAGATACCATCTCACACCAGTTAGAATGGCAATCATTAAAAAATCTGGAGACAACAGATGCTGTAGAGGGTGTGGAGAAATAGGAACACTTTTACACTGTTGGTGGGAGTGTAAATTAGTTCAACCACTGTGGAAAACAGTGTGGCGATTCCTCAAGGACCTAGAAATAGAAATTCCATTTGACCCAGCAATCCCATTACTGGGCATATATCCAAAGGATTATAAATCGTTCTACTATAAGGACACATGCACACGAATGTTCATAGCAGCACAGTTTACAATAGCAAAGACCTGGAACCAACCCAAATGCCCATTGATGATAGACTGTACAGGGAAAATGTGGCACATATACGCCATGGAATATTATGCAGCCATCAAAAACGATGAGTTCACGTCCTTTGTAGGGACATGGATGAACCTGGAAACCATCATTCTCAGCAAACTGACACAAGAACAGAAAATCAAACACCGCATGTTCTCATTCATAGGCGGGTGTTGAACAATGAGAACACATGGACACAGGGAGGGGAGCACTACACACTGGGGACTGTTGGGGGGAATAGGGGAGGGACAGCGGGGAGTGGGGAGTTGGGGAGAGATAGCATGGGGAGAAATGCCAGATATAGGTGAAGAGGAGGAAGGCAACAAATCACACTGCCATATGTGTACCTATGCAACAATCTTGCATGTTCTTCACATGTACCCCAAAACCGAAAATGCATTAAAAAAAATTTAGCTTGTATTGAATACTCTCCAATACTACTTGAAATACTTTCTGGATTGTTTAGTGGGGCAGACGCTATGTTGAAAACATCCACATTTGTATATGTGACTCAAGACTTAGAATCATTATCAAACAGATTTCTAGTCTGACTTCTAAATAGCAAATGGTCTTACAAAAAGAGCAAGAGATACTGGTAAGTAGCTTATTACATCAGTTTCCAATACTCACACAATGCAGTTAGCTGAGAAGTATTATATCTTTAAAGTTATAACACCACAATAATGCTCCTTCTGAAGCAATGATTACCTATTTCCAATTCCTTTCTGTTAGATAACACCTAAATGATTTTCAGAAAGCATGCAATCTAGGTCATTTAAAACTTTGTGCAGAAAAAATATCATAAAAACCTATGAATCAGTTGGGCCTATTCTTGTAGCTAAGTTTTTTCTTGATTCATGAAGAGATACATAAATTATGCAGCAAAATATTAATTGTCATGGTAAAGTCTACTAAGTTGTACTTCTCTTTTAGTTTGGATCACAAGATTATAAATTATATCCTGTAACATCTGTGTGGCCCATGCCCCCTCACATTTGTAATTACCACTACTCTTAATATTAGCTTCAGAGTAACATATCCAAGAAATTCCCAATTACTCTTATATTTACCAATGTGATTTAAGAACTGTCTCTCCTACATCAAGCTTCATAAGTAAGGACACAAGTTTGTTTAAATTATCATCCTGTAATGAGTTCATGTCCTTTGCAGAGACATGGATGAAGCTGGAAACCATCATTCACAGCAAACTGACACAGGAACAGAAAACCGAACACTGCACATTCTCACTCATAAGTGGGTATTGAACAATGAAAACACATGGACACAGGGAGGGGAACATCACACACTGGGGACTGTCGGGGGTGGGGGTCTAGGGGAAGGATAGCAGGGGGTGGAGGGATTGGGGATGGATAATATTAGGAGAAATACCTAATATAGGTAAAGGGGGGATTGATGCAGCAAACCACCATGGCATGTGTATACCTATGTAACAATCCTGCACAACCTGCACATATACCCCAGAACTTAATTTTAAAAAAAGAAAAAAATTACCATCCTGTAATTAATTCATGCTATATAAAAACCTCAAGGACCCTTATCTTGAATCACAACCTGTTGATACCAAAGACATAGTGAAAATATTTACTTGGCCATAAAGCACTTGATAGATTTCTCCAAGCTTCTCATTCTTTCATTTTACATGAAATTCCCATCTACAGGCTTAGGTGCAATCTGTCCTTATCACAAGTTTCAAAAGTCTGATTTGATTGAGATGGTCCAAGTGAGAGGAAAAAAAAAATGTCTGATCTGAAGGCCTGTGGGGAATACTAGGCCTTTTCAAACCCCATTGTGAGTTAGACATATTTTGGAGACCTGGCTTGTGGAACAAGTAGATACTAGATAATAACTATAGATATTAAAAGATGATGACTTTTGGCCCAGAGGCACATTGGATTAGTGACCTGTAATCAATATTAGAATCTTTAGCACCCAATGCCATTTTTGATCATAGTGGTCAAATGCTGTCTGTTGGATTTATCTCTAACCATTCTGAACTAGATGGAATATATTTAACCATAATCACAATTTATTGTGTTTGACAAACATTTTAGTGGACAGGGTTAATCTTTAGCTAGTTAAAAATTTTCAGTACATTTAAGGCTCTATCTATGTCTAGGCATCACAGGCACATATAAACACATGCACACTCACACACCGATGTAGTGTTCAGAACATCCATGACCCTGACATCTTTAGCTGCTCTAATGTCTCCCTCATGAGACTTTTCCCAAATTATTTATTGTTGAGTAGAGATGGATGGCCATTTGTTGAACTCTTAATGTCCATAATTCTTGATATTTAGCATTAAGTGTTTCAACTATTCTCACAAATCCTTTTAAGAGTTAAAATGGATGGCGACAGCACCAAGATGGCTGAGAGAAGCCAGTGCCAGAATGCAGATCACAGCGAATGATACGCAGAGGGCTGGAGGACATCACGGTTCCAAACGAGGTGCTGAGTTCTTTTCTGTGGGACTGATAGGGCACTGGAATTGGGCCCAGGGAAGGAGCTGCAGGGCGACAGCCACCTAGGGGGGCAAATCAAGACAGGGTGAAATGTGCAGCTGGCTCAGAGGGTCAGGGGACTTAACCCCCTTGGAGCTCCATTTCGGATCCTATGCTTACCTAATCCCTCCTGCAACCCACTGTCTGTGGGGGCCCTACCAGATGTTGGGGCATTATGGGTAGTCGATGCAAATCTGAGCAGCGGCTACTGCCCAGCTCGGGAAGTCGCAGGGACCTGGGCGGGAGTTTGGACTAATGCCAGTAGGAAGGACCGTCCCACTCTGGGAGAGACCATTAGGAAGGCAGGGCCAATCTCATCTGCAAACAAACTCCAGGGAAGGACCACCCACCCAACAACCTGACTGAACCCGAGAGAGCCCAGCAACGCCCTCTACAGGCCAAAAAAGATACAGTTCCAACCTCAATAGAAAAAAAGTCCACTTAGAGACTCCTCCTGAAATCACCACTTCAAAGATTAAACGGAGATAAATCCACGGAGATGGGGGGGAAAAAGCCCAAAAAGGATGAAACCACCAAGGAACAGAACACCTTTTCTCTTCCCAGAGATCACAACTCCTCACCAGAAAGGGAACAAAAAAAGACAGAGAATGAATCTGATGAATTGACAGAAGCAGGCTTCAGAAGGTGGGTAATAACAAACTTCTCTCAGTTAAAATACCATGTTCTAACCTAATGTAAAGAAACTAAGAACCTTGAAAAAAGGTTAGACGAAATGCTAACTAGAAATATCAGCTTAGAGAAGAACATGAACGACTTGATGGAGCTGAAAAACACAGCACGAGAACTTCGCTAGGCATACACAAGTTTCAACAGCTGAGTCAATCAAGCACAAGAAAGGATATCAGAGATATAAGATCAAATCAATGAAATAAAATGAGAAGGCAATATTAGAGAAAAAAGAGTGAAAAGAAATGAACAAAGCCTCTAAGAACTATGGGATTATGTGAAAAAACCTAATCTACGCTGGATTGGTGTACCTGAATGTGACAGGAAGAATGACTCCAAGTTGCAACATACTCTTCAAGATATCATGCAAGAGAATATACCCAACCAACAAGGCAGGCCAACATTCAAATCCAGGAAATACAGAGAACACCACAAAGATATTCCTCAAGAAGAACAAACCCAAGGCACATAGTTATCAGATTCACCAGGGTTGAAATGAAGGAAAAAATCCTAAGGGCAGCTAGAGAGAAAACACGAGTCACCCACAAAGGAAAAACCATCAGACTCACAGTGGATCTCTTGGCCGAAACCCTGCAAGCTAGAAGGGAGAGGGGGCCAATATTCAACATCCTTAAAGAAAAGAACTTTCAACCCAGAATTTCATATCTGGCCAAACTAAGCTTCATAAGTGAAGAAGAAATAAAATCCTTTATGGACAAGCAATTGCTGAGAGATTTTATCGCTACAAGACCTGCCTTACAAGAGCTACTGAAGGAAGTATTAATAGGGAAAAGAACAACCAGTACCAGCCACTACAAAAACGTACCAAATGGTAAAGAATAATGACACAATGAAGGAGCCATGTCAATTAACGGGCAAAACAACCAACCAGTAACAAAATGGCAGGATCAGATTCAAATGTAACAATATTAATGTTGAATGTTTAAATGGCCTAAATACCCCAATCAACAGACACAGACTAGCAAACTGGATAAAAAGTCAACACCCATCAGTGTGCTGTACTCAAGAGACCCATCTCACATGCAAAGACACACATAGACTCAAAATAAACGAATGGAAGCAGATTTACCAAGCAAATGGAGAGCAAAAAAAGCAGGGGTAGCAATCCTAGTCTCTGAGAAAACACACTTTAAACCAACAAAGATCAAAAGAGACAAATGAGGGCATTATATAATGATAAAAGGATCAATGCAACAAGAAGAGCTAACTATCCTAAATATTTATGCACCCAATGCAGGAGCACCCAGATAAATAAAGCAAGTTCTTAAAGACCTACAAAGAGACTTAGACTCCCACACAATCATAGTGGGAGACTTTAAAACTACACTGACAATATTGGACAGATCAACAAGACAGAAAGTCAACAAGGAGAGAGGGAGGATCCAAGATGGCTGAATGGGAAAAGCTCTAGATTGCAGTTCCCAGCAAAAACACAGAGGGTGAGTGATCACCGCATTTCCAAATGAAATTTTACTTCCCACAGATCAGAAGATTCCTGGGCAGAAAAGCACCATGAGTTTCCAGCATGGCTGTTTCAGCCAGCGCAGAGGGTCTCCACACAAAAACTCACAAAAATCCAGGAGCCATTTCCACTGGTGACTGGAATGCCTTGGAGATAGAGTCTTCCATTCAACTGAAAAAAGGGGGGCTGAAACAAGGAGCCAGGTGATCTGGCTCAGCTGGTCCCACCCCCACAAAGATCAGCAATCTGAAACACTCTGGCTTGAGAGTTTCACAGCAAGCACAGCTGGACCTGGGATGGTCCAGCTCTGTGGGGGTAGGGACGCCTGCCATTACCGAGGCAGTCAACCACTACTGAGGCAGTCCGCCATTACTGAGGCAGTCCACCATTACCAAGGCAATCCACCATTACTGAGGTAGTCCGCCATTACCAAGGCAGTCTGCCATTACAGAGACAGTCCACTGTTACTGATACAGGCAGCCATTACCGAGGCAGTTCTAACTATACCCCTATAAACAAAACGGCAAGGAAGTTCACACAGCAGCTAGGCAGAGCCCACGGCAACTCAGCAATACGTCTGCTGGCAGACTATGACTAGGCTACCTCCTCGTTGGGCAGGGCATCTCTGAAAAAAGGAAGCAGAATGACAGGAACTTATAAATAAAGCCCCACCTTCCCAGCATAGAGCACCTGAAAAAAAAAGTGGTTATGAGTTCCTCTGCAGCAGACGTAAACGTACCTGCCCAGCAGCTCTGAACAGAACAATGTAGCTCATAGCTCAGCACTTGAGCTCCCATAAGGGACAGACTGTCTCCTGAGGCAGCTCACCAACTCCTGTATAATCAGAGAAACCTCAAAAAGGACAGCTCAGGCTGACATCAGGCAGGTATCCTTCTGGGACAAAGATAACAGAAGAAGAAACTAGCAGCAACTCTGACGGTTCTGCAGCCGCTACAGGTGATCCACAGGTAAGCAGCCCTGGAGTGGACCTCCAGGAGTCATATAGCAGGGAGGCCAGACTGTTAGAAGGAAAACTAAAAAACAGAAAGAAATAACTTCATCAGCAATAAAAAGGATGTCCACTTAGAGACCCCATCTGAAGGTCACCAACTACAAAGACCACAGGTAGATAAATCCACAAAAATGGGAAGAAACCAGGGCAAAAATGATGAAAATACCCAAAACTAGAATGCCACTCCTCCTCCAAGGATTCACAACTACTCACTAGCAAGGGAAAATGGCTGTATGGAGAATGAATCTGATAAATTGACAGAAATAGGCTTCAGAACATGGTTAATAACAAACTTCTCTGAGCTAAAAGGTAACCTTATAACCCAATGCAAAGAAACTAAGAACGTTGAAAAAAGGTTTGATGAAATGCTAATGAGAATAAACAGCATAGAGAGGAATATAAATGAATTGATGGAGCTGAAAAACACAACACGAGAACTTTGCAAAGCATACGGAAGATTCAATAGCCAAATCAAACAAGTAGAAGAAAGCATATCAGAGATTGAAGATCAATTGAATGAAATAAAATGAAAAGGCAAGATTAGAGAAAAAAGAGTAAAAAGAAATGAACAAAGCCTCCAAGAAATATGGGATTATGTGAAAAGGCCTAATCCAGGTTTTATAGGTGTACCTGAATGTGACAGAGAATGAATCCAAACTGGAAAACACTCTTCATGATATTATCCAGTAGAACTTCCCCAACCTAGTAAGGCAGGCCAACATTCAAGTCCAGGAAATACAGAGAACACCAAAAAGATATTCCTCAAGAAGAGCAATCCCAAGACACATAATCATCAGATTCCCCAGGGTTTAAATAAAGCAAAAAATCCTAGGGGCAGCCAGACAGAAAGGACGGGTTACCCACAAAGGGAAGCCCATCAGATTCACAGCAGATCTCTCAGCAGAAACCCTACAAGCCAGAAGAGAGTGGGAGCCAATATTCAACATCCTTAAAGAAAAGAACTTTCAACCCAGAATTTCATATCCAGCCAAACTAAGCTTCATAAGTGAAGGAAAAATAAAATCCTTTATGAACAAGCAAGTACTCAGAGATTTGATCACTACCAGGCCTGCTTTACATGAGATCCTGAAAGAGGCACTACACATAGAAAGGAACAACTAGTACCAGCTACTCCAAAAACAAACCAAATGGTAAAGAGCATCAACACAATGAAGAAACTGCATCAACTAATGGGCAAAACAGCCAGCTAGCATCAAAATGGCAGGATCAAAATCACACATAACAATATTAACCCTAAATGTAAATGGGCTAAATGCCCCAATCAAAAGACACAGACTGGCAAATTGGATAAAAAGCCAAAACCCATCAATGTGCTGTATCCAGGAAACGCATCTCACATGCAAGGATACGCAAAGGCTCAAAATAAAGGGATGGAGGAAGATTTATCAAGGAAATGAAGAGCAAAAAAAAGCAAGAGTTGCAATTCTCATATCTGATAAAATAGACTTAAATCAACAAACATCAAAAGAGACAAAGAAGGACATTACATAATGGTAAAAGGATCAATGCAACAAGAAGAGCTAATGATCCTAAATATATACACACCCAATACAGGAGCACCCAGATACATAAAGCAAGTTCTTAATGACTTACAAAGAGACTTAGACTCCCACACAATAAAAGTGGGAGACTTTAACACCCCATTGTCAATATTAGACAGATCAATAAGACAGAAAATTAACAAGGATATCCAGGACTTGAAATCAGAACTGGACCAAGCAAACCTAATAGACATCTATAGAACTGTCCACCCCAAATCCACAGAATATACATTCTTCTCACCACCACATCACACCTACTCTAAAATTGACCACATAATTGGAAGTAAATCACTCCTCAGCAAATGCGAAAGAAGGAAGATCAAAACAAACACTCTCTCAGAACACAGTGCAATCAAGTTATAACTCAGAATTGAGAAACTAACTCAGAACCACAAAGCTTCATGGAAACTGAACAACTGGCTCTTGAAAGTTGACTGGATAAACAATGAAATGAAGGCAGAAATAAAGATGTTCTTCGAAACCAATGAGAACGAACACACAACATACAAGAATATCCGGGACACATTTAAAGCACTATCTACAGGAAAATATACAGCAATAAATGCCCACATGAGAAGCAAGGAAAGATCTAAAATTGACACCCTATTGTCAAAACTGAAAGAACTAGAGAGTGAGATCAAGAAACCCAAAGAGTAGCAGAAGACAAGAAATAACTAAGATCAGAGCAGAACTGAAGGAGACAGAGACATAAAAAGCCCTTCAAAAAATCAATAAATCCAGGAGCTGGTTTTTCGAAAAGATCAACAAAATAGACCACTAGCCAGATTAATAAAAAAGAAAACAGAGAATAATCAAATAGATGTAATAAAAAAAGATAAAGGGGATATCACTACAGATTCCACAGAAATTCAAACCATCATCAGAGATTATTACAAACAACTCTATGCACATAAACTAGGAAACCTGGAAGAAATGGATAAATTCCTGGACACATGCATCCTCCCAAGACTAAACCAGGAAGAAGTCAAAACCCTGAATAGACCAACAACAAGATTTGAAGATGAGGCAGCAATTAATAGCCTACCACTCAAAAAAAGCCCAGGTTAAGATGGGTTCACAGCCGAATTCTAACAGAAATACAAGGATGAGCTAGTACCATTCCTTCTGAAAGTATTCCAAAATATCCAAAAAGAGGGAATCCTTCCCAAATCATTTTATGAGACCAACATCATCCTGATGCCAAAATATGGCAAAGATTCAGCAAGAAGAGAAAACTTCAGGCCAATATCCATGATGAACATAGATGCAAAAATTTTCAATAAAATACTGGCAAACCGATTGCAACATCATATCAAAAAGCTTATCCACCATAATTAAGTAGGCTTCATCCCGTGGATGCAAGGCTGTTTCAACATAATGCAAGTCTATAAATGTAATTCACCACATAAACAGAACCAAAGACAAAAACCGCATGATTATCTCAATTGATGCACAGAAGACATTTGACAAAATTCAACATTACTTTATGCTAAAAATCCTCAATAAACTAGGTATTGATGAAATGTATCTCAAAATAATAAAAGGTATTTACGACAAACCAACAGCCAATATCATACTGAGTGGGCAAAAACTGGAAACATTCCCTTTGAAATCTGACACTAGACAAGAATGCCCTCTCTCACCACTCATATTCAATATAGTACTGGAAGTTCTAGCCAGAGCAATCAGACAAGAAAAAGAAATAAAGTGTATTCAAATAGGAAAGGAGGAAGTCAAATTGTCTCTATTTGCAGACGACATGATTGTATATCTAGAACACCCCATCATTTCAGCCCAAAATCTCCTGAAACTGATAAGCAACTTCAGCAAACTCTCAGGATAAAAAAATCAATGTGGAAAAATCACAAGCATTCCTATACACCAATAACAGACTTAAAGAGAGCCAAATCAAAAACGAACTGCCATTCACAATGGCTACAAAGAGAATAAAATACCTAGGAATACAGCTAACAAGGAACGTAAAGGACCTCTTCAAGGAGAACTACAAATCACTGCTCAATGAAATAAGAGAGGAGAGAAACAGATGGAGAATCGTTCAATGTTCATGGTTAGGAAGAATCAATATTGTGAAAATGACAATGCTGCCCAAAGTAATTTACACATTCAATGGTATCCCCATCAAGCTACCAGTGACCTTCTTCACAGAACTGGAAAAAACCACCTTAAACTTCATATGGAACCAAAAGACAGCCCGCATAGCCAAGTCAATTCTAAGCAAAAAGAACAAAGTGGGAGGCATCACACTACCAGACTTCAAACTATACTACAAGGCTACAGTAATCAAAACAGCATGGTACTGGTACCAAAAGAGAGATATAGACAAATGGAACAGAACAGAGGCCTCAGAGGCAACACCACACATCTACAACCATCCGATCTTTGACAAACCTGACAAAAACAAGCAATGGGGAAAGGATTCCCTGTTTAATAAATGGTGTTGGGAAAACTGGCTAGCCATGTGCAGAAACTGGACCCCTTCCTGACACCTTACACTAAAATTGACTCCAGATTGATTAAAGACTTAAACATAAGACCTAACGCCATAAAAACCCTAGAAGAAAATCTAGGCAAAACCATTCAGGACATAGGCGTAGGCAAGGACTTCATGATCAAAACACCAAAAGCATTGGCAACAAAAGCCAAATAGACAAATGGGATATAATCAAACTCCACAGCCTCTGCACAGCAACAGAAACATTCATTAGAGTGAATTTACAATCAACAGAATGGGAAAAAATGTTTGCAATCTACCCATCTTACAAAGGGCTGATATCCAGAATCTACAAAGAACTAAAACAGATTTACAAGAAAAAAACAAATAAGCCCATTCAAAAGTGGGTTAAGGATATCAACAGACTCCTTTCAAAAGAAGACATACATGAGGCCAACAAACATATGAAAAAATGCTCATCATCACTGGTCATTAGAGAAATGCAAATCAAAACTACATTGAGATACCATCTCATGCCAGTTAGAATGGCGATCATTAAAAAATCTGGAGATAGCAGATACTGGAGAGGATGTGGAGAAATAGTAACACTTTTACACTGTTCGTGGGAGTGTAATTTAGTTCAACCATTGTGGAAGACAGTGTGGCGATTCCTCAAGGAACTAGAGATAGAAATTCCATTTGACCCAGCAATCCCATTACTGGGTATATATCCAAAGGATTATAAATCGTTCTACTATAAGGACACATGCACACGAATGTTCATTGCAGCACAGTTTACAATAGCAAAGACCTGGAACCAACCCAAATGCCCATCGATGATAGACTGGACAGGAAAAATGTGGCACATATACACCATGGAATATTATGTTGCCATCAAAAACGATGAGTTCGCGTCCTTCGTAGGGACATGGATGAACCTGGAAACCATCATTCTCAACAAACTGACACAAGAACAGAAAATAAAACAACGCATGTTCTCACTCATAGGTGGGTGTTGAACACTGAGAACACATGGACACAGGGAGGGGAGCATCATACACTGGGGTCTGTCTGGGGTAAATAGGGTAGGGACAGCGGTGGGTGGGGATTTGGGGAGAGATAGCATGGGTAGAAATGCCAGATATAAGTGATGAGGAGAAAGGCAGTAAATCACACTGCCATGTGTGTATCTATGCAACAGTCTTGCATGTTCTTCACATGTACCCCAAAATCTAAAATGCAATAAAATAAGAAATATAGGGTATTCAAATAGGAAAGGAAGAAGTCAAACTCTATTTGCAGATGACATGATTGTATATCTAGAAGACCCCGTTGTCTCAGCCCAAAATCTTCTCAATCTGATAAGCAACTTCAGCAAAGTCTCAGGATACAGAATCAATGTGCAGAAATCACAAGCATTCCTATACACCAATGACAGATAAACAGAGAGCCAAATCAAGAGCGAACTCCCATTCACAATTGCTACAAAGAGAATAAAATACCTAGGAATACAACTAACAAAGAATGTAAAGGACCTCTTTAAGGAGAACTACAAACCACTGCTCAACGAAATAAGAGGGGACACAAACAGATGGAGAAGCATTCCATGCTCATGATTATGAAGAATTAATATCGTCAAAATGGCCATACTGCCCAAAGTAATCTATAGATTCAACAATATCCACATCAAGCCACCAATGACCCTCTTCACAGAACTGGAAAAAACCACCTTAAACTTCATAAGGAACCAATAAAGAGCCTGTGTAGCCAAGACAATCATAAACAAAAAGAACAAAGCTGGAGGCATGATGCTACCTGACTTCAAACTATACTACAAGGCTACAGTAATCAAAACAGCATGCTACTGGTACCAAAACAGAGACATAGACCAACAGAACAGAACAGAGGCCCCAGACGCAACACCGCACATCTACAGCCATCTGATCTTTGACAAACCCAAGAAAAACAAGCAATGGGGAAAGGACTCCATGTTTAATAAATGGTGTTGGAAAAACTGGCTAGCAATATGCAGAAAACAGAAACTGGACCCTTCCTGTCACCTTACACTATAATTAACTCCAGATGGATTAAAGATTTAAACATAAAACCTAACACCATAAAAACACTAGAAGAAAACCTAGGTAAAACCATCCAGGACATAGGCATAGGCAAGGACTTCATGACAAAAACACCAAAAGCAATGGCAACAAATGTCAATATACACAAATGGGATCTAATTAAAATTCAGAGCTTCTGTACAGCAAAAGAAACCATTGTTAGAGCAAACTGGCAACCAACAGAATGGGGAAAAAAATTTGCAGTCTACCCATCTGACAAAGGGCTAATATCCAGAATCTACAAAGAACTAAAACAGATTTACAAGAAAAAGACAAACCCATTCAAAAGTGGGCAAAGAATATGAACAGATACTTTTCAAAAGAAGACATATATGATGCCAACAAACATATGAAAAAATGCTCATCATCCCTGGTCATTGGAGAAATGTAAATCAAAACCACATTGAGATCCCATCTCACGCCAGTTAAAATGGTGATCATTAAAAAATCTGGAGACAACAGATGATGCTGGAGAGGATGTGGAGAAATAGGAACACTCCTACACAGTTGGTGGGAGTGTAAATTAGTTCAACCATTGTGGAAGACAGTGTGGTGATTTCTCAAGGATCTAGAAATAGAAATTCCATTTTACCCAGCAATCTCATTACTAGGTATATACCCAAAGAACTATAAATCATTCTACTATAAAGACACATGCACACATATGTTCATTGCAGCCCTGTGTACAATAGCAAAGACCTGGAACCAACCCAAATGCCCATCGATGATAGACTGGACAAGGAAAATGTGGTACATATAAACCATGGAATACTACGCAGCCATAAAAAAACGATAAGTTCATGTCCTTTGTAGGGACTTGGATGAATCTGGAAGCCATCATTCTCAGCAAACTGACACAAAAACAGAAAACCAAACACAGCATTTTCTCACTCATAGGTGGGTGTTGAACAATGAGAACATGTGTACTCAGGTAGAGGAGCATCACACACTGGGGGCAGTTGTGGGGAGTAGGGGAGGGTGGGGATGGATAACATGGGGAGAAATCCTGGATATAGTATACACCTAAAGTAAAATTTAAAAAAATAGAATATTGAAGCACATAGAAGTTAAGTAATATGCATAGGGTCGCAAATTATTAGTGTATAATTCTGAATTGAATTTAGATCTCTTTAATTCCAAGGCTTGGTATCTTACATGCCCCTTTATTATGTAGGAATAGGTATTTCATAAAGGTGAAAACAAGCCATCTGCAGAATATCATATGGCATTGATGTCACAGTTTACCTACAAAATATCTTATTTTTGAGCCTTCAGCAAGAGAAAAAAACAGTTATTTTTTTTTATATGACAAGATTACTAGTTGTGAATGTTACAATTTTAAACAATTACATTAAAGTGTATTCTTCCTTTAAAATTGCTATGGAAATTTTAACTACTTCCAACAAGTTTTATGGCTATCAGTTATACGTCCAAGTTGTCATTAACTGAATAAAACTGCACATTCCAAAATGGCAAAAAAAAAAAAAATTCCACTCTACAATAAAAGAATTGTCTATATTGTTTGTTTTTAATCTATTTTTTATACCACCACATGTCTGAAGTCTTGAGGTAAAGAAAACCATCTTTTTCCTGTTTCCTTTTTTTTAATCCTCTTGGCTTTTTGTTTCCACAGTAACACACACACACACACGTGCATGCACACACAAACACACACACACACAAACACAGTCTTGTCATAAGATAAGATAATCTAGATTTCCCTTTTGTACTAAAACTATATTGTAAAAATAACTATAATAAAACATAGTCTTAAATTTTTCTTTTTTTTTAGATTTTGGAGAAACACTAACTTCATCAGGCACATTTTCAAAGTAAAAACAAAGACACTCACAGGCATGGACATTCATACACATACACACACCTAAATCCTTCTGTTAAACAAAAAAAAACCCCTGCTATTTCATAAATCTCTAAAAGCTATTTTTTAAATTGACATAAGAAAGAAAAAATAGTAGCTATATTCCACATATCAGAAAATCTTTGAGAAAGCAGAGATGAATTTCTGAGAGGCTAACTTCTCCTATGCCATCATTAGACCAAACTGTGTTTGTACTTAGCATTATGCTCCAAAGAGCCAGAGGCCCTAAGCCTTTCTCAGTATATTAATTACATGAAGGATATGTGGAACCAAAGCACAAAATTAGACTAAAAGAAAGACAGCCATTACAGGAAAAAGGAAATCCAAAATCAGGTATGAGGGCAACCACTACAGATTATCTCAATTCAGAAGGCTAAGAAGAGACTACATGAGGAAAATGAAAGTGATATCTGCTATTCAAAACTGTGTGAGAGGATATTTTGATAGCTAGCAAAGATTTTAGGTTTGGGTAAGTAATAAGAACATGCAAAAATCAAATAAATGGAGGAAAAGGCCAATCTTATTTCCAGAAAAAAACAAAGCGTTGTGCAGGAAAGAAATAGTAATCATAGTCTACTAAATGCCTCAGCTGTAGAAAAATACATATAATCATATAAATGCTGTATAGTTGTCTAACCAAAATTATAACATAGTTTGGGGTGGGAAGAGTTGAGGCACAAAGAGATGGTTGAGGCACAGAGGGTAAAGAGAGAAATTGTTATTTATCTTATGCCTAAAACTGAAAAATCAACAAGTTGCAATATAAGCCTATTACTTTGAAAGAACGATACATAACAAAAAAAAAAAAAAAAAAAAAAAACAGGAAATGACTAGAAAATTCAATGTGGAAATGGAGAGAGGTGGACTGGTGACTGCTGTTTGCCTTAACGTCTGCTATGGCCTGAATATTTGTGTCCATTCAAAATTCATATTTTGAGACCTGAATGTAATAGTTTATTAAGAGGTATGTCTTTTGGGAGGTGATTAGGTCATTAGCATGAAGCCTTTGTCACTTGTATTAGAGCGTTTATAAAAGAAGTCAAAAGGAGCTTATTTCCTTCTTCTGCAATGTGAAGGCACAGTAAAAAGATGTCTTCTATGACTTAGAAGATGGCACTCACAAGATATGTAATGTTCCAGCACCTTAATCTTGGACTTCTCAGCTTCCAGAACTGTGAGAAATAAGATTCTGTTGTTTATAAGCTACCCAACCCATTTTACAGTATTTTGTTATAGCAACTAGAATGGACAAATCCACATACCCTGTAGAATAAGCTGACTTTTTAAGCTATATATATATATAATTTTAATACAAAAAAGTTTAATTAATATGTATATTTAACTTAAATGGCTGTAATAGTATATAGAGAATCAATAGAAAAGGTTCAAGAAAGTGGAGATAGGTGATTCTGGTAGAAGGAGAAACAAAACTTGCATGGAGACCTTGTTAATCATGAACATTTTAATTCTTTTTTCCTTTCTTGTATTTGGGCTCTGGGGTACATGTGCACGTCCTGCATACTGTAGGATTGTTGTATAGGTACATACATGCCATGGTGGTTTGCTGTCTCCATCCTCCCGCCCCCCCACACCCCATTGCCTACATCAGGCATTTCTCCTGGTGTTATCCCTCCCCATCTTCCCCACGCCCTGCTGTCACCCCTCCCATCCCCTCCACCCCCAACCTAGCCCTATGACTGTTGTTCCCTTCCCTATGCCCACGTGTTCTCATTATTCATCACCCGCCTATGAGTGAAAACATGCAGTTTTTAGTTTTCTGTTCTTGTGTCAGTTTGCTGAGAATGATGGTTTCTATGTTCATCCATGTCTCTACAAAGGATTGTTTGAAATAGTGTCAGAAGGAGTGGTACCAGCTCCTCTTTGTATGTCTGGTAGAATTTGGCTGTGAACCCATCTGGACCTCGGCTTTTTTTGGTTGGTGGCTATTAATTGCTGCCTCAACTTCATCCCTTGTTATTGGTCTATTCAGGGTTTTGACTTCTTCCTGGTTTAGGCTTGGGAGGATTCAAGTGTCCAGGAATTTATCCATTTCTTCCGGGTTTACTGGTTTATGTGCATAGAGTTGTTTGTAGTAATCTCTGATGGTGGTTTGTATTTCTGTGGAATCTGCGGTAATATCCCTTTTATCATTTTTTATTGAATCATTTTGATTATTCTCTCTTTTCTTTTTTATTAATCTGGTTAGTGGTCTGTCTATTTTGTTGATCTTTTCAAAAAGTCAGCTCCTGGATTTATTGATTTTTTGAAGGGCTTTTTATGTCTCTGTCTCCTTCAGTTCTGCTCTGATCTTAGTTATTTCTTGTCTTCTGCTACTCTTTGGGTTTCTTGATCTTGCTCTCTAGCTCTTTCAATTTTGATGATAGGGTGTCAATTTTAGATCTTTCCTTGCTTCTCATGTGGGCATTTATTGCTGTATATTTTCCTGTAGCTAGTGCTTTAAGTGTGTCCCAGAGAACAGAAGATCGAAGAATGCTGATTAGGAGCAGCTCAGGATTGCAGCTCCCAGTGAAAGCACAGAGCATGAGTGGATGCCACATTTCCAGATGGATTTTTATTGCTCTCAGACCAGAAGATTCCCAGGTGGAGGAGCCCCATGGGTCACCAGCGTGGCTGTTTTGGCCAGCATGGTTGTTTTGGCTGGCGTGGTTGTTTCAGCCGGCACAGCTGTTTAGCCAGCACCCTGGTGGGGTGGTTTTCCATACAAAATACTCTGGTCTGGGTGCCGTTTTAGCTGGTGAGAGGAACTCCGGGAAGACACAGTCACCAATTAATCTGATTAAAAAAGGGGACTGAAACAGGGAGCCAGACCAGGAGATTCCCAGACAAAATAGCACCACAAATCTCAGCGTCACTGTTTCAGCCAGTGCAGTGGGTCGCTGTATGGGAAATCACACAGATCCCGGCGCCTTTTCAACAGGTGATTGGAACACCTGGGAGAGAGTCAACCATTCAACTAAAATAAAAAAAAAAGCTCTGAGGCAGGGAGCCAGGTGATCAGGCTCAGCTGGTCCCAGCTCCAAAAAAAAAAAAAAAACATCAATTGGAAGTGCTCTGGGTTGAGAGTTTCACAGCAAGCACACCTGAACCTGGGACAGTACAGCTCTGTGGGGGAGGGGCATCTGCCATTACCGAGGCACTCCACCACTACAGAGGTAGTCCGCCATTGCTGAGGCAGCCTGACATTGCCAAGGAAACCCACTGTTGCCAAGGCAACCCGACATTACAGAGAGAGTCCACCATTATAGAAGTGGGCCACCATTGCCGAGGCAATTCTAACTACACCCATACAAACAGGACTGCAGGGAAGTTCACACAGCAGCTAGGCAGAACCCACAGCAGCTCAGCAAAGCCTCTGCAGGCAGACAGTGACTAGCCTGCCTCCTTGCTGGGAAGGGCAGCCCTGAAAAAATGCAGCAGCACAACAGAAATTCATAAATAAAGCCCTGACTCCCCGGGACAGAACACCTGAGAAAAAAAGGGGTTTATGAGTTCTGCTGTAACAGACTTAAACGTACCTGCCCAGCAGCTTTCAATGAACAACAGAGCTCACAGCTCAGCACTCGAGCTCCTATAAAGGACAGACTGTCTCCTCAAGCAGCTGCCTGACCCCCGTATATCCAAAGAGTCACCTCATAAAGGAGAGATCAGACTGACATCTGGCGGGTATCCTTCTGAGACAAAAATAGCAGAAGAAGAAACTGGTAGCAACCCTTACTGTTCTACAGATGCTGCAGGTGATCCCCAGGCAAGCAGGGCCTGGAGTGGACCTCAGCAGTCCTACAGCAGAGGGGACAGACTGTTAGAAGGAAAACTAAGAAACAGAAATAACTTGATCATCAACAAACTGGACGTCCACTCAGACACCCAATCTGAAAGTCAACAACTACAAAGCTGACAGGTGGATAAATTCACAAAGATGGGAAGAAACCAGTGCAAAAAGGATGAAAACATCCAAAACCAGAATGCCTCTCCTCTTACAAGGGATCACATCTCCTCACCAGCAAGGGAACAAGGCTGGATGGAGAATGAATGTGATGAAATGACAGAATCAGGCTTCAGAAGGTGGGTAATAAAACTTCCATGAGCTAAAAGAACATGTAATAACCCAATGCAAAGAAACTAAGAACGTTGAAAAAAGATTTGATGAAATGATAACGAGAATGAACAACTTAGAGAGGAATATAAGTGAATTGATGGAGCTGAAAAATACAACACGAGAACTTCGCGAAGCATGCACAAGTTTCAACAACCGAATTGACCAAGCAGAAGAAAGGATATCAGAGGTCGAAGATCAACTCAATGAAATAAAATGAGAAGGCAAGATTAGAGAAAAAAGGGTAAAAAGGAATGAACAAAGTCTCCAAGAAACATGGGACTATATGAAAAGACCTAATCTACGTTTGATAGGTGTACCTGAATGTGACGAAGAGAACAAATCCAAGCCGAAAAATACTCTTCAGGATATTATCCAGGAAAACTTCCCCAACCTAACAAGGCAGGCCAATATTCAAGTCTAGGAAATACAGAGAACACCACAGAGATATTGCTCAAGAAGAGCAACCCCAAGACACATAATCGTCAGATTCACCAGAGTTGAAATGAAGGAGAAAATGCTAAGGGCAGCCAGAGAGAAAGGTCATTACATAATGGGAAAAGGATCAATGCAACAAGAAGAGCTAATGATCCTAAATATATACACACCCAATATAGGAGCACCCAGATATATAAGACAAGTTCTTAATGACTTACAAAGAGACTTAGACTCCCACACAATAATAGTGGGAGACTTTAACACCCCATTGTCAATATTAGACAGATCAACGAGACAGAAAATTCACAAGGATATCCAGGACTTGAACTCAGACCAGGAACAAGCAAACCTAATAGACATTTACAGAGCACTTCACCCCAAATCCACAGAATATACATTCTTCTCAGCACCACATCACACCTACTCTAAAATTGACCACATAATTGGAAGTAAATCACTCCTCAGCAAATGCAAAAGAACAGAAATCATAACAGACAGTCTCTCAGACCACAGTGCAATCAAGTTAGAACTCACAATGCAGAAACTAACTCAGAACCACACAGCTTCATGGAAACTGAACAATTGCCTCTTGAATGTTGACTGGATAAACAATGAAAGGAAGGCAGAAATACAGATGTTCTTCGAAACCAACGAGAATGAAGACACAACATACCAGAATCTCTGGTACACATTTAAAGCAGTTTCTAGAGGAAAACATATGGTAATAAGTGCCCACATGAGAAAAAAGGAGAGATCTAAAATAGACACCCTATCATCAAAATTGAAAAAGCTAGAGGAGCAAGATCAAAAAAACTCAAAACCTAATAGAAGACAAGAAATAACTAAGATCAGAGCAGAACTGAAGGAGACAGAGACACAAAAACCCTTCAAAATATCAATAAATATAGGAGCTGGTTTTTTGAAAAGATCGACAAAATAGACAGACCACTAGCCAGATTAACAAAAAGGAAAAGAGAGATTAACCAAATAGATGCAATAAAAAATGATAAAGGGGATGTCACCACAGATTCCGCAGAAATTCAAACCATCATCAGAGATTATTACAAACAACTCTATGCACATAAACTAGGAAACCTGGAAGAAATGGATAAATTCCTGGACACTTGCCTCCTCCCAACCCTAAACCAGGAAGAAGTCGAAACTGTGAATAGAACAATAACAAGGTCTGAAGTGGAGGCAGCAATTAAGAGCCTACCACCCAACAAAAGCCCAGGTCCAGATGGGTTCACAGCCAAATTCCGCCAGACATACAAAGGGGAACTCATACCATTCCTTCTGAAACTATTCCAAATAATCCAAAAAGAGGGAATCCTTCCCAAATCATTTTATGAGACCAACATCATCCTGATACCAAAACCCGGCAGAGACTCAACAAGAAAAGAAAACTACAGGCCAATACCCATGATAAACATAGATGCAAAAATCTTCGATAAAATACTGGCAAGCCAATTGCAACAGCACATCAAAAAGCTTATCCACCATAATCAAGTAGGATTCATCCCGGGGATGCAAGCCTGGTTCAACATACACAAGTCTATAAACGTAATTCACCACATAAACAGAACCAAAGACAAAAACCACATGATTATCTCAATTGATGCAGAGAAGGCCTTCGACAAAATTCAACAGCCCTTTATGCTAAAAACCCTCAATAAACTAGGTATTGATGGAATGTACCTCAAAATAATAAAAGCTATTTATGACAAACCAACAGCCAATATTAATATTGAATGGCAAAAACTGGAAGCATTCCCTTTGAAATCTGGCACTAGACAAGGATGCCCTCTCTCACCACTCATATTCAATATAGTACTGGAAATTCTAGCCAGAGCAATCAGGCAAGAAAAAGAAATAAAGGGTATTCACATAGGAAAGGAGGAAGTAAATTGTCTCTATTTGCAGACAACATGATTGTATATCTAGAAGACCCCATCATCTCAGCCCATAATCTCCTGAAACTGATAAGCAACTTGAGCAAAGTCTCAGGATACAAAATCATTGTGCAAAAATCACAAGTATTCCTATACACCAATAACAGACTTAAAGAGAGCCAGATCAAGAACGAACTGCCATTCACAATTGCTACAAAGAGAATAAAATACCTAGGAATACAACTAACAAGGAACGTAAAGGACCTCTTCAAGGAGAACTACAAACCACTGCTCAACAAAGTAAGAGAGGACACAAACAGATGGAGAAACATTCCATGTTCATGGTTAGGAAGAATCAATATCATGAAAATGGCCATACTGCCCAAAGTAATTTACAGATTCATCGCTATCCCCATCAAGCTACCAATGACCTTCTTCACAGAACTGGAAAAAAACACCTTAAACTTCATATGGAACCAAAAGAGAGCCCGCATAGCCAAGTCAATTCTAAGCAAAAAGAACAAAGCAGGAGGCATCACACTGCCAGACTTCAAACTATACTACAAGGCTACAGTAATCAAAACAGCGTGGTACTGGTACCAAAACAGAGATATAGACCAATGGAACAGAACAGAGGCCACGAAGGCAACACAACAGATCTACAACCATCCAATCTTTGACAAACCTGACAAAAACAAGCAATGGGGAAAGGATTCCCTGTTTAATAAATGGTGTCGGGAAAACTGGCTAGCCATATGCAGAAAGCAGAAACTCGACCCCTTCCTGACACCTTACACTAAAATTAACTCCAGATGGATTAAAGACTTAAATATAAGACCTAACACCATAAAAACCCTAGAAGAAAATCTAGGCAAAACCATTCAAGACATAGGCATAGGCAAGGCCTTCATGACCAAAACACCAAAAGCATTGGCAACAAAAGGCCAAAATAGACGAATGGGACCTAATCAAACTCCACAGCTTCTGCCCGGCAAAAGAAAGAGTCGTTAGAGTGAATTGGCAACCAACAGAATGGGAAAAAATTTTTGCAGTTTACCCATCTGACAAAGGGCTGATATCTAGAATTTGCAAAGAACTAAAACAGATTTACAAGAAAAAAAAAGCCCATTCAAAAGTGGGTGAAGGATATGAACAGACACTTTACAAAAGAAGAGATACATGAGGCCAAAAAACATGAAAAAATGCTCATCATCACTGGTCATTCTCAGCAAACTGACGCAAGAACAGAGAATCAAACACTACATGTTCTCACTCATAGGTGGGTGTTGAACAATGAGAACACATGGACACAGGGAGGGGAGCACTACACACTGGGGTCTGTTGGGGGGAAGTAGGGGAGGGACAGCGGTGGTTGGAGAGTTGGGGAAAGATAGCATGGGGAGAAATGCCAGATATAGGTGAAGGGGTGTAAGGCAGCAAATCACACTGCCACGTGTTTACCTATGCAACAATTTTGCATGTTCTTCACATGTACCCCAAAACCTAAAATACAGTAAAAAAAAATGTGTCCCAGAGATTCTGATATGTCGTGTCTTCATTCTGGTTAGTTTTGAAGAACATCTTTATTTCTGCCTTCATTTCATTGTTTATCCAGTCAACAATCAAGATCCAGTGGTTCAGTTTCCATGAAGTTGTGTGGTTCTGATTTAGGTTCTGAATTCTGAGTTCTAATTTGATTGCGCTGTCGTCTGAGAGAGTGTTTGTTATGATTTCCATTCTTTTGCATTTGCTGAGGAGTGATTAACTTCAATTATGTGGTCAATTTTAGACTAGATGTGATGTGGTGCTGAGAAGAATGTATATTCTATGGAATTGGGGTGGAGAGTTCTCTAATATTTATTAGGCTTGATTGGTCCAGGTCTGAGTTAAAGTCCTGAATATCATTGTTAATTTTCTGTCTTGTTGATCTGTCTAATATTGAGAGTGGAGTGGTAAAATCTCCCACTATTATTGTGTGGGAGACTAATATTTTTGTAGATCATTAAGAACTTGCTTTATGTACCTGTGTGCTGCTGTATTGGGTTCGTATATATTTAGGATCATTAACTCTTCTTGTTGCATTGATCCTTTTACTATTATGTAATGTCCTTCTTTGTCTCTTTTGATCTTTGTTGGTTTAAATTCTATTTTATCAGAAACTAGGATTGCAACTCCTGCTCTTTTTTTGCTCTCCATTTGCTTGGTAGGTCTTCCTCCATGCCTTTATTTTGAGCCTATGTGTATCTTTGCATGTGAGATGGGTTTCCTGGGTACAGCACACCAATGGGTTTTGACTTTTTATCCATTTTGCTAGTCTGTGTCTTTTGATTGGGACATTTAGCCCATTTACATTTAAGGTTAATATTGTCATGTGTGAATTTGATCCTGCCATTGTGTTACTGGTTGGTTTTGTTTCCCATTAGTTGACTCATTTTCTTCATTGCATTTTTTGGTCTTTGCCAACTGGTTTGCTTTTGCAGTGGCTCGTACTTGTTCCTTTCTGTGCTTAGTGTTTCTTTCAGGAGCTCTTGTAGGGCAGGTCTGGTGGTGACAAAATCTCTCAGTAATTGTTTGTCCATAAAGGATTTTATCTCTACTTCACTTATGAAACTTAGTTTGGCTGGATATGAAATTCTGGGTTGAAAGTTCTTTTCTTTAATGATGTTGAATATTGGCCCCCACTCTCTTCTGGCTTGTAGGGTTTCTGCTGAGATATCCTCTGTGAGTCTGATTGGCTTCCCTCTGTGGGTAACCTGACCTTTCTCTCTGGCTGCCCTTAGCATTTTTTCCTTCATTTCAACCCTAGTGAATCTGATGATTATGTACCTTGGCGTTACTCGTCTTGAGGAATATCTTTGTGGCATTCTCTGTATTTCTTGAATTTGAATGTTGGACTGCCTTGCTAGGCTTGGGGAGTTCTCCTGGGTAATATCCTGGGGCGTGTTTTCCAGCTTGGATTCATTTTCCCTGTCATATTCAGGTACACCAATCAAGGGTAGATTAGATCTTTTCACATAATCCCATATTTCTTGGGGGCTTTGTTCATTTCTTTTCATTCCTTTTTCTCTTGTCTCGACTTCTCTTTTCATTTCATTGAGTTGATTTTCAGTCTCTGATATCCTTTCTTCTGCTGAATCAATTCGGCTATTAAAACTTGTGTTTGCTTCATGTAGTTCTTGTGCTTTGTTTGTCAACTCCATCAAGTCATTTATGTTCTTCTCTAAGGGAGTTATTCTGGTTAGCATTTCATCTAACCTTTTTTCAAGGTTTTTGGTTTCTTTGCATTGGGTTAGAATGTGTTCCTTTAGCTCAGAAAAGTTTGTTATTATCCACCTTCTGACACCTGTTTCTGCAATTCCTTACACTCTTTCTCAGTCATGTTGTGTTCCCGTGTTGTTGAGGAGTTGTGATTCCTTGAAGGAGAAGAGGTGTTCTGGTCTTTGGTGGTTTCATCTTTTTTGTGCTGGTTTTTTCCTATCTTTGTGGATTTACCTGGCTGTGGTGTTAGTGAGCTGCTTGATGAGGTCACTTGTCTGCCTGTCATGGTGCTACTGGGTTTCTAGGGACTTCTTCAAATTACTAGGGAAACTTCCTGTGTCTTTTTTGTTTACACTGGGATATTAGACCTGCCTCTTCTGTTGATCTGTAGGCACTGCTGGGTGGTCAAGAACGCCGTCCCGTTGCTACATAGGCTTCCTGTGTTTTTTGTTAATACATGTAGTCCAATCCCTCACCTCTAATGGTGGGTTATGCCCTTCCTCCACTGGGTTGGACCATTCAGGGTTCAGCTCAGACTGTGGCACTGGCTGCACAACCCACTAGTCAGGGCTTCAGCCCTCTGGGGTTTGTGAGGGAGAGTAGGGACCTGCCCAGCTGCACCTGGCCATCTCCCCCTTTCAGCTTCCTCTCTCTCCAGTCATGTGGTAGGGGCCCACAAAACTGCTCCATCCATCCTCCCACTTACAGCTCCCTCTCTCTCCAGATGGGGCAAGGGAGTGATAGCTCAGTCCACAGGCTCTTCCAGCTGGCTTTTGGGCTCATGCATCTGTTTAGGCCTGTGCACCAATCTGGGACACCGTCCTGGATTATTATTCAATTCCACACTTGTAATTCCCAGTGCTTGACTGGGAAAGATCCCCTGTTCTATGTATTGCTAAGGCTTTGGGTGAAGCGCTGTATCTAGACCGGAGTGCCAGAGGGGGAGCCTCAGACTCGCTTGTCAGATGTACTTTCTGGGTGAAGTGGCACCCCTTCCCGCCTCTCTCTGCCTTGCCTGGGCTTGCTCACCTTTGGGCCAGACCCATTGAAATGCACCTGGTACCTCGGTTGGAGCTAGGAGATCTCTGAATTTCTGCATGTCTCTCACTGGGTGTTGTGTGATGGAGTTGTGTCCATTTGGCCATTTTGGAGAGTCCCATTTGTTACTTCTTAAGCTGCATTGTGTTTTTCTTTTAGAAATCATTCTTTACCAAAAGAAAAGAAAAGAAAAGAAAAGAAAAGAAAAGAAAAGAAAAGAAAAGAAATCGTTCTTTACCAAGAATGATGGCTTCCAGTTGGGGAGTGGGGGTAAGGGGAGGGAGAGCATTAGGACGAACATCTAATTCATGCAGGACTTGAAACCTAGATGACAGGTTAATAGGTACAGCAAACCAGTATGGCACTTGTATACCTATGTAATAAACTTGCACGTTCTGCACATGTATCCCAGAACTTGAAGTAAAATGAAAAAAAAAAATGTTATTTACCCATTTATCAATGACTTGAAGTTGTCAATCAAAATACTGAACCCTTCTCTCCATAATGATAATTTCATAGCCTTAGGCAGGCCAATCAGAGCACCCACTCTAGTGGATAGGAATACATTCACAGTATGCAATCCAAGCAGGGTGAACACCAGTATTATTTGAAGTATTAATATGGAATTTTGGAAAAGACATTGCTTTTTCTCCTTAGTGTGTGAGCTTACTGTTGTATATTCCTGAGGATGCTGCAGGTGTCCTCTTTCTCACTACAAAGAGACCACCTGGCAGAAAGTGAACAGTGAAAAAGTGAAATGAAAGATAAGGAGAGATCTCTGAATGCATAATTTTAGCACCTGAATTCAGCCATGTTTTATACTTGTTTAATAATCTGCCCTCCATGTTATACTGTAAGCTATATTGACTGTTATTTTACTCATCATTGTATTCCCAGTACTTGGTATAGCATTTGTCACATAGTAGATATTAAACCAATAAATTTTGACAGATTGAATTGTTATTATCTAGGGGATTATACCTATCCTACAATAATATATTGATAAATATTATATTTTAATAATTTTATAGTTTGATGTTTTGCATTTGTGCTTATGGTATGAGAAAAAACTAATTTGAGTTTCTCCCCATATGATTAGCCAAATGTTCTTAACACAATTTAATAAATGAATCAGTCTTCTTAACAAATTTGAAATGTCACCTCTATATGCTTATATAAGCCTCTGTCCATTTCTGGGTTTTAGATCCTGTTGAACTAACTCGTATACACTTTTCTATGTCATTAATGCATTGCTTAAATTATTGTGTCTTTCTTATATTTTAATGTACATAAAGATTTTTCTAAAGTTAATTTTTTTGAGAAAGAGTCTTGCTCTGTCACCCAGGCTGTAATGCAGTAGCACAATCTCGGCTCATTGCAACCTCTGCCTCCTGGATTCAAACAATTCCTGTACTTCGGCCTCCCAAGTAGCTGTGATTACAGACATGAACCACCACACCTGGCTAATTTTTGTGTTTTTAGGAATGACAGTGTTCTGCCATGTTGGCCAGACTGGTTTTGAACTTTTGGCCTCAAGTGATCTGCCTGCCTCAGCCTCTCAAGTTGCTAGGATTACAAGCATGAGACACTGTGCCTAGCCTCCTAAAATTAGTTTATTATTATTATTATTATTATTATTACTATACTTTAAGTTCTGGAGTACATGCACAGACCATGCAGGATTGTTACATACGTATACACATGCCATGGTGGTTTGCTGCATCCATCCCTCTGTCACCCACATTAGATATTTCTCTTAATGTTATCCCTCCCCAATCCTCCCACCCCCTGCTATCCCTCCCCTAGCCCCCACCCCGCAACAGGCCCCAGTGTGTGATGTACCCCTCTCTGTGTCCATATGTTCTCATTGTTCAACAGCCACCTATGAGTGAGAACATGCAGTGTTTAGTTTTCTGTTCTTGTGTCAGTTTGCTGAGAATTGTGGTTTCCAGCTTCATCCATGTCCCTGGAAAGGACATGAACTCATCCTTTTTTATGGCTGCATAATATTCCATGGTGTATATGTGCCACATTTCCTTTTCCAGTCTATCCTTGATGGGCATTTTGGTTGGTTCCAAATCTTTGCTATTGTCAACTGTGCTGCAAAGAACATACGTGTGCATGTGTCTTTATAACAGAATAATTTCTAATCCTTTGGGTATATGCCCAGTAATGGGATTGCTGTGTCAGATGGTATTTCTAGTTCTAGATCCTTGAGGAATCACCACCTGTTTTTCACAATGGTTTAACTTAAAAATGCTTTTAATTGTTTTTCCTTGACTATTTCACCACACTAATATTTATAGGTAAAATTTATAGTCACATTGCTAAATTCCTAAACAAATCCTATAGGCATGATGATTAATATTTTAACTTGTGTAATAATTTTTGAGATAATTAACATCTCTACAATATTAATTCTTTCAATCCAGAAACTTTGAAAATCTCTTTATGTAGCCTTTTTATATACATATTCATAATTTTTAATAGTTTTGTTCCATATTTCTATAGTCTTGCATTTTAAAAACTATATTCTATAGTCTATATTGTTAGAATGCTTAATATTCATTCCATATCCACAAAGGATTACAAAATTTTTCTGAGTAAATTTTTTTTTAATTTAGAAAAATATTTTAAGGCTGGGTGTGGTGGCTCACGCCTGCAATCTCAACCTTTTGGGGGGCTGAGACCCACCTAGGCAACATGGCAAAATCTCATCTTTACTAAAAACCAAGAAATGTACTGGATGTGGTGTGTATGCCTGTAGTCCCAGCTACTCAGGAGGTTGAGGTTGGAGGATTACCTGAGCCCAGAACATGGAGGTTGCAGTGACCCAAGATTGCTCCACTGCACTCCAGCCTAGGTCACAGAGATCCTGTCTCATTAAAAAAAGAAAAAAAGAAAAGAAAATATATTAAAATGGATTATTTAATTCTACAAGGACAAGTTTGCAACCTTAGTCTTGAATGGGAAGATTGCAATAAAGAAGATAAATCATTTCACAAAGTATTGGGTTGGTGCAAAAGTAATTGCAGTTATTGTCATCTAATGTCAAAAATCGCAATTACTTTTGCACTGACCTAATACATAGATAACTTCTCTGAGATGTAAATATTGCTTTCATATTTAATAATTTTTGTTTTGCTTCCTTCTAGGTATCTTGTAGTGAGAGGAGCTTGAACTCTAAGAGAGAAAATGAGCAAAGTTTATATGAAAAGAGTTGTTTTAGGCACATGGCAACTCACTGAGTGCTAAAGATGGTCATAGCCAGTGGTGAGAGATGGTCACTGTAATGGTTAGTTTTAAGCATCAACTTAACTAAGGTAAGGAATACCAACCTAGTGGGTATGTCTGTGAGGGTGTTTCCAGAAGAGACTGGTAGTTAAATCAATGGGCTGAAAAAGGAAAATCTGCCCTCACCAAATGTGGGTGGGCATCAGCCTATTGACTGAGGGCCCTAATATAACAAAAAGGCAGATGAAAGGCAAGTTTATCTCTCTTTTTTGATCAGGGAACCCAACTTCTTCTATGCTTGGATGTCAGAAGTCTTACATTTTTCAGCCTTCGGACTCTGGTATAGAGTCCCCCATTGTCTCAGGCTTTCAGAATTGGACAGAGCTATAGCATAAACTTCTCTGGTTTTCCAACTTGCTAATGATATTTTGTGGAGCTACTCAATGTCCATAATTGCATGAGCCAATTCCCATAATAATTTCTCTCTTATATATATCTACTTTTCTTTCTGTTTCCCTGAAGAACCATGAATAATACACATTTTTGGTACCAGAAGTGGTTCTAGAGCAACAAAATTTTAAGGATAAATTTTCTGAATTGCCTTTAGAGTTTCTGGAATTGGCTAAATTGATTAGATTTTAAAATGCTAAGGACTTTCTATTTCAGATTATACAGATAACACTAATAGTCTATGGTGTAATCTGTCAATAGAGAGATGCAAAATATTACTATTGTATAGTCCTAATCAACCATATATAAGAGTCAAGAAACTTAGTGACTCTGTATGTAATACTTTTAAACATTTGTGGAAAACTAAGAAATATAATGGCATTGGTTGGATTCTCCTAATGTCAATAAACAAAGTGATTAAAAAAAATAGAATGAGCTCAGGTCAGGGATTTTGAATTCCTAGGTCAAGCACTGTATAAATGACCTAAGAGCTTTAAGATATGTGCTGAGAGAGAAGCTTATCTCCTGTAGTCAAAGGACTGAACATAATGAAAATCAAACACAAGTTCTCATCATGCAATTGTCTGAATTACAAAGAAAGTTTAAATTTTAGCCTCTCAGTATATCTAATGTGAAAGTGTGTCATTGAGTGGGACAAAATGAGATCCTGTAAATTGAGATGGTGGTGCATAGACAAACTTGATGAAGCAAGAGTCACTGAGCTTTTAAATTCTAATGAGGTTTTTGTTATTGTTGTTTGTTTGTTTGTCTTTTGGTTGTTTTTTTGTTTTTTTTTTTTTTTTTGCCAGTGGAAGTAGCTTTTTCCTTTCCAGTAGTAGCAGTGTCCCCATTAATAGTAGTATTGACCTTTCCACTTCTGTCTAATGAAATTAATCTTACACTACCTGAGAAAATAGTAATAGCATCCCCAGAGGCAGTTTTCAAGCATGACAATGCTGATTCTCCTTGGGACCCACCCAAACCACCCAACTTTGTTTCTAGATCCATAAATAGAATCGAGTTCCAGCAGATCCCTACATGTATGGAATAAAGTGTGACCCATGAGAGAGTCTATTACACTTCAAAAATTGACTTAAATTTTCTAATTGATACAAGCAGATATTTAAAGCGCTTTTGTGGGAATGAATATTAGGGTGTGGAATAGAGATAGAAGAAATATAAAGTTGCATCAAACTGAATTTATTAATTTGTGATCATAAGTAGAATTTCTGTATTTAATATTGCAGCTTGGAGAGTTGGAAAGAGTTCCAACAGTTGGTTTAGTTTGCTGGCTGAAACATGGATCAACAAGATGGTCAATTATGAGTGACTTGCAAATACTCAATCTCCCTTGGTTTAATAGAGAAGAAGAAATTCACAGGATTAGAGAGATTAAAACACTAGAGAATATTTGCATTTAAGACTTACTCACCCACACTGGAAGAGTCTAGAAAATATAACTTTCACCAGTGCTTTGAGAAATAGATTTGTGAGGGGATCCCCAGCATCCTTGAAGGGCTCCATGATTTCTTTTCTCTGTAGGACAGACCTTATGGTGATACCTGCAATCACTCAACTGAAAAACTTAAATGCAATAGGTATAATTGTATCTTGAGATAGCAGGAGTGAAGTGAGGTCACACAATCGTTAAAAGGAAGGTGGGTGTAATTGCTGTAATGAACAGCAGAGTAAAATCCCAATAAGAATAATCTAACTCATGCAGACCTATGGTGTTGGCTGGTTAATTGTTGTAGTCCCATAAGTGCAATAGACAAGAAACCTTCTAAATCTTTACTTGATCTGTATTAGCAGAAAATATCCAGGTCAAATAAACAAAAGTCTAATTTGAATCATAAAAGAAAAAACACTCAATTAATTTTTAGGTTTCAGTCAGTTTACAAACCCAGAACTCCTTGAATAAAGGAGTGGCTCCCTAGTCAGAGAAAGGACCTATGGAGGTCAGGTGATCAATGATGTCTTTGCTGAGATCTATCTTGCAGTGAGTCCAGTGGGTCACTGAACCTATTCTGTTGTTATTTCTCTACTTCCAGAATGCATAATTAGAATAGAAATAATTAGCAGCTGGAAGAATCTCAACACTGGTTTTCTAACCAGAAGAGTGAAAGCTATTACAGTGAGAAAGGCCAAAGAGAAGCAATTAGAGTTGTGTATACCAAAGAAAATAGTAAATCAAAAGCAATACTGCATCTCCAGAAGGATTGTAGATATTAATGCCACCATCAAAACTTGAAAGATTCAAAGATGGTGATTTCTACCACATTCCCCATTCAACTCTTCTATTTCATCTGTGCAGAAGACAGATAGATCTTGGAATATTATGGTGGATTATCATAAACTTAAATAAGTGGTGATTCCAATGGAAGCTCCTCTACAAGATGTGGATTTACTGCTTGAGCAAATTAGCACATCTCCTGGTACCTGCTAGGCAGTTAATCTGGCAAATACCTTTTCTCCAACCTGTCCATAATGCCCACCAGAAGCAGTTTTCTGTTAGCTAGAAAGACCAGTAACAATCTTTATTGTACTTCTTCACGAGCGTCTTAACTCTTTAGCACTATGTCATAATTTAGTTCAAAGGGATCTTGATTACTTTTCTTTTCCACAAGATATTACACAGACCTATTACATTGAAGACATTTGCTGACTGGACTTAATGATCAAAAAGTAAGAAATACTTTAGACTTACTGGTAAGACATTTGCATTTCAGAAGGTAGAAAATAAATCCAACTAAAATTCAGGAGACTTTAACATCAGTAAAATTTCTAGGGGTTGTGTGGTGTGGGGCATGCCAAGATATCCTTCCTAAGGCAGAGGATAAGTTGCTGCATCTGATTCCTTCTGCAACCAAGAAAGAGGCAAATTGCCTAGTGGGCTTATGTAACTGGTCCAAACTATCAAGAAGAAGTTGGACTACTATACACTAGTGGAGGTAAGAAAGAGTATTTCTGGAATACAGAAGATCTTCTAGGGTGTCTCTTAATATTACCACACTCTATGATTAAGGGTCAGTGGAAAACTACAATGACCCAATCCAGGCAGAACAACAAATGGCCCAAACCCTTTGGGAATGAAGGTTTAGATCACACCAGCAGGTAAGGAATTACAACCAGCTGAGGTGCTTGCTAAAAGCAAAGAGAATACAGAATGCGTTGTAGAAATAGGTTGTTTAAAATACCAGCTATGACCACACGACCAATTAAGAAAATAAAGACAGTTATTTTCATGCGTATTTCCTTTCTATGTGTTAAAAATAAGATTTTATATATATAAATATATATATACATATATTAAGCAAATATATTTGTTTCATTTATATATACATATATTAAACAAATATCTTTGTTTCACTTCCTGTTTTATTCTTTTATCATGTAACAAAAGACATACTGACTTTATGTCAGTATTTAAGCATTGTTAATTTACATTATAGTATTTAAGTTAGAGAATATCAAGAGAAAAGTAAACAAACCCTCAGCAGTGAGTTTACCTCTATTTATAGGAAGGGATGAATATGTTTCTATTTTCATATGTTTTTGTGTTAATAATTAGCATATTTTTCTTTCAGATTAAATAACTCCCTTTAACATTTCTTTTAAGATAGATCTGGTGGTAATGAACTCCTTAAGCTTTTGTTAGTCTGAGAATATCTTTATCTCTTCTTCATTTTCGGAGGACAGCTTTGCTAGTTACAACATTCTTGGTTAGCAGGGTTTTGCTTTCGTTTTTGTTTCTTTTTCTTTTCTTTTCTTTTCTTTTTTTTTTTTGCTTTTTTGTTTTTTTGTGTTTAGTACTTGGCATATATCATCCCACTCTCTCCTGGCCTGTAAATTCTCTGCTGAAAGATTCACTTCTAGCCTTACTGAAACTCTCTTCTATGTTATTTGTTTCTTCCTCTTGCTGCTTCCAACATCCTCTCTTTGTCCATAATTTGTAACAGATTCAATATAATATGACTTAGTCTTCTTTAGACTGAATCTCATTGAACACTTTTCACCTTCTTGTTCTTGGATATTTATTTTTTTCACAGATTTGAAAAGCTTTCACTGTTATCTATTTAAATAAAATTTCTACCCCTTTGTCTTTCTCTGCTCCTTTAAATCATGTCACATAAAGTCTTCTTTTGATGTTGCCCTATAAAACCTTTAATCTTTCTTAATTTCTTTTTCTTTTTTTTTTTTTTTTGAGATGAAGTTTTACTCTTGTTTCCTAGGCTGGAGTGCAATGGTGTGATCTTGGCTCACCACAACTTCCACCTACCAGATTCAAGTGATTCTCCTGCCTCAGCCTCCCAAGTAGCTGGGATTATAAGCATGTGCCACCACAATTGGCTAATTTTTTGTATTTTTAGTAAAGACAGGTTTTCTCCATGTTGGTCAGGCTGGTCTTGAACTCCTGACCTCAAGTGGTCTGCGTGCCTTAGCCTCCCAAAGTGCTGGGATTACAGGCATGACATACTGCATCTGGCCTTCTTAATTTCTTTTTATTCTTTTCTGCCTGTATATTTTCAAACAACCTGTCATCTAAATAACGGGATTCTTTCTTCTGCTTCATAAATTATGCTGTTCATGTTCTTTATTTCATTTTTCACTTTATTCATTGTATTCTTCAGCCACAGAATTTATGGGCTTTTAAAAATAATTTCAGTCTCTGTTAAACTTCTCATTCTGATTATTTATTTTCTGAATTTATTGAATTATTTATCTGGTTTTCTTTTGAAATTTGCTAAATTTTCTTAAATACAATTATTTTCAACTCTTTGTCATACAGTTCACATATCTCTATTTTTTTGGTTTCAGCTAATGGGAGGTTGTATTTGTGTGATGATGTTATGTCTCCCTGGCTTTTCCTGTTTCTTATTGCCATATGTTTATTTCTACACATCTGAAGAGCCTGTTCTAGTACTTGCAGACTGGCTTTATCAGGTAAAATCCTTCAGCAGTCAGTCTATTCAGGGATTCTGTGCAGGCCATCTGGCAAAGTTTGAGGGTGAGCTTGCTTCTGGAGTCCTCAGGCATGTAGTTCTTGTACCTGGGTCAGCAGGCAGCTGGGTATGGTGGCTGAGTCTGTGGTGTTGGGCCTGATATCTGAATCCAATTGAGTAGACTTCAACAAGGGGGAGGTTTGCAGGGATGCACTTGGAGCCTGGGTCCATGAAGGCAAGTGTAGAGCCTGTATCTATGATGGCCAACCTCAAGCCTAAGTCCACAGGGACTGACCTGGAGCTGAGGTGAGACTTAACCCTGAGTCTGCAGGGGCTGACCAGGCACTTTGGCATCTGTTTCGACTGGGATGAGTCTGAAGTCTGAGTCCACAGGAACTAGACTGACACTGGACCAGTCAGGAACCTAAGGATGCAGAAGTGGGTCTGGATCTTGGATACACAGAAGCTGACCTGGATTCTGAGTCTACAGGGGTGTTTTGGAGCCTCAGTCAAAGGGGTATGGTCAGGCACGACTGTATACAGAAATAGGCCTGAACCCTGGGTCTGCTGAGACATGCCTGGACCCCGAGTCCTCTGAAGTGTAAGTCCACAGGAACAAGTTTAGAGCGTCAGGCTGACATATTGCTAAGTCTCGTGTAGAGCCTGGGTCTGCAGGGGCTAGTCTGGAGCCTGAAGCCTGGGAATATGGGGGCAAGCTTGGAGTCATGTCCAATGATGTCAGTCTAGAGGCTGAGTATGGAGTTGCTAGCCTAGGTTCTAGGACAGCATGTCTGGCCTGGGTCCTGGGGCATTGGGTACTGTCCTAGTATATGGGTACACAAGGACAACTCTGGAGTCTAAGCCCATGAGTGCCTGTCCAGCACTGAGGGCCTAGACCCTGGATCAGCTGAAAGGTGAGACCATAAGACCAGCCTGGCAATGGGAAGGCATTGAGCATGTCTTCATGGGTCCCCACTTGGTGTTTGAGGCCAGTATGTTGACCTGGCACTGGGACAGGTCTTTAGTCTGGTGCTGGTACCAGTCTAAACCCTGGGGCCACAGGAGCCAACCTCGTTCTAGGGCAGTCTTGGAGACCAAGTCTATTGTGCAGGCCTAGAGCCTGGATCTGCAGGATACTACCTGGTGCCAAGGTGGGCCTTGAGGATCAATCTGCATGTACCAGCCTGGAGCCTGGGGCTGTGGGGGCCTCTCTGATATAAGGTTTTACTGGAATGGGCCCAGTTTGGGGATCTGAGACAGTCCAGTGCCCAGTGCTCAGTTTTGTTTTGTTTTTTTTCTTCCCCTCATAGATGGATATCTTTCTCCACGCTGTGCTGCTTAGAGTTGGGGGAGGGGTGATGTGGGTAATGTGAAACTGTAATTTCTCCACTTTTTTCCCCACTTTGGAAATGGAGTCTTGCTCTGTTGCCCAGGCTGAAGTGCAGTGGCGGGATCTCAGCTCACTGCAGACTCCGCTTCACAGGTTCAAGCAAATCTCCTGCCTCAGCCTCCAGAGTAGCTTGGATTACAAGCACCTGCCACCATGCCTGGCTAATATTTGTATTTTTAGTAGAAATGGGGTTTCACCATGTTGGCCAGGCTGGTCTCAAACTCCTGACCTCAAATGATCCACCCTTTCTCCACTCTCAAATGCATCTTTCTTTATTTGCTACACCCAGGTGCTGTAATATCTCACCTGCTTTCTTTAGCTCTTGTAAAGATAATTTTGTGCATGAATAGTTGTTCAAATGGATACTTCTGTAGGGTGATGAGTGTTGAAGAGTCCTATTTTGCCCTCTTGCTACATAGGAATTTAATAAGTTTGGAGAGGCTGCCTTGGGAGCTGCTAGCCAGACATCTACTATTTTAAACACCATGAGATATGCACATATAGTACAATACATTATTTAAAGTGTGCAATTCAATGGTTTGGGATATTTATAGATATGCATAGATATGTGTAAATATCACTACTGTCAATTTTATGCATTTTCATTAACACTGAGTAAAATCACACACTCCTTAGACATCAATTCTCATCATAACTTAAGGGAAAACCCACCCTTAAGCAAATAGCAATTTTTTCTGACACTATAGATTTGCCTCTTGTGAACATTTTATTTATATGAAATTATATATGTTACTGTGTGATTGGGTTCTTTCACATAGCATAATGATTTTGCTTTTCCAAGACCACCAGGCAAGATTTTTTGTTTTCCTTTTCCTTGTCTTTTTTTTTCTCTTTTTTGGCATAATGCTTTCAAGGTTTATTCTGGCAGTATATATGTATACTTCTTTCCTGCTTATTACCAAATTAATATTTCATTGTATAAATATACATTTTGTTTTCCTTTCACCACTTGAAGTGCATTTGAGTTGTTTCCACATTTTCCTAGTATAAATGTGTCTTCTGTAAACAGTCCTGTACAATTTTTGTTTGAACACCTGTTTTTTAGTTATTTTGGCTATGTATCAGTAGTAAAATTGCTGGGTAGCATGTTATTTTTATGTTTAATTTATAGAGGAACCACAAAATTGTTTTGCCCCATGGCTGCATCATTTATCATTACCACCAATGATGCCATATGTTCCTGTTTCCCCACATTCTCTCTAACATTTATTATTTTGCTTTTTTATTAAAAAAAAAAAAAAAACTATCCTACTGGTATAAATTGGTATAGTTTTGTGGTTTTGATTTGCATTTTCCTGATGACTAATGGTGTTGAACATTTTCTCATGTGCAAATTGTGATTTGTATGTCTTCTTTACAAAAGAATGTATTCAGATCATTTCATCATTATAAAATTGGTTTATTGTTTGTTTTATTATTTAGTTATAATTACATTTTAGTTTAGTTTAGTTTAGTTTAGTTTTTGAGAAAAAGTCTCGCACTGTCACCCAGGCTGGAATGTGCAGTGATGTGATCTTTACTCACTGCAACCTCTGCATCCCAGGCTCAAGTAATCCTCCCACCTCAGCCTCCCAAGTAACTAAGATTACAGGCATGCACCACCATACCCGACTAATTTTTTTTTGGTATTTTTAAAAATTAAATTAAATTAAATTTTTTTGAGACAGAGTCTCACTCTGTCTTCCAGGCTGGAATGGAGTGACACGATCTCCGCTCATTGCAACCTTTGTTTCCTAGGTTGAAGCAATTCTCCTACCTCAGCCTCCCAAGTAGCTGGGACTACAGACATGTGCCATCATGCCCGGCTAATTTTTTTGTATTTTTAGTATAGACGGGGTTTCACCAAGTTGGTCAGGCTGATCTCAAGCTCCCTTACCTCAGATGATCCACCCGCCTCAGCCTCGCAAAGTGCTGGGTTTCATTGTTTTGTTTGGTTTTTTAGTAGAGACAGGGTTTCACCATGTTGGCCAGGCTGATCTTAAGCTCCTGACCTCAAGTGATCCACCCACCTCGGCCTCCCAAAGTGCTGGGATTACAGGATAAGCCACCGTGTCTGGCCTTAAATATTTTAGATACAAGTCGTGAGATATATTATTTGCAAAAATATTCTGGCACTCTGTAGCTGTCTTTCAACTTTCCTGACTGTTTTCATTGAAGCAGAAGTTGTTTTTTCTTAATTTTAATTATATCCAATTTATCCATTTTTTTCCTTATCAAATTGTGCTTTTGGTGTAAAAATTAAGAATCCAATGCCTAATTCAAGGGCACATAGATTTACTCTATATTTCCTCCTAAAAGTTTTGTAGTGTAAACTTTCTATTTGAGTCTTGGGCTTATTTTCAGTTAATTACTGTATTTTTCATGAGGTAGGGGTGTAATTTTCTTATTTATTTATTTACTTTTGCATATGGATACCAAGTTGTCCCAGCACCATTTGTTGAAAATAGTTAATTCCCCTTTTAATTGTCTTGCCTCCCTTGTCAGAAGTTAATTGGCTGCAAATTAACTTCTGTGAGGGTTTATGTCTGGACTTTAAATTCTATTTCATTGATCAATATTTATATCCTATGCCAGTACCAGCTTTGTAATAAGTTTAAAAATTTGGAAATGTGACTCTTCAAACTTTGTCTATTTCAACATTGTTTTGGCTATTCTGCGTCCATTACATTTTTATAAAAATATTAGAAACAGGTTGTAAATTTCTTCAAAGTAGGCAACCTTAATTTTGATAGGGCTTGCATTGACTATTTAGATTATTTTGAAGAGTACTATCATCTTTATAATATTGTGCCTTCTGATGCATAAAATGCCTTTTATCAGATGTCATTTTGAAGAAGTCTGTGATTACTGCTTTTGATGTTCAGGCTGGCTCAACAGTTTTAAAACTCTAATGTGTGATTAGTAATATTATACCATCTTTAAATAATTATCTGTAATTTATTAAGTGTGCATAACATAACTCTAGAATATACATAAATGTCACCATACCTTCATTTGTGATTTTTCAGATCCTTTAATTCTGACACCGGGGCGAATTTCAGAAGACTGTGTAAAATACTCAGGTTTCACAATCTCTCTAAATATTCGTTTTACAATGTCAGCTTTACTTATTTGAACAAATTGTATATTTTAATTTATAGGCTAAGTTTATCTGACATTTTCAGATATAATATATGCTTTCTAATCTGTTTATTTTTTATTACAATTCAGAGGTGGAAGTTTTATTTTCTATATCCCTGGCAATCATTATAGTCTATAATTTTTTTCTGTAAATCTCTAATTCCTGAAAAATTTGTGAACTATGTGAAATATTAAAAGCTGCTATCTAATTTTTTTCCATTTTACTTGTATTTTTTACTGTAATATTTATTACTGTTTTTAATTAGGATATTCTATTTGTACAGTACTAAGCATTTTAGAAAGAAAGTAGAAAATTATTTTTTAAAAAGCACACCAACCATTTTAATCAGGAAAATAGTTAAGGATTAGCATAAAAAGATGTGGATTCTATGAAAAAATTGGCAGCAAAGTAAAGAAAGTATACTGGAAACTAACTTAATTCTTTTTTAGATTAATCCTACCTCTCTTTTCCTTATATTTTTCACTAAAATAAATGAATAAAAAGACATAAATAAATGAATAAATGTAGGAAGAAGGTCATATTTTGATACCAATTTGAGTAATGCTTTATATATGGCGTTCTTATAAAATATTTACTTAAAATTCACAATTTACTAGATATAGTCATATAGATCTAACACAGCACTTAGAGACAAACTTTATTGGGGTCTTCATGGATTTATAGGAATATAAAGTTATACAACAAGAACTGGATGTCACAAAAAGAGCGCACTGGTTGGCTGCTGCGGGACCATCTCACAGATGTTATTTGCTTTGGTAAATTCATCATGATCCAGGCCATGGCTGTAAATCTTAGAGGTTTTACAACCCGATCTTGCCCACATCCTAGAATTCATCCAAATTCATGAGGTGAAATCACGCTGATTACATCATAATACTGAAAGATACAGAAAGAGAAGGAAAGTTTATTGATTTATAATGAGAAATGCCATTATCATACAGGTCAGATATGCCTGTTGAGCAGAAAACACCCCAATTTCCCAATTAAGCAGGTTAAAAAGAATGCAAAATTATTAGATGAGTTCTTAATAAACATTAAATCAAAGGCATACAATGCTGAGTAACCTTCATCTTGTTGGTATCTAACGTACTTGAAAGCAAAATAATTTATCTGTCAGGTGGACCAGCTGTTTCTATTATCCTAGTCATATTTCTCCCCCCAAAAATGCAGGAATGTCTACCACTGTTACTCTTGTTTTACTAGGCTTCCAAAACTGATCATTCAGCCCCATTGTTCCCTTATAGCCCCTTGACAAACTCCTATATTCCTTGGAAATTTTATATGTATTTATTTACGCAACTAATACATGAATAAAATATAACTTTATGTAATTCAAAGAACATAGACACAAGTCTTCTTATCACTAAACTTTTAACATTCCTCAGTCCTTCTATTTCCAGAAGAAAACATAGGTATCATTTCTGTCTAGACCTTTTTCTGTTTAAATGTACACATACATAGTATTTATAATAATATAATAATTTAGATTTGGAGTTTATAATATAAATTAGACCATCATAACATACTTCTGCAATTTATTTTTATTCACTTATAAATGTATTAATAATTTTTAATATAAAAATAGTCTCAATATTTTCAGTAGCTTCAAAATATTGCATTGTATTACAGTGTAATTTTAAAATCATTCTTTTTTGAAAGATACTTAATATGCTTGCAACATTTTTTATTATGAACAATAATGCCAATTTATTCATATATACAATTATTTTCATATATTATACAAATAAAATGTCAAAATTTACAAACATTAAAGTAATGATACAGATACAATACTTTAAAAATGTGTAATTTTACAGATAGTAGATATTTAATCAAATCCTTTCTAAAACAGAATTCTGGAGACTTTTGATTGTGGCAACTATCATGACCTAATATTAAAGTCAACTACATTTATTATGATTATTGGCCATATATTTTTGTCTTCTATGAATTGTCTGTTCTTTGACTATATTTCTATCAGGCTTTGTTTCTGTATTAATATAAAGGAGTGCATTATATATTCTAGGAACTAGTGACATCCATTATATATCTTTTAAATGGAACCACACTGTATATAAATAGTCTTTACGTTTACTTATGATGTTTTTCTTCATATAAAGTTTGCATGTTTTATAAAAGAAGATTATATTTAGAAATATAATACAAAGGCATTGAAATGAGGAAAACAATATAAAATGTATAAAAGAGAAGATTAATAATTTTTTCCAAAAAAACAATTCTAAATCCATGGAGGTTAAAAGATGTTAGAAATATAGAGTAAATGCCTCACAATTTTTTTCCCATAACAATCAAAGACACATGTACTTACAAACATGCAGAACTTTGTTTGTTGTTACAAAAAATGAGTTTGTATTAGACACATTACTCCAGACATGTTTTCTTTATTTAATAATATCTCATAGTAACCACATAAACTTAAATATTTTTAAAATATCTGCACAAAATTCCACCAAATGGTTCCACCAAAACTTAGTATTTCTCAAAATAAACAGAATTGAGACAGTTTCCAATTGTGTTTTCACAAATATGCAAATATACTTTCAGCTGGTATAATAAAAAAATTGAACAATTTGTGGATTACTATTTAAATGTTTCAGTAAACAATTGTCCACACATCAATGTATAAGAGACAAGCTAATCACCTCAATAAGAAATACCTGTTATCATACTTTAAATTTCTATGAATGATAAAGGAAACATGGCATATGTTTGATTTATTGTACCTTAATAGAATTATAAAGTGGACAATTTTTTAAAAACTTAGTGATCCAAAACTTCTTACTCATGATAATCTCCCCATTTTGATATAGAAAAAGAAATTTTCATTTAAATGAATCTCTATAAATGGTCATTGTGTATGAATTATTTTAATAATCTTTGCAACATAGGTTTAAATCTATTTACCAGATATTATACTATGCTTTGGTTTGAAATTAAGTGTTTTTAGTATTTTTATTAAGATATTTTATTATCAAAGAGTAAAGAATGTATTGATGACTTTCCAATTTTCCTGATTCCTCAGAAAGATCTATTTAAGCCAAGTCATATAGTCTATGAAATCATGAATTTATATTAAAATGAGTTGATTTATCACTGCTTTAAGAATACATTTCTCAATGTAGTAAAAATTGTGTACAAGATATGATGAAAATGTACAAAACATAGAATGAGGTAAAGTTTAAATATATATTACAAAAATATATTCTCTGTTAGCTATTCCTATGAGACATAAAATATGAAATTTCTTACTATCACATTTGATCAATCTAAAAAGGAAATATCCCAAAATATGATCAAGAGACTAAGTTGAACAGCAAAAGAAAAGATGTGGTTCAGAACATGGGTCACTTAAACAGGAAGCAAAAGAAAATTAAAACATACGATGCAAAAGGGAAATGATCTTCCCAAAATAAAAACTTAGTAATCCCTCATTAATATATAATCAACTCTAATAAAACTTAAGTTTTTAAAATGCCCTGAAAAGCCACAAAAAAGTTACGGAGTAAAATAAATGGAGAAAAAATATTTCATATAACAATAAAGCCATTCAATAACCACTCCAAAACAACTCAATAGAAAAAGACTAAAAAAACCACTAAATTAAAAAAATGATAAAACATTACTATGAATCCACCACTTGGGAAAAGAAATTAATCACCTAAAATGACTAACTTTGGTCCAGAAAAAAAAAAGATAGAAAATACAAAAATCAATTCAAATCTCAAAATACTAAATAAAAAAGTAAAACAACAAATTGAAAAACACAAAAGAAAAAAATAACTGAAAGTGATACCAATTATGTTAAAAATAATGTAAAGCAGTGAAAGTAAAAACAGAAAAAAAAAGACAAAAGAATCAGACTGAGAAGAAGGAATGACAATGAATAGGAGTAACAGAGATACAGCAGTGATGTCCTCATGAAAAAACATGCAACCAAGAAGCTTTGTGATTATGGGATCCTTTCTGAGTGTAAGTTTTTAAGCAGTTTGGCCAAGAAAGCTCCAATTTCACACCCACTGCTGGGACCTATCTGATAACAGACTTCCTGCATTTATTCTCAAAAGAAGGCCCAAGTTACCCAATCAATGGCATGATGACCCAGGCCTAGAGACAGGAAAACTTGCAGTTCAGAGCCCGTATGGGAGAGCGTGTGGTCAGTTTTATGCCTTGTGGGGGTGCATGTGTATGTGTGTCTGTGTGGGAGAATAGTTGGGCCCACACCCTTGTGTCTGTGTGAGGTTTCTTGTGTGTGTTGTGATTATGTTTCTGGGTGTGGGGTAACTGCTTGTGTGTTTGTGGTGTGTTTCTGGGTGTAGGGTCCCTTCAAGTGTGTGTATGTGTGTCTGTGTCTGTGGTCTGTGGATGTCTGCCTGTGTGAGTGAGAGTGGGCAAATGGACACGTGGCAGAGACAACCTGCCCGTACACACTGAAATGAAGATTGTTGTGTTCACATGGCTGGACTGGAAAGAAAGGCAACAGGACACAACTTGCTGAGGCTCATAATTGGACATTTACAGCATCCACAAGGAGAATGGGGGCAAACAGCAAGCCAAGAGGTACTGGGAAAGCCATAAATTCATGATGACATTTTACTTAAAAGTAACACCTGGGTGGCTTTTTGAAGCACCAGAGAAACTGAACTGGTGACCTTCATTTCTGCTCCTTTAAGAACAAAAGTGAAGCCTCCCTTCAGGCTTAGTGCTGCAAAGGGGCACACCCATCACCAAGAAGCAGTAGAAGAGGCAGTCTCCATAGAACACTTGTCCCTTCAAGAGCCAAAAGTGAAAGAAAAAAAGGAAGAAGAAAGGAGGAGGAGGAGAAGAAGAAGAGGAGGAGGAGGAAGAAGAAGGAGAACAACAACAAGTGGCAGCTTCATGCTACTGCAGCAGTCCTGAAAGATCTAGTTCAGGGATACATCACTGCTTGATGACATACACGACAAGTGGCAAAGGACACAAGTGACGTCCCAGTGAAAGGACACACCACTGAAAAGCTTCTTGTTGTTGGGATCCTTTCTGATTGGGATCAAAGTGCTGGATCCAGAAGTAGGCCTGAAGGAGCAAAAGAGAAAAAAGGTGCAGGCAAACCCATGCCCTCTGTATGTCATCAACATACTGCAAGTGGCCATTAAGCCCCTAGTCCATAAGGCCAAGGCAGGGAGAGACCCTGGAAATTAGAGGAGAGATTAAAAAATGGAGAGAAACCGGACACCAGGAAAAACAGGTGATCAGCCACCTATGGCAATAGGGAGAGAGGGCAGAAAGAGGAGGAGGATTCTGATTATGCACCTCAGGGGTCAGCCAGGGTCTTTCTAATTTCCTTGGGGAAAGTAAGCATGTCTTCCCTAATGATGTGCCCATGCCCACCTGACCAGAAGTGGACTAAAAGTAAAGATAGTGAAGACTAAAAAAGTGAAGGGAGAAAAACTCCAAAAGTACACAAAAAATTCGACTGAGCAATAAGGATGAGAACAGGTGGACAGGTAGCAACCCAAGTGGCTTCCTGGGGCCTCACAGAGGAGGAAGAGCCACCAGCCAGGAGAAAGTGTCAGCCCCTTAGGCCCAGGTCGGCACCACATTGGCACAGAGGCCTGTCAAGCCTGGAGGCTGCCCTGCTCTCCACTACCCCCATCCCCACACACCCCATCCCACACCATCCACCAGCAAATATTGGAAAGCCACACAGATAGGGACAAGAAAGACAAACAAGAGAGAACCTGGAAGCTTAGAGTTGCCTAGACAATGGGACCGAGTTTGAGAAGTGGTGCCTGGGCATATGCTTGTGAGTGACTATGGGTGAGGATATATGTATGTGGCTGAGGATGTATGGAAGCACAAATGAAGACAGGAAAAAGGTTAGATGTGATCGGAGTTAAATGTTAAGAACAAGGACCTCTGACATTCAGACTCCCAATGCCAATCCTAAGAATGCAGTCCAGATCTTTCTGCATTCCTTTCTTCCTGTGTTTTTCTTAGGCAGGCACCAGAGATACCCCCATGGTGATTACTACATATGAGAAAAGGATTGACAATAGTTGACAAGTGACTGAAAGGGGGGTGACTCTTGTTCCACGGTAATGTTGCCCTTCTTCCTGGAATGCCCTGAGAGTGCAAGCCGATGCATGAAATTGATGTTTGTGAGAGTGGGGCATACACACTGAGTGTGGGAATCATAACCTGTGGGGTGAGAGGGGAGACCCCCTCGCCTCCTTCAGTTTCACCTCCACCTCTCCCCTTCCAGATGGGAAGGAGGGTGAAGAAGAAAAAAAATGAAATAAAATACTAAAGAGCTGGGAAAATGACTCCCTCTTTAGTTCCCAGTGTCTCTGCTATCTGTTAACCTTGAAAGAGCTGCAAATGAATGTTATCCCTGCTGGTTGGAGCCCTGCACTGGTTCAAGCCCCCACATCTCCACGAACCAGGCTCCCTCTTGGAAACACCTCTGCCAACAAACAGCTTGTTTCTTTTGTCTTGTCTCTGTAAGCCCCCTCCCCTGCTGGTCCCCGCTCACTCTGCATATGAATTAGCAAATCAATGAAGCCAAAAGACTGTAAGGTCGGATATCCAGCAAATGGACACTGACATAGTACCACCTCATTTTCCCCTTTAGCATTGTAAGCCTATAAAAGGGGAGAGAAACTGCAGCTCGGGGAGCTCAGCGAATGAGGCTGTAGCCCCCACAGCTCCCAGCTGAATAAAAAGCCACTTCCTTCCTCAGTTCCATCTTTGAGAGGTTTGTTCCCTGCCGCTCCTGCTACAGGGTAAATTTTCTGTCCTATGAAGCTTTGGCCATTCTCAGTGCGACCTACACATCCAGGAAGACTTGTGACAAATGAAGACAGAAAACATTTGCAATATTCTGAGTGTCGTCTTCCATGCTGCTCTCCAGTCACTGAGTGGCATTAGTAAGACATGCAACATTTAGAGCAATGTGGCCACAGCTTTGCTTCTCAACGTGGGCTCTCTATAAAGGACCCATGCCCGGCTTTCCCATTTCTGCCTGGAGACCCAAAATGGGGGGCATGATTGGTCCTCCACTGTCTCGTCCATTTTCCAGGCTGAATAACTGACAAGCAACATAATTCAGCTTGAGGAGTCCAGATGGCTTTGTATCAAACCAAGGCACAGCCACCTCACCACCTACACAGACACGCCAGCCTCAGCCTTCACTTCCATGTCCAGCACAGGAACACAGAAGAGGCCCAGGCAAAAGTAAATATGGCCAGGGCCTGGCTAACCATGTACTTGGCAGAATGGCCAAGGTGCCCAGGGAACTCACTGGTGAGCCACCACGTTCGGTGAGCATGCATGCTCCATCAGATATGCCACTTAGAATACCCTCCCACTCCTGGGTATGGATGAGTGTCTGGGCTCCAGTGAGAAAGGTAGCTGAAGGCCTTAGACAGGTGTCTGATCTGTTAGGTCCCATCCTGAGAGACACCTGGCCTGACTCCCTTCTGCTAGAAGGGTCAACAATCTGTGGACACCTGTTGGACTTGGCTGCTTTTGATCCAAGCTTTCATCCCTTCCCCAAGAAAGAGTGTGCTGCCTATTGACAAGTGTGTTGTGGACAATCAGGCAGCTGGGTATCCTTAGGAGGCTTATGCAGATTCAGAAAAGGAATCTGTAATGGCCCACAGGCAGGCCCATGCATTCACACACCTCTCCCCCTGAACCCCCTCATACTGCCTCCAGTGTGACCTACCCCACCATGCCACAGCCCCAAGGGTGACATTTCTTGAGGATAGTCTCCTCTGGTTCACTGGGACTCCTGCCCAGAGAAGAATCCAGAGGGAAGGAGGGAGGCAGAGAGCCCTCCAACTGTTGCAGTTTTCCCCAAGAGACCACGTAGATGGGAGCCCTGCTGTAGGTGAGGTGGGTGCTTTTTGGCTGGTTTCTTTCTGTCTTTGTTTTTTGTTTTATTGTTGTTTGTTTTGTTCTGTTGGCAGCAAAAGGAGAAAGAGGAAGACAAGATGGGGGAAGGGAAATAAGTGACTGCCATTTCTGGAGCCACATTTCCATCCAGTGGCAGTTGTTTCTGAACACGACAGGCTGAAGGGACACTTGCTTTCTGACAGACATAGACTTCAGCAAGAATATGTTGGACTGGGTGGACTCTGACTAAGCCAGGGTTTTCCTCATTGTGGTTCAGAGCCCTTGAAGAAAGTGCACCTCCCATTTGGACCCCATGGAGATGGAGAAGCACTTATTCTAGAGGTCCGGGGACAGGGCATCCAGGCAGCCCCAAGACCAGTCAGCCCAGGCGGAGGAGCTGCCCAGGCAGCCATCTAGAGATGGGCTTAAGGGAAGCCACTGGCCACTGATGGCTGGGACTGGGGTTGTTTACTCTGGTCTCTTCTATTGGGAGTTCTGGGATGCTCTTGGCTGGGGTCACACTGGGTCCAGAGGTCCTCTATCCTCTCAGTGAAAAAAGAAGCTTTGGGGAGCTGTGGGTGGGATGACATGCCTGGCAATTTCTGGAGATGGCCAAGGGAACCCATGGTGGGCTGCCCCTGCGTGCCCTTTTTTTGGAGAGGGCTGTGGAGCCTAGGCACCATCCTGGGAATGAGCAAAGGGTCAGCCAGGAGTTCCCTTTTCATCCAGCTTCAGTCATGTCTTCTATGCTCCTGAGATTTCTCCAGCACTGGTTCCCAGCTGCCTTCTGTTTTCAGAAACAGATTCCACTCAATGGCAGTATGACTTTCCAAATGCCAACTATAACCTTAACCCTTTCCCTCCAATCCCGAGTCTTCTGTCCTTTCCAATGTGGAAAAAAAAAAAAAAGAGGATTGCTGGGTCAAATGGAATTTCTATTTCTAGGTCCTTGAGGAATCGCCACACTGTTTTCCACAATGGTTGAACTAATTTACACTCCCACCAACAGTGTAAAAGTGTTCCTATTTCTCCACATCCTCTCCAGCATCTGTTGTCTCCAGATTTTTTAATGATCGCCATTCTAACACAGGGAGGGGAGCACTATACACTGGGGTCTGTTGAGGGGGAGTGGGGGGGACAGAGGCGGGGTGGGGAGTTGGGGAGGGATAGCATGGGGAGAAATGCCAGATATAGGTGAAGGGGAGGAAGGCAGCAAATCACACTGCCACGTATGCACCTATGCAACTACCTTGCATGATTTTCACATGTACCCCAAAACCTAAAATGCAATTAAAAAAAAAAAGAGGAAGGAGAAATTTAAAAAGACAGGGAGAATAAAAAGAAACCAGCCACCTGGTCTCAGGTTGACCACTTATGACCTAAGACCAGCAGGCTGGAGACACTGTGGGAATCCCCTTCATGCAGCCAGCCTTTGACTTTCCTTTGGACAGCTCCAGGTTTCATCGCTCATGCTCATGCAGAAAAATAAAAGACAAAGGGTGCATAATCATGGCCACTGGGAAACCAGAGGAAGACTGGGATCATAGGGCTGCTGCCCCAGGACAAGGTGCTGGTTACCCAGCTGGCTTACACAAGGTTTTGCTGTAGGACCGTTGGTTCTCTCAAAGCCTGGAGCTCCAGGTAGAGTTTACCACCTTGGGTTGACACGTAGAGGTCACCAGAATGGGGAGATGGCTCAACAGGCAGTCACAGGGCTTGAAACAGGAATCTCCCTCAGAGGTGATACTCAGCAACTCACTCAAGTCTGACTCTGTGTAGGCTGTCCTGGCTTTCACACAGGGAGTGGGGGCTAACAGGAGGGTGGCTTAGGGGAGCTGGGGAAGGCCACCACACAACACTGATTCCATGGCATCACAGAGGGCCAAGGTTCCCAAGGGGACTCTCTCTGCCTCTACCCCAAAGTGTTGTCCCTTTTTAAGCAGGGTGACCCAGGAGGCTCCAGTTTCACACCAGCTGCTAAGGCCTATCTGATAATGAACTTCTCACATTTATTCTCAGGAGAAGGTCCTAGTTGCCAAATCAATGGCATAATAATCCAATCCTGGAGCCAGTAATCCTAGCCCATGGCCCACTGCCTGTGGCCAACTGAGAGCCCCTATGGGACAGTTCATGGGCAGTCTCATGCCTGTGGTGATGTGTGTGCATGTGCATGTGTGTGGGAGAATGATTGGGTCTGTATCCCTGGACCTGCGTGAGTGTTGTGTGTGTGTGTGTGTGTTACTGTACATGTTTGTGTCTGTATATGTATCTCCCTGTGCATGTGTGTTTGTGATTGTTTGTGGTTGTGGGGTGAACAAAGATGAACAAGAGAAAACTGGGAGGCTGAAGTTCCCTGTGAGTGCATGTGAGTGTGTCTGTGTCTGTCTTCTGTGGGTGTCTGCCTGTGTGAGAGTGGGCAAATGGGCACATGGCAGAGAGAGCTTGACGGCACACACTGAAATCAGAATTATTGTTTTCATATGGTTGGGTTGAAAGGAAAGGCAAAGGGGGACAGCTTGCTGAGGCTCCTACTGGCTCAGGGTTACACATTTAGAACATCCACAAAGAACAGGGAAGACCGGTGAGCCATGAAGAACAGGGTAAGGGGTGGGTTCATGATGACATTTCATTAAAAGTAACACATGGGGGCCTTGGTGGAGCACCAGAGGGGTTGAACTGGTGACCTTCATCTCTGCTCCTTTAAGAACAAAAGTAAGGCTTTTTCTCACTTGAGTTCTGTGAAGGGGCATTCCACATCACAAGAAGCAGAGGAAGAAGCAGTCTCAGTGTAATGCTTGACCCGCCAAGAGCTGAAAGTGAAAAAAAAAAAAGAAAGAGGAGAAAAAGGAGAAAGAGAAGGAAGGACAAGGAGAAAGAGGAGAAGAAGAAAGAAGAGGAGGAGGAGGAGGAAGAGGAAGAAGAACCAGAAAGAGAATAAGAACAAGAAGTGGCAGCTTCACGCCACAGCAGCTGTTCTGAAGGACCTAGTTCAGGGGTGCCTCACTGCATGGTGACATACACAAGTGGCAAGGAGAAACCAATAATGTCCCAGTGAAGGGACACAATGCCGAGAAGCTTCTTGTTGATGGGATCTCTTCTGAGTGGGATCAAAGACTTTGATCTACAAGTTGACTTAAAGAAGCTACAGAGGGCAGAGGTGCAGGCTGAACCATGCCCTCCAGATGTCATCAGCACAATGCAAGGGGCCATGAGCTTCTAGTCTACAAGGCCTAGGCAGGGAAGTATCCTGGAAATGGGTGGGAGGAGAGATGAAAAACTGGGAGGAAATGAACACCAGAGAAAAGACGTAATGAGCCACCTATGGCAATACTGAGAGAAGGCAGATAGGGGCGAGGGATGCTGCTTACTCCCTCAAGGGTCAGCCAGGGTCCTTCTGACTTCCTTAGGAAAAGTAGGCTTATTCTCCCTAAGGGCATTCTGTGCCCGAGACCCTGCTTTTGCAGGCTGATTCTGACCTCCCCAAACCAGAAGTGAACAAAAAGTAAAGACAGTGAACAAGAAAAAAGTGAAGGAAGAAAAACTCTAAAAGTACACAAAGAATCAGCGTGAACAATGAGGATAAGAGCAAACTGAAATGCAGGATGTTCCATGTGCAAAGATGGCTGCCCAAATGGCCTCCTGTGCCCTGATACAAGAAGAACCACGTGCCAGGAAAAAGCATCAGACTCTTAGGCCAGGATTTGTAGCGGGTCTGCACGAAGGCCTGAGGAGCCAAGAGGCTTCCCTGCTCCCCACTGCCCCCACCCCCATACCATCCCACACGCTCTAACAGTAAATATTGAGAAACCAGAGAGAAAGGGAAAACAAAGATGAACAAGAGAAAACTGGGAGGCTGAAGAACCCTGCCCATTAAGAGTTATCTAGACGTGGAGATCTAAGTGTGAGGTGAGGTGCCTGGGCAGACACCTTTTAGTGAGTATTGATGAGGATACATATATGTGTCTGAGGACATAATAGAAGCACAGATAGATCTAGGAAAAAAGTGAGATGAAATTGAACTTAAATGTTAAAAATGAGGACTTCTCACACTCAGAGTCACATTGCCACCCCTAAAGACACAGTCCAGATCTTTCTGATTTCTTTTCTTTCTGTGTTTTCCCTGGGCAGGCATCGGTCTCCTTCGGAGCATGCCTGTGCAGATTCATAGAAGAATCTGCAGTGGCCCACATGCAGGCCTACAGAACCACACATCCCTCCTGCTATACCCCCTCACACTGCCCCCAGTGGGACATCCCCCCCTGAATCAACAGAAAAAGAGTAACATTTCTTGAGGATAGGCTTCTCTGGTTCACTGGGACCCCCAGCACAGAGAAGAATCCAGAGGGAAGGAGGGAGGCAGAGATCCCTCCTACTGTTACAGGTTTCCCCAAAGTAACCACATAGGTGGGGAGCCCTGCAGCAGGTGAGGTGATGCTCCTTGGGCAGTTTCCTTCTTTGTTTCTTTGATTTTTGTTTTTTGGTGTTTGTTTTGTTTGGTTGACAGCAAAAGGAGGGAGAGGAATACAAGGTGGAGGAAGGAAAGGGGTGACCGCCATTTGTGCAGCCACAGTGCCGTCCAGCAGAAGGTGTTTCTTTCTTTTTTTTTTAATTGTATTTTAGGTTCTGGGGTACATGTGTAGATCATGCAGGATTGTTGCATAGGTATATACATGGCAAGGTGGTTTGCTGACTCCATTCCCCCATCACCTATATCTGGCATTTCTCCCCATGTTATCCCTCCCCAACCTCCCTACCATCCACTGTCCCTCCACTAGGTCTCCCCACAACAGATCCCAGTGTGTGATGCTCCCCTCCTTGTGTCCATGTGTTTTCATTGTTCAACATCTGCATATGAGTGAGAACATGCGGTGTTTGGTTTTCTGTTTTTGTGTCAGTTTGTTGAGAATGATAGTTTCTAGCTTTATCCATGTCCCTACAAAGAACGTGAACTCATCGTTTTTTATGGCTGTATAGTATTCCATGGTGTATATGTGCCACATTTTCTTTGTCCAGTCTATCATTGATGGGCATTTGGCTTGGTTCCAGGTCTTTTCTATTGTAAGCAGTGCCGCAATGAACACATATGTGCATGTGTCTTTATAATAGAGCAATTTATAATCCTTTGGGTATATACCCAGTAATGGGATTGCTGGCTTAAATGAAATTTTTATTTCTAGATCCTTTAGGAATTGCCACGCAGTCTTCCACAGTGGTTTAACTAATTACACTCCCACCAACAGTGTAAAAGTGTTCCTATTTCTCCACATCTTCTCCAGCATCTGTTGTCTCCAGATTTCCTAATGATCACCATTCTAAGTGGCGTGAGATGGTATCTCAATGTGGTTTTAATTTGTGTTTCTCTAATGACCAGTGATGAGGAATATTTTTTCATATGTTTGTTGGCCTCATAAATGTCTTCTTTTGAAAATTGTCTGTTCATATCTTTTGCCCACTTTTGAAGGGGTTTGTTTGTTTGTTTCTTGTTAATTTCCTTTAGTTCTTTGTAGATTCTGGATATTAGCCCTTTGTCAGATGAGTAGATTGCAAAATATTTTCCCCATTCTGTTGGTTGCTGGTGTACTCTAATGATTGTTTCTTTTGCTGTGCAGAAACTCTTAAGTTTAATGAGATCCTATTTGTTTATTTTGGCTTTTGTTGCAATTGCTTTCGGTGTTTTAGTCATGAAGTCCTTCCCTATGCCTATGTCCTCAATGGCATTGCCTAGGGTTTTTAATGGTGTTAGGTTTAATGTTTAAACCTTTAATCCATCTGGAGTTAACTTTAGTGTAAGGTGTAAGGAAGGTGTCCAGTTTTAGCTTTTTGCACATTGTTCAGAAGGTGTTTTTGAACATGACTGCATGTTCATGGCTGCAGGGACACTTGCCTTCTTCCAGGCACAGATAGCAGCGAGGATGTGCCAGGCTGGGTAGACTGTGTCCAAGCCAGGGTTTCCCCCACCGGGGTTCAGAGCCCTTAAGGAAGTATACCTGCCATTGGAAACTCGTGAAGAAGCAGGTAAATTACAGGCCCAGGAACAGAGCAGCCGGGCAACCCCAAGACCAGTAGCCCAGTGGGCAGAGCTGATCCATCTTGGGATGGGTTTAAGGGAAGCTACTGTCCACTGATGTCTGAGACTGGGGTCATTTACTCTGATCTCTTTTGTGGAGAGTTCAGTGGTGCCCTTGGCTGGGGCCACACAGGGGCAAGGGGCTCCCTATCCTCCCTGCGAACAAAGAAGTTTTAGGATGTGTGGTGGGGCAACTCATGCCAAGCAGTCTCTGGAGACTGCCAGGGGAACTCATGGTCGTCCATCTCTGCTTGTCCGTTCTTACAGAGAGAGCTGTGGAGGCAAGGTGCAATTCTGGGAATGAGCATAGGCCATGGGCCAGCCAGTAGTTCTTCTCTCAACCAGCTTCAGCCTGAGGGCTTCATGCTGCCATCTGTCTAGTGCTCTTGGGCTTTCCTCAGCACCTGAGCTCAGGTGCCTCCCATTTCCAGAAATGATTTTGACATGATGGCACTATGGCTCCACAAACTCCAAGTACAATTGTAACCCTGTTCCTCCACCTCGAAGGTCTCTGACTTTTCCAATGTGAACAAATAAATAGAAAGGAGAAAGAGAAAAAGATGGGGGAGAGAAAGGAATCAGCCACCTGATTCCAGGTTGACCACCAAAGTCAGAGGTCCACGTGACCAAGAACCAGTAGGCTGGAGACCCTGTGGGAATCCTGTTTCGGAAGCCAGCCTTTGGCCTTCCTTTGGCCCTCTCTAGGTTTCATGGCTCCTGCTCCTGCAGAAAATAAAAGACAAAGGACACATAATCACAGGCACTGGGACACTACAAGAGACTTGGGATCACAGGGCTGTGGTTACAGGACAAGGTGTTGGTCACCCAGCTGACTTACACAAGGTTTTGCTGCAGGACTGGGTGTCCTCCCAAAGTCTGGAGCCCTAGGTAGAGTTTCCCACCTTGGGCTGGCACATGGAAGTCACCAGAACGGGAAGACTGCTGAACCAGGAGCCATAGGACTTGAGGCAGGAGTATCCCTTAGAGAGCACATTCAGCAACTCACCCAAGTCTGACTCTGTACAGGCTGTCCTGGCTTTCAGACAGGCAGGGGTGAGAGGAGGGTGGCTTAGTGGGACTCAAAAAGGCCACCACACACCACAGATTCCCATGACATCACACAGGGCTAAGTCTCCCAACAGGACTCTCTCTGCCTCTACCCAAAACGTGGGTTTGCCTTTAAACAGGTTGACCCAGGATGCTTGTTTCACACCCTCTGCTGTGGCCTATCTGATAACAGACTTCCTGCATTCATTCTCAGGAGAAAGCCGAGTTGCCCAATCAATGGCATGAGGACCTAGCCCTGAAGCCAGAAATGATTGCCCATAGCCCATTGCTTGTCAGCGAATGAGAGCCCGTATGAGAGACTTTATGGGTAGTCTCATGCCTGTGGCTTTGTGTGTTTGTTTGCCTCTGAGTGAGAGAATACTTGGGCCTGAACCCCTGTGCCTTTGTGAGGTTACCTGTTTGTCTATGTGTGTGTGTATGTGTATGTGTGTGTAACTATGTGTGTCACTGTGCTTGCATGTGTGTGTGTCTGCATGTGTGTTTCTATCTGCATCTGCATGTATCTCCATGTGTGTATGGGTTTGTAATTTTATTTCTGGTTGTGGGGTTTCTTGTGAGTGTGTGCACGTGTTCTGTGTCTGTGGTCTGTGGGTTCCTGCCTGTGTGAATGAAAGTGGGCAAATTGGCATGCGGCAGAGACAGCCTGATTGTACACACTAAAATCCATATTGTTTTCTTCACATGGTTTGACTGAAGAAAAGGCAATGGGAGACAACATGACAAATTGCCAGGCTCCTACTGACACAGAATTATACATTTAGAAAGTCCACAAAAAGAAAAAGAAAGAATGGCAAGCGAGGAGGTATAACATTTTACTTAAAAGTAACACTTGGGCAGCTTATGGGTGAACAAAATAAACTGAACTGGTGACCTTCACTGATGTTGTTTCAAAAGAAAAGGTGAGGCCTTTCTTGAGGCCTAGTGCTGCAGAGGAAAATCCCCAATCACCGAGGAGTAGAATAAGAAGCAGTCTCCTAGAACACTTTTCCTGTACAGAACTGAAAGTTAAAGAAAAAAAAGAAGCAGAAAGAAGAAAAAGGAGAAGAAAAAAAGGAGAAAAAAACAAGAAAAAAAGAAGGTGAAAAAGAAGAAAGAAAGAAAAGACAAAGGACAAGAAAGAAGAAAAGAAGAGAAACAGAAACAGAGATACAACAAAGAAATAAAAAGAAGACCAAAAAAGAGAAGAAGAAAAAAGAAGGAGGAGAAGAAAGAGGAGAAGGAGAAGAAGAAAAGAAGAAGAAGAAGGAGAAGGAGGAGGAGGAGAAGGAAGAGGAGGAGGAGGAGAAAGAGGAGAAGGAAGAGGAGGAGGAAGAGGAGGAAGAAGGAGAGAAGAAGAGAAGATGAAAGACAAGAAAAAGGAGAAGACAAAGAGAAGGAGGAATAGAAGAAAAGAAAGAAAAAACAAAAAGAACACAAAAAGACTAAGATGGAGAATAAAGAAAGAAAGAAAAGAAGAAGACTGAGATAGAGAAGAAAAAAGAAGGGGAAAGATAAGACTGTGAGAAGGAGTAGAAATAAAGAAGAAGGACAAGGAGAAAAAGACTGTGAGGAGAAGGAGAAAAAGGAGAAGAAGATGATGAGAAGGAGGAGGAAGAGGAGGAGAAGAAGAAGAGGAGAGTAAAAAGGAGGATGAGAAGGAGAAAAAAGACGAGGAGGAGGAAGAAGATGGTGAAAAAGACTGCAAATAAGAAGGAAGAAAAGAAGAAGACAAAGGTGAAGAAGGAAAAGGAGAAGACAAACAAGAAGAAATAGAAGGAGAAGAGGAAAGAGAAAAAAGAAGAAGAAAAAGAACAAGAAGAGAAAAATGAAGCCAAAGAAGAAAAAGAAGTAGAAATAGAAGAAGAAAAACAAAAAGAAGAAAAAGAGAGAAGAGAAAGGGGAAAAGCAAAAGGAGAAAAAGGAGAAGAAAAAAACAGGAATAGGAGGAGAAAGATGAAGAAAAACCAAAAGAGGAACAAGCACAGGAAGTGAGAGGTCCATGCCACTGTAGCTGTCCTGAAGAATCTAGTTCAGGGGAGTGTCAATGTGTGGTGATATATACAACAAGTAGCAATGAGACACCAGTGATGTCCCACTTAAATAACACATCATAAGGAAGCCTCTTGTCCATGGGATCTTTCCTAAGTGGAATTAAAAGCTTTGATACACAAATAAGCCTGCAGGAGTTATAGACAACACAAGTGCAGGCTGAACCACAACCTGCAGATGTCAGCAGAAGACTACAAAGGGCCACCGATTCCCAAGTGTACAAGGCCAAGGCAGGGAAGGACCCCCAAAAGATGGGAACATAAAAAATGAGGAGGAAATGGACACGAGGGTTCTGCTGGGGTCCTTCAAGTTTCCTTAAGAAAAGTAAGCCAGTTTTCACTAAGGGTGTTCCTGTACTCAGCCGATTCTGCCTCCAGGCTTATCCTGACCTCCCCAAACATAAGTGTACAAGAAGTAAAGACAGTGAAAAAGAAAAAGGTGAACAGAGAAAAACTCAAAAAGTGCACTACAAATCAGAGTAAACAATGAGATTAAGAGTAAAGTGAAATGCAGAGTGCCCCAGGTGGACAGCTGACAGCTTGAGGGGCCTTCTGTGGCCTCGCAGAGAAAGAGCCACAAGGCAGAAAAAAGTGACAGCATTTTAAGCACTGCATCTGCACAGAGGCCTGTTGGACCAGGAGTCTGCAGTGCTTCCCGCTGCCCCCACACCAACCCAACATGCACACTCTGCTGGCAAATGTTAGGAAGCCAGATACAAAGTGACAAGAAAGAGGAACAACAGGGAAGCAGAAATCTGAAAAACTCCCCACTGAGAGTTGCCTAGATGATCCAACATGGGTATGAATGAAGGTGTCTGGGCTGATGCTTGTGAGTATGGGTGGTGATTTTTGTATGTGCAAGACTACCTATGGAGGAACAGATAAAGGTAGAAAAAAGTTGAGATATGATGTGAATTAAATGTTAAAAATGAGGACCTCTGACACTCAGAGTCTCAATGATACCGCTAAAGATGCAGTCCAGATCTTCCTGAGTTCTTTTCTTCTTGTGTTTTCCCTAGGCAGGGCCAGAGATGCCCCGTGGTGGAGGCGACCTACATGTGAGGAAAGGAACCACATTTGTTGACAAATGATAGGAAGAGACTTCTCTTCAATGGTCATATTGGTTTTCTACCCCAAATGCCCTGAGAGTGCAGCCCAATGCATGGGCTCCAGTGAGAGAGATAGCTGAAGCCCTCAAACAAGAGTTCGTCCTATCCGCTCCCGTCCCCACAAACACCTGGCCCAACTCCCTGCTGCTGGATGGGTCAACAATGTGCAGATGCCTGTTGGACCTGGCTGCTTTTGATCCAAGCTTTGGTTTCTTCCCCATGACGGAGAGTGCTGCCCAGGGACAAGTGCACACAAGCATGTGGCCTGGGCACTTGCTTAGGAGACCTGTGCAGATTCATAGAGGAATCTGCAGTGCCATGCACGCAGAGCCACACTCACACACCCACACACCCCTCCCACTGAACACCTTCACACTGACCCCAGTATGAACAGCCGCCACTGTGCCACAGTCCTAAGGGTGTGCTTTCTTGAAGATAGGCTTTTCTGGTTTACTGGGATCCCTGCCAAGAGAAGAATCCAGAGGGAAGAAGGGAGGAAGAGATCCATACTACTGTGGTAGGTTTCCCCAAAGTGACTTACTAAAGGTGGGAGCCTTGTACTAGGTGAGGTGGGTGATCCTTAGCCTACTGCTGCTTGCTTGCTTTTTCTCTTTCTTTCGTTTGTTCTTTCTTTTTTACTTTCTTCTTTCCTTCTTTCTTTCCGCTCTTTCTCTATCTCTCTTTTTCTTCCTTTCTTCTCTCTCTCCCTTCCTTCCTCTCTCCCTCCCTCCCCCTTTCTTTTCTTTCTTTCTTTCTTCTTTCTCTTTCTTTTTTCTTGCTTTCTTTCCTTCTTTCCGTCTTTCTTTGCTTTTGTTTTGTGTGTGTTTTTGTGTGTTTGTTTTCTTCCATTGGTAGTAAATGGAGAAAGACAAAGGCAAGGTGGGGGAGGAAAACACGTGACTGCCATTTGTGGAGACACAGTGCCATCCAGTGGAAGCTGTTTCTGAACGTGGCAACAGGCTGCAAAAACACTTGCCTTCAGCCAGGCACAGAGATCAGTGACGATGTGCAGGACTGGGTGGACTCTGCCTGAGCCAGGCTTTCTGCGACTGGGATTTAGAGCCCAAGAACAAAGTGTACCTGTTATTGGGACCCCTTGGAGAAGCAGCTACTCTAGAGGTCCCGAGAGAGAGAAGCCAGGCAGCCCCAAGACCAGTCAGCTCACAGGGCGGAGCTGCCCCAGCAGCCATTTTGAGATGAGCATAAGGGAAGCCACTGGCCACTGATGTCCAAGACTGGAGCTGTTTACTCTGGTCTCTTTTGTTAGCAGTTCTGGGGTACCCTTGCCTGGGGCCTCGCTGGGTCCAGAGAGCCCCCATCCTCCTGGGGAACAAAGGAGCTTTGGAGTACTGAGTGTGGGGCGACTCATGACCGGCTGTGAACCCTTGGCGGGCTGACCAGCTTGCCATTCCTTAAACATAGCACAGGTGCCGGGGCACCACGGCACAATCCTGGGAATGAACCCAGGCCAAGGTCCAGCCAGGAGTTCCTCTGTCATCCTTCTTCAGTCTTGGGGCCCCACGCCACCATCTGTTTTGAGCTCCTGGGCTTTCCTCAGCACTTGCACCCAACTGCCTCCCATTTCTGGAAACAGTTTCCGCTTGATGGCAGTATGGCTCCACAAATGCCAACTACAACCCTAACTCTGCCCCTCCAAGCTGAGGACCTCCGCCTTTTGCCACGTGAAAAAAAGTAAACAGAAAAAAGGAACAAAAACAGATAGAAGGGAAAGGAATCAGCCACTTAGGCACAAGTTGACCACCAAACTTGGGACCCTAGGACCAGGATCCAGCAGGCAGGAGACCCTGTAGAAATGCTGTTGAGACAGCCAGCTTTTGCCCTTCATTTGGCATCTCTCCCGATTGCATGTCTCCCTTTCGTGCAGACAGTAAAAGACAAAAGACATAAACTTGGCCACTGGGAAACCCCCATAGGGCTGCTGCCCCAGGACAAGGCACTGGCCACCAAGCTGGCTTACACAAGGCTTTGCTCCAGGACTGGGGGGGGTCCTCCCAAAGCCTGAAGCTGCAGGTAGAGTTTACCACCTCGGGGTACCACATGGAGTTCACCTGAAAAGGCTGACGGCTCAATAGGAAGTCACAGGGCCTGAGACAGGAGTCTCCCTCACAGGGGACACTCAGCAGCTCACTCAACTCTGACTCTGCTCTGACTGTCTTGGCTTTCACACAGGCAGGAGTGGGAGGAGGGGGGCTCAGGGAGGCTGGGGAAGCCCACCATGCACCACAGATTCTCATGGCATCACACAGGGCCAAGGCTCCCATAGGGACTTTCTCTGCCCCTACCACAAAGTGGGGTCCCTTTTTAAGCGGTTTGACCCAGGACACCTGCTGCCTGGGCCTATCTGATAACAGACTTCCCACATTCATTCTCAGGAAAAGGCCCTAGTTGACAAAGAATTAACATGATGACCCAGGCAGGCCAGAAATTCTCGCCTATCTCTACTTTCCCTTTGCTCATTAAGAGCTTGTGTTGGAGAGATTATGGTCAATCTTGTGCCTGCGGTAGTGTGTCTGTGTCTGTGTCTGTGTCTGTGTCTGTGTCTGTGTCTGTGTCTGTGTCTGTGTGGGATAATACTTGGGCCCGCGCCCCTGTGCCCATGTGGGCTTACGTGTGTGTGTGTGTGCATGCACGTTGGTGTGTGTAAGCATGTGAGTTTGTGTCTGCGTGTTCATTTGCCTCAGGGTGCGTGTGTTTGTGATTTTATTTTTGGCTGCGAGGATCCCTCACGACTGCATGTGTATGTGGCTGAGGCTATGGTCTGTGGGTGCCTGCCTGTGTGAGTGAGGGTGGGCAAATGGGCACATGGCACAGACAGCCTGCTGTGAACACTGAAATCCGGATCGATGTGTTCACATGGCTTGACTGAAATGAAAGGAGGCAGGGGACAACTTGGCAAGGCTTGCACTGGCTCAAGATTTCACATTTAGAGCATCCACAAGAAGAATGGGATATAACGGTGAGCCATGAGGTACTGGGTAAACGCTGCATTTACCATGACATTTCACTTAAAAGTAACACGGGGGCAGCTTTTTGATGGACTAGAGGGACTAAACTGGTGATCTTTATCTCTGCTCTTTTAAGACCGAAAGTCTTAAACAGTGGGACATACTCCATTACCAAGGAACATAAGAAGAAGCAGTCTCCTAGAACACTTGTCCACGCAGATCCGAAAGTGAAAACCAAAAGAGAAGGAGAAGCACAAGCAGAAGCAACAGCAGGAAGAAAAAGAAAAAGAGGCAAAAAGGAGGAGGAGGAGGAGTAGCAGAAAAAGAAGAAGAAGGAGGAGGAGGAGGAAAGAAGGAAGAGGAAGACAAAAGAGGAGAATAAAGAAAAAAGAAAAAGAAGGGAAAGAAAAAGATAAGGAAGAAGAGGAAGAAAGAAGAAGAACAAGAACAAGAATAAAAAGAAGACGAAGCAGAAGAATGAGAAGCAGAACAAAAAGAGCAGAGGCCGAAACAGAAAACGCAAAAGAAGGGGGAGGACGAGGTGGACCAAGAAGAGTAGGAGGAGAAGAAGGAAAGAAGAGGAGTAGGAAGAAGAAGAGGAAGAAGGAGCAGAAGGAGACCAAGAAGAAAAAGTAGAAGGTCCATGTCACTGTAGCTGTCCTGAAGAATCTACTTCGGGGGGGCTAAATGCATGCCAACAAAAACAATGAGTGGCAAGGAGCCACCAGTGATGTCCCGCATAAAGGACACACCACCAAGGAGCTTCTTGTTACAGAAAAAGGGGCACCAGCCAGGAAAAAGCATCTGCCCCTGAAGCCCAGTTTGCACTGCATCTGCACAGAGGCCTGTTGGGCCAGGAGGCTGCCCTGCTTCCCCTGCCCTTACCCCAACCCAACATGCACAATCCAACAGCAAATATTGGAAAGCCAGGCAGAAAACTACGAGAAAGATGAACCAGATCCTGAAAAACTGCCCATTCAGAGTTGCCAACAGCATTCCATACGGGTATGGATGAAGGTATCTGGGCAGAGGCTTCTGAGTATGGGTAAGGATAGGTGTATGTGCCTGAGGACCTATGAAAGTACAGATGAAAACAGGAAAGGGTTTGGGACCTGATGAGAGTTAAATGTTAAAAACCAGGACATCTGACACTAAGAGTCTCAAAGCCACCCCTGAAGACACAGACCAGATCTTCCTGTATTCTTTTCTTCTCACATTTTTCCTGGGCAAAGCCGGAGGTACCCGTGGTGGATGCTACCTACATATGAGGAAAAGATCTGCGTTTGTTGATGAGTGACAAAAAGGGGGTGACTCCTGTTCCATGCTCAGGTTGGTCTTCTTCCCAGAATGCCGTGAGAGCGCAGCCCCACACACAAGATTGGCATTCCTCTTGTGAGAGTACTTCACACACCCCTGAGTGTGGGAATCAAGACCCCTGGGGCAAATTTTCTGTCCTGTGGATCTCTGCCCATTCCCAGTTCGGCCTGCACATCCAGGAAGACTTGTAACCAGCAAAGACAGAAAGCATTGGCAATATTCTGGCTGCCTTGTGTTCCATGCTGATCTCCAAGCACCGAGCGGCATGGGTAGCATATGTAACCTTTGGAGCAATGCAGTCATGGCTTTGCATCCCAGCATGAGCTCTGTATGATGACTCACATCAGGCTTTCTTATGTCTGATTGGAGACCCTAAAGGGGCGGCATAATTTGTTTTCCACCATCTCATACATTTTCCGCGTTGAATATCCGGCAAGCACCAGAGTTTAGCCTGAGGAGCCCAGAGAGCCCTGTATCAAACCAAGGCAGAGCCCCCACCACCACCCCCAAAACACTCCAATTCCACACCCAGCACAGGAACACAGGCAGGGCCCAGGTGATAGTGAGCACGGTCAGCAGAATGACAACCATGCCAGGGCAACTAACTGGTGAACCACCACATTCCTGTGAGCACGTATGGTCCATCAGACATGCCAAGTGGCTCTCTCTCCAGTAGAGCCATCTGTGAAACTCACCCAGAATACCCCTGCCACTCCTGGGCATGGATGAGTGCCTGGGCTCCAGTGAGAGATGTAGCTGAAGGTTTCAGACAAGAGTCAGTCCTGTCGAGTCCCATCCCAACAAACATCTGTCCCGACTCCCTGCTGCTGGATGGTTCAACAATGTTCAGGTGCCTGTTGGACCTGGCTGCTTTTGATCCAAGTTTTGTTCCCTTCCCCAGGAGGGAGAGTGCTGCCTAGGGACAAGTGTACACAAGCATGTGGCCTGGTCTCTTGCTTAGGAGGCCTGTGCAGATTCATAAAGTAATCTGCAGTGCTACGCATGCAAAGCCACACACCCACACACCTCTCCCACTGAATCCCCAGTGCCATCTACCCCCGCCGTGCCACAGCCCTAATGATATGATTTCTTGAGGAGAGACTTTTCTGGTTCACTGGGACCCCTGACCAGAGAGGAATCCAGAGGGAAGGAGGCAAAGATCCCCTCTACTGTTGCAGGTTTCCCCAAGGTGACAAGGTAGGTGGAGCACTGAGGTAGGTGAGCTGGCTGCTCCTTTGAAGATTTTTGTTCGTCATGCTTGCTTTCTTTCTTTCTTTCTTTCTTTCTTTCTTTCTTTCTTTCTTTCTTTTTCTTTCTCTCTTTCTTTCTTTCCTTCTTTCTCTCTCTCTCTTCCTTTCTTTCTTTTCCTTCTTTTTGCTTTCCTTTTTTTTCTGTGTGTCTTTTTTTTTCTTAGGCAACAAATGGAGAAAGACAAGGCAAGGTAGGGGGAGGAAAAGAAGTGACCGCCATTTGTGAAGCCACAGTGCCATCCAGCGGAAGTTGTTCCTGAAGCTCACAACAGGCTGCAGAGACGGCCAGGCACAGAGACCAGCGAGGATGTACAGGGCTGGGTGGACTCTGTCTGAGCCAGGGTTTCCTCGACTGGGTTTTAGAGCCTGATAACAAAGTTTACCTGACATTGGGACGCCTTGGAGAAACAGCTACTCTAGAGGCCCTGAGACAGAGCAGTCAGGCCGCCCCAAGACCAGTCAGCCCACAGGGCGGAACTGCCCAGGCAGCCATTTTGAGATGAGCATAAGGGAAGCCACTGGCCACTGATGGCAGAGACTGGGGCTGTTTACTCTGGTCTCTTTTGTGAGCAGTTCCTCGGTGCCCTTGGCTGGGGCCAAGCTGGGTCCAGGGAACCCCTATCCTCCCAGGGAACAAAGGAGCCTTGGGGTGCTCAGTGTGGAGCGACTCGCGACCGGCTGTTCCTGGAGACAGCCAAGGAAACCCATGGTGGGCAGACATGCCTTCCATTCCTTAAAGACAAATGTGGCACCAGGACTTCATCCTGGGAATGAGCGCAGTCCAAGGGCCAGCCAGGAGTTCCTCTCTCATCCTGCTTCAGTCTTGGGGCCCCACGCTGCCATCTCTTTGGAGCTCCTGAGCTTTGCCTAGCACTTGTGCCCAGCTATCTCCCATTTCCAGAAACAGTTTCCACTTGATGGCAGTATGGCTCCACAAATGCCAACTACAACCTTAAACCTGCCCCTCCAAGCCCAGGGCCTCCGTCTTTTGCCATGTGAAAAAAAGTAAAGAGGAAAAAGAAACAAAAACAAACAGAGAGAAGAGAAAGGAATCAGCCACCTAGGCCCAGATGGACCACCAAACTCAGGGGACCTTAGGACCAAGAACCACTAGGCCAGAGAACCTGTGGGAATGCTGTTGAGGCAGCCAGCCTTTGCCCTTCCTTTGGCTCTCACCAGATTGCATGGCTTCCGCTGGTCCAGAAAGTAAAAGACAAAAAACACTTAATCATGGCCACTGGGTAACCACCAGAAGACTGGTATCATAGGGCTGCTGCCCCAGGACAAGGTGATGCCATCAAGCTGGCTTACAGAAGATTTTACTCCAGGACTGGGGGTCCTCCCAAAGCCTGGAGCTGCACGCAGAGTTTACCACCTCGTGATGCCACATAGAGGTCACCAGAAAAGTCCGATGGCTCAACAGGAAGTCACAGGGCCTGAAACAGGAGTCTCCCTTCCAGAGGACATTCAGCAGCTCACTCAAGTCTGACTCTACACAGGCTGTCTTGGCTTTCACACAAGCGGCAGTAGGAGGAGGGTGTCTCAGGGAGGCCAGGGAAGCCCCCCAGGCACCACAGATTTTCATGGCATCACAAAGGGCCAAGGCTCCCAATGGGATATTCTCTGTCCCTACCACAAAGTGGGGTCTCTTTTTAAGCGGCCAGACCCAGGAGGCTTGTTTCACACCTGCTGCCAGTGCCTATCTGATAACAGACTTCCCACATTCATTCTCAGGAAAAGACCCCAGTTGTCTGAGAAGTAACATGATGACCCAGGCCTGGAGCCAGAAATGCTCACCTGTCTCCTCTTTCCCTTTGCACATTCAGAGCTTCTGTGGGAGATGTTGTGGGCAATTATGTGCCTGTGTCAGTGTGGCTGTACCTGTGTGGGATAATGCTTTGGCCCACACACCTGTGAGCTTGTGTGTTTGTGTCTATGTGTGTGGGTGTTTTGGTAGGAGTGTGTAAGCATGTGATTTTCTGTCTGATTGTGCATGTGTCTCAGTGTGTGTATTTTATTTCACTTCTGGTTGTGAGGGTCCCTTGTGACTGCGTGCATATCTGACTGAGGCTGTGGTCTGTGGGTGCCTGCCTGTATGAGAGTGGGCAAATGGGCACGTGGCACAGACAGCCTGCCTGTACACACTGAAATTCAGATTGATATGTCCTCATGGCTTGACTGAACTGAAAGGAGAAAGGGGACAACTTGCCAAGGCTCCTACTGGCTCAGGATTTCACAATTAGAGCATCCACTAGCAGAATAGGATGTAACGGCGATCCATGAAGTACAGGGTAAACGATGCATTTATGATGACATTTCACTTAAAAGTAACACGTAGGCAGCTTTTTGGTGGACCAGAGGGAATAAACCGACCTTCATCACTGCTTTTTTTAAGAAGAAATTTGAAGTTTTCCCCATGCCTAGTGCTGCAATAGGACATCCTCCATTACCAAGGAGAGGAAGAAGGAGCAGCCATCTAGAACACTTGCCCGCCCAGATAGAAAAGTGAAAAGGAGAAGAGAAGCACAAGCAGAAGCAAAAGCAGGAAGAAAACTAACAAGTGCCATAAAAAGAGGAGGAGGAGGAGGAAGAGGAAGAAAGGAAAGAAAGGGAAGAAGAAGAGAAAGAGGAAGTAGGAGGAGGAGGAAGAGGAGGAGAGGAAGAAGCCAGCAAAAAGGAGGAAGAGAGAAGCTAGCAAAATTTTACCCCATAAACTGTGGGGTAAATTTTCTGTCCTGTGAAGCTCTGTCCATTCTCAGTGTGGCCTGCACACCCAGGATGAGGAGGAGTAGTGAAAAAGAGAAAAAGAAGAAAAGAAGAAGAAGGAGAAGATAAAGATAATTAAGAAGAAAGAACAGGGAGGAAGATCCAAGATGGCTGATTAGGAGCAGCTCAGGACCGCAGCTCCCAGTGAAAGCGCAGAGGGTGAGTAGACGCCACATTTCCAGATGGATTTTTATTGCCCACAGACCAGGAGATTCCCAGGCACAGGAGCCCCATGGGTCACCAGCATGGCTGTTTTGGTCAGTGCAGCTGTTATGCCAGCGCCCTGGCACGGGGGTTCTCCGTACAAAATACTCTGGTCTGGGAACTCCTTTAGCTGGCCAGAGGAGCTCCAGGAAGGCACAGTCACCCATTCAGCTGATTAAAAAGGGGGACTGAAAGAGGAAGCCAGGCCAGGAGATTCCCAGGCAAAAAAGCACCACGAATCTCAGAGTCACTGTTTCAGCTGGCGCAGTGGGTCGCCGCAAGGGAAATCACACAGATCCCAGAGCCTTTTCAACAGGTGACTGGAACACCTGGGAGAGAGTCAATCATTCAACTGAAAAAAAAAAAAAGGCTCTGAGGCAGGGAGCCAGGTGATCAGGCTCGGCGTGTCCCACCCCCACAAAAAAAAAAAAACAGCAATTTGAAGCGCTCTGGGTTGACAGTTTCACAGCAAGCACAGCTGAACCCGGGATGGTCCAGCTCTGTGTGGGAGGGGTGGCCGCGATTACCAATGCACTCCACCACTACAGAGGTAGTCCACCATTGCTGAGGCAGCCTGCCATTGCTGAGGCAACCCGCCATTACAGAGAGAGTCTGCCATTATAGAGGTGGGCCACCATTGCTGAGGCACTTCTAGCTACACCCATTTAAACAGGACTGCAGGGAAGTTCACATGGCAGCTGGGCGGAGCCCACAGCAGCTCAGAAAAACCTCTGCAGGCAGACAGTGACTAGCCTGCCTCCTTGCAGGGCAGGGCAGCCCTGAAAAAAAGGCAGCAGCACAACAGAAACTCATAAATAAAGCCCTAAATCCCCGGGACAGAGCACCTGGGAAAAAAAGGGGTTTATGAGTTCTGCTGTAACAGACTTAAACGTACCTGCCCAGCAGCTTTCAATGAACAACAGAGCTCACAGCTCAGCACTCGAGCTCCTATAAAGGACAGACTGTCTCCTCAAGCAGCTGCCTGACCCCCGTATATCCAAAGAGTCACCTCATAAAGGAGAGATCAGACTGACATTTGGCGGGTATCCTTCTGGGAAAAAGATAGCAGAAGAAGAAACTGGTAGCAACCCTTACTGTTCTGCAGCTACTGCAGGTGATGCCCAGGCAAGCAGGGCTTGGAGTAGACCTCAGCAGTCCTACAGCAGAGGGGCCAGACTGTTAGAAGGAAAACTAAGAAACAGAAATAATTTAATCATCAATAAACTGGAGATCCACTCAGACACCCAATATGAAGGTCAGCAACTACAAAGACGACAGGTGGATAAATCCACAAAGATGGAAAGAAACCAGCGCAAAAAGGATGAAAACACCCGAAACCAGAACACCTCTCCTCCTACAAGGGACCACAACTCCTCACCAGCAAGGGAACAAGGCTGGATGGAGAATGAGTGTGATTAAATGACAGAATCAGGCTTCAGAAGGTGGGTAATAAGAAATTTCTGTGAGCTAAAAGAACATGTTCTAACCCAATGCAAAGAAACCAAGAACCTTGAAAAAAGATTTGACGAAATGCTAACGAGAATAGACAACTTAGAGAGGAATATAAGTGAATTGATGGAGCTGAAAATCACAACACGAGAACTTCATGAAGCATGCACAAGTTTCAACAGCTGAATTGACCAAGCAGAAGAAAGGATATCAGAGGTCAAAGATCAACTCAATGAAATAAAACGAGAAGGCAAGATTAGAGAAGAAAGGGTAAAAAGGAATGAACAAAGTCTCCAAGAAACATGGGACTATGTGAAAAGACCTAATCTACGTTTGATAGGTGTACCTGAATGTGATGAAGAGAATGAATCCAATATGGAAAATACTCTTCAGGATATTATCCAGGAAAACTTCCCCAACCTAGCAAGGCAGGCCAATATTCAAGTCCAGGAAATACAGAGAACACCACAAAGATATTCTTCAACAAGAGCAATCCCAAGGCATATAATCGTCAGAATCACCAGGGTTGAAATGAAGGAGAAAATGCTAAGGGCAGCCAAAGAGAAAGGTCGGGTTAACCACAAAGCGAAGCCCATCAGACTCACAGAAGATCTCTCAGCAGAAACCCTACAAGGCAGAAGAGAGTGGGGGCCAATATTCAACATCCTTAAAGAAAAGAACTTTCAACCCAGAATTTCATATCCAGCCAAACTAAGCTTCATAAGTGAAGGAAAAATAAAATCCTCTGCGACCAAGCAAGTACTCAGATTTCATCACCACCAGGCCTGCTATACAAGAGCTCCTGAAAGAGGCACTACACATAGAAAGGAACAACCAGTACCAGCCACTCCAAAAACATACCAAATCTTAAAAAGCATCAACACAATGGAGAAACTGCATCAACTAACGTGCAAAAGAGCCAGCTAGCATCAAAATGGCAGTATCAAATTCACACTTAACAATATTAACCCTAAATACAAATGGACTAAATGCCCCAATCAAAAGACACAGACTGGCAAATTGGATAAAAAGCCAAAATCCATCAGTGTGCTGTATCCAGGAAACCCACCTCACATGCAAGGATACACAAAGGCTCAAAATAAAGGGATGGAGGAAGATTTACCAAGCAAATGGAAAGCAAAAAAAAAAAGCAGGAGTTGCAATTCTCATCTCTTACAAAATAGACTTTAAAGAATCAAAGATCAAAAGAGACAAAGAAGGACATTACGTACTGGTAAAAGGATCAATGCAAGAAGAAGAGCTAACGATCCTAAATATATATGCACCCAATACAGGAGCACCCAGATACATAAGACAAGTTCTTAATGACTTAAAAGAGACTTAGACTCCCACACAATAATAGTGGGATACTTTAAAACCACATTGTCAATATTAGACAGATCAACGAGACAGAAATTTAACAAGGATATCCAGGAATTGAACTCAGACCTGGACCAAGCAAACCTAATAAACATTTACAGAACTCTCCACCCCAAATCCACAGAATATACATTCTTCTCAGCACCACATCACACCTACTCTAAAATTGACCACATAATTAGAAGTAAATCACTCCTCAGCAAATTCAAAAGAACAGAAATCATAAAAAACAGTCTCTCAGACCACAGTGCAATCAAGTTAGAACTCAGAATTCAGAAGCTAGCTCAGAACCGCACAGCTTCATGGAAACTGAATAATTGGTTCTTGAATGTTGACTGGATAAACAACGAAAGGAAGGCAGAAATAAAGATGTTCTTTGAAACCAACGAGAACGAAGACACAACATACGAGAATCTCTAGGACACGTTTCTAGAGGAAAATATATAGCACTAAGTGCCCACATGAGAAGCAAGGAGAGATCTAAAATTGACACCCTGTCATAAAAATTGAAAGAGCTAGAGGAGGAGGATTAAAAAAAAGACTCAAAACTTAGCCGAAGACAAGAAATAACTAAGATCAGAGCAGAACTGAAGGAGATAGAGACACAAAAAAACCCTTCAAAATATCAATAAATCCAGGAGCTGGTTTGTCGAAAACATCAACAAAATAGACAGACCACTAGCCAGATTAATAAAAAAGAAAACAGAGAATAATTAAATAGATGCAATAAAAAATGATAAAGGGGATATCACCACAGATTCCACAGAAATTCAAACCATCATCAGAGATTATTACAAACAACTCTATGCACATAAACTAGGAAACCTGGAAGAAATGGATAAATTCCTGGACACTTGCCTCCTCCCAACCCTAAACAAGGAAGAAATCAAAACCCTGAATAGACCAATAACAAGGTCTGAAGTGGAGGCAGCAATTAAGAGCCTATCACCCAAAAAAAGCACAGGTCCAGATGGGTTCACAGCTGAATTCTACCAGACACACAAAGAGGAGATGGTACCATTCCTTCTGAAACTATTTCAAATAATCCAAAAGAGGGAATCCTTCCCAAATCATTTTATGAGACCAACATCATCCTGATACCAAAACCCGGCAGAGACTCAACAAGAAAAGAAAACTACAGGCCAACATCCATGATGAACATAGATGCAAAAATCTTCAATAAAATACAGGCAAGCCGATTGCAACAGCACATCAAAAACCTTATCCACCATGATCAAGTAGGATTCATCCTGGGGATGCAAGGGTGGTTCAACATACGCAAGTCTATAAACATAATTCACCACATAAACAGAACCAAAGACAAAAACTGCATGATTATCTCAATTGATGCAGAGAAGGCCTTTGAGAAAATTCAACTGCCCTTTATGCTAAAAACCCTCAATAAACTAGGTATTGATGGAACGTATTTCAAAATAATAAAAGCTATTTATGACAAACCAACAGCCAATATCATCCTGAATGGACAAAGACTGGAAGCATTCCCTTTGAAATCTGGCACTAGACAAGGATGCCCCTTCTCACCACTCCTATTCAATATAGTACTGGAAGTTCTAGCCAGAGCAATCAGGCCAGAAAAAGAAATATAGGGTATTCAAATAGGAAAGGAGGAAGTCAAATGGTCTCTATTTGCAGACAAAATGATTGTATATCTAGAAGACCCCATCGTCTCTGCCAAAAATCTCCTGAAACTGATAAGCAACTTCAGCAAACTCTCAGGATACAAAATCAATGTGGAAAAATCACAAGCATTCCTATACACCAATAACAGACTTAAAGAGAGTCAAATCAAGAACGAATTGCCATTCACAATTGCTACAAAGAGAATAAAATACCTAGGAATACAACTAACCAGGAACGTAAAGGACCTCTTCAAGGAGAACTACAAACCATTGCTCACCGAAATAAGAGAGGACACAAACAGATGGAGAAACATTCCATGTTCGTGGTTAGGAAGAATTAATATCGTGAAAATGGCCATACTGCCCAAAGTAATTTACAGATTCAACGCTATCCCCATCAAGCTACCAATGACCTTCTTCACAGAACTGGAAAAAGCCACCTTAAACTTCATATGGAACCAAAAGGGAGCCAATGTAGCCAAGTCAATTCTAAGCAAAAAGAAAAAAGCAGGAGGCATCACACTACTGGACTTCAAACTATACTACAAGGCTACAGTAATCAAAACAGCATGGTACTGGTACCAAAACAGAGATATAGACCAATGGAACAGAACAGAGGCGTAGGAGGCAACAAAACATATCTACAATCATCTGATCTTTGACAAACCTGACAAAAACAAGCAATGGGGAAAGGATTCCATGTTTAATAAATGGTGTTGGGAAAACTGGCTAGCCACATGCAGAAAGCAGAAACTGGGACCCTTCCTGACACCTTATACAAAAATTAACTGCAGATTGATTAAAGACTTAAACATAAGACCTAACACCAGAAAAACCATAGAAGAAAATCTAGGCAAAACCATTCAAGACATAGGTGTAGGCAAGGACAAAACACCAAAAGCATTGGCAACAAAAGCCAAAATAGACAAATGGGACCTAATCAAACTCCACAGTTTCTGCACGGCAAAAGAAACACTCATTAGAGTGAATCGGGAAAAAATGGGAATGGGAAAAAATTTTTGCAGTTTACCCATCTGACAAAGGGCTGATATCCACAATTTACAAAGAACTAAAACAGATTTATAAGGAAAAAACAAACAAGCCCATTCAAAAGTGGGCGAAGGATATGAACAGACACTTTACAAAAGAAGACATACACGAGGCCAACAAACATATGAAAAAATGCTCATCATCACTGGTCATTAGAGAAATGCAAATCAAAACTACATTGACATACCATCTCAAGCCAGTTCAAATGTTGATCATTAAAAAATCTGGAGACAACAGATGCTGGAGAGGATGTGGAGAAATAGGAACACTTTTACACTGTTGGTGGGAGTGTAAATTAGTTCAACCATTGTGGAAGACAGTGTAGCAATTCCTCAAGGACCTAGAAATAGAAATTCCATTTGACCCAGCAATCCCATTACTGGTATATATCCAAAGGATTATAAATCGTTCTACTATAAGGACACATGCACACGAATGTTCATTGCAGCACAGTTTACAATAGCAAAGACCTGGAACCAACCCAAATGCCCATCAATGATAGACGGGACAGGGAAAATGTGGCACATATACACCATGGAATATTATGCAGCCATCAAAAACGATGAGTTCGTGTCCTTTGTAGGGATATGGATGAACCTGGAAACCATCATTCTCAGTAAACTGACACAAGAACAGAAAATCAAACACTGCATGTTCTCACTCATAGACGGGTGTTGAATAATGAGAACACATGGACACAGGGAGGGGAGCACTGCGATCTGGGGTCTGTTGGGCAGAAATAGAGGAGGGACTGTGGAGGGTGGGGAGTTGGGGAGAGGTAGCATGGGGAGAAATGCCAGATATACGTGAAGGGGAGGAAGGCGGCAAATCACACTGCCACATGTGTACCTATGCAATAATCTTGCATGTTCTTCACATGTACCCGAGAACCTAAAATACAATTTGAAAGAAAAAGAATGCTTTAAATAAAATCATTTCACAATTACATTTATAAAAAGAAAGAACAGTAAGAACAAGACTAAAAAGAAGATGAAGCAGAAGGATAAGAACAAGAATGAAAAGCAGAGCAGAGGTAGAAACAGAAGAAGCAGAAGAAGGGGAGGAGGAGGTGAGGCAAGATGAGTAGGAGAAGAAGAAGGAAAGAAGAGGAGTAGGAGGAGAAGAGGAACAAGAAGAACAAGAACAAAACATTGAAGGTTCATGTCACTGTAGCTGTCCTCAAAGATCTATTTCAGGGGGTCTGAATGCATGCTGACATAAACAATTAGTAGCAAGGAGCCACCAGTGACGTCCCACATAAAGGACACACCACCAAGTATCTTCTTGTCACAGAGATAGAGGCACCGGCTAGGAAAAAGCATGAGCTCCTTAAGCCAGGGTTTGTGCCACATCTGCACAGAGGCCTGTTGGGCCAGAGGCTGCCCTGCTTCCTGCTGCCCTTACCCCAACCCAACATGCACAATCCAATAGCAAATATTGGAAAGCTAGACAGAAAGCTACAAGAAAGATGAACAAGAAGGAACCGGAAACCTGAAAAACTGCCCATTCAGAGTTGCCAATACCACTCCACACAGGTGTGAATGAAGGTGTCTGGGCAGAGGCTTGTGAGTATGGGTAAGAATCGGTGTATGTGCCTGAGGACTTACAAAGGCAGAGATGAAGACAGGAAAAAGTTGAGACGTGATGGGAGTTAAATGTCAAAAACGAGGACATCTGACACTCAGAGTCAAAGCCACCCCTAAAGACGCAGACCAGATCTTCCCGCATTCTTCTCTCACGAGTTTTTCCTGGGCAGGGCCGGAGGTGCCCCGTGGTGCATGCTACCTACATACAAGAAAAAGATTCGCATTTGTGGACAAGTGACAGAAAGGGAGTGACTCCTGTTCCATGCTTGGTTGGTTTTCTTCCCGGAATACCCTAAGAGTACAGCCCCACATATGGGATGGGCGTTCCTCTTGTGAGAGTACTTCACACACCGCTGATTGTGGGAATCATGACCCGTGGGGTAAATTTTCTGTCCTGTGAAGCTCTGCCCATTCCCAGTGCAGCCTGTACATCCAGGAAAACTTGTAACCAGCAAAAACAGAAAACATTGGCAATATTCTGACAGCCTGGTGTTCCGTGCTGCTCTCCAGGCACTGAGCAGCATGGGTAGCATATGTAACCTTTGGAGCAACGCGGTCATGGCTTTGCATTCCAACAAGAGCTTTGTGTGATGACCCACGTCAGGGTTTCTTATGTCTGATTGGAGACCCAAAAGGGGTGGCATAATTTGTCCTCCACCATTTCATTCATTTTCCGGGTCTAATATCCGGGAAGCACCAGAGTTTAGCCTGAGGAGCCTAGAGAGCCCTCTATCAAACCAAGATACAGCCCCCCGACCACCCCCTAAACACTCCAGGATAAACCTCCACTTCCACACACAGCACAGGAACACAGACAAGGCACAGGTGATAGTGATCACAGTCGGTGGTCAGGCTACCCATGCATTTTGGCAGAATGACCCCCACGCCAGGGCAACTAACTGGTGAACCACCACGTTCCACTCAGCATGCATGCTCCATCAGACATGCCAAGTGGCTCTCTTTCCAGGAGAGTCATCTGGGAAACTCACCCAGAATACCCCTGCCACTCCTGGGCATATATGAGTGCCTGGGCTCCAGTGAGAGAGGTAGCTGAAGGCCTCAAACAAGAGTCCGTTCTGTCCTGTCCCATCCCAAGAAATATCTGACCCAACTCCCTGCTGCTGGATGGGTCAACAATGTGCAGATGCCTTTTGGACCTGGTTGCTTTTGATCCAAGCTTTGGTTCCTTCCCCATAAGGGAGAGTGCTGCCTAGGGACAAGTGCACACAAGCATGTGGCCTGGTCACTTGCTGAGGAGACCTGTGCAGATTCATAGAGGAATCTGCAGTGCCATGCACACAGAGCCACACACCCACACACCCCTCCCATTGAACCGTCTCACACTACCCCTGTGCCACCTACCCCCAGCGTGCCACAGCGCCTACAGTGTACTATCTTGAGGGTAGGATTTCTGGTTTACTGATACTCCTGCCCAGAGAAGTAACCTGAGGGGAGGATAAAGGCAGAGATCCCCCCTACTGCTGCAGGTTTCCCCAAAGTGACCACCTGCCACAGGTTTCCCCAAAGTGGGAACCCTGCGGTAGGTGAGGTGGGTGATCCTTGGCCGATTTCTTTTTCCCTTCTTTCCCTCCTTCCCTCTTTCTTCCTTCCTTTCTTTCTTTCTTCCTTTCTGCTTTCTTTCTTTATTCCTTTATTTCTTTCTTTTTCTTTCTTTGCTTTAGTTTTTATGTGTGTGTGTAGATTTTCCACCATTGGCTGCAAATAAGAAAGAGGAAGGCAGGGTGGGGGAAGGAAAAGACGTGACCACCATTTGTGGAGCCACACTGCCATCCAGCGGAAGTTGTTTCTGAACACGGCAACAGGCTGCAGAGACACTTGCCTTAGGCCAGTACAGAAATCAGAGAGGATGTGCGGGGCTGGGTAGAACAGAGTTTCCCCGACTAGGATTTAGAGCAGGAAAACAAAGTGTTCTTGCTATTGGGATTCCTTGGAGAGGCAGCCACTCTAGAGGTCCTGAGACAGAGCAGCCAGGCAGCCCCAAGACCAATTAGCTGAGGGGGCGGAGCTGGCCTGGCAGCCATTTTGAGATGTGCATAAGGGAAGCCACTGGCAACTGACAGCGACACCGAAGACATTTACTCTGGACTCTTTAGTGAGCAGTTCTGGGGTGTCCTTGGCTGAGGCCACTCTGTGTCTGGAGAGTCCCTATCCTCCCGGGGTATGAAGGAGCTTCGGGGTGCTGAGTGTGTGCCGACTCACGATACCATCTGTTTCTGGAGACAGCCAGGGGAACCCATGGTGGGCTGACTTGCCTGCCCTTCCTTAAAGACAGGGAATGAGCCCAGGCCAAGGGCCAGTCAGGAGTTCCTCTGTCATCCTGCTTCAGTCGTCTAGCCCCACGCCGCCATCTCTTCTGCGCTCAGGTGCTTTCCCTAGAACTTCTAACCAGTTACCTCCCGTTTTCAGAAACAGATTCCACTTGATGGCAGTATGACTCCACAAACGCCATCTATAACCTCAACCTTGGCCCTCCAAGCCAAGCGCCTCCACCTCTTCCCATGTGAAAAAAAGTAAAGAAGAAAAAGAAAGAAAAACAGACAGGGAGAAGAGAAAAGAATCAGCCACCTGGGCCCAGGTTGACCATCAAACTCAGGGGACACTAGGACCATGAACCAGTAAGCCAGAGAACCTGCAGAAATGCTGTTGAGGCAACCAGGCTTTGTCTATCCTTTGGCTCTCACCAGATTGCATGGCTCCCGCCCTTGAGGAGAATAAAAGACAAAGGACACATAATTATGGCCACTGAGTAACAACCAGAGGACTGAGATGATAGGGCTGCTGCCCCAGGATGAAGTGCTGGCCACCAAGCTGGCTTACACAAGGTTTTGCTCCAGGACTGGGGGTCCTCCCAAAGCCTGGAGCTGCACATAGAGTTTACTACCTTGGGATGCCACATGGAGATCACCAGAAAAGGCTGACGACTCAACAGGAAGTCACAGTGCCTGAGACAGGAGTCCTCCTCACAGGGGACACTGAGCAGATCACTCAAGTCTGACTCTGCTCTGACAGTCTGGACTTTCACACAGGTGGGGGTGGGAGGAGGGAGGAGGGTGGCTCAGGGAGGCAGGGGAAGCCCACCACGCACCACAGATTCTCATGGCATCACACAGGGCCAAGGTTCCCAATGGGACTTTCTCTGTCCCTACCACAAAGTGGGGCCCCTTTTTAAGCAGCATGACCCAGGATGCTCACTTCACACCTGTTGCCTGGGCCTATCTGATAACAGACTTCCCACATTCATTCTCAGGAAAAGGCCCTAGTTGCCCAAGAAATAACATGATGACTCAGGCCTGGAGCCAAAAATGCTCGCTGTCTCCCTTTTCCCCTTGCACATTTAGAGCTTGTGTGGGAGAGATTGTGGGCAATCATGTGCCTGTGGCGGTGTGTCTGTGTCTGTGTCTGTGTCTGTGTCTGTGTGGGATAATGCTAGGGCCTACAACCCTATGCCAATGTCAGCTTATATGTGTGTGTGTGTGTGTGTGTGTGTGTGTCTATGTGTGTGTGTTTGCATGGTAGTGTGTAAGCATGTGAGTTTGTGTCTGCATGTGCATGTGTCTCAGTGTGCATGTGTTTGTGATTTTATTTCTGGCTGTGAGGGTACCCTGTGACTGTGTGCATATGTGGCTGTGGCTGTGGCTGTGGTCTGTGGATGCCTGCCTATGTGAATGAGAGTGGGCAAATGGGCATGTGGCAGAGACAGCCTTCCTGTACACACTGAAATTCAGATTGATGTGTTCCCATGACTTGACTGAAATGAAAGGAGAAAGGGGACAACTTGCCAAGGCTCCTACTCGCTCAGAGTTTCACACTTAAAACATCTACAAGGAGAACCAGATATAATGGCGATCCATGAGGTACTGGGTAAACGCTGCACAGGTGGGCAGCTTTTTGGTGGACCAGAGGGAATAAACCGATGAACTTCATCTCTGCATTTTTAAGAACAAAAGAGAAGTTTCTCCAGGCCTAGTGCTGCAGTGAGACATCCCACATTACCAAGGAGCGGAAGAAGAAGCAGTCTCCTAGAACATTTGCCGACCCAGGTCGGAAAGTGGAAAGAAGAGAAAGAGAAACACAAGCAGAAGCAAATGTAGGAAGAAAAAGAACAAGAGGCAAAAAAAGAGAAGGAGGAGGAATAAAAGAAAGGAAAGAAGAAGAAGCAGAGGAGGAGGAGGAGGAAAAGGAAGAAGAGGAAGAGAAGAAGAAGAAGGAGAAGAAGGAGTAGGAGGAGGAAGGAGGAGGAGAAGAAGAAGAAGAGAAGATGATGATGACAAAAGAGGAGAAAAAGAAGGAAAGAAAAAGAGAAAGACAAAGATGAAGAAGAAGAAGAATGAAATACCTGGTGAACCACCACGTTCCAGTGACCACCCATGCTCCATTTGACATGGCAAGTGGCTCTCTCTCCAGGAAAGCCATCTGTGAAACCCATCCAGAATGCCCGTCCCACTCTGGGCACGCAAGAGTGCCTGGGATCTAGTGATAGAGGTAGCTGAAGGCCCAGCACAAGAGTCCGTCCGGTTCAGTCCCATCCCAAGAAACATCTGGCCCGACTCCCTGTTGTTCAATGGGTCAACAATGTGCAGATGCCTATTGGACCTGGCTGCTTTTGATCCAAACTTTGGTCCCTTCCCCAGGAGGGAGAGTGCTGCCGAGAAGGGAATGTGGTGCTCCCAAGCATGGGGCCTGATCTTTTGATTAGGAGGCCAGGGCAGATACATAGAGGAATCGCTCTGCCATGTAGGCAGGCCCACACCCTCAAACAACTTTCACTCAAACTTCTCACACTGCCATCAGTGCCACCTACCCCACCGTGCCACAGCCCTAATGGTGTGGTTTCTTAAGGATAGACTCCTCTAGTTCACTGGGACCTTTACTCAGAGAAGAATCCAGAGGGAAGGAGGAAGGCAGAGATCCCCCTGCAAAGATTTCCCCAAAGTGACCATGTAGGTGGGGAGCACTGCCATAGGTCAGGTGGGTGTTTCTTGGCTGATTTCTTTCTTTCTTTCTTCTTCTGTGTGTGCATGCACGTGCGTGTGTGTGTGTGTGTGTGTGTGTGTTTGCTTTGTTCCATTGGCAGCAAATGGAGAAACAAAAGGCAAGGTGATGGAAGGAAAAGACGAAATTGCCATTTGTGGAGAACCAGTGCCATCCAATGGAAGCTGTTTCTGAACATTACAACAGACTACAGGGACACTTGCCTCAAGCCAGGAATGGAGATCAGCAAAAATATGTGGGGCTGGGTGGACTCTGCCTGAGCCAGAGTTTCCCTGACTGGGGTTTGGAGCTGGAGAACAAAGTGTACCTGACACTGTGATCCCTTGCAGAAGCAGCTATTCAAGAGGCCCCAAGACAGAGCAGCCAGGCAGCCCCAAGACCAGTGAGGCCAGAAGGTGGAGCTGCCCCAACAGCCATTTTGAGATAGGCACAAAAGAAGCCACTGGCACCTGAGGACTGAGACAGGAGCCATTTGCTCTGGTCACTTTTTGAGCAGTTCCTGGGTGCCCTTGGCTGTAGTCACGCTGGGTTCAGGGAGCCCCTATCCTCCCATAGAACAAAGGAGCTTTGGGATGCCAAGTGTGGGGTGACTCACAACCCGCTGTTCCTGGAGACAGCCAGGGGAACCCATGGTGGGCCAACCTGCCTGCTTTTCCTTAAAGACAACTGTGGTGCCAGGGTGCAATCCTAGAAATGAGCCCAGGCCAAGGGCCAGCCAGAAGTTCATCTCTCATCCTGCTTAAGTCTTCGGGCTCCACGTGGCCATCTCTTTTGGCTCCTGGGTTTTTCCCAGCACTTGTCTCCACCTGACTCCCATTTCCAAAAACAGTTTCTGCATGATGGCAGTATGGCTCTACAAATCTCAACCACAAGCATAACTCAGCCGCTCCAATAGGAGGGCCTCCACCTTTTACCATGTGAAAAAAGTAAAGAGGAAAATGAAACAAAAACAGACAGGAATCAGCCACCTGGGCCAAGGTGGACCGCTAAACTCAGGGGACCCTAAGACCAAGAACCAGAAGGCGGGAGCACCTGCAGGAATGCTGCTGAGACAGCCAGCCTTTACCCTTCTTTTAGCTCTCTCCAGATTGCATGGCTCCCGCTAGTGTGGAGTGTTCACAGGCTTGACTGACATGAAAGGAAACAGGCCATAACTTGCCGAGGCTCCTAGTGGCTCAGAGTTTCACACTTAGAGCACCCACAAGAAGAACCGGATATATGGTGTGTCATGAGGTACTGCGTAAACGGTGCATTTACCCTGACGTTTCACCTAAAAGGAACACATGGGAAATTTTTTGGTAAACTAGAGGGATTCAACCGGTGACTTTTATTTCTGCTCCTTTAAGAATGAAAGTGAAGTTCCACCAGGCCTAGTGCTGCACTGAAACATCCCTCACTACCAAGGAGCAGCAGATGAAAGAGTTTCCTAGAACACATGCGGATGGAGATGAGAAAGTGAAAAGAGAAAGTGAAAAAGAAGCACAAGCAGAAGCAAATGCAGGAAGAAAAAGAAAAACAGGTAAAAAGCAGCAGGAGGAGTAGGAGTAGCAGAAAGAAAAGAAGAAAAGGAAGAAGAATAGGAAGAAGAAGAAGACAGAAGAAGAACAAGAAGAAGGAGTAGCAGGAGGAGGAGAAAGAAGAGCTAGAATAAAAAGAAGACAGACTAACTGGTGAACCACCACATTCCAGTGAGCACCCAAGTTTCATCTGACATGGCAAGTGGCTCTCTCTCCAGGACAGCCATCTGTGAAACCCACCCAGAACACCCCTCCCATTTCTGGGCACCAATGAGTGCCTAGGCTCTAGTGATAGAGGTAGCTGAAGGCCTCACATGAGTCTGTGCAGTCCAGTCCCATTCCAACAAACATCTGGCCCGACTCCCTGCTATTGGATGAGTCAATAATGTGCAGATGCCTGTTGGACCTGGTTGCTTTTGATCCAAACTTTGGTCCCTTCCTCAGGAGGAAAAGTGCTGCCTAGGGACAAGTGTGGTGCATACAAGCATGTGACCTGGTGTCTTGCTTAGGAGGCCTTGCAGATTCATAGAGGAATCTGTAGCACCACATACAGGCCCACATACCCATACACCCACCCACCCCTCCCACTGAACTCACTCACACAGTCCCCAGTGCCAACCATGACCACCATGCCACAAACCTAAGAGTCTGATTTCTTGAGGAAAGTCTTCTCTGGTTAACTGGGATCCCTGACCAGAAAAGAATCCAGAGGAAGAGAGGGAGGCAGAGATCCCCCCTACTGTGGCAGTTTTCCCCAAAGTAACCATGTAGGTCGGAGCACTGCTGTAGGTGAGGTGGGTGCTACTTGGCCAGTTTCTTTCTTTCTTATTTTGCTGTTATTGTTTTTTGGTTTTTTTTTTCTGTGCATCTTTTTTTTTCCTTTGGCAGCAAATGCAGAAACACTATGGCAAGGTGGGGGAGGAAAAGACTTGAACGCCATTTGTAGAGCCACAGTGCCATCCAGCGGAAGGTGTTTCTGAACATGACAACAGGCTGCAGAGATGCTTGACTTAGGCAAAGCACTGAGATCAGCGAGGATATGCGGGTCTGGGTGGACTTCACCTGAGGCAGGCTTTCCGTGACTGGGTTTTAGAGCCCAAGAACAAAGTCTCCCTGACATTGGGATCCCTTGGAGAAGCAGCTACTCTAGAGGGCCCGAGACAGAGCAGCCAGGCAGCCCCAAGACCAGTCAGCCCACAGGGCGGAACTTCCCCGGCAGCCATTTTGAGATGGGCATAAGGGCAGCCACTGGCCACTCATAGCAAAGACTAGAGCCATTTACTCTGGTCTCTTTTGTGAACAGTTCTGAGGTGCCCTTGGGTGGAGCCATGCTGGCTCCAGGGAGCCCCTATCTTGGCAGGGAACAAAGGAGCTTCTGGGTGCTGATTGTGGGGTGACTCACAACCTGCTGTTCCTGGAGACAGCCAGGGGAACCCATGCGGGCCGACCTGCCTGCCCTTCCTTGCAGACAGCTGTAGCATCAGGGCGCCATCCTGGGAATGAGCCCAAGCCAATGGCCAGCCAGAAGTTCCTCTCTAGTCCTGCTTCAGTCTTTGTGTCCCACGCCGCCAACTCTTTTGCGCTCCTGGGCTTTCCCCAGCACTTGGGTTCAGCTGCCTCCCATTTCCTGAACCATTTTCCGCTTGATGGCAGTATGGCTCCACAAATGCTAACTACAACCATAACTCTTCCCCTCCACGCCGAGTGCCTCCGCCTTTTGCCATGTAAAAAAAGTAAAGAGGAAAAAGAAACAAAAACAGACAGGAAGAAAATAAAAGAATCAGTCACCTGGGCCAAGGTGGATCACTAACCTCAGGGGACTCTAAGACCATGAACCGGTAGGCTGGAGACCCTGTGGGAATGCTGTTGAGGCCATCAGCCTTTGCCCTTTCTTTGGCTCTCTCCAGCTTGCATAGATCCTGCCACTGTAGTGTTCACGTGGCTTGACTGAAACGAAAGGAGACAGGCAAAATCTTGGCATGGCTCCGATGGGCTCAGAGATTGACACTTACAGTATCCACATAGAGAATGGGATATAACCGCGTGTCATGAGGTACTGGGTAAACAGTGCATTTACCATGACATTTCACTTAAAAGTAACACGTGGGCAGCTTTTTGGTGGACCAGAGGGACTAAACCAGTGACCTTCATCTCTGCTCCCTTAAGAACGAAAGTGAAGTTTCCTCCAGGCCTAGTGCTGCACTGGGACATCCCCCATTACCAAGGAGCAGCAGACAAAGCAGTTTCTTAGAACACATAACTGCGCAGATCCGAAAGTGAAAAGAGAAAGAGAAGAACCAGCAGAAGCAAAAGCAGGAAGAAAATGAAGAGGAAGGAAAAAAGCAGGAGGAGGAGGAGCAGAAACAAAAGAAAAAGAAGAGGAAGAGGAAGAAGAAGAAGAAGAGGAGGAGGAGGATGGGGCAGTGGAGGAGGAGAACAAGAAAAAGAAGAAAAAGAGGAAGAAGAGAAAGAAGAAGATGAAGAAGGAGAAGGAATGAGGTGGTGTAGGAGGAGAACAAGAAATAGGAAAAAAGGAAAAAGAGAAAGAAGAAGAAAAAGAAGGAGGAGGAAGACAGGGCAGCAGTGAAGGAGAACAAGAAAAAGAAAATGAGGAAGAGGAGGAAGAGAAAGAAGAAGGAGGAGGAGGTGGTGGCATAGGAGGAGAACAAGAAATACAAGGAAAAGAGTAAGAAGAGGAAAAATAGAAAGAAGAAGAGGAAGAAGAAAAAGGAAAAGAAAGAAGAAAGAGGCAGAGGAGGAGAAGAAGCAGCAGCAGCAGCGGAAGATGAAGTTGGAGGAGGAGAAGACAAAAGGAAAACAAGAAAAAAGTGAAGGGGAATACAAAGATAATAAATGAAGAACAAAGAAGAGGAAGAAGACCAAAGAGGAGAAAAAGAAGAAAAGAAGAAGGGGAAAACAAAGACAATGAAGAAGAGGAAGAAGAATAAGAAGCAGGAGGAGGAGGAATAGGAAGAGGAGCAGGAGGAGGAGGAGTAAGAACTAGAATAACAACAAGAAGAACTCACTGGTGGACCACAATGTTCCAGTGAGCATGCATGCTCCATCTAACATGCCAAGTGGCTCTCTCTCCAGGAGAGCCATTTGTAAACCAACCTGGAATACCCTTCCCACTTCTGGGCACTCATGAGTGCCTGGGCTCCAGTGACAGAGATAGCTGAAGGCTTCACATAAGAGTCCGTCCGGTACAGTCTCATCCACACAAACAGCTGGCTTGACTCCCTGCTGCTGGATGGGTCAACAATGTGCGGATGCCTGTTGGACCTGGCTGCTTTTGATCCAAGCTTTGGTCCCTTCCCCAGGAGGGAGAGTATAGAAACAAGTGGCACAAGCATTAGGAGTCCTGTGCAGATACATAGGGGAATCTCTGCACCACATAGGTAGTCTCAAGCCTTCAAACCACTTTCACTGAAACCCTTCACAGTGCCCAAAGTTCCACCTACCCCCACCGTTCCACAGCCCTAATGACAGGCTCCTCTGGTTCACTGGGACCCTTGCCCAGAGAAGAATTCAGAGGGAAGGAGGAGGGCAAAGATCCCCCCTACTGTTGCAGATTTCCCCAAAATGACCACATAGGTGGGGAGCCCTGCAGTAGGTCAGGTGGGTGCTCCTTAGCTGGTATATTCCTTTCTTTCTTTCCTGTGTGTGTGTGTATGTGTGTGTGTGTGCATTTGCTTTGTTTCATTGGCAGCAAATGGAGAAACAAAAGGCAAGGTGGGGGAAGGAAAAGACGTGATCGCCATTTGTGGAGCCACAGGGCCATCCAGCGGAAGCTGGTTCTGAACATTACAGCAGAATACAGAGACACCAGCATTAAGCCAGAAACAGAGATCAGTGAAAATATATGGGGCTGGGTGGACTCTGCCTGAGCCAGGGTTTCCCTCACTGGGGTTTGGAGCCTGGGAACAAAGTGCACCTGACATTGGGATCCCTTGGAGAAGCAACTATTCAAGAGGCTCTGAGACAGAGCAACCAGGCAGCATGAAGACCAGATAGCCTAGAGGGCAGAGCTGCCCCACAGCCATTTTGAGATGGGAACAACAGAAGCCACTGGCCACTGAGGGCTGAGACTGGAGCTATTTCCTCAGGTCACTTTCTGAGCAGTGCCGGGGTGCCCTTGGCTGAAACCACGCTGGGCCCAGGGAGTCTCTATCCTCCCAAAAAACAAAGGACCTTTGGGGTGCTGAGTGTGCAGTGACTCAGGACCCACTGTTCCTGGAGACAGCCAGGAGAACCCATGGCAGGCCGAACTGCCTCCCCTTCCTTAAAGACAGCTGTGGTGCCAGGGCACCATCCTGGGAATGAGTACAAGCCAAGGGCCAGAGTGAAGTATTTCATCTTGCTTCAGTCGTCGAGCCCCACGGAGCCATCTCTTTTGCATTGCTGGGATTTTCCCAGCACACTGCCCAGCTGCCTCCCATTTACAGAAACAGTTTCCGCTTGATGGCACCATAGCTCTAGAAATGCCAACCACAACAATAACCCAGCCCCTCCAAGCTGAGGGCCTCTGCCTTTTGCCATGTGAAAAAAGTAAAGAGGAAAAAGAAACAAAACCACACAGGGAGAAGAGAAACAAAACAGCCACCTGGGCAAAAATGGACCACTAAAGTCAGAGGACCCTAGGACCAAGAACCAGTGGGTGGGAGACCCCACAGGAATACTGTAGAGACAGCCAGCCTTTGCCCTTCATTTAGCTCTCTCCAGATTGCATGGCTCCCGCTAGTGCGGAGTGTTCACAGGTTTCACTGACAAGAAAGGAGACAGGCGACAACTTGCCAAGGCTCCTAGTGGCTCAGAGTTTCACACTTAGAGCATCCACAAGGAGAACGGGATATAAGGCTTGTCAGGAGGTACTGGGTAAATGGTGCATTTAACGTGATATTTCATCTAAAAGCAACACATGGGCAGCTTTTTGGTAAACTAGAGTGACTCAACCCATGACCTTTATCTCTGCTCCTTTAAGAACGAAAATGAAGTTCCACCAGGCCTACTGTTGCACTGAAACATTCCTCACCACCAAGGAGCAGCAGATGAAACAGTTTCCTAGAACACATGCCTGCACAGATCCAAAAGTGAAAAGAGAAAGTGAAAAGGAAGCAAAAGCAGAAGGAAAAACAGGAAGAAAAAGAAGAGGGAAACGCAGGAGGAGGAAGAGGAGCAGCAAAAAGAAAAGAAGAGGAAGAAAAAGGAGAAGGAGAAGAAGAAAGAAGAAGAAGAGGAGGAGGAGGAAGAAGAAGAAAGAGCTAGAATAAAAAGAAGATGAACTAACTGATGAACCAACACATTCCAGTGAGCACCCATGCTCCATCTGACATGGCAAGTGGCGCTTTCTCCAGAAGAGCCACCTGGGAAACCCACCCGGAATACGCCTCCCATTTCCAGGCACGCATGAGTGCCTAAAATCTATTGATAGAGGTAGCTGAAGGCCTCTCACAAGAGTCCATCCAGTCCAGTCCCGTCCCAGCAAACATCTGGCCAGACTCCCTGCTTCTGGATGAGTCAACAGTGTGCAGATGCCTGTGGACCTGGTTACTTTTGATCCAAACTTTGGTCCTGTACTCAGGAGAGAGAGTGAGTACAAGCATGTGGTCTGGTCTCTTGCTTAGGAGGCATTGCAGATTAATAGAGAAATCTGCAGCGCCACAGACAGGAGAAAACACCCACACACACCTCTCACTGAACTCCCACACACAGCCTCCAGTGCCATCCATGAACACCATGCCACAGCCCTGAGAGTCTGATATTTTGAGGACAAGCTCCTCTGGTGCACTGTGATCCCTGCCCAGAGAAGAATCCAGAAGAAAGAAGGAAGGCAGAGATCCCCCATACTGTGTCAGGTTTCCTGTAAGTAGGTAGGAGAACTACTGCAGGTGAGATGGGTGCTCCTTGACCAGTTTCTTTATTTCTTTCTTTGCTTTTGATTTGTGAGTGTGTGTGTGCATGCGTGTGTGTGTTCGTCTTTTATTTCTTTGGCAGCAAATGGAGAAAAAGTAAGGCAAGGTTGGGGAGGAAAAGACATGATCACCATTTGTGGGGCCCCAGTGCCATCCAGTTCAAGGTGTTTCTGAACATGACAACAGGCCACAGAGACACTTGACTTTGGTCAGGCAATGAATTCAGCAAGGATGTGCGAGGCTGGATGGACTCTGCCTGATCCAGGTTTTACATGACTGGGGTTTAGAGCCCAAGAACAAAGTGTACCTGACATTGGGACCCCTTGGAGAAGCAGCTACTCTAGAGGCCCTGAGACAAAGAAGGAAGGCAACCCCAAGACCAGTCAGTCCACAGGGTGGAGCTACCCCAGCAGCCATTTTGAGACGGGCATAAGGGAAACCACTGGCCATTGACAGCACAGATTGGTGTGTTTACTCTGTTATCTTTTGTGAACAGTTCTGAGGTGCCCTTCGTGGGAGACACACTGGCTCCTGGGAGCCCCTATCTTGGTGGGGAACAAAGGAGCTTCGGGTTGCTCAGTGTGCAGTGACTCAAGATTGGCTGTTCCTGGAGACAGTCAGGGAACCCATGGCGGGTGACCTGCCTGCCCTTCCTTAAAATAGCTGTGGTGCCAGGGTGCAATTCTGGGAATGAGCCCATGCCAATGGTGAGCCAGAAAGCCCTGTCTCATTCTGCTTCAGTCTTCGGACCCCATGACACCATCTCTTCTGTGTTCCTGGGCTTTCCCCAGCATTTCTGTCAAGTTGGCTCCTGTTTCCAGAAACATTTTCCGCTTGATGGCAGTATGGCTCCACAAACGCCAAGCTCAACCATAACCCTGCCCCACCAAGTGGAGTGCCTCCACCTTTTGCCATGTGAAAAAAGCAAAAAAGAAAAAGAAACAAAACCATACAGGGAGAAGAGAAAGGAATCAGCCACCTGGGCCAAAATGGACCAAGAAAGTCAGGGGACCCTAGGACCAAGAACCAGTAGGTGGGAGCACCTGCAGGAATGCTGTTGAGAGAGCCAGCCTTTGACCTTCCTTTAGCTCTCTCCAGATTGCATGGCTCCCGCTAGTGTGGAGTGTTCATAGGATTGACTGACAAGAAAGGAGACAGGAGACAACTTGCCGAGGATCCTAGTGGCTCAAAGTTTCACACTTTGAACATCCACAAGGAAAACGGGATATATAGCGTGTTGTGAGGTACTGGGTAAACGGTGCAATTACTGTGACACTTCACCTAAAAGGAACACGTGGGTAGCTTTTTGGTAAACTAGAAATTCAACCGGTGACTTTTATCTCTGCTCCTTTAAGAACGAAAGTGAAGTTCCACCAGGCCAAGTGCTGCATTGAAATATCCCTGACTAGCAAAGAGCGGCAGATGAAACAGTTTCCTAGAACACATTCCTGTGCAGATATGAAAGTGAAAAGAGAAAGGGAAAAAGAAGCACAAGCAGAGGCAAAAGCAGGAAGAAAAAGAACAAGAGGCAAAAAAAGGAGGAGGAGGAGAGCCAGAAAGAAAAGAAGAAGAGGAATAAAAGGAAAAAGAAGAATATGAACTAGAACAAGAGGAGAAGGATAAAAAGGAGGAGGAAGGAGAGGAGAAGGAGGAGAAAAGAATAACCAGAATAAAAAGAAAATGAACTAACTGGTGAACAACGATATTCCAATAAGTACCCATGCTCCACCTGACATAGCAAGTGGCTCTCTCCAGAAGAACCATCTCTGAGACCCACCCAGAATACCCCTACCACATCTGGGCACCCATAAGTGCCTAGGTTCTAGAGATAGAGGTAGCTGAAAGGCCTCACACAAGAATCTGTCCAGTCCAGTCCCATCACCCCTAGAAAAACATTGGGCCTGACTCCCTACTTCTGGATAGGTCAACAATGTGTGGATGCCTGTTGGAACAGGTTGCTTTTGATCCAAACTTTGGTCCCTTCCTCAGGAGGAAGAGTGCTGTCTAGGGACAAGAGTGGTGCATACAAGCACGTGGCCTTGCCTCTTGTTTAGGAGGCCTTGCAGATTCATAGAGGAATCCGCAGTGCCACACAAGCAGGCCCACACACTCACACACCCACCCACCCCTCCCACTGAACTCCATCACACAGCCTCCAGTTCCACTCATGACCACTGTGCCACAGCCCTAAGCATCTGATTTCCTGACCACAGTCTCCTATGGTTCACTGGGATACCTGTCCAGAGAAAAATACAGAGAAAAAGAGGGAGGCAGGGACCTCCCCTACTGTGGCATTTTTCCCCAAAGTAAGCATGTAGATAGGAGTAAAGCGGTAGGGGAGGTGGGTGCCCCTTGGCTAGTCTCTACCCTTCTAATTTGATTTTGTTTATTTTTGTGTGTCTATTTCTTTGGAAGCAAATAGAGAAAAAGTAAGGCAAGTTGGGGGAGGAAAAGATGTGAATGCCATTTGCAGAGCCACAGTGCCATCCAGCAGCAGTTGTTTCTAAACATGACAAGAGACTACAGAGACACTTGACTTCAGCCAGGCATTGAATTCAGGGAGAATGTGCGAGGCTGGATGGACTCTGCCTGATCCACGCTTTCGGTGACTGGGGTATAGAGCCCAACAACAAAGTGTACCTGACATTGGGACCCCTTGGAGAAGCAGCTACTCTAGAGGCCCCTTGACAGAGCAGCCAGGCAGCCCCAAGACCAGTCAACCCACAGGGCGGAACTTCCCTGGCAGCCATTTTGAGATCGGCATCAGGTAAGCCACTGGCCACTAAGGACAGAGAATGGGGCCGTTTACTCTGGTCTCTTTTGTGAACAATTCCGAGGTGCCCTTGGCTGGAGCCACGCTGGGTCCAGAGAGCCCCTATCTTTGTGATGGACAAAGGCGCTCCGGGGTGCTGAGTGTATAGTGACTCAATAACCGCTGTACCTGGAGACAGCCAGGGGAACCCATGGTGGGCTGATCTGCCCGCCTTTCCATAAAGACAGCTGTGGGGCCAGGGCGCCATCCTGGGAATGAGCCCAGGCCAAGGGCCAGCCACCAGTTCCTCTCTCTTCCAGCTTAGTTTTGGGTCCCACGTGGCCATCTCTTTTGTGCTCCCGGGTTTTTCCCAGCAATTGTGCCCTGTTGCCTTCCATTTCCAGAAACAGTTTCCGCTTGATGGCAGTATGGCTCCACAAATGCCAACCGCAAGTATAATTCTGCCTCTCCAAGCTGAGGGCCTCCGCCTTTTGCCATGTGAAAAAAGTAAAGAGGAAAAAGAAATGAAACCATACAAGGAGAAGAGAGAGGAATCAGCCATCTGGGCAAAAATGGAACTCTAAAGTCAGGGGACCCTGGGACCAAGAACCAGTAGGCGGGAGACCCCCACGGGAATACTGTAGACAGCCAGCCCTTGCCCTTCTTTTAGCTCTCTCCAGATTGCATGGCTCCCGCTAGTGCGGAGGGTTCACAGGCATGACTGACAAGGAAGGACACAGGCGACAACTTACCTAGGCTCGTAATGGCTCAGAGTTTCACAATTAGAGCATCCACAAGGAGAACGGGATATATGGCATGTCGTGAGGTACTGGGTAAATGGTGCCTTTACTGTGACATTTCACCTCAGAAGAACAAGTGGACAGCTCGCTGGTAAACAAGAGGGACTCAACCGGTGACTTTTATTTCTGCTCCTTTAAGAATGAAAGTGAAGTTCCACCAGGCCTAGTGCTGCACTAAAACATCCCCCACTACCAAGGAGCAGCAGATGAAACAGTTTCCTAGAACACACGCTGCGCAGTACCAAAAGTGAAAGGAGAAACAGAAAGGGATAAGAAAGCACAAGGAGAAGCAAAAGCTGGAAGAAAAAGAACAAGAGGCAAAAAAGCAGCATGAGGAAGAGGAGTTCCAGAAAGAAACGAAGAGGAAGAATAGGAAGAAGGTAAGAGAAAGAAGGAGGAGGAGGAAAAGTGAAGGAGGAGGAAGAGGAGAAGAAAGAAGAACCAGAATAAAAGGAAAACGGACTAACTGGTGAACCACGACATTCCAGTGAGCCCCCATGCTCTACCTGACATAGAAAGTGGCTCTCTCTCCAGGAGAGCCATCTCTGAGACCCACCAAGAACACCCCTCCCACTTCTGGGCATGCATGAGTGCCTAGGCCCTAGTGATAGAGGCAGCTGAAGGCCTCACACAAGAGTCCATCCAGTCCTGTCCAATCCCAAAAAACACCTGGCTCAACTCCCTGCTGCTGGATGGGTCAGCAATGTGCAGATGCCTGTTGGACCTGATTGATTTTGATCCAAATTTTGATCCCTTCCTCAGGAGGGAGAGTGCTGCCTAGGGACAATTGTGGTGCTTACAAGCATGTGGCCTGACCTCTTGCTTAAGAGGCCTTGCAGATTCATAGAGGAATCTGCAGCACCACACACTCACACACCCAACCACCCCTCCCACTGAACTCCATCACACAGCCTCCAGTGCCACCCATCACCACTACGCCACAGCCCTAAGCATCTGATTTCTTGATGACAGTCTCCTCTGGTTCGCTGGGATACCGGTCCAGAGAAAAGGAGGGAGGCAGAGATACCCCATACTGTGGCAGTTTTCCCCAAAGTAACCATGCAGGTAGGAGCAATGTTGTTGGTGAGGTGGGTGGCCCTTGGCCAGTTTCTATCCTTCTGACTTTGATTTTGTTTATTTTTGTGTGTCTGCGTCTTTTGATTCTTTGGAAGCAAATAGAGAAAAAGTAAGGCAAGGTGGGGGAGGAAAAGACGTGAACTCCATTTGTAGAGCACTGTGCAATCCAGCGGAAGTTGTTTCTGAACATGACAACACGCTGCAGAGACACTTGACTTCAGCCAGGCACTGAATTCATGGAGGATGTGTGAGGCTGGATGGACTCTGACTGATCCAGGATTTCAGGGACTGGGGTTTAGAGCCAGAGAACGAAGTGTACCTGACATTGGGAACCCGTGGAGAAGCAGCTACTCTAGAGGCCCTGAGACAGAGCAGCCAGGCAGCCCCAAGACCAGTCAGACCACTAGCAGAAATTCCCCAGCAGCCATTTTCAGATGAGCATAAGGGCAGCCACTGGGAACTAACGACAGAGAATGGGGCTGTTTACTCTGGGCTATTTCGTGAACAGTTCTGAGGTGCCCTTGCCTGGAGCCATGCTGGGTCCAGGGAGTTCCTATCTTTTCAGGTAACAACGGCACTTTGGCGTGCTGAGTGTGCAGCTAATCAAGACCTGCTCTTCCTAGAGACACCAGGGGGAACCCATGGTGGGCCGACCTGCCTGCCCTTCCTTAAAGACAGCTGTGGTGCCAGGGCACCAACCTGGGAATGAGCCCAGACCAAGGGCCAGCCAGCAGTTCCTCTCTTGTCCAGCTTCAGTATTCAGGCTCCACTTGGCCATCTCTTTTGCGCTCCTGGGTTTTTCCCAGCACTTGGGCCCAGCTGCCTCTCATTTCCAGAAACAGTTTCTGCTTGATGGCAGTATGGCTCAACAAATGCCAAGCACCACCATGACCCTGCCTTTGCAAGCCAAGGGCCTCTGCCTTTTGCCATGTGAAATGTATAAAGAGGAAAAACAAAACCATAGAGGGAGAAGAGAAAGGAATCAGCCACCTGCACCAAAATGGAACTCTAAAGTCAGGGGACCCTAGGACCAAGAACCAGTAGGTGGGAGACCCCACAGGAATTTTCTTGAGACAGCCAGCCTTTGCCCTTCCTTTAGCTCTCTCTGGATTGCATGGCTTCCGCTAGTGGGCGGTGGTCACAGGTTTGACTGACAATAAAGGGGACAGCTGACAACTTGCCAAGGCTCCTAGTGGCTCAGAGTTTCACACTTAGAGCATCCACAAGGAGAACGGTATATATGGCTTGTTGTGATGTACTCAGTAAACGGCGGGTTTACAGTGACATTTCACCTAAAGAAACATGCGTGCTGCTTTCGTGTAAACTGCAGGGTCTCAACCGGTGACTTATATCTCTGCTTCTTTAAGAACAAAAGGGAAGTTCCACCAGGCATAGTGATGCCCTGAAACATCCCCAACTACTAAGGAGCAGCAGAAGAAACAGTTTCCTAGAACACATGCCTGCGCAGATCTGAAAATGAAAGGAGAAAGGGAAAAAGAAGCACAAGCAGAAGCAAAAGCAGGAAGAAAAAAATAAGAGGCCATAAAGCAGCAGGAAGAGGAGGAGTACCAGAAATAAAAGAAGAAGAGGAAGAAAATGAAATAGAAGAAGAGGAAGAAGAAGGAGAAGAGGAAGAAGGAGGAGGAGAAGGAGGAGGAGGAAGAGAAGGAGAAGGTGAAGGAAAAGAAGAAGAAAAGAAAGAAGAAAGAAGAAGAAGAAGAAGAAGAAGAAGAAGAAGAAGAAGAAGAAGAAGAAGAAGAAGAAGAAGAAGAAGAAGAAAGAGGAAGAAAAGAAGTACTAGAATAAAAAGAAGACAAACTAACTGGTGAACCACCACATTCCAGTCAGCCCCAATACTCCATCTGAGATGGCAAGTGGCGATCTCTGCAGGAGAGCCACCTGTGAAACCCAGCTGAAATACCCCTCCCACTTCTGGGCACCCATGTGAACCTGGGCTCTAGTGATAGAGGTAGCTGAAGGACTCGCACAAGAGTCCATCCAGTCCAGTCCCATTCTAACAAACATCTGGCCCGACTCCCTTTTGCTGGATGGGTCAACATTGCACAGATGACTGTGGACCTGGTTGCTCTGATCCAAATTTTGGTCCCTTCCTCAGGAGGGAGGGTGCTGCCTAGGGACAAGTGTGGCGCATAAAAGCATGTGGCCTGGCCTCTTGCTTAGGAGACCTTACAGATTCATAGAGGAATCTGCAGCACCACAGACAGGCTGAAACACCCACCCACCCCTCCCACTGATCTCCCTCACACAGCCCCCAGTGCCACCCATGAACACCATGCCACAGCCCTAAGAGTCTAATTTCTTGAGGACAGCCTCCTCTGGTGCACTGGGATTCCTGCCCAGAGAAGAATCCAGAGGAAAGGAAGGAGGCAGAGATCCCCCTTACTGTGTCAGGTTTCCCCTAAGTAACCATGTAGGTAGGAGCACTGCTGTAGGTGACGTGGGTGCTCCTTGGCCGGTTTCTTTATTTCTTACTTTGCTTTTGTTTTCTTTTGTGTTTGTGTTTCTACTGTTCCATTGGCAGCAAATGGATAAAAAGTAAGACAAGGTGGGGGATGAAAAGAGGTGATCACCGTTTGTAGAGCCCCAGTGCCATCAAGTTGAAGGTGTTTCTGAAAATAACAACAGGCTGCAGAGACATTGGACTTCAGTCAGGCAATGAATTCAGCAATGATGTGCGAGGCTGGTTGGACTCTGCCTGATCCAGGCTTTCCATGACTGGGGTTTAGAGCCCAAGAAGAAAGTGTACCTGACATTGGGACCCCTTGGAGAAGCAGCTACTCTAGAGGCCCCCAGACAGTGCAGCCAGGCAGCCCCAAGACCGGTCAGCCCACAGGGCAGAGCTACCCCGGCAGCCATTTTGAGATGGGAATAAAAGAAGCCACCGGCCACTGACAGCAGAGGTTGGTGCATTTACTCTGGTATCTTTTGTAAACAGTTCTGAGCTGTCCTTGATGGGAGCGACGCTGGCTCCAGGGAGCCTCTCTCTTCGTGGGGAACAAAGGAGCTTTGGGTTGCTCAGTGTGCAGCGACTCAAGACCTGCTATTCCTGGAGACAACCATGGGAACTCATGGCGGGCGACCTGCCTTGCCCTTCCTTAAAGAGAGCTGTGGCGCCAAGGCTCCATCCTGGGAATGAGCCCAGGCCAAGGGCCAGCCAGCAATTCCTCTCTCATCCTGCTTCAGTCTTCGGAACCCACGCCGCCATCTCTTCTCTGTTCCTGAGCTTTCCCGAGCACTTGTGCCCAGTTGCCTCCTGTTTCCAGAAACATCTTCCGCTTGATGGCAGTATGGCTCCATAAGCGCCAAGCTCAACCATAACCCTGCCCCTCCACGTCGAGTGCCTCCGCCTTTTGCCATGTGAAAAAAGTAAAGAAGAAAAAGAAACAAAACAATATGCAGAGAAGAGAAAGGAATCAGACACCTGGGCTAAAATGGACCACTAAAATCAGGGGACCCTAGGGCCAAGAACCAGTAGGCAGGGACACTATGGGAATTCTGTTGCGACAGCCAGCCTTTGCTGTTCCTTTAGCTCTCTCCAGATTGCACGGTTCCCGCTAGTGCGGAGTATTCACAGGCTTGACTGACAAGAAAGGAGAAAGGCGACAACTTGCCAAGGATCCTAGTGGCTCAGAGTTTCACACTTTGAACATCCACAAGGAAAATGGGATATATAGAGTGTCGTGAGGTACTGGGTAAACGATGCGTTTACTGTGACACTTCACTTAAAAGGAACACGTGGGTAGCTTTTTGGTAAACTAGAGAGATTCAAACTGTGACTTTTATCTCTGCTCCTTTAAGAATGAAAGTGAAGTTCCACCAGGCCAAGTGCTGCATTGAAATATTCCTGACTAGCAAAAAGCAGCAGAACAAACAGTTTCCTAGAAGACATTCCTGCGCAAATATGAAAGTGAAAAGAGAAAAGGAAAAAGAAGCACAAGCAGAGGCAAAAGCAGGAAGAAAGAGAATAAGAGACAAAAAAAGGAAGAGAGGAGGAGAACCAGAAAGAAAAGAAAAAGAGGAATAAAAGGAAAAAGAAGAATATGAAGAAGAACAGGAAGAAGAAGAAGAACAAGAGGAGGAGGAAAAGGAGGAGGAGGTGGAGGAGGAGAAAAGAATAACCAGAATAAAGAGAAAACAAACTAACTGGTGAACCATGATATTCCAATGAGCACAGATGCTCCACCTGACATAGCAAGTGGCTCTTTCCAGGAGAGCCATCTCTGAGACCCACCCAGAACACCGCTCCCACATCTGGGCAGTGCCTAGGCTCTAGAGACAGAGGTAGCTGAAAGGTCTCGCACAAGAATCTGTCCAGTCCAGTCCCATCCCAAAAAAAGAAAACATCTGGCCCGACTCCCTGCTTATGGATAGGTCAACAATGTGCAGATGCCTGTTGGACCTGGTCGCTTTTGATCCAAATTTTGGTCATTTCCTCAGGAGGGAGAGTGCTGCCTAGGGACAAGTGTGGTGCATACAAGCACGTGGCCTGGCCTCTTGCTTAGGAGGTCTTGCAGATTCATAGAGGAATCCACAGCACCACACAAGCAGGCCACACACACACACACACCCACCCACCCCTCCCACTGAACTCCATCACACAGCCTCGAGTGCCACTCATGACCACTATGCCACAGCCCTAAGCATCTGATTTCCTGACCACAGTCTCCTATGGTTTACTGGGATACCTGTCCAGAGAAGAATCCAGAGAAAAAGAGGGAGGCAGAGACCCCTATTGTGACAGTTTTCCCCAAAGTAACCATGTAGGTAGGAGCGAAGCTGTAGGTGAGGTGGGTGCCCCTTGGCCAGTCTCTATCCTTTTTAATTTGATTTTGTTTATGTTTGTGTGTCTGTTTCTTTGGAAGCAAATAAAGAAAAAGTAAGGCATGGTGGGGGAGGGAAAGATGTGAACGCCATTGGTACAGCCACAGTGCCATCCAGCGGAAGTTGTTTCTGAACATGACGCCAGGCTACAGAGACACTTGACTTCAGCCAGACACTGAATTCAGGGAGGATGTGTAAGGCTGGATGGACTCTGCCTGATCCACACTTTCGGTGACTGGGGTATAGAGCCCAACAACAAAGTGTACCTGACATTGGGACTCCTTGGAGAAGCAGCTACTCTAGAGGCCCCTTGACAGAGCAGCCAGGCAGCCCCAAGACCAGTCAGCCTACAGGGCGGAACTTCCCCGACCGCCATTTTGAGATCGGCATAAGGGAAGCCATTGGCCACTAAGGACAGAGAATGGGGCCGTTTATTCTGGTCTCTTGTGAACAATTCCGAGGTGCTCTTGGCTGGAGCTATGCTGGGTCCAGAGAGCCCCTATCTTAGCGGGGAACAAAGGCACTTTGGGGTGCTGAGTGTATAGCGACTCAAGAACTGCTGTACCTGGAGACAGCCAGGGGAACCCATGGTGGGCCGAGCTGCCTGCACTTCCATAAAGACAGCTGTGGTGCCAGGGCGCCATCATGGGAATGATCCCAGGCCAAGGGCCAGCCAGCAGTTTCTTTCTCATCCAACTTCAGTTTCTGGTTCCACGAGGCCATCTCTTTTGTGCTCCCGAGTTTTTCCCAGCAATTGTGCCCTGCTGCCTCCTGTTTCCAGAAAGAGTTTCCGCTTGATGGCAGTATGGGTCTACAAATGCCAACCACAAGTATAATTGTGCTCCTCCAAGCCGACGGCCTCCGCCTTTTGCCATGTGAAAAAATTAAAGAGGAAAAAGAAACAAAACCATACAGGGAGAAGAGAAAGGAATCAGAGACCTGGGACAAAATGGACCACTAAAGTCAGGGGACCCTAGGACCAAGAACAGTAGGCAGGGACACTATGAGAATTATGTTGAGACAGCCAGCCTTTGCCCTTCCTTTAGCTCTCTCCAGATTGCATGGCTCCCGCTAGTGCGGAGGGTTCACAGGCATGACTGACAAGGAAGGACACAGGCGACAACTTACCTAGGCTCCTAGTGGCTCAGAGTTTCACAATTAGAGCATCCACAAGGAGAACGGCATATATGGCATGTCATGAGGTACTGGGTAAACGGTGCCTTTACTGTGACATTTCACCTCAGAGGAACAAGTGGACAGCTCGCTGGTAAACAAGAGGGACTCAACCGGTGACTTTTATTTCTGCTCCTTTAAGAATGAAAGTGAAGCTCCATCAGGCCTAGTTTTGCACTGAAACATCTCCCGCTACCAAGGAAAAGCAGATGAAAGTTTCCTAGAACACATGCTGCGCAGTAACGAAAGTGAAAGGAGAAAGGGATAAAGAAGTACAAGCAGAAGCAAACACTGGAAAAAAAAGAACAAGAGGAAAAAAGCAGCAGGAGGAGGAGGAGTTCCAGAAAGAAATGAAGAAGAAAAATAGGAAAAAGAATAGGAAGAAGATAAGCGGAAGAATGAGGAGGAGGAGGAGGAGGAAGAGGAGACGTGGAGGAGGTGGAGGAGGAAGACACAAGAACCAGAATAAAAAGAAAATGAACTGCCGGGCGCGGTGGCTCAAGCCTGTAATCCCAGCACTTTGGGAGGCCGAGGTGGGTGGATCATGAGGTCGAGAGATCGAGACCATGCTGGTCAACATTGTGAAACCCCGTCTCTACTAATACAAAAAAATTAGCTGGGCATGGTGGTGCGTGCCTGTAATCCCAGCTACTCAGGAGGCTGAGGCAGGAGAATTGCCTGAACCCAGGAGGCAGAGGTTGCGGTGAGCCGAGATCGCGCCATTGCTCTCCAGCCTGGGTAACGAGAGCAAAACTCCGTCTCAAAAAAAAAAAAAAGAAAATGAACTAACTGGTGAACCACGACATTCCAATGAGCCCCCATGCTCTACCTGACATAGCAAGTGGCTCTCTATCCAGGAGAGCCATCTCTGAGACCCACCAAGAACACCCCTCCCACTTCTAGGCATGCATGAGTGCCTAGGCCCTAGTGATAGAGGTAACAGAATGCCTTACACAAGAGTCCATCCAGTCCTGTCCAATCACAAAAAACATCCGGCCCAACTCCCTACTGCTGGATGGGTCGACAATGTGCAGATGCCTGTTGGACATGGTTGATTTTCATCCAAAATTTGATCCCTTCCTCAGAAGGGAGAGTGCTGCCTAGGGACAAGTGTGGTGCTTACAAGCATGTGGCCTGGCCTTTTGCTTAGGAGGTCTTGCAGACTCATAGAGGAATCTGCAGTGTCACACAAGCAGACCCACACACTCTCACATCCACCCACCCCTCCCACTGAATTCCATCACACAGCCTTCAGTGCCACCCATGACCACAATGGCACAGGCCTAAGCATCTCATTTCTTGATGACAGTCTCCTCTGGTACTCTAGGATACCTCTCCAGAGAAGAATCCAGAGAAAAGGAGGGAGGCAGAGATCCCCCTACTGTGGCATTTTTCCCCAAAGTAACCATGAGGGTAGGAGCAAAGCTGTAGGTGAAGTCAGTGCCCCTTGGCCGGTTTCTATCCTTCTGACTTTGCTTTTGTTTATTTTTGTGTCTGTTTCTTTTGTTTCTTTGGAAGAAAATAAAGAGAAAGTAAGGCAAGGTGGGGAGGAAAAGACATGAACACCATTTGTAGAGCCACAGTGGCATCCAGTGGAAGTTCTCATCCAGGCTTTCAGTGACTGGGGTTTAGAGTCCAAGAACAAAGTGTACCTGACATTGGGACCCCTTGGAGAAGCAGATACTCTAGAGGCTCCCAGACAGAACAGCCAAGCAGCCCCAATAACCGTCAGACAAGAAGCAGAAATTCCGCAGCAGCCATTTTGAGATGAGCGTAAGGGCAGCCACTGGCCACTAATGACAGAGAATGGGGCCGTTTACTCTGGTCTCTTTTGTAAACAGTTCTGAGGTCCCGTTCACTGGAGCCACGCTGGGTCCAGGGAGCTGCTATCTTGTCGGGGGAACAAAGGCGCTTCTGCATGCTCAGTGTGCAGCGACTCAACACCCCTGTTCCTAGAGACAACCAGTGGAACCCATGGCGGCCCACCTGCCTGCCCTTCCTTAAAGACAGTTGTGGCACAAGGGCGCCATCCTGGGAATGAGCCCAGGACAAGGGCCAGCCAGCAGTTCCTCTCTCATCCATCTTCAGTCTTCTAGCTCCACATGGCCATCTCTTTTGCACTCCTGGGTGTTTCCAAGCACTTGTGTCCAGCTGCGTCCCATATCCAGAAACAGGTTCCACTTGATGGCAGTATGGCTCAACAAAAGCCAAGCACCACCATGACCCTGCCCTTCGAAGGCAAGGACTTCCCTTTTGCCATGTAAAAAAGGAAAGAGGAAAAAGAAACAAAACCATAGAGGGAGAAGAGAAAGGAATCAGCCACCTGGGCCAAAATTAAACTCTCAAATCTTTGGACCCTAGGACCAAGAACCAGTAGGCTGGAGACCCTGCGGGAATGCTTTAGAGACAGCCAGCCTTTGCCCTTCCTTTAGCTCTCTCCACATTGCAGGTCTCCCGCTAGTGCGGAGTGTTCACAGGCTTGAGTGACAAGAAAGGAGACAGCTGACAACTTGGAAAGGATCCTAGGGGCTCAGAATTTCAAACTTAGAGCATCCATGAGGAGAATTGAATATACGGCTTGTCGTGATGTACTCAGTAAATGGTGGGTTTACAGTGATATTTCACCTAAAGGAACACGTGCGCTGCTTTCTGGTAAACTGCAGGGTCTCAACCGGTGACTTATATCTCTGCTTCTTTAAGAACAAAAGGGAAGTTCCACCAGGCCTACTGATGCCCTGTAACATCCTCAACTACCAAGAAGCAGCAGAAGAAACAGTTTCCTAGAACACATTCCTGCGCATATCTGAAAATGAAAGGAGAAAAGGAAAAAGAAGCACAAGCAGAAGCAAAACAGGAAAACAAAGAGCAAGAGGCCATAAAGCAGCAGGAAGAGGAGCAGTACCAGAAATAAAAGAAGAAGAGGACAAATAGGAAGAAGAACAAGAAGAAGAAGAAGAAAAGAACTAGAAGAAGAAGAAGATGAACTAACGGGTGAATCACCACATTCTAGTGAACCCCAATGCTCCATCTGATGTGGCAAGTGGTGCTCTCTGAAGGAGAGCCATCCGTGAAACCCACCTGAAATACCCCTCCCACTTCTGGGCACCCATGTGAACCTGGGCTCTAGTGATAGAGGTAGCTGAAGGACTCGCACAAGAGTTCATCCAGTCCAGTCCCTCGCAACAAACATCTGGCCCGACTCTCTTTGCTGGATGGGTCAACAGTGTGCAGATGTCTGTGGACCTGGTTGCTTTGATCCAAATTTTTGTCCCTTCCTCAGGAGGAAGAGTTCTGCCTAGGGACAAGCATGGAGGATACAAGCATGTGGCCTGGCCTCTTGCTTAGGAGGCCTTGCAGATTCATAGAGGAATCTGCAGCACCACAGACAGGCTGAAACACCCACACACCCCTCCCACTGAACTCCCTCACACAGCCCCCAGTGCCACCCATGAACACCATGCCACAGCCCTAAGAGTCTAATTTCTTGAGGACATGCTCCTCTCATCCACTGGGATTCCTGCCCAGAGAAGAATCCAGAGGAAAGGAGGGAGGCAGAGATCCCCCTTACTGTGTCAGGTTTCCCCTAAGTAACCATGTAGGTAGGAGCACTGCTGTAGGGGAGGTGGGTGCTCTTTGGCCGGTTTATTTATTTCTTTTTTTTTTTTTAAAGACGGGGTTTCACCATGCTGGTCAGGCTGGTCTTGAACTCTCAACCTCAGGTGATCCACCCGCCTTGGCTTCTAAAGTGCTTGGATTACAGGCGTGAGCCACCACACCCAGCCGGTTTCTATATTTCTTACTTCGCTTTTGTTTTCTTTTGTGTTTGTGTATTTCTTTTGTTCCATTGGCAACAAATGGAGAAAAAGTAAGGCAAGGTGGGGGATAAAAAGACATGATCACCATTTGTGGATCCCTAGTGCCATCCAGTTGAAGGTGTTTCTGAACATGACAACAGGCTGCAGAGACACTTGACTTCAGCCAGGCACTGAATTCAGGGAGGATGTGCAAGGCTGGGTGGACTGCCCACAGGGTGGAGCTACCCCGGCGGCCATTTTATGATTGGCATAAGGGAAGCCATTGGCCACTGACAGCAGAGATTGGTGAATTTACTCTGGTATCTTTTGTGAACACTACTGAGGTGCCTTTGAAGGGACCCACACTGGCTCCAGGGAGCCCTTATCTTGGTGGGGAACAAAGGAATTTTGCGTTGCTCAGTGTGGAGCGACTCAAGTCCTCCTGTTAGTGGAGACAGCCAGGGGAACCCATGGAGGATGACCTACCTGCCCTTCCTTAAAACAGCTGTGGCGCCAGGGTGCCATCCTGGGAATGAGCCCAGGCCAAGGGAGAGCCAGAAGTTCCTCTCCCATCTTCAGTCTTTGGACCCCACGCTGCCATCTCTTCTGCATTCCTGGGCTTTCCCCAGCACTAGTGCCCAGTTACCTCCTGTTTCCAGAAACATTTTCCGCTTGATGGCAGTATGGCTCCACAAAAGCCAAACACAACCATAACCCTTCCCCTCCAAGCGGAGTGCCTCCGCCTTTTGTCATGTGAAAAAAGTAAAGAGGAAAAAGAAACAAAACCATACAGGGAGAAGAGAAAGGAATCAGCCACCTGGGCAAAAATCAACCAGGGAACTCAAGGGACCCTAGGACCAAGAATCAGTAGGCAGGGGACCCTGTGGGAATTCTGTTGAGACAGCCAGCCTTTGCCCTTCCTTTAACTCTCTCCAGATTGCATAGCTCCTGCTAGTGCGGAGTGTTAATAGGCTTCACTGATAAGAAAGGACACAGGCGACAACTTGCTGAGGCTCCTAGTGGCTCAGTTTCACACTTTGAGCATCCACAAGGAGAATGGGATATACTGGCTGTCATGAGGTACCGGGTAAACGGTGCATTTACCATGACACTTCTTCTAAAAGGAACACGTGGTCACCTTTTTCTTAAACTAGAGGGACTCAACTGGTGACTTTTTTCTCTGCTCCTTGAAGAACGAAAGTGAAGTTCCCCCAGGCCAAGTGCTGCACTGAAGCATCCCCCACTAGCAAGGAGCAGCAGATGAAACAGTTTCCTAGAACACATTCCTGCGCAGATCTGAAAGTGAAAAGAGAAAGGGAAAAAGAAGCACAAGCAGAGGCAAAAGCAGGAAGAAAAAGAACAAGAGGCAAAAAAAAGGAGGAGGAGGAGAACCAGAAAGAAAAGAAGAGGACCAAAAAAAAGAAGAATAGGAAGAAGAAGAAGAGGAAGAAGAGAAGAAGAGGAGGAGGAGGAAGAAGAAGAAGGAAGAAGAAGGAGGAGGAGGAGGAGGAGAAGGAGAAGGAGAAGGAGAAGGAGAAGAGAGAGAGGGAGAGGGAGGAGAAGAAAAAGAAGGGGAAGAGGAGGAGGAGGAGGAGGACAAAGAAAGAAGAACTAGAGTAAAAAGAAAACAAACTAACTGGTGAATCACGACATTCCAGTGAGCACCCATGCTCCACCTGACATAGCACATGGATCTTTCTCCATGAGAGCTATCTGTGAAACCCACCAAGAACAGCCCTCCCACTACTGGGCATGCATGAGTGCCTAGGCACTAGTGATAGAGGTAGCTGAAGGCCTTGCACAAGTCGGTCTGGTCCAGTCCCATCCCAAAAAACATCTGACCGGACTCCCTGCTGCTGGATGGGTCAACAATGCACGGATGCCTGTTGGACCTGGTTGCTTTTGATCCAAACTTTGGTCCCTTCCTCAGGAGGGAGAGTGATGCCTAGGGACAAGTGTGGTGCATATAAACATGTGGCCTGGCCTCTTGCTTGGGAGGTCTTGCAGATACAAGCAGGCCCACACACTCACACACCCAACCACCCCTCCCACTGAACTCCATCACACAGGCTCCAGGGCCACCCATGACCACTATACCACAGCCCTAAGCCTCTAGTTTCTTGACCACAGTCTCCTCTGGTTCACTGGAATACCTGTTCAGAGAAGAATCCAGAGGAAGGGAGGGAGGCAGAGATCCCCTTTACTGTGGCAGTTTTCCCCAAAGTAACCATGTAGATAGGAGCAAAGCTGTAGGTGATGAGGGCGCCCCTTGGCTGGTTTCTTTCTTCTTTTTCTTTTTTTTTTTTTTTCCATGTCTGTGTTTGTTTCTTTCGTTCCTTTGGAAGCAAATTGACAAAAAGTAAGGTAAGGTGGGGAAGGAAAAGATGTGAAAGCCATTTGTAGAGCCACAGTCTCATCCAGTGGAAGTTGTTTCTGAACATGGCAACAGGCTGCAGAGACGCTTGACTTCAGCCAGGCACTGAATTCAGGGAGGATGTGCGAGGCTGGATGGACTCTGCCTGATCCAGGCTTTACGTGACTGGGGTTTAGAGTCTGAGAACAAAGTGTACCTGACATGGGGCCCCTTGGAGAAGCAGCTACTCTAGAGGCCCCGAGACAGAGCAGCCTGGCAGTCCCAAGACCAGTCAGACCACAGGGCGGAACTTCCCCGGCAGTCATTTTGAGATGGACATAAGGAAAGCCACTGGCCACTAATGACAGAGAATGGGGCTGTTTAGTCTGGTCTCTTTTGTGAACAATTCTGAGGTACCCTTGGCTGGAGCCACGTTGGGTCCAGAGAGCCCCTATCTTGATGGGAAACAAAGGCGATTCACAGTGCTGAGTGTGGAGCAACTCAAGACTGGCTGTTCCTTGACACAGCCAGGGGAACCCATGGCGAGCCGACCTGCCTGCCCTTCCTTATTTGGTGCCAGGGCGCCATCCTGGGAATGAGCTCGGGCTAAGGACGAGCCAGGAGTTTCTCTCTTGTCCAGCGTCAGTCTTGGGTTCCATGTGGCCATCGCTTTTGCGCTCCTGGCTTTTTCCCAGCATTAGTGCCCACCTGCCTCCCGTTTCTAGAAACAGTTTCCTCTTGATGTAAGTATGGCTCTAGAAAGGAAAACCACGAGCATAACCCTGCTTCTCCAAGGCGAGGGCCTCCGCCTTTTGCCATGTGAAAAAAGGAAAGAGGAAAAAGAAACAAAAACATACAGGGAGAAGAGAGAGGAATCAGCCACCTAGGCCAAAATCAACCACAAAACACAGGTGAACCTAGGACCAAGAACCAGTATGCAGGAGACCCCATGGGAATGCTGTTGAGACAGCCAGCCTCTGCCCTTCCTTTAGCTCTCTCCAGATTGCATGACTCCCGCTAGTGCAGAGTGTTCACAGGCTTCACTGACAAGAAAGGAGACAGGAGACAACTTGCCGAGGCTCCTAGCGACTCAGAGGTCCAAACAGAGCATCCACAGGGAGAAAACGATATAAGGAGTGCCCTGAGGTACTGGGTAAATGGTGCATTTACTGTGACATTTCACCTCAGAGAAAAAAGTGGGCAGCTTTTTGGTAAACTAGAGGGACACAACCGGTGACTTTTATCTCTGCTTTTTTAAGAATGAAAGTGAAGTTCCACCAGGCCTAGGGCTGCACTGAAACATCCCCCACTACCAAGGAGCAGCAGAGAAAGCAGTTTCCTAGAACACATGTCTAGGCAGATCCAAAAGTCAAAAGAGAAAGTGAAAAAGAAGCACAAGCAGAAGCAAAAACAAGAAGAAAAAGAAGAGGGAAACGCAGGAGGAAAGGGAATAGCAGAAAGAAAAGAAGAAGAGGCAGAGAAGCAGGAGGAGGAGTAGCAAAAGAAAAGGAGGAGGAGGAAGAGGAGGAGAAGGAGAAGAAGAAGAAGAAAGAAGGAGGAGGAGAGGGAGAAAGAAGAAGAACTAGAAAAAAAAGAAGATGATCTAACTGGTGAACCAGCACACCCAGTGAGCTCCCATGCTCCATCTGACATGGCAAGTGGCTCTCTTTCCACGGAGCCATCTGTGAATCCCATCTATAATGCAGGAGTGCCTAGGCTCTAGTGACAGAAGTAGCTGAAGGCCTCGCACAAGAGGCTGTCCAGTCTAGTCCAATCCCAACAAACATCTGGCCCAACTCCCTGCTGCTGGATGGGTCAGCAATGTGCAGATGCCTGTTGGACCTGGTTGCTTTTGATCCAAACTTTGGTCCCTACCTCAGAAGGGAGAGTGCTGCCTAGGGAAAAGTGTGTTGTGTGCAATTATGTGGCCTGACCTCTTGCTTAGGAGGCCTTGCATATTTATAGATGAATCTGCAGCGCCACACAAGCAGGCCCACACACTCACACATCCACCCACTCCACCCACTGAACTCCACTGCACAGCCTCCAGCGCCACCCATGACCACTATGCCACAGCACTAAGCATCTGATTTCTTGATGACAATCTCCTCTGGTTCACTGGGATACCTGTCCAGAGAAGAATCCAGAGGAATGAGGGGAGGCAGAGATCTCCCCTACTGTGACAGGTTTCTGCAAAGTAACGATGTATGTAGGAGCAAAGCTGTAGGTGAGGTGGGTGCCCCTTGGCTGGTTGTTTTGTTTTCTTTCTTACCTTGCTTTTGACTTTCTTCTGTGTGAATGTTTCTTTTGTTCATTTGGAAGCAAATAGAGAAAAAGTAAGGCAAGGTGGGGGAGGAAAAGACATGAATGCCATTTGTAGAGCCACAGTCTCATCCAGCAGAAGTTCTTTCTGAACATGACAATAGGCTGCAGAGACAATTGACTTCAGCCAGGCACTGAATTCAGGGAGGATGTGCGAGACTGGGTGCACTCTGCTTCATCCAGGCTTTCCATGACTAGAGTTTAGAGACCAAGAACAAAATGTACCTGACATTGGGACCCCTTGGAGAAGCAGCTACTCTAGAGGCCCCTTGACAGAGCAGCCAGGCAGCCCCAAGACCAGTCAGCCCACAGAGTGGAGATACCCTGGCAGCCATTTTGAGATGGGCATAAGGGAAGCCGCTGGCCACTAACAACAGAGAATGGGGCTCTTTACTCTGGTCTCTTTTGTGAACAATTCTGAGGTGTCCTTGGCTGGAGCCACGCTGGGTCCGGGGAGCTCCTATCTTGGCGGGAAACAAAGGCACTCTGGGGTGCTGAGTGTGCAGAGACTCAAGACCTTGCTGTTCCTTGAAGACAGCCAGGGGAACTCACGGTGGGCCAACCTGCCTGCCTTTCCTTAAAGACAGCTGTGGTGCCATGGTACCATCTTGGGAATGAGCCCGCATGAAGGGCCAGCGAGCAATTCCTCTCTTGTCCAGCTTCAGTTTTGGGTTCCACGTGACCATCTCTCTTGCACTCTTGGGATTTTCTCAGCATTGTGCCCTGCTGCATCCTGTTTCCAGAAACAGTTTCCGCTTGATGGCAGTATGGCTCTACAAATGCCAACCACAAGCATAAGTCTACCCCTCCAAGCTGAAGGCCTCCGCCTTTTGCCATGTGAAAAAAGTAAAGGGGATAAAGAAACAAAACCATACCGGGAGAAGAGAAAGCAATCAGCCACCTGGGCAAAAATGGAACTCTAAAGTCAGGGGACCCCAGGACCAAGAGCCAGTAGGCGGGAGACCCTGTGGGAATACTGTTGAGACAGCCAGCCTTTGCCTTTCTTTAGCTCTCTCCAGATTGCATGGCTCCCGATACTGCGGAGGGTTCACAGGCTGGACTGACAAGGAAGGACACAGATGACAATTTGCTGAGGCTCCCAGTGGCTCAGAGTTTCACAATTAGAGCATCTGCAAGGAGAACGGGATATATGGCATGTCATGAGGTACTGGGTAAACGGTGCCTTTACCATGATGTTTCACCTCAGAGGAACAAATGGACAGCTTGTTGGTAAACTAGAAGAACTCAACTGGTGACTTTTATCTCTGCTCCTTTAAGAATGAAAGTGAAGTTCCACCAGGCCTAATGCTGCACTGAAACATCCCCCACTACCAAGGAGAAGCAGGTGAAACAGTTTCCTAGAACTCATGCTGCGCAGTACCGAAAGTGAAAGGAGAAAGGGATAAAGAAGCACAAGCAGAAGCAAAAGCTGGAAGAAAAAGAACAAGCAGCTAAAAAGCGGCAGGAGGAGGAGGAGTTCCAGAAATAAATGAAGAAGAAGAATGGGAAAAAGAAGAATAGGAAGAAAGAAGAAGGAGAAGGAGAAGAAAAGGGAGAATGGAGAAGAAGAAGGAGGAGGAGGAAGAGAAGAAGAAGTGGAAGAGGAGGAGGAAGAAAGAGGAACCAGAATAAAAAGAAAATGAACTTACTGGTGAACCAGGATATTCCAGTGAGCACCCATGCTCCACCTGACATAGCAAGTGGCTCTCTGTCCAGGAGAGCCACCTCTGAGACCCACCCGGAATACCCTTCCCCCTTCTTGGCATGCATGAGTGCCTAAGCCCTAGCGGTAGAGGTAGCTGAAGGCCTTGCACAAGAGTCCATCCAGTCTGGTCCCATCCAAAAAAACATCTGGCCTGACTCCCTGCTGCTGGATTGGTCATCAATGTGCAGATGCCTGTTGGACCTGGTTGCTTTTAATCCAAACTTTGGTCCCTTCTTCAGGAGGAAGAGTGTTGCCTAGGGACAATTGTGGTGCATACGAGCATGTGGCCTGGCCTCTTGCTTAGGAGGCCTTGCAGATTTAAACAGGAATCTGCAGTGTCACACAAGCAGGCCCACACACTCAAACACCCACCCACCACTCCCACTGAACTCCATCACATAGCCTCCAGTACCACCCATGACCACTATGCCACAGCCCTAAGCATCTGATTTCCTGATGACAGTCTCCTCTGGTTCACTGGGATACCTGTCCAGAGAAGAATCCAGAGAAAAGAAGGGAGGCAGAGATCCCCCGTACTGTGGTAGTTTTCCCCAAGGTAACCATGTAGGTAGGAGCAAAGCTGTAGGTGAGGTGGGTGCCCTTGGCCAGTTTCTATCCTTCTTACTTTGCTTTTGTTTATATTTCTGTGTCTGTTTCTTTTGTTTCTTTGGAAGCAAATAGAGAAAAACTAAGTCAAGGTGGGGGAGGAAAAGACATGAACGCCATTTGTGGAGCCACACTGCCATCCATCGGAAGTTGTTTCTGAACATGACAACAGGCTGCAGAGGCACTTGACTTCAGCCAGGTACTGAATTGAGGGAGGATGTGCGAGGCCCGATGGACTCCGCCTGATCCAGGCTTTCCATGACTGGGGTTTAGTGTCTGAGAACAAAGTGTACCTGACATTGGGACCCCTTGGAGAAGGAGCTACTCTAGAGGCCCCGAGAAAGAGAAGCCAAGCAGCCCCAAGGCCAGTCAGCCCCCAGGGCAGAACTTCCCCGGCAGCCATTTTGAGATGGGCATAAGGGAGGTCTATGGCCGCTAACGATAGAGAATGGGGCCATTTACTCTGGTCTTTTTTGTCAACAATTCTGAGGTGTCCTTTGCTGGAGCCACGCTGGGTCCAGGGAGCCCCTATCTTGGCGGGAAACAAAGGTGCTTCGGGGTACTGAGTCTATAGCGACCTGCCAGCCCTTCCTTAAAGACAGCTGTGGTGCCAGGGCACCATCCTGGGAATGCGCCCGGGCCAAGGGCCAGCCAACAGTTTCTCTCTTGTCCAGCTTCAGTCTCAGGTTCCACGCAGCCATCTCTTTTGTGCTGCTGGGTTTTTCCCAGCACTTGTGCCCTGCTGTCTCCCATTTCCAGAAACAGTTTCTGCTTGATGGCAGTATGGCTCTACAAACACCAACCACAAGCAAAACTCTTCCACTCCAAGCCGAGGGTCTCCACCTTTTGCCATGTGAAAAAGTAAAGAGGAAAAAGAAACAAAACCATACAGGGAGAAGAGAAAGGAATCAGCCACCTGGGCAAAAATGGAACTCTAAAGTCAGGGGACCCTAGGACCAAGAACCAGTAGGCGGGAGATCCTATAGGAATGCTGTTGAGACAGCCAGCCTTTGCCCTTCCTTTAGCTCTCTCCAGATTGCATGGCTTCTGCTATGGGGGAGGGATCACAGGCTTGACTGACAAGAAAGGAGACAGGGGAAAACATGCTGAGGATCTTAGTGGCTCAGAGTTTCACACTTAGAGCAAAGGCAAGGAGAACAGGATACACACCATGTCATGAGGTACCGGGTAAACGGTGCCTTTACTATATCATTTCACCTCAGAGAAACAAGTGGGCGGCTTGTTGATAAACTAGAGGGACTCAACTGGTGACTTTTATTTCTGCTCCTTTAAGAATGAAAGTGAAGTTCCACCAGGCCTAGTCCTGCACTGAAACATCCCGCACTACCAAGGAGCAGCAGATGAAACAGTTTCCTAGAACACATGTTGCACCGTACCGAAAGTGAAAGGAGAAAGGGATAAAGAAGCATAAACAGAAGCAAAAGCTGGAGGAAAAAAACAAGAGGCAAAAAATCAGCAGGAGGAAGAGGAGTACCAGAAAGAAACGAAGAAAAATAGGAAAAAGAAGAATAGGAAGAAGATAAGAGGAAGAAGAAGAAGAAAGGAGGAGGAGGAGAAGTGGAGGAGGAGGAAGAAAGAAGAACTGGAATAAAAAGAAAATGAATTAACGGTGAACCAGGACATTCCAGTGAGCACCCATGCTCCACTTGACATAGCAAGTGGCTCTCCTGGATGGAGAGCCATCTCTGAGACCCACCCAGAATACCCCTCCCACTTCTGGGTATGCATGAGTGCCTAGGCCCTAGTGATAGAGGTAGGTGAAAGCCTGGCAAAAGAGTCCTTCCAGTCCAGTCCCATTCCAAAAAACATCTGGCCCGACTCCCTGCAGCCGGATGGGTCAACAATGTGCAGATGCCTGTTGGACCTGGTCGCTTTTGATCCAAATATTGATCCCTTCCTCAGGAGGGAGAGTGCTGCCTAGGGAAAAGAGTGGTGCATACAAACATGTGGCCTGGCCTCTTGCTTAGGAGGTCTTGCAGATTTATAGAGGAATCTGCAGTGCCATGCAAGCAGGCCCACACACTCACACGTCCACCCACCCCTCCCACTGAACTCCATCACACAGCCTCCAAGGCCACCCATAAACACTATGCCACAGCCCTAAGCATCTGATTTCTTGACTACAGTCTCCTCTGGTTCACTGGGATTCCTGTCCATAGAAGAATCCAGAGAAAAAGAGGTAGGCAGAGATCCCCCCTACTGTGGCAAGTTTTCCCAAAATAACCATGTAACTAGGAGCAAAGCTGTAGGTGAGGTGGATGCCACTTGGCCAGTTTCTATCCTTCTTACTTTGCTTTTGTTTATTTTTGTGTGTCTGTTTCTTTTGTTCTCTTGGAGGCAAATGGAGAAAAAGTAAAGCAAGGTGGGGGAGAAAAGACATGAACGCCATTCGTAGAACCACAGTGCCATCCAGCGGAATTTGTTTCTGACCATGACAACAGGATGCAGGGACACTTGACTTCAGCCAGACACTGAATTCAGGGAGTATGTGCTAGGCTGGCTGGACTCTGCCTGATCCAGGCTTACTGTGACTGGGGTTTAGAGCCCAAGAACAGTGTGTACCTGACATTGGGTGCCTTGGAGAAGCAGCTACTCTAGAGGCCCTGAGACAGAGCAGCCAGGTACCTCCAAGACCAGTCAGCCCACAGGGTGAAACTTCCCTGGCAGCCATTTTGAGATGGGCATAAGGGAAGCCACTGGCCACTGATAGCAGAGAATGGGGCGTTTCCTCTGGGCTGTCTTGTGAACAGTTCTGAGGTGCCGTTGGCTGGAGCCACGCTGGCTTCAGAGATCCCCTATATTGGTGAGGAACATAGGAGATTTGGGGTGCTGAGTGTGGAGTGACTCAAGTCTGGCTGTTCCTGGTGACAGCTAGGGGAACCCATGGCAGGCCAACCTGCAAGTTCTTCCTTAAAGAGAGCTGTGGTGTCAGCGTGACATCCTGAGAATGAGCCTAGAACAAGGGCCAGCCATAAGTTCCTCTCTCATCCTGCTGCAGTCTTCGGACCCCATGCCACCATCTCTTCTGCGCTCTTGGGCTTTCTGCAGCACTTGTGCCCAGCTCCTCCCATTTCCAGAAACAGTTTCCACTTGATGGCAGTATGGCTCTACGAAAGCCGAACACAACCATAACCCTGCGCCTCCAAGCCAAGGGCCTCTGCCTTTTGCCATGTGGAAAAGGTAAAGAGGAGAAAGAAATAAAACCATAGAGGGAGAAGAGAAAAGAATCAGTCACCTCGGCCAAAATGGACCAGGAAACTCAGGGGACCCTAGGACCAAGAACCAATAGGCCGGAGACCCTGTGGGAATGCTGTTGAGAGAGCCAGCCTTTGCCCTTCCTTTAGCTCTCTCCAGATGGCATGGCTCCCGCTAGTGCAGAGTGTTCAAGAAATGAGACAGGTGCCAACTACTCAAGGCTCCTAGTGACTCAGAGTTTAACACTTAGAGCATCCACAAGAAGAACGGGATATACTGTGTGTAGTGAGGTACTGGGTAAAGGTGTGTTATGGTGATACTTCACCCAAAAGGAACATATGGGCAGCTTTTTGGTAAACTAGAGGTCTCAACTGGTGATTTTTCTCTCCACTTCGTTAAGAAGAAAAGTTATGTTCCACCAGGCCTAGTGCTGCACTGAACCATTCCCCACTACCAAGGAGCAGCAGATGAAATAGTTTCCTAGAACATGTTCCTGTGCAGATCTGAGACTAAAAAGAGAAACAACGGAAAGAGAAGCACAAGGAGAAACAAAAGCAGGAAGAAAAAGAAGAGGCAATAAAGCAGCAGTAGAAGAATTCCATAAAGAAAAGAATAGAAAAAAGAAGAGGAGGAGGAGGAGAAAGAAGAAGAAAAAGAAGAAGGAGGAGAAGGAGAAGGAGAAAGTGGAAGAGGAGGAGGAAGAAAGAAGAGCTAGAATAAAAAGATAACAAACTAACTGGTGAACCACGACATTCCAGTGAGCACCCATGCTCCACCTGACATAGCATGTGGCTCTCTCTCCAGGAGAGCTATCTGTGAGACACACCAAGAACACCCGTCCCACTTCTGAGCCAGCATGAGTGCCTAGACCCTAGTGATAGAGGTAGCTGAAGGCCTCGCACAAGAGTCTGTCCAGTCCAGTCCCATCCCAAAAAACCTTTTGGCCCAACTCCCTGCTGCTGGATGGGTCAACAATGTGCAAATGCCTGTTGGACCTGGTTGCTTTTGATCCAACCTTTGGTCCCTTCCTCAGGAGGGAGAGTGATGCCTAGGGACAAGTGTGGTGCATACAAACATGTGGCCTGGCCTCTTGCTTGGCAGGTCTTGCATACACAAGCAGGCCCACACACTCACAAACCCAACCACCCCTCCCACTGAACTCCATCACACAGCCTCCAGTGTCACCATGACCACTACGCCACAGCCCTAAGCATCTACTTTCTTGACTACAGTCTCCTCTGGTTCACTAGGATACCTGTTCAGAGAAGAATGCAGAGGAAGGGAGGGAGGCAGAGATCCCTCCTACTGTGGCAGGTTTCCCCAAAGTAATCATGTAGGTACTAGCAAAGATGTAGGTGAGGTGGGTGCTCCTTGGCTGCTTTCTTTCTTTCTTCTTTTGCTTTCTTTTTTTTTTTCTGTGTGTGTCTTTCATTTCTTTGGAAGCAAATGGACAAAAAGTAAGGTAAGGTGGGGGAGGAAAAGATGTGAAAGCCATTTGTAGAACCACAGTTCCATCCAGCAGAAGTTATTTCTGAACATGACAGCAGGCTGAAGAGACACTTGACTTCAGCCAGACACTGAATTCAGGGAGGATGCGCGAGGCTGGGTGGACTCTGCCTGATCTGGGCTTTCCGTGACTGGGGTTTAGAGTCTGAGAACAAAGCATATCTGACATGGGGTCCCTTGGAGAAGCAGCTACTCTAGAGGCCTCAAGACAGAGCAGCCAGACATACCCAAGACTAGTCAGATTACAAGGAGGAACTTCCCCGGCAGCCATTTTGAGATGGGCATAAAGGAAGCCACTGGCCGCTAACAACAGAGAACAGGGATGTTTAGTCTGGTCTCTTTTGTGAACAATTCCGAGGTGCTCTTAGCTGGAGCCACGCTGGGTCCAGAGAGCCCCTATCTTGGCGGGAAACAAAGGCGATTCACAGTGTTCAGTGTGCAGCGACTCAAGACTGGCTGTTCCTTGAGACAGCCAGGGGAACCCATGGCAGGCTGACCTGCGTGCCCTTCCTTAAGGACAGCTGAGGTGACAGGGCGCCATCCTGGGAATGAGCCCGGGCTAAGGACGAGCCAGAAGTTCCTCTCTTGTCCAGCGTCAGTCTCGGGTTCCATGCGACAATCTCTTTTGCGCTCCTGGGTTTTTCCAAGCATTAGTACCCAGCTGCCTCCTGTTTTCAGAAACAGTTTCCGCTTGATGGCAGTATGGCTCTACAAACACCAACCACAAGTATAATTGTGCTCCTCCAAGTCGAGAGCCTCCGCTTTTTGCAATGTGAAAAAAGTAAAGAGGAAAAAGAAACAAAAACATACATGGAGAAGAGAAAAGAATCAACGACCTAGGCCAAATTGACCACAAAACACAGGTGACCATAGGACCAAGAACCAGTAGGCGGGAGATCCTGCGGGAATGCTGTAGAGATAGCCATGGCTCCCGCTAGTGCGGAGTGTTCATAGGCTTGACTGACAAGAAAGGAGACAGGTGACAACTTGCCGAGACTCCTAGTGACTCAAAGAGTTTCAAACTTAGAGCATCCACAAGGAGAATGGGATATAAGGCGTGTCCTGATGTACTGGGTAAACATTGTGTTGACCGTGACACTTCACCTCAGAGGAACAAGTGGGCAGGTTGTTGGTAAACTAGAGGGACTCAATCAGTGACTTTTATCTCTGCTTTATTAAGAACGAAAGTGAAGTTCCACCAGGCCTAGTGCTACACTGAAACATCCCCCACTAACAAGGAGCAGCAGAGAAAGCAGTTTCTTGGAACACATGTCTAGGCAGATCCAAAAGTCAAAAGAGAAAGTGAAAAAGAAGCACAAGCAGAAGCAAAAACAGGAAGAAACAGAAGAACAGGGAAATGCAGGAGGAGGAAGGGGAATAGCAGAAAGAAAAGAAGAAGAGGCAGAGAAGCAGGAAGAGGAGGAGAAGGAAGGAGAAGAAGAAAGAAGAAGAACTAGGATAAAAAGAAGATGATCTAACTGGTGAACTACCACACCCAGTGAGTCCCCATGCTCCATCTGACATGGCATGTGGCTCTCTTTCCAGGAGAGCCACCTGTGAATCCGACCTATAATGCAGGAGTGCTTAGGTTCAAGTGATAGAGGTAGCTGAAGGCCTCACACAAGAGTCTGTCCAGTCTAGTCCCATCCCAACAAACATCTGGCCCGACTCTCTGCTGCTGGATTAGTCATCAATGTGCAGATGCCTGTTGGACCTGGTTGCTTTTAATCCAAACTTTGGTCCCTTCCTCAGGAGGGAGAGTGTTGCCTAGGGAAAATTGTGTTGAGTACAATTATGTGGCCTGGCCTCTTGCTTAGGAGGCCTTGCAGATTCATAGGGGAATCTGCAGTGCCATGCAAGCAGGCCCATACACTCACACACCCCCACACCCATCTCACTGAACTCCATTACACAGCCCCCAGTGCCACCCATGACCACTATGCCACAGACCTAAGTGTCTAATTTCTTGACCACATTATCCTCTGGTCACTGGGATCCCTGTCCAGAGAAGAATGCAGAGGAAGGGAAGGAGGCAGAGATCCCCCCAACTGTGGCAGGTTTCCCCAAGTAACCATGTAGGTAGTAGCAAAGCTGTAGGTGAGGTGGGTGACCCTTGGCCAGTTTCTTTCTTTGTACTTTTCTGTGCATGTGTGTGTGTTTGTGTGTTTCTTTTGTTCCTATATAAGCAAATGGAGAAAAAGTAAGGCACGTGTGAGAGGAAAACACGTGAACACCATTTGTAGAGCCACAGTCTCATCCAGTGGAAGTTGTTTCTGAACATGGCAACAGGCTGCAGAGACGCTTGACTTCAGCCAGGCACTGAATTCAGGGAGGATGTGCGAGGCTGGATGGACTCTGCCTGATCCAGGCTTTACGTGACTGGGGTTTAGAGTCTGAGAACAAAGTGTACCTGACACTGGGATCCCTTGGAGAAACAGCTACTCTAGAGGCCTTGAGACAGAGCAGCCAGGCAGCCCCAAGACCTATCAGCCCATAGGGCGGAGCTACCCCTGCAGCCATTTGAAATGGGCATAAGGGAAGCCACTGACCGCTAACCACAGAGAATGGGGCTGTTTACTCTGGTCTCTTTTGTGAACACTTCCGAGGTGCCCTTTGCTGAAGCGATGCTGGGTCCAGGAAGCCCCTATCTTGGTGGTGAACAAAGGAGCTTGAGAGTGTTGAGTGTGGAGCAACTGAAGGCAAGCTATTCCTTGAGACAGCCAGGGGAACCCCTGTCCGGCCCACCTGCCTGCCTTTCCTTAAAGACCACTGTGGCGCCAGGGCACCATCCTGGAAATGAGCAAGGGCCAAGGGCCATACAGCAGTTCCTCTCTTGTCCAGCTTCAGTCTTCGGGCTACTCTCAGCCATCTCTTTTGCACTCCTGGGTTTTTCCCAGCACTTGTGCCCAGTTGTCTCCCATTTCCAGAACGTTTCTGCTTCATGGCAGTATGGCTCTACAAAGCACAACCATTAGCATAACCCTGCCCTCCAAGTCGAGGGCCTCCGCCTTTTGTCATGTGAAAAAAGCAAATAGGAAAAAGAGACAAATCCACACAGGGAGAAGAGAAAGGAATCAGCCACCTGGGCCAAAACAGACCACTAAATTTAGGGGACCCTAGGACCAGGAATTAATACCAAGGAGACCCCACGGGAATGCTGTACAGACAGCCAGCCTTTGCCCTTCCTTTAGCTCTCTCCAAATTGCATGGCTCCCACTAGTACAGAGTGTTAACAGGCTTGACTGACAAGAAAGGAGACAAGGGACAATTTGCCGAGGCTCCTAGTGACTCAGAGTTTAACACTTAGAGCATCCACAAGGAAAATGGGATATACGGCGTGTCACGAGGTACTGGGTAAACGGTTCATTTACCATGACATTTCACCTAAAAGTAACACGTGGGCAGGTTTTTAGTAAAGTAGAGGGACTCAACTGGTGCCTTTCATCTCTGCTCCTTTAAGAACGAAAGTCAAGTTCCACCACGTTTAGTGCTGCAATGAAACATCCCCCATTACCAAGGAGCAGCAGATGAAGCAGGTTCCTAGAACACATATTTGTGCAGATTCGAAAGTGAAAAGAGAAAGTGAAAAAGAACCACATGCAGAAGCAAAACAGGAAGAAGAAGAAGAGGGAAATGCAGGAAGAGGAAGGGGAGTCGCAGAAAGAAAAGAAGAGGAGGCAGAAAAGCAGGAGGAGGAGGAGTAGCAGAAAGAAAAGAAGAAGAGGAAGAAGAAGAAAGTAGGAGGAGAAGAAAAAGAAGAAGAAGAAAGATGAATTAGAATAAAAAGAAGACGAACTGACTGGTGAACCACCACCTTCCAGTGAGCCCCCATGATGCATCTGACAGGGCAAGTGGTTCTCTCTTCAGGAGAGGCACCTGTGAAACCCATCCAGAATACTCCTCTGGGCATGCATGAGTGCCTAGGCTCTAGTGATAGAGGTAGCTGAAGGACTGGCACAAGAGTCCGTCCAGTCCTGTCCCATCTCAACAAACAGCTGGCCAGATTTCCTGCTGCTGGATGGGCCAATACTGTGCAGATTCCTGTTGGACCTGGTTGCTTTGATCCAAGCTTCGGTGTCTTCCTCAGAAGGGAGAGTGCTACCTAGGGACAAATGTTATGCGCACAAGCATGTGGCCTGGCCTCTTGCTTAGGAGGCCTTGCAGTTTCCTAGAGGAATCTGCCGCACCACACAAGCAGGCCCACACACCCATGCACCCACACCTCCTACTGAACTCCCTGACACAGACCCTAGTGCCACCCATGACCACTATGCCATAGTCCTAAGGGTCTGATTTCTTGATGAAGTCTCCTCTGCTTCACTAGAATCCCTGCCAAGAAAAGAATCCAGAAAAAAGGAGGGACCTATATATTCCCCCTACTGTGTCAGGTTTCCTCAAATTAACCATGTAGGAAGGAGCACTACTGTAGGTGAGATGGGTCCTCCTTGGACACTTTCTTTCTTTCCTAGTTTGTTTTTACTTTATGTGTGTGTGTGTGTGTTTGTTTCTATTGTTCCTTTGGCAGCAAATGGAGAAAACTAAGTCAAGGTGGGGGAGGAGAAGATGGGAATGCCATTTGTAGAGCCACAGTGCCATCCAGCGGAAGTTGTTTCTGAACATGACAACAGGCTGCAGAGACACTTGAATGCGGCCAGGCAATAAATTCAGCAAGGATGTGCGAGGCTGGGTGGACTCTGCCTGACCCAGGCTTTCCATGACTTGGGTTTAGAGTCTGAGAACAAAGTGTAGCTGACATTGGGACCCCTTGAAGAAGCAGCTACTCTGGAGGCCCCGAGACACAGCAGCAAGGCAGTACCAAGACCAGTCAGTCCACAGGGCGGAGCTAACCCGGCAGCCATTTTGAGATGGGCATAAGGGAAGCCGCAGGCGGCTAACGACAGAGAATGGGACCATTTACTCTGGTCTCTTTTTGAACAGTTCTGAGGTGCCCTTGGCTGGAGCCATGCTAGGTCCAGGGAGCCTTCATCTTGGCGGGGAACAAAGGCGCTGCGGGCTGCTGAGTGTGCAGCGACTCAAGACCGGTGGTTCCTTGAGACAGCCAGGGGAACCCATGGCGGGCCGACCTGCCTGCCCTTCCTTAAGGACAGCTGAGGCGGCAGGGCACCATCCTGGGAATGAGCCCAGGACAAGGGCCAGTGAGCACTTTCAGTCTCGTCCAGCTTCACTCTTTGGGTTCACGCGGCCATCTCTTCTGCGCTCCTGGGTTTTTCCAAGCACTTGTGCCCAGCTGCCTCTCGTTTCCAGAAACAGTTTCCGCTTGATGGCAGTATGGCTCTACAAACGCCAACCACAAGCATAACCCTGGCCCTCCAAGCCCAGGGCCTCCGCCTTTTGCTGTGTGAAAAAAGTAAAGAGGAAAAAGAAACAAAACCATACAGGGAGAACAGAAAGGAGTCAGCCACCCGGGCCAAAATCCACAGGTAAACACAGGGGATCCTAGGACCAACAGGCAGTATGCAGGAGACCCCGCGGGAATGCTGTAGAGGCAGCCAGCCTTTGCCCTTCATTTAGCTCTCTCCAGATTGCATGGCTCCCGCTAGTGCGGAGTGTTCACACACTTCACTGACGAGAAAGGACACAGGCGACAACTTGCCGAGGCTCCTAGTGACTCAGAGTTTCAAACTTAGAGCATCCACAAGGAGGACAGGATATAAGGCATGCAGTCAGGTACTGGGTAAATGGTGCGTTTACTGTGACATTTCACCTCAGAGGAACAAGTGGGCAGCTTATTGGTAAACTAGAGGGACACAACCGGTGACTTTTATCTCTGCTCCTTTAAAAATGAAAGTGACGTTCCACCAGGCCTAGTGCTGCACTGAAACATCTCCCACTACCAAGGAGCAGCAGAGAAAGCAGTTTCCTAGAACACATCTGTGCAGATCCAAAAGTCAAAAGAGAAAGTGAAAAAGAAGCACAAGCAGAAGCAAAAACAAGTAGAAAAAGAAGAAGGAAACACAGGAGGAGGAAGGGGAACAGCAGAAAGAAAAGAGAAGCAGGAGGAGGAGGAGTAGCAAGTGAAAAGAAGAAGAAGAGAAGAAGAAGAAAAGAAAAAGAGAAAGAAAGAAACAAAGAAACAAAGAAAGAAAAGAAAGAAATAGGAGAAGGAAGAAGAACTGGAATAAAAAGAAGATGATCTAACTGGTGAACCACCACATCCAGTGAGCCCCCATGCTCCATCTGACATGGCAAGTGGCTCTCTCTCCAGGAGAACCACCTGTGAAACCCACCTATAATACAGGAGTGCCTAGGCTCTTGTGATAGAGGTAGCTGAAGGCCTCGCACAAGAGTCTGTCTAGTCCAGTCCCATCCCAACAATCATCTGGCCAGACTTCCTGCTGCTGGATGGGTCAACAATGTGCAGATGCCTGTTGGCCCTGGTTGCTTTTGATCTAAACTTTGGTTCCTTCCTCAGGAGGGAGAGTGCTGCCTAAGGACAAGAGCGGCATGTACAACTATGTAGCCTGGCCTCTTGCTTAGGAGGCTTTGCTGATTCATAGAGGAATCTGCAGTGCCACAGAAGCAGGCCCACACAGTCACACACCCCCCACCCCTCCCTCTGAACTCCATCACACAGCCTCCAGTACCACCCATGACCACTATGCCACAGCCCTAAGCATCTACTTTCTTGACCACAGTCTCCTCTGGTTCACTGGGATCCCTGTCCAGAGAAGAATCCAGAGGAAAGGGAAGAGGCAGAGATCTCCCCTACTGTGACAGGTTTCTGCAAAGTAACGATGTACGTAGGAGCAAAGCTGTAGGTGAGGTGGGTGCCCCTTGGCTGGTTGTTTTCTTTCTTCCCTTGCTTTTGACTTTCTTTTGTGTGAATGTTTCTCTTGTTCCTTTGGAAGCAAATAGAGAAAAAGTAAGGTAAGGTGTGAGAGGAAATCACGTGAACACCATTTGTAGAGCCACAGTCTCATCCAGCAGAAGTTGTTTCTGAACATGACAACAGGCTGCAGAGACGCTTGACTTCAGCCAGGCAGTGAATTCAGGGAGGATGTGTGAGGCTGGATGGACTCTGCCTGACCCAGGCTTTCCATGACTGGGGTTTAGAGTCCGAGAACAAAGTGTACCTGACACTGGGATCCCTTGAAGAAGCAGCTACTCTGGAGGCCCCAAGACACAGCAGCAAGGCAGTACCAAGACCAGCCAGCCCACAGGGCGGAGCTAACCCAGCAGCCATTTTGAGATGGGCATAAGTGAAGCCACTGGACACTGACAGTAGAGAATGCAGCATTTACTTTGGTCTCTTTTGTGAACACTTCTGAGGTGACCTTGGCTGGAGCCATGCTGGCTCCAGGGATACTCTATATTGGTGAGGAAAAAATGAGATTCGTGGTGCTGAGTGTGGAGCAACTCAGGTCTGGTTGTTCCTTGAGACAGTCAGGGGAATCCATGGTGGCCGACCTGCCTGACCTTCCTTAAAGACAACTGTGGTGCCAGGATGACATCTATGGAATGAGCCGAGGATGAGGGCGAGCCATAAGTTCCTCTCTCATCCTGCTTCAGTCTTCAGCCCCCACGTCGCCATCTCTTCTGTGTTCCTGGGCTTTCCCCAGCATTTCTGTCAAGTTGCCTCCTGTTTCCAGAAACGTTTTCCGCTTGATGGCAGTATGGCTCCACAAACCCCAAGCAGAAGAGTAACCCTTCCCCTCCAGGTGGAGTGCCTCTGCCTTTTTCCATGTGAAAAAAGTAATGAAGAAAAAGAAATAAAACCATACAGGGAGAAGAGAAAGGAATCAGCCACCTGGGCCAAAATGGACCAGGAAACTCAGGGGACCCTAGGACCAAGAACCAGTAGGCAGGAGACCCTGCAGGAATGCTGTTGAGAGAGCCAGCCTTTGCCATTCCTTTAGCTCTCTCCAGATTGCATGGCTCCTGCTAGTGCAGAATGTTCACAGGCTTGACTGACAAGAAAGGAGACACGCGACAACTTGCCAAGGCTCCCAGTGGCTCAGAGTTTCACATTTAGAGCATCCACAAGGAGAACGGGATATATGGTGTGTCCTGAGACAGTGGGTACATGGTGCATTTTACTGTGACATTTCACCTAAAAGGAACATGTGGGCAGCTTTTTGGTAAACTAGAGTGTCTCCACCAGTGACTTTTATCTCTACTTCTTTAAGAAGGAAAGTTAAGTTCCACCAGGACTAGGGTTGCACTGAGCCATTCCCCACTAACAACGAGCAGGAGACAAAAGAGTTTCCTAGAACACATTCCTGGGCAGATCTGAAAGTGAAAAGAGAAAGGGAAAAAGAAGCACAAGCAGAGGCAAAAGCAGGAAGAAAAAGAAGAAGAGGCAAAAAAAAAACAGGAGGAGGAAGACGAGTACCAGAAAGAGAAGAATTGGAAAATGAAGAAAGTAAGAAGAGGAAGGAAGAAGAGGAAGGAGAAGAAGAAGAAGAGGAGGAGGAAGATGAAGAAGAAGAAGAAAAGGAGGGGGAAAAGGAGGGAGAAGAAAGAACTAGAATAAAAAGAAAACGAATTAACTGGTGAACCACAACATTCCAGTGAGCACCCATGCTCCACCTGACATGGCAAGTTGCTCTGTCTCCAGGAGAGCCATCTGTGAGACACACCTAGAATACCCCTCCCACTTCTGGGCAGGCATGAGTGCCTAGGCTCTAGTGATAGAGGTAGCTGAAGGCCTCGCACAAGAGTCTGTCCAGTCCAGTCCCATCCCAACAATCATCTGGCCTGACTCCCTGCTGCTGGATGGGTCAACAATGTTCAGATGCCTGTTGGACCTGGTTGCTTTTGATCCAAACTTTGGTTCCTTCCTCAGGAGGGAGAGTGTTGTCTAGGGACAATGGTGGTGCATATAAGCACATGGCCTGGCTTCTTGTTTAGGAGGCCTTGCAGATTCATAGAGGAATCTGCAGTGCCACACAAGCAGGCCCACACACTCACACACCCACTCACCCCTCCCACTGAACTCCATCACACAGCCTCCAGTGCCTCCCATGACCACTATGCCACAGCCCTAAGCATCTACTTTCTTGACCACAGTCTCCTCTGGTTCACTGGGATCCCTGTCCAGAGAAGAATCCAGAGGAAGGGAGGGAGGCAGAGATCTCCCCTGCTGTGGCAGGTTTCCCCAAAGTAACCATGTGGGTAGGAGCAAAGCTGTAGGTGAGGTGGGTGCCCCTTGGCCGGTTTCTTTCTTTCTTACTTTTCTTTGGTTTTCTCTCTCTCTCTCTGTGTGTGTGTGTGTGTGTGTGTGTGTGTGTGTTTCTTTTGTTTCTTTGTAAGCAAATGGAGAAAAAGTAAAGTAAGGTTGCGGAGGAAAAGACGTGAGCACCATTTGTAGAGCACAGTGAAATCCAGTAGAAGTTGTTTCTGAACATAACAGGCTGCAGAGACACTTGACTTCAGCCAGGCACTGAATTCAAGGAGGATGTGTGAGGCTGGATGGACTCTGCCTGATCCAGGCTTTCCATGACTGGGATTTAGATTCTGAGAACAACGTGTACCTGACATTGGGACCCCTTGGAGAAGCAGCTACTCCAGAGGTCCCGAGACAGAGCAGCCAGGCAGCCCCAAGACCAGTCAGTCCACAGGGCAGAGATACCCCGGCAGCCATTTTGAGATGGGCATAAGGGAAGCCACCTGTTACTAATGACAGACAGTGGGGCCATTTACTCTGGTCTCTTTTGTGAAAAATTCTGAGGTGCCCTTGACTGGAGCTACGCTGGGTCCAGGGAGCCCCTGTCGTGGCGGGGAACAAAGGTGTTTCAGGGTGCTGAGTGTGCAGCAACTCAAGACTGATTGTTCCTTGAGACAGCCAGGGGAACCCATGGAGGGCCGACCTGCCTGCCCTTCCTAAAGACAGCTGTGGTGCCAGGGTGCCATCCTGGGAATGAGCCCAGGCCAAAGGCCAGCCACCAGTTCCTCTCTTGTCCAGTTTCAGTCTTCAGGCTCCAGGCGGCCATCTCTATTGCACTCCTGGGTTTTTCCCAGCGCTTGTGCTCTGTTGCTTCCCGTTTCCAGAAACAGGTTCCGCTTGATGGCAGTATGGCTCTACAAAGGACAACCACTAGCATAACTCTGCCCTTGAAGCTGAGCTCCTCCGCCTTTTGTCATGTGAAAAAAGCAAATAGGAAAAAGAAACAAAACCACACAGGGAGAAGAGAAAGGAATCAGCCACCTGGGCCAAAATGGACCACTAAATTTAGGGGACCCTAGGACCAAGAACTAATATGCGGGAGACCCCGTGGGAATTCTGTTGAGACAGCCAGCCTTTGCCCTTCCTTTAGCTCTCTCCAGATTGCATGGCTCCCGCTAGTGCAGAGTGTTCACGTGGCTTGACTGAAATGAAAGGAGATAGGAGACAGCTTGCTGAGGCTCCTACAGGCTCAGAGTTTCACAGTTAGAGCATCCAGAAGGAGAACACAATATAATGACTTCTCATGATGTACTGGGTAAAGGGTGCATTTACTATGACATTTCACTTAAAGGAACACGTGGGCAGCTTTTTGGTGGACCACAAGGACTAAACCCGTGACCTTAATCTCTGCTTCTTTAAGAACAAAAGTGAAGTTTTCCTCCATGTGTAGTGCTGGAACTTCCCCCAATACCATGGAGCATCTGACAAAGCAGTTTCCTAGAACATATGCCTGCGAAGATCCGAAAGTGAAAAGAGAAAGAGAAGGAGAAGCAGAAGCAGAAGCAAAAGCAGGAAGAAAAAGAAGAGGCAAAAAAGCAGGAGAAGGAGGAGTAGCTGAAAGAAAAGAGGAAGGAGAAGAAGAAGAAGGAGAAAACAAGAAGAAGGAGAAGGAGAAGGAGGAAGAACAAGAATAAAAGAAGCCAAAGTAACTGGTGAACCACCACATTCCAGTGAGCACACATGCTCCATCAGACATGCCAAGTGACACTCTCTCCAGGAAAGCCGTATTTAAAATCCACTCGGAATACCCCTCCCACTTCTGGGCATGCATGAATGCCTGAGCTCTAGTGATAGAGGTAGCTGAAAGCCTCGGACAAGAGTCTGTCCTGTCCAGTCCCATCCCAACAAACACCTGGCCCGACTCCCTGCTGCTGGATGGGTCAACAATGCGCAGATGCCTGTTGGATCTGGCTGCTTTTGATCCAAGCTTTGGTCCCTTCCCCAGGTGGGAGTGTGCTGCCTAGGGACAAGTGTGGTGCGCACAACCATGGGGCCTGGTCTATTGCTTAGATGTGTGCAGATACATAGAGGAATCTCCTGCACCATGTAGGTGGGCCCACACCCTCAAATCACCTTCATTGAACCTCCTAACACTGCCACCAGTGCCACCTACCCCTACCGTTCCAAAGTCCTATTGGTGTGATTTCTTGAGGATAGACTCCTCTGGTTCACTGGAATCCTTGCCCAGAGAAGAATCCAGAGGGAAGGAGGAAGGCAGAGATCCCCCCTACTGTTGAAGGTTTCCCCAAAGTGACCAGATAGGTGGGGAGCCCTGCTATAGGTTAGGTGGGTGCTCCTTGGCTGGTTTCTTTCTTTCTTTATTCGCTTGTGTTTTTTTTTTTTCTTTTTTTTCCTGTGTGTGTGTGTGTTTGCTTTGTTCCATTGGCAGCAAATGGAGAAACAAAAGGCAAGGTGGGGGAAGGAAAAGACCTGACCTCCATTTGTGGAGTCACAGTGACATCCAGCAGAAGTTGTTTCTGAACATTACAACAGACTACATAGACACGTGCCTTCAACCAGGAACAGAGATCAGCAAAGACGTGCAGGGCTGGGTGGACTCTGCCTGAGCCAGGGTTTCCCTGACTGGGGTTTAGAGCCCAAGAACAAAGTGTACCTGACATTGGGACCCCTTGGAGTGGCAGCTACTCTAGAGGTCGTGAGACAGAGCACCCAGGCAGCCCCAAGACCAATCATCCCAGGGGACGGAGCTGCCCCAACAGCCATTTTGAGATGGGCACAAAAGTAGTCACTGGCCACTGAGGGCCGAGACTCGGTCTATTTGCTCTCATCTCTTTTTGAGCAGTTCCGTGGTGCCCTTGGCTGGAGCCATGCTGGGTTCAGGGAGCCACTATCCTCCCGAAGAACAAAGGAGCTTTGGAGTGCTGAGTGTGGGGCGACTCACGACCTGCTGTTCCTGGAGAGTGCCAGGGGAACCCATGGCAGGCCGACCTGCCTGTCCTTCCTTAAAGACAGCTGTGGTGCCAAGGCGCCAACCTGGGAGTGAGCGCAGGCCAAGGGCCAGACAGGAGTTCCTCTCTCACGCTGCTTCGGTCTTCAGGCCCTATGCCGCCATCTCTTTTGCTCTCATTTGTGTTCAGCTGGGCTTTCCCCAGCACTTGTGCACAGCTGCCTCCCGTTTCCAGAAACAGTTTCCGCTTGATGGCAGTATGGCTCCAGAAACGCTAACTACAACCCTAACCCTGCCCCTCCAAGCCGAGGGCCTCCGCCTTTTGCCATGTGAAAAAAGTAAAGAGGAAAAGAAACAAAAACAGCAAGAAGTAAATGGAATCAGCCATTTGGGCCCAAGTGAACCACCAAACTCAGGAGACCCTAGGTCCAGGATCCAGCAGGAAGGAGACCCTGGGGGCATGCTGTCGAGGCAGCAAGACTTTGCCCTTTGGCTCTCTCCAGATTGCATGGCTCCCGCCAGTGCAGAGTAAAAGACAAAGGACACATTAATCATGGCCACTGAGAAACCACCAGAGGACTGGGATCATAGGGCTGCAGCCACAGGAGAAGGCACTGGCCACCAAGCAGACTTACAGAAGGTTTTGCTTCAGAACTGGGGGTCCTCCCAGGGCCTAAAGCTTCCAGTAGAGTTTACCACCTTGGGATACCACATGGAGGTCACCAGAAAAGGCCGATGGCTCAACAGGAAGTCACAGGGCCTGAGACAGGAGTCTACCTCACAGGGGACACTCAGCAGCTCACTCAAGTCTGACTCTACTCTGACAGTCTTGGCTTTCACACTGGTGGCGGTAGGAGGAGGGTGGCTCAGGGAGGCGGGGGAAGCACACCACGTACCACAGATTCTCATGGCATCACATAGGGCCAAGGCTCCCAAGGGGAATTTCTCTGCCCCTACCACAAAGTGGGGTCCCTTTTTAAGCAGCTTGACCTGGAATGCTTGTTTCAAGCCTCCTGCTTAGGCCTATCTGATAACAGACTTTCCACACTCATTCTAAGGAAAAGGCCCTAGTTGCCCAAGAAATAACATCATGACCCAGGCCTGGAGCCAGGAATGCTCGCTGTCTCCCCTTTCCCTTTGCACATTTAGAGCTTGTGTGGGAGAGATTGTGGGCAATCTTGTGACAGTGGTGGTGTGTCTGTCTGTGTGGCACAATAATTGGGCCGGCACCTTTGTGTCCATGTGAGCTTACTTGTGTGTATGTGTGTGTGTGTGTGTGTGTATTTGTGTCTGCATGGGCATGTGGAGGTGTGTGTCTGCATATGCATGTGTCTCAGTGTGTGTGTGTTTCTGATTTCATTTCTGGGCCCCTTGTGACTGCGTGCATTTGTGGCTGTGGCTGTGGTCTGTTGGTGCCTGCCTGTGTGAGAGTGGGCAAATGGGCATGGGGCACAGACAGCCTGCCTGTACACACTGAAATCCAGATCGATGTGTTCACATGGTTAGTCTGAAATGAAAGGAGACAGGGGACACCTTGCTGAGGCTCCTATTTCGATCCTCAGAATTTCACACGTAGAGCATCCACAAGGAGAACAGGATATAATGGCAACTCATGAGGTACTGGGTAAACGGTGGGTTTACCATGACATTTCACTAGAAAGTAGCACATGAGCAACTTTTTGGTGGACCTCAGGAGCTAAATTGGTGACTTTCATCTCAATCCTTTAAGAACAAAAGTTAGGCTTTCCCCAGGCCTAGTGCTGCAGTGGGACATCCGCCATTACAAAGGAGCAGGAGAAGAAGCAGTCTCCTAGAACACTTTTCCGCCCGGATCTGAAACTGAAAAGAAACAGAGAAGGAGAAGCACAAGCAGAAGCAAAGGCAGGAAGAAAAAAAAAAGAGAAAAATGGAGGAGGAGGAGTGGCAGAAAGAAGAAGAAGAGGAAGAAGGAGGAGGAGGAGGAGGAGAAGAAGAAGGAGAAGAAGGAGAAGTAGGAAGAGGAGGAAGAGGAAGAAGAAGATGAAGAAGCAGCAGCAGCAGCAGCAGCAGAAGCTGACAAAAAGAAAAGAAAAGAAGTAGAAGAACAAGATATTAAAGAAAAAGAAGAAGGAAAACAGGATCAAGGATAAAGAGAAGACAAAGCAGAAGGATCAGAAGCAGAACAAAAGACAGAGCAAAGGCAGAAGCAGAAGAAGCAGAGGAAGGGGAAGAGGAAGGTGAAGCAAGAGGAGCAGGAGAAGAAGAAAAAGTAAACAAGAGGAAAAGGGGAAGTACGAGGCAGAAGCAGCAGAAGGAGACCAAGAAGGAGACCAAGAAGAAAAAGTGGAAGGTTCATGCCACTGTAGCTGTCCTGAAGGATCTACTTCAGGGGGCCTGAATGCATGCCCAAATAAAGAATGAGTGGCAAGAAGCCACCAGTGATGTCCCGCATAAAGGACACACCACCAAGGAGCTTCTTGTCACAGAGAAAGAGGCACCGGCGAGGAAAAAGAATCGGCCCCTTAAGCCCAGGTTTGCACCATGTCCGCACAGAAGCCCGTTGGGCCAGGAGGCTCCCCTGCTTCTTGCTGCCCTTACCCCAACCTGACACACACACTCCACCAGCAAATATTGGAAAATCAGACAGAAAGTGACAAGAAAGAAGAACAAGAAGAAACCGGAGGGCTGAAAAACTGCCCATTAAGAGTTGCCAAGACTGCCCCACACTGGTGTGAATGGTGGTGTCTGGGCAGAGGCTTGAGTATGGGTAAGGATAGGTGTATGTGCCTGAGGACCTACGAAAGCACAGATAAAGACAGGAAAGAGCTGAGATGCGATGGGAGTTAAATGTTAAAAACAAGGACATCTGACACTCAGAGTCTCAAAGCCACCCCTAAAGACACAGACCAGATCTTCCTGCATTCTTCTCTTCTCAAGTTTTTCCTGGGCAGGGTCAGAGGTGCCCCGTGGTGGATGCTACCTACATATGAGGAAAAGATCCGCATTTTTTGACAAGTGACAGATAGGGGGCGACTCCTGTTCCATGTTCAGGTTGGTCTTCTTCCCAGAATGCACTGAGAGTACAGCCCCACGCGCGACATTGGCGTTCCTCTTGTGAGAGTCCTTCACACACCCCTGAGTGTGGGAATCATGACCCGTGCGGTAAATTTTCTGTCCTGTGAAGCTCTGCCCATTCCCAGTTCGGCATGCACATCCAAGAAGACTTGTAACCAGCAAAAACAGAAAATATTGGCAATATTCTGACAGCATTGTGTTTGGTGCTGCTCTCCAGGCGCCGAGTGGCATGAGTAGCATATGTAACCTTTGGAGCAACACGGTCATGGCTTTGCATCCCAACATGAGCTCTGTATTATGACCCACATCGGGCTTTCTTATGTCTGCCTGGAGATCCTAAAGGGGTGGCATAATATGTCCTCCACCATTTCATTCATTTTCAGGGTTGAATATGTGGAAAGCACCTGAATTTAGCCTGAGGAGCCCAGAGAGCCCTCTATCAAACCAAGCCACAGCCCCCCCACCACCCCTAAAACACTCCAGGATCAACCTCCACTTCCACATCCAGCACAGGAAAATAGACGCGGCCCAGGCAATAGTGAGCAGGGTTGGTGGTCAGGCTACCCATGCACTTTGGCAAAATGACCACCACGTCGGGGCAACTAACTGATGAACACCATGTTCCAGTGAGCACGCATGCTCCATCAGACATGCCAAGTAGCTCTCTCTCCAGCAAAGCCATCTGGGAAACTGACCGGGGGATACCCTTGCCACTCCTGGGCACAGATGAGTGCCTGGGCTCCAGTGAGAGAGGTAGCTGAAGGCCTCAGACAAGAGTCCATCCCATCCAGTCCCATCCCAATAAACATGTGGCCCGACTCCCTGCTGCTGGAGGGTTCAACAATGTGCAGATGCCTGTTGGACCTGGCTGCTTTTGATCCAAGCTTTGGTCCCTTCCCCAGGAGGGAGAGTGCTGCCTAGGGACAAGTGTGGTGCGCACAAGGATGTGGCCTGGTGTCTTGCTTAGGAGGCCTTGCAGATTCATACAGGAATCTTCAGCACCACACACAGGCCCACACACCCACACACCCCTCCCACTGAAACCCCTCACACAACCCCCAGTGCCACCTACACCCACCTTGCCACAGCCCTAAGGGTATCATTTCTTGAGAAAGGACTCCTCTGGTTTACTGGGACCCCTGCCCAGAGAAGAATCCAGACAGAAAGAGGGAGGCAGAGATCCCCCATACTGTGGCAGACTTCCCCAAAGTGACCATGTCGGTGGGAGTCCTGCAGTAAGTGAGGTGGGTGCTCCTTGGCCTCTTTCTTTCTTTCTTTCTTTTCTTTTCTTTCTTTCTTTCTCTTTTCTTTTTCTTTGTTTCTTTATCTTTGTTTATCTTTCTTTCTTTCTCTTTCCTTCCTTCCTTCTCTCTCTTTCTTCACATTTGTTTTGTGTGTGTGTGTGTGTGTTTTGTTCCACTGGCAGCGAATAAAGAGAAGGCACATGTAACCGCCATTTGTGGAGCCAAAGTGCCATCCAACTGGGGTTTAGACTCCGAGAACAAAGTGTACCTGGCAATGGGACCCTTTGGAGAAGCAGCTACTCTATAAGTCCCAAGACAGAGCAGTCAGGTAGCCCCAACCCAGTCCGCCCACAGAGCGGAGCTGCCCTGGCAGCCATTTTGAGATGGGCATAACAGAAGCCACCGGCCACTGACAGCAGAGACTGCAGCAGTTTACGCTGGTCTCCTTCGTGAGCAGTTCCGGGGTGCCCTTGCCTTGGGCTATGCTGGGTCCAGAAAGCCCCTATCCTCCTGGGGAACAAAGGAGCTTTGGGATGCTGAGTGTGGAGTGATTCAGGACCCGCTGTTCCTGGAGACAGACGGGGGAACCCATGGCGGGCCGACTTGCCTGCCCTTCCTTAAAGACAGCTGTGGCACCAGGGCACCATCCTGGGAATGAACCCAGGCCTAGGGCCAGCCAGCAGTTCCTCTCTCCTGCTTCAGTCTTCAGGTCCCACGCCGCCATCTCTTTTGTGCTCCTGGGCTTTCCCCAGCACTGTGCACAGCTGTCTACCGTTTCCAGAAACAGTTTCCACTTGATGGCAGTATAGCTCCACAAACACCAACTATAACCATAACCCTGCCCCTCCAAGCCTAGGGTCTTTTGCCATGTGAAAAAAGTAAAGAGAAAAAAGAAAAAAAAACAGGGAGAAGAGAAAGGAATCAGCCACCTGAGCCCAGGTGGACCACCAAACTCAGAGACCCTAGGACCAAGATCCACTAGGCTGGAGACCCTGAGGAAATGCTGTTGAGACAGCCAGCCTTTGCCCTTCCTTTTTCTCTCTCCAGATTGCATGGCTCCAGCCGGTGCACAGTGGCAAACACAAAGGGCACACATTCATGGCCACTGGGATCATAGGGCTGCTGCCCCAGGATGAAGTGCTGGCCACCAAGCTGGCTTACACAAGGTTTTGCTCCAGGACTGGGGGTCCTCCCAAAGCCTGGAGCTGCACGCAGAGTTTGCCACCCCAGGATGCCACATGGAGGTCACCAGAAAAGGCTGACGGCTCAACAGGAAGTCACAGGGCCTGAGACAGGAGTCTCCCTCACAGGGGACACTCAGCAGCTCACTCAAGTCTGACTCTGCTCTGACTGTCTTGGCTTTCACACAGGTGGAGGTGGGAGGAGGGAGGCTCACAGAGGCGGGAGAAGCCCACCACGCACCACAGATTCTCATGGCATCACACAGGGCCAAGGCTCCCAAGGGGACTTTCTCTGCCCTTACCACAAAGTGGGGTCCCTTTTTAAGCAGCTTGACCCGGAATGCTTGTTTCAAGCCTGCTGCTTAGGCCTATCTGATAACAGACTTTCCATATTCATTCTAAGGAAAAGGCCCTAGATGCACAAGAAATAACAAGATGACCCAGGCCTGGAGCCAGTAATGGCTCATCTGTCTTCCCTTTCCCTTTGCACATTTAGAGCTTGTGTGGGAGAGACTGTGAGCAATATTGTGCCTGTGTCGGTGTGTCTGTGTGGGATAATGCTTGGGCCGGCACCCCTGTGCCTATGTGAGCCTACTTGTGTGTGTGTGTGTGTCTATGTGTGTTTGTCTGTGTGTGTGTAAGCATGTGAGTTTGTGTGTGCATGTGCATGTGTTTCAGTGTGCGTGTGTCTGTGATTTCATTTCTGGTTGCAGGGGTCACTTGTGACTGTGTGCGTATATGACTGCGTATATGACTGTGGCTGTGATCCGTGGGTGACTGCCTGTGTGAGTGAGAGTGGGCAAATGGGCACGGGGCACAGACAGCCTGCCTATACACACTGAAATCCAGATCGATGTGTTCACATGGCTTGACTGATATGAGAAGCAATAGGGGACAGCTTGCAGAGGCTCCTACTGCCTCGGGATTTTACCCACAGAGCATCCACAAGGAGAAGGGGATAGAACAGTGAGTCATGAGGTACCGGGTAAATGGTGGGTTTACCATCACATTTCACTTAAACGTAACACGTGGGCATCTTTTTGGTGAACCACAGGGATAAACCGTTGACCTTCATCTCTAATCCTTTAAGAACAAAAGTAAAGCTTTCCCCAGGCCTAGTGCTGCAGTGGGACATCCCCCATTACCAAGGAGCAGAAGAAGCAGTCTCCTAGAACACTTGCCCTCCCAGATCCGAAAGCGAAAAGTCAAAGAGAAGGAGAAGCACAAGCAGAAGCCAAAGCAGGAAGAAAGAAGAAGAGACAAAATAGAAGGAGGAGAAGGAGGAGGAGGAGAAGAAAGAGAAGACAAAGACAATGAAGAATGAAAAACAAGAGAAACAAGAACAAGAAAAAAAAGAAGACAAAGCAGAAGGATCAGAAGCAGAACCAAAAGCAGAGCAGAGGCAGAATCAGCGGAGCAGAAGAGGAAGGAGGAGGTGGAGCAGGAAGAGTAGGAGCAGAAGAAGAAGGAAAGCAGAGGAGTAGGTGGAGAAGAGGAAGAAGGGTCAGAGAGAGACAAGAACAAAAAGTGGAAGGTCCATGCCCCTTTAGCTGTCCTAAAGGATCTACTTCGGGGGGCCTGAATGCATGCCACAGAGAAAGAGGCACTGGCCAGGAGAAAAGCATCACCTCCTTAAGCCCGGGTCTGCACGGCATCCGCACACAGGCCTATTGGGCCAGAAGGCTGCCCTGCTTCCTGCTGCTGTTACCCCTACCCAACACACACACTCAATAGCAAATATTGGAAAGCAGACAAAGCTACAAGAAAGATGAACAAGAAGGAACTGGAAACCTGAAAAACTGCCCATTCAGAGTTGCCAATACCACTCCACACAGGTGTGAATGAAGGTGTCTGGGCAGAGGCTTGTGAGTATGGGTTCCTTACCCACACGTGTATGTGCCTGAGGACCTATGAAAGCACAGATGAAAACAGGAAAGAGTTGAGATGCGATGGGAGTTAACTGTTAAAAACAAGGACATCTGACACTCAGAGTCTCAAAGCCACCCCTAAAGACGCAGACCAGATCTTCCTGCATTCTTCTCTTCTCGAGTTTTTCCTGGGCAGGGTCAGAGGTGCCCTGTGGTGGATGCTACCTACATATGAGGAAAAGATATGCATTTGTTGACAAGTGACAGATAGGGGGTGACTCCTGTTCCATGCTCATGTTGGTCTTCTTTCCGGAATGCACTGAGAGTACAGCCCCATGCATGACATTGGCGTTCCTCTTGTGAGAGTCCTTCACACACCCCTGAGTGTGGGAATCATGACCCGTGGGGTAAATTTTCTGTCCTGTGAAGCTCTGCCCGTTCCCAGTGCTGCCTGCACGTCCAGGAAGACTTGTAACCAGCAACGACAGAAAACATTGGCAATATTCTGACAGCACTGTGTTCCATGCTGCTCTCCAGGCACCGAGCAGCATGGGTAGAATATGTAACCTTTGGAGGAATGTGGTCATGGCTTTGCATCCCAACATGAGCTCTGTATTATGACCTGCATCAGGCTTTCTTATGTCTGCCTGGACACCCTAAAGGAGTGGCATAATGTGTCCTCCACCATTTCATTCATTTTCAGGGTTGAATATGCGGCAAGCACCAGATTTTAGCCTGAGGATCCCAGAGAGCCCTCTATCAAACCAAGGCACAGCCCCGCCACCACCCCCAAAACACTCCAGGATCAACCTCCACTTCCACATCCAGCACAGGAACATAGACAGGGCCCAGGTGATAGTGAGCAGGGTCGGTGGTCAGGCTACCCATGCACTTCAGCAGAATAACCACCATGCTGGGACAACTAACTGGTGAACCACCACATTCCAGTGAGCATGCATGCTCCATCAGACATGCCAAGTGGCTCTCTTTCTAGGAGAGACATCTGTGAAACTCACCAGGAACACCCCTGTCATTCCTGGGCAAGGATGAGTGCCTGGGCTTCAGTGAAAGAGGTGGCTGAAGGCCTCGAACAAGAGTCCGTTCTATCCAGTCCTATCCCAATAATCACCTGGCCCGACTCCCTGCTGCTGGAAGGTTCAACAATGTGCAGATGCCTGTTGGACCTGGCTGCTTTTGATCCAAGCTCTGATTTCTTCCCCATGAGGGAGAGTCTTGCCTTAGGGACAAGTGTGGTACACACAAGCATGTGGCCTGGTCTCTTGTTTAGGAGACCTTGCAGATTCATAGAGGAATCTGCAGCACCATGCATGCAGACCCACACACCCACACACCCCTCCCAATGAACCCCCTCACACAACCCCCAGTGCCACCTACGCCCACCATGCCACAGCCCTAATGGTGTGATTTCTAGAGGATAGACTCCTCTGGTTCACTGGAACCCCTGACTAGAGAAGAATCCAGGGGGAAGGAGGAAGGTAGAGATCCCCCCTACTGTTGCAGGTTTCCCCAAAGTGAGCAGGTAGGTGGGAGCAGGGCAGTAGGTGAGGTGGGTGCTCCCTGACTGGTTTCTTTCTTTGCCTTTTTTTTTTTTTTTTTTTGGTGTGTTTATGTTTGTTTAGTTCCTTTGGCAGCAAATGGAGAAAGACAAAGGCAAGGTGGGGTAGGAAAAGACATGACCGACATTTGTAGAGCCACAATGTCATCCAGCGGAATCTGTTTCTGAACATGACAACAGGCTGCAGAGACACACTGTTTCAGCCAGGCACAGAGATCACCGAGGATGTGAGGCACTGGGTGGACTCTGCCTGAGCCAGGCTTTCCCCAACTGGGATTTAGAGCCTGATAACAAAGTGTACCTGATATTGGGACCCCTTGGAGAAGCAGCTACTCTAGAGGACCCGAGACAGAGCAGCCAGGCAGCCCCAAGACCAGTCAGCTTGGGGGCGGAGCTACCCCGGCAGCCATTTTGAGATGGGCATAATGGGAGCAACTGGTCACTGCTCGCCAAGAGGGAGGTCTTTTACTCTGGTGTCTTTTTGAGGAGTTCCGAGGTGTCCCTGGCTGGGGCCACACTGGGTCCAGAGAGCCCCTATCCTCCCGGGGAACAAAGGAGCTTCTGAGTGCTGAGTGTGGGGCGATTCAGGACCGGCTGTTCCTGGAGACAGACAGGGGAACCCATGGCGGGCTGAGCTGCCTGCCCTTCCTTAAAGACAGCTGTGGCGCCAGGGCGCCATCCTGGGAATGAGCCCAGGCCAGGGGCCAGACAGGAGTTCCTCTCTCGTCCTGCTTCAGTCTGTGGACCGCATGCTACCACCTCTTGTGCTCCGGGCTTTTCCCAGCACTTGTGCCCAGCTGTCTCCTGTTACGAGAAACAATTTCCGCTTGATGGCAGTATGGCTCCACAAATGCCAACTACAACCTTAACCCTGCCCCTCCAAGCCCAGGGCCTCCGCCTTTTGCCATGTGAAAAAAGTAGAGGAAAAAGAAACAAAAACACGCTTAGGCCCAGACCCCTGTGCCCGTGTGAGCTTACTTGTGTGTGTGTGTGTGTGTATGTGTGTGTTTGCATGAGTTTGTGTCTGCATGTGCATGTGTCTCAGTGTGCATGTGTTTGTGATTTCATTTCTGGTTGTGAGGGTCCCTGGTGACTGTGTGCGTATGTGGCTGAGGCTGTGGTCTGTGGGTGCCTGCCTGTGTAAGAGTGGGCCAATGGGCACGTGGCACAGACAGCCTGCCCGTACACACTGAAATCCAGATCGATGTCTTCATATGACTTGACTGAAATGAAAGGAGAAAGGGGACAACTTGCCAAGGCTCCTACTGGCTCAGGATTTCACAATTAGAGCATCCACTAGGAGAACCAGATATAACAGCAAGCCATGAGGTACTGAGTAAACGCTGTGTTTACCATAACATTTCACTTAAAAGTAACACATGGGCAGCTTTTTGGTGGACCAGATGGACTAAACCGGTAACCTTCATCTCTGCTCCTTTAAGAACGAAAGTGAAGCTTTGTCTAGCCTAGTGCTGCAGTGGGGCATCCCTCATTACCAAGGAGCAGAAGAAGGAGCAGTCTCCTAGAACAATTGCCCTCCCAGATCCGAAAGTGAAAAGAAGAAGAGAAGAAGCACAAGCAGAGGCAAAAGCAGGAAGAAAAAGAACAAGAGGGAAAAAAGAGGAGGAGGAGTAGAAGGAAAAGAAAGGGAGAAAAAGAAAAAGAAGAAGGTGGTGGTGGTGAAGGAGGAGGAGGGAGAGAGGAGGAAGCTGACAACAGGAGAAAAAGAAGAAAAGAAGAAGAAAGAGAAGAGAATGATAAGAAGAAAAAAGAGCAAGAACAACATTAAAAAGAAGATGACACAGAAGAATCAGAAGCAGAACAAAAAGCAGAGCGGAGGCAGAAGCAGCATAAGCAGAAGAAGAGGGAGGAGGAGGTGGAGCACGAAGAGTAGGTGAAGAACAACAAGGAAAGAGGAGGAGCAGGAGGAGGAGGAAGAAGAAGCAGAGAGACAAGAAGAAGAAGTGAAAGGTCCATGCCACTGTAGCTGTCCTGAAGGATCTACTCAAGGGGGCCTGAATGCATGCCGACAGAAACAATGAGTGGCAAGGAGCCACCAGTGATGTCCCCCATAAAGGACACACCACCAAGGAGCTTCCCCTTAAGCCCGGGTCTGCACGGCATCCGCACACAGGCCTGTTGGGCCAGGAGGCTTCCCTGCTTCCCACTGCCCTTACCCCAAAACGACGCACACACTCTGCCAGCAAATATTGGAAAGCCAGACAGAAAGCAACAAGAAAGATGAATGAACAAGAAGGAACCGGAAACCTGAAAAACTCCCCATTCAGAGTTGCCGAGACCGCCCCACACTGGTGTGAATGGTGGTGTCTGGGCAGAGGCTTGACTATGGCTAAGGATAGGTGTATGTGCCTGAGGACCTACGAAAGCACAGATAAAGACAGGAAACAGTTGAGACGTGACGGGAGTTAAATGTTACATACAAGGACATCTGACACTCAGAGTCTCAAAGCCACCCCTAAAGACGCAGACCAGATCTTCCTGCATTTTTCTCTTCTCGAGTTTTTCCTGGGCAGGTCCAGAGGTGCGCCGCGGTGGATGCTACCTACATACGAGGAAAAGATCCGCATTTTTTGACAAGTGACAGATAGGGGGTGACTCCTGTTCCATGCTCAGGTTGGTCTTCTTCCCGGAATACACTGAGAGTACAGCCCCATTCACTAGACTGGCGTTCCTCTTGTGAGAGTCCTTCACACATGTTCACACACCCGAGTATGGGAATCATGACCCGTGGGGTAAATTTTATGTCCTGTGAAGCTCTGCCCGTTCCCAGTGCTGCCTGCACATCCAAGAAGACTTGTAACCAGAAAAAAACAGAAAACATTGGCAATATTCTGACAGCGTTGTGTTCCGCGCTGCTCTCCAGGCACCAAGCCGCATGGGTAACATATGTAACCTTTAGACGAACTCAGTCATGGCTTTGCATCCCAACATGAGCTCTGTATGATGACCCACGTCAGGCTTTCTTATGTCTGCCTGGACACCCTAAAGGGGCGGCATAATGTGTCCTCCACCGTCTCATACATTTTCAGGGTTGAATATGCGGCAAGCACCAGATTTTAGCCTGAGGAGCCCAGAGAGCCCTGTATCAAACCAAGGCAGAGCCCCCCCACCAACCCCAAAACACTAAAGGCTCAACCTCCACTTCCACACCCAGCACAGGAACACAGACGGGGCCCAGGTGATAGTGAGCACGGTCGGTGGTTAGGCTACCCATGCAATTTGCAGAATGACCAACATGCCAAGGCAACTAACTGGTGAACACCATGTTCCAGTGAGCTCGCATGCTCCATCAGACATGCCAAATGGCTGTCTCTCCAGGAGAGCCATCTGTGAAACCCACCCTGAATTCCTCTCCCACTCCTGGGCACCGATCAGTGACTGGGCTCCAGTGAAATATGCAGATGCCTGTTGGACCTGGTTGCTTTTGATCCAAGCTTTGGTCCCTTCCCCAGCAAGGAGAGTGCTGCCTAGGGACAAGTGTGGTGCACACAAGCACAAGACCTGGTCTCTTGCTTAGGAGGCCTGTGCCGATTCATAGAGCAATCTGTAGCACCACCCACGTAGTCCCATAGGCCCACACACCCACACACTCCTCCGCCGGAACCCCCTCACATTGACCCCAGTGCCACCTACCCCCACCATGCCACAGCCTGAATGGTGTGATTTTTTGAGGATAGGCTCCTCTGGTTCACTGGGACTCCTGCCCAGAAAAGAATGCAGAGGGAAGAAGGGAGGCAGAGATCCCCCATACTGTTTTAGGTTTCCCCAATGTGACCAGGTAGGTGGGGAGCCCTGCAGAAGGTGAGGTGGGTGCTGCTTGGCGGGTTTCTTTCTTGCTTTCTTTAATTTTGTATGTTTTTTCTTGTGTGTGTGTGTGTTTTTGTTTTGTTGGCAGCAAATAGAAAAAGATGAAGGCAAGGTGGGGGAAGGGAAAGATGTGACCGCCATTTGTGGAGCCACAGTGCCATCAAGCGGACGTTGTTTCTGAACGTGATAACAAGCTGCAGAGACATTTGCCTTTGGCCAGGCACAGAGACCAGCAAGGGTGTGCGAGGCTAGGTGGACTCTGCCTGAGCCAGGCTTTCCCTGATTGGGGTTTAGAGCCTAAGAACAAAGTAAACCTGACATTGTGACCTCTTCAAGAAGCAGCTACTCTAGAGGCGCCGAGACAGAGCAGTCAGGCAGCCCCAAGACCAGTCAGTCCACCGCGCAGAGCAGCCATTTTGAGATAGGCACAAGGGAAGCCACTGGCCACTGACAGCAGAGACTGGGGGTGTTTACTCTGGTCTCTTCTGTGAGCAGTTCCGGGGTACCCTTGGCTGGGGCCACACTGGGTCCAGGGAGCCCCTATCTTGGCAGGAAACAAAGACGCTTCGGAGTGCTGAGTGTGGGGTGACTCACGACCAGCTGTTCCTGGAGACAGCCAGGGAAACCCATGGTGGGTGACCTGCCTGCCCTTCCTTAAAGACAGCTGTGGTGCCAGGACACCATCCTGGGAATGAGCCCAGGCCAAGGGCCAGCCAGGAGTTCCTCTCTCGTCCTGCTTCAGTCTTGGGGCCCCACACCGCCATGTCTTTTGAGCTTCTGAGCTTTCCGCAGCACTTGTGCCCTGCTGCCTCCCACTTCCAGAAACACTTTCCGCTTGATGGCAGTATGGCTCCACAAACGCCAAGTAAAATCATAACCCTGCCCCTCCAGGCCGAGGGCCTCCACCTTTTGCCATGTGAAAAAAGTAAAGAGGAAAAAGAAACAAAAACAGACAGGGAGAAGAGAAAGGAATCTGCCACCTTTACCCAGGTGGACCACCAAGCTCAAGGGACTCTAGGACAAAGATGGAGCCGGCGGGAGACCCTGTAGGAATGCTGTTGAGGCAGCCAGCCTTTACCGTTCCTTTGGGTCTCTCCAGATTGCATGGCTCCCGATGGTGCAAAGAGTAAAAGACAAAGGACATATAATCATGGCCACTGGGAAACCACTGGGGGACTGGGATCATAGGGTTGCTGCCCCAGGACAAGGCCTTGGCCACATAGCTGGCTTACAGAAAGTTTTGCTCCAGGACTGGGGTTCCTGCTAAAGCCTGGAGGTAGAGTTTACCACCGGATGGCACATGGAGGTCACCAGAATGGGCGGACAGCTCCTGAGGCAGCCACAGGCCCTGAGGCAGTAATACCCCTCATAGGGGACTCTCAGTAACTCACTCAAGTCTGACTCTGCTCAGGCTGTTTTGGTTTTTACACAGTTGGGGGTGGGAGGAGTGTAGCTTGCGGGGGCTGGGTAAGGCCACCACGCACTAGAGATTCCCATAGCATTACACAGGTGCAAGATTCCCTAGAGGACTCTGCCTTTAACACAAAGTGGGGTCCACTTTCAAGCAGCTTGACCCAGGATGCTCCAGTTTCATTCCTGTTGATGGGACCTATCTGATAACAGACTTCTGGCATTCATTTTCAGGAGAAAGCCCAAGTTGCTCAATCAATGGCATGAGGACCCAGGCCTGGAGCCAGAAATGCTTGCCCATCGCCTGTCACCTGTCAGAGATTGAGAGCCCCAGTGGGAGAGTTTGTGAGCTGTCTCGTGCCTGTGCTGGTGCGTGTGCCTGTGCATCTGTTTGGGAGAATGCTTGGTCCCACACCCTTGTGCCTGTGTGAGGTTTCTTGTTCATGTGTGTGTATCTGTGTCTGTGTCTTTGTACCTGCATGTGTGTGGTGTCTGCGTGGGTGTTTGTGTCTGTATCTGCATGTGTCTCCCTGTGCGTGTGTTTGTTGTTTCGTTTCTGATTGTGGGGTTTCTTGTGTATGGGTGCATGCGTTTCTGTGTCTGTGGTCTGTGGGTGCCTAACTGTGTGAGTGAAAGTCGGCAAATTGGCACGTGGCAGAGACAGCCTGCCTGTACACACTGAAATCTGGGTTGTTGTGTTCACATGGCTGGACTGGAAGGAAAGGCAATGGGGACAACTTGCCTAGGTTCCTAATGGCTCAGGATTACACACTTAGAGCATCCACAAGAAGAATGTGGAAGAAGGGTGAGCCATGAGGTACTGGGTAAGGGGTGCGTTCACCATGACATTTTACTACAAAGTAACACGTGAGTGGCTTTTCGGAACACCAGAGAGACTGAACTGGTGACCTTCATCTCTAATCCTTTAAGAACAAAAGTGAAGCTTTTTTCTAGGTCTAGTGCTGCGAAGGGACACCCCAATCATCAAGGAGTAGAAGAAGCAATCTCCGTAAAACCCTTGTCCTGGCAGGAGCTGAAAATGAAAAGAAAAAGAGGAGAAGGAAGAGGAGGAGGAGGAAGAGGAGGAGGATGAAGAGAAAGAGGAGGAGGAAGAGGAGAGTAAGAAGGAGGAGGAGAGTGAGAAGGAGGAGGAGAGTGAGAAGGAGGAGGAGGAAAAAGAAAGAGAAAGAGAAAGAAAGAGACAAAGAGAAGAAAGAATAGGAGGAAGAATCAGAAGGAGAACAAGAAGTGGCAGCTTCATTCCACTGCAGCTGTCCTGAAGAATCTAATCAAGGGATTTCTAACTGTGTGTTGACTTAACAAACGAGTGGCATGGATACACCAGTGAAGTTTCGGTGAAAGGACATACCACCAAGAAGCTTCTTGCCACTGGGATCCCTTCTAAATGGGATCAAGGGCTTTGATTCACAAGTAGGCCTGCCCGAGATACAGAGGACATAGGTGGAGGCTGAACCATGCCTCCAAATGTCATCAGCACACTGCAAGGGGCCAGGAGCCCTTAGTCTAGAAGGCCAAGGCAGGGTAAGACCCCAAATATGGGACACATGAAAAAGGGAAAGGAATCTGACATCAGGGAAAAGAGGTAATCAGTCACCTATGGCAGTAGGTGGCTGATTTTCATGTCTGATGGAACCCATGCTCCATCAGACATGAAAAGTGGCTCTCTCTAGGAGAATCACATGTGAAACCCAGAATACCCCTCCCACCCCTGGGCACTAATGAGTGCCAGAGCTCCATTGAGAGAGGTAGCTGAAGGCCTTGGTGAAAAGGAGTCTGTCCAGTCAAGTCCCATCCCAAAAGACACCTGGTCCAACTCCCTTCTTCTGGATGGGTCAATAATGTGTGTATCCCTGTTGGGCCTGGTTGCTTGTGATCCAAGCTTTGGCCCCTTTCCCAGGAGGGAGAGTGTTGCTTAGGAACAAGTGTGGTGCACACAAGCATGAGGCCTGGTCTGTTGCTTAGGAGGCCTGTGCCGGTTCATAGAGGAATCTGCAGTGGCCATACACAGGCCCACAGCCACACACAGCCCTCCCCTGATACCCCCTCACACTACTCCCAGTGTGACCTACCCCCAACATACCACCGCCCAAGTTTGGGATTTTTTGAGGATAGGCTCTTCTGGTTTACTGGGACCACTGCCCATAGAAGAATCCAGAGGGAGGAAGGGAGACAGAGAGCCCTCCTACAGTTGCAGGTTTCCCCAAAGTGACCACATAGGTGGGAAGCCCTGCTGTAGGTGAGGTGGGTGCTCCTAGGCCGGTTTCTTTGTTTGCTTTTTTTTGGGGAGGTGTTTATTTTGTTGTTTTTTTAATACCAACAGGAGACAGAGGGAGAGAAGGTGGGTGAAGGGAAAGACGAGATTGCTGTTTGTGGAGCCACAGTGCCATCTAGCGGAAGTTGTTTCTGAACAGGACAGGCTTCCGGGACACTTGCCTTCTGCAAGGCACCAAGACCAGCGAGGATGTGCCGGGCTGGGTGGACTCTCCCAAAGCCAGGATTTCTCCCACTAAGGTTCGGGAACCCTTGAAGAAAGTGTACCTGCCATTGAGACCCCTTGGAGAAGCAGTTACTCTAAAGGTCCCGAGACAGAGCAGCCAGGCAGCCCCAAGACCAGTCAGCCCAGGGAGCGGAGCTGGCCCAGCAGTCATTTTGAGATGGGCATAAGGGAAGCCACTGGCCACTGATGGCCTAGACTGGAGCTGTTTACTATGTGTCTTTTGTGGAGAGTTCCGGGGTTTCCTTGGCTGGAGCCACCCTGGGTCCAGGGGGCCCCTATCCTCCTGGGGATCAAAGGAGCTTTGGAGTGCTGGGGGCGGGGCAAGTCATGCCCAGCTGTACCTGGAGACTGCCAGGGGAACCCATGGCAGACCGCCCCTGCCTGGCCTTATTTTCGAAGTTAGCTGTGGAGCCAGAGCGCATTCCTGGGAATGAGCACAGACTAAGGGCCAGTGAGGAGTTCTTATCTCGTACAGCTTCAGCTTGGGTGTCCACATAGCCTTCTTTTTCGCACTCCTGTGCTTTCCCTAGCACTTGTGTGCAGCTGCCGCCCATTTTCAGAAACAGTTTCCGCTTGATGGCAGTATGGCCAAACAAACGCCAACTGCAACCATACCCTATCCCTCCAAGCTGAGGGCCTCCGCCCTTTCCCATGTGAAAAAACGGAGAAAGAAAAAGACAGGGAGAAGAGAAAGGAACCAGCCACCTGGTCCAAGGTTGACCACCAAACTCAGGGGACCCTATGACCAGGGACCAGTATGCAGGAGACCCTGCGGGAATTCTGTTTAGGTAGCCAGCCTTTGCCCTTCCTTTGGCCCTTTTCAGGTTTCATGGCTCCCGCTGGTGCAGGAAGTAAAAGACAAAGGACACATAACCATGACCACTGGGAAATCAGCGGAGGACTAGGATCATAGGGCTGTCACCCCAGGACAAGGTGTGGGCCACCCAGCTGGCTTACACAAGGTTTTGCTGCAGGGCTGGGGGTTCCTCTCAATGGCTAGAAGTCCAAGTAGAGTTTACCACTTTGGGATGGCACATGGAGATCACCAGAATGGTCCAAAGGCTCAACATGCAGTCAATGGGCCTGATGCAGGAGTGCCCCTTACAGGGGACACTCAGCAACTCACTCAAGTCTGACTCTGTGCAGGCTGTCCTGGCTTTTACACAGAGGGGAGAGGGTGGAGGGTGGCTTAGGTGGGCTGGGTAAGGCCACCATGCACACAGATGCCCATGGCATCACACAAGGCCAAGGCTCCAAAGGGGACTCTCTCTGCCTCTACCCCAAAGTGGGGTCCCTTTCTAAACAGCTTGACTGAGGAAACTCCAGTTTCACACCCGCTGCTGGGGCCTATCTGATAACAGACTTCCCCCATTCTTTCTCAGGAGAAGGCCCACATTTTCCAATCAATGGTTGATGACCCAGGCCTGGAGCCAGGAATGCTTGCCTGTTGCTCTTTGCCCTTTGCCCCATAGCACATCACCGATTAAGAGCCCCTAAGGCAGAGTTTGTGAGCAGTCTCCTGCTTGTGGAGGTCTGCGCGTTTGCATCTGTGTGGGAGAATGCTTGCACCTGCAATCTTGTGACCCTGTAAGGTTTCCTTTGAGTGTGTGTATGTCTGTGTGTGCATGTGTCTGCATGTGCGTTTGTTTCTGTGTGTGTTTGTGTCTTTGTGTGCATGTGTGTTTGTGATTACATTTCTGGTTGTAGGGGTCCCTCATGAGTGCATGCGTGTATGACTGTGTCTGTGGTCTCTGGGTGCCTGCCTGTGTGAGACAGTGGGCAAAAGACACGTAGCAAAGACAGCCTGCCTGTACACACTGAAATCCGATCGTTGTTTTCACATAGCTGGACTGAAAGGATATGCAGCGGGGACACTTGCCTAGGCTCCGATTCGCTCAGGATTACACATTTAGAGCATCTACAAAGAGAGCAGGGAAGAGTGGTGAGCGGTGAAGTACACGATGACCTTTCACTTAAAAGTAATACATGTGTGGCTTTTTGGAGGACCAGAGTGACTTAAGTGGTGACCTTCATCTCTGCTCCTTTAAAAATGAAAGACCTTTCTCCAGGTCCTGTGCTGCAAAGGGGCATCCTCCATGACCAGGAGCAGAAGAAGTAGTCTCTATGAAACACTATTCCCTCCAAGAGCCAAAAGTAAAGGGAAAAAGAGAAGAAGGAGGAAGAGGAGGAGGAGGAGAATAAAGAAAAGGAGAAGGAAGGAGGAGAAAGGAAAAGAAAAAAAAGAATGAGAAGTAGAAGGAGAAGGAGAAGAAGAGGAAAAAGGAAGAATAGGAGGAAGAGGAAGAAGTACCAGAAAGAGAACCAGAACAAGTGGCAGCGTCTTGCCACCGCAGCTGTCCTAAAGCATGTAGTTAAAGGGTGCCTCACTTTGTGATGACATACACGAGAGGCAAGGAAACACCCCAGTGATGTCCCGGTGAAAGGACACACCACCAAGAAGCTTCTCGTCCATGGGATCTCTTCTGAGTGGGATCGAGGGCTTTGATCCACAAGCAGGTCTGCAGAAGCTACAGAGGACAAAGGTGCAGGCTGAACCATGCCCTCCAGATGTCATCAGCACACTGCAAGGGGCCACGAGCCCCTAGTCTACAAGGCTGAGGCAGGAAAGGACTCCAGATATGGGAGGGGAGATAAAAATCCGGGAAGAAATGGACACCAGAGAAAAGAGGTAATGAGCCACCTGTGGCAATATAGAGAGAGGGCAGATGGGGGTGGAGGGATGCTGCTTACTCTCTCCAGGAGTCAGCCTAGGTCATTCTGATATCCTTAGAAAAAGTAGACTTCTTCTCCCAAAGGAGGTTCCTGCACCCACCTGACCCTGCCTTCCTGGATGATCCTGACCTCCCCAAACCAGAAGTCAACTAAAAATAAAGAAAGTGAAGAAGAAGAAGGCAAGGGAGAAAAACTCCAAAAGTACACTAAGAATCAGAGTGAGCCATGAGGATGACAGCAAACTGGAATGGAGAATGTCCCAGGTGGACAGCTGGCAGCCTGATTGTCCTCCTATTGCCTCACAGTGGAAGAATCACCAGCCAGGAGAAAGCGTCAGCCCCTTAATCCCAGGTCTGCCCTGCATCAGCACAGAGGCCTGTTGTGCCACCAGGCCGCCCTGCTCCCTACATCCCATTCTGCACACTCTGCCAGCAAATATTGGGAAGCCAGACAAAAAGGGACAGGAAAGGGGGAACAAGATGAACAAGAGGGAACCGGGAAGCTGAAGAACCCGGCCCACTGAGAGTCGGCTAGACAATGGGACCCGGGTTTGAGCGGAGGTGCCTGGTCAGATGCTTGTTAGTGAGTATGGATGGGGATACACGTATGTGCCTCAGGACGTATGGAAGTACAGATGAAGACAGGAAAAATGCGAGATGAAATGGGAATTAAATGTTAAAAACGAGGACATCTGATACTCAGAGTTGCAATGCCACCCCTAAGAATGCAGTCCAGATCTTCCTGCATTCCTTTCTTCCAGCGTTTTCCCTAGGCATGCGATGGAGGTGCTCCTGTGGCAGATACTACGTATGAGGAAAGGATCTGCATTAGTTGACAAGTGACAGAAAGGGGATGACTCCTGTTTCATGTTAATGTTGCCCTTCTTCCTGGAATGCCCCGAGAGTGCAAGTCCATGCACAAGACTGACATTCCTCTTGTGAGTCGGTCATACACCTCTGAGTGTGAGAATCATTACTGGTGGGGTAAATTTTCTGTCCTATGAAGTTCTGTCCATTCCCATTGTGGCCTACACATCCAGGAAGACTAGTAACAAGTGACATAACTAGTAACATAAACATTTGCAATATTCTCAGAATGTTGAGTTCCATGCTGCTTTATAGGCAATGAGGGCATGGGTAAGACACAGAACCTTTAGAGCAACGCAGACATTGCTTTGCATCCCAACAAGGGCTCTGTGTGAAGGCCGAGTACCAGGCTTTCCCGTGTCTGCCTGGAGACCCTAAAGGGGTAGCATAATTTGTCCTCCACCGTCTCATTCATTTTCTGGGCTGAATATGTAACAGGCACCAGAGTGTAGCTTGAGGAGCCCAGAGAGATCTGTGTCAAACCAAGGCACAGCCCTCTGCATCACCCCCAAAACACTCCAGGCCCAACCTCCACTTACACTCCCAGCACACGAACACAGAAGAGGCCCAGGTGAAAGCGAGCACCATGGCTACCCATTCACTTGGGCAGAATAATTAAGATGCTGGGCAACTAACTGGTGAACCACCAACGTTCCAGTGAACACACATGCTCCATCAGACATGCCAAGTGGCTCTCTCTAGGAGAGCCTCCTGTTTAAGCCACCTGGAATACCCCTCCCACCCATGGGCATGAATGAGTGCCTGGGCTCCAGTGAGAGAGGGGACTGAAGGCCTCAGACAGGAGTCCCTCCTGTTCAGTCCGGTCTGACAGACACCTGGTGTGAGTCCCTTCTGCTGCATGGATGAACAATGTGCGGACATGTCTTGGACCTGGCTGCTTTTGATCCAAGCTTTGGTCCCTTCCCCAGAAGGCAGTGTGCTGTCTAGGGACAAGTGCTGTGGCACAAATGAGCAGCCTGATCTCTTGCTTAGGAGGCCTGTGCAGATTCATAGAAGAATCTGCAGCGCCATGCACACACACCCACACACCTCTCCCCCGTATCCCCTCACACTGCCCCCAGTGCCACCTACCCCCACCATGCCACAGCCCTAAGGGTGAGATTTCTTGAGGATAGGCTCCTAGGGTTCACTGGGACCCCTGCCCAGAGAAGAATCCAGAGGGAAGGAGGGAGGCAGAGATCCTCCCTACTGTTGCAGGTTTCCTCAAAGTGACCACGTAGGTGGGGAGCCCTGATGAAGGTCAGGTGGGTGCTCCTTGGGCAATTTCTTTTTGTTTTGTTTTTGTTTTTTTGGTGGTTTTGGTTTTGTTTTATTGGCAGCAGAAGGAGGGAAAGCAAGGCACCGTGGGGGAAGGGAAAGAAATGACTGCCATTTCTGGAGCCATAGAGTCATCCAGCAGAAGTTGTTTCTGAACACGAAAGGCAGCAGGCACACTTGCCAGGCACGGAGATCTGCGAGGATGTGCTTAGATCATGTCTAAGCCCGGGTTTCCCCCACCAGAGTTCTGAGACCGTGAAGGAAATGAACCTGGCATTGAGACCCCTTGGAGAAGCAGCTACTCTACAGGCCTTGAGACAGAGCAGTCAGGCAGCCCCAAGACCAGTCAGCCCCAGGGGCGGAGCTGGCCGGGCAGCCATCTTGAGATAGGCATAATGGAAGCCGCTGGCCACTGACGGCCGACACTGAGGCCGTTTACTCTGGTGTCTTTTGTGGGGAGTTCCGGGGTTCCCTTGGCTGGAGCCACCTGGTGACGAGGGTTCCCCTATCCTTTCAGGGAACAAAGGAGCTTCGGAGTGCTGGGGGCGTGGTGACCTATGCCCGGCAGTAGCTGGAGATGGCCAGGGAACCCATGGCGGGTTGCCCCTGCCTGACCTTTTTTTTTTGTAGAGAGTTGTGGAGCCAGGGCTCCATCCTGGAAATCAGCGCAGGCCAAGGACCAGCTTGGAGTTCCTCTCTTGTCCTGCTTCAGCCTAGGGGCCCCACGCCGCCATCTCTTTTGCGGTCTGGGGCTTTCCCCAGCACTTGTGCCTAGCCGCCTCCAATTTCTAGATACAGTTTCCGCTTGATGGCAGTATGGCTCCACAAACGCCAACTACAACCGTAACCCCGCCCCTCCGAGCCAAGGGCCTCCGCCTTTTCCTATCTGAAAAAAAGTAAAGAAACAGGAGAAACAAAAAAAGATAGAGAGAAGGGAGCCAGTCACCTGGTTTGAGATTGACCACCAAATTCAAGGGACCCTATGACCAAGGACCAGTAGGTTGGAGAACCTGTGGGAATCCCGTTTAGGGAGCTAGCCTTTGCCCTCCCTTTGGCTCTCTGCGGGTTTCGTGACTCCTGCCCGTGCCAAAAGTAAACAACAAAGGACACATGATCGTCGCCACTGAGACACCACAGGGATCATAGGGCTGCTGCCCCAGGACAAGGTGCTGGTCACCCAGATGGCTTACACAAGGTTTTGCTGAAGGACTGGGGGTCCTTCGAAAGCCTGAAGCTCCAGGTAGAGTTACCATCTTGGGCTGGCACATGGAGGTCACCAGAATGGGTGGACAGCTCAACTGGAAACCACAGGGCCTGAGGCAGGAGTATCCCTCAAAGGGGACACTCAGCAACTCACTCAAGTCTGACTCCACTCAGCTGTTCTGGGTTTCACACAGATGAGGCGGAGGGAGGGTGGCTGGGGGTGGGGGAAGGCCACAACACAGCACAGATTTTCACAGCATCACACTATGCCAAGGCTCCCCAGGGAACTCTCTCTGCCTCTACCACAAAGTGAGATTCCTTTTTAAGCAGCTTGACTCAGGATGCTGCAGTTTCACACCGGCTACTGGGTCCTATCTGATAACAGATTTCCCGCATTCATTCTCAGGAGAAGGCCAGAGTTACCCAATCAATCAATGGCATGATGGCCCAGGCCTGGAGCCAGGAATGATCTCCTGAGCCAGGAATGATCTCCTGTCACCCGCTGCCCATTGCGAATTGAGAGCACGTATGGGAGAGATTGTGGGCAGTTTCGTGTCTGTGGTGGTGCGTGTGCATGTGTCTGTGTGGGGGAATGCTTGGGCCCACACCCCTGTGCCCGTGTGAGGTTTCTTGTTTGTGTTTGTGTGTCTATGTGTATGTTTGTATGTGTCTGCATCTGTGTATGTCTGTGTGTGGGTGTGTTTGTGATTTCATTTCTGGTTCTGGGGTCCCTGGTGAGTGCATGTATGTGTATCTGTGTCTGTGGTCTGTGGCTGCTTTCCTCTGTGAATGAGAGTGGGTAAATTGGCACAAGGCAGAGACAGCCTGCCTGTATACACTGATATTTGGAGAGTTGTGTTCACATGGCTTGACTGGAAAAAGAGGAGACGGGGGACAACTTGCTGAGGATCCTACTGGCCAGGATTACACTATTAGATCATCCTCAAGGAGAACAAGTTAGAAGGACGAACCATGACGTACTGGTAAGGGCTGCATTCGAGACAACATTTCACTTAAAAATAACTCATGGGTGGCTTTTTGGAAGACCAGAGGGACTGAACAGGTGACCTTCATCTCTGCTCCTTTAAGAACAAAGTAAAGTTTTCTCCATGCCCAGTGCTGCAGAAGGACATACCCTATTACCAAGGAGCAGAACAAGACGCAGTCTCCATAGAAAACTTATCCTGACAAGATCTGAAAGTGAATGGAAAAAGAGGTGGAGGGGAGGAGGAAGAGGAGGAGGAGAAGAAGGAAGAAAGAAGAGGAAGAGGGAAGAAGGGAAAAGGAGAAGGAAAAGAAGAACAGAGGAGGAGGAGGAGAAAGAACCAGATGGAGAATAAGAACAAGAAGTGGCAGCTTCATGTCATCTCAGCTGTCTTGAAGGATAGAGTTCATGGGTGCCTCAATGCATGGTGACATACATAATGAGTGGCAAAGAGACACGAGTGACGTCCCAATGAAAGGACATACTACCAAGAAGCTTCTTGTCGATGGGATCCCTTGTGAGTGGGATCAAAAGCTTTGATCCACAATTAGGTCTACAGGGGCTACAGCAGGACAAAGATGCAGGCTAAACCATACCCTCTGAATGTCACCTGCAAACCGCAAGGGCCCACAAGACCCTAGTCTACGAGGCCAATGCAGGGTAGGAACCCAGAAATGGGAGGAGAGAGGAAAACCAGGGAGGAAAAGGACACCAGGGAAAAGAGGTAATCAGCCACGTATGGCACTAGAGAGAGAGGGCAGAAAGAAGAGGGGCACTCCGATTACACCTGGCAGGAGTCAGCTGAGGTCTTTCTAACTTCTTTAGGAAAAGAAAGCATGTTCTCCCTAAAGATGTTCCCTCGTCAACCCGACCCTGCCTTCCAGGAGAATCCTGACCTCTCAAAACGAGAAGTGAACAAGTAAAGACAGTGAAGAAGAAAAAAGTGAAGGGAGAAAAACTCCAAAAGTACACTAAGAATCAGAGTGAGCAATGAGGATGACAGTGAACTAGAATGCACAATGTCCCAGGTGGACAGCTGGCAACCCAAGTGGCCTTCTGTGGCTTCACAGAGAAAAGCCACCAGCCAGGACAAAGTGTCAGCCTGTTATGCCTGGGTCTGCACCGAGTCCGCACAGAGGCCTGTTGGGCCAGGAGGCTACCCTGCTTCCGGCTGCCCCCACCCCCACCACATCCTGCACGCTCCGCCAGCAAATAGGCAGACAGATAAAAAGGGAGGAGGAAGATGAACAGGAGGGAACCGGGAAGCTAAAGAACCCTGCCCACTGAGAGTTGCCTAGACGATGGGACCCGGGTGTGAATGGAGGTGTCTGGGCAGACGCTTGTGAGTGAGTATGGGTGGGGATACATATATGTGCCTGAGGACATTTGGAAGCACAGGTGAAGACAAGCAAAAGTTGAGATGTGATGGGAGTTAAATGTTAAAAACGGGGACCTCTGACACTTAAGAGTCGCAATGCCACCCCTAAGGACGCAGTCCAGATCTTCCTGCATTCTTATCTTCCTGCTTTTTCTCTAGGCAGGCACCAGTCTCCTTCTTAGGAGGCCTGTGCAGATTCATAAAGGAATCTGCAGGGGCATGCACACCCGCCCCCCTGTACCCCCTCACACTGCCCCCAGTGTGACCTCCCTACATCACGCCACAGCCTCAAGGATGGGATTTCTTGAGGATAGGCTCTTCCGGTTCACTAGGATCCCTGCCCAGAGAAGAATCCAGAGGGAAGGAGGAAGACATAGAGCCCTCCTACAGTTGCAAGTTGCCCCAAAGTGACCACATAGGTGGGGAGCAATGCTGAAGATGAGGTGGGTGCTCTTTGGCCGGTTTGTTCTTTTGTTTCTTTGCTTTTTGGAGTTTGTTTTGTTTGGTTGCCAGCAAAAGGAGGGAGAAGAAGGCAAGGTGGGGGAAGGGAAAGGGGTGACTGCCATTGGTGAAGCCACAGTGCCATCCAGTGGAAGGTGTTTCTGAACATGACAACAGGCTGCAGGGACACTTGCCTTCTGCTGGGTGTAGACATCAGTGAGGATGTGCCAGGCTGGGTAGAATCAGCCCAAGGCAGGGTTTCCCCCACAGAGGTTCAGAACCCTTGAAGGAAGTGTATCTGCCTGGGACCCCATGGAGAAGCAGCTACTCTTGAGGCCATGGGGCAGAACACCCCGGCAGTCCCAAGACTAGTCTGTCCAGTGGGCAGAGACATCCTGTCTTATAATGGGCATAAGGGAAGCCACTGGCCACTGATGGCCGAGACTGAGGCCGTTTACTCTGGTCTCTTTTGTGGGCAGTTCCAAGGTGCCCTTGGCTGGGTCCAAGCTGGGGCCAGGGGGTTCTTATTCTTTCTGGGAACAAAGGAACTTTGGGGTGCCTGGCAGTCCCAGGAGACTCCCCACCATGGGGAACCCATGCTGGGCCGCCCCTGCTTGTCCTTTCTTTCGGAGAGAGCTGTGGAGCCAGGGTGCCATCCTGTGAGTAAGCACAGGCCAAGGGCTAGTCAGGAGTTCCTCTCTCCCCTAGCTTCAGCCTGGGGACTGCCCGCTGCCATCTGCTTAGCGCTTCTGGGCTTTCCCCAGCACTGGTGCTCAGCTGCAGCCCATTGCCAGAAACTGTTTCCGCTTGCTGACAGTGTGGCTCCACAAATGCCAACTACAACTGTAACCCTGCTCCTCCACCCCGAGGGCTTCCTCCTTTTCCCATGTGAAAAAAAAAAAGGAAGGAGAAAGAGAAAAAGTGGGGAGAGAAAGAAAACCACCACCAGGTCCCAGGTTGACCACCAAACTCAGGGGTCCCAGTGACCAGGACTGGTAGGCTGGAGACCCTGCGGGAATCCTGTTTAAGCGGCCAGTCTTTGCCCTTCCTTTGACCCTCTCCAGGTTTCACGGCTGCTTCTAGTGCAGAAAGTAATGACAAAGGAGACACAATCATGGCCACTGGGCCACCACAAGCGGACTTTGATCATAGGACTGCCATTCCAGGACAAAATGCTGGCCACCCAGCTGACTTCCACAAGGTTTTGCTGCAGGACTGGGGGGCTAGGTAAGTGTGGAGCTCTGTGTTGTGTTTACCACCTTGTCTTGGCACATGGAGGTCACCAGAACGGGCCAATGGCTCAACAGGCAGCCACAGAGCCTGAGGCAGGAGTAGCCCTCAGAGGAGACATTCAGCAACTCACTCAAGTCTGACTCTGCACGGGCTGTCCTGGCTTTCAGAGAGGCAGGGGTGGGAAGAGGGTGACTCAGGGGGCCGATGGAAGGTCACCTGCACCACAGATTCTCATGGCATCACACAGGTCCAAGGCTCTGAAGAGAACTCTCTCTGCTTCTACTATAAGTGGGGTCCCTTTTTAAGCAGCTTGACCTAGGATGCTCCATTTTCACACTTGCTGCTGGGGCCTATCTGATAACAGACTTCCCACATTCATTCTCAGGAGAAGGTCTGAGTTGCCCAATCAATGGCATGATGACCCTGGCCTGAAGCCAGGAATCCTCACCTGTTGCCTGTCACCAGTCGCTGATTGAGAGCCCATATGGGAGAGTTTCTGGCCAGTCTCATGCCTGTGGCCATGTATATGCATGTGTGTCTGTGTGGGAGAATGCTTGGGCCTGTACCTCTGTGCCTACGTGAGGTTTTGTACATGTGTGTGTCTGTGTGTGTGTGTGTGTGTGTCTAGGTGTGTGTGTGTTTCTGCATTTGCCTGTGCCTGTGTTTGTGATTACGTTTCTCGTTGTGGAGTCCCTTGTGAGTGCATGCATGTTTGTCTGTGTCTGTGGTCTCTGGGTGCCTGCCTGTGTGAGTGAGAGTGGACAAATGGGCAGGTAGCAGAGACAGCCTGCCTGTACATACTGAAATCCAGATTGTTGTGTTCACGTGACTGGACTGGAAAAAAAGGCAACGGGGACAAACTTGCCAAGGTTCCTACTGGTTGAGGATTTTATATTTAGAGCGTCTACAAGGAGAACAGCGTAGAACAACAAGCCATGAGGTGGTAGCTAAGGGTGCATTCATGATGACATTTCACTTAACACCTGGGCGGCTTTCTGGAGCACCAGAGGGACTGAACTGGTGACTTTCATCTCTGCTCCTTTAAGAAGGAAGGTGAAGCCTCCCTCCAGGCCTATTGCTGCAAAGGGCCATCCCCCATCACCAAGGAGCAGCAGAAGAAGCAGTCTCCGTAGATCACTTGTTCTGCCAAGAGCTGAAAATGAAAGGAAAAAGAAAAAAGAAAGAAGAATAAAGAAGGAAGAAGAAGAAGATGAAAGGAAGGAAGGAAGGAAGGAAGGAGAGGAGGAGTAAGAGGAGGAAGAGGAAGAGGAAGAAGAACCAGAAGGAAAAGAAGTGGCAGCTTCATGCCACTGCAGCTGTCCTGAGGGATGTAGTTCAGGGGGGCCTCAATGCATGGTGGCATACACAACGAGCGACAAAAAGATTACCAGTGACGTTCCAGTTAATGTACACACCACCAAGAAGCTTCTTGTTGATGGGATCCCTTCTGAGTGGGATCAAGAGCTCTGATCCACAAGTAGGCCTGTAGGAGCTACAGAGGACAAAGGTGCAGGCTGAACCATGCTCTCTGGATGTAATCAGCATACGGCAAGGGGCCACCAAGCCCCTAGTCCACAAGGCCAAGGCAAGGAAGGACCCTGGAATTGAGAGGAGATGAAAAACGGAAAGGAAACAGGCACCAGGGAAAAGAGGTAATCAGCCACCTATGCTCTAGGGAGATAGGGCAGTAAGGAGGGTGGGATGCCGACTACTCCCCACAAGGGTCAGCTGGGGTCCTTCTGATTTCCTTAGGAAAAGTAAGCGTGTTCTCCCTAAAGATGTTCCCATCCAGGTGGATGCTGACCACCACAAACCTGAACTGCACTAAAAGTAAAGAAAGTGAAGAAAAAAGTGAGGGGAGGAAAACTCCAAAAGTACACGAAGAATCAGAGTGAGCGATGAGGTTGAGAGTGAATTGAAATGCAGAGTGTCCCAGGTGGACAGCTGGCAGGCCGAGTGGCCTCCTGTGGCTAGACAGAAAGGAACAAAAAAGATGAACAAGAGGGAACCGGGAAGCTGAAGAACCCTGCCACTTAGATGATAAGTCCCAGAGTTTTCTACATTTCTTCCTTCCTGTGTTTTCCTTAGGCAGGGCTGGAGGTGCCCCTGTGGTGGATACTACATATGAGGAAAGGAGCCACATTAGTTGACAAGTGACAGGAGGTGACTCCTGTTCCATGGTAATGTCACCCTTTTTCCTGGAATGCCCTGAGAGTGCAAGTCCCATGCACAAGATTGACGTTCCTAAGAGTCGGTCATACACTCCTGAGTATGGAAATCATTACCCATGGGGTGAATTTTCTGTCCTATGAAGCTTTGCCCATTCCCAGTGTGGCCTACATATCCAGGAAGACTAGTAACAAAGACAGAAAACATTTGCAGTATTCTGAGAGCATGTGCTCCATGCTGCTCTCCAGGCACCAAGTGGTATGAGTAGGGAATGCAACCTTTAGAGCAACACAGACATGGCTTTGCATTCCAACATGGGCTCTGTATGGGCCCCGAGCCAGGCTTTCGCATGTCTGCCTTGAGACCCTAAAGGGGTGCCATAACTTATCCTCCACTGTCTCATTCACTTTCCGGGCTGAATATCTGTCAGGCACCAGAGTTTAGTTTGAGGAGCCCAGAGACCTCCGTATCAAACCAAGGCACAGCCGCCCTACCACCCTCTAAAACACTCCAGGCTCAACCTCCACTTCCACATCCAGCACGGGAACACAGAGGGGCCCAGGCGAAACCAAGCACGGCTGGGGACCTGGCTACCCATGCACTTCGACAGAATGGCCAAGATGCTGGGGGAACTGGTAAGCCATCACATTCCAGTGAGTAGGCACACTCCATCATCAGATATGCCAAGTAGGTATTTCTAGGACAGCCACCTGTGGAATCCATCCGGAATATCCCACCCATCCTTGGGCATATATGAGTGCCTGGGTTCCAGTCCGAGAGGTAGCCAAAGGCCTCGGACAAGAGTCTGCCTTGTCCTGTCCTGCCCCATCCCGACAGACACCTTTTCCGACTTTGTTCTGCTGGATGGGTCAACAATGTGTGGATGCCTGTTGGACTCGGCTGCCTTTTTGTTTCCGAGACAGTCTCACTCTGTCACACAGGCTGGAGTGCAGTGTCAGGATCTCAGCTCCCTGCAACTTCTTTCAGGTTCAAGCAATTCTCTTGTCTTAGCCTCCCAAGGTAGTTGAGATTACAGGCATGTGCCACCACACCTAGCTAATTTTTGTAATATTAGTAGAGACAGGGTTTCGCCATATTTGCCAGGCTGGTCTTAAACTCCTGGCCTCAAGCGATCCACCCACGTTGGCCTCCCAAATTGCTGGGATTACAAGCATGAGCCACCTCGCCTAGCAGACCTGGCTGCTTTTCATCCAAGCTTTGGTATCTTCCCCAGGAAAGAGTGTGCTGCCTAGGGACAATGTGGTACGCACAAGTAAGTGGGCTGTTTTCCTGTTTGTGAAACCTGTGCAGATTCATAGAAGATTCTGCAGCCACCCAACTCCAACACCCACACACACCTCCCCAGTTTCCCAGCAATGCAAACTCCCCGTATCATGCTACAGCCCCAATGGTTGGATTTTTTGAAGATAAGCTTTCTTTTTTTTCCTTTTCTTTACTTTTCCCTTTTCTTTCTTTCCTTCCTTCCTTCCTTTCTCCTTCCTTCCTTCCCTCCCTCCCTTCCTTCCTTTTCCCTTTCAGAGAGAATAATCAAGAGGGAATAATGGAAGCAGAGAATCCTACTTTGCAAGTTTCCCCAATGTGGTCAAGTTGGTGGGGGAGCCCTGCTGAATTAGATGGGTGCTTTTTAGTTGGTTTCTTTTTCTGTTTTCCAGGTTTTATTTCATTTTTCAGATGTCAAGTGCTCACTGCAAAGGGCCACTGAATTGGTGGTGCACGAGGTGAAGGAAAGGATGCCCGGAATTAGTTTGTTTAGTGGTTACAATTTTTGTTCTTTATGAAATCACAGTGAATAGTTATATATAGTTGCTGTGAAATCAACCCTTGCTTCTTATTTAATCAACATGAATTTCAAAATTAATCCAATTAATCCTGAGTTCATTTGTCATCCTATTCCTCTGTAGAGTCCAAGATACACTACTACAAACCTTCAGAAAAATCTAATATAAGGAAAGATAGTAATGTATTTTGAAGTGGAACATGTCTCCTGTGGACACTCAATTCTTATAATTAGAATTTGCAATTAACACCTTCCTAAAGTTCTTTAGCAATATATTCTAATTCTGATCATATTTGATAATTATATTTTTCAAAAGCCAATCTCATTGTTATTTATGTTTATCATTGCTATTATAAGCAACAGTTTATCATTGTTATTACATATATATGTATATATATGTGTGTGTACATATATATATATATATATATATATATATATATATATATACTTTTTCCGGACAGGGTTTCACACTTGTCATTCAGGCTGGAGTGCAGTGGCGAAATCTTGGCTCACTGCAACCTCCGCCTCCTGGGTTAAAGTGATTCTCTTGTCTTTAATCAGTTTAATCAGTCCCGTTGTATTAAATCATTTACATTATCCAAATACCAAAAGGTGTCTAGGGTCATTTTCTTTTCTTTTCTTTTTTTTCTTCAGAGAGAGTCTCACTCTGTCACTCATGGTGGAGTGCAGTGGCTTGATCTCAGCTCACTGCAACCTCTGCCTGCTGGTTCAAGTGATTCTCATGCCTCAGCCTCCAGATTCACCAGGATTACAGGCATGCACACTAAGCTTGCTAATTTTTTTGTAGAGACAAGGTTTCACCATGTTGGCCAGGCTGGTCTTGAACTCCTGACCACAGGTGATTCACCCGCCTCAGCCTCCCAAAGTGCTGGGATTACAGGCGTGATCCACTGCACCTGGCCTGTTACGCATTCCTTAGAAAAATATTAGTTCATGTTCTCTACCCTTAATTGGATTGCCTTTTTGTTTTTGAATTGCGTGTCAGATATAGACCTTTATCACATATATAATTTGCATTCATTTCATCCCAGTTCTCTATGTTTTCACTTTCTTGATAATATTGTTGGTCACACAAAAGTTAATTTGATGAAGTCAAGTTTATATTTTACTTTTGTTGCTTGTGTTTTCAGAGTAATATTCAAACACCATCGCAAATATTTACACCTGTGATTTTCTTTAAGTTTTATGGTTCTAGGTCTTGTAATTAGGCCATTAATCCACTTTGAATTGATTTTTTAATAGTGTGAAGTAGAAATCTAACATTCTCTTGCATGTGAATACTCAGTTTTCTCAATGCCATCTGTTTGAGAGATGGTCTTTTCCCTATTGAATGGTCTAGATACCCTCAGTTAAAGATTCTCTGATCATATATGCAAGGGTTTATTTCTACACTCTCTATTCCATTCCGTTGTCTATGTGTCTGTTTTTATAACAGTACCACACTGTTTCGATTATTGTAGCTTTGTAATGTATTTTGAAATCAGGAAGTGTGAGTCCTACATTTTTGCTCTTCTTTTCCAAAATTGTTTTGGCTATTGTGGGTCTTTTGAGGTTCCATGTGTATTTTAAGATTAATTTTCCTATTGCTGCATAAAAAGTGCCATTGGGATTTTGATGGGGATTGTGTTGAATCTATAGGTCACTTTGCATAGTGTGGACTTCTTAATAATATTGTCTTCCAATCCATGAATGCAAGCTTTCTTTGCATTTATTTACATCTTTCATTTCTTTCAGCAATGTTTTGTAGTTTTTAGTACACAAGTATTTTGCCTTCTTGGTTAAGTTCATTTCTAAGTATTTTATTCGTTTTGATGCTACTGTAAATGGAATTGTATTCTTAATTCCCTTTTTCAGATTGTTAGTGTACAGAAATGCAAGTTATTTCTGCATGTTGATTTTGCATATTGTAACTTTGCTGAATTCATTGATTAGCTATAGTATATTTTTGTGAGTCTTTTGGTATTACATATATATAGGATTGTGTTATCTGTGAATAAAGATAGTTTTGTTTATTTTCCATTTTGAAAGCCTTTTATTTCTCTTTTCTTCATAATTGCCCTGTCTAGAATTTCAAGTACAAGCAGTGTTGAAAACAAGCATTCTTTCTTTGTTTGTGATCTTTGGAAAAATCTTCAAGTTAATCAACATTAAGGATGATTCAGTTGTTTATTGTTCATAAATGCTCTCAATTATGATGCAGAAGTACTGTTTTTGAATTGATATGGTGCATTACATTGACTTTCCTACTTGTTCATAATGTATAATCCATGTATACATATTCACATATGACACGCTGTTGAATTCTATTTGCTCATATTTTAATACATTTTTTACATTTATATTCATAAGGAATATTTATCTGTAGTTTCATTTTCTTGTGGCATCTTTGTCTGGCTTTGGATGTGTTCTCTCCTGTTCTGTTTTGTGGAAGAATTTGAGAATGACAGGTGTGAATTATTCTTTAAATGTTTGATAGAATTCACCAGTGAAACCATCTGTTCCCAGGTTTTTCTTTGTTGGTAGGTTCTTATTCAATTACTTTTCTAATAAGTCTCTTCAGATTTTCTTTTCTTCTTGAGTCAGTTTCAGTAATTTGTGTGCATCTAAGAAGTTTTCCATTTCATCTAGGTTATCTAACCTGTTCGTGTGCAATTGTTCATAGTATTGCCTTATAATACTTTTATTGTTGTAAGGTAACCACATCTCCATTCTCATTTCTGATTTAGTTATTATTTTAACTATTTGGTAAAGTTTTGTCAATTTTGTTGATATTTTAAAAACAATTTTGGTTTCAGTTTTTCCCTTCATTGTTTTTCTATTTTCGATTTTGTTTATCTCCACTCTAATCTTTATTATTTACTTCTTTCTTCTAGCTTTGGGTTGGCTTTGCTATTATTTTTCTTTTTCCTCTAGGTGTAGAGTCAGTTTTCAAGATCTACTTTTCTAATGCTGATGTTTACACCTACAAATTTCCCTCTGAGCACTGATCTTACTGTGTCCCTTAAATTCTGTCATGTTTTCATTTTCATTTATTTTACAATATTATCTAATTTCCCTGAATAATTCTTCTTTAAACCATTTATTAAGAATGTGTTAATATGATTTTACAGTTTTTTTCTGTTAATGATTTTTAGATTCATTCCATTGTGGTTATAGAAGATACTGTATGACTTCAATCTTTTTAAATTTATTGAAGCTTGTTTCGTGGGCTAACATATGACCCATCCTGGAGAATGTTTCATGGCACTTGGGAAAAATGTGTATATTCTTGTTGTTAGAGGAAGTGTTCTACACATGTCTGTTAGATCTATGGGGCAGTGCTGTTAGGTCTGTACAGTCTATTAGGTCTATTGATTTACAGTGCTGTTCAAGTCCACTATCACTTTATTAACTTCTGTCTACATGGTCCTATCCATTATTGAAAGTAAGGTATTTAAGTCTCCAACTATTATTATGGAACTGTTTATTTCTCCCTTCAATTCTCCTCCTCTCCTAAGGCATACTCTTCCACCTCTGCTCTGGATCCCATATAATCTAATTTTCTTCAAACTATTCATTATACACACTTTTTCCTCTCTCTTCAGCTACTCCTCTCTATTTATCTTTCCCATTGACACTTAAACAAATTTAAATCTTTTCCATCTTAAAAGATGATTCCTTTAACCATGTTTCTTCCCATTATAACTCTCTCCCTTTTTTTGCTACTCATCACAGCTTAAATTCCTGAAAGCACCATCTTCCCTATCTTTGCCCACTTCCTCACACTCCTTCATGCACTCTTCAATCCACTACAATCTTTTTTCTGTCCCTTCTATGCCAATAAATCTTCTCTTACCAAAGTCACTAATAAAGGACCTCCTTTGATAGATTCAATGTTTTCTTTCCCTCCCTTCTGTCCCCATCAACAATGGATGCTTTTAAATCCTTCTCTTACAAAAATATTTGACACTGTTAGCCACGCCCTCTTTCTTGAGATAGTCTCTTCCCTTGCATTTCAGGACACCTCATTTTCTGCTTTCCTTTTTTACTTTTTTTGACAATCTAGTTTCCTTTCCAGGACCCACTTCCTCTCCTAGTCATTTCAATGTTTGTGTTCTTCAGAATTTTCTTCTTGGTGATTTTTCCTCTCACAATAGACACTCTCCCCTGTCTTCAACTCTCATATATATGCTGAACTCTCATCTATATGCTGATTATCATCCAAGTCTACATTCTTTTCCTATATTTCTGATATTCTAGTGGACATCTTCACTTGAATGTCTCACAGGTACCTCAAACTCACATGACTGAAAACTAAATACCTTGCCAACTTCCTTCACCTGAATGCCTCCCACTTACAATGTAAGTTTAATTCGAGCACTATACCTTCCAGGAAGCCTTCTCTGTCTGGGATCACTATCCATCCTTTGTGCTTCCTACCTTTAGCTTCTTCCTTACAGAATGATTTTGTCTCCAGCATTAGACGGAGTGGTCTTCAGGAACAGGTGCATGGTTTAGTAATCTGGGTGTCCCCTTTGTCTCATAGAGTTCCTGACACAGCAAGTTTTCAGTGTTCACTAATTTCAAATTAACACCCTTTCTTTCTTGGAAACATTTTAAGATCTATTCCTACAAGCCTCTTCAAATCTCTGTATATTTCATTTTGCCTTCAAGCAGATAACACGTTACAACATTCTATTTCACTGTAAGGACACCCATCTAAATAATCATAGACTTTTTGATTTTTGTGATTCAAGAGTTGTTGAAGCCTTGCCTCCCTCTTAAAGCATTCCCTCGAGAGCTGTTTCCACATCTCCTTCCTCACAGATACCATTAGGGTGCAGCAGAGTTCTAAGGTACTGATAAGGCTTCAAATAAAAACCTATCTGACAAAAGAGTACAATCCTGTGAAGTGCGAATCAAAACCACAATAAGAAAACATCTCACACCAATCAGAATCGCTGCTATAAAAAGACAAAGAACAATAGCTACTGGTGAGGCTATGGAGGAAAGGGAACACTTAGACACTGCTGGTGTGAATGCAAATTAGTTCAGCCATGGTGGAAAGCAGTTTAGATTTCTCAAAGAAAACGGAGCTACCAATCAATCCAAAAATCACATTACTGTATACATAATCAATGATAATTAGATCATTATACCGAAAAGACACAAGCACTCATATGTTTACTACTGTACTAATCACAATAGCAAAGACCTAGGTGTCCATTATAAAAATCAACCTAGCTGTACAATAGTGGTAGACCAGATAAAGAAAATGTGTTTCATTTACAGCGTGGAATACTATGCAGTCACAGAAATCAACGAAACCATGTCCTTTGCAGCAATATGGATGGAGCTGGAGGTCATAATCCTAAATGAATTAATGCAGAAACAGAAAACCTAATACCGCATGTTCTCACTTATAAGTGGGATCCAAACATTGAGCACATATGGATATAAACATGCGAGCAATAAACATTGCAGATTACTGAGGGGGAGGGAGGGGGTGCCGGTGCAATATGCCCATGTAATAAACCTGCATATGTAGCCCCTACAAGTAAAATGAAAGTTTAAATTTTAAAAGCCGTACATATTCTGTGATTCCATTTATATAAAGTTCAAAAATAGGTGAAACTAGTTAATGTTAACAGAAGTTAGAATAATTGTTACTTTTTGGGGATGTTAACTTGAAAAGGACACAAATGTGCTTTCTAGGGGATATTGGAAATGTTCTATATTTTGATCTAGGTGTTGATTACACTAGTATATATGTACAAATTCATTGAGCTACATGCTTAAGATTTATGTACTGCCAGGCGCGGTGGCTCACGCCTGTAATCCCAGCACTTTGGGAGGCCGAGGCGGGTGGATCACGAGGTCAAGAGATCGAGACCATCCTGGTCAACATGGTGAAACCCCGTCTCTACTAAAAATACAAAAAATTAGCTGGGCACGGTGGCGCGTGCCTGTAATCCCAGCTACTCAGGAGGCTGAGGTAGGAGAATTGCCTGAACCCAGGAGGCGGAGGTTGTGGTGAGTCGAGATCGCGCCATTGCACTCCAGCCTGGGTAACAAGAGCGAAACTCCGTCTCAAAAAAAAAATAAAAATAAAAAGTAAAAAAAAAAGATTTATGTACTTTACTATGAATTGTGCCACAATAAAAAGCAAAAACCTAAGAACAAACCAAATAACTTCAGTCGTGCGTTGTAATTCTTTTTTAAATTCCTAATCAACTAGATGAAAGGTACTACACTGAGAATTCAACGTACATTCACCAAGTCATTGTTTGACATGTGCAATAATAGACAAATACCAGGCACAGAAATGGTAAAGAGGAAGCAATTATTTCTAGAAGCTGAAGACATAGGATGAGGAAGAAAATTCTTGAGGCTATGACAAATGAGCAGAATTTGAAGAATGAAGTTCACAAGGTAAACAAGGTGTTAGAGGGAGTCAAATGTACAAAGAAATCTGCATGAAATAATAACATGTTCAAGAAAACCCTAGTGGCACATAAAATACAAAAAAAATTGTGTGAGTTTTGAGATGATATGTAGGAATAGGTGGCAATAGATAAGGCTTGAGTAAGAGGTGTGTCACACAGAATCTTTCTGGTTATACTAAAACTTTAGATGCTATCATAGAAAGCAAGAAATCATTAAAGGATTTTCATAGAAAGCAAAAAAAAAAATCATTAGAGGATTTTAAGTAGGGGAGCAATGTGATCAGATATTTATTTTAGAGGCCATTCTAAAGGTTGTGCCAAAAGTCACTAGGCAGTACTGGAGGCAGGGGATCAGTTAGACAACTATTATTGTCATTCAGGGGAGAAACGGTGGGGCTCCAAACCAGGGCATGGGACTAGAGTTTTGGAAATGAAAAACAGAATTAAAAATCATGGGATATTTTGAAGAAATAACCATTATGACTTGGTGGCCTGTGCTAGAAATACAGATTTGGAAGTCATTGGCATATATCTTTTTTATTTAACCCAGGGCAGTGGGTGAGATTGCCAAGCAGAAGTGAGAATTGAAATAGGAAGATTCAGGAACCACTCAATTTAAGGATCTAGGCTGAGGAGGTATTGGGAAAAAGATAGTTAGAAACAATGGCCAAATATGTAAAAGCAGAACGAGAAGAGAAGTATGTTGCAGAAAGGAAGAAAGCACAGAATTTTAAACATTACGGAATGAGCAAGATAAAGCCTGAAATCTAGTTATTGGATTTGGGAATTAGAGCTATGGTAACCTCTACCACAAAGCACAATGCATTAGCCGTTGTCACAAATCTCTTCACTGTTGTTTAAAACATCAGCATTTACACTCATTCTTATCCTATTTCTCCTGTGCCAATGGTTTCCAATTCTATATGGCTCCCTTTCTTAAATATTTTAAAGCTTACTGTATTATATTAAAATAAAAATTTCAAAAAAATCAATTTCTATAATATGAAATAGAAGTGAGAAAGTAATTTCTAATAAAATATAATGCATTTTAAGATGTAAATGTGCAGCTGGGCACAGGAGGTTCATGCCTGTAATCCTAGGACTTTGGGAGGCGGAGTCGGGCAGATCATTTAAGCTCAGGAGTTTGAGATCAGCCTGGATAATATGGAGAAGCACCGTTTCTACAAACAATCCAAAAATTAGCTGGGCATGATGGCATATGCCTGTGGTCTCAGCTACTTGGGGGCTTGAGGCAGGAGGATCGCTAGAACCCAGGAGGTCAAGGCTGTGGTGAGCTGGGATTCTGACACCGAATGCCAGCCTAGGTGTCAGAGTGAGTAAATGTGGGGACATGACAACACTAGAAAACAATGAAGTATGCAAAAAATATACAGAGAATGCCTATAAATGTGGCAGCTACAATTATTGACTGATGTGTGTGTAGTATTTGGATTTCAAATATCCAAGAGCAGCATTTTTGTAGGTATCACGATTTTCCAAAATGATAAACATTCTTGGTAAGATTCTGAATAAAACAAAGGTTTTTACTTTGGATTACATGGTAGTTGCACTCCTGGAGAAGTCAGTGTATATCAAAACTTGCTTATTTATATATAAAATGGAATTCAAGGTCTAGATGAACATAAATAGGTTTTTCACCTATGTGAACATCCAATGATACATTCAAAAGTTGTATGGAACATAGAAAATTTCTTTGTGCAGACTGTCTTGCATACTGCAGGTTATTTAGCAATATTGACCCTGCCCACAATATGTCAGGAAGCCCTTCAATAATGATTATCTTAAATGCCTTTCACAAACTTTCCAATCACCCTCTCAGGAATATACTACCTCCACTGAGTACCAATACCCTAGTCTCATCCAAAGAAGGAAACGAGTCCTTCTCTTGGCACTGCATCCTCTCTAACAACTAGGTCTATTTATTTTCTTTCTCAGTAACTTTGAATTCTCCTCTCCTATATCATCAGTCTCTACCCCTTTTCTTGTTACTTTAAGTGAATAAAATTGTGCAAGTTCATATCATTATTTTTTTAATATTCCCTTGGCTCTTAATCTTCTTGTAGTTATCATTTAATTATAAAGTATTGCCCAATTTTTATCCTCCATTCTCATCCCATCTCCTATGTATGAGTGGGCTATGCCAGCTACCCTCAACTTGGCACTTCCTAGTAATTCTTCAACTCACTGTAATCTGGCCTCTGTTCTCACAATACGGAAAACGTTAATGCTAAATTCACCAATAAACTTAATTTACACATTAATGAATATTTTTCAGTACTGAACCCTCTAATGTGTGTGATGCTGCTGTTCACTATATTTTTCTTAATAGGGTAGCAAACCCTTTCAGGTTTCCCCCTCATCCTATTCCTCCTTTATCTGTTCATCTTTCTCTAGATAATCCTTAAATGTTAGTGGTCTCCAGAATTTCCTTCTCACTCCATAACTTTTCTCAAAAATACCTTCTTCTAGATTATTTAATTTACTCCCCTGGTTTTATCTGTTACCTTTATGTTGACGGTTTCGTAAATCTATTTATATGGACAACACTTCTCTTGCAATCTCAGATCTTTACCTGCTTGCCAGGAACCTCCATCTAGGTATCTTAACGAAAATGTTGAAAACCTGCTCCTTTTCTTGTATTCTATAACTCAGTTAGTGATTTCATTTAATACTCAAGCCACAAACTTGAGAACCACCTTCTATTGTTCCGTTTTCCTCGACATCCCATTTGTGATTGTCTTTTGATATGTCAATTTGGATAGGCTAGAGTCCCCAGTTGTTCAATTTAACTAGGTTTTGCTGTGAAGTTATTTTGCAGATGTGATTACTGTCTATAATCAGTTAACTTTAAGAAGATTATCCTAAATAATCTGGGTAGATCTGATTCAATCAGCTGATAGACCTTAAGACCAGAGCTAAGGCCTCCCTGAAGAAATTTAACCTGAGGACATCAGCTTCACCCCATGTCCAAGAGTTCAATCTGTACTTCCTGAAAGCCCACTCCACAGATTTCAGACTTGCCTACATAGCCCCCACAAGCCAATTCTTTACAATACATTTCTTAATATATATCTCCTACTGGTTCTATTTCTCTGGTTGAATCCTGATTGATATACCATCTCATCAATAATACTTCAAAAGCCTTTCTCATAGCCACACATCTGTGCTCCATCCCAACTACCATTGGCTGAGTTTAAGCCTTCATCCCTTTTTGTTGGGATTTTCATACAAGCATCTTAAATGATCTTCTTACCCCAATTTTGTTCTACTATACTACCCTCCACATGGCCATTAGTATGATCTATGTAAAATATAAATGTGAACACAGCATGCTCCTTCAAGATTGTCAGTGACTTCCCATCTCCTACAGATCTATCTTGAACCTTTGTAGCGTGGCACACAAAGTTCATGTTTATGCTTCAGCTTGCTGATCTAGCTCCATCTCTCCACTCCGGGAAAGCTACCTACCAAACATCTCCACAGCCTCCCCAAAGCAGCCTGTCTTTAGCTCTGTAACTTTGGTCATTATTTTCTCACTGCTTGAAGTTCTTTATCCATCTATAATCATCCATCCTTACTTAACACCTCACTCCATTTCAAAGACTGCGCTTAGATACTGATTGATACAGGAGGCCATTCCTGGCTCTTCTAGTCTTGCTCATATGCCTTCTTGTATTCTCTTACAGAACTCTGTGCCAATATTTATCTACAGAACTTACCAAACCAGTTTCTGAACTCCTTGGTGAGTTAGATGTTATAGTTTTGTAACTTTGGCACATAAAACAATGCCTGGAATTTAATACATGCTCAATTTAACAGGCATTCTTTAATATTTGTGTTGGTTGAATAAAAGAATGGATGAATCACACACTGGGTGTCAGGTTATGGCTTGCTACTGTAATAAAATCTGTGGTAGACAAAATGATGGCCACCCAAAGATGTCCATACCACAATTCTAAGATTCCATGACTATGTTATTTTACAAGGCAAAAGGAACTTTACTAATATGATTAAGTTAGGGATCTTGAGATGGGGGAGAATATTCTGAATTATTTGGGTAGGCATACTCTAATAATCTCATGTGTCTTTAAATGCAGAGGACCTTTCCCCAGCTGAGTCAGTGAAAGATGTAATGACAAAAGAAAATGGAGAAATTCTAAGTATGAGAGGGACTCAATCTGCCATAGTTGGCTTTGAAGATGAAGAAAGGAGATTACAATCTAAGGAATGCAGGTGACCTCTAGAAATTAGGAACAGCTCTCAGCTGACAGCCAGCAAGAAAGGGATCTAATATCTACAGTGGCAAGGAACTGAATTCTACCAGTAACCAAATGGGCAGTACACAGATTCCCCCTAGAGCCTCTAGAAAGGAATGCAGTCAGCCAACAGCTTGACTTCTCATCAGGTCTGATGAGACCCATAACAGACTTCTGGCCTATAACTATAAGATAATAAACATTTGGTTTTAAATTTCTAAATTTGCAATCAATTTCTTATGGTAGAAACATAAAACTAATACAGAGTCCATGCAATAAAATCTGGTTTATTTTTCCAAAGAGACAAAAGACCTAGATGCTATGATAACATGTGAGGAGGTAAGATTATCAGGAGAGGAACTTGATCATATCATAATTGCCTCTTAATAATGATCAATATAGAGTAGTGTGAGAAAGTCCTTATAAAGTAAGAGAGGAAAAAGTAACCAAGTCATAGGAAAAAGTACTTAAGGAGACTATAGATGAAGCTGCTGAAAAAAACCTTTATTTCCTACTGAGTTGATTGTGGAAGTTTGTGAGACAGACAACGAGTTGGAATAACTGAATGCTCTGACGTAGCAAAATATAATGGCAGAATAGATATAAAAACTCCTCTTAATGCTGAGCATTTCTGGAAACAGGTAACCTAGACAGGGAATATGGGGCAAATTATAAACCATAATTTCACCTGTGTCCAAAAAAGTAACTTTCTTAAGGGGGAAGTAAAAATACCCACCTAGCTATCCATGTAGTCTTCTTGCTAAAAATGCTTTCACTAGTCATGGGAAAACAATTAGACACATTTCATATTATGAGACATACAGAGGACAACGACCTGGACCCATCAAAAATGCCAATGTCACAAAAAACATACAAGAAAAAAAGTGAGAGAGTGCTATGCTAGATTTTAAAAGGCTAAAGGAGCATGACAACTAAACATAATGCATGACCCTTGACTGGATTTTGGACCAAAATAAATAAAAAGCTATAAAGGATATTGTTAGGAAAATTGTGGGAACTTGATATGGATAGTATATTAGACAATAGTATTGTATCAATGTTAAGTTTCTCTGGGTGTAATAGTAATTTAATTGTTCTTAAGATACGTATGATTTAGTGTATAGAGTTGAAGTGTCATGATATCTGCAATTTACTTCCAAATGGCTCAGCAAAAAATGTGTATATGTATACAGTATTTAGAAAGACAGATAAGCCATATGTAGCCAAATTGATGCACTGATGAATCTAAAGTAGTCCCCTCTTATCCAAAGTTTCAGTTACCCATGATTAACTGCAGTCTGCAAATATTAATGGAAAATTCCATAAACAATTTGTAAAAGTTTTACATTTCACACCATTTTGAGTAGTGTGAAGAAATCTCATGTATGCTCAGATGTGAATAATCCCTTTGTCCAGCACATCAATGCTGTATTCCTTACCTGCCTATCAGTCACTTGCTAGCCATCCTGGTTATCCATTAAACTGTTGCAGTATCACAGTGCTTAGTTCAAGTAATCCTTATTTTACTTAATAGTAGCTCCAAAGTGCAAGAGTAATAATGCTGGCAATTCACATATGCTAAAGAGAAGCTGTAAAGTGCTTCCTTTAATTGAAAAGGAGAAAGTTTTCAATTTAATAAGGGAAGAAAAAAATCATATGTTGAAGTTGCTAAGACCTGTGGTAAGAATGAGTCTTCTGGGTTTCACTGAACTCCCCTGCAGCTCTCGGGAATACTGTGGTTTTCTTCGTTGTCGGGGCCAGGGTACACACCAGCAACAATGTCGAAGGAACCTGCCGTTGGTATTGATCTTGGCACCACCTACTCTTGTGTGGGTGTTTTCCAGCATGGAAAAGTAGAAATAATTGCCAATGATCAAGGAAACCGAACCACTCCAAGCTATGTAGCCTTTACGGACACTGAACTATTGATCGGTGATGCTGCAAAGAATCAAGTTGCAATGAACCCTACCAACACGGTTTTTGATGGCAAATGTCTGATTGGACGCAGATTTGATGATGATGTTGTCCAGTCTGATATGAAGCATTGGCCCTTTATGGTGGTGAATGATGCTGGCAGGCCCAAGGTTCAAGTAGAATACAAGGGAGAGACAAAAAGCTTCTATCCAGAGGAGGTATCCTCTATGGTTCTGACAAAGATGAAGGAAATTGCAGAAGCCTACCTTGGGAAGACTGTTACCAATGCTGTGGTCACAGTGCCCGCTTACTTTAATGACTCTCAGCATCAGGCTACCAAAGATAATGGAACTATTGCTGGTCTCAATGTACTTAGAATTATTAATGAGCCAACTGCTGCTGCTATTGCTTATGGCTTAGACAAAAAGGTTGGAGCTGAAAGAAACGTGCTAATCTTTGACCTGGGAGGTGGCACTTTTGATGTGTCAATCCTCACTATTGAGGATGGAATCTTTGAGGTCAAGTCTACAGCCGGAGACACCCACTTGAGTGGAGAAGATTTTGATAACCGAATGGTCAACCATTTCATTGCTGAGTTCAAGTGCAAGCATAAGAAGGACATAAGTGAGAACAAGAGAGCTGTAAGACACCTCCATACTGCTTGTGAGCGTGCTAAGCATACTCTCTCTTCCAGCACCCAGGCCAGTATTGAGATCGATTCTCTCTATGAAGGAATCGACTTCTATACCTTCATTACCCGTGCCCGATTTGAAGAGTTGAATGCTGACCTGTTCCGTGGAACCCTGGACCTCGTAGAGAAGGCCCTTCGAGATGCCAAACTAGACAAGTCACAGATTCATGATATTGTCCTGGTTGGTGGTTCTACTCACATCCCCAAGATTCAGAAGCTTCTCCAAGACTTTTTCAATGGCAAAGAACTGAATAAGAGCATCAACCCTGGTGAAGCTGTTGCTTATGGTGCAGCTCTCCAGGCCACCATCCTGTCTGGAGACAAGTCTGAAAATGTTCAATATTTGCTGCTCTTGGATGTCACTCCTCTTTCCCTTGGTATTGAAACCGCTGGTGGAGTCATGACTGTCCTCATCAAGCGTAATACTACCATTCCTACCAAGCAGACACAGACCTTCACTACCTATTCCGACAACCAGCCTGGTGTGCTTATTCAGGTTTATGAAGGTGAGCGTGCCATGACCAAGGATAACAACCTGCTTGGCAAGTTTGAACTCACAGGCATACCTCCTGCACCCCGAGGTGTTCCTCAGATTGAAGTCACTTTTGACATTGATGCCAATGGCATCCTCAATGTGTCTGCTGTGGACAAGGATACAGGAAAAGAGAACAAGATTACTATCACTAATGACAAGGGCCGTTTGAGCAAGGAAGACATTGAACGTATGGTCCAGGAAGCTGAGAAGTACAAAGCTGAAGATGAGAAGCAGAGGGACAAAGTGTCATCTAAGAATTCACTTGAATCCTATGCATTCAACATGAAAGCAACTGTCGAAGATGAGAAACTTCAAGGCAAGATTAACGATGAGGGCAAACAGAAGATTCTGGACAAGTGTAATGAAATTATCAACTGGCTTGATACGAATCAGACTGCCAAGAAGGAAGAATTTGAACATCAGCAAAAAGAGCTGGAGAAAGTCTGCAACCCCATCATCACTAAGCTATACCAGAGTGCAGGAGGCATGCCAGGAGGAATGCCTGGGGGATTCCCTGGTGGTGGAGCTCCTCCCTCTGGTGGTGCTTCCTCAGGGCCCACCATTGAAGAGGTTGATTAAGCCAACCCAAGTATAGATTTAGTATTGTTCCACATGTAAAACATTGAAGGACCTAAATTTGTAGCAAATTCTGTGGCAGTTTTTAAAAGTTCAGCTGCTATAGTAAGTTTTACTGGGCATTCTCAATATTCCTTGAATATGGAACATATGCACAGGGGAAGGAAGGAAATAACATTGCACTTTATAAACACTGTATTATAAGTGGAAAATGCAATGTCTTAAATAAAACTATTTAAATTGGCACCAAAAAAAAAAAAGAATGAGTCTTCTATCCATGAAACTGTGAATATTGTAATAATTGTTCTATTTTATTAATATTGTTGTTAATCTTGTATTAATGCCTAACTTATAAATTAAACCTTATCATACGTATGTACGTACAGGAAAAAAACATAGTGTCTGTAGGATTAATTATTCTCCATGATATCAGGCATCCACTGGAGGTTTTGGAACATATTCTCATTGGATAAGAAGAGCACTACAGTACATGAAAGGTATCTTTTGACTTTTCTGTAGAGTTTAAATTTTATAAAAGAAAAAGAAAAAATAAAAATAATGATTGGATATATAAAGCTTATCCTTAATACTAATTATAAATTCTATTGGTAAATTCACAAACAAACAAATCAATGCATTGATTTTTTGGCAGAACATGTTGGATTATAAATGTTCTGATAAAAGATAAAAAGATAAAAGAAAGAAAAAAGTGAGCAAGTAAAATCATGGAAAAAGAAATACCATCAAAAAAGGAAAGCCGGAGTAGTTAGGTTAACAACAAATAAACATTGGACAGGTCTTCCGAACAGAAAATCAACAAAGAAACAGCAGACTTAATCTGTATTAGAGACCAAATGGACCCAACAGATATTTACAGAACATTTCATCCAACGTCTGCGAATATACATTTTTTCCCTCAGCACATGGATAATTCTCTAAAGCAGGCCATATGTTAGGTCACAATATAAGTCTTAAAACATTCAAATACAGCTACTCAGGAGGCTGAGGCAGGAGAATTGCCTGAACCCAGGAGGCGGAGGTTGCGGTGAGCCGAGATCGCGCCATTGCACTCCAGCCTGGGTAACAAGAGCGAAACTCCGCCTCAAAAAAAAAAAAAAAAAAAAACCAAACATTCAAATAAATGGAAATAATATTAAGCATCTCTGATCACAATGGAAGAAAAATAAAATCAATAGCAAGAAAAAATTTGGAAACTATACAAATAAAATTGAACAATATGTTCCTGAATAAGCAGTGGGTCAGTGAAGAAACCAAGACGAAAATTGAAAAATTTCTTGAAACAAATTAATGGAAACGCAACATACAAAAACTTATGGGATACAGCAGAAGCAGTACTCAGAGGGAAGCTTATAGCTATCAGTTCCTAAACAAAAAAGAAGTAAACTTAAAGAACCTAATAATGAATCTTAAAGAACTAGAAAAGCGAGAGCAAGCTAAACCCAAAATTAGAGGAATAAATAATAAATATCAGAGCAGAAATAAATGAAATTGGAATGAAGGAAACAATATAAAATAAAATAAATAAGTAAATAAAATAAAAAGTTGGTGTTCTGAAAAGTTAAACGAAATAGACAAACTTTTAGCCAGACTAAGAAAAAAAGATGGAAGATCCAAGTAAATAAAACCGAAGATGAAAAAAGAGACATTACAACTGATACTGCAGAAATTCAAAGGATCATTAGTGGCCACTATGAGCAACTATATGCCAATAAAGTGGAAAATCTAGACTAAATAGAGAAACTCCTTTACACATATGACATATCAAGACTGAACCATGAAGATAATCCAAAACCTGAAAAGACCAATAACAAGTAACAAGATTAAAGCCATAATAAAAAGTATCCCAGTAAAGAAAAGCCTGGGACCCAATGGTTTCACTGCTGAATTCTAACAAATATTTAAAGAAGAACTAATACCAATCCTACTCAAACTATTCTGAAAAATACAGGAGGGAGAGATATTTCCAAACTCATTCCACAAGGCATGATACAAAAATCAGACAAAAACAAATAAAAAAATACAGGCCAATATCTCTGATAAATATTGATGCAAAAATCCTCAACAAATTACTAGCAAATGAATTCAACAATATATTACAAAGATCATTCATCATGACTAAGTGAGATTTATCCCTAGGATGGAAGGATGGTTCAACAATAATGATACATGATACCAACAGAATGAAGGATTAAAATCATATGGTCGTTTCACTTGATGCCGAAAAAACATTGGATAAAGTTCAACATGCAATCATGATAAAAACCTTCAAAAATGGGTATAGAAGGAAGATGCCTCAACATAATAAAACCCATATACAACAGACTCACAGCTAGTATCATACCAAATGGGGAAAAACTGAAAGCCTTTCCTCTAAGATCTGAAACATGACAAGGATACCCATTGTCACTGTTGTTATTCAACATAGTACTGCAAGTCCTAGTTAGAGCAATCAGACAAGAGAAAGAAATTAAGGGCATCAAAATTGGAAAAGAAGAAGTCAAATTACCCTTGTTTTCAGAGGATTTGATCTTGTGTTTGGAAAAACATAAAGACTTCACAAAAAAACTATAAGAACTGATAAATTCAGTAAAGTTGCAGGATATAAAATCAACATACAAAAATTGGTACCATTTCTGTATGCCAACAGTGGCCAATCTGTAAAAGAAATTTAAAAATAATTCCACAAAATAGCCAAACATAAAATTAAATACCTAGAAGTTAACCAAAGAAGTGGGAGATCTCTATAATAAAAACTGTAGAACACTGATGAAAGAAATTGAAGAGGACACCGAAGTATGGAAAGAGAGTCCACATTAATGGATTGAAAGAATCAATATTGTTAAAATGTCCATACTACGAAAAGCAATCTACAGATTCAATGCAATACTTATCAAAATACAAAAAACATTCTTCACAGAAATAGAAAAAAGACAATCCTAAAATTTATATGGAGCCACAAAAGACCCAGAATAGCCAAAGCTATCATAAGCAAAATGAACAAAACTGGAGGAATCATAGTACCTGACTTCAAATTATACTACAGAACTACAGTAATCAAAATAGCATGGTATTGTCATAAAAACAGACACATAGACCAATGGAAAATAATTGAGAACCCAGAAACAAATCCACACACCTAAAGAACTCATTTTTCAAAGGTGCCAAGAACATACACTGTGGAAAAGACAGTCTCTTCAATAAACGGTGCTGGGAAAACTGCATATCCATATGCAGAAAAATGAAACTAGATAGATATTTCTTGTCATATACAAAAATCAAATAAAAATGTGTTAAAAATTTAAGTTTAAGACCTCAAACTCTGAAACTACAACAAGAAAATATGGGAAAAATCTCCAGGACATAGGTCTGGGCAAAAAATTCTTAAGTAATATCCCACAAGCATAGGCAATCAAAACAAAAATGAACAAATGGGATCACATAAAGGAAAAAAGCTTCTGCACAGCAAAGGATACAGTCTACAAAGTGAAAGTGCAATGGGAAAAAATATTTGCAAACTCCCCTTCTGACAAAAAATTAATAACCAAAATATGTAAGAAGCTCAAACAACTCAAAAGGAAAAAAATCTAATAATTTGATCAAAATTGAGACAAAAAGATTTGAACAGACATTTTTCAAAAGAAGATATACAAATGCCAAACAGGCATGTGAAAAAGTACTTAATGTAGTTGATTTTCAGGGAAATACAAATCAAAACTACAATGGGATATTATCTCATTTCAATTAAAATGACTTATATCCAAGTGACAGGCAATAACAAATGCTGGCGAGAATGTGGAGAAGAGGGATTGCTTGTATACTGTTGGTGGGAATGTAAATTAGTACAACCACAATGGAGAACAATTTGGAGATTCCTCAAAAAAGTAAAAATTGACCTACCATATGATCCAGCAATCCCACTGCTGGGTATATACCCCAAACAAAGGAAATCAGTATATGAAAAAGATACCTACACTCCCATGTTTGTTGCAGCACTGTTTGCAATAGCTAAGATTTGGGAGAAACCTAAGTGTTCATCAACAGATAATGAATGAAGAAAACATGGTACATATACACAATGGAGAAATAATCAGGCATTAAAAAAAGAATGAGATCCAGTCTTCTGCAACAGCATGGATGGAACTGGAGATCATTATGTAAGTGAAATGAGCCAGGCACAGAAAGACAAACGTCACATGTTCTCACTTATTTGTGGAATCTAAAAATCAAAACAATTGAACTCATGGAGATAGAGATTAGAAGTATGGTTACCAGAGGCTGGGAAGGGTAATAGATGATGGAGAAGAGTGGGGATGGTTAATGGGTACAAAGAAAGAATGAATAAGGTCTATTATTTGATAGGACAACAGGGTGACTATAGTCAATAAGAATATAATTGTATATTTTGCAATAACTAAAAGAGTATAATTAAATTGTCTGTAACAAAAGGATAGATGCTTGAAATGATGGATACCCCATTGTACATGATGTGATTATTACACTTTGCATGCATGTATCAAAACATCTCATATACTCCATAAATATATACACCTACTAGGTACCCAGAAAAATTTTAAAAATTTAAAAAGACTCAGCAAACAAAAAAATTTACATTCAAAAAGACAAAAAGGGTTCATAAGATAATAAAATATGTATCTAGTCTAGACTTATATGTACATACTAACAATGCCTCAAGTATACAAAGCAAAAATTGTCAAAAGTATAAGAATTTGACAAATCCACAATTACAGTGGAAGATTTTAACTCTCTCGGTAACTGATAGGTCCAGCAAACAAAAAAATTAGTAATAGAGAAGATTTAAACAACATAATTAAATTTAGTGAACAGAACACTACATGCAAAAATTAGATACACAATCTTACCAGGCACACATAAAACACTAGTTGATCATGTTCTCTAGGACATAAAGCAAGTTTCAACAAACTCTAAATAATCATTATCATATAAACAATATTGTCTCTTAAATGGAAAACAATAACAAAATGTTAAGCTAAAAAACAGCCATATACGATGACTTAGTTTCTAAATACTGTCTCCTTTAAAGATAACAGAGGTCTATAGAGAAATGAGTAATGGGGTAGGAAGTACACGACAAGCCTGAAAGTAAGGAAGTAAAGAAATTTTAAAGTAAGTAAAAATATGTGTTGAACAATGATGAGACATGTCAAAAGACAGGGGAGCCAACTTTAATGGGCAGCCACTCACTAAATCTGAGACAATTTGAGCATTAAAATAAATAACAATAGGGTATTTTAAAAATAAAGTAAATATCTATGTGTCCAAACTAATAAATAAATAAATGGAGAAAAACCTCTACCTTGATGTAGAATATAAACTAATAAATGTAGTAAAAATTATGGAGTTTGAAAATTACCATTTTGCATTTATCATGGTAATATCTGATTCAGTCATGAATTATCAATGGATTTGAAAACTAGTGGATGATAGTATAATGAGGAACAGGATAGGTACATAGTCTCAAAGTATCCCCAGCAAAATCATCAATTATAAAAAGGAAAATGGTAATTGTAAAGTGGATTAATCTAGCAACTATTCACAATGTTAACTAAGTAATCAAAGTTAACTTTACTCCTAAGGGGTCAAACCAGCATCATGTGCCACCAATATGATGTCCTGAGAACAACACATTACTCTTTTGGTGTTTTTGCTCATATGCATACTCTAAATATAATAATGGGGATATGGCACACAAATTGAAATTGAAGGACAATCTATGAAATAAGTGTCCTGTATTTACACAACTGTCAATTGTTGATGTGTGATATTGTGATATATATATATATATATATATATATATATATATATATATTGGTTTTCATCCATGGTTCCTGGCTCATAACTCCCAAAGCTCTTGTTATTTCCTAAGTGACTAAAACAATAGGCATATCTTTTGTTTAAGTATTTGGTCTTTTGTCTTTGGTTCCTGAAGCAGCTTTGAAACAGCTTCAGAGAAATAAAGGTGAGAGACAGTCAATATATGTGTGTGTCTATGTGTGTGTGTTTGTGTGTGTATAATGTATCTGTGTGTGGATATGTGTATACATATGTATAACATTGGAGCATTTTAGGCTTCCGAAATCAGAATCTCTTTCTGACTTTCTCCGGCCCTCCTTTTACCTTCTTTTCTTTCTCCCGAAGGCAAGCCATAGAAACTAAAAATATACTCTAAACTTCACCCAGCTTTCCGTCTTGGAGCTGGTCATGAAGTAATTCTCTGACCTACCTAGTTTGACTATGGGTCATAAGACTCCCATTTCAGAAAGAGTCCTGTCCCATACCCAGGAGGAAGGAACACTGCACAGAGAAGCCAAGAAGAATCTGAACAGGCAAGGCTTGCTAGGTTTCTCCATTGAATCTATTGGTATTAGATCATACCCTTTTAGTCCAATCACATTTCTACATGGTGTTCCGCGCTTCAATAATACCTATCGAATGAAGTCTTCATAAAAAGCACAAGAGGACTAAGTACAGCTGAATTTGTGGAGGCTTATAGAAGGATGAACAAGAATTCATCCACATGCCGGGAGGGTGGCATACCTCAACTCCACAGGAATCGAAGCTCCTGTGCTCAATACCCTTCCAGACCTCACTCTATGTATCTCTTCATCTGGCTGTTTATTTGTAGCCTTTAAAACATCCTTTATAAATAAGTAGGTACATGCAAGTAAGTGTTTCCCTGAGTTCTGTGTGCTGTTCTAGCAAATTATGTGAGCCTAAAAAGAGAGGTTATGGGAACCCTAACTTGAAGCTGGTCAGTAAAAAGTTCCAAAGGCCCAGAATTGAAACTGATGTCTAAAGTTGGGGCAGTCTCGTGGGACTACGCCCTCAATCTGTGGGATCTGATACTTTCTGCAGGGAGATAGCTTCAGAATTAAATTGGATTGGAGCACACCCAGCTGGTGTCCACTGTAGAATTGTTTACTTGCTTGTTGGTGAGAAGAAATCCCAATATATTTGGCCACAAGTTTTCTGTGTTGGTTGTTGTCGTGCAAGAGCCAAAGAAAACCCGTTTTTTTTCCACACAATCAGTGTCAGAGGTGGGGTTGTGAGAATATAATGAGAGAAACTGAGTTTGTTTTTCTACACACATAAAAGACAAAGAAAGGTCAAGGAATTGTTCTATATTAAAAACTGGAGAGGCATGACGCTAAATGTAATGCATCATCTTGGATTAGCACTTTGAACAAGGAAAGAAAATAACGATAAAAGACATTATCAGGATAACTGGTAACATCAGAATATGGATTAGATTATAATATCAGAGCAATATCAAATTTCTTGATTGTGACACATTTACTGAGAATGTATGAGGAAATCATCATTCTGAAGAAATAAACACTGACATATTAAGAGGTAAAGGAGAATGATTTGACATTTGGCAAATTACTATTTGCAAATACTGTCAAACAGGAGAGGGAGAAGGAGAGGAAGAGAAAAACAGAATGATAAGGCAAATGTGATAAAATGTTAATTGGTGAATGTGGATAAAGGGTATTATGGGAGTTCTTTGTAATATTCCCAGTTTTTCAAGTGTGAAATTAAATAAAAATAAAAATTTTAAAAACACAAGTATAAAATTCAACAGTAACAACATCAATAAATATCAGAACCATGCTTTTGCTATGTATTTAATGAAAGAAAATGTTTTATATTGCCAAACTCTGTTGGGAAGAGCAGCCAAGGTATAATTTTGTATCTTGTTATAAGAAGGATTAAAAAAATTTAAAGCAGAAAAAAAGATAAACTAGAATGGCTTTAATGATTTCATAATACAATTTTTTTTTTTTTTTTTGAGATGGAGTTTCGCTCTTGTTACCCAGTCTGGAGTGCAATGGCGCGATCTCGGCTCACCGCAACCTCCGCCTCCTGGATTCAAGCAATTCTCCTGCCTCAGCCTCCTGAGTAGCTGGGATTACAGGCATGCGCCACCATGCCCAACTAATATTTTGTATTTTTAGTAGAGACGGGGTTTCACCATGTTGACCAGGATGGTCTCGATCTCTTGACCTCGTGATCCACCCACCTCAGCCTCCCAAAGTGCTGGGATTACAGGCGTGAGCCACCGCGCCCAGCAATACAATTTTTAAAAAAGGAATCCCATATGGTTAGAAATTAAAAAAAAAAAAAAACATGGGTCAAAAAATCATAAGAGAAATTTAAAAATAATATTGAATGATAAAAATACTATATATAAAAACCTGTGAACTATTTCTAAGGTGGTAGAAGAAATGTATAGTTCTAAATTCTTATCTTACAGAAGACCATTGAAAATTAAGACGCTAAAGATCCAACTCAATAAATTAGAGAGAAAACAACAAAAGAAGAATGTTCAATATAAAAAGTAAAAATTATTAAAATAGAAAACAAAATATCCAATGGTGAGGCTTGATGAAAGCAAAAGCAAGAAATATATTAGAAAATTGATTATTGTAATTTATCACATGGTCACACTGTGATATTAATGGTAGAAAAAGGATATGAAAATGTCAGTACATATAGATGGGAAGAAACTTCACAATATTTGTAATAAAAACTTTCAGCAGATTAGGAATATGAAGAAAATTCCCTAACTTGAGAAAGACAATCTACTAAAAAAGGTGAAACTTTTGTAGAATTTCGGAATAAAATAAGGAAATCTTCCACCAATGCTCTTGTTCCTCTTTGAACTAAAGATCCTAGCTAGCACAGTAATACAAGCTAAAGAAATATTGGAAAAAAAACTGTCATTATTAAAAATACAATTAATTAACAGATAATCCAAGAAACTCTACAAATTATGAGAATAAACAGAATTCAAGAAGGCTACAGAATATAAAATCAATATACAAAAATGTCAATCATGTTCCCATTTACCATAAATAATTAGAAAATGTAGTTAAAAAGATGATATATTTCTCAGTAATAATACAAACTATAAGGTAATTACAAGTGAATCTAACAAAACATTTCTTCAGATTACATTATTATGAGTATGTTTTCATATAATGTAGAATGTAGTTTCAATTTTATCATTTGCTGCTATCTTTTTGTGTTTTGTTTGGCTACTTTTTAATGTGTCAAAACCAACTTTTTTCCTCCTCCTCCTCTTAATAGTTTTTGGTAAAGAGATTACCTTAAGAAGCACAACTTCCAGGTGCAGGACATCAGAAAAAGCAGGGTAGCATTGTAAATAATCTTCATTGTTTTCACCAAGTGAACTATTACGTGAATGCACCAGGGAAATGGAGTCATACTGCAATCCCTCAAAGACTGAAAAATAGTAAAAAAAATATTGTGACATAATTTTTTTTCTGTTTCTGTCCATCTCTTTGTCTCCTGGTCTCCTCAAGTCATTATCCTTTCCCTACCTCAATTTCAATGATATATTCCTATAAAACAGTTGTATACATAGTATTAGAAGGGACGTATTACATAGCAGTTTAGAGCACGAAGTCAAATCAAATGTTCTGGGTTCAAAGCTTAGCTCAGCCACTTCGTGCCGTGTAATTTGTGGCAACTCATACAACTTCCCTTGGCCTATACAAACTTCTCTAGTAGAGCTGTGATTAAATAAATTAAAACATGCAAAGCCCTTTAGAAAACTGGCACATAGACTGAGTGCGGTGGCTCATGCCTGTAATCCTAGCACTTTAAGAGGCAGAGGTGGGCAGATCACGAGGTTAGGTGATCAAGACCATCCTGGCCAACATGATGAAACACCATCTCTACTAAAAATACAAAAATTAGCTTGGTGTGGTGGCGCGCGTCTGTAGTCCCAGCTACTCAGGAGGCTGTGGCGGGAGAATCACATGAACCTGTGAGGCAGAGGCTGCAGTGAGCCAAGATTGCACTACTGCACTCCAGTCTGGGCGACAGAGTAAGCCTCTGTCTCAGAAAAATAAAAAAAGAAAGAAAGAAAGAAAAGAAAATTGGCACATAAATCTTTAGTAAATATTGGTCATTATTACAATTTTCAGTGACTTGAATCACTTGGGGGGAAATTATGTAGCTCTTGCACTTTTTGTTTTGCTCTTTTGTTTTTTCTTTCTTTCTTTCTTTCTTTCTTTTTTTTTTTTACGGAGTCCTCTGTCTCCCAGGCTGGAGTGCAGTGGTGTGATCTTGGCTCACTGCAACCGCCGCTTCCGGGGTTCAATCCATTCTCCTGCCTCAGCCTCCCAAGTAGCTGAGATTACAGGTGCCCACCACCATTCCTGGCTAATTTTTTTTGCAGTTTTAGTAGACAGGATTTCGCCATGTTGGCCAGGCTGGTCTCGAACTCCTAACCTCAGGTGATCCACCAGCCTCAGCCTCCCGAAGTGATTCTTGATTATAGGCCTGAGCCACCATGCCCGGCTGCCCTTTTGTTTTCTGTCTCCGCAATATTCACCCTACGCCCTGCAACCCCTCCACTCCACTACCCCTTTGAATAAAGGTAAACATGTGAGATAGAAGTAAAGCTGTATGGAATGACAGGGAGATGCTTTCAAGTAAAATTGACCTCATTCTTTTTCTATGCATTACCACCAAACCCAATGTCTGTAACTTCTCTGGTGACCAATGTTGTCCCATCATTCATTGATTTATTTATTCAAAATATCTGTTTCACTCCTACTATGTACCAGGCACTGCCTTGGCCATCCAGCCCCTACAGCTCTCAGAATAATTTCTACCCATTACAAGGGCTTCATAAAGGTTTACTGCACAAATGAAGAAAAGATGCTTCTTTCCTTTGGATAAAAAGTATCTATAAAATTTGTGTCAGATTCAGTTTTATTTTTTGCATTCTATAAAGTTCATCCAAATTAATATCAGAGATTGCTTTTCTGATAGTAAGAACTGGAATCTTAAAATACAAATAGTATCACTTGCTGGATATTGGAATGAAGTATATGCTCAGCATAATATTTAAGGCCCTGAAGCACTTTATCTTCCCCTCCTGGTTCTTCTTGTAGATTCAAAATTCAAAATTATAGCCAAGCTGTTTCCAGAAGAACTCTGCCTTTTGTTCTGGAAAGCCTGGGCCTGGAAAACATTCCCTGCCCCTCCACATGGCATATGTCACTCACCCTTTAAGGCCCACCCAAAGTTCCTCCTTCCTTTTTTTTTTTGAGACGTAGTTTTTGCTATTGTCGCCCAGGCTGAAGAGCAATGGTGCAATCTCGGCTCACTGCAACCTCTGCCTTCCAGGTTCAAGCGACCGTCCTGCCATAGCCTCCAGAGTTGCTGGGATTACAGGCGTCCACCATCATGCCCGGCTAATTTTTGTAACTTTAGTAGAGACGGGGTTTCACCATGTTGGCCAGGGTAGTCTCGAACTCCTGACCTGATCTGCTCACCTCAGCCTCCCAAAGGGCTGAGATTATAGGCCTGCACCACCACGCCTGCCCCCCACCCTTTTTTTTTTTTGTTGATGGCTCATGATTACTACCAGGCAGTGACTTGGTCCATCCTCCACGCTTCCTGAATACCTTGAACAAGCAAACGTTATGGCACTTGCATTTGACTATCACATTGTAGCTTAAAATATATATATAATTAACTCTCCTGCAGTACACTTCTGAAGGTTCACCTTACACTTCCCTTTGTTAACACAGTGCTGGACATAGGTGATTGTTATTGGTCTTGAACCAGGCATTTTTTTTTTAAATAAAAATTTTTCAAATGCACGCAAAAGATGCTTGTTTCAATAGATGCTTGTTATTGGTCTTGAACCAGGCATTTTTTTAAAATAAAAAATTTTCAAACGCACGCAAAAGTGGAGAGAATAGTATAATAAATTCCCACAAATACATCACCCAGCTTTAAATTATCAACTCATGAACATTTTTATTACACCTTCCCTCCACCTTGGCACCAATGAATTACTTTCAAACAAATCAAAAGATTCAAGTCTATGTCTTAGAAAATATAACTACAATTATTTCATCTAAAATATTAAAAATAATTATTTAATCTCATTAAATATGCATCATTTCATTCAAGCATATTTTGTGAAAGAGCTGCTTAATGCCTGCATGTTATTTCTTCTATTTTGAAATCGTGGAAAGAACAGGGAAAAGGGGAAGGAGATCTTTGAGAATGCATAATAAGTTTCAAAGAGCCGAGATGTCCCAGATGAGAAAGAATCTAACCTGGTTTAGGGTAGGAGAGATTTATTTCTCTACTTCTCCGGAGGAGGAGGGTGCGACTTCAGGCCGGCTGATGGAGGAGGAGGTGCGGAGGGGAGAGTGGTACTACCTCCGTTGGGAGTTCCTTCTGGATAATCCCACCGCGGAGCTAGGAGGCAGCGCTTTTTTGGAGGCTTGGCTTCCCGTGTGTTTCCAGGTGGGAGAGTGGATCTCCCGGAGGCACAAGGTTGGTCTCCCATAAGGATTATAGAAACGGGGCGTCAGTTTTCTCTGGTGGGCCCCGGCAAAGCCAAGAGACCTGAGATGGCGGCGGGTCCCCTCCAGGCACTGAGCTGGCTTCCTCCTGTTTCGCTCTTACCGTATTTCCTGTATCCTGAGACGTACATCCCTTCTCCGCCTCCACCCCTCCTCCCTACCCCATCCGATTTTAACGTTTCTACTAGGATGAGTGTTAAAAAGCGACGTCGTGATTTAATATAGTGTTTTTTCATCGCGCCCCACTCCCACTAAATGTAAATAAATTTATGGAGAATTTAATATAATTTATGAAATTTTAAGATGAGAAGAAATTCAAGTTTATCTTTAAGTGGTAAACTCTGAATGGCTTATATGTGTGGGAGGGACGCGGGGGTGGGCGGTAACCAAAGAAGAGCTTTACAAGCCAGCTGCAGATGCACATCACAGATCTGTGAAACTAGCTACGATCATTTAAAAAGCACTATGCAAACATGTAAGTTGACTAAAGTGCAGAACAGCACACCAGCACTAACCATGGAAATTGAATGTGGAAAATGAATTCGCCGTATATCACAGAATCTAAGATCACTTTTTCTTCATATTTTTTAAACAAATTTGTAATTTTTGAAGACTTACTGTATTTTTTTCCCCACATTTGAACATCTAGGAAATCTCTGCGACCTGACAATTGATGGTACACTATACTTTAGTTGACAACTTATTTTTTCTTTCTCGTAGGTGTGGAAAATAATGATCCATCTTACCACTGATGACATGTTATATTCTATGATTTATGGTAACCAGAAGCAAGTACCGTGTGTCTCAGAAGAAAAGGCTTCTGGAACTTCTTAGACCTTCATTATTAAAATAGCCTACACATTCATATCCCTTTCCCTATGGACAAACTAGATCACACTTTTTCAGGGTTGTCCTCAGTGGTTTTTGTTTGTTTGTTTCTTGTTGTTTTTGTTGTTGTTGTTGTTGTTGTTGTTTTTAATGGAGAGAGCTTAGTCCTTAATGTAAGAGAAGAAGTGGCTGTTAAACTCTGCTGTTTACAAGCTCTGCGCTCTTTAGGTAATTAATTAAATTCTTGGAATTTTGGTTTCCAGGCCATAATTTTTTACTTGCAAAACTGTCATAACCAGGGATAATACATGTAAAGCATTTACTACTATAACTATCTCTTATCTCCACCCTTGCTACCTTCCTCCAAGTACCCAGCACAGCCCTTTACACAAGTTAGGTACTCAGTAAATGTTTGGGAAATAAATGACCCTGCGGTTTTGTACCAAATGCTACTAAGAAAGACAGAAATGTCAGATGTAGCTCTAGCTTAATGAAAAGATGTGAGGGAGGTATTGAGAAAGGCAATATTTTAGAGCTAGAAGAGTAGTTGGAACTAGGCATACTGATGTGGGAGTCGGCAACATAGAGGTGATAGTTAAAGACAAGGGTATGGATGATATGCCCAAGAGAAAATCAAGAGAAAAGACAATTGAGCTAAAAACAGAATATTGAGTAATTAGAGACAGATAGAAAAGAAGCCTGCTACAAAGGCTGAGAAAGAGTACTCAAAGTCAGGGAAGAAGATTCTAACCCAGTGTTTCTCAACCTTGGTGCTATTGACATTTGAGGCCAAATCAATCTTTGTAGTGGTGGCCAGAGTTTACCATTTAGCGATGTCTTAAGCCAATCCTCTGCCAGCTATATGCCAGTACTACTCCCCACTCCCTGAGTTGTGATAACCAAAAAGATTTCCAAACATTACCAGATGTCCCCTTGGGTACAAAATTGTCCCCAGTTGATCTATTCTTCCATCAAATTTGCTTCTTCCCCAGGTTTTTTTCTTTCATCTCAGTGAGTGCCTTTCACTCAGATATACAAATCAAAACTTGGAGTCTTTATTTTTAGAAACTGAAGAATATTTTATTATTTATTAAAGCAAATAAAATAACATTTTCACAATATTTTTACATGGGTCTCTAAATCTTCAAGACTAAAGACATTAAGAATTGAAATTAAGTTGCTCTACAGCTATAGTTTTAGTAAATTAAGAGAAATATGTGCCTAGTTAGTAAAATGACAGGAATTAAAAATTTTATCAACTTCAGCTAGGTTTAATTTATGGTAAACATTTGACTTGAGGTGAAAACAGTCCCAACTTAGAGCTGCTTCTATCAACATGGACGATTTATACCACAATTAGATGTATTTACTTATCTGTCTTTTTGTTTGTATGCTTTGTGATGAAGCATCATAATATAAACTTTTCCATCTTAGCATTTTTTAAGTGTACAGTTCAATAATGTAAAGTATATTCTTATTGTTGTACAACCAATCTCCAGAACTTTTCCATACCTATCAAACAACAGCTCTCTATCTTACCCTCCTTTCAGCTGCTGGAAACAACCATTATACTTGCAACTGGACTTTTGTTCATTTTTGTTATATTAAAAAGGAGAGCTAAAGCCTTTATTATCCCAGGTTTCAGAACAGTTTTTTGTTTTTTTTTTCCATCATCTTCACGTTAAACTTATTTTCAACATCAATGAACCAGTTGAATGTGAATCATGAAGCCAGAAGAGGGCACTATTAGGTTGAAGGAACGTTGAGGCCAATTTGAGAAGCGCTATAGTTCTGAATTTCTTTCATAATTTACAACGCTCAAAAGATGACAACAGAAAATAAAACTAAACCCACCTCTGAGTGATAGTAAACTGTTTTCATTTAGTTTTTTAAATTGAGATGTTGGTTGATTAATTCAATTTGTTTTGAAAATTAGCTTCATTTTTTATTTTTTTAATTAAATTTTTTTTATTTCTATAGGTTTTTGAGGAGCAAGTGGTATTTAATTGCATGAGTAAGTTCTTTAGTGGTGATTTGTGAGATTTTGGTGAACCCATCACCCGAGCAGTGTACATGGAACCCAGTTTGATTTGTAGTCTTTTATCCCTCACACCGCTCCCACCCTTTCCCCTGAATCCCCAAAGTCCATTGTATCATTCTTATGCCTTTGCATCCTCATAGCTTAGATCCCACTTATGAGTGAGAACATATGATGTTTGGTTTTCCATTCCTGAGTTACTTCACTTAGAATAATAGTCTCCAGTTCTGTCCAGGTTGCTGCAAATTCAATTAATTCATTCGTTTTTATGGCTGAGTAGTATTCCGTCATATATATATTCTAAACCCACCTCTGAGTGATAGTAAACTATTTTCATTTAGTTTTTTAAATTGAGAAATTGTTTGATTAACTTGATTTCTTTTGAAAATTAGCTTTTCTTTTTTTTAATTAAAAAATTGTTTATTTCTATAGGATTTTGGGGAACAAGTGGTATTTAATTGCATGAATATATATATTTTATATATATAATGTATATATTATATATACACACATATATATATATCATAATTTTGTTATAGACTCATTGCGTGATGGCATTTGGGCTGGTTCCATAGTTTTCCAATTGTGAACTGTGCTGCTATAAACATGCATGTGCAAGTGTCTTTTTCATATAATGACTTCTCCTCTGGGTAGATACGTAGTAATGGGACTGCTGGATCAAATTGTAGTTCTACTATTAACTCTTTCAGGAAACTTCAGACTGTTTTTCATAATGTTTATACTAGTTTACATTCCCTCCAGCAGTGTAGAAGTGTTCCTTTTTCATGGCATCCAAACCAAAATCTATTTTTTTTAAATTTTTTGATTATGGCAATTTCTGCAGGAGTAAGGTGGTATTGCATTGTGGTTTTGATTTGCATTTCCCTGATCATCAGTGATGTTGAACAGTTTTGTATATGTTGGCCATTTGTATATCTCCTTTTGAGAATTGTCCTTAGCCCACTTTTTGATGGGATTGTTATTTTTTCTTACTGATTTGTTTGAGTTCATTGTAGATTCTGGATATTAGTCCATTGTTGAGTGTATAGATTGTGAAGACTGTCTCCCACTCTGAGATGTCTGTTTACTCTGCTCACTCTTCCTTTTGCTGTGCAGAGGCTCTTTAGTTTAATTAAGTTCTACCTATTTATCTTTGTTTTTGTTGCATCTGCTTTTGGGTGAAAATGAAATGAATTCTTTGCCTAAGCCAATGTATAGAAGGGTTTTATCAATATTATCTTCTAGAGTTTTTATAGTTTCGGGTCTTAGATTTAAGTCCTTGATCCATCTTGAATGGATTTTTATATAACCTAAGAGATGAGGACAGTTTCATTTTCCTACATGTGATTTGCCAATTATCCCAGCACCATTTGTTGAACAGGCGTCCTTTTCACAGTTTATGCTTTTGTTTGCTTTTTTGAAGACCAGTTGGTGTAAGTATTTGGGTTTATTCTGGATTCTTTATTCTGTTCCATTGGTCTGTGTGCCTATTCTTACACCGGTACCATGCTGTTTTGGTGACTGTGGCATTATAGTATAGTTCTAAGTCAGTTAATGTGATGCCTTGGGATTTGTATTTTTTACTTATTCTTGCTTTGGCTATGAAATTACCATTTCAATCTTGCTGCTCATTACTGGTCTCTTCAGGGTTTCTAATTCTTCCTGATTTAAGCTTGGAGGGTTGTATATTTTTGGAAATTTGCCACCTCCTGTAGGTATTCTCATTTGTGCATGTAAGTGTTTTCTAGTTCCATATGAATTTTAGGATTTTTTTTCTAGTTCTGTGAAGAATGTTGAGGTTATTTGGATGGGAATTGCATTGAATTTGAACTTGCTTTTGGCAGTATGGTCATTTTCACAATATTAATTTTACCCATCCATGAGCCTAGGATGTGTTTCCACTTATTTGTGTCATCTATGATTACTTTCAGCGGTGTTTTGTAGTTTTCCTTGTAAAGGTCTTTCCTTGGTTAGGTATATTTCTAAGTATTTTATTTATTTATTTATTTATTTTGCAGCCACAGTGAAGAGGGTTGAGTTCTCGATTTGGTCCTCAGTTTGGTTGCTGTTGGTGTATAGCAGAGCTACTAATTTATGTACATTAATCTTGTATCCCGAAACTTTGCTGAATTCATTTATCAGTTCTAGGAGCTTTTTGGAGAAATCTTTAGTCTTGGTATACAATAGTCTTTCTCAGTATACAGTTATATCATCAGCAAACAGTGACAGTTTGCCTCTCTTTTTACTGCTCTGGATGCACTTTATTTCTTTCTCTTGTCTGATTGCTCTGGCTAGCACTTTCAGTACTATGTTGAATAGAAGTTGTGAGAGTGGAATTCCTTATCTTGTTCCAATTCTCTCAGGGAATGCTTTCAACTTTTCTCTCTTCAGTATTATGTTGGCTGTGGGTTTGTCATAGATGGCTTTTGTTATGTTGAGGTACGTCTCTTGTATGCCGATTTTGCTGAGGGTTTTAATCACAAAGATGTTCTGGATTTTGTCAAATGATTTTTCTACATCTATTGAGATGATCATGTAATTTTTGCTTTTCATTCTGTTTATGTAGTGTATCACATTTATTGACTTGCCAACGTTAAAGCATCCCTTCATCTTTAGAATGAAAGCCACTTGATCATGGTGGATTATCTTTTTGACATGTTGTTGAATTTGGTTAGCTAGTATGCCTGGCTAATTTTTGCATTTTTAGTAGAGACGGGGTTTCACCATGTTGGCCAGTCTGGTCTCAAACTCCTGACCTCAGGTGATCTGCCCGCCTCAGCCTCCCACAGTGCTGAGATTACAGGCATGAGCCACAATGCCCAGCTGGTTAACCAGTATTTTCTTAACTATTTTTGCATGTATGCTCATCAGAGGTATTGATCTGTAGTTATCTTTCTTTGTTATGTCCTTTTCTAGTTTGGTATTAGGGTGATACTGGCTTTATGGAATGATTTAGGGAGGAGTTCCTCTTTATCTTGTAGAACAGTGTCAATAGGATTGGTACCAATTCTTTTTTGAATGTCTGATAGAATTCAGCTGTGAGTCAATCTATTCCTGGACTTTTCTTGTTGGCAATTTTTTAAATTACCATTTCAATCTTGCTGCTTATTATTGGTCTCTTCAGGATTTCTAATTCTTCCTGATTTAAGCTTGGAGAGTTGTATATTTCCAGAAATTTGTCCATCTCCTGTAGGTATTCTAGTTTGTGCACATAAATGTTTGCATAGTAGTCCTGAATGATCTTTTGAGTTTTTGTAGTGTCAGTTGTAATATCTCTCATTTTGTTTTTAATTGAGCTTATCTGGATTGTCACTCTTTTTTTCTTGGTTAATCTTGCCAATAGTCCATCAATTTTATTTATCTTTTCAAAAAACTAGCACCTGTGCAACAACCTTGCATGTTATTCACATGTACCCCAAAACCTAAAATGCAATAAAAATAAATAAATAAATAAATAAATAAATAAATACTAGATTTTCATTTCATTTGTCTTTTGAATTTTCTTGTTTCAATTTCTTTTTGTTCTGCTCTGATCTTCACTATTTCTTTTCTACTACTGGGTTTGAGTTTGGTTGGTTCTTGTTTTTTTATTCCCTTGAGGTGTGACCTTAGATTGTCTATTTGTGCTCTTTCAGACTTTTTGATATAGGCATTTAAGGCTATAAACTTTTCTCTTAGCATCATCTTTGCTGTATTCCAGAGGTTTCAATAGATTGTGTCACTATTATTGTTCAGTTCAAAGAACATTTTAATTTTCATATTGATTTCATTATTGATCCAATGGTCATTCAGGAAAAGGTTATTTAATTTCCATGTATTTGCATAGTATTTAGGGGCCCTTTTGGAGTTGATTTTCAATTTTATTTCACTGTGGTCTGAGAGAATACTTGATTTAATTTCAATATCCTTAAATGTACTGAAACTTGTTTTTTGGCCTATCATATGGTCTATCTTGGAGAAAGTTCCATGTGTTGATGTATAGAATGTATATTGTGTGATTGTTGGGTAGAATGTTCTTAAACATTTGTTAAGTTTATTTGTTCTAAGGTATAGTGTAAATTTATTGTTTCTTTGTTGCCTTTCTGTCTTGATGACCTGTCTAGTGCTATCAGTGGAATATTGAAGTTCCCACTATTATTGTGTTGCTGTCTATCTCATTTCTTAGGTCTAGTAGTAATTGTTTTATAATTTTGGGAGCTCCAGTGTTAGGTGCAAATATATGTAAGATTGTGATATTTTCCTGTTGGACAAGGCCATTATATAATGTCCCTCTTTGTCTTTTTAAACTGTTGTTGCTTTAAAGTTTGTTTGCCTTTGATGTCCATTTCCATGGAATAACTCTTTCCATCCCTTTACCTTAAGTTTGTTTCCTTATGGGTTAGGTGAGTCTCTTGAAGGCAGCAGATAGTTGGTTGGTGAATTCTTAACCATTCTGCAATTCCATATCTTTTAAGTGGATCACTTAGGCCATTTACATTCAACGTTAATATTGAGATGTGAGGTGCTATTTCATTCATTGTGTTTTGATGCCTAAATGTCTTGGTTATTTATTTATTTATTTATTTATTTACTTATTTATGTATTGGATTTATTTTTTAAAGAAGTTCTGTTTTTTGATATGTTGCCAAGATTTGTTTCAAGATTTAGAGCTCCTTTTATGAGTTCTTGTAGGGCTGGCTTGGTAGTGGCAAATTCTGTCAGCATTTGTTCTTCTGAAAAAGACTGTATCTATCTTTCATTTATGAAGCTTAGTGTCACTGAATAAAAAATTTTGGGCTGGTAATTGTTTTGTTTAAGAAAGCTGAATAGAGGGCCCCAGTCCCTTCTAGCTTGTAGAGTTTATGCTGAGAAATCTGCTGTAAATCTTATGGGTTTTCCTTTATAGATTACCTGGTTCTTTTGACTTACAGCTCTTGGGATTCTTTTCTCATCTTTACGTTAGATAAACTCATGACTATGTGCCTAGGCAATGATCTTTCTGTGATAAAGTTTCCAGGCGTTCTTTGAGCTTCTTGTATTTAGATGTCTGGATCTCTAGCAAGGCCAGGGATGTTTTCATTGATTAATCCCTCAAATATGTTTTACAAACTTTAAATTTCTCTTCTTTCTCAAGAATATCAATTGTTCTTAGGTTTGCTTATCTAACATAATCTGAAACTTCTTGGAGGATTTGTTCATTTTTAAAAATTCTTTTTCTTTGTCTTTGTTGGATTGGGTTAATTTGAAAACCTTGTACTCTAGCTCTGAAGTTCTTTCTTCTGATTGATTCTGTTGCTAAGACTTTCCAGTACATTTCGCATTTCTCTAAGTTTTTTCTTTATTTCTAAAGTTGTGATTGTTTTATATTTATGCTATCTATTTCACTGATGATTTCCTTAAATTGGACTTTCTCTAATCGACCTTCTGCATTATTTTTCTGATAATTCAGGGACTTTTTTCTTGGTTTGGATCCATTGCTGGTGAGCTAGTGTGATTTTTGGGGGGTTGTTAAAGAACCTCTTATGTCATATTACCAGAAATTTTTTCTGATTCCTTGTCATTTGGATAGGCTATATCTGAAAGAAAATCTGAGATTTTAGGCTGCTATTCAGACTCTTTTGTCTCATGGAGTGCTCCCTTGATGTAATACTCTTTCCCTTTTCCTAGGGATATGTCTTCCTGAAAGCTGAACTTCCTGAAAGTAACTTTTATTTTTTCAACAATTTTTATTATTTTATTTTCTTCTGGATGTAGCCACTCAGCAGGGCTACCATGCTCTGGGCTGGTACTGGCAGCGGTGGGGGGTGGGGAGGGGTGTCTGCAGAGTCCTGTAATATAAACCATTTTCAGGTCTCTTAGCTGTGACTACCCACACCTTCTCCAGTGGAGGTGGCAGGAGAGTAAATTGGACTCTGTGAGGCTCCTTAGTTGCAGTTGTTTAATGCACTAGTTTTGTTTTGTTTTTGTTTTTGTCTTGAAACATATAAAAATATTTAATTCCATGAATTCATATTTTGTTGAAATATGAACTTTGCAAAATACTAAAGAACCAAATAATCATTGCTTCATTTCCTTTGCATAATACTAAAGAACCAACTAATCTCTCTGGAAACTGATAAATAGAAAAAACATTAAGCATTTATGCTGGTATTCTTATGAAAACAGTACATCTGGGTAGCCAAATAGTTGAAGTAAAGTTTATCTTTGTAGATATATTTTAGGTAATTATTTTTTGATGTATTTATTTTATTTATTTATTATTATTATACTTTAAGTTTTGGGGTACATGTGCAGAATGTGCAGGTTTGTTACATAGGTATACACATGCCATGGTGGTTTACTGCATCCATCCCCCGGTCATCTACATTAGGTATTTCTCCTAATGCTATCCCTCCCCAGTCCCCCTACCCCCTGCTATCCCTCTCCTAGCCCCCCACCCCCAACAGGCCCCAATGCGAGATGTTCCCCTCCCTGTGTCCATGTGTTCTCATTGTTCAACACCCACTTTTGAGGGAGAACATGTGGTGTTTGGTTTTCTGTTCTTTTGTCAGTTTGCTGAGAATGATGGTTTCCACCTTTATCCATGTCACTGCAAAGGACATGAACTCACTCCTTTTTATGGCTGTGTAGTATTCCATGGTGTATATGTGCCAAATTTTCTTTATCCAGTTTGTCACTGATGGGAATTTGGATGGTTCTAAGTCTTCGCTATTGAGAACAGCTATTGTGAACAGTGCTGCAATAAACATATGTGTGCATGTGTCTTTATAATAGAACAATTTCTAATCCTTTGGGTATATACTCAGTAATGGGATTTCTAGGTCAAATGGTATTTCTGGTTCTAGATCTTTGAGGAATCATCACACTGTCTTCCACAATGGTTGAACTAGTTTACACTCCCACCAACAGTGTAAAAGCATTCCTATTTCTCCACATCCTCTCCACTGTCTGTTGTCTCCTGATTTTTTAATGATTGCCATTCTAACTGGCATGAGATGGTACCTCAATGTGGTTTTGATTTTTATTTCTCTAATGACCAGTGATGATGAGCATTTTTTCATATGTTTGTTGGCTGTATAAATGTCTTCTTTTGCGAAGTGTCTGTTCATATCTTTTGCCCACTTTTTGATGGGGTTGGTTGGTTGTTTCTTATAAATTTAATTTCTTTGTAGATTCTGGATATTAGCCCTTTGTCAGATGGGTATATTGCAAAATTTTTTTCCCATTCTGTTGGTTGCCAGTTCACCCTAATGATAGTTTATTTTTCTGTTAATGCACTAGTTTTGTACTGTTTGACCTTCTGCCTGCAGGTAGTGTTTCCAAGACAGCACCAGCTGTGGTAGTATAGGGGAGTATCAGGCAGTGGGCGGAACCTTAGAACTCCCAAAAGAATGTGACCTTTGTCTTTAGCTACCAGCATGGGTAGAAAATGATCATCAGGATGAGGCAGGGTTAGGCCTGTCTGAGCTCAGCTTCTCCTTGGGCAGGGCTTGATGTGGCTTCTGTGGGGAATAAGGCTGTGGTTCCCAGGTCAATGGAGTTATGTTTCCAGAATTATGGCTGCCTCTTTTGTGTCATGCAGGTTGTCTGGGAAGTGGACGGAAAGCTGACAGTTATAAGGCTCACCTAAAAGCCACACAACCCAAAAGGCTAGTGTCACTCCCACCATGTCCCCCATACCCCACAGCACTGAGATTTTTTTCTAGGCAGTGAGCAAGGAAGGCTGAAAACTTGCCCCAGGCTACCAGTCTCCCAGCTGAGAAAGCAAACAGGGCTTTCATGCCTCCCTACCTGTCAAGTCTGCACAACCGATTCATGCCCTTTCCTGAATTTGGTTGGAATTGTCACAAAGTTTAGCTGGAGATTTTCTTCTTCCTGTGTTTTTTTCCTAGTTTCTTTGGCAGTCCTCCCCAAGGACTCCTGTGAGACAAGTTATAAATGGCTTCCCTGGGGACCCAGAGAGCCCACAGGGCTTTTCTTGCTGCTTCCTCTATCCCTGCATTTTGTTCAGTTCTTTAAATTATCTCAGCTCCAGGTAAGGTCAAATCCTCTCATGATCTGGACCTTCAGGTTCCCCACTGAGGATGTGTGTTCAAGGGTGGACAATTTCCCTTTTCCACTCTCACAGTTCGGGCACTCAGAGTACTTGGGCTGTCTCCTGGGTCCTGCAGAAGCAATTTGGTGCTTTCAAAGGGCCTGTTGATTCTCACAGCTTCCCTGGTATATTCCTGCAGTTGTTCTTGGAGGAAAAGTTAAAAATATGGGTCTCCACATGTTGCTCCATCCATCCAAGTGGGAGCTGCAATTTAGTCTGCCCTCCTACCTGCCATTTTTGTAAATCTTTTGCTGAATTTTTAAAAATATGCTTGCTGGCTGCATGTATGTCTTCTTTGGAAAAGTGTCTCTGTTCATGTCCTTTGCCCAATTTTTAATGGAATTGTTTTTTTTTTGTCAATTTATTTAAGTTTCTTAGAGATGTTTGATAGAAGACGTTTGTCACATGCATAGATTGCAAAAATTTTCTCTCATTCTGTGGGTTATCTGTTTACTCTGCTGATAGTTTCTTTTGCTGTGCAGAATCTCTTTAGTTTAATTAGATCCCATTTGTCAATTTTTGCTTTTATTTCAATTGCTTTTGTCATCTTCGTTATGAAATATTTGCCCATTTCTATTTCCAGAATGACATTGCTTAGGTTATTGTATTAGTCTGCTCTCATGCTGCTGATGAAGACATTCCCAAGACTGGGTAATTTATAAAGAAAAAGAGGCTTAATAGACTCACAGCTTCATGTGGCTCAGGAGGCCTCACAATTATGGCAGAAGATGAAAGGCACATCTTACATGGCAATAGGCAAGAGAAAAATGAAAACAAGTGAAAGGGGTTTCCCCTTATAAAACCATCAGATCTCGTGAGGCTTATTCATTAACCCCAGAACAATATGGGGGAAACTGCCATGATGACTCAATTGTCTCCTACTGGGTCCCTCCCACAAAATGTGGAATTATGGGAGCTACAGTTTAAGATGAGATTTGGGTTGGGACACAGTCAAACCATATCAGCTATTTTCCAGGTTTTTATAATTTTGGGTTTTACATTTAAGTCTTTAATCCATCTTGAGTTAATTTTTGTATATGGTGTAAGCAAAGGCTCCAGTTTTCATCTTCTGCACATGGCTAGCCAGTTATCCCAGCACCATTTATTGAATAGGGAATCATTTCCCCATTGCTTGTTTTTGTCAGATTTGTCAAAGATCAGATAGTTGTAGGTGTGCGATCTTATTTCTAGGTTCTTTATTCTGTTCCATTGGTGTATGTGTTTGTTTTTGTACCAGTACCATGCTTTTTTGGTTCCTGAAGCCCTGAGAATAGTTTAAAGTCAGGTAATGTGATGCGTACAGCTTTTTTCCCCCTAGTTTTGTGAAGAAAGTCAATGGTAGTTTAATAGGAATAGCATCGAATCTATAAATTGCTTTGGGTAGTACGGCCATTTTAATGATGTTAATTATTCTCATCCATGAGCACGGGATGTTTCTCCATTTGTTTGTGTCATCTCTTATTTCTTTGAGTAGTGTTTTGTAGTTCCTCTTGTAGAGATATTTCACTTTCCTAGTTTGCTGTATTTTTAGGAATTGTATTCTTTTTGTGGCAATTATGAATTGGACTGCATTTCTAATTGGGACCTCAATCTGATTGTTGTTGTGATATAGAAATGCTAGTAATTTTTGTACATGCATTTTGTATACTGAGACTTTGCTTAAGTTCTTTATCAGCTGAAGAAGCTTTTGGGTCAAAACTATGAAGTTTTCTATATATAGAATTATGTCATCTGGAAACAGGCATAATTTGACTTTCTCTCTTCCTATTTGGATGGGCTTTATTTATCTTGCCTGATTGTCCTGGCCAGGATGTTCAAAATTGTGTTGAACATGATTCGTGAGAGAGGACATCCTTGTCTTGTGCCAGTTTTCAAAGAGAATGCCTCCAGCTCTTGCTTATTTGCTATAATTTTGGCTGTGGGTTTGTAATACAAGGATCTTATTTTTTTTTGGTTACTCTATTTTTTTAAAAAACAAGAAGAGGTGTTGACAGCTAGGAGCAGTGGCTCACTCCTGCAATCCCAGCACTTTGGGAGGCCAAGGTGGGCAGATCATGAGGTCAGGAGTTCAAGACTAGCCTGACCAACATGGTGAAAGCATGTCTCTACTAAAAATACAAAAATTAGCTGGAGGTGGCATCGTGTGCCTATAATCCCAGCTATTCAGGAGGCTGAGACAGGAGAATCACTTGAACCCAGGAGGGAGAGGTTGCAGTGAGCCAAGATCATGCCACTACATTCCAGCCTGGATGACAGAGTGAGACTTTGTCAAAAATAAAAATAAAAAAAAAAGGAAGGGGGTTGAATTTTATTAAAAGGCTTTCCTGCATTTATTGAGATAATCATGTGGTTTTTGACTTTAGTTCTGTTTATGTCATGAAATGCATTTATTGATTTCCATGTGTTGAACTAACCTTGCATTACAGAGATAAAGCATACTATATCATGGTGGATAATCTTTTTGATGTTCTGCTGGATTTGGTTTGTGAGTAGTTTATTGAGAATTTTTGCATTGAGGTTCATCAAGGATATTGGCCTGAAGTGTGTGTGTTTGCGTGTGTGTGTGTGTGTGTGTGTGTGTGTGTGTGTGTGTGGTGTCTGCCATGTTTTGGTATCATAGAATAAATTAAGGATGTCTCTCCCTCTCAATTTTTCAAAACAGTTTCAGCAGGAATGATACCAGCTCTTCTTTATATATCTGGTAGAATTCAGCTGTGAATTCATGTGTTCCTGAGTTTGTTTTGGTTGGTAAACTATGTATTACTAATTTAATTTTAGAGCTTGTTATTGTTCTGCTCAGGGATTCTATTTCTAACTGGTTCAGTCTTGGGAGGGTGTATGGGTTCAGGAACTTATTTTTGTTCTATATGTTTCACTTTATGTGCATAGAGGTGGTAATATTGTTCTCTGATGGTTGTTTTTATTTCTGTGCAGTCAGTATTTATATTTTTCATTCCTAATTTTGCTTATTTGGCTTTTCTTTCTTTTCTTCTTTATTAGTCTAGCTAGTTGTCTATTTGTTATTGTTTTCAAAACAACCCCTCCTGTATTCATTGAATTTTTTTTTTTTAATTTTATTGTACTTTCGGCTCTGGGGTACATGTGCATATCCTGCATCCTGCAGGATTGTTACATAGGTGCATACATGCCACGGTGGTTTGCTATTTCCATCTCCCACCCCTCCCACATCAGGCATTTTTCCAGGTGTTATTCCTCCCCATCATCCCCATTTCTCACTGTCCCTCTCCTCCCTTCCCCTCCACCCCACATGGTGTCTCAATTTCCTTCAGCTCTGAGTTTGGTTATTTCTTGTCTTCTGCTAGCCTTGAGGTTGGTTTCCTCTTGGGTCACTAGTTCTTTTAGTTGTGATGTTAGCTTAGTAAATTGAGATCTTTCTAACTTTCTGATGAGGACATTTTGTGCTATAAATTTCACTCTTAACACTCTCTTAGCTTTGTTCCAGAGATTCAGGTATTCTATTTTGTTTGTCTCATTAGTTTCAAAAAACTTGATTTCTACCTTAATTTTATTATTTACTCAAAAGTCATCATAAACAGGTTATTCAATTTTGATGTAACTGTATGGTTTTTAGTATATTTCTTAGGGTTGTTTTCTAATTTGATTGTGTCTGATAAATTGGTTGTTATAATTTCAGTTCCTTTGCATTTACTGAGGAGTTTTCTTTAAATCTGATTATGTAATTGATTTTGGAGTATGTGCCACGTGGCAATGAGAAGAATGTGTATTCTGTTCTTTTTGGGTGGAGAGTTCTGAAAGTTCTGTAAGTTCTGTAGATGTCTATCAGGTCCATTTGATTCAGTGCTGAGTTCAGGTCCTAAATATCTTGGTTAATTGGTTAATTTTCTGCTTTGATGATCTGCCTAATGCTGTCTGTAGGGTGTTTAAATTTCTTACTATAATTGTGTGGGAGTTTAAGTCTCTTAGAAAGTCTCTTAAAAGCTTGCTTTATGAATCTGAGTGATCCTGTATTTGGTGTGTATATATCTAGAATAGTTAGGTCTTCTTGAATTGAAGTATTTTCCATTATGTAATGCTCTTCTTTGCCTTTTTTGATATTTGTGGGTTTAAAGTTCTGTTTTGTCTAAAACTAGAATTGCAACCCCTACTTTGCTGTTTTCCATTTGTTTGGTATATACTTCTTCATTCTGTCATTCTGAGCCAGTGGGTGCTATTGCATGTGAGACAGGTCTTTTAAAGACAACGTATCAATGGAACTTGCTTCTTGATTTAGCTTGCCACTATGTGCCTTTTAATTGATGCATTTAGCCCATTTAAATTCAAGGTTAGTATTGATGTATGTGGATTTTTTTTTTCTTGTCATCTTGGTGTTTGCTGGTTATTATGCACACTTGTTTATGTGGTTTCTTTATAATGTCACTGGTCTGTGTACTTAAGTGTGTTTTTGTAGTTGCTGTAATGGGCTTTCTTTTCCATATTTAGTGCTTTCTTCAGGAGCTCTTGTAAAGCAGGTCTGGTGGTAACAAATTTCCCCAGCATTTGTTTGTCTGAAAAAAGTCTTAATTGTCTTACTTATGAAGCTTAATTTAGCTAGATGCAAAATTCTGGTTTGGAGTTCACTTTCTTTAAGAGTGTTGAACATTAGACCCCAATCTCTTCTGGCCTGTAGCATTTCTTCTGAGAGGTCTGCTGTTAGTCTAATATGCTTCCCTTTGTAGGTGACCTGACCTTTATTTCTAGCTGCTTTAACACCTTTTTCTTTTATTTTGATTTGGGATAATCTGATAATTATTTGCCTTTGGGAATTACCTTCTTGTGTATTATGTTGGTGCAAAAGTAATTGCAGGTTTTGCCATTACTTTCAGGGGCAACACTGCATTACTTTTGCAACAACCTAATAGTGTCTTATTGGGGTTCTCTGCATTTCTTAAATTTGATTGTTGGTTCTTTAGCTAGTTTGACAAAGTTCTCATGGATGATATCCTGAAATGTTTTCCAAGCTGCTTACACTCTCCCTATCTTTTTTCAGGGATACCAATGAGTCATACATTTACCTCTTTACATAACCTTGTATTTCTCATAGGTTTTGTTTATTTCTTCTTCTTCCTTTTTTCTCATTTATTTTCTTACTATCTTACTTTAGAGAGCTAGTCTTCAAGCTCTGAGATTCTTTCCTCCACTTGGTGTATCTGCTGTTAATACTTGTGATTGCATAATGAAATTCTTTTAGTGTGTTTGTCAGCTCTATCAGGTAAGTTTTGTACTTTTCTATACTGGCTATTTTGTCTATCATCTCTTGCCTCATTTTGTTGTAATTCTTAGCTTTTTTGGATTGGGTTTCAACATACTCTTGCATCTCAATGATCTTTATTTTTATCCATATTCTGAATTCTATTTCTGTCATTTCAGTCTTTTCAGCACAAGAATTCTTGATAGAGAGGTGGTATGACCATTTGGAAGAAACAAGGCACTCTGGCTTTTTAAGTTGTCAGAGTTCTTGGATAGGTTCTTTCTCATCTTTGTGGACTTATGTTCCTTCAGTTTTTAAAGTTTCTGACCTTTCATGGACTTCTTTTTTGGTCCTATTTGATAACCTTGAGGGTTTGATTGTAGTATAAGGTAGATTCAGCTGATTAGCTTTATTTCTGGGAGATTTTAGGGGGGCAATGCTGAGTTTCCAACCCCTGGACTGCATGTTCTAACTCTAGGGGACTGATATTGGTCCCCAACTTTGCTCTTTGGCTCCTCAAGGTTAAGAATTTGTGGTGCTGTATGGACTGAGGTGTTCCCAGATCGTTGGTTATTACACTCTGATGGGTGGTGTCATCCAAAGCATTTCATAGTGACATCCTTGCTCACAAATGTAATCAGCACAGCTTTGGAAGCACAGCATAACGCACACTCATTGACTGTGTCAGGGTGCTAGAAGGTGCCAGGATGTCTGTCTCTGTGCAGGATAAAGTTACCTCAAAGGACATTTGCAGAACTGGGTATTTATAAGCATTGACAAAATAATGTTAAGTCTGTTAAGTTAAATACAACACTGTTTAAAATCCTACAGGGAAATAAACTATACTCCTGGGGTAATTTTTATAACCAGACAAAAGTCCACAAGTTAACATGTAACCTAACAGAGTCTAGGTGCTAACTGAGATCAAATACCAAAGTCAAAATTAGGTACATACACTGAGAGAATTAAACAATTTGGTGGGCCTATTTAACAATGCTTTATTGAAACAAGGTAACTTCTTTGTATTTTTAAGTTTTGTATTTTTTTTTCTTTTACTAACACATGTATCACCACAAGGCAGGCTTTTTCCTTGATGTTGTTTTGTTTGCTCTGTCAATTCTACAGCTGCAATCTCTAAATGATATTAAAATGCAGCACCTCAGAGGCTAACATTGGTGATGGCTTCATGAATCAGAATTTAATTCTCATCTTTTTATATCAAAGTACTTTATTTTTAGGACACCTGATTGAATTCTAGGACTGACTCACTCCAAGAAAATGAAGTGAGCAACCTATGAAAAGGACTACAAAGTCAGTGATTCCATTGAGAAACACATTTGCCGAATAGATTTTCAGTCTCCGAATAGTGCATTCATCCATTTATAATCAGTTGGATATCACTATGCGTGGATTAACAGCAAGGAATTAGTTGATTGTATTAATGGATGGTGTGATTAGTCAAAAACAAGAGGAAAACTAAGATGAACAGAGTTTTGCAGCTTAAGGAAACCAACATTATTATTTCATAGTTTCTGTGGCTTAGAAATTTAAGTGTAGCTCGGCTGAGTTTCTTTGTCTCCAGGTTTCTTATGAGGTAGCAGTCAAACTGTCAGCTACGGCTGCTGTCATATCTGAAGGTTAGATTGGTGGCATATCCTCCTCCAAGCTCACTCATATGATTATTTCAAGCCTTGATCTCTTGCCACATGGACCATTCTACAAAGTTGCTGGAAGCTCTGGCTTTTCCCAAGGTGGGTGATTAGAGAGAAAATGACAGAGCACTAATGATTGAAGCTCCAATCTTTTTATAAGTTAATTTTAGAAGCGATATCCCATTACTTCTAGCATATTCTATTAATTAGAAGTTAATCACTAGATCAAACCTACACTCAGAGAAAGGAGATTGCACATGGTCATCAATAGCTGAAAGTGAGTTCCCTGAAGGGCATCTTCAAAGGTTCACAAACATGAACATACATTCTTTGAAAAGGAAAAAACAGACTGTCCAATACTAGAAAGTATGGAACCAATAAGTTGTCAAATAAATGCAAATTTTTAAATTTGCATGTCATAATTGTATATATTTATGGAATACATGTAATGTTTTGATATATCTATACAATGTGGAATGATTAAATGAAGCTAATTAACATATTAATCACTTTGTTTACCTACCATTTTTATGGGGAGACATTTATAATGTACTCTTTTAGTTATTTTAAAATGTATATATTATCATTGACTATAATCACCCAGCTGTGCAATTGATCTTAAATCTTATTCCTGAGTGAGGCCTCTGTAGGAAGTCTGTCAAATAGATTCCCTTCTTGCTAGGAGGGCATCTCAGAATAGAAAGACAGCAGCCAGTCAGGGACTTACAAAGTCCCCACCTTCCTGGAACAGAGCACCTGGGAAAAGGGGTGATTGTGGGTTCTGCTTCAGCAGACTTAAACATCCCTGCTCAGCAGTGCTGAAAGGGAGCTTTGGATCCCCTAGCACAGTGCTTAAGCTCCATTAAGGGACAGGCTGCCTCTTCAAGGGACTCCTTGACCTCCCATGTATCCTAACTGGGAGACATGTCATAGAGGAGAGCTCTAGCTGACAGATGGCAGGTACCATTTTGGGACAAAGCTATGAGAGGAAGGCAGCAATCTTTGCTGTTCTGCAGCCCCTGTGGGTGACTCCCAAGCAAGCAGGGTCTGGAGTGGACCTCCAGCAAACTCCAGCAGACCTGCAGCAGAGGGTTCTGACTGTCAGAAGGAAAACTAACAAACAGAAATAAATAGCTTCAGCTTCAACATCAACAGAAAGGACGTCTACTCAGAAACTCCACCCAAAATCACCAACTTCAAAGACCAAAGTTAGATAAATTCACAAAGATGGGAAGGAACCAGTGCAAAAAGGCTGAAATCGCTAAAAGTCAAAACACCTTTTCTCCTCCAAGGGACCACAACCCGTCACCAGCAAGGGAAGAAAACTGGATAAAAATGAGTGTGCCAAATTGACAGAAGCAGGCTTCAGAAGGTGGGTAATAAACTTCTCTGAGCTAAAGGAACAAGTTCTAACCCAAGGCAAGGAAAGTAAGAACTTGGAAAAAAAGGTCAGACGAAATGCCAAAGAGAATAACCAGAATGGAGAAGAGCATAAACAACATGATGGAACTGAAAAACATAGCACACGAACTTCGCGAAGCATACACAAGTTTCAATAGCCAAATCGATCAAGCAGAAGAAAGGATATTAGAGATTGAAGATCAATTCAATGAAATAAAGCAAGAAGGCAAGATTATAGAAAAAAGAATGACAAGGAATGAACAAAGCCTCCAAGAGATTATGTGAAAAGACCAAACCTACATTTGATCAGTGTACCTGAAAGTGACTGGGAGAATGAAATCAAATTGGAAAACACTCTTCAGGATATTTCCCAGAATTTCCCCAACATAGCAAGGCAGGTCAACATTCAAATACAGGAAATACAACATTCAAATACAGGAAATACAGAGAATGCCACAAAGGTATTACTCGAGAAGAGCAATCCCAAGGCACATAATCGTCAGACTTACCAGGGTTGAAATGAAGGAAAAAATGTTAAGGGCAGCCAGAGAGAAAGGTCAGGTTACCCACAAAGGGAAGCCATCAGACTCACAGCAGATCTCTCATCAGAAAACCTACAAACCAGAAAAAAGTGAGGGCCAATATTCAACATCTTAAAAGAAAAGAATTTTCTACCCAGAATTACATATCCAGCCAAACTAAGCTTCATAAGTGAAGGAGAAATAAAATCCTTTACAAACAAGCAACTGCTGATAGATTTCATCACCACCAGGCCTGCCCTACAAGGGCTCCTGAAGAAAGCACTAAACACAGAAAGGAACAACCAGTGCCAGCCACTGCAAAAACATACCCAACTGTAAAGACCATCAACACTAGGAAGAAACTGCATCAACTAATGGACAAAACAACCAGCCAGTATCAAAATGGCAGGATCAAATTCACACATAACAATATTAACCTTAAATGTAAATGGGCTAAATACTCCAATCAAAAGACACAGACTGGCAAATTGGATAAAAAGTCAAGACCCATTGGTGTGCTGTATTCAGGAAACCCATCTCACGTGCAGAAACACACATAGGCTAAAATAAAGGAATGGAGGAAGATTAACCAAGCAAATGGAAAAAAAAAAAAAAAGCAGGAGTTGCAATTCTAGTCTCTGATAAAACAGACTTTAAACCAACAAATATCAAAAGAGACAAAGAAGGGCATTATGTAATGATAAAGGGATCAATGCAACAAGAAGAGCTAACTATTCTAAATATATATGCACCCAATACAGGAGCACCCAGATACATAAAGCAAGTTCTTAATGACCTACAAAGAGACTCAGACTCCCACACAATAATAGTGGGAGACTTTAACACCCCACCGTTAATACTAGACAGATTTACAAGACAGAAAATTAACAAAGATATCCAGGACTTGAACTCGGACCTGGAACAAGCAAACCTAATAGACATTTACAGAACTCTCCACCCCCAATCCACAGAATATACATTCTTCTCAGCACCACATCGTACTTTTTCTAAAATTGACCACACAATTGGAAGTACAACTCTCCTCAGCAAATGCAAAAGAAAGGAAATCATAACAGTCTCTCAGACCACAGTGCAATCAGATTAGAACTCAGGATTAAGAAACTCACTCAAAACTGCACAACTACATGGCAACTAAGCAATAATGAAATAAAGGCAGAAATAAAGATGTTCTTTGAAACCAGTGAGAACAAAGACACAACGTAGCAGAATCTCTGGGACACATTTAAAGCAGTGTCTATTGGGAAATTTATAGCACTAAATGCCCACTAGAGAAGCGAGGAAAGACAAAATCGACACCCTAATGTCATGATTAAAAGAACTAGACGAGCAAGATCAAAAAAACTCAAAAGCCAGCAGAAAGCAAGAAACTACTAAGATCAAAGCAGAACTAAAGGAGATAGAGACACAAAAAGAATCCTTCAAAAACATCAATAAATCCAGGATCTGTTTTTTTGAAAAGATCAACAAAATAGATAGATTCTCAATGGAATCACTAACTTTGCAGTCTTTTTAATAGGTTGCTCACTTCATTTTCTTGGAATGAGTCAGTCCTAGGATTCAATCAGGTGTCCTAAAAATAAAGTGTTTTGATATAAAAAGATGAGAATTAAATTCTGATTCATGAAGCCATCACCAATGCTGCTAATAATGATATTCCTGAGACTATATAATTTATAAAAGAAAAGGTTTAATTGACCTACCTGCAGGGCTGGCGAGGCCTCAGGAAACTTACAATCAGTCAGTAGTGGAAGCAAGCATATCATTTTCCACATGGCAGCAGCAAGGAGAGATGCAGAGTGAAGGAAGGAATAAGCCCCTCATAAGCCATCAGCTCTCATGAAAACTTACTATTACAAAAGCAGCATGAGAAAACCACCTATGTGATTCAGTTACCTCCCACTAGGCCCCTCACACAACATGTGGCAATTATGGGAACTACAGTTTAAGATGACATTTGGTTGGGGACACGGACACATTATATCACTTCCCAACAAGGATTTCCAGCTAACCATGCCAGTGTTCTCTGTCTGATGGAGATTTCTAACCTCCCTGGAATGGAGCTCCTAGAGTTAGGGGTGGGCCTCCATTTTTGCTGCTTGGGTGATATAGCCATTTCAACTTTCAGGTTTTGAAGAGTCCTAGGTCACCAGGAGCTGAAGGAGAGCCCCAGCACAGAAGAGTTGTTCTATGAGAATGGCCAGACTACTTTTTAAAGTGGGTCCCCAGTCATGTTCCTCTTCACTGAATGAGACTTCCCAAAAAGGGTCTACATCCACCTCCTACAGGTGTGTTTGTATCAGCAACAGGTTCATATCTCCCTGAAACAGAGGTCCCAGAGAAAAGGGCAGGCTGACACTTTGACTATTTCACAGCCTTCACCGTTAATACCTCCAGGTACTGGAATATTCAAGGTGACTATGGACTTAAGCAGAACCCCACTATGTTACAAAAGCCATACAAAAACGGCTTTTTGGCCAGACTGTTACATGGGTGCCCATTCCCATAACTCCTCACCAAGCAGATCCTCTAGGCCTCAGTCTCCAGTCATCCCTTGTCAGGTTATTGAGCCATTAGCAGCTCTCCAGCTCCCTGAACAGAGCTCCCAGGGAACTGAAAGCCTCTCTTCCACTACCTCTGCAGTGAACCTTCCCTTGCTACCCTGATACTAATGAAGGAGCAAAGACACTAAGTGCCTTATTCACACCTCCAGAAAGCTGCAGTCAACCCAGAAAAAGGAGGCCAGTCTATCTCCCATGTGACCCAACTACCCCTCCACCTGCTTATTACCAGATAGAAAACCCCTGGCTTGGGCCCTTCATACTGGGCTGATTTCACTGAGTGATTTCCGACCAGCAACTCTATGAGATAGACTTCTTAGGAGAGAAGCAAAAAGCCCTTGGCCACAACCACTACTAAGGTCTCTTCATCTGCAGCTTCCAAGCTGAAAAAAGAACATAAATTCTGAAATTGTCCCGGAGCTTCAGTGGGTAGCCCAGGAGTGTCAAGTCACAATCTTCAGTCAGCACTCAATAGGGAGAGTAGCTCACCCTTCTAGATATTTGAGATGGAATACAGCTGCAACTGTGAGGAAACATAGAGGAGCTACACAACTGAACAAGAGTCTACCAACTGACCAAATAGCCTAGGCACCAACTACTGGATCACACCCCTAAAGCTTCAACACCAAAAATAACTCACTGAAATATCCTCCCTGTGAAAGCAAATACAAAAGGCCAATTTCAAATAAAGACCCTGCACAAAGTTTTGAGCCTGTGAAAACGTTCAGAAAAGAAGTCTAATGACTGTACTCAATGTACACTGCAGCTAAAAGAATACCCACATGCAGAGATGAGAAAGAATCAATGCAGGACCTCCAGTAACTGAAACAGTAAAAGTGTCATATGTCCTTCAAATGACCACACCAGTTCTCTAATAGGAGATCTTAACTAGGCTGAGCTGACTGAAATGACAGAAATAGAACTTGGAATGTGGATAAAAACAAAGACCATTGGGATTCAGTATCATAGCAAAACCCAACCCAAGGAGACTAAGAATTACAATAAAACAATATAGGAGCTGAAGGATAAAATAGCCATTATATAGATGTAAAAAAAAAAAAAAACCACAAACCTGAAAAAGCTAAATACACAATAAAAGAATTTTACAATAAAATCACAAGTATTAACAGCAGAATGGACCAAGTTGAGAAAAAAAAATTCAGAATTTAAGAACAGCTCTCCAAAATAAGACAGACAAAAATAGGAAAAAAAAAAAAAGAATGAAGAATAAACAAAACCTCCAAGAAGTATGGGATTATATAAGGAGGCTAAATCTACTAATCCTTGGCATCCCTGAAAGAGAGAGGGAAAAAGGAAACAACGTGGAAAAGATATTTAAGATATTATCCAAGAAAACTTTGCAAACTTAATAAGCCAACAGTCAAATTAAAAAAAAAAAAGAGAGCGAGAGAGAACTCCTGAAAGATTCTACATGAGGAAATCATTCTCAAGACATCTAATAGTAAAATTTTCCAAAGTCAAAATGAAAGAAAGAATGTCAAAGGCAGCTAGAGAGAAAGGGTAGGTAATCTACAAAGGGGTTCTCATCAGGCTACCAACAAACCTCTTAGCTGAAAACCTAAAAGCCAGAAGAGATTGTGGGCCTATATCCAAAGTTTTGAAAGAAAAAAAATTCTTCAATCAATAACCTTATATCCAGCCAAACTAAGATTCCTAAGCAAAGGAGAAATAAGATCCATTTTAGAGGGAGAGGGCACAAGATGGCCAAATAGAAAAAGCTCTGGTCTGCAGCTCCCAGTGAAACTAATGCAGAAGGCAGGTGATTTCTGCATTTCCAACTGAGGTACCCAGTTTATATCACTGGGAGTGGTTAGACAGTGGGTCCAACCCACTGAGGGCAAGGAGAAGCAAGGTGGGGCATCACTTCATCTGGAAAGTGCAAGGAGCTGGGGCCTTCCCCCATGAGCCAAGGGAAGCTGTGAGGGACTGTGCTACCTGGCCAGGTAACTATGCTTTTCCCATGTTTTTTTGAAATCTGCAGATCAAGAGACTCCGTCATGTGCCTACACCACCAGGTCCCTGGGTTTCAAGCACAAAACTGGGCAGCTGTTTGGGCAGACACTGAGCTTGCTGCAGGATTTTTTTTTTCCATACCCCAGTGGTTCCTGGAACCCCAGTGAGACAGACCATTCACTCCCCTAGAAAGGGTACTGAAGCCAGGGAGCCAAATGGTCTTGCTCAGTGGGTCCCACTATCATGGAGCCCAGCAAGCTAAGAACCACTTACTTGAAATTCTCGCTGCCAGCACAGAAGTCTGAAGTATACCTGGGACAAACAAGCTTGGTTGGGAGGAGGGGTGTCCACCATTACTGAGGCTTTAGTAGTAGATTTTTCCCTGGCAGTGCGAAGAAAGCTGGGAGTTTTGGGCTGGGCGTGGCAAAGCAGCTGTGGCCAGACTTTCTCTGCATTCCTCCTCATTGGGCAGGGCATCTCTGAAGAAAAGATAACAGACCCAGCCAGGGGCTTAGAGACAAAACCCCATCTCCCTGGGCCAGAGCACCTGGGTGAAGGGGCAGCTGTGGGCGCAGCTTCAGCGAATTTAATTGTTATGGCCTGTCAGCTCTGAAGAGACCAGCTGATCCTGGCAAAAGGAATTCTCCTAGCACAGTGCACCAGCTCTACTAAGAGACAGATTGCCTCCTCAAGTGCTTCCCTGACCCCCGTGACTTCTGACTGGGAGAAACCTCCCAATAGGAATTGAAAGACACCTCATACAGGAGAGCTCTGGCTGTCACCAGGCCAGGTCCCTCTGGGATGAAGTTTCCAGAGGAAGGAGCAGGTAGCAATCTTTGCTGTTCTGCAACCTCCACTGGTGATATCCAGGCAAACAGGGTCTGGAGTGGACCTCCCACAAACTGCAGCAGACCTGCAGAAGAGGTCCCTGACTGTTAGAACATAAATTAAAAAACAAAAAGCAACAACACTAACAGCAACATAAAGAACCCACACAAGGCCGGGTGCGGTGGCTCAAGCCTGTAATCCCAGTACTTTGGGAGGCTGAGGCAGGTGGATCACGAGGTCAAGAGATCGAGACCATCCTGGCCAACATGGTGAAATGCTGTCTCTACTAAAAAACACAAAAAACAATTAGCTGGGCGTGGTGGCAGGCACCTGTAGTCCCAGCTACCCGGGAGGCTGAGGCAGGACAATTGCTTGAATCCAGGAGGCAGAGGTTGCAGTGAGCCGAGATCACACCACTGCACTCCAGCCTGGCGCCTGGCAACAGAGCAAGACACTGTCTCAAAAAAAAAAAAAATCCCACACAAAAACCCCTCTAAAGGTAATCAGTCTCAAAGATCAAAGTTAGATAAATGCATGAAGATGAGAAAAAAACAGTGAAAAAATGCTGAAAATTCCCAAAACCAGAATGTCTCTTCTCCTCCAAATAATCACAACTCCTCTCTAGTAAGGGCACAAAACTGGATGGAGAATGAGATCGATGAATTGACAGAAGTAGACTTCAGAAGGTGGGTAATAACAAACTCCTCTGAGCTAAAGGAGCATTTCTAACACAACGCAAAGAGGCTGAGAACCTTGATAAAAGGTTACAGAAACTACTAACTAGAATAACCAGTTTATAGAGAAACAAAAATGACCTGATGGAGCTGAAAAACACAGCACAAGAACTTTGTGAAGCATACACAAGTATCAATAGCCAAATTGATCAAGTGGAAGAAAGGATACTAGAGATTAAAGATCAACTTACTGAAATAAGGCATGAAGACAAGAGTAGAGAAAAAAGAATGAAAAGAAATGAACAAAGTTTCCAAGAAATATAAAACTATGTGCAAAGACCAAATCTAAGATTGATTGGTGTACCTGAAAGTGACAGGGAGAATAAAACCAAGTTGGAAAACACACTTCAGGGTATTATTCAGAAAGACAAGCCAACATGAAAATTCAGCAAATACAAAGAACACCACTAAGTTGCTCCTCAAGAAGAACAACCCCAAGACACATGGTTGTCAGATTCTCAAATGTTGAAGTGAAGGGCATGAGGAAATAGGAATGCCTTTACACTGTTGGTGGGAGTGTAAATTAGTTCAACCACTGTGGAAAACAGTGTGGTGATTACTCAAGGATCCAGAACCACACACACAATTTGACCCAGCAATCCCATTACTGGGTATATATCAAAAGGATTAATCATTCTACTATAAAGACGTGCACACGTATGTTTATTGCAGCACTATTTACAACAGCATAGACTTGGAACCAACCAAAATCCCCATCAATGATAGATTAGATAAAGAAAATGTGGCACATATACATCATGGAATACTATGCAGCCATAAAAAATGAGTTTATGTCCTTTGCAGGGACATGGATGAAGCTGGAAACCATCATCCTCAGCAGAATAACACAGGAAAAAAAACAAAAACTGCATGTTCTCACTCATAAATGGAAGTTAAACAATGAGAACACATGGAGACAGGAAGGGGAAAATCACATACCAGGGCCTGTTAGGGGCTGGGGAGCAAAGGGAGGGAGAGCATTAGGACAAATACCTAATGCATGCATGGCTAAAACATAGATGACAAGTTGATAGGTGCAGCACACCACCACAGCACATATATATTTATGTAACACACCTGCACGTTCTTCACATGTATTCCAGAATTTAGAGTGAAATTTAAAAAAAGAAAGAAAGAACATCAAAAAGTGAGCAAAGGATATGAACAGACACTTCTCAAATGAAGACATTTACGTGGCCAACAAACATGAAAAAAAGCTCATCATCACTGATCATAAGATCAAATAAAACCACAATGAGATACTATCTCACACCAGTTAAAATGGCTATTATTAAAAAGTCAGGAAATGACAGATACTGATGAGGATACAGAGAAACAGAAATGCTTTTATACTCTTGGTGGAAGTGTACATTAGTTCAACCATTGTGGAAGACAATGTGGCAATTCCTCAAGTATCTAGAATCCCAAATACCATTTGACCCAGCAATCCCATTCCTGAGTATATACTGGAATGATTATAAATCATTCTACTATGAAGACACATGCACATGTATGTTTATTGTAGCACTGTTTACAATAGCAAAGACTTGGAATCAACCCACATGCCCATCAGTGACAGACTGGATAAAGAAAACGTGGTACATGTACACCATGGAATATTATGCAGACATAAAAAAAGAATGAGTTCATGTCCTTTTCAGGGACATGGATTAAGCTGGTAGCCATTATTCTCAGCAAACTAACACAGGAACAGAAAACCAAACACTGCATGTTCTTACTCATAAGTGGGAGCTAAACAATGAGAACACAGGAGAAGAACATCACACACTGGGCCTGTCATGGGCTGACGGTCAAGGGGTGGGAGAGCATTAGAACAAATAGCTAATGCATGTGAGGCTTAAAATCTATATGATGGGTTAATGGGTGCAGCAAACCACAATGGCACATGTATACAGATGTAACAAATCCGCATTTTCTGCACATGTATCCTGGAACCTAAAGTAACATACAAAAAAACCCTTTTTAGATAAGCCAATGTTGAGAATGCTTGTTACTACCAGAACAAACTGACAAGAGATCTTGAAAACAGCACTAAATAGAGAAAGGAAAAACCACTAGCAGTTAAAACAAAAATCACACTTAAATATATAGACTAATGACACTGTAGAGCAAACACACAAGAAAGTCAGTATAAAAACCAGCTAATGACGCAATGACAGGATAAAATCCACACTTATCAATACTAACCTTGATGTAAACAGTCTAAATGTCCCATTTAAAAACAGAATGAGAATCCAAGATGGCCAATTAGTTATGGGCTAGGGTACTTAGAGAGAAATAAAAAGAGGCGAGTGAATTCAACACCTTCAACTGAAATATTCTGGGCCTGACTAGGAAAACAACTCAACCAATGGAGAATGAAGAAAAGCAGAAGGGAGCCCATAGATCTTAGCAAACCACAGATCAGGAGATACCATCACAAGCCCATGCTACCAGGTCCTTGGGTGCAATACACAGAGCTGTGTAAAATCTCAGTAGAGCAGCCACTCAGGCACACATTGGGACCCATGAATTTTACATGTTCTTGCCCCAGAATCACTGGCAAAGTGAAAAATCCATCCATACATATCCAAAGAAAGTGGGCTGATTCTGGGAAGCCAAGCAGCATCATTCTGCAGACCCCACTTTTATGGCACCTGAAAGTTAAGACACAATGACTTGGAATTCCAACCAGCCAATGGCAACAGGCTAGAATCTGCCTGAGACAGGTTTGAGTTCCCAGGGGGAGGGCCAGCAACCATTACTGTGGTTTGGTAGACTCAGATGTTCCAGCTTGCAGCTTTTGAGAATACAAATGGTCCAAAAGAGGAACGGTTGCCCACAATGTAGCACAGCTTCCTTGCCAGATTATGGCCAGACTGCTTCTTTAAGCAGGACCCCGATTCATTGCTACTCACTGAGCAGGACTTCTCTGCAGGGACTTCAGCCACTCCAGTCATAGTTCTATGTACAGAGCTCTGATCTCTCCCTGGGAAAGAGCTAATAGGGACAGGAGTAGCTGCCATTTTTGCAATTCAGTCAGCTTAGATGTTCCAGCCTGCCAACTTTGGAGAACACAAATGGTCAAGACAAGAAAGGGTGCCCTCAACACAGGACACTTGGCCTGCCACAGCAGCCAGATTGCTTATTTAAGCAAGTATCTGATCCATTTCCTCTTGAGTAGGTGAGACTTCTGAACAGGGGTCTCCAGCCACTTCATACTGGTGCATTCATGCCAGAAAAACATCAGTACCACAGTGGGATAGAGATTCCAGATAAAGAAGCTGGCTGCCATCTTTGCAGTTTTGCATATTTCATTGGTGATCCCTCCTGGAACGAGAAGAACTGAGGCAACTAGGGTCTGGAGTGGACCTCCAGAAAACCACAGCAGTTCTCTGGTAGAGTGGCCTGACTGAAAAAAAACAAAACAAAACAAAAAATAAACAAACGAACAGAAAGATACCACAACAATATGAAGAAAAAGTATCCTACAAAAATCTCATCCAAAGGTCAGCAATTTCAAAGTTTGCAGGTAGATAAGCCCAGAAAGATGAGAAACAATCAATACAAAAATGCTGAAAACTCAAAAAGTCAGAGTGCCCCTTTTTCTCTAAGTGACAACAACACCTCTCCAGTGAGGGCACAGAACTGGGCTGAGGTTGAGATGGCAGAATTAACAGAAGTAGGCTTCAGAACGTAGGTAATAACAAATTTTTTGAGCTAAAGGAGCATGTTGTAACCTAATGCAAAGAAGCTAAGAATCATAATAAAATAGTATAGGAGCTGATAGCCAGAATAGCCAGTTTTGAGAGAAATATAAATAACCTGATGGAGATGAAAAGCACAAGAACTTCACAATGCAATCAAAAGTATCACTAGTAGAATTGACTAAGCCGAGGAAAGAATGTTAGAGCTTGAGGATTATTTTTCTGAAATGAGACAGGCTGACAACAATAAATAATAATGAAAAAAAGAATGAAAAGGTATGAACAAAAACTCTGAGAAATATGAGATTATGTAAAGAGACTAAACCTATGACTAATTGGGGGTACTTGAAAGAGATGGGGAGAATATCATCCAGGAGAACTTCCTCAGCATAGAAAGACATGCCAACATTAGAATTTAGGAAATGCTGAAAACCTCAGTAACTGATTCCACAAGTAGATCAACACCAAGACACATAATCATCAGATTGTCCAAGGTCAAAATGAAAGAAAAAATGTTAGTGGCACCAGACAGAAAGGCCAGCTCACTTACAAAGGGAAATCCTTCAGACTAACAGTAAACCCTAGGGACCAATATTCAATATTCTTAAATAAAGGAATTTCCAACCCAGAATTTTATATGCAGCCAACTAAGCTTCATAAGCAAAAGGAAAATAAGATTCTCTTCAGAGAAGCAAAGTCTGTTTGTCACCACCAGGCCTGACTTACAAGAGCTCTTGAAGGAAGAACTAAATATGGAAAGGAAAATCCATTACCAGCTACTACAAAAACACACTAAAGTACAGAGAAAAGTAAAACTATGAAACAATCACATAAACAAGTCTGCAAAACAAACAGTTAACATCAGGATGACAGAATCAAATTCACACATCACAACACTAACCTTGAATGTAAATAATCTAAATGCCTCAATTGAAAAACATAATGGCAAGCTAGATAAATAGCCAAGACCCATTGGTATGCTGTCTTCAAGAGATCCATCTCACATGCAAAGTTTCAAAATAAAGGGATGAAGAAAAATTTACCAAGTGAATGGACAACAAAAAAGAAGGGGATGCAATTCTAGTTTCTGACAAAACCAGTTTTAAACCAACAAAGATCACAACAAGACAAAAAATGACATTACATGGTGGTAAAGGGTTCAATTCAACAAGAACAACAAGAACAGCTAACTATCCTAAATATATATGTGCCCAGTACAGGAGCAGCCAGATTTATAATGCAAGTTTTTAGAGATTAATAAAGAGACTTAGATTTCCACACAATAATAATGGGAGACATTAACATGCCAACTGACAATGTTAAACAAATCATTAAGACAGAAAATTAACAAAGAGATTAAAGACCTGAATGCAGCTCTGGAAAGAGTGCGTCTGATAGATATCTACAGAGCTCTCCACCTAAAACCAAAAGAATATAAATTCTTCTCATTGCCACATGGCACTTACTTTGAAATTAATCACATATAAAGTCAAGTATTCCTCAGCAAATGCAAAAGAAATGATATTATAATAGTCTCTCAGATCATAGCAAAATCAAATTAGAACTCAAGATTTAAAAAATTCAGTCAAAACCAAACAACTACATGGACATTGAACAATATGCTCCTGAATAACTTTTAGGTCAATAATGAAATTAACACAGAAATAAAGAAGTCCTTTAGGCCAGGCCCAGTGATTCATGCCTGTAATCCCAGAAATTTAGGAGGCCGAGGTGGGCGGGTCACCTGAGGTCAGGAGTTCGAGACCAGCCTGACCAACGTGGAGAAACCCCATTTCTACTAAAGATACAAAAATTTAGCTGGGCATGGTGGTGCATGCCTGTAATCCGAGCTACTCGGGAGGGAGGCTGAGGTTGTGGTGAACCAAGATCACACCATTGCACTCCAGTCTGGGCAACAAGAGTAAAACTCTGTCTCAAAAAAAAAAAAGGAATTCTTTATAACCAATGAGACCAATGAGACAATGTATGAAAATTTTTGAGACACAGCTAAAGCCACATTAAGAGGGAAATTTATAGCACTAAATGCCCACATCAAAAAGCTAGAAAGATCTCAAGTTAACAATGTGTCATCTTACCTAAAAGAACTAGAGAACCAAGAGCAAGGAAACCCCAATTCTAGCAGAAAACAAGAAATAACAAAGATCAGAGCTGAACTGAATGAGATAGAGACACAAAAATCTCTTCAAAAAATTAATAAATCCAGTGTTTTTTTTAAAAAAAATAAATAAAATAGATAGATTGCTAGCTACACCAATAAAGAAGAGAACAAAGAAGAATCAATCAAGCACAATCAACCAAAAGAAGCCCAGAAACAGATGGATTCACAGCTCGATTCTGTGATAGGAACTAAGAAGAGCTGGTACCATTTCTACTGTGACTATTCAAAAAATATGAAAAGAGACTACTCCATAACTCATTCTATAAGGCCAGAATCATCCTGATACTAAAACCTGGCAGAAACATAACATAACAACAAAAATAACACTTCAGGCCAATATCCTTAATGAACATCAATGCAAAAATCCTCAGTAAAATACTAGCAAACTCAATTCAGCAGCACATGAAAAAGCATGTCCACCATGATCAAGTTGACTTTAACCCTGGGATACATGGTTGGTTCAACATATGCAAATAAATAAATTTGATTCATTACATAAGCAGAACTAAAGACAAAAACCACAGTATTATCTCAATAGACACAGAAAAAGCCTTCAATGAAATTCAACATTTTTTTCATTTAAAAAACTCTCAATAAGCTACGTATTGAAAGAATGCACCTCAAAATAATAAGAGCTATCTATATACAAACCCACAACCAATATCATACTGAATAGGCAAAAGCTGGAAGCATTCATCTTGAAAACTGACATGAGACAAAAATGCCTTCTCATATCACTTCTATTAAAATAATACTGGAAGTTCTGGCCAGGGCAATCAGGTAAGACAAATAAATAAAATTCATTCAGTCAGGTAGAGAGGAAGTCCGATCATCTTTGTTTGCAGATGACATGATCCTATATCTAGAAAACCCCATTATCTCAGCTAAAATATTCTTAAGCTGATAAGCAGCTTCAGCATTCTGGGAATACAAAATCAATGTGCAAAAATTGCTAGCATTTCTATACTTCAACAAGAGTCAAGAAGAAGGCCAAATCATGAATGAATTTCCATTTACATTTGCTAAAAAAAGAATAAAACACCTAGGAATACAGCTAAAAAGTGAAATGAAGAACCTCTTCAAGGAGAACTGTAACACACTGCTACAGGAAATCAGACAGGACACAAACAAATAAAAAAACATTTCATGCTCATGGATATAAAGAATTAATATCATAAAATTGACCATACTGCCCAGAATAATTTATAGATTCAATGTTATTTCCATTAAACTACCATTGACATTCTTCAGAGAATTAGAAGAAACTATTTTAAAATTCATATGAAATTAAAAAAGAGTTCATATGGACAAGACAATCCTCAGAAGAAAGAACAAAGCTGGCGGCATCATGCTACAGGACTTCAAACAATACTACAAGGCTACAGTAACCAAAATAACATGGTACTGGTACAAGAACAGACACATAAATCAGTGGAAAAGAACAGAAAACTCAGAAATAGACCACAAACCTACAACCATATGATCTTCAACAAACCTGATAAAAACAAGCAATGGGAAAAGGATTCTCTATTTAATAAAGGGTGGTGGGAGAACTGGATATCTATACTTCGAAAATTGAAACTGGACCCCTTCCTTACACCATATAAAACAATTTACTGAAAATAGATTAGAGACTTAAATGTAAGACCCTTAATTATAAAAACCCTAGAAGCAAATCTAGGCAATATCATTCAGGATATAGGCACAGGCCAAGATTTTATGATGAAAACACCAAAATAAATTGCAACGAAAGCAAAAGTTGACATATGGTACCTAATTAAAGAGCTTCTGCATAGCCAAAGAAACTATGATCATCAGTGAACAGACGACCTACAGAATAGGAGAAAACTTTTGCAATCTATATATCTAACAAAGGTTTAATATCCAGAGTCCACAAAGAACTTAATTTACAAGAGAAAAACAAACAGCTCCATTAAAAATTGGGCAAATGACATAGACATTTCTCAAAAGAAGATATACATGCAGCCAATAAAAATATTTTTAAAAGTTCAACATCACTGATCATTAGAGGAATGCAAATCAAAACCACCATGAGATACCATGTCATGCAAGTCAAAATGGCAATTATTAAATAATTGACAACAAACATAGGAGAGAAAAAGAAAAGCTTTTATACTGTGGGACTGTAAGTTAGTTCAGCCATTGTGATAGACAGTTTGGTGATTCCTCAAAGACCTAGAGACAGAAATACTATTGGACCCAGCAATCCCATTACTGGATTTATACCCAAGTAAATATAAATTACTTTCTTATAAAATACATGCATGCATATTTATTGTAGCACCATTCCCAATAGCGAAGATATGGAATCAACTCAAATGACCATGAATGATAGACTGGATAAATAATGTGCTACATATACATGTTGGAATATCATACAGCCATAAAAAAGAACAAGATCATGTGTTTTGCAGGAACATGGGTGGAGTTGGATGCTACTATCCTCAGCAAACCAATGCAGTAACAGAACATCAAACACTGCATGTTCTCACTTATAAATGGGAGCTTAATGATGAGAACACATGGAGGGACAACAACACACACTGGGTCCTTCTGGGGGTTTGTTGGGAGAGAGAGAGTTATCAGGAAGAATAGCTAATGGATGCTGGGCTTAATACCTAGGTGATGGAATGATTTGTGTTGCAAACCGCCATGGCACATGTTTAAATGTACCCATCAGATTGGCAACATTTTTAATTGTGATAATATAAAATTTGACAATACTAATGGAAATGCATACTCTCATACTCTGCTGTTGGATGTATATATTAAAAGATAATTTCAATAAGAATGCATATTCTGTAAAAAATAAATAAATAAAACACACAAAGTAGGAAGCTGGATAAAAAATAAAGGCCAATTCTTTGCTGCCTTTAGCAGACCCATCTCACACATAATGGCACCCATAGGCTCAAAATGAGTGGATGGGGAAAAATCTATTAAGCTAATAGAAAACTGAAAAAAGCAGGTATTATGATTCCAATTTTAGAAAACACAGACTTGAAACCAACAAAGACAACAAAAGACAAATAAGGGCATTACATAACAATAAAGAGTTTACTTCAACAGGAAGATGTAACTATCTTAAATATATATACAACCAACATAGGAGCACCCAAATTCATAAAGCAAATTTTTAGAGATGTACAAAGAGATGTAAACTCTCACACAATTATAGTGGGAGATTTCACAGTGCACAGACAGTATCAGAGAGATCAATGAGGCAAACATATTGAGGACTTGAACTTAACATTGGACCAAATTGATCTGATAGACCTCTAAAGAACACTCCACGGAAAATAACAGAATATACATTCTTCCCATCACCACATGGCACATACTGTAAAACCTACCACATAATTGGGCATAAAACAATCTTCAGCAAAGTAAAAAAAAAAAACCACAAAATTATAGAAAACAGGAAAAGCAGTGATTGCAATTATTCAAAAATCATACCAGACACACTCTCCGTACAGCACAATAATAACAGAATTCAAGACTAAAAAAACTTGCTCAAATCCATGCAATTACATAGAAATTAAACAACATGCTCCTCAATTATTTATGGGTGAATAATGAAATTAATCCAGAGATCAAGAAAGTTTTTGAAACTAATGAGAACAAAGACATAACATACCAGAATCTCTGGGACACTGCTAAGGCAGTGCTAAGAGGGAAATTCATAGCACTAAATGCTCACATAAAAAGGTAGAAATATCTCAAGTTAACAACCTAACATGACAACTGGAAGAATTAGCGATAGAAGAACAAATCAGTCCCAAACCTAGCAGATGACAAGAAATAACCAAAATCATAGCTGAACTGAAGGAAATGGAGACATGAAAAGCCATTCAAAAAACTAACAAATCTAGGAGTTGGTTTTTTATATATAACCAATAAGATAGGCCATTATCTAGACTAGTAATAAAGAAAGGAGAGAACATTCAAATAAAAGCAATTAGAAATGATAAATAGGATATTACTGCGGATACAACAGAAATAAAAATAACCACCAGAAACTACTATGAACACCTCTACGCACACAAACTAGAAAACCTAGTCTAGATGGATAAATTCTTGTACAAATAGAAACTTCCCAAACACAGAACCAGAAAGACATTAATTACTTGAAAAGATCAATAATGAGCTCTGAAATTGAATCAATAACAAGTAGCCTACCAACCAAGAAAAGCCCAGGACCAGATGAATTCACAGCCAAATGCTACAAGATGTACAAAGAGGTGGTACCATTCCTACTAAAACTCTTCCAAAAATTGAGGAGGATGGTCTCTTTCTCAACTCATTTTATGAAGTGAGCATTATCCTGATATGAAAATGTGGCAGAGACACAATAACAACAAAACACTTCAGGCCAATATCCTTGATGAATATTGATGCAAAAATTATTCACAAAATACTTGCTAACCAAATCCAGCAGTACATCAAAAAGTTAATCCAGGCTGGGCACAGTGACTCATGCCTGTAGTCTCAGCACTTTGGGGGCTGACGTTGGTGGATCACTTGAGGTCAAAAGTTCAAAACCAGCCTGGCCAACATGGTGAAACCCTGTCTCTACTAACTACAAAAATTAGCCAGGCGTGGTGGCACATGGCTGTAATCCTAGCTACTCGGGAGGCTGAGGCAGGAGAATGGCTTGAACCCCAGAGGCGGAGGTTGCTATAAGCTGAAATCACACCACTGGACTTCAGTCTGGCCTATAAAGTGAGACTCTGTCTCAAAATAATAATAATAATAATAATAATCGCTAATCCGACCACGATCAAGTAGGCATCATCTGCAAGACACAAGATTGGTTCAACATGCACAGATCAAAACATTTGATTCACTACATAAACAGAACTATAGACAAAAACCACATGAAGATTTCAATAGATACAGAAATGTCCTTTCATAAAATTTAACATCTTTTCATGTCAAAACTCTCAATAAACTAGGTATTGAAGGAACATACCTCAAAATAATTAGAGCCACCTATAACAACCCCATAGCCAACATTATACTGAATGGCCAAAAGCTCGATGTTGTCCCCTTGAAAACAAGCACAATACAAAGATGTCTTCTCTCACCACTTCTAGTCAACATAGTATTGAAAATCTTAGCCAGAACAAACAGGCAAGAGAAGGAAATAACGGACATCCAAATAAGAAGAGAGGAATTCAAAGTATCCTTGGTTGCAGACAAATGATTCTATATTTAGAAAACCACATAGTCTTGGCCCCACAGCTTCTTCAGCCTGCAAAAACTTCAGCAAAGTTTCAGGATACCAAATCAATGTACAAAATAACTAGCATTTTAAAATGCCAACAACAGTCAAACTGTGAGCCAAATCAGAGCAATTCCATTCACAATTGCCACAAAAATACTAGAAATACAGCTAACCGTGGAAACACTTCCAAAGAAATCAGAAAAGACACAAAGTAATTTAAAAAACCTTATGCTCATGAATAGAAAGAATCAACATTATTTAAATGACCATACTGCTTAAACAACTTACAAATTCAATGCTATTCCTGTCAAACTATCAATGGCATTCTTCACAGACTAAAAAACAGGGCTTGAATAGCCAAGGCATTCCTAAGCACAATGGACAAAAATAGAGGCATCATGTTACCTAATTTTAAGCTATACTACAGGGATACATTATCCAAAAGAGCATGGTGCTGGTACAGAAACAGGCACATAGACCAATGAAATAAAATAGAGAGCCCAGAACAAGACCAGATGCCTATGACCATTTGATCTTCAACAAAACTCACAAAACCAATGGAGAAAAGAATCCCTATTAAATAAATGGTGCTAGGATAACTGGTTAACCATCTGCAGAAGATTAAGGCTGGACCCTATCCTTATGCTATATATAAAAATCAACTAAAGATGGATTTCAGTATTAAATATAATACACAAAACTATAAAAACTCTCAATCACAGCCTAGGCAATAGCATCCTGGATATAGATTGGGAAAAGATTTTTTTTTAATTGTGCTTTAGGTTCTGGGGTACATGTGCAGATCATGCAAGATTGTTGCATAGGTACATACATGGCAATGTGGTTTGCTGCCTCCATCCCCCCATCACCTCTATCTGACATTTCTCACCATGTTATCCCTCCCCAACTTCCCCACCCCCTGCTGTCCCTCCCTTAGCCCCCAAACAGGCCCCAGTGTGTGATATTCTTCTCCCTCTGTCCATGTGTTCTCATTGTTCAACACCCACCTATGAGTGAGAACATGTGGTGTTTCATTTTCTGTTCTTGTGTCAGTTTTCTGAGAATTATGGTTTTCAGATTCATCCATGTCCCTAGAAAGAACATGTACTCATCATTTTTTGTGGCTGCATAGTATTCCATGGTGTATATGTGCCACATTTTCCTTGTCCAGTCCATCATCAATGGGCATTTGGTTTGGTTTCAGGTCGTTGCTATTGTAAACAGTGCTGCAATGAACATATGTGTTCGTGTGTCTTTATAATAGAATGATTTATAATCCTTTGAGTATATCCCTAGTAATGGGAGTGCTGGATCAAATGGAATTTCTAGTTCTAGGTCCTTGAGGAATCACCACACTGTCTTCCACAGTGGTTGAACTAATTTACACTCCTACCAACAGTGTAAAAGTGTTCCTATTTCTCCACATCCTCTCCAGCATCTGTTGCCTCCAGATTTTTTAATGATTGCCATTCTAACTGGAGTGAGACGTTATCTCAATGTGGTTTTGACTTGCATTTCTCTAATGATGATGAGCATTTTCTCATATGTTTGTTGGCCTCATAAATGTCTTCTTTTGTAAAGTGTCTGTTCATATCCTTTGCCCACTTTTTAATGGGTTTGTTTGTTTGTTTCTTGTAAATCTGTTTTAGTTCTTTGTAGATTCTGGATATTAGCCCTTTGTCAGATGGGTAGGGAAAAGATTTAATAAAAAAGATATCAAAAGCAATGGTAACAAAAGCAAAAATTGATAAATGGGATCTAATTTTCTTAAGAACTTCTACCCAGCAGAAGAAACTATCACCTGAGAAAACAGACAACTTACAGAATGAAGAAGAATATTTTCAGATATAATATCCAGTATCTATAAGAAACTTTAACAAATTACAAGAGAAAAACAACTCCATTAAAAAGTGTGCAAAAGCATGTTTATTGGACCACTCTTCACAATAGCAAAGAATTGAAATCAACCCATTTGCCCATCAATAATATACTGGATAAAGAAAATATCACACATATATACCATGGAATACATGTAGTCATAAAAAGGATGAGTTCATGTCTTTTACAGGGACATGGATGAAGCTGGAAACCATCATTCTCAGCAAACCAACACAGGAACAGAAAACCAAACACTGCATGTTCTCATTCATAAGTGCGAGTTGAACAATGAGAACACATGGACACAGGGAGAAGAATATCACACACTGGGGCCTGTCGGGGGTGGAGAGCTAGGGGAGGGATAGTATTAGGAGAAATATCTAACATAGATGATGGGTTGATGGGTGCAGCAAACTCCCATGGCACGTGTATACCTATGTAACAAACCTGTATGTTCTGCACATGTATACCAGAACTTAAAGTACAATTAAAAAAACAACAACAACAACTGACTTGTAAGATGGTCAAATAGGAACAGCTCTGGTCTGCAGCTCCCAGTGAGATCAGTGCAGAAGGTGGGTGATTTCTCCATTTCCATCTGAGATACCTGGCTAATCTCATTGGAACTGGTTAGACAGTGAGTGCAGCCCACAGACGGCAAGTTAAAGCAGGGTGGGGTATCACCTCACCTGGGAAGTACAAGGGGTCAGGGAACTTCCTCCCTAGCCAAGGGAAGCCATGGGGAAATGTGGTGTGAGGAATGGTGCGCTCCAGCCAAGATACTATGCTTTTCCCATGGTCTTTGCAAACCGCAGACCAGGAGATTCTTTTGGGTGCCTATGCCACCAGAGCCCTGGGTTTCAAGCAAAAAACTGGGCGGCCATTTGGGCAGACACCAACCTAGCTGCAATCATTTTTTCATACCCCAGTGGTGCCTGGATCACCAGCGAGACAGAACCTTTAAATCCCCTGGAAAGGGGGATAAAGCCAGAAAGCAAAGTGGTCTTGCTCAGCAGATCCCACCCCCACAGAGCCCAGCAAGCAAAGTTCCACCGGCTTGAAATTCTTGCTGCCAACACAGCAGCCTGAAGTTCACCTGGAATGCTCGAGCTTGGTGGGAGGAGGGGCGTCTGCCATTACTGAGGCTTGAGTAGGCAGTTTTCTCCTCATAGTGTAAACAAAGCTGCCAGGAAGTTGGAACTAGGCAAAGCCCACTGCAGCTCCACAAAGTCGCTTCAGTCAGACTGCCTCTCTAAATTTCTACTGGGCAGGGCATCTCTGAAAGAAAGGAAGCAGCCCCAGTCAGGGGCTTATAGATAAAACTCCCATCTCCCTGGGACAGAGCACCTGGGGGAAGGGGCAGCTGTGGGAGCAGCTTCAGCAGACCTCAACATTCCTGCCTGCCAACTCTGAAGAGAGCAGCAGAACTCCCAGCACAGCACTCAAGCTCTGCTAAGAGACAGACTGCCTCCTCAACTGAGTGCTGACTGGGAGACACTTCCCAGCAGGGGTCGACAGACACCTCATACAGGAGAGCTCCAGCTGGCATCCGGTGGGTGACCCTCTGGGATGAAGCTTCCACAGGAAGCAACAGGTAGCAATCTTTGCTGTTCTGCAGACTCCACTGGTGATACTCAGGTTAAAAGGGTCTCGAGGCCGAGGCGGGTGGATCACGAGGTCAAGAGATCGAGACCATCCTTGTCAACATGGTGAAACCTCGTCTCTACTAAAAATACAAAAAATTAGCTGGGCATGGTGGTGCGTGCCTGTAATCCCAGCTACTCAGGAGGCTGAGGCAGGAGAATTGCCTGAACCCAGGAGGCGGAGGTTGTGGTGAGCCGAGATCGCGCCATTGCACTACAGCCTGGGTAACAAGAGTGAAACTCAGTCTCAAAAAAAAAAAAAAAAAAAAACGGTCTCGAGTGGACCTCAAGCAAACTGCAGCAGACCTGCAGCAGAGAAGCCTGACTGTTAAAAGGAAAACTAGCAAACAGAGAGAAATAGCATCAATGTCAACAAAAAGGATATTTCACACAGAAACCCCATATGAAGGTCACCAACATCAAAGACCAAAGGTAGATAAATCCACGAAGATGAAAAAAAAAAAGGCACAAAAAGGCTAAAAATTCAAAAAAACAGAATGCCTCTTCTCCTCCAAAAGATCACAACTCCTCACTGCAAGATAAGAAAACTGGACAGAGCTGGGTAATAACAAACTCCTCCAAGCTAACGGAATACGTTCTAATGCAATGCAAGGAAGCTAAGAACCTTGAAAAATGCTAGAGGAATTGCTAACTAGATTAACCAGTTTAGAGAAGAATATAAATTACCTAATGAAGCTGAAAAACAGCATGAGAACTTCATGAAGCATACACAAGTATCAATAGCCAAATCAACTGAGTGGAAGAAAAGATATCAGAGATGAAAGATCAACTTAATGAAATAAAGCATGAAGACAAGATTAGAGAAAAAAGAATAAAAAGGAACAAAGCCTCCAAGAAATATGGGACTATGTGCAAAAACCAAATCTACTTTTTTAAAAATTTTATTTATTTATTTATTTATTTTTAATTTTTATTGCATTTTAGGTTTTGGGGTACATGTGAAGAACATACAAGATTGTTGCATAGGTGCATACGTGGCAGTGTGATTTGCTGCCTTCCTCCCCTTCACCTGTTTTTTGTTTTTTTTTTTTTTTTGATCAGTGTACCTGAAAGTGATGGGAAAAATGGAACCAAGTTGGAAAACATGCCTCAGGATATTATCCAGGAGAATTTCCCCAACCTAGTAAGAGAGGGCAACATCCAAATTCAGGAAATACAGAGAACACCATGAAGATACTCCTCGATAAGAGCAACCCCAAGACACATAATTGTCGGATTCAACAAGGTTGAAATGAAGGAAAAAATCGTAAGGGCAGCCAGAGAGAAAGGTCGGGTTACCCACAAAGGGAAGCCCATCAGAGGAACAGTGGATCTATCTGTAGAAATCCCAAAAGCCGGAAGAGATTGGGGGCCAATATTCAACTTTTTTTTTTTTTTTTTGATATGGAGTCTTCCTTTGTCACCCAGGCTGGAGTGCAGTGGCTCAATCTCGGCTCACTGCAACCTCCACTGCCCATGTTAGGGGATTCCCCTGCCTCAGCCTCCGGAGTAGCTGGAACTACAGGTGCACACCACCATGCCTGGCTATTTTTTTTTTTTTTTTGTATTTTAGTAGAGACAAGGTTTGACCATGTTGGCCAGGATGGTCTCAATCTCCTGACATTGTGATCCCCTTGCCCCAGCCTCCCAAAGTGCTGGTATTACAGGCCTGAGCCACCACGCCCAACCTCAACATTCTTAAAGAAAAGAATTTTCAACCCAGAATTTCGTATTCAGCCAAACTAAGTTTCATAAGTGAAGGAGAAATACAATCCTTTACAGACAAACAAATACTGAGAGACTTTGTCACCACCAGGCCTGGCTTACAAGAGCTCATGAAGGAAGCACTAAATACGAAAATGAAAAACTGGTACCAGCCACTGCAAAAACATACCAAATTGTAAAGGCCATCAACACTATGAAGAAACTGCATCAACTAATAGGCAAAATAACCAGCTAACATTATGATGACAGGATCAAATTCACAAATGACAATATTAACCTTAAATGTAAACGGGCTAAATGCCCCAATTAAAACACACAGACTGACAAATTGGATAAAGAGTCAACACCCTACTGTTATCCCTCCCCAACCCCCCAGAAATACCTAATGTAGATGACAGGGGGATGGATGCAGCAACCCACCATGGCATCTGTATACCTGTGTAACAAACCTGCACATTCTCCACATGTACCCCAGAAATTTAAGTATAATTTTAAAAAAATCAATTTAAAAAAAGGGAGTCAAGACTCATTGTTGTGCTGTATTCAGGAGACCCATCTCACATATGAAGACACACATAGACTCAAAATAAAGAAATGGAGGAAGATTTACCAAGCAAATGAAAAGCAAAAAGAAGCAGGGATCACAATCCTAGTCTCTGATAAAACAGATTTTAAACCAACAAAGATCAAAAAAGACAAAGAAGGGCATTACATAATGGTAAAGAGATCAACGCAACAAGAAGAGCTAACTATTCTAAATATATATGCACCCAATACAGGAGCACCCAGATTCATAAAGCAAGTTCCTAGAGACCTACAAAAAGACTTAGACTCCCACACAGCAATATTGGGAGACTTTAACATCCCACTTTCAATAAACAAGACAGAAAATTAAAAAAGATATTGAGGACTTGAACTCAGCTCTGGGCCAAGCAGACCTAATAAACATCTACAGAACTCTCCACCCCAAATCAAGAGAATATAGATTCTTTGCAGCACCACATCACACTTATTGTAAAATTGACCACATAATTGAAAGTAAAACACTCCTCCACAAATGCAGAAAAACAGAAATTATAACAAACAACCTCTCACACCACAGTGCAATCAAATTAGCACTCAGGATTAAGAAACTCACTCAAAACTGCACAACTATATGGAAATTGAACAACCTGCTCTTGCGTGACTACTGAGTAAATTTAAAAATTGAAGCAGAAATAAATAAGATCTTTGAAACCAATGAGAACAAATCCTTGGGACACAGGTAAGGTAGTGTTTAGAGGAAAATTTATCACAATAAATGCCCATAGGAGAAAGTAGGAAAAATCTAAAATCGACAGCTTAACATCAAAATTAAACGAACTAGAGATAAAAGAGCAAACAAATTTCAAAGCTAGGAGAAGACAAGAAATAACTACGATCAGAGCAGAACTGATAAAGATAGAGACACAAAAAGCCCTTCAAAAATTAACAAATCTGGAGCTTGCTTTTTGAAAAGATTAACAAAATAGATAGACTGCTAGCCAGACTAATACAGAAGAAAGGAGAACATGTGGTGTTTGGTTTTCTGTTCTTCTGTCAGTTTGCTGAGAATAATGGTTTGCAGTTTCATCCACGTCTCTGCAAAGGACATGAACTCATCCTTTTTTATGGCTGTATAGTATTCCATGGTGTATATGTGCCACATTTTCTTCATCTTGTCTATCATTGATGAGCATTTGGGTTGGTTCCAAGTCTTTGGTGTTGTAAACAGTGCTGCAATAAACATACGTGTGCATGTGTCTTTATAATAGAATGATTTATAATCCTTTGGGTATATATGCAGTAATGGGATTGCTGGATCAAATGGTATTTCTATTTCTTGATCCTTGAGGAATTGCCACACTGTCTTCCACCATGGTTGAATTAATTTACACTCCCAGTGTAAAAGTGTTCCTTTTTCTCCACATCCTCTACAGAATCTGTTGTTTTCTGACTTTTTAATGATCATCATTCTAACTGGCATGAGGTGGTATCACAATGTGGTTTTGATTTGCATTTCTCTAATGACAAGTGATGATGAGCTTTCTTTATATAGGGGAACATCACACACTGGGGCCTTGTGGGGACTAGGATAGGAATAGCAAGGGGTGAGGGGATTGGGGAGGGATAGCATTAGGAGAAATACCTAATGTAGATGACCATGCAATGGATGCAGCAGACTACCACCATGGCAAGTGTATACCTATGTGACAAACCTGCACGATCTGCACATGTACCCCAGAACTTAAAGTATAATTTTAAAAAAAGAGAGAAGAATCAAATAAACACAACAAAAAATGATAAAGGGGTTATCACCACTGAGCCCAAAGGTATACAAACTACCATCAGTGAATACTAAATCTAGAACTAAAGTATAAATTGCTGGACACATACACCCTCCCAAGCCTAAACTGGGAAGAAGTCGAATCTCTGCATAGACCAATAACAAGTTCTGAAATTGAGGCAGTAATTACTAGCCTACCAACCAACTAAAGGCCAGAACCAGATGGATTCATAGTCAAATTCTACCAGAGTTACAAAGAGGAGCTGATACCATTCCTTATGAAACTATTCCAAACAACAGAAAAAGATGGACTCCTCCCTTACTCATTTTATGAGGCCAGCATCATCCTGATACAAAAATCTGGCGGAGACATAACAAAAAAAGAAAATTTTAGGTCCATATCCCTGAAGAATATCAAAGTGAAAATCCGCAATAAAATATTGGCAACAGAATAAAGCAGCCCTTCAAAGAGCTTATTCACCATGATCAAAACGACTTCATCCCTGGAATGCAAGGCTGGTCCAATATATGCAAATCAATAAATGTAGTCTATCACATAAACAGAACCAATGACAAAAAGCACATGATTAACTGAATAGATGCAGAAAAGGCCTTTGATAAAATTCAACACCACTTCATGCTAAAAACCCAATAAACTAGGCATTGATGGAACATATCTCAAAATAACAAGAGCTGTTTATGACAAACCCAGACCCAATATCATACGGAATGGGCAAAAGCTAGAAGCACTCCCTTTGAAAAACAGCACAGGACAAAAATGCTCTCTGTCACCACTTCTATTGAACATAGTATTGGATTTTCTGGCCAGGGCAATCAGGCAAGAGAAAGAAACAAAGGATATTCAAATAGGAAAAGTTGAAGTCAAATTGTCTCTGTTTGCAGATGACATGATTGTAATTTAGAAAAGCCCATTGTAAAGTGGGCAAAGGACATGAACAGACACTTCTCAAAAGAAGACAAACATGCAGCCAACAAGCAAATGAAAAACAGCTCGATACCACTGATCATTAGAAAAATGCAAATCAAAAGTACAATATTTTGTCTCACATCAATCAGAATGACTAGAGTTAAAAAGTCAACAAAACAACAGATGCTGGCAAGATTGTGGAGAAAAGGGAACAGTTATGCACTGTTGCTGCAAGTGTTAATTTGTTCAACTATTGTGGAAAGCAGTATGGTGGTTCCTCAAATAGCTAGAAACAGAAATACCATTCAGCCCAGCAAACCCATTACTGGGTATATACACAGACAAATATAAAATATTCTACCATAAAGACACACACATGGGAATGCTCATCGTATCACCAGTCACAATAGCAAAGACATAGAATTAACTTAAATGCTTATAGATTACAGATTTGATCAAGAAAATGTAGTATATGCACACTATGAAATACTACGCAGCCATAGAACAAGATCATGTCTTTTGTGGAAACATGGATGAAGCTGGAAGTTATTATTTTTAGCTAACTAATGCAGAAACAGAAAACTAAATACCACATTTTCACTCATAAGTAAAAGCTAAATAATGAGAACTCACTGACACAAAGAAGGGAGATATAAACACTGGAGTCTACTTAGGGTGAAGGGTAGGAGAAGAAAGAGGAGCAAAAAAATTACTATTGGATACTAGTCTTACTACCTGGGTGATGAAATAATCTATATGACAAACTCTCATGATATGAGTTTAGCTATATAACACACTTTCACGTGTAACCCCAAACCTAAATTAAAAGTTAAAAAAAAATAAAACTAAACTAAATGCATACCTTGTTTGGGGGTGCAGAGTTCTGTAGATGTCTGTTGCGTGAATTTGGTCAAGTGTCAAGTTCAAGTTCTGAATATGTTTGCTAGCTCTCTGCCTCAATGTTTTGTGTGGTAGTGACAGTGGGGTGTTGAAGTTTCTCAGTATTATTGTGTGATTACATAAGTCCTTTCATAGGTCTCTAACTTGTTTTAGAAATTTGGGTGTTCCTGTGTTGATGCATCTATATTTAGGATAGTTAATTCTTCCTGTCCAGTTGAACTCTTTACCATTATGTCATGCCCTTCTTTGTCTTTACTTTTGTCAATTTAAAGTCTCTTTTCTCTAAAATTACAAGGAAAACCTCTGTTTGTTTTTCCACTTGCTTGGTAGATTTTTCTCCGTCTCTTTATGTTGAGTCTATGAGTGTCATTGTATATATGATAGATCTGTTGAAGACATCATACATCTGAGTCTTGCTTCTTTATTGAACTTGTCACTTTACCTTTTAATTGGGAAATTTACATTTGAGATTAATATTGATTTGTGCAAACTGGTCCTGTTCATTTTGTGTTTGCTCTATCGTTTCAATGGTCTATATACTTAAGTGTGTGTTCTGGTGGCCAGTAATGGTCTTTTATTTCCATAAATAGCACTCCCTTTTAAAGGACCTCTTGTAAGGCAGGTCTGGTGGTATAAATTCCCTTAGAATTTGTTTGTCTGAAAATATTTTATTTCTCCTTTGTTTATGAACCTCAGTTTGGTTGGATATGAAATTTGTGGTTGGAATTTCTTTTCTGTAAGAATGCTGAATATAGGCCCCCAAACTCTTCTGGCTTGTGGTGTTTCTGCTGAATGGTCTGTCGTTAGACCGAGCGTTTCCTTTTTAGGTGATCTGCCCCACCACTCTAGCTGCCTTTAATTTTTTTCTTTTTTCACATTGACCTTGCAAAATATAACTACATGTCTTGCAGATTGTTGTCCTGTATATAATGTCACAGGGCTTCTCTGCATTTCCTCAGTTTGAATGTCTGCCTATCTAGCAAGGTTGGGGATATTTTCATAAACAAAATCCTGAAATATAATTTTCAAGTTGCTTGCTTTCTCTTCCTCTTTTTCAGTGATGCCAATGAGTCATAGGTTTGGTATCTTTACATAATCCCACTTTCCTTGGAGGATTTATTTATTCTTTATTATTATTATTATTATTATTATGCCTGACTAGTTGATTTGAAGAACTAGCCTTTGACTTCTGAGAATCTTTCCTTAGCTTGATTTATTCTACTGTTGATACTTGGGAATGTATTATGAAATTCTTGAAGTGTGTTTTTCGGCTCTATCAGCTCAGTTTGTTTTGTCTTAAAATGGCTACTTTATCTGTATTTTCAATCAGTTCATAGTTTGTGTACCTTTCAAGTAAAGCAAGTAATGACTTAAACATTTTTGAGCACACAAAATGGTGTTTAGACCACTATATCGAATCTCTCAGAAGCTTAAATTCAAGGGCAGGTATTGCTGAGCATAGGATGATGTAAGTGTGCAATATTTACTTAATTTTTTTTACTTTCATTACCATACAGCCCCTAGTCCTACTGCATGACATTGATGCATTCATGCGGGAAGTTATTTACTTATTTATTTATGCAGTAAGTATATATCAATCACCTAGTAGGTGCCAGGCATTAGGAATAAAATGATGAACACCAACAATATCTATTTTCATGGGGTCTTAAGTCTTATAGTGGAAATAAGTTTTAATCAAATTTCAAAATCATGCTATTATTAACTATTTAATGTTACAAATGAAAGTTGTTCGAATCTGTAAGAGTGGAACAGGAGGTCTCTATCTACTCTTGGTAGTGAGATGTTAGATATTCAGTGAATGTTTTTTGAAAAAGTGCATAAATGACTAATTACAGCTTCTCTAAATTCAGATTCAACAAAAGTGTGACAGAGACTGCTAGTTATCTGTCAATAATTGTTCTCCCTTTCTACAAAAGTAGACGTGTTAAGCAGGCATATGGCAACTCAGGGGAAAAAGAAAGATTGTTTTCCAGACTTCTTTGAATACTGATATGATTATGTGACTAGGTTATTGACAATATCTTGAGAAAAAACAATGTGTGAAGCTTCAGAGTAGTATTCTTAAGGTGGAAGGGGGCCACCCCTCCTCTTTTCTTCTCCCCACTGACTTTAATTCTACTGTAGCTATCTTGAATCATGGGTGATAAAGTGAATACCATAGTGATGGCAGAACCACAAGGGAAAAAAAAAAAAAAACCTGGGCCCCTCATATCTTTGTAGAGCAGAGGAACACGCCACCTTGGAATGGACTTGGAGTTTTTACAGGTGTGATAAACTTTTATCCTATTTAAGCCATTATTTTGAGAATTCTTTTTTTTTTATTTCTTCTAAAAAATTGGGGTATATGTGCAGAACGTGCAGGTTTGTCACATAGGTATACACGTACCGTGAGGATTTGCTGCACCTATTGCCCAATCCTCTAAGTTTTCTCCCCTCATCCCCCACCCCTCAACAGGCCCTGATGTATGATGTTCACTTCTCTGTGTCCATGTGTTCTCAATGTTCAAATCCCAATTAGGAGTAAGTAAGAACATGCGGTGTTTGGTTTTCTGTTCCTGTCTGAGAATTATAGCTTCCAGCTTCATTCATGTCCCTGCAAAGGACATGAACTCATTTTTTTCTGAATGCATAGTATTCCATGATGTATATGTGCCACATTTTCTTTATCCAGTCTATTATTGATGGGCATTTGGGTTGGTTCCAAGTCTTTGCTATTGTAAATAGTGCTGCAAAAACATACGTGTGCATGTGTCTTTGTAGTGGAGTGATTTATAATCTTTTGCGTATATACCCAGTAATGGGATTGCTGGGTCAAATGGTATTTCTGGTTTTAGATCCTTGAGAAATCACCATACTTTCTTCCACAATGGTTGAACTAGTTTACATCCTCACCAACAGTGTAAAAGCATTCCTATTTCTCTACAAGCTTACCAGTATCTTTTGTTTCCTGACTTTTTAATAATTGCCATTCTGACTGGCATAAGATGGTATCTCATTGTGGTTTCGATTTGCATTTCACTGATCATCAGTGATGTTGAGATTTTTTTCATATGTTTTTTCGCCATTTAAATGTCTTTTTTTTTTGATGTATGTTCATATCTTTTGCCCACTTTTTGATGGTTATTTTTTCTTGTAAATATGTTTAAGTTCCTTGTAAATTCTAGATATTAGACCTCTCTCAGGTGGGTAGATTTCAAAAATTTTCTCCCATTCTGTAGATTGTCTGTTTATTCTGATAATAGTTTCTTTTGCCCTGCAGAAACTCTTTAGTTTAAATAAATCCCATTAGTCAATTTTGGCTTTTTTAACAATTGCTTTTGGTGATTTTGTCATAAAGTCTTTGCCCATGCCTCTGTCCTGAATGGTATTTCCTAGGTTTTCTTCTGGAGTTTTTATGGTTTGGGGTTTTACATTTAAGTCTTTAATCAATCTTGAGTTAGTTTTTGTATACATTGTAAGGCAGGAGTCCAGTTGCAGTTTTCTGCATATGGCTAGCCAGTTTTCCTGGCAGCATTTACCAAATAGGAAGTCCTTTTTCCCATTTTGTTTTTGTCAGGTTTGTCGAAGATCAGGTGGTTGTAGATGCTTGGTGTTATTTGTGAGGTATCTGTTCTATTCCATTGGTCTATATATCTGTTTTGGTACCAGTACTATGCTGTTTTGGTTACTGTAGCCTTGTCATATAGTTTGAAGTCAGGTAGCGTGATGCCTCCAGTTTTGTTCTTTTTGCTTAGGATTGTCTTGGCTATATGGGGTCTTCTTTGATTTCATATGAAATTTAAAATAGTTTTTTAAAAATTATGTGAAGAATTTTAATAGTAGTTTTATAGGAATAGCATTGAATCTATAAATTACTTTGGGCAGTATGGCCATTTTTGTGATATTGATTCTTTCTATCCATGAGGAATGCTTTTCCATTTGCTTGTGTCCGCTCTTATTTCTTTAGCAGTGTTTTGTAGTTCTCCCTGAAGAGGACCTTCACATCCCTTTTTAGCTATATTCTTAGGTATTTTATTCTCTGTAGCAATTATAAATGGGAGTTCACTCATGATTTTATTTTCTCCTTGTCTATTGTTGGTGTAAATGAACGCTTGTGATTTTTGTACATTGATTTTAGATCCTGAGACTTTGCTGAAGTTGCTTATCAGTTCAAGAAGTTTTGGGGTTGAGGTGATGGGATTTTCTAAATATACAATCACGTTGTCTGCAAACAGAGACAACTAGACTTCCTCTCTTCCTATTTGAACAGCCTTATTTCTTTCTCTTGACTGACTGTCCTGGCCAGAATTTCCAATACTATGTTTAATATGAGTGGAAAGAGAGGGCATCCTTGTCTTGTACTGGTTTTCAAAGAGGATACTTTCAGCTTTTGCCCATTCCATATGATATTGGCTGTTTGTTATAAATAGCTCTTATTATTTTGAGACATGTTTTATCAATACCTAGTTTATTGAGAGTTTTTAACATGAATGGATGTTGAATTTTATCAAAGACCTTTTCTGCATTTATTGAGATAGTCATGTGATTTTTCTGTCTTTGGTTCTGTGTATGTGATGGATTATGTTTATTGATTTGCGTATGTTGAACCAGCCTTGCATCCCAGGGATGAAGGCAACTTGATCATGGTGGATAAGGGTTTTCATGTGCTACTGGATTCAGTTTGCCAATATTTTATTGAGGATTTTTACATTGATGTTCATCAGGGATATTGACCTGAATTTTTTTTGTTGTTGTATTATCTGCCACGTTTTGGTTTCAGGATGAAGCTGGCTTCATAAAATGAGTTAGGGAGGAGGCCATCTTTTTCAGTTGTTCAGAAGAAATTCAGAAAAAATGGTACCAGCTCCTCTTTGTATTCCTGGTAGAATTCAGCTGTGAATTTATCTGGTCCTGGGCTTTTTTTTTTTTTTTTTTGGTTGCTAGGCTGTTGATTACTTCCTCTACTTCAGAACTTGTTATTGGTCTATTTGGGGATTCAGCTTTTTTCTGGTTCAGTCTTGGAAGGGTGTATGCATCCAGGAATGTATCCATTTTTTTCTAGATTTTCTGGTTTATTTGCATAGAGGTGTTTATGATATTCTCTGATGGTAGTTTGTGTTTCTGTGGGGTCAGTGGTGATATCCTCTTTATCACTTTTTATAGAATCTATGTGATTCTTCTTTCTCTTCTTTATTAGTCTAGCTAGCAGTCTATTCTTAGTTATTTCTTGTTTTCTGTTAGCTTTTGGATTAGTTTACTGTCGCCTCTCTAGCTCTTTAATTGTGATATTAGGATGTTGATTTAAGATCTTTCTAGCTTTCTGATGTGGGCATTTAGTGCTGTAGATTTCCCTCTTAACACCGCTTTAGCCGTGTCCCATAGATTCTGGCACTTTGTCTCTTTGTTCTCATTGGTTCTAAAGAACTTTTTTATTTCCGACTTAACTTTATTATTTACCCAGGAGTCACTCAGGAGCAGGTTGTTCAATTTCCACTAAATTGTGTGGTTTTGAGTGAGTTACTGAGTCTTGGATTCTAATTTGATTGCACTGTGGTCTGAGAGACTGTTATGATTTCCATTTTTTTGCATCTGCTGAGAAGTGTTTTACTTCCAATTATGTGCTCGATTTTAGAATAAGTGCTATGTGATGCTGAGAAAAATGTATATTCTGTGGATTTGGGGTATAGAGTTCTGTAGACGTCTACTAGGTCTACTTGATCCAGAGCTGAGTTGAAGTCGTGAATATCCTCGTCAATTGTTATGTCTCCTTGATCTGTGAAATACTGATAGCTGGGTGTTAAAGTCTTCCACTATGTATATAGGTCTCTAAAAACTTGTTTTATGAATCTTTGTGCTCCTGTATTGGGTGCATATATATTTAGAATAGTTAGCTCTTCTTATTGAATTGTTCCCTTTGCATTGGGTTAGAACATGCTCCTTTAGCTCATCATAGTTTTTTTTTTTTATTATGCTTGTTCTGAAGCCTAGTTCTGTCAACTCGTCCATCTGATACTTTTCTAGTTCTGCACACTTGATGGAGAGATGTTGTGATCATTTGGAGGAGAAGAGGCACTCTGGCTTTTTGAGTTTTCAGCATTTTTTCATTGATTCTTTCTCATCTTTGTGAATTCATCTAGTTTCAGTCTTTGAGGCTGCTGACCCCTGGATGGGGTTTTTGTGTGGGCCATTTTTGTTGCTGTTGACGCTGTTGTTGTTGCTTTCTGATTGTTTTTCTTTCAAAAGTCAGGTCCCTTTTCTGCAGGGGTGCTGTAGTTTGCCCTTTTTAATCTGATTCACTCATGTGTCTGGAGATGTCACTCAAGGATGCTGGAGAACAGCAAAGATGGGTGCCTTATCTTTCTTCTGGGACCTCTGACCTTGAGGGCCACCAACCTGATGCCAATAGAATTGCTCCTATATAAGGTGCCTGACAACCCCTGTTGGAGGGTCTCACCCAGTTGGGTGGCATTCGGAGCAGGACCCATTTAATGAAGCTTCGTCCCTTGGTTTAGAGGGTGTGTTTTGCTGGGGGGAAACCCCCTCATCTGGGCTGTTCGGATTCCTCAAGACTACCAGAAGGAGAGGCTGTCTATTGGTCAGCAGAGACTGCAGCCATCCTCCCCCTAGGGCCTCAGGCCCAGGGAGATTCAAATTCTGTCCCTGAGCCTCTGGCTGGAGTTATTGGAGATCCTGTGGGGAAGCCCCACCCCGTGAGTAAGGATGGGTCATAGCTAGGTCTGAAGAGGCACACTGGCTTCAGACTGCCACAGCCAGTGTGTTGGGCTGTAGGGACAAATCTTAGAACCAAACCATCGTGCCTCAATAGCTCCAGCAAGGAAAGCACAGCCTAGAGCTATAGAAATGAGTGCTGCCAGTCCCCTACCCAGGGAGCTTAGTGTGTTAGGCAGTTGTGAGTTTCAGTGCTTGCTGCTGCACCTACCCCAAGGAGCACAAAGGGCTTAGACTGCAGGCAGCTGCAGACAGTGCTGGTCACCCCTCCCCCTGGGAGTTTGGTAGGCTTAAGCAGATTTCAGCTGAGAGGTTGTACAAATCTGTACATTCCAAGATTGGGACGCTGGGTCCCAGTGGCATGGGTTTGCAAGGGGGATCTTCTGATCCATGAGTTGCACAGTTCCGTGGAAAAAGCAGTTTCCCCTAATGGGGAGTGCGCTCACTCATCGTTTACCTTGGCTGGGGAAGGAGGGGGTTACTCTTTCCCATGTGGCTTTCAGGCGGGCTGCCACACAACACTGCCCTTCCTTCTCTCCGTGGATCACGCCAGCCTTCTAGTCAATTTTAATAAGAGAACCTGGATACCTTGGTTGCCGATAAAGGATTCACATGCTTATTATGTTTTTTATTTATTTTATTTTTTAAATGAGAGCCTCCAAATGCCTTTGCTTCTAGTCAGCCATCTTGGCCCCGCCCAGGTTTCTTTCATACGAAGCTGAACCTGTATCTTAATCATATAAACGTTAAACAAAACCATCTACTTTCCCTCAGGGTATAGAATGACCTAGGTTATAATCTGGCCTCTTCCACTCATAAATTTGCTGAGCATCAAAGTAAGTTCACACCTTCTGAGTCTCAGTTTCCTCATTTGTCAAATGGAAATAAAAATATGTCATTCAAAGGTATAAGAGTAATCAATCTTTCCATCTCCCAGGGTTTCTGTCTCGGCCTTTAAAACAGAAAAACAATCTTTAGAAAGTGTTTTGTTCCATTCCTTTACTTACTCCTCTTCAGGGGAGAAAAAAGTAATTACTTGTTTGGTGATACTGGAGAAAGTGTCTGCCAAACATGTCCCATCTTCCTTGTTTCTCAAAGCAGTCTGTCCACACAATGATTACACAATGAGTAATCCACATAACCATAATCAACCTTCCCATGCAGAGGGTGAATTACAGATCTTGTTGCTCTACCTGTATCTGGGTATAAACATTTTGATTTTGGAAGTAAGAGTCAGGAAGCTTCATTGTGGCCACAGATTCAAGATAGATTCTCTGAGTGACTTTTAATAATAATGAAACTGATACTATCTTCCATCTAATTAGTTTGTGTATTTTTCAACTGGTTCTAAATTCACAGCAAAATCCTGAGGTGTGATGGCACCTCAGACTTCAAAAACAAGATTTTAAAAATAAACATTGAGATGAATTAATGAATAAAAGGTGCCCAGTTGGTGTTCAATGAATAATAATATTCTCTATTCCTTTAATTTCTTCAAAGTAAGTGGTGATAATAGTACCAACTTCTCAAAATTGTTGTGGGAATTACATGTAGTAGCACAAGTAAAGCACACAGGAGTATCATTAACATGTAAGAATCTGTATTAACTTAATGTTAAATATTAGGTCAAATTGCTGGTTGTAAATTTTCTATTTGAGGAGATGGATCCAAGAAGGGTGATTAGGGGCAGCTCAGGATTGCAGCTCCCAGTGAAAGAACGGAGGCTGCTGCAGGCGATCCCCAGGCAAGCAGGGCCTGGAGTGGACCTCAGCAGTCCTGCAGCAGAGGGGCCTGACTGGTAGAAGAAAAACTAAGAAACAGAAAGAAATAACTTCATCATCAACAAACTGGACATCCACTCAGAGACCCAATCTGAAAGCCAACAACTACAAAGACGACAGATGGATAAATCCACAAAGATGGGAAGAAACCAGAGCAAAAAGGATGAAAATACCCGAAACCAGAATGCCTCTCCTCCTACAAGGGATCACAAGTCCTCACCAGCAAGAGAACAAGGCTGGATGGAGAATGAGTTTGATGAATTGACAGAAACAGGCTTCAGAAGGTGGGTAATAAGAAACTTCGCTGAGCTGAAAGAACTTGTTCTAACCCAATGCAAAGAAACTAAGAACGTTGAAAAAAGGTTTGATGAAATGCTAACGAGAATGGACAACTTAGAGAGGAATATAAGTGAATTGATGGAGCTGAAAAACACAACATGAGAACTTTGTGAAGCATATACAAGTTTCACCAGCTGAATTAACCAAGCAGAAAAAAGGATGTCAGAGGTCGAAGATCAACTCAATGAAATAAAATGAGAAGGCAAGATTAGAGAAAACAGGGTAAAAAGGAATGAACAAAGTCTCCAAGAAATATGGGACTATGTGAAAAGACCTAATCTACGTTCGATAGGTGTACCTGAATGTGACGAAGGGAATGAATCCAAGCTGGAAAATACTCTTCAGGATATTATCCAGGAAAACTTCCCCAACCTAGCAAGGCAGGCCAATATTCAAATCTAGGAAATACAGAGAACACCACAAAGATATTCCTCAAGAAGAGCAACCCCAAGGCACCTAATTGTCAGATTCACCAGGGTTGAAATGAAGGAGAAAATGCTAAGGGCAGCCAGAGAGAAAGGTCAGGTTACCCACAAAGGGAAGCCCATCAGACACACAGCAGATCTCTCAGCAGAAATCCTAACAATCCAGAAGAGAGTAGAGGCCAATATTCAACATCCTTACACAAAAGAACTTTCAACCCAGAATTTCATATCCAGCCAAACTAAGCTTCAAAAGTGAAGGAGAAATAAAATCTTTTATGAATAAGCAAGTACTCGGAGATTTCATCGGCACCAGGCCTGCTTTACAAGAGCTCCTGAAAGAAGCACTAAACGTAGAAAGGAACAACCAGTATCCGCCACTCCAAAAACACACCAAATGGTAAAGAGCATCAACACAATGAAGAAACTGCAACAACTAATGGGCAAAACAGCCGGCTAGCATCAAAATGGCATGATCAAACTCACACATAATAATATTAACCCTAAATGTAAATGGGCTAAATGCCCCAATCAAAAGACACAGACTGGCAAATTTGATAAAAAGCCAAAACCCATCAGTGTGCTGTATCCAGGAAACCCATCTCACATGCAAGGATAAACAAAGGCTCAAAATAAAGGGATGGAAGAAGACTTACCAAGCAAATGAAGAGCAAAAAAAAGCAGGAGTTGCAATTCTTGTCTCTGATAAAATAGACTTTAAAGCAACAAAGATCAAAACAGACAAAGAAGGACATTACATAAATGGTAAAAGGATCAATGCAACAAGAAGAGCTAATGATCCTAAATACATATGCACCCAATACAGGAGCACCCAGATACATAAAGCAAGTTCTTAATGACTTACAAAGAGACTTAGACTCCCACACAATAATAGTGAGAGACTTTAACACCCTATTGTCAATATTAGATCAATGAGACAGAAAATTAACAAGGATATCCAGGACTTGAACTCAAGCCTGGACTAAGCACACCTAATAGACATTTAGAGAACTCTCCACCACAAATCCACAGAATATACGTTCTTTTCAGCACCACATCACACCTACTCTAAAACTGACCACATAATTGGAAGTAAATCACTCCTCAGCAAATGCAAAAGAATGGAAACCATAACGAACTGTCTCTCATACCACAGTGCAATCAAATTAGAACTCAGAATTCAGAAACTAACTCAGAACCGCACAGCTTCATGGAAACTGAACAACTGGCTCTTGAATGTTGACTGGATAAACAACGAAATGAAGGCAGAAATAAAGATGTGCTTTGAAACCAAGGAGAATGAAGACACAATGTACCAGAATCTCTGGGACACATTTAAAGCAGTGCCTAGAGGAAAATATACAGCAGTAAATGCCCATATGAGAAGCAAGGAAAGATCTAAAATTGACACCCTATCATCAAAATTAAAAGAGCCAGAGAAGCAAGATCAAAAAAACTCAAAACCTAGCAGAAGACAAGAAAGAACTAAGATCAGAGCAGAACTGAAGGAGATAGAGACACAAAAAACCCTTCAAAAAATCAATAAATCCAGGAGCTGGTTTTTTGAAAAGCTCAACAAAATAGACAGACCACTAGCCAGATTAATAAAAAAGAAAAGAAAGAATAACCAAACAGATGCAATAAAAAATGATAAAGGGGATATCACCACAGATTCCACAGAAATTCAAACCATCATCAGAGATTATTACAAACAACTTTATGCACATAAACTAGTAAACCTGGAAGAAATGGATAAATTCCTGGACACTTGCATCCTCCCAAGCCTAAACCAGGAAGAAGCTAAAACCCTGAATAAACCAATAATGAGGGCAGAAGTTGAGGCAGGAATTAAGAGCCTACCACCTAAAAAAAAGCCCAGGTCCAGATGGGTTCACAGCCAAATTCTACCAGGCATACAAAGAGGAGCTGGTACCATTCCTTTCGAAAGTATTCCAAACAATCCAAAAAGAGGGAATCCTTCCCAAATCATTTTATGAGACCAACATCATCCTGATACCAAAACCCGGCAGAGACTCAGCAAGAAAAGAAAACTTCAGGCCAATATCCATGATGAACATAGATGCAAAAATCTTCAATAAAATACTGGCAAACCGATTGCACCAGCACATCAAAAAGCTTATCCACCATGTTCAAGTAGGCTTCATCCCAGGGATGCAAGGCTGGTTCAACATACGCAAGTCTATAAATGTAATTCACCACATAAACAGAACCAAAGACAAAACCACATGATTATCTCAATTGATGCAGAGAATGCCTTTGACAAAATTCAACAACCCTTTATCCTAAATACCCTCAATAAACTAGGTATTGATTGAACATATCTCAAAATAATAAAAGCTATTTACAACAAACCAACAGCCAATATCATACTGAATGGGCAAAGACTGGAAGCATTCTCTTTGAATCTGGCACTAGACAAGGATGCCATCTCTCACCACTCCTATTAAATATAGTACTGGAAGTTCTAGCCAGAGCAGTCAGGCAAGGAAAAGAAATAAAGTGTATTCAAATAGGAAAGGAGGAGGTCAAATTGTCTCTATTTGCAGATGACGTGATTGTATATTTAGAAGACCCCATCATCTCAGCCCCAAGTCTCCTGAAACTGATAAGCAAAGTCTCAGGATACAAAATCAATGTGCAAAAATCACAAACATTCCTATACACCAACAACAGACTTAAAGAGAGCCAAATCAAGAACGAACTGCCAGTCACAATTGCTACAAAGAGAATAAAATACCTAGGAATACAACTAACAAGGAACGTAAAGGGCCTCTTCAAGGACAACGACAAACCACTGCTCAACGAAATAAGACAGGACACAAACAGATGGAGAAACATCTCATGCTCACGGTTAGGAAGAATCAATATCATCAAAATGGCCATACTGCTCAGAGAAATTTACAGATTCAACGTTATCCCCATCAAGCTACCAATGACCTTCTTCACAGAACTGGAAAAAAACACCTTAAACTTTATATGGAACCAAAAGAGAGCCCACATAGCCAAATCAATTCTAAGCAAAAAGAACAAAGCTGAAGACATCACACTACCAGACTTCAAACTATATTACAAGGCTACAGTAATCAAAACAGCATGGTACTGGTACCAAAACAGAGATATAGACCAATAGAACAGAATAGAGGCCTCGGAGGAATCACCACACATCTACAACAATCCCATCTTTGACAAACCTGACAAAAACAAGCAATGGGGAAAGATTCCCTGTTTAATATATGGTGTTGGGAAAACTGGCTAGCCATGTGCAGAAAGCAGAAACTGGACCCCTTTCTAACACCTTACACTAAAACTAACTCCAGATGCATTAAAGACTTAAACATAAGACCTAACATCATAAAAACCCTGGAAGAAAATCTAGGCAAAACCATTCAGGACATAGGCATAGGCAAGGACTTCATGACCAAAACACCAAAAGCATTGGCAACAAAAGCCAAAATAGACAAATGGGACCTAATCAAACTCCACAGATTCTACACAGCAAAAGAAACAATCATTAGAGTGATTTGGCAACCAACAGAATGGGAAAAATTTTTGCAATCTACCCATCTGACAAAGGGCTGATATCCAGAATCTACAAAGAACTAAAACAGATTTACAAGAAAAAAAAAAACAAGCCCATTCAAAAGTGGGCAAAAGATATGAACAGACACTTTACAAAAGAAGACATACATGAGGCCAATAAACATATGAAAAAGTGCTCATCATCGCTGGTCATTAGAGAAATGCAAATCAAAACTACATTGAGATACCATCTCATGCCAGTTAGAATGGTGATCGTTAAAAAATCTGGAGACAACAGTTGCTGAAGAAGATGTGGAGAAATAGGAACACTTTTACACTGTTGGTGGGAGTGTAAATTAGTTCAACCACTGTGGAGGACAGTGTGGCGACTCCTCAAGGCCCTAGAAATAGAAATTCTATTTGACCCAGCAATCCCATTCCTGGGATTTATATCCAAAGGATTATAAATCATTCTACTATAAGGACACATGCACACGAATGTTCATTGCAGCACTGTTTACAATAGCAAAGACCTGGAACCAACCTAAATGCTCATCGATGACAGACTGGACAGGGAAAATGTGGCACATATGCACACCATGGAATATTATGTAGCCATCAAAAACGATGAGTTCGTGTCCTTCGTAGGGACATGGATGAGCCTGGAAACCATCATTCTCAGCAAACTGACACAGGAACAGAGAATCAAACACTGCATATTCTCACTCATAGGCGGGTGTTGAACAATGAGAACACATGGACACAGGGAGGGGAGCACTATACACTGGGATCTGTTGGGGGGAAACAGGGGAGGGACAGCGGGGGGTGGGGAGTTGGGGAGAGATAACATAGGGAGAAATGCCAGATATAGGTGAAGGGTAGGAAGGCAGCAAATCACACTGCCACGTATGCACCTATGCAACAATCTTGCATGTTCTTCACATGTACCCCAAAACCTAAAATGCAGTGAAAAAAATATTTCTCCTTGAAACTCTAAAACACTTGCAACCGCTTCAACCACCAAGTTCTCTCTCATTGTGGGAACTTAAAAGTTTTGACAAGTTCCTCACTAAACTCCCTTTGCACATTATCTGAAATTCCTCACTTCTGCTCACTTAGAGCACTCATCTTTTGACTTCAAAGCAATTAGTTCTCAAACTGTGCTTCGTGAAACCCTACACTTCACAGAGAGTTTTCAGGGATTTTATAAAAAGTAAATATAACACATTGCACATCTTCTGAATTGTCCATTCATTACTTTTGTTTTATATAACAGATTTGGAAGAATTTATCCTTTTAAAATTTCTATTAAAAATGTGAACAACAGCACTAAAAACAGTGACTTCTAGAAGATCCCTTTTAAAATATAACTGTTATTTTGTTGCAGTAACACCTAAGTATATCATCTGGATTTTCTTAAACGAATGCAAATTTATAAAACTAACTTAAAGTCCTAGAACAATTTTAGTGTTTTCAAAAGAAAATGACTATGGTAAATAAGCCTCATTAGCTAACATAGATGATACTTCAAGTTTTCACTATATGAATAGGATAGTATGCAGTTTGTTTTATTTCTTCCACTGCAGTTGACTTTCTTCTGAGTCTAAAGTAGACATTTGTCACTTTTAGGGCCAACTAGCTTATGAATGCCTTTCCTTTGTTTGCAAAACCTTATATTTTAGAAGTTTGCTTCCCACTTTAAAATGAAAATGCTGGATATTTGCTTTCCCAGGCTACCTTGCAGTTTTAGTGTGTTTGAGTATGACCTTGTCTCTGACAGTCAGACTCACGTGCCCTGAATGGCAAACTTGTGACAGGCTGAATTAGGTATTGCCTATAGTTTATTGTTGTGATGGATGATGAGTTGTGGTAGAGATAGCAGTGACAGAGGTTCCAAAGACAGTGACATTAGAGTCTAGTGCCAATGGCATAGACAATGCATGTTTCAGTAGTCCAATTCTCCAAGAGTAACGGTGTTGAATACATTAAACTAGCTATGCAGTATAATTTCGGACATCGTTCACAGCTGTGTAGCCCCTATACATGGTTGCCTCATCCCCCCAGAAATTCTGTGAACAACCCGAAATTTTTTTCCTGCAAAATCCAGCCAGGCTCAGTTTCTAATTTTTCCAACAAAACCCTAATATATATATATACACTGTATATATATGTGTATATATAATCAACTTATATAACTTTTTTTATGACTTTATGTTTTAGCAATTATTTGTGAATATCTCACTTAAGACTTTCAACTGAAAACAAAAATGAAAACACATATCTAGCCAGTTTGAAACTCCTTATTTAACCTAGGATTCAGTCTATGCTCAAATTCTTAATGCACTACATAAACCTGAGAGATTACTACAAATTATTTCTACTCTTTCCCCTATTGCCTTATTGCTAGGAAATAGGAAAGTAATCTGATTGAATGAATATAATTACAATTTGATGAGCAAATGTCAGTGTTTTAGAACTAATTTTAATGTAAGAGTACAGTAAATTAATGACTGAGTAAAAGTGAGGCGTAGACCAGTAGTCCTGGTCCTAAGTGGTATTATAAATCCTCTCTAAAGCAGATTAACTATATTTCTCAGAGACCAATGCCAAGGCCACTGCATGAAGCAACAGTTCACCCCTGCTCAACTTCCTATCCTTATGGCCTAACTGTGGTGTACCTACAAATGGTGAGCAAAAGATAACCTTTTCCATACTAGACAGACGGAGGCATTGAGACCTGGAGAATACCAGAAACATGCCAGAGGGGATAGGGCTAGTAAACGTATTTAAGTCAAAATAAAAGCAAGCTAATATCAAGACTAACTTAATTATGCAAAAGGGATATGGGAATGGAAAAACCCATGAAAATGGTACACCAATGAGTGAAGTTTGGGAAACATCTCCCTATAGCATGTAAAATGTTGGTTACGCATTAGGTTAAATGTTCAATTGCCGTCTAAGGCCATCACACACTTATCAAAAGGGTATCGGCAAAGCTAGACGGAAAAACTGTGTCAGCTGACCCTTGATCACATTTCTAAACTCTTTATGTCTATTAATAGTTGATCTGAACCCTGAGATTCTTCGAAATAATTATCAAATAGTCTTTTATAGGTTATACATTTATTGCGTGCTTACCATGTATCCACAGAGGTAAAAATTTATTTTGAAATGTCAATCACAGTCCCCTGTTGGAGTTGACTACCCATACTCATAGTCACCTACTGCCCGTTTAATCTCTCTGTCTTAGACCACAGCTAATTGGGGTTTCTGAATAAGAACAATCACTAAAGAATTTAACTTCAGAGAGGATGGTTGAGAATTCATGTTTGTTGAAGGGCTGACATGACTAATTTAGGACAGGTATAAGCTGAGAAAAAGATGATCTCTGTGGAGACTGAAACATGGCAGTGACAGGCTCTGAGATTACTGAAGGCGAGGCCATGTGTCCTCTGAAAGACAAGCGAGAACATTAATTCTCAACAGCTCCATAGGCTCTTTGAAACCTAATTGAACTCCATGTCCTGTCTAGGACAGGTGCCTCTTTCAAACGCCCATCACTCATACCCCTAACACATGCACTTTTAGTTTTTCTTAAGCCACATTGAGTGAGTTTTAGTTTCTTGCAACCCAAAGAGTCCTCACTAGAAAATAAATCAAAAGATAATAAGTACAATAGAGACTGGTGCTGAGGCAAATAAGGAGCATTAAAAATATGTAAAGGAAAGAGATCGTTATTTGATTATTACCGTGTTGCAAAGCTATTCCAATAGGAGATAAAGATTCTCTAAAATGAGCTCTCAGAGCCTTCTTTTCATAGCAATCCAATCATTTGTCTTGAATCTCTAATGTTTTCTTCCTTCTTCCTTTTTCTTTCTTCCTTCCTTTCTTCCTTCCATTTTTCTTCCCTCCTTTTTTCTTCCCTCCCTTCCTTCCTTCCCTCTCTTTCTTTCTTTCCTTTTCTTTCTTCTTTCTTTCTTTCTTTTCTTCTTTCTCTTCTCTCTCTTTTCTTTCCCTCCCTCCCTGCCTGCCTCCTCCCTCCCTCCTTCCTTCCTTCACTCCTTCCTTCCCTCCCTCCCTCCCTTCCTTCTGTCCTTTCTTCCTTTTCTATCTCTTTCTTTTTTGACAGAGTCTTGCTCTGTTGCCCAGGCTGGAGTACAGAGGAGTGATCTCGACTTACCTCTGTCTCCTGGGTTCAAGTGATTCTCCTGCCTTAGCCCCGCTAAGTAGCTGGGACTACAGGTGTGCACCAGTATGCCAGGCTAATTTTTGTATTTTTGGTAGACACAGGGTTTCACCATGTTGGCCAGGCTGGTCTTTAACTCCTGGCCTCAAGTGATCCACCCACCTCAGCCTCCCAAAATGCTGGAATTACAGGAGTGAGCCACCACACTTGCATTCAAATTCCTGATGCTTTCATATGAGTACATCTACTTTCAACCTGTTATAATAAAAACTCATCAATAGGAATTCTAGAAAATAAAATTGTATGTATTTTTTTAAGTTCTCCTCCCTTTTTTCTCTTCTTTGTCCTCCTTCTCTCACTCCCACCACAGATACAAACATACACACATACACACACAGTTAGCTAGTCAAGAAAAAACAAAAGTTAACAGTTGTCATATGCGCCCAATTATTTGACCAATGAAAACTAAATTACTACATATATATTAACATAATGCAATATTTTGTTTACCCTTCCCTTACCCATATGCTCTCGCATCTTGATTTTAATAAATGAAACACTGGTGGCAGTGTTTTAAAATGGCATACCTCTTTATGCCTGTATAATAGCTATGATACTTTTTCAAATAAAAGCAATTTAAGTGTTAAGCCTTTTATTCTTAAAAATAGTTACTTGTGTGGATTGCTCTATTTTCACTCATTTTCTATTAAGAAAAAATGATAACTTTAGGTTTGGTTGACCTTTCTACGAACCTCCTGGAGTACTTTTGTCACCTTCTTTCATTCAGCCTGGTAAAAACATACACATATATATAACACAAACATATGTATATGTAATTTCTAGTTTATAATTTGCATATACAGGGCTTTCCCTAAGTAAATACAAATAGCAATTTATATATATAAATAAATCCAATATGTGGTGCTGAGAACCAGTTTGGAAATCATGACTCATCATTCCTCAACTCACTTAATCTTCTAACTTTATCTAACTGAATTCACCCAACAAATGCATTTCCACTATTTATAGTGATGTAAAAGTACATATATCTACACATCAAACACTTTTTTTCAAATGGCATCCCTCTTCTCAGTGCAAGGCAGTTTGGAAGCCAGATAGAATGGGATGATGTGTGAGAAGGAAGGTGCCAAAAATGTTCAGCTGGTTATGGTGAAAGTAGTGACATTGTTCAAGATTAGATAGAGGACTGAAGGTCCAAGTGTAATGTGTCTATTTCTAAAGGAGATAGTTGGCATGGGAACAGAGAAAAGGAGAATTGGCTTTTTTTTGGTGGGTTTTTTTGTTTTTTGGTTAATTTTTTAAAGTGTCATTCATGGTGAAAATATATTCAGTAAAAGGCGTCCAGATCTTGTCTTCTGTCTGGTTATGCGTTACAGTACAGGTGCCAGTGGAGTTGCATGCTGCCATGTGGAAGCCAGCATCAGTTAATTTGTCAAAGGCTTGTTCCAGAAAGGTGAATTTGAGGTAGTAGCGAGAAGTGTATCACTCAGGAGGATGGTCATGGTCTCAGCTTTCATTCAGAGTACCTCCAAACACTTCTTTGGCCAATGAGATCTTACCACACACCATAATTCGGGTCACACAGCAGAATTTTGCATGTTTTGCTCTCCCGACCCAGAGTATAGGAGCCTCAACAGCCAATAGTGATGAAGCTTGTCTTCATGAGGTCAAAACCACTGCCCACATCGGAGCTAGGGAGTTATCAAGGCCATTAACATGGATGGTATTACTTGAGAGATTACACATAGTGTCAAAGTTGAGGGAAAGTTCTTCAAGGTCACTTTGACATAGGACACTGCCAACTGAGTTCAGCTTGTTCATTTTAGGAGGCAACATCTTAACCAGCTCTGGCAACTTGAAGTATTCCGCTTCTCTCTGGAGCCTACCATGCTCTGAAAAGTGGTCAGTAAGCACTCCTTTTTGGTCTCTCATGTAGTCTAACACATAGTGAAACAGGAAACCATCCTGGTCTACAAATAATTTCCCTTTATTGTCCTGGATCAGGGAACAAGTATTCTTTTCATTGAACATTTCCCAGAGTAGGAAACATTTCCCAGAGTAGTGAAACCATTTCGCTGACCAAAGTAGGAGAGCGAGTGATGTACACCTGACAACCTACATTGAGTTCAATAATCTCAGAAATAACTGAAATCCTCACTCGGGTTGGTATACTTGATTTCTCTGGCATGGACATAATGATCTGCAAGAGCAAAACAGATTAGTTTTAAATAACAGTTTTACAGTATGGGGATTCTTTTCATAAGGATTTATTTTCTGCACACATACACACTACACATGAAGAATGCCAAGCAATCTAGCCTAGCTATATACCTCATCTCTACAAATAATAATTTAAACAATAAGATAGGTGTAGTGGTTCATTCCTGGTCCCAGCTACTGTCAGGGAGCTGCCATGGGAGAATGGCTTGAGCCAGGGCAGTCAAGGCTCCAGTGAATTGTGTTCACACCACTGCACTCCAGCCTAGGTGACAGAGCAATACTCTGTCTCAAAGGAAGGGAAGGGAAGGGAAGGGAAGAAGGGAAGGGGAGGGGAGGAGAGGGGAGGGGAGGGGAGGGGAAAGGGGAAAGGAGAAAGGAACCCAAGCAAAAGCATAACCTTTTATAATACTAATTAACTATTTTCAACTTGAGATAATTATCTCAAGTATTTGCCAGTAATAATTAACTATTTCTGTAACTGGAGAATGGTCACATAGAAAAATAACACATGGTTTGACTTTTCAATGCTCTTTTTGAATGTGAGTGTGTCAGAGGATCACACTCCTCAGCTTATGGCATGTTAACACAATTCACGCAAAACCCCCCGTCCACATGATGTTCACTCAGTTGTTCTATTTTATCATCATGCTCTATTTCCATTCTTATCTTTTTTCTCACCATAAGCAACCATTACAAGTTTAGCGTATTTTTTGTTTGTTTATATTCTTGCAAAATGGATTTTGTCATTTTAAATACATGTATATGTTACCTTACTGTGTATTTTATTACTCAGTCTTTTTTCACTCTCAGCATTATATTACTCAGGTACTTCCATGTTGCTATATCTAATCACCTGCTTCTAACTGTGCATCCACCACATTTTACCATCCACTCTTCCAATGATTAACACCCCGACTGCTTCCAGCTATCTGCTTTACTGTACCTTTGTACATGTTCTCTATGATCATCCTATCCTGGACTCTCTCTCCTAAACTTTGGTTCCATATAGGCAACTACTTGCTGAATGCCTGGCAGCACCTTGACTTGAGCATGTTCAAAACCACTCTCACGTATGTGAAAGTGTTTTGTAAAATGTTTGTTATTATTAATTATTTCTGTCTTTATTTTTCTCAAAACAGGTTATAGTTTCTGACCTTTTTCTTCTGTCAGTGGTACCATAATTTTCTGTTATCCAACCTTAAAATTGAGAAATGTCAGAATCATCTTACTGACTTATTCATCTTTCTCATCCATATTCCTTACTAACCTAAAAATTATTCTTTTATGATGTCTCTTGTATACATGTTATTACTGTTGCCACTTCTCATTCTTCATTTTGTACTAATATGAGAATCCCCTAGTTGGTCTGTCTATCTGGTTGCTACCCATCCACGTCTATCCCCCTACAACACTACAAGATATCCTAAATACTGCTACCATATCAGTTGTTATCATGTAATCTTCTTCTTTGTTTAACAATTTTCAGTGGCTTTATTTTGCCTATATATCAAATCAAACTCCTTACCCTGGGACTCAAAGCTATCTATAAACTAGTCCTAGTCTCTTTTTACTGATAAGAATACCTAACACTACATAGGATTTACTATGTTCCAGGTACTGTTCTTAGCCCATGAGGTGGGTACTATTTTTAGCCACAACTGGTAAATGACTGATTAAAATGAAAACTTGCCCAACATAAAACTACCAAGTGACTAAGCTTGTGTTAAAACTCAAGCAATAAGATCCAATGTCCATGTTCATAACCACTACACATACTACTCCCTTTTGATTGCATATGCTAAGAATTCTTTACATGTAGAAAAAAAAGTATTGGTCACTGTTGACTGCCCATAGTGTGTGTGTGTGTATGTGTGTTTTGCTTTTATTCATATCATTTTCCCTTTTAGAAAGCCTTATTCACCACCTCAACATCCATCTGCACTTTAAGGACCAATTCAAGTCCCAACTCAGGCTAGCCTTCTCCTCCTGTTTCTGTATTAAACTTGAAAATCTCAGTTCTTTTTCTTTACTTATATTGTTTCCTACTCTTTTACATGATATAATAACAGAAGTTAGAGAAATAATAACAATAGCTAACATTTATGAGGCACTTTCTATATGCCAATTTCCTTCTGATCCTATTTCATGTGATCACTAGTTAATATTAATGACAAACCAATGAGGTAAACACTATTGCAATCCACATTTCTCAAAAGTATATTAGATGCTCAATCCATTATAATTATTTACATGGACTACTGCCTTCAGTATCTACTCATTAATCTGCCCTTCATACTACCACTAGGATTATCTTTCCAAAATGTAAAACTGATTCTAGCCTTTCTTTCATAGACATTGTCAAAGATTGCTCAAAATCTACAGAATAAAGTTCAAACATTAAATTCAGTGCAGTATACAAAACGTTTTATAATGTGGTCTTTGCCTTGCTCTTGGGATTTAATTCCAACAATTTTTTTCTTTCATACCCCAAAGTAACCTTAAATTTTAGCAACCTTAGATCTAGATCAAGTTGATGAAACTCACCTACTTATTCATGTCCACTGCTTTAAACTTACAATTCTCTGCCTGAAATGACCTCTTTTACTCTACGCATATCCCCAATTTCCCTGTCACTTTGTGTGAAATAGTGTAACGTAGTGCTTTGGGCAGTTCTGAGTTTAAATCCTGGGTCTGCAATTTACTACCTAGTGCAAACTACTTACCCTCTCTGTGCTTCAATTTTCTTATTTGAAAATGGATATACTACAATGTTCTAATTCATATGATGAGGAGGAAATTACAAATAATGCATATAAAGTACTTAACATCGTGTATTTAATGAATGGTTGGTTATATGTCCACCCTTAAGCTTGTGGTAAAAGGAGTGAACTGCTATCCACTGAGTTGATCATGGCACAAGAAGTATCATAGTAATCCATTAAGATTCTCCTAAAATAAAACATCCTCTCTAACTGACCCTTCCATCTCTACATATTATTGCTGTAGTTTAGACATACCTCTATTGGAGTACTAATCACGGCATACTGGAATTATTTATTTATATATCTGCCTGTGCCTATGAACTCTTAAGATAGATAGCAGTTTTGATTTAAATGTCTCTGGATCCCCAGCAGTGTGAGCCTGATTATAAGTAATTACTGAATGATGAGAAAATTCTCAATAAACAAATATAATATCAATCTAATTACTTTCACAATTTCATAATATGAGTAGAAATCCATTTATAGAAATCCACTTTGAATACCTGTGTGTATAAGAACAAGAAATGTATATGCAGTAGATTTTGCAGATTTCTGAATTCAAGAAAAGTTATTTATTTTTTTCAAAAGCAATAATAAAAGTCCAAAACAGTTGTTCCTCAAACAGATCATTTTACAACACAATTAAGTAACTGAAAAGTAGCTTTGTAAAACTGATACCTTCTGATTTTAGGTTTCTCTTTCTTATTGTTCTTGTTACTTTAGAGATATTTTTTCCCAGAAAAACAGATGGTCTAAAATCTTATGAGTCAGAATCACATTCAACTTGAGGAGTCAAGCTGAGTATTCTATTTCCCTTCTCACATTAACAATGAAATTTTTACCTAAATCCTAAGAACAGGATCTTTATTTCTGGAGAAAGAAGTCAGAAGACAAAAAGATAGGACCAGAACTCCACTAGACCCTCAACTGCCACCTCTTCATGGAACAACCACAAACATATTTTAAACAAATAGAAGTTTTACCCTGACAGCTATTTGCAGCAATATTGACAATTAAGAATCTCAAAAAGAGACTTTTTTTTTAAAGAAATGAAAATGGAGGAAGTTTAACGAAAGATGTCCAACTACATGGTCCTTGGTATATTATCATCACATAAAATCGGGGAGGATATACTCCCCAAACAGGAAGATTTTTAAAATTTGTTTTCATGTATTTGCAATGTAAAAATCTCTTGTATATAAAAATCTCTTCATATTTCTCCTTTCTCCTTTTTTCCATCCCAATGTTTCCTATTTATCTGACTTTGCTCATGACAAAGAATAATACAGTTCATTCAACCTAACAATTTCTCAGTGTTTTAAATGCTTCTTTGGGAAATAGCCCTTTAGGGAATCCTGAAATGTTGTCTCATTTATTTTCTTCTGCCCGTATACCAGAGGCTGATAAAGCTTGTGGTTAGCTGCCCTTAGTAAATCAAAGAAATAAAAGTCTCTTCAAGGACAAAGTAAAGGAGACAATGTGCAATGTAAATACTTTAAGCCAGATCGAAAATAAAATCATTGAAATCAGCTGTACACTGTAAACCCAGAAGAGCTGAGCTTTACATTTCAACATTTCAATGGCACTGAGAAAAGTAGCTAGTGTTTATTCCTCACTTTCTGCAGTCAAATAACACTGCTCCTAATTAAAGTATTTATAACCAAGATCCAGCGTTTTTAAAAGCAAAATAGAAACAAAAAAACCAAGTCAGAAATATCAAAACACACCATATTGTAACCTCTTTATAACGACCCCTGATTTATTTCTGAAAATATGAAGGAAATATTTTCTAAAGAAATAAGTTTATAAATGACCCACTCCTAATTTTATTAAACCTAAAAGCTTTGTAACTAAAGCACTCCTCCCTTCTCTTTCCCTTCCCCCTTTCCTCTCTCCTTCCTTCTCTCCCTTTCTCCTCATCCTTGTAACCTACTCTCTTCCCCCACTCCTGCACGTTCCACCCATCCCCTCATCTTTCTCTTCCCTTTGACCAGTCTATCTTAAACATGAACTCACTTATAAGAATGAATCCACCAATTTAAATTTGAACTGTGGTTCCCTCCTTTTATGTTGCTCAGATTCAGAGAAATTCAAGAATACAAAATAGGTAATAGCTGAACTGGAAGTGGAAGCAAAAGGAGAAAACAACTTTAACTGAGAATTGAAAAATTGTTTTTCTTCTACTTGCAAAACAAAATCCTCAGCACCATTTCCAGCCTCTTCAAATTAGCTTGTATCTACAGCTTTTTATCTGTTTATAAAACAAAATGCTAGTACCCAGATGCTTTAAAAACAATATATTTTTTTAATTAACCAAATAATGAAAGACAATCTGAGTTTTCAGAATTCCCCTTTCAGGAAGAACCGTGCCTGCTTCTGTATCTCTGGCCTGCTTTCTAACGAGCAGGTTTCACTTGCAGTCCTTTCCTAATACAGAGAAAGGACACACAGGGACATGCGCGTTGCCAGCTCAAATGCAGAAGCGTCTGAATTACGGAAGCAGTGAATTAGAAAAGAAAGACAAGAGGATCAGTGGAATAGTTACCTTGAATCTCCAGCCACTGGGATACTGCCATGCACAGTCTCAGTCCCTCTCTGCCTTGCTGCCCTGCTGGCTCAGCTCTGCTTATGAAATGCCCTACTGCCTTCTTCCTCTCCTTTGCTGTGTGCTTTGGTGCTTCATCTGAGTTTCTCTTTTTAATACAAGGAACTATGTAGACCCTCCTCCTCTGCTATGACATACTTGGCTCCCTTCCCTGCCAGCCTCCTACATGCAAATGCATGCTCTCTATTCTGCAGTTTGAGGAGGGAGAGAGAGGGGGTGGGGGGGAAGAGAGAGAGAGAGAGAGAGAGAGAGAGAGAGAGAGAAAGGATGGTGGTAGTAATGTTAATAAAACAGGAGTAAAATATTGGCATAAGAGAATTTTTGCTGATCACTTTATTGGTTCCAAAAAAAAAACCCAAATAAAGATTTAGCAGATTCAAATTACCTTAATGTATTATTATTAGTTTTTTCACTAAATTGGTGGTTGAATCATAAACTTAGATACATTAGGACTGTTTACTTTTGTAAATAAAAAATAAAAATTTGGGACCACAATTCACTGTGCTGAAGAGGAAAAAATTAAGCTGAAAGCTGAATCATGCAAAAAACTGCCTTTCTCAACATAAAGAGTGGGAGAACATTTTTGCAATCTACCCATCTGTCAAAGGTCTAATATCCAGAATTTACAAGGAATGTAAACAAATTTACAAAAAAATAAAAATAAACACATCAAATTGCAAGCAAAAGATATGAACAGACACTTCTCAAAAGAAGACATGTGGACAACAAACATATGAAGAAAGCTCAACATCACTGATCATCAGAGAAATGCAAATCAAGACCACAATGAGCTACCATCTCATGCCAGTTAGAATGGTGATCATTAAAAAGTCAAGAAACAATAGATGCTGGAGAGGCTGTGGAGAAATATGAACACATTTACACTGTTGGTGGGAATGTAATCTAGTTCAACCATTGTGAAAGACAGTATGGTGGTTCCTCAAGGATCTAGAACCAGAAATACCATTTGACCTAGCAATCCAATTTCTGGATATATACCCAAAGGAATATAAATCATTCTACTACAAAGACAAATGCACATGTATGTTTATTGCAGCACTATTCACAATAGCAAAGATGCCAAATGCACATGAATGATAGACTGGACAAAGAAAATTTGGTGCGTATACACCATGGAATACTATGCAGCCATAAAAAGGAATGAGATCATGTCCTTTGCAGGGACATGGATAAAGCTGAAAGCCATTCTCCTCAGCAAACTAACATAGGAACAGAAAACCAAATACTGCATGTTGCCACTCATAATTGGGAATTCAACAATGAGAATACATGGATACAGAGAGGGGAACAACACGCACCAGGGCCTGCTGGAGGGTGAGGGTGAGGGGAGGGAATTTAGAAGACAGGTCAATAGGTGCTGCAAGCCACCACGGCACACGTAAACCTATGTAACAAACCTGCATGTTCTATACATGTGTCATCCCATTTTTTTAGAGAAGAAAATAATGCCCTGCCTTTTCTTTTTTTCCTAAGCAGATAGATACAGATAAAAGTTTTAAAAATCTTTGATAGTGGCAGGAGGTAGACAGGCACAGGTTCTCAGTGAAACCCCACCTTCAAGCCAAAAACAGCCTGAAGGCTGAAAGACCAGACTGCTAGTTCCCGACGAAACCTGTGACCCGGAGTGAGAATTTCTGTTCTTATTTGCATGCCCTTTCTGGTTTATTATTTTTATTGGTTTATTCTGAATAATGCTTTTAAACTAATTGAATGTTGCCTTTCCCAATACTACCTACGGCCTGCCCTCCCTCATCCAATGCCTATAAAAAGTCCAGACTCAGCCAAACAGGTGATACGACCTGACTTTAGATGAGAGACCACCTTCGCATCTCCTCTCCACGGAGAGCTATTTTGTTGCTCAATAAAATTCTTTGCCCTCATCACTCTTCAGTCGTCAGCATGACCTCATTCTTAGACACAGAATAAGAATTTGGGACCCATTGAATGTGGGTACTCAAAAGGCTATAACACTGTGGTTCTCTGCTGTCTGCCAGAGGACAGCAGCTGCCCCACACTACAGGAAGCAATGGCAGGGCCAAGCCAGTCCTGGAGTCATGAGCCAGAGAGGGGCAAAGGGGTGACTGAGCTGTTAACATGCTGCCATCCATCAAACTGTGGACGGCTGGACTAAAAGAGCTAATTAGCATGTTGTAACACCCCTTCGGGGGCTTCAGGGTTGCGGGCGCCCCTACCTGTGCACCACTGCATTTCCCTCAGGGTGACATGCCTGGTCCAGCCACAAGCCCTGCACAGAGCCCATCCCTGTGCTGGAGTTTGGAATAACCGACTTGAGCCTGTACTCACTTACTCATACACCCTCTCCTGCCAGGGTCTGAGCATGCAGTCGTGGCAGTCACAGGCCAAAGAGCAAGCCAGATGCAGCCTGACAGCCTGATTAGATGGGGCACTTCCTGTTGCAAGCCTGGCAAAGGGGCCGAGAAAAATCCTGTGTAATCTCCACAGATAGTTACTCCATGTTCACCTAATCTTATGTAAAATGTTGATTCACTGAGCACTGTGAATATGTAATTGACTATTGCCCTGCCTGCTCCTTTTATCTTGCAACATGTGGATTCAGTAATGTGATTATATCCTTATTTGTTACCCTTTAGCCTGCTTTTCCCCTTCAAATATTGAAACCCTCTAAGTTACCTTTAGAGAAAGGCATAAACCACAGATGGCTTCTGTAATTCTCTGTTTTTTCTTCTGGGCATTGTTCTTAATCTTGGCAAAATAAACTTCTAAGTTGATTGAGACCTATCTCAGATATGTTTTGGTTTATGACTTAACTTTATTGTGATAATTACTCAAATTGTCATCTTAGTTGAAATAAATCATTTACTAAGCACTTTCTATATGCCACATAATATGCTAAATGCTAAGAATGAGGAAATTAATTAGAAACATTTTTCATTCTTAAGAGTCTTACAGTGTAGTTCAGGAATGAACAAAAAAATGAACAAAAAAATTAATGTAAAGTGTGTAGTGTTGTAGAAGAGGTAAGCAGACAGTGCTGTGCAAGTACAAATGAAAGACCCCTAGGCTAGCTAGGGATACTTGATGACTTCCTGAAAAATATGAGTAAACTAAGTCTTATCAGATGAATAAGGATTAGCCAGAAGAAAAACAGGTAGAAAAAGTATTCCAAGCATAGGGAAAAGATTTAGCAAAGACATAGAGGTGTGAAAAAGTATGTCATGCTGGACAGGGAAAACGTGGCACATATACACCATGGAATACTGTGCAGTCATCAAAAACGATGAGTTCGTGTCCTTTGTAGGGACATGGATGAACCTGGCAACCATCATTCTCAGCAAAACTGACACAAGAACAGAAAATCAAACACCGCATGTTCTCACTCATAGGCGAGTGTTGAACAATGAGAACACATGGACACAGGGAGCGGAGCATCACACACTGGGGTCTGTTGGGGGGAAATAGGGGAGGGACAGCGGGGGGTGGGGAGTCGGGGAGGGATGGTATGGGGAGAAATGGCACATATGGGTGAGGGGGAGGAAGGCAGCAAACCGTATTGCCATGTATGTACCTATGCAACAATCCTGCATGTTCTTCACAGGTACCCCAATACCTAAAACGCAATAAAATATATATTTTAAAAAATCACTTTGTAAAACAAAAAAAAAGAGAAAAAGAAAAAGTATGTCATGTACTAGAAACTATAATCATTTTTTTAACTGTTGGAATCAGGAGAGGAAGGATATTTTCATCCCCAAATCTAAATGAATTTTATTTAAAGTGTCTACGCAATCTAAGTAAAGAATGGACCAATTATCCAATATGGATATCTCTAATATAATCGTTTTATTTCACATGTAATTTCTCTCTTTAACCTCAAGTTAAATCGTTGAATTAAAATGTGAACTTTCTCAAAAAGGAAGTGTGACTGTTTCCAGGGCCCTGTTTCTCTGAACTTCTAACCTCTTCTCTGTCAGTCAAATAGCCAAACAGAATTCTGTGGTATGGTGTTAGAAATGATGTGGTTTGGGGTGAGGATATTCTTGCCTGTAAGGAATGAAAAGCCAGATTAAACAATAAAGATATTTTTATTTGCTCACATAAAAACTCTTTAGGCAATTCAGTTATACCATTGGTTATTTCAGTAAGTAAATTACTTCATTAAAAACTCTTTTAATTATCATATTCACCTCTCTTTGCCATTCAAGCAACTCCCTTCATAGTCGCCAAATGGCTTTAGCAACATCAAGCATGGAAGTGAACTAAAAGGTTGTCCCCTACAAAACTGTGTGAAATCTTTCTCTCATAAGTCACACACTTTAAGAGTATTTAAATAATGCAAAAACAAGAATGTGGGCAATATTGTTAAGTACTACTTAGAACATAAAGTATTTTGGACTCTCTGATTACAAGATCTCATCACCTGTAATTAGTCAAACATTTCTTTTTATAGTAGGAAAATCCTTCCCAGTAGCACTACCTGTCCCTACACAGATCACATTTGCCCTGATTAGGTCATATGCACATCCTATACTGATTACTGGCAAGAGGAATGTAATAACCATCATTTAGTTCAAATCTATTTTATTTTTTCAGTTGGAGAAAAATAAAGTTTCCTTTAAAGCATATTTCTGCTAAAAGATCTGAAAAAAATCCTGAGGTTCTGTTAGCAAGGATGGAGTTGAACAATGGCTTCTAAATAGACAAACAGTAGTATCCACCATAAGCCTTCCTGATTTGATATTAGGCAAATGAGCCCAAATTCTGACATGGCACAAATCATCTTTCTCCCCATCTTGGAATGTGAGTTGTTAGATTAAGAAAAGTAAAATTAAAATTTCCTATCAATTATCCAAGGCTAGCATATCTATCTATCTATCTATCTATCTATCTATCTATCCATCCATCCATCCTCTAAACACACACACACACACGTATATACATATATATGCCAGTTTAACTATTTTTAGTATAATATTCAGTGGAATTAATTACCTGTGTAACAAACCTGCACATCCTGCATGTGTACCCTGGAACGTATAAGTTGAAGAAAAAAAAAAACAGCCTCAGGCAGGTCTTTCAGGAGGTGTTTCAGAAAAAGGCACTGTTTATCACAGGAGATGACAGCTCCCTGCCTATCATTGCCCCTGAAGACCTTCCACTGATGCAAGATGCAGAGGTGGAAGAGAGTGATATTGATGATCCTAACCCTGTATAGACCTATGTTCATATGTATGATTCTGCTTTTGTTTGTAATAAAAACTTTCAAAAAGTAACAAAAAATTAAAAATGCAAAAATGCTTACAGAATAAGGATATAAGGAAATAAAATATTTTTGTAGAGCTGTAAAATCGGCTTGTGTTTTAAGCTAAGTGTTGTTACAAAAGAGTCAAAATTTTTTAAAAAACAAAAATTGTACAAAGTAAAAAGTTTACAGTAATCTAAGGTTAATTTACTATTGAATAAAGGAAAAGTATTTTTATAAATTTTATGTAGCCTTAAATCTTTTATAAATTTAAGCCTTAACATTTATTCTCCACTCACTCACTGACTCACCCAAGGCAAATCTACTCCGACAAGCTTCATGGTAAGTGCCCTGTACAGGTACGTACCATTTCTTATATTTTATGCCATATTTGTATTGTACTTTTTTATATTTAGATATGTTTGGATACACAAATACTTACCATTGTGTTACAGTTGCCTGCAATATTCAGTACAGTAACATGCTGTACAGGTTTGTAGCCTAGGAGAAATAAGCTATACCATATAACTTAGGTTTCTAGTAGCCAATACCAACTAGGTTACTGTAAATAAACTCTATGATGTTCTCACGATGATAAAATAACCTAACATGTTCATCAGAGCATATCCCCACTTTTAAGTAATGCATGACTGTATTTGTTACAATTAGTAAACCTACATTGACCTGTGATTATCACTTAGGATGCATAGTTTACATTAGGATTTGCTCTTGGTGTTGTGCATCTTGTGGATTTGGACAAATTTATAATGACATACATCCATTATTACAGTGTCAAACAAAACAGTTTCACTGCCCTAGAAATTATCTAATCATCTATGTTATATCTATTTATCTTTTTCTGTCTCCTAACCCCTGGCAACCATTAATCTTTTTACTTTCACCATAGCTTTGCCTTTTCTAGAATGTCATAGAATTGTACAGTATGTACCCTTTTCAGATTGACTTTTTTCACTTAATATGCATGCAAGTTTCCTTTATGCCTTTTCTTACAACTCAATGGCTCATTGCTTTTTAAACAATAAGTAACATTTTGTTGTCAGAATGCACAACTTTTCATTCCTTCAACTACTGATGGACATGCACCCACGTATTTGACGATTATGAAAAAAGCTGCTATAAACATCCATTTGCAAACTTGTGTGTGAACATACATTTTCAACATTTTGGGGTAAATATCAAGAAGTACAACTGCTGGATTCTATTATTAGACTGTGCTTAGTTCTGTAAGATGCCGAAAAGCTGTTATTTAAAGTAAAGTTTCTGTAGCTCCATAAATTTTACCAGTATTGGTGGTTGTTTAATTTTCTGATTTGGGCCATTCTAGTCGGTATGTAGTGGTACCTCCCCATTGTTTTAATTTGCATTTTCCTAATAACATATGATTGAAAACATCTTTTTTTGTGTTATTTGCCATCTATACACCTTCCTTGGTGAGGTGTCCATTGAAGTCTTTGGTCCCTTTCTAAAAACAAGGTCATTCGTTTTTGAAATTATCGACTTTCATATTAATACATTACATTTCTACATACTTACGGGGTACAGGTAATATATTGTAGCAAGCATAGAATGTGTAATTATCAAGTTAGAGTATGTAGGTTATTCATCACGTGTATTTATTATTTCTCTATGAGTTAGTAGCATTTTAAGTCTTCTAGCTAATTTGAAATGTAGGATACATTGTTGTCTATAGTCACACTATTCTACTATCAAACGTTGGATCTTATTCTTTCTATATAACTGTATTTTTTTACCCATTAACCAACCTCTCTCATCTATCCCTGAGAAACACACACCTTTCCTCACCTCTGGTAACTATTATTCTACTCTCTACCTCTATTAATTATTTTAGCACCCACATATGAATAAGAATATGTGATATTTATCTTTCTGTACCTGGCTTATTTCATTTAACATAATTTTCTTCAGCTCCAACCATGTTGCTGCAAATGACAAAATTTCATTATTTTTTATGGCTGAATAATATTCTATTGCATTTTCTTTATCCATTCATCCATTGCTGGACACTTAGGTTGATTCCATATCTTTGCTATTGTGAATAATAGTGCAATAATCATGGGGGAACAGGTATCCATTTGATATACTGATTTTCATTCCTTTGAATAAATACTCAGTAGTGGCATTGCTGGATTATATGGTAGTTTTATCTTTAGTTTTTAAACAAATCTCCATATTGTTTTCCATAATAGTTGTGCTCATTTACATTCCCAGAAACAATGTATAAGATTTTTCTTTTCTCCATATTATTGCCAATGTTTGTTTTTCTTGATGATAATCATTCTAACTTGGTTAAGATGCTATCTCTTGTAGGTTTGCAGTTCCTTGATTAGTAATGTTGAGCATCATTTTATATACTTGTTGACCATTTGTAAGTCTTTGTTGAAAAAATGTTTATTCAAGTTTTTAAACTCCTGATATGCTTTGGCTCGTGTCTTTACCCAAATCTCATGTTAAGTTGTAATTCCCAGTCTTGGGGGAGGAGCCTGTTGGGAGGTGATTGAATTAAGGGATAGATTTTCCCCATGTGTTCTTGTGATAGTGAGTTGGTTCTCATGAGATCTGATTTTTTTTTTTTTTTTTTTGCATTTTAGTTTTTGGGGTACATGTGAAAAACATGCAAGGTTGTTGTATAGGTGCATACGTGGCAGTATGATTTGCTGCCTCCCTCCCCTTCACCTATATCTGGCATTTCTTCCCATGCTATCCCTCCCCAACTCCCCACCACCCCGCTGTCTGCCCCCCAACAGACCCCCGTGTATAGTGCTCCCCTCCCTGTGTCCATGTGTTCTCCTTGTTCAACACCCACCTATGAGTGAGAACATGTGGTGTTTGATTTTCTGTTCTCGTGTCAGTTTGCTGAGAATGATGGTTTCCAGGTTCATCCATGTCCCTACGAAGGATGTGAACTCCTCGTTTTTAATGGCTGCATAATATTCCATGGTGTATATGTGCCACATTTTTCCTGTCCAGTCTATCATCGATGGGAATTTGGGTTGGTTCCAGGTCTTTGCTATTGTAAACTGTGCTGCAATGAACATTCGTGTGCATGTGTCCTTATAGTAGAACGCTTTATAATCCTTTGGATATATGCCCAGTAATGGGATTGCTGGGTCAAATGGAATTTCTATTTCTAGGTCCTTGAGGAATCGCCACACTGTTTTCCACAGTGGTTGAACTAATTTACACTCCCACCAACAGTGTAAAAGTGTTCCTATTTCTCCACATCCTCTCCAGCATCTATTGTCTCCAGATTTTTTAATGATCGCCATTGTAACTGGCGTGAGATGGTATCTCAATGTAGTTTTGATTTGCATTTCTCTAATGACCAGTGATGATGAGCATTTTTTCATATGTTTGTTGGCCTTATGTATGTCTTCTTTTGTAAAGTATCTGTTCATATCCTTCGCCCATTTTTGAATGGGCTTGTTTGTTTTTTTCTTGTAAATCTTTTTTAGCTCCTTGTAAATTCTGGATATCAGCCCTTTGTCAGACGGGTAGGCTGCAAAAATTTTTTCCCATTCTGTTGCTTGCCGATTCACTCTATTGACTGTTTCTTTTGCCGTGCAGAAGCTGTGGAGTTTGATTAGGTCCCATTTGTCTATTTTGGCTTTTGTTGCCAATGCTTTTGGTGTTTTGGTCATGAAGTCCTTGCCTACGCCTGTGTCCTGAATGGTTTTGCCTAGGTTTCCTTCTAGTGTTTTTATGGTGTTAGGTCTTATGTTTAAGTCTTTAATCCATCTGGAGTCAATTTTAGTGTAAGGTGTCAGGAAGGGGTCAAGTTTCTGCTTTCTGCATATGGCTAGCCAGTTTTTCCAACATCACTTATTGAACAGGGAATCATTTCCCCATTGCTTGTTTTTCTCAGGTTTGTCAAAGATCGGGTGGTTGTAGATATGTTGTGTCGCCTCCGACGCCTCTGTTCTGTTCCATTGGTCTATATCTCTGTTTTGGTACCAGTACCATGCTGTTTTGATTACTGTAGCCTTGTAGTAGAGTTTGATGTCCAGTAGTGTGATGCCTCCCGCTTTGTTCTTTTTGCTTAGAATTGACTTGGCTATGCGGGCTCTCTTTTGGTTCCATATGAAGTTCAAGGTGGTTTTTTCCACTTCTGTGAGGAAGTTCATTGGTAGCTTGATGGGGATAGCGTTGAATCTGTAAATTACTTTGGGCAGTATGGCCATTTTCACGATATTAATTCTTCCTAACCATGAACATGGAATGTTTCTCCATCTGTTTGTGTCCTCTCTTATTTTGTTGAGCAGTGATTTGTAGTTCTCCTTGAAGAGGTCCTTTACGTTCCTTGTTAGTTGTATTCCTAGGTATTTTATTCTCTTTGTAGCAATTGTGAATGGCAGTTCCTTCTTGATTTGGCTCTCTTTAAGTCTGTTATTGGTGTGTAGGAATGCTTGTGATTTTTGCACGTTGATTTTGTATCCTGAGACTTTGCTGAAGTTGCTTATCAGTTTCAGGAGATTTTGGGCTGAGGTGATAGGGTCTTCTAGATATACAATCATGTCGTCTGCAAATAGAGACAATTTGACTTCCTCCTTTCCTAATCGAATACCCTTTATTTCTTTTTCTTGCCTGATTGCTCTGGCTAGAACTTCCAGTACTATATTGAATAGGAGTGGTGAGAGAAGGCATCCTTATCTAGTGCCAGATTTCAAAGGGAATGCTTCCAGTTTTTGCCCATTCAGTATGATATTGGCTGTCGGTTTGTCATAAATAGCTTTTATTATTTTGAGGTACGTTCCGTCGATACCTAGTTTATTGAGAGTTTTTTAGCATAAAGGGCTGTTGAATTTTGTCGAAGGCCTTCTCTGCATCAGTTGAGATAATCATGTGGTTTTTGTTTTTGGTTCTGTTTATGTGGTGAATTACATTTATAGACTTGCGTATATTGAACCAGCCTTGCATCCCCGGGATGAATCCTACTTGATCATGGTGGATAAGCTTTTTGGTGTGCTGTTGTAATCGGCTTGCCAGTATTTTATTGAAGATTTTTGCATCTATGTTCATCATGGATATTGGCCTGTAGTTTTCTTTTCTTGTTGAGTCTCTGCCAGGTTTTGGTATTAGTATGATGTTGGTCTCATAAAATGATTTGGGAAGGATTCCCTCTTTTTGGATTATTTGGAATAGTTTCAGTAGGAATGGTACCAGTTCCTCTTTGTATGTCTGGTAGAATTCGGCTGTGAAACCATCTGGGCCTGGGCTTTTTTTGGGTGGTAGGCTCTTAATTGCTGCCTCAACTTCAGACCTTGTTATTGGTCTATTCAGGGTTTTGACTTCTTCCTGGTTTAGGCTTGGGAGGAGGCTACTGTCCAGGAATTTATCCATTTCTTCCAGGTTTTCTAATTTATGTGCATAGAGTTGTTTGTAATAATCTCTGATGATGGTTTGAATTTCTGTGGATTCTGTGGTGATATCCCCTTTATCGTTTTTTATTGCATCTATTTGGTTATTCTCTCTTTTCTTTTTTATTAGTCTGGCTAGTGGTCTGTCTATTTTGTTGATCTTTTCAAAAAACCAGCTCCTGGATTTATTTATTTTTTGTAGGGTTTTTCGTGTCTCTATCTCCTTCAATTCTGCTTTGATCTTAGTTATTTCTTGTCTTCTGCTAGGTTTTGAGTTTTTTTTGATCTTCCTGCTCTAGCTCTTTCAATTTTGATGATAGGGTGTCAATTTTAGTTCTCTCCTTTCTTCTCATGTGGGCACTTATTGCTATATATTTTCCTCTAGAGACTGCTTTAAATGTGTCCCAGAGATTCTGGTATGTGGTGTCTTCATTCTGGTTGGTTTTGAAGAACATCTTTATTTCTGCCTTCATTTCAGTGTTTATCCAGTCAACATTCAGGAGAAAGTTGTTCAATTTCCATGAGGCTGTGCGGTTCTGGGTTGGCTTCTGAATTCTGAGTTCTAACTTGATTTCACTGTGGTCTGAGAGACTGTTTGTTATGGTTTCCGTTCTTCTGCATTTGCTGAGGAGTGATTTACTTCCAGTTATGTGGTCAATTTTAGAGTAGGTGTGATGTGGTGCTGAGAAGAATGTATATTCTGTGGATTTGGGATGGAGAGTTCTGTAAATGTCTATTAGGTTTGCTTGTTCCAGGTCTGAGTTCAAGTCCTGGATATCCTTATTAATTTTCTGTCTCGTTGATCTTTCTAATATTGACAATGGTGTGTTGAAGTCTCCCACTATTAATGTGTGGGAGTCTAAGTCTCTTTGCAAGTCTTTAAGAACTTGCCTTATGTATCTGGGTGCTCCCATATTAGGTGCATATATATTTAGGATCGTTAGCTCTTCTTGTTGCATTGATCCTTTTACCATTATGTAGTGTCCTTCTTTGTCTCTTTTGATCTTTGTTGCTTTAAAGTCTATTTTATCAGAGATGAGAATTGCAACTCTTGCTTTTTTTTGCTCTCCATTTGCTTGGTAAATCTTCCTCCATCCCTTTATTTTGAGCCTTTGTGTATCCTTGCATGTGAGGTAGGTTTCCTGGATACAGCACACTGATGGGTTTTGCCTTTTTATCCAATTTGCCAGTCTGTGTCTTTTGATTGGGTCATTTAGTCCATTTACATTTAGGGTTAATATTGTTATGTGTGAGTTTGATCCTGTCATTTTGATGCTAGCTGGCTGTTTTGCCCATTGGTTGATGCAGATTCTTCATTGTGTTGCTGCTCTTTACCATTTCGTGCATTTTTGGAGTGGCTGGTGCTGGTTGTTTTTTTCTATGTGTAGTGTCTCCTTCAGGAGCTCTTGTAAAGCTGGTCTGGTGGTGATGAAATCTGTGAGTACTTGCTTGTTCACAAAGGATTTTATTTTTCCTTCACTTATGAAGCTTAGTTTGGCTGGATATGAAATTCTGGGTTGAAAGTTCTTTTCTTTAAGGATGTTGAATATCGGCCCCCACTCTCTTCTGGCCTGTAGGGTTTCTGCTGAGAGATCTGCTGTGAGTCTGATGGGTTTCCCTTTGTGGGTAACCTGACCTTTCTCTCTGGCTGCCCTTAGTATTTTCTCCTTCATTTCAACCCTGGTGAATCTGATGATTATGTGCCTTGGGGTTTCTCTTCTAGAGGAATATCTTTGTGGTGTTCTCTGTATTTCCTGGACTTGAATCTTGGCCTGCCTTGCTAGGTTGGGGAAGTTTTCCTGGATAATATCCTGAAGAGTATTTTCCAGTTTGGATGCATTCTCTTCGTCACATTCAGGTACACCTATCAAACGTAGATTAGGTCTTTTCACGTAGTCCCATATTTCTTGTTGACTCTGTTCATTCCTTTTTACCGTGTTTTCTCTAATCTTCCCTTCTCATTTTATTTCATTGAGTTGATCTTCGACTTCTGATATCCTTTCTTCTGCTTGGTCAATTCTGCTGTTGAAACTTGTGCATGCTTCCCGAAGTTCTCGTGTTGTGTTTTTCAGCTCCATCAATTCACTCATATTCCTCTCTAAGTTGTCCATTCTCGTTAGCATTTCATCAAGTCTTTTTTCAAGGTTCTTAGTTTCTTTGCATTGGGTTAGAACATGTTCTTTTAGCTCACAGAAGTTTCTTATTATCCATTTTCTGAAAGCTGATTCTCTCATTTCTTCACACTCATTCTCCATCCAGTCTTGTTCCCGTGCTGGTGCGGAGTTATGCTGCCTTGTAGGAGGAGAGGTGTTCTGTTTTTGGGTGTTTTCATCCTTTTTGCGCTGGTTTCTTCCCATCTTTGTGGATTTATCCGCCTATTGACTTTGTAGTTGCTGTCTTTCTGATTTTGGTAATTTTAAGTCTGCAGCAGCTGAACTCATAAACCCCCTTTTCTTCCCCCCAGGTGTTCTGGCCCAGGGGGTTAGGGCTTTATGCTTTTCAGCTGTGTTGCTACCGTTTTCCCTGCCCACAAGGTGGCAGTCTAGTCACATTCAGCCTGCAGAGGCTTCACTGAGCTTCTGTGGGCTCCGCCCAGCTTCCGTGTGAGCTTCCCTGCAGTCCTGTTTATATGGGTGTAGTTAGAACTGCTTCCGCTATGCTGGCCCGCCCCTGTAGTGACAGAGTCTCTGTAGTGGCAGGTTGTCTTGGTTATGGCAAATTGCCCCGGGAACTGCAGGGTGTTTCCCGATGGAGGACGCCCCTCCCCCACAGAGCTGGACCGTCCCGGGTTCAGCCGTGTTTCCAGTGGGGCCCTCTTTGCCCGGGAATCTCTTGGCTTGCCTCCTTGCCTCAGCTCCCCTTGCTGGCCCAGAGGGGACACAGTCTCGTTCACTTTGCTCAAGGAGCCGCTGCTCGCCACCCCCGGTGCAGGCCGAGCGGCTGCTCTGGTCCAACCAGCAGCGCTGGGAACCCATGGAGCTTCTCCGCCTGTGAATCTCCCGGTCTGTGGGCAGTTAAAATCTGCTGCCCTGTGTGCCGCTGCATCAGCTGAAGCATCAGCTCTGAGATTCGTGGCGCATCCTTGCCCGGGGGTCTCCTGGCTTGACTCCCTGCTTCAGCTCCCCTTTCTGGCTCAGAGGGAACTCTGTCTCTCTCGCTCTGCATAAGAAGCCACTGCCCCCCGCCCCAGGGCGTAGGCTGAGCGGCGCTGGCGACCCGTGGGGTTTCTCCTCCTGTGAATCTCCTGGTCTGTGGGCAGTAAAAATCCGTCTGGAAATGCGGCATCCACTCACCCTCCGCGCCTTCTCTCGGAGCTGCAATCCCGACTTCCTCCTAAGCAGCCATCTTGGATCTTCGATTATTTTTATTTCAAAACCAGTTTTATTGAGTTCTGCAAGGAATAACTTGTGGTGCCCAGGAACCCGTGGAGAAGTCAGCAGTGCAGGGACCACCCGCGCGCTCCGTGCCTACCTGCCTCCTCGCAGCAAGTCAGCTGTCGCCCTGCATCTGACTCGCGCCCTCCACTCGGCTCCGCATCTGCTCACAAAGTGCTCGGGGCGCGGCGGGCGGCGAGGGCGTTCAGGTCACCTGCGGCTCGGCGGAGCCCAGCGCCCCGCCCGCCAGCCGCGCTCCCTCCACCCCTTCCCACACGCGCGCTGCCTGGCCAGTCAAGATCTGATTTTTTAAAAGCTCATGACACTTCTCCCCCACCATCTCCTGCTGCCATGAGAAAAAGCTGCTTGCTACCCCTTCATGCTTCTGCTATCATTGTAAGTGTCCTGAAGCCGCCCAGCCATGCTTCCCAGCAAGCCTGTGGAACTGTGAGTTAATTAAACCTCTTTTCTTCATAAATGACCCAGTATCAGGTAGTACATTATAGCAGTGTGAGAATGAATGGATATAGAAAATTGGTTCCAAGAGGGTGGTATTGCTGTAAAGATACCTGAAACTGGGGAAGCTACTTTGGAACTGGGTAATGGGCAGAGGTTGGAACAATTTGGAGGGCTCAGAAGAAGACAGGAAGATGTGGTAAAAATTGGAAATTCCTAGAGACATGTTGAATTGTTTTGGCTGAATTGCTGACAGTGATAGGGACAATGAAGTCCAGGCTGAGGTGATCTTAGATGGAGATGAGGAAGTTATTGGGAACTGGAGCAAAGGTCACTCTTGCTATGCTTTAGCAAAAAGACTGGCAGCATTTTGCCCTTGCTGTAGAGATCTGTGGAACTTTGAACTTGAGAGAGATGATTTAAGGTATTCGGTGGAAGAAATTTGTAACCAGTAAAACATTCAAGATGTGACCCAGCTGTTTCTGAAAGTGTACACTCATATGTGTGAACAAAGAGATTATTAGAAATTACATGTTATATTTAGTAGAAAAGCAGACAATGAAAGTTTGAAAAACTTGCAGCCCAGTCATGTGCTCACTTTCTGGGAAGAAATTCAAGCCTGATGCAGAAATTTGCAGAAGTAAAGAGAAACTGAACATAGTAGCCAAGACAATGAGGAAAAAGTCTCCAGGGCAGGCCAGAGACTTTTATGGTAATCCCTCCCATCACAGGCCCAGAGGCCTAGAATAGAAAAATGGTTTATTTGGCCAGGACTAGGCTCAGCTTCTCTGTTCAGCCTTGAGATGTGGCACCCTGCATTACAGCCATTCCAGCTCCAGCTGTGGCTAAAGGGGGCAAAGGTACAGCTCAGGCTATGGCCTTAGAGGGTGTAAGGCCCAAGCCTTGGCAGCTTCCATGTGGTGTTGGGCCAGCAGGTGCACAGAAGGCAAGAGTTGAGGTTTGGGAACCATATTATTAGTCAGGATACTATAGAACAGAACTCATAGAATATATGTATATAGAAAAAGGAGTTTATTACAGAATATTGACTTGCACAATCACAAGGTGAAGTTCCACAATAGGCCGTCTGCAAGCTGAGGAGCAAGAAAGCCAATCTGAGCCCCAAAACCTCAAAAATAGGGAAGCTGACAGAGCAAACTTCAGTCTGTGTCTGAAGGCCCAAGAGCTGCTGGCAAATCACCGGTGTAAGCCCAAATCCAAAAGATGAAAAACTTAGAATCTGTTGCTTAAGGGCAGATAGCATGCAGCAAAGGAGAAAGATTAAGGCCAAAAGACTCAGCAAGTCTAGTCCTTCCAACTTCTGCTTGCTTTACTCTAGCTGTGCTGGTAGCTAATTAGATAGTGCCCACTCAGATTCAGAATGGGTCTGTCTCTCTCAGTCTGCTGACTCAAACATTAAAATCCCTCAGCAATACTCTCACAGACACACTGAGGAACAGTACTTTGCATCCTTCAATTCAACCAAGTTAACCCTCAATATTAACTATCACAGCAACCTCCACCCAGATTTCAGAGGATGATGAAAATACCTGGATGTCCAGGCAGAAGTTTGCTCCAGGGGTGGAGCCCTTATGGAGACCCTCTACTAGTGCAGTGCAGAAGGAACATGTGGGATTGGAAACCCTGTACAGAGTCCCTATTGGGGCACTGCTTAGTGAAGCTGTGATAATAGGGCCACCATTCTCCAGACCTCAGAATCATAGATTCACTGACAGATTACCCCACGCACCTGAAAAAGCTGCAGGCTTTCAATGCCAGTTCATGAAAACAGCCACAGAGGCTATACCCTGCACAGCCACAGGGGCAGAAGAGCTGCTCAGGGCCATGAGAGACTACTCCTTGCATCAGTGTGGCCTGGATATAAGATATGAAGTGAAAGATTATTTTGTAGATTTAAGATTTAATAACTGCCCTGTTGGATACTGGACTTCCATGGGGCCTGTAGCCCCTTTGTTTTGGCCAATTTCTCCCTTTTCAAATGGGAGCATTTACCCAATGCCTGTACCAACATTGTATCTTGGAAGTAATGAACATGTCTTTGATTTTACAGGCTCCTTGGAAGAAAAGATTTGCTTTGCCTCAGCTGAGACTTTGGACTTGGACTTTCGAGTTAAAGCTAGATAAGTTAAGACTTTGGAGACTATTGGGAAGGCATAACTGGTTTTGAAATGTGAGAAGAATATAAGATTTTACAGGTGCCAGGAGCAGAATCATAAAGTTTGGCTCTATGTCTTCACACAAATGTCGTGTCAAATGTTCTCAATGTTGAGGGAGGAACCTGGTAGGAGGTGACTGAATCATGGGGCGAATGTCCTCATGCTCTTCTTGTGATAGCAGTGAGTTCTTACATGATCTGATTGTTTAAAAGTATGTGGCAGTTTCCACCTCACTATCTCTCTCTCCTGCTGTCATGAGAAGAAGATGCTTGCTACCCCCTCCCCTTCTGCTATAAATGGAAGTGTCCTGAAGCCTCTCAGCCATGCTTTCTGTGAAGCCTGTGGAACTGTGAGTCAATTAAATATATTTTCTTCATAAATTACCCAGTCTCAGGTAGTTCTTTATAGCACTGTGAGAACAAACTAATACAACTCCTCTTTAATTGAATTATTTGAGTAATTGCTGTTGAGTTTCTTATATATTCTGTATTGGTCTCTTGTGAAATAAATAGTTTTTGAGTGTTTTCTTCTATTCAAAAGGTTCCCTCTTCACTTGATTGTGTGCTTTCCTATGCAGAAGGTTTTTAGTCTAATATACTTCAATTCGTCTATTTTTGTTTTCATTGCCTGTACATTTGAGGTCTCAGCCATAAAATCTTTGCCTAAATCAAAGTCCTGGAGTGATTCCTTTATGTATTCTTGTAATAGTTTTATAGTTTTGAATCTCATATTTGAGTCTTTAATCCATTTTAAGATGATGTATGTATGTAGTAAAATATATGGGTCAAGATTTATTGTGTTGCTTAGCCATATCCATTTTTTTCAGCACCATTTACTGATGAGAAAGTGTGTTTTTCCCCCTAATTTATGTTCTAGGTGCCTTTGCCAAAATGGCTGATATGTATATTTATTTCTAGGTTCTCTATAGTGTTTTGTTAGCTTATGTATCTGTTTTTGTGCCAACACCTTGCTGTTTGGGTTACTATAGTCTTCTAATATATTATGAAATCAGATAGTGTGATGCTTCCAGTTTTATTTTTGTTCAGAATTACTTTGGGTATGTTGGCTATTTTTTGGTTCCATGCAAGTTTTCAGATTTCTTTCTGTTTCTAGAAAAAAATATCATTGGTGTCTTCATAGGGATTGCTTTGAATTTGTGGGCTGCTTTGTAAAGTAAGGTTATGTTAACAATATCAATTCTTCAAATTCAGGGGTGTGGGTTTTCTATCCACTTGCTTATGTTCTATTCAATTTCTCCTTCAGTGATTTGTAATTTTTCATATGGATGTCTTTTAATTTTCTTTTCTTTTCTTTTCTTTTTTTTAGACAGAGTCTCTCTCTATCACCCAGGCTGGAGTGTAATGGCATGATCTCGGCTCACTGCATCCTCCACCTCATGGGTTCAGGCGATTCTCCCTGCCTCAACCCCCTGAGTATCTGGGATTACTGGTGCCCACCACCATACCCAGCTAATTTTTGTATTTTTTTTTTGTAGAAAGTGATTTATTTAAATAGAGAAACAGGAGAAGGAGAGAGAAACAGCTAGCTCTCACACTGAATGAGAGAAGGAAAAGCCACTCTCGCACTGAGTGAAAAGGGTTTCCAGAGGAATAAAACCAGAGAAGAAAAACTCTCCTCACACTGAGTGAGAGAATCCAGAAAAATGGAATCCAGGAGAGGAAAGACAGCTTCCACACTGGGTGGAAGGGGTCAGAGAGATGGAGTTTAGGAGGGGAAGATAGGCTTCCATGAGAGAGTGTGGAAGGTGACCACAGAGGAGTAATTTTTGTATTTTTAGTAGAAACAGGGTTTTGCCATGTTGGTCAGGCTGGTCTTGAACTCCGGACCTCAGGTGATCCACCCACCTTGGCCTCCCAAAGTGCTGGGATTACAGGCATGTAATCCCACCACCGTGCCCAGTCTTACTTTCTTACTTTTACCTGTATTCTTAGGCCTTTTTGTAGGCATTGTAAACAAGATTCCTTCTTGATTTCTCTTTAGACTAAATCATTGTTGTATAAAAACACTACCGATTTGTGCATCTTAATTTAATATTCTGCAACATCACTAAATTTGTTTACCAGTTCTGAAAATTTATTGGTATAGTTTAAAAAATATATTTGTGGAGTATTTAGGTTTTTCTAAATGTAAGAGTATGTTGTCTGCAAAGAGAAATAATTTGACTTCCTCTTTTCAAATGTGGATGCCTTTTATTTCTATATCTTGACTAATTGCTGTGGATAAAACACTGAGTACAATTTCAATGGCAGTCGTGTAAGTGGGCATACATATCTTGCTCCAGTTGTGGGGAAAAAAATCTTTCACAATTAGGCTGGGAGGCAAAATGGCTGACTAGATGCAGAAAACAGGAATATATGCCACTGAGGTACCAGGACATTGGAAAGACTGGCATGCTCCAAGCAGATCTTTGGAGGGAAGACATTGATAGTGGACAAAGGGGAGACAAAAATACTGAGCTGAAGTTCGAGAAAGCTGGAAACTCAACATGGGGCACCACGCACTGGGACTCATTTCTGGTCCCCAATGACTTCTGGGGAAGGGGTAAGTTGAGCAGATAAGAAGTAACCCACTCTCACCATGAACCTTTGGAATCCTGGCAGCAGGAAAACTCATGACCCTCACAGACACTTGAGTTGTCAGGAAGAGCTGCTTACAGAGGTGGTAGAGGCAGAACTCCAGCCAATGTGAAGCCCAGAGGGTTTAGCATGGAATAGTCTGTAGTGGAGCACAACCAGAGATTCCCATCTTACAAGAGTTTAACATCCAACCCCAACTGTGCCACACCACAATGGCTGCCACTGTGAAATCCTGAATATAGGAGCAACACTAAAGTTGAGTCCAAATTTTGGCTATTGTGAACAGTGCTGCAAAAAAACCATGAAGATATCTCTTCAATATATTGATTTTCTTTCTATTGGGGATATATCCATAAGTGCAATTGCTGGATTATATGGTAGCTCTATATTAGTTTTGTGAGAAACTCAAAACTGTTCTTCATGAAATGATCCAAGATGGCTGATCACTAGCAGCTCGGGCTTGTAGTTCCCAGTGAAAGCGCAGAGAACGAGAGGACGCCACACTTTCAGACGAATATTTGTTGCTCATGGACCAGGAGATTCCCAGCAGAGGAGCCCCACGTGTGGCCAGGGCAACTCTTGTGGCCAGCATGGCGGTTTTGCTGGTGCCTTAGCGCACCAGTTTTTGGTGCAGAGTCCGTAGATTCCCGGGCAGAAAAGCACCATCAATCTTAACACCGCTATTTTGGCCGGTGCAGTGGATTGCTCAGATTTCGGCACTGGGAATCAACAAGTTGGACGTCTGCTCAGAGACCTAGTTAGAAAGTTGGTAATTACAAAGACAAAAGACGGATAAATATATAATGAAGGGAAGAAATCAGCATAAAAAGGCAGAAAATACTCAAAATCAGAATGCCTCTCCCTCTACATGGGATCGCAATTCCTCATCAGTAACGGAACAAGGCTTAATAGATTACGAGTGTGTTCCAATAACAGAAGCAGGTTTCAAAACGTGGGTGATAAGAAACTTCTGTGAATTAAAAGAACTTGTTCTAACCCAATGCAAAGAAACTAAGAACCTTGAAAAAAGTTTTGACGAAATGTTAACGAGAATGGACAATTTAGAGAGGAATATAAGTGAATTGATGGAGCTGAAAAACACAACATGAGAACTTTGTGAAGCATGCACAAGTTTAAACAGTCGAATTGATCAAGTAGAAGAAAGGATATCAGAAGTCGAGGACCAGCTCAGTGAAATGAAACGAGAAGACAAGATTGGAGAAAAAAGGATGAAAAGCAATGAGCAAAGTCTCCAGGAAATATGGGACTATGTGAAAAGACCTAATTTACATTTGATAGGTGTACCTGAATGTGATGAAGAGAATGAATCCAAGTTGGAAAATACTCTTCAGGATATCATTCAGGAAAATTTTCCCAACCTGGCAAGGCAGGGTAATATTCAACTCCAGGTAATACAGAGAACACCACAAAGATATTCTTCAAGAAGACCAACCCCAAGGCACATAATCGCCAGATTTATTAGGGTTGAAATGAAGGAGAAAATACTAAGGGCAGCCAGAGAGAAAGGTCAGGTTACCCATAAAGGGAAACCTATCAGACTTACAGCAGATCTCTCAGCAGAAACCCTACAAGCCAGAAAAGAGTGGGGACCAATATTTAACATCCTTAAAGAAAAGAACTTTCAACCCAGAATTTCCTATCCAGCCAAACTAAGCTTTATAATCGAAGGAAAAATTAAATCCTTTGCGAACAAACAAGTACTTAGAGAGTTCACCGCCACCAGGCCTGCTTTACAAGAGCTTCTGAAAGAAGCACTATACATATAAATGAACAACCAGTATCAGCCTTTCCAAAAATATATCAAAAAGAAAAGAACATTAACACAACGAAAAATTTACACTAACTAATGGGCAAAACAGCCAGCTAGCATCAAATGCCAGTATTAAAGTTATATATATTCTAATTGGATAAAAAGCCAAAACCCATTGGTATGCTGCATCCAGACCCATCTCACATGCAATGATACACAAAGACTTAAAACAAAGAGAAGGAGGAAGATTTATCAACCATTCAGAGAGTAAAAATAAACAAATAAATAAAAAGCAGGAGATGCAATTCTCGCCTCTGATAAAGTAGACTTTAAAGCAACAAAGAGCAAAAGAGGCAAAGAAGGACATTACATAATGGCAAAAGGATCAATGTAACAAGAAGAGCTAATGATTTTATAGATCAACGAGACAGAAAATTAACAAGGACATCCAGGACTTGAACTCAGACCCGGAACAAGTAAACTTAATAAACATTTATAGAACTCTCCACTTCAAATACATAAAACATACATTACCACCTCACACCTATTCCAAAAGTGACTACATAATTGGAAGTAAATAACTCCTCAGTAATCGCATAGCATTTCATAGGTTTAAATGAAATACTGGTTGGCTGCTCGTTTGTTATTTTCTTCCCTTATTCCTTCCTGTTTACATCAAGTATAATTATTGGTATAAAGGAGGTTTTCAATACCCATTACTAAAATGCATTCTAGCCTGGGCAAGAAAGCAATACTCCCATTCTCTCTCTCTCTTTCTCTTCCTTTTTCCTCCTCTTCTTTATTCTTTTTCTTTCTTTCTTTCTTTAAAAAAAAAAAACTGTTCTTCATAATTGCACTAGCTTATATTCCCATGAACAGTGTACAAGGATTCCGTTTTCTTTACATCCTCGCCAGCATTAGTTATCGATTGTCTTTTGGATGTAAATTATTTTAAATGGGGTGAGATGATATCACATTGTAGTTTTGATTTGCATCTCTGATGATCAATGATGTTGAGCACCTGGTCATATGGCTGTTTGCCACTTGTGTGTCTTCTTTTTAGAAATGTTTATTAAGATCTTTTACTCATTTTTAAATCTGATGATTAGGCTTTTTATTTTTTATTTTTATTTATTTATTTTTTTTGAGACAGAGTCTCACTCTGTCGCCAGGCTGGAGTGCAGTGGTGCGATGTCGGCTAACTGTAACCTCTGCCTCCTGGGTTCAAGCGATTCTCCTGACTCAGCCTCCAGAGTAGCTGTGACTACAGGCACACGCCACCATGCCTGGATAAATTTTTTATTTTAGTAGAGACGGGCTTTCACTATGTTGGCCAGAATGGTCTCGATCTCTCGACCTTGTGATTCTCCTGCCTTGGCCTCCCAAAGTGCTGGGATTACAGGTGTGAGCCACCACACCTGGCCTTTTTTTTTTTTTAATAATTGCTTGAGCTTTTTATACAGTCTGATTATTAATCCTTTGTTACAGGGGTATTTTGCAAATATTTTCTTCTATTCTGTGGGTTCTTTTCACTTTGTTGATTGTTTCCTTTGCTCTACAGAAGCTTTTTCACTTGATGTGATCCCATTTGACCATTTTTGTTCGTTTGTCTGTACCTGTGAAATATTACTCAAGAAGTTCTTGCTGAAACCAATGTCTGAAGATTTTCCCCAACATTTACTTGTAATAGTTTTATAGTATGAGGTCCTAGATTTAAGTCTTTAATCTCTTTTTATTTGATTTTAGTACATGGAAAGAGAAGTTTAGCTTCATTTCTCTGTTTAGAATATATAGTTTTCCCACCACCATTTTCTGAAGACTGTCTATTTCTTAGTGTATGTCTGTGACACTTTTGTCAAAAATGAGTTCAATGTAGGTATGTGGATTTATTTCTGGGATCTCAATTTTATTCTATTAATCTATGTTTCTGTTTTTATGTTAGTAACATCCTGTTTTAATTACCATCACTATATAGTTTAATCTGAGCCAGGTAATGTAATTATTCAAGGTTTGTTCTTTTTGCTTTGGATAGCTTTGCTTATTCTGGGTTTTTTGTGATTCCATTTAAATTTTAAGATTTCTTTTCTGTTTCTGTTAGTAATATTTTTGGTATTTTGATAAGGATTGCACTGAATCTGTAGATCACTTTGGGTAGTACAAACATTTTAACAATATAAAATTTTCCAATTTATGGACAGGGAGTATCTTTCAATTTTTTGAGTGTGTCCTCTTCAGTTTCTTTAATCAATGTTTTATAGTTGTCATTATGGAGATCTTTTACTTCTTTGGTTAATTACTAGGTATTTAATTTCATTTATCACTATTGTAACCAGGATTACTTTTAATTTCTTTTTTTGCATTGTTCATTGTTGGCATATAAAAATGTTAATATTGATGTTGATTTTTTTATCCTGCAATTTTAATTTATGAGTTCTAATTATTTATTTTTTTGCAGTCTTTATGGTTTTCAAAACACAAGATTATATCCTCTGCAAACAAGGATAATTTGACTTTGTCCTTTTTCGATTTAAATGTCTTTTTTCCTTCTCTTGTCTGATTGCTTTAGCTAGGACTTCCCTTGCTGTGCTGACTAAGAGTAATGAATATGAGCATAGTTGTCATGTTCCTGATCTCAGATCTTAGAGACAAGCCTTTTAGTTTTTCCCCAGGCAGTATGATACTAGCAGTGGGTTGCTTTTATATGGCTTTAATTATGTTTAGGTATGTTTCTCTTGAGAGTTTTTAATCATGAAAGAATGCTTAATTTTATCAATTTCTTTTTCGGCATCAATTGAAATAGCCATATGATTATCCTTCATTCTTTTGATATAAGGTATCAAATCAACTGATTTGCATGTGTTGAACCATGCTTGCATCCTAGGGATAAATCCTGGATTTAGTATTAGGGTAAAACTGATCTCATAGAATGAGTTTTGAGGTATTTTATCCTCCTTTATTTTCTGGAATACTTTGAGTAGGAATGTTAATACTTCTTTTTAAATGTTTGGTAAAATTCAACAGTGAAGCCAGTGGGTCCTGGGATTTTCTTTACTAGGAGTATTTTTATCATGATGACTTCGATATTGTCACTTGTTGTTGGTTTGTTTTAAATTTTTCCTGGTTCAATTGTAGTAGGTTTTATGTATCTGAAAATTTGTCTATTTCTTCTCAATTTTTCAATTTTTTTGGCTCACAGTAGCCAAAGATGATCCTTTGACATTTTACAGTATAAGTTGCAATTTCTCTTTTTCATCTTTAATTTTATTTATTTCTATATCCTCACTTTTTTTTCTTAGTCTGGCTATAGATTTGTCAGTTTTGTTTAACTTTTGAAAAAACAAATTTTTTAATTATGTTTTGTTTTGTTTTAATTTTTTTAAAAATCTTTTAAGTTTAGAGGTACATGGGTAAGGTTTGTTATATAGGTAAACTCCTGTCATAGAGTTTTTTTTTGGACAAATAATCTTGTGACCCAGATACTAAGCCTAGTACCCAATTGTTAGTTTTTCTGAGCCTATTACTCCCTTTATTATCTACCTTTAATAGGCCCCAGTGTCTGTTGTTCCTTTCTCTGTATTCATGTTTTCTCACATTTAGCTTCCACTTATAAGTGAGAAAACAGAGTATTTGCATTTCTGTTTCTGTGTTAGTTTGCTATTAATAATGTCCTACAGCTTCATCCATGTATCTTCAAAAAAACATAATCTCATTCTTTTTTATGGCTGCATAGTATTCCATGGTGTATATGTACCACTTTTTTTAATCAGTGTACCGTTGATTGGCCTTTATGTTGATTTCATGTCTTTGCTGTTGTAAATACCGCTGCCATGAATATACACAAGCATGTGTCTCTATGGTAGAATGATTTATATATTTTTGGATATATATCCAGTAATGAAATTGCTGGGTCGAATGGTAGGTTTTTTTTTTAGTTCTTTGAGGAATCACAGCACTTTCCATAATGGTCGATTTACATTTCTCTAATAACTAGTAATATTGAGATGTTCAAATATGCTTGTTGGTTGCATAACTGTCTTCTTTAAAAATCTGCCCACTTTTCAGCACATCAAAAAGCTTATCCACCATGATCAAGTAGGATTCATCCCGGGGATGCAAGGCTGGTTCAATATACGCAAGTCTATAAATGTAATTCACCACATAAACAGAACCAAAAACAAAAACCACATGATTATCTCAACTGATGCAGAGAAGGCCTTTGACAAAATTCAACAGCCCTTTATGCTAAAAACTCTCAATAAACTAGGTATCGACGGAACGTATCTCAAAATAATAAAAGCTATTTATGACAAACCAACAGCCAATATCATACTGAATGGGCAAAAGCTGGAAGCATTCCCTTTGAAATCTGGCACTAGACAAGGATGCCCTCTCTCACCACTCCTATTCAATATAGTACTGGAAGTTCTAGCCAGAGCAGTCAGGCAAGAAAAAGAAATAAAGGGTATTCACATGGGAAAGGAGGAAGTCAAATTGTCTCTATTTGCAGACGACATGATTGTATATCTACAAGACCCTATCACCTCAGCCCAAAATCTCCTGAAACTGATAAGCAACTTCAGCAAAGTCTCAGGATACAAAATCAATGTGCAAAAATCACAAGCATTCCTATACACCAATAACAGACTTAAAGAGAGCCATATCAAGAACGAACTGCCATTCACAATTGCTATAAAGAGAATAAAATACCTAGGAATACAACTAACAAGGAACTTAAAGGACCTCTTCAAGGAGAACTACAAATCACTGCTCAACGAAATAAGAGAGGACACAAACAGATGGAGAAACATTCCATGTTCATGGTTAGGAAGAATTAATATCGTGAAAATGGCCATACTGCCCAAAGTAATTTACAGATTCAACGCTATCCCCATCAAGCTACCAATGACCTTCCTCACAGAACTGTAAAAAAACCACCTTAAACTTCATATGGAACCAAAAGAGAGCCCGCATAGCCAAGTCAATTCTAAGCAAAAAGAACAAAGCGGGAGGCATCACACTACCAGACATCAAACTCTACTACAAGGCTACAGTAATCAAAAGAGCATGGTACTGGTATCAAAACAGAGATATAGACCAATGGAACAGAACAGAGGTCTCGGAGGTGGCACAACATATCTACAACCACCCGATCTTTGACAAACCTGAGAAAAACATGCAATGGGGAAAGGATTCCCTGTTCAATAAGTGGTGTTGGGAAAACTGGCTAGCCATACGCAGAAAGCAGAAACTCGACCCCTTCCTGACACCTTACACTAAAATTGACTCCAGATGGATTAAAGACTTAAACATAAGACCTAACACCATAAAAACACTAGAAGGAAACCTAGGCAAAACCATTCAGGACATAGGCGTAGGCAAGGACTTTATGACCAAAACACCAAAAGCATTGGCAACAAAAGCCAAAATAGACAAATGGGACCTAATCAAACTCCACAGCTTCTGCACGGCAAAAGAAACAGTCAATAGAGTGAATCAGCAAGCAACAGAATGGGAAAAAATTTTTGCAGCCTACCCGTCTGACAAAGGGCTGATATCCAGAATTTACAATGAGCTAAAAAAGATTTACAAGAAAAAACAAACAAGCCCATTCAAAAATGGGCGAAGGATATGAACAGATACTTTACAAAAGAAGACATACATGAGGCCAACAAACATATGAAAAAATGCTCATCATCACTGGTCATTAGAGAAATGCAAATCAAAACTACATTGAGATACCATCTCACGCCAGTTAGAATGGCGATCATTAAAAAATCTGGAGACAACAGATGCTGGAGAGGATGTGGAGAAATAGGAACACTTTTACACTGTTGGTGGGAGTGTAAATTAGTTCAACCACTGTGGAAAACAGTGTGACGATTCCTCAAGGACCTAGAAATAGAAATTCCATTTGACCCAGCAATCCCATTACTGGGCATATATCCAAAGGATTATAAAGCGTTCTACTATAAGGACACATGCACACGAATGTTCATTGCAGCACAGTTTACAATAGCAAAGACCTGGAACCAGCCCAAATGCCCATCGATGATAGACTGGACAGGAAAAATGTGGGACATATACACCATGGAATATTATGCAGCCATTAAAAACGAGGAGTTCACGTCCTTTGTAGGGACATGGATGAACCTGGAAACCATCATTCTCAGCAAACTGACACAAGAACACAAAATCAAACACCACATGTTCTCACTCATAGGCAGGTGTTGAACAAGGAGAATACATGGACACAGGGAGGGGAGCACTATACACGGGGGTCTGTTGGGGGGGACAGCGGGGGGGGCGGGGAGTTGGGGAGGGATAGCATGGGGAGAAATGCCAGATATAGGTGAAGGGGAGGGAGGCAGCAAATCACACTGCCACGTATGCACCTATGCAACAACCTTGCATGTTTTTCACATGTACCCCAAAACCTAAAATGTAATAAAAAAAATAGTCTGCCCACTTTTTAATAGGGTTATTTGATTTTGCTTGTAAATTTCTTTAAGTTTTTTTATAGGTACTTGTTATACCTTTGTGAGATACGTCTTTTGCAAGTATTTTCTTCCATTCTGTAGTGTGTCTGTTTGATCTGCTGATCATTTCTTTTGCTGTGCAGAAGCTCTTAAGTTTAGTGAGATCTCATTTGTCAATTTTTATTTTTGTTGAGATTGTTTAGGTGTTTTTGTCATAAAATCTTTACCAGTTTCTATGTCAAGATGGTATTGTCTAGGTTGCTTTCCACACTTTTTACAGTTTTAAGTTTTCTATTTAAGTCTTTAATTCATCTTGAGGTTTTTTAATGCAGTGTAAGAAAGGCGTCCAGTTTCAGTCTTCTGCATGTGGTTAGTGAGTTTTCCCAACATGTTATTGAAGAAGAAGCTCTTTTCACATTTCTTGTTTTGAATCTTTGTCAAAGATTCCATGATTGTAGATGTGTGGCCTCATTTTTGGGTTTTTTATTCTCTTCCAGTGGTCTATGTATTTGTTTTTCTGTCAGTACTACGCTGTTTCGGGTACTGTAGCTCTGTAGTATGGTTTGCAGTTGTGTAATTTGATGCCTCCAGCTTTGTGCTTTTTGCTTAGGATTGTCTTAGCTACTTAGGCTCCCGATTGGTCCTCTATAAATTTTCAAATAGATTTCTCTAGTTCTATGAAGAGTGTCATTGGTAGTTTGATAGGAATAGCATTTAATTTGTAAATTGCTTTGGACAGCATGACCATTTTAATAATATTAATTCTTCTCATCCATGTGCATGAAATATTTTCCATTCATGTCATCTCTGATTTTTTTTTGAGCAGTGTTTTGTAGTTCTTCTTATACAGATCCATCACCTTCCTGGTTGGCTGTATTCTAAGACACTTTATTCTTTTTGTGGTCATTGTGAATGGGTTTGCATTTCTGATTTGGTTCTTGGCTTGGCTGTTTTTGGAATAAACAAATGCTAGTGATTTTTGACCTTTATTTTATAACCTGAAACTGCTGAAATTGTCAGCTGAAGGAGCTTTTGGGCCGAGATGGTGGTTTTCTTGATATAGAACCATATTATCTACAAACAGTAGTTTGACGTCCTCCCTTCTCTTTGTATGTCCTTTATTTCTTTCTCTTGCTTGATTGCTTTTGCTAAAACTTCAAATACTGTGTTGAATAGGAAGGAGGAAGAGAGAGCATTCTTGTCTTGTGCTGGTTTTCCAGGAAAATGATTCCATCTTTTGCCCATTTATTATGATTTTGGCTGTGGGTTTGTCATATATTGTTCTTATTATTTTGAGATCTGTCCTTCAACAGCTAGTATATTGAGAGTTTTCAACATGAAGGCATGTTGAATTTTTTCAAGTCTTTTCTGCATCTATTAAAATAATCCTGTGGTTTTTGCCTATAGTTCTGTTTATGTGATGAATCACATTTTTTGGTTTGTGTTTAACCAATTTTTCTTCCTGGCGAGGAAGCCAAGTTGATCATGCTGAATAATTGATATGATTATGCTTAGTGTTTCTACCCAAATCTCGTCTTGAATTATAATTCCCATAATCCCCACAGGTAGGTTTTATGTATCTAAGATAGATAGAGATAATTGAATCAGGAGGGTGGTTTCCCCCATGCTGTTCTTATAATAGTGAGTTCTTACAAGATTTGATGGTTTTATGAGTAGCTCTTCCCTACCTTCACTCAGCACTTCTCTTTCTGCTGCCTTGTGAAAAAGTTTTCTTGCTCCTTTACCTTCTGCTATGATTGTGTTTCCTGAGGCCTCCTTAACCATGAGAAACTGTGAGTTAACCCTTTTTTCTTTATAAATTGTCCAGTCTTTGGCAGGTCTTATAGCAGTGTGAGAAAGAAATAATACAATACATTTTGTGATTGCTGCTGGATGCGGTTTGTGAGTATCTTATTGAGAATTTTTGCATTAATGTTCATCAAGGATATTGGCCTGAAGTTTTCTCTTTCATTGTGTCTCTGTAAGGTTTTGGTATCAGGATAATACTGGTCTCACAGAAAGAGTTTAGTCAAAGTTCCTTCTAATTTTTAAAATAGTTCCAGTAGAAATGGCACCAGGTCTTCTTTGTACATCTTGTAGAATTTAACTGAATTTGTCTGGTGCTTGTCTCTTTTTTGTTGGTACACCAATTATTACTGATTCAGTTTGAGAGTTCATTTTTTGTCTGTTTAGGGAATATATATTTTTTTTTCCCTGAAGGGTGTATGCATTGAGGAATTTGTCCATCTCTTCTGTATTTTCTAGTTTGTTTTTACAGAAATGTTTGTAGTAGCCTCTGATCATTGTATTTCTGTGGGGCCAGTAGTAAAAACTTCTCCATTTATAATTGTGTTTATTTTCATCTTCTCTTCTTTCTTTAGTTTAAGTAGTAGTTCATCTTATTAATTTTTTGAAGAAATTAATTTCTGAATTCATTCATGATTAGAGTTATTTTCTTGTCTTTATCTCCCATTCAGCTCTGATTTTGATTATTTCTTGTCTTCTGCTAGCTTTGGGGTTAGTTTGTTCTTATTCTGTGTTTTTTTCAATTGTGATGTTAGGTTGTTAATTTGAGATGTTGCTATCTTTTTTTTTTTTTTTTTCCTTGAGATGGAATTTCGCTCTTGTCACCCAGGCTGGAGTGCAATGGCACGATCTAGGCTCACCACAACCTCCGCCTCCTGGGTTCAGGCAATTCTCCTGCCTCAGCCTCCTGAGTAGCTGGGATTACAGGCACGTGCCACCGTGCCCAGCTAATTTTTTGTATTTTTAGTAGAGACAGGGTTTCACCATGTTGACCAGGATGGTCTCGATCTCTTGACCTCATGATCCATCCACCTCGGCCTCCCAAAGTGCTGGGATTATAGGCGTGAGCCACCGCGCCTGGCCCGCTTTTTTTGATTGAGCATATAGTGTTATAAATTTCCCTGTTTATGCTGCCTTTGTGTTTTGCCAAAAGTTTTACTTTTGTTTTGAGCTCAATTCTCTGCAAGAAAACCAGACCACAATATTACACTCAAATGCAGCTAAAAGTTTAATGACCAACGTAGCAAAAAATTATAGTGATAAACTTAGGAAAGATTAAATTGGGAGAAAAAGGAAAATTTTTAAGAAAGAGAAAAAAATATGCACATATGTGCATATATATATGTATTCACCAAATTGGGGAGAATACATACATCCAGATCAAGCAGTGCTGAGAAGTCCCAAAAATAACAATCTGGAGTCCCAATTAAAATGGTCCCAGGCAGTGCATTCACTTCAATAGTGCAACCTCAGAGACCAGTCAGAGGGTCCCAGCTTATATTACCAAACCACTAGCTGAAATTACCAGCTAATGTGCAAATATGCAGCTCCAAAGGTTTAATCTATAATGCTTAATCTTTTACTTCGTGTGTCTTAGGATGTTCTGAAATTTAGAGAATTGGCCAGATTTGAAAGGTTTGAGAAGTTCCACAACACACTCCCTTTCTTCTCTAATGTTTCTTAGGACTGGTGGGTGTTTACCTTTCTTATCGGCATGTAGCCACATGGGGTCATCTGTTGTTCAGAGGCCTAACATTGCTCCTGAAGCCTAAACAAGACTAATCCAAATTTAAATTCCTTACACTTGTCTGGGTTCTAGATATTACAGTATTTTGCATCTTTCTCATCATTCAGAAGCAGGTTTTAAATTTTTTATTTAATTAATGGTTTTGAGCATTTTTTTTTAGTCTTTATGTCTATTTTATTCAGCTGTGGTCTGAAAGTATGTTTACTATAATTTTACCTCTTTTGAATCTGCTGAGGATTATTTTAAGACTGGTTATATGATAGATTTTAGAATATGTGACATGTGACAATAAGAAGAATGTATATTCTGTTGTTTTGGGGTGAAGAGTTCTGTAGATGTCCATCAATTCCATTTAGTCCAATGTTGAGTTCAGGTCCTGAATATGTTTCTTAATTTTCTGCCTCAATTATCTGTCTAATACTGTTAGTGGACTGTTGAAGTATCCCATTATTATTGTGTGGGAGTCTAAGTCTTTTTGCAGGTCTGTAAGTACCTGCTTTATGAGTCTGGGTGCTTCTGTGTTTGGTGCATATATATTTGAGGTAGTTACATCATCTTGTTGAATTGAAAACCCTTTGCCATTATGAATTTTGCTCTGTGTCTTTTTGATCTTTGTGGATTTAAATTCTGTTTTGACTGAAATAAAGATTGCAACCCCTGCTTTTTTAATGTTTTCCATTAGCTTGTTATATTTTTCTTTATCCCTCCATTTTGAGCCTATCAGGGGATATGGGTCTCCTGAAAACAGCATACTATTAGATATTGCTTTATGTGTGTGTGTGTGTGTGTGTGTAGTATTTTAGGTTCTGAGGTACATGTGAAGCTCATGCAGGATTGCTGCATAGGTACATACATGGCAATGTGGTTTGCTGCCTCCATACTCCCATCACCTATATCTGGCATTTCTTCCCATGTTATCTTTCCCCAACCACCACACCCGCCACTCTCCCTCCTCTAGGCACCCCCAACAGACCCCAGTGTGTGTTGCTCCCCTCCCTGTGTCCACGTGTTCTCATTATTCAACACCCACCTATGAGTGAGATTTTTTTGTTCTTGTGTCAGTTTGCTGAGAATGATGGTTTCCAGATTCATCCATGTCCCTACAAAGGACACAATCTCATCATTTTTATGGCTGCATAGTATTCCATGGTGTAAATGTGCCACATTTTCTTTATCCAGTCTATCATTGATGGACATTTGGGTTGGGTCCCGGTCTTTGCTATTGTTAACAGTGCTGCAATGAACATACATGTGCATGTGTCCTTATAATAGAACGATTTGAAATCCTTTGGATATATACCCAGTAATGGGATCGGTGGATCAAATGGAATTTCTATTTTTAGGTCCTTGAAGAATTTGCCACACTATCTTCCACAGTGGTTGAACTAGTTTACACTCCCACCAACAGTGTAAAAGTGTTCCTATTTCTCCACATCCTCTCCTGCATCTGTTGTCTCCAGATTTTTTGATGATCGTCATTCTAACTGGCATGACATGGTATCTCAATGTGGTTTTGATTTGCATTTCTGTAATGACCAGTGGTGATGAGCATTTTTTCAAATGTTTTTTGGCCTCATATATGTCTTCTTTTGAAAAGTATCTGTTCATATCCTTTGCCCACTTTTGAATGGGTTTGTTTTTTTCTTGTAAATCTGTTTTAGTTCTTTGTAGATTCTGGATATTAGCCCTTTGTCAGATGGACTGAAAAAAATTTTTTCCCATTCTGTTTGTTGCCAGTTCAGTCTAACGATTGTTTGTTTTGCTGTACAGAAGCTCTGGACTTTAATTAGATCCTATTTTTCTTTTTTTTTATTGCATTTTAGGTTTGGGGGTACATGTGAAAAACATGCAAGATTGTTGCATAGGTGCATGCGTGGCAGTGTGATTTGCTGCCTTCCTCCCCTTCACCTAGATCCCATTTTTCTATTTTGGCTTTTGTTGCCAATGCTTTTGGTGTTTTAGTCATGAACTCCTTGCCTATGCCTATGTCCTGAATGGTTTTGCCTAGGTTTTCTTCTAGAGATTTTTGGTGTTAGGTCTTAAAGACTTAAACATAAGTCTTAAACTTAAACTAGTCTCCAAGTTCTGTGATTCTTTTCTCAACTTTGTCTATTCTGTTATGAATACTTGTGATTGCATTGTAAAATTTTTGTAGTGTATATTTCAGCTCTACTATATCAGTTAGCTCCTGTTTTATACTGGCTATTTTATCTGTTAGCTTCTGTATTGTTTTATTGTGATTTTTACTTTTATTTGACTGGGTTATGCTGTGTCTAGAAGTCCAATAATCTTCATTCCTATTCCTATTGCAAATTCTATTTCTGTCATTTCAGTCAACTCAGCCGGGTTAAGATCCTCTGTTGGAAAACTAGTATGGTTATTTGGTGGACATAAGATACTCTGGCCATTTGAGCTGCCAGAGTTCTTGTGCTAATTTTTTCTCATCTCTGCATGTGAATGTTCCTATTACTGCTAGTCTGCCTCTAATTGAAGTAGTCAGTTTAAAGAAGTATGGTTGTGCTGGAGTGCCAGGTCAGACAGCCCTGCCCAGTGAAGAGAGATGAGGCCTGGAACCTGCATGGAGAATAGTATGGTCATTCTTCCATGGAGTGTATGCTCTGTGCCAGGGGTCTCTACAAGTTCCTTGTCCCTGTGGACTTTCCAGAGCCTAGTGGCAGCAAGGGTGAGGGCTGCAATATAATAAACATGGCAACCCACTCCTCACACTGACAGCTCTATTTCTGGAAGTTGCAGAGCTGCTACTAGCTCAATAGCCCCAGCAGGGGCTGGCTGGAGACCAAGGCCAAGAGGACTTGCTTAGCAAGTAGACATGGGATCAGAGACACATGTAAAAAACAGTCTGGCTGCTTTACTATGGGGCTGCTACAGTATGCTGTGGGTTCACTCCAGACCCTGGTCACCTCCAATTTTCCAGCATTGGAAGGTATCAACAGTGGAGGCTGCAAAACAGCAAAGATGGCAGCCAGCACCTCCCTCTAGGAGCCCTATCCCAGGGAGGTACAGACCTGTTGCCAGCCTGAACACACCGGGGTAGCTGCAGACCTTAGTCAGGAGATTCCATCCACTAACTAGAAACACAGTCTGGAACCCATGTGAAAATACAGCTTGGGTGGTTCTCTATAGAACTTCCAAACTGTGCCAGGGAACTGCTTCAGTCTCTAGTCACCTCATACTTCCTATATCCCTAAGACAAAAATGGGTAAAGCTGCAAAACAGTAAAGATGAAGACCTTTCCCTTTCCCTCAGAGTTCTGTCTCAGAAAGGTTTGAGACCACTGCCAGCTGGAAAATACCAGTGATGTTGGCTAGTGACCCTGGTTGGGAGGGTTAGTCCTTTATACTCTTTCTTCACCTTTCCAAAGCCAGAGGAGACTCACTTTGTGGCAACTACCATCAAAGGTCCCCAGGGAGCACTGCCAAACTACTGACAATATTCCTGGCCCAGGGAGGGTCCAGAAATGCCATTCAATTTTCAAGGCCTGGAATCAGAGGCCCCAAGAGCCCAGCTGGTGTTCCACACTTCTGTGGTCAAACTGGTACCTCAGGTGCAAGACAAAGTCCTCTTTACTTTTTTCTCCACTTTTGTCAAGCAGAAGTATCATCCAATAGCCAGCACTACTGGGATTTTACTGAGTTTCACCTGAAGCCAGCAAGGCTGAGTCTCACTCAGGGTCCTCACCATAGGACCTGTGTATTGCTGCCAGTTATTCAGGGCCCAAGGGCTCTTCAGTTAGCAGGTGATGATGTCTGCAAGGACTGGGTTCTTCCCTTCAAGGCAACTGGTTCCCTTCCATTCTAGCATGTGTCTAGAAATGTCATCTGAGAGCTAGGACTGTCTAAGAAAGTCTCATGTCTCTGACAGTTTCCTATCTTGTTGTGGCTTAGTTAGTATCCAAGATGCTAGCTAACGTCTTCCCCACTCTTGCCTCTTCTCTCCTCAAGCAAAAGGAAAGGATCTCCTTTGGAGCCTTGAGATGTGCAGCCTGGGGTTAGTGGAGGGGGCACGTCAGAACCTTCTTAGTGGCCTCAGGTGGTGTCTCAGTAGGTTGCATGGCCCTCAGACTTCTGGCTCTGGGCCCAGTTGTGCTTTAGGACTTCCCTAAAATTTGCAGTCCTTGTGGCCTAAATTGCCTTCCAGGTATTTTTAGAACCCAAGTACACTTTACCCTGTGTCAGCAAGGTTTGTGGAAACTCAAGTTCCAACTACTGGGATTAGTACCTTTTTTCTGGTTAGGGCTGGTTTCAATGCTTTCTCCATCCATGGATGGGTGTCAGCTGAGTGTGCATTTGTGTTTGTGTGTGTGTGTGTACTGAGTATGCTTTTTTTTTCTGCTATAACAGGGCAACACTGAAAACACTGAACGCAATGCTTCACAATTGTTGGGTTCTCTTTCTCTCTAGTGCACAGAACTGTTCTTTACACCATGCTGCCCCTGCATTGGTTTGGGGGAGGGGTGCTATAGGTGATTCAAGATCATTTTTTCTACCTATTCAGTGCCTCTTTCAGTGATATATAGTTACAAGTAGGTACTATGAGTTCTTCAAAATACTTTTTTTCATTTTGTTATACTATATGTAGGGATCCATGAGCCCCACACATTGGGCACCAGGATGTGGGGATCCAGGAGCCTCACAAGTTGAGTGCCAGAATGTAGGGAACCAGCCCTATATTAACTGTAGGTACCCCATGTTCGGTGGTGACAAAGGAATGAGAAAAAGACAGATTAAGAGAGACAGCGGGACCAGGGAGGTATCACTTATTACTTTGGAGGAGACAACGAAGGCCCGAAGCTCTGATCATCCACACTATTGATTGATTACAATCACTTTGATCTATAGGGTAGGGGTGGAGTGACCGTGAAGTAAACCAGTGAGCCAGAACTAGTGTGTCATCCTAAGAATTGATAACAGTGGCAGTTTGGGAGTTTCACAAAACAAGAACATGTGGTTATCTTTAATTTATTATCTATGTGCAGCTGGCAGAACTCGGGCCTTACAAGGAGCCTACAAGTCTGGCTACATCATAGTGCTATGAAGGGGTTTTACGTCCTTGAGCACAATGTTTATGGTAACAGAGCCGAGGTCACCTGCACCGGAACATGAGGCATGGAGAGGCCTTCCTCCTCAGAGGCCTCCTGCAGCCTTGCACAGTTTGTTGTTCCTTGTTTATATGTTACTCATAACCAATTTATGTAGGCACTCTGTAAGTCCTTTCTCCTTTGCTGCTTTTCCCAACACTATATAACAATATATAGATATGTGTTCTTTTCTTAGGGTATTACAGATGTAGTTAAATATTTCTTGACATGTATCTTCCATGCTGAAGTCCCGAAAACCTCTTCCAGCCAAAGGTAACCACAATTATGAGGTTGGGGCAGGTGTTTCAAGATATTTTTGAACATCAATCATACTTTTAAATGCGTCTCTCAATATCAATAGAAAATATATTTTATCATTTCATGTGTTTTTGTAGAAATTGTATTTTCTTGTACATGTTACTTTACTACTTGCTTTTTATGCATAATTATTTCTTTGATATCTATCCATGTTGATATAAATATATAAAAGTTCCATGTTATACAAAATATCCATTTGTACATCTTTTTATAGAGAAATGTTTATTCAAGTTCTTTGCCCATTTTACAGGCCTACATACTGTTTTGTTTATTTTGTATATGTTTTACACTTTCTGCAATAAAACACATATAAAATGACAAAGCTGATCTACAATGTTAGCTCTTAAGATCTTGGTTACTTTTGGGGAGCACAAAGAAAGTGGTTGGCAGAAATTCAGTGACACTGGTTCTATTTCTAGGTTAAACGAGTGTGTTCACTTTGTAATGTTTTTTCTTTTTTTCTCCTAAGTTATTGGAATACATGTGGTATTTGGTTACATGAGTAAGTTCTTTAGTGGTGATCTGTGAGATTTTGGTGCACCCATCACCTGAGCAGCATACACTTCACTCACAGAGTGCAGGAAACACTTCTACACTGATGGTGATAATGTTAACTAGTACAACCATTATGAAAAAGTGTGTGGAGATTCTTTAATTAATTAAAAGTAGAACTACCATTTTATCCAGCAAAACTACTACTGTGTATCTACCCTAGAGAATAAGTCATTATACTATATATATATATATATATATATATATATATATATATATGTATACCAAATAGAATAGAATGGAATAGAATATATATATATATACCAAATAGAATAGAATATAAAACCAAATGTTGTATGTTCTCACTGATATGTGGGAGCTAAGCTATGAGGACACAAAGGCATAAGAATGATACAGTGGACTTTGGGGACTCGGTGGGGGGAAGAGTGGGAGGGAGGCAAGGGATAAAAGCCTACAGATATCTTTTTGGATAATATAAAAGAGTACATATATATGTAAAATAGCCATACTGCCAAAAGCAATAGATCTAATGCTATTCGTATGAAACACTACCAGCGTCATTTTTTACAGACTTTTTTGTGTCAACTTTGTCAAGGATAAGATGGTTGTAAGTATGTGGCTTTATTTTTGGTTTCTCTATTCTATTTCATTGATTTATGTGTTTGTTTTGTGCTAGTATGATGCTGTTTTGGTTACTCTAGCTTTATAGTGCATTTTAAAGCTGGGCAATGTGATCTCTCTCTCTCTCTCTCTCTCTCTCTCTCTCGGTTTTGCTTATTATTGCTTTGACTGTTTGGGGTCTTTTTGGGTTTCATATAAATTTTAGAATAGTTTTTTCTAATTCTGTAAAAAATGACATTGGAATTGTTTCACAGGAATAGCGTTAACTCTATTGCTTTTCACAGTATGTCCATTTTAACACTATTGACTGAGTTATAGTTCTTTGTATATTCTCTCTATTAATTCTTTACCAGTTGTATGATCTGTAAATATTTTCTCTCATTCAGTATGTCATCCTTTCACATCTTTGACAGTAATCTTGGATAGATGAAAGTTCTCAATTTTGATGTAGCTCAACTTATGTATTTTTTTGTTGTTCCCTGTGTTTTTAGTGTCATGAGTCAGTGAAAAATATTTTAATTACTAGTTTCCCTTTTATCATATGCTTAAAATAGTTTTGTTATGGCTCCAGAGATCTAAAGAAGGATAAAGATCAGACCCTATTATTGTATATTGGAGTTGTACAATAATAGGGTCTGATCTTTATCATTCATCCTGGAATGAAAAAAAAAAAATAGACAAGAAATCAAATGAAAAGTAAAACAGAATATTAAAAATTCAGTTATAAGAGCTGGGAAGGACTTCAGGAGATAACGAGCTTAACCTCTAACTTCAGGTAGGCAAAACATGATTACACCTACTAATACACAAAATTACTAATGCCTCAAGTGGTCATTTCAATGAAATAAACATATTTTGTGTTTTACTTATATTTGAAGTGTTTTCCTGGCAATGAGTTAAGGGAATGACCCAGAGGCCACATGACTACTATTCCAAAAGCCCAGGAAATTGTTCAAAAACTTCTGACAAGTTTTCAGAAAAATTTTAGCAACAGACCCTACTGTTATTTTAAGACAGAAGACATTCTGATAAAATTCAGTGCAATTCTCTTTCTGTTGGCTCTTTAATTAAGTCTTAGAGGCTACTACTTATAGGTAAACTGGACGAGATTTAATTTTTTTCATTGACACTTTATCTCAATGTTCTATATTGATATTTTATCATTATCACCCTAAACTACTTGATCTGAGACACCTTAACTTGGAAATTCTCTTTCTCTGACTAGAAACACATACTTATATTTTTTTCTTACTCCTTCTAGTCCCTTGATCCACCCCTTCTATTCTATTGCTTGTTTTACATTAATAGTTTTCTTAGTCAGCATTAATCGAGTACCTATATCTTATATACTAGATGTTTAATATATTTTTTATTTAATTTACAAAAATTCCTGCAAGGTAGGTATTAGTACTTAAATATGAGGAAGTGACATATTGAAAGTCAGAGAGTGAGTAAATAATCATTTTCCAATTATAAAAAGAAATATGCACTGGGCGTGGTGGCTCACGCCTGTAATCCCAGCACTTTGGGAGGCCGAGGCGGGTGGATCACGAGGTCAAGAGATTGAGACCATCCTGGTCAACATAGTGAAACCCTGTCTCTACTAAAAATACAAAAAATTATCTGGGCACAGTGGCGCGTGCCTGTAATCCCAGCTACTCAGGAGGCTGAGGCAGGAGAATTTCCTGAACCCAGGAGGTGGAGGTTGCGATGAGCCGAGATCGCGCCATTGCACTCCAGCCTGGGTAACAAGAGCGAAACTCTGTCTCAAAAAAAAAAAAGAAAAAAGAAATATGCTCAGAGTATTCTGTTTCACTTAGGACTGTCCTCAAGAGAAACTATTTACTAGAGTCTAATCAACTTGAAGGAAACAGAATGCCCAATTGCAGCCCCTAATAATCTTTTTGACTCGCCAAAGAGGAGAAAAAAAAAATAACTAAGAAGTATATGTCAGAGTCACAAGCTGGGGACACAGGCTCACTAAAAGGCTGAAATCTAATTATAGGGCCATAAAATGTAGTTCTCATCCACTTCCACTTTACCATTACGTCAAAAGGGCTTCTGTATAGTGATAGGGAGATACAACTGAAGGAACTGCATATCTCAGACCTTATTTACAAATCATGCTATATAATTTTACATTGGATCAATGTAGAATATTTTTTATGCAGATATGCCAAAATGGCCCATTAAATTTGTAAAATCAGTTTAAAATTGACATATATCTTCAACAGCATATAGGGGTATAGAATGTAGTCCCCACCCACCCTCACTTTACCTCCACAAATGACATGAAGGTAGAGACCCTTGTGACATTTACTGCTTTACAATACAATGTTAAGCAACCCCATTAGAACATAATCAATAGTAGCCAATCAAATCTTTCTATGGAAATGTAATTTCTGTTTGACACCTCTATTTTGTCTGTATAAGTGGTTCTTATTTTTTCCCATACCAGGAACACTGATCAACATTCTTTGGCATAGCTTTGCCCCCTGAATATCCACCCTCACACTTTGCACTTGAATAAATTCTGTTTAAATCAGATTCTAATTATTTTGATCATTTTAGGTTTACAAATGGAAGAAGAGACTTTTCAGATAAAATTAAGGTTTCAGACCTTGAAACAGAGAGATTACCCTACATTATCCCCTGAGTCTCATCTACCATGTGAGCTCATAAAAAGAGAACTTGCTCAATCTGTAAGTAGGAAAGATATGGTGGAAGACATAGGAGAGATGGAAGAAGAGAAATTAGAGAGATTCAAAGCATGAAAGGGACTAAATTGTTCCAGGAAAGCATGCCACATGAAAAGCATTAGAAGAAATGAGAGCAGCCTCTAGCATCTGACAGCAATTAAAAGGAAATTGGGACCTCCATCCTACAACTTCAAGGAACTGAATTTAGCCAACAGCCAAAATAAACTTGGAAGCAGATTCATCTTCAGAGCCTCTAGGAATGGCACAGCTTTTCTGACAAAAGTCTTATTTCAGCACTTGGAGACTTTAACAGAGGACCCCAGATGAACCACTCTGTACACAGGACTCTGATTTCGTTACTCAAGGAAACTTTTGTTTACTTCACTGGCATAGTAAAGTCAAACTTCTACACTGTATCAGTCTATTTTCACACTGCTGATAAAGACACAGCTGAGACAGGGAAGAAAAGGAGATTTAATTGGATTTATGATTCCAAAGTTCTGGGGAGGTCTCAGAATTATGGCAGGAGGTGAAAGGCACGTCTTACATGGCAGCAGCAAGAGAAAATGAGGAAGAAGCAAAAGTGGAAACCTCTGGAAAACCACTCAGATCTTGTGAGACTTATTCACTATCACGAGGAATAGCGCAGCAAAGACCAACCCCCATGATTCAATTATCTCCCCCTCGGTGCCTCCCACTACAAATGAGAATTCTGGGAGATACAATTCAAGTTGAAATTTGGGTGGAGACAAAGCCAAACCATATCATTCCATGCCTGGCTCCTCCAAATCTCATGTCCTCACATTACAAAACCAATCATGCCTTCCCAACAGCCCGTCAAAGTGTTAACTCATTTCAGCATTAACCCAAAAGTCCACAGTCCAAAGTCTCATCTGAGACAAGGCAAGTCCATTCCGCCTATGAGCCTGTAAAATCAAAAGCAAGCTAGTTACTTTCTAGATGCAATGGAGGTGCAGGCATTGGGTAAATAAAGCCATTCCAAATGGGAGAAAGTGGCCAAAACAAAGGGGTTACAGGGTCCATGCAAGTTCAAAATATGGTGAGGCAGTCAAATTTTAAAGCTCCAAAATGATCTCCTTTGACTCTAGGTCTCATATTCAGGTGAGGCTCAGGCAAGAGGTGGGTTCCCATGGTCTTGGGCAGCTTCACCCTTGTGGCTTTGCAGGGTACAGCCTCTCTCCCAGCTGCTTTTATAGGCTGGCACTGAATCTCTGTGTTTTTTTCAGGCTCACAGTGCAAGCTGTCAGTGGATCTACCATTCTGGGGGCTGGAAGATGGTGGCCCTCTTCTCACAGATCCACTAGGCAGTGCCCCAGTACAGACTATGTGTGGAGGATCTGACATCCTATTTCCCTTCTGCACTGCTCTAGCAGAGGTTCTCCATGAGGTTTCCCTCCCTACAGCAATCTTTTGCCTAGGCATGCAAATGTTTTCATATATCTGAAATCTAGGCAGAGGTTCCCAAACCTCAATTCTTGACTTCTGTGCACTAATAGGCTCAACACCACGTGAAGCTGACAAGACTTGGGGCTTCCACCTTCTGAAGCCACAGCCTAAGCTGTAAAATTGGCCCCTTTCAGCCACGACTGGAGCAGCTGGGAAGCAGTGCACCAAGTCCCTAGGCTGTATACAGCAATGGAACCTTGGGCCCAGCCCACAAAACCACTTTTTCCTCCTGGGCCTCTGATGTGAGGGGCTGCTGTAAAGGTCTCTGACCATGGCCTGGAGACATTTCCCCCAAGGTCTTGGAGATTAACATTAAGCTCCTTGCTACTTATGCAAATTTCTGTAGCCAGCTTGAATTTCTCCCAAGAAAATGGGTTTTTCTTTTGTATTGCATAGTCAGGCTGCAAATTTTCCAAACTTTTATGCTCTGCTTCCCTTATAAAACTGAATGCCTTTGACAATACCTAAGTTACCTCTTGAATGCTTTGCTGCTTAGAAATTTCTTCCACCAGATACCCTAAATCATCTTTCTCAAGTTGAAAGTTCCACAAATCTCTAGGGCAGGGAAAAATGCTGCCAGCCTCTTTGCTAAAACATGAGAATCACTTTCGCTCTAGTTCCCAACATGTTGCTTATCTCCACCTGAGATCACCTCAGCATCTTATTGTCCATATTGCTATCAACATTTTGGGCAAAGCCATTCAACAAGTCTCTAGGAAGTTTCAAACTTTCCCACATTTTTCTATCTTCCTCTGAGCTCTCCAAACTGTTCTGTCCTCTGCCTGTTACCCAGTTCCCAAGTCACTTCCACATTTTCTGTTATCTTTTCAGCAACACCCCACTCTACTGGTACTAATTTACTGTATCAGTCTGTTTTCATGCTACTGATAAAGACATACCCAAGACTGGGAAGCAAAGGGGGTGTAATTGGACTTACAGTTCCACATGGCTAAGGAGACCTCATAATTATGTCAGAAGGTGAAAGGCAGTTCTTACACGGCAGCAGCAAGAGAAAATGAGAAAGAAGGTAAAGCAGAAATCCCTGATAAACCCATCGGATCTCGTGAGACTTATTCACTATCATGAGAATAGTACAAGAAAGACTGGCCCCCATGATTCAGTTACCTCCCCCTGTGTCTCTCCCACAACATGTGGGAATTCCAGGAGATACAATTCAAGTTGAGATTTGAGTGGGGACACATCCAAACTATATCATACACTGAGGTCTTGTAGTCAGAGAAAAAAGGGTGTTTATTTGCAGGGCATCAATCAAGTATAATTGGGAAACTCACATTAAGATCTGACCTCCATGATTACTTACAAACAAGAGTTTTCAGGTCAGGCACAGTGGCTCAAGCCTGTAATCCCAGCACTTTGGGAGGAAGAGGTGGGCAGATCACATGAGGTCAGTTTTGAGACCAGCCTGGCCAACATGGCAAAAACCCATATCTACTAAAAATTACAAAAGTTAGTCAGCATGGTGGCACATGCTTGTAATCTCAACTACTTGGGAGGCTGAGGTAGGAGAATCACTTGAACCTGGGAGGTGGAGTTAGCAGTGAGCCGAGATTGGGTTACCGCACTTCAGCCTGGGCAATGAGTGCAAAACTCCATCTCAAAAATAAAAATAAAATAAAACAAACAAAGAAACAAAAAAAAAACCAAGGGTTTTTGAAGGCAGAGGTAAATTTCAGGAAGGCAGAAGTTACAGGCAAAACTGTAAATCAACACATGGAGATTATGCATTGGCTTGGCTGAGAAGAGTAAGGTACCTTCAGGTTATAGGTGAACTCACAGATTCTTTGACTTGTGATTGATTAAGGAAGTGAAGCTTCATCTAAAATCTTAGGGTAAGCAGGGAGAAATGTTAAGATTCTGTCTGTGGGTGTGACTGTCTCCAAGACCCTTAGGAAGAAATTTGGAACAAAGAACGGAAGTCAGAATTAGTTCTTATCTGAGGTCTACATGCCAGCAGATGGCATTTTCCAGTTGGTGACAGTCTGGGTTTCTGAAAAACAACTCAGGGACATATGTTGAGATGTTATTTTTAGTTTCTATAGGAAACCAACGATCTTATGGCTCTAATTTTCTTGGCGATTGCTTTAATCTATTATTACCTTCTTGCTTATCAGGTTGCTCATTTAGTTCTCAAGGCTATCTAGGTGTTTTCAGTTTTCCTTGAAGGAACTCAAAGTTTTCTTTTATTTTGATGCTTAGGGTGTGGGCTGTCAGGCCCTTAAGAGGGATCTCTATCTATCTGTTCCCTGTCTTTTGTCATTCCTCATTACTGAGGAATACAGGGATGCATAATGCTTTGGTTACTTCTTGTAGAATTTGGAAGATTGGGGACTGGGATATAAGAAGAGAAAGCTCCTAGCATGGAGCTTGAAATATTCATGGGTCCTGGGCATTTCTTCATGGTTTTGAACTATCATTATATTGGTTGCTTCAGTTACTATTTTATTACAACATTTTAATACACATTTGGCTACAATATAAAGTATAAGCAAAAGTAGCAAGACTGACATGCCTAACTTTGCAATCCAGAAAACATGACTGTATTTCATGAGGAATCCAAGGAATCTAAAAGGAAACCAGTCTTCGGGAACAGTCATGGAGACCCACCCATTGTGACCAAGTTGCTTGCACTCCAATTTTTCTTAGATAAATGTCTATCTCTTTAGTTTCATTTATGTAAGTACAATATGTGGCATTTGCAACCATACACACTAATCCCTGCTCAGCTAAAATGTAATTCGAGGGTATCCTATTAGCTAAGACAACCAAAGCCAATGAATTAATTCTTCTCTGCTAAGTAGTTTTTTCCAATGCACCTCTTAGTAATATTTTATCCACTGACCCCACCCTGATCTTTGGCTATAAATTTCTACTTGCCATACCATATTACAGTTGAACTTAATCTCTCTCCAACACTGGAAAATCTGATTGCAGTGGTTCTCATACCAGTCACAATTGTACCCTATTCCCTTGAGTAAAGTCTTTCTTACATGCTTTAACAATTATTAAATATGTTTTTTCTTTAACAGTAAGGGTCGTCAACAGTATTATATGCTGCTTGTTGTTACTTCTGTCGCCCAACTATTTTCTTCAAGCACAGTGGCTGTGGTTGTTTTCTTTCTTATTTTTGTTTTCTTTCTAATCCTATTGTAAGTCTTGATAAATATAGGTGATAATGTGCTCAAGTGTTCAGTGAATTCTTGTTGATTGATAAACCATAAACTGCTAATTATTTTGTCATTACATATGTGTTCAATTAAACTTGATTTAGAATTAGTTAACTTTCTATGTTCTATAGTTGTAGCATTTATAGTTAACCCTAACTAGCTATTTCTTGAATGCTTATTATCTGGGTGAGAAAATAGTGCTAAATTAACCAAAATGATCTTTTACTGTAAAGAAAACAGTGCTAATAATACACAAAAATACTTGTAATTAAACAATGCAGACAAAATGTCTTGGGGACACAATTCATTCAATTAACTAATAATAACAAAAGAATTGCTAGCTAAATACTTGCACTTTGCATACCTTTAGCACTGTGCTAGGCCTAGGTGTTAAATAAGTTTTATTTTTTATTTAATCCCACAACAACCTTATAAATAAAATATTATTGTTACTTCCATTTTACAGATAAGATAAAGTAGGCATATCAAGGCAAAGACACATGTTCAAAGATCCATAACACGTACAGCTCAGAAGATTCAAACTATAAATCCATATGTTTAATCATTATGCCAAATAGCATTTATTAAATATTTGTCTTGTAAGCATACATATTCATTGTATTCCTGAAAAAAAAAACTTATTTACTCATTACATATTTATCCACGGTTTCTGAAATACAAGCTGAATATTTTAAAAAATATTTGTATTTCCATTTATGTAATCAACTTAGGGTTGTTTTGACATATCCTTGAGGCATTTGGTTTTTTTATAGGATCTTTTAAATTTATTTTTTCAGAATCATTATCTAATTAAAAGCAAACATACAAATCAATGTAGCCTGTCAAAGAAATACTAACCATTCATGGGATAAATTATAATTACAATGACAACAATGTCAAAAAAAGCAAAACCCTTTTAAATAACCTATAATTATTATTTATAATTTTTTAACTCTATTTTAGGCTTGGTTGAATATGTAAAGATTTTTCACATAGGTAAACACTTGTCATGGGGCTTGTTATACATACTATTTTATCACCCAGGTATTAAGCCTAGTACCCAATAGCTATCTTTTCTGCTCCTCTCCTTTGTCCCACCCTCTTCCATCAAGTAGACTCCAGTATCTGTTGTTTGCTTTTTTTGTGTTAATGTTATTATCATTTAGTTTCCACTTAAAAGTGAAAGCATGTGGTATTTGGGTTGCTGTTCCTGCATTCATTTGCTAGAGCTAATAGCCTCTAGCTCCACCCATGTTCCCACAAAAAAACCACGATCTTATTTTTTTATGGCTGCATAGTATTCCATGGTGTATATGTACTACACTTTCTTTATCCACTTTGTCATTGATAGGCTTTTGGGTTGAATCCTTATCTTTGCTATTGTGAATAGTGCTGCAATGAACATTCACATGCATGGGTCTTTATGGCAGAATAATTCATATATATCTGGGTATATATCTAGTAATGATATTGCTGGCTTGAATAGTAGTTCTGCTTTTACCTGTTTGAAAAATTGTCATGTTGTTTTGCTCAATGGTTGAACCAATTTACACTCCCATCAACAGTGAATAAATGTTCCCTTTTCTCCACAACCTAGCCAGCATCTTTTATTTTTTGACTTTTTAAAATTAGCCATTCTGAACGGTGTTCGATGGTATCTCATTGTAGTTTTGATTTGCATTTCTCTAAGAATCAGTAATACCAAACTTTTTTTTTTTATATATGATTGTGGCTGCCTATATGTCTTCTTTTGAGAATTGTCTGTTCATGTCCTTTGTTCACATTTTAATAGGGTTGTTTTTCTCTTGAAAATTTGTTTAAGTTCCTTGTAGGTGTTGGATATTAGAACTTTGTCAGATGCATAGTTTACAAATATTTTCTCCCATTGTGTAGGTTATCTGTTTACTCTGTTGATAGTTTATTTTGCTGTACAGAAGCACTTAAGATTACTTAGATTCTATCTGTAAATTTTTGCTTTTGTTGTGATTTCTTTTGGTGTCTTTGTCATAAAATCTTTGTCCGTTTTCATGTCCGGGATGGTATTGTCTAGGTTGTCTCCAATAATTTTTATAGTTTTAAGTTTTACATTTAAGCCTTCAATGCATCTTGAGTTGATTTTTGTATATGGTGTTAGGAAGGAGTCCACCTTCCTAACATATGTCTAGCCAGTTACCTAAGCATCTTTTTTTGAATAAGAAGTCTTTTCTCCAATAAATGTTTTTGGTCACCAGCTCAATATTATTATCGTCATTTTAATATTTAGAAGTAAATCTTCAGAGGTGACCAGTCCAACATAATAAACTCTGTATTGAAGCTTGGATGGAAAACGGTAGTTATTATAGCATTCACCTGATAGAGTTATTATAAAGATTAAATAATATGCTTGAAAATCTGGGAACTGAATCTGTCCCAGAGGAAGCACTAAGAAAATATTTATTTGAGAGATCCAAGATGGCTGATGATTAGCAGCTCGGGCACATACCTCCCAGTGAAAGCGCAAAGAACGAGAGGACGCCACACTTTCAGACGAATATTAGTTGCTCACGGACCAGAAGATTCCCAGTGGAAGAGCTCCACGGGTCGCCAGGGCGACTCTTGTGGCCGGCGTGGCGGTTTTGCTGGTGCCTTAGCACGCCAGTTCTTGGTGCAGAGTCCGGAGATTCCCGGGCAGAAAAGCACCATCAATCTTAACACCGCTGTTTTGGCCGGCTCAGTGGATTGCTCAGATTTCGGCGCAGGGAATCAACAAGTTGGACGTCAGAGACCCAGTTAGAAAGTCGGTAATTATAAAGACGACAGACGGACAAATATATAATGAAGGGAAGAAACCAGCGTAAAAAGGTAGAGAATACTCAAAATCAGAATGCCTCTCCCTCTACAGGGGATTGCAATTCCTCATCAGTAACGGAACAAGGCTTAATAGATTACACGTGTGTTCCAATAACAGAAGCAGGTTTCAAAACGTGGGTGATAAGAAACTTCTGTGAATTAAAAGAACTTGTTCTAACCCAATGCAAAGAAACTAAGAACTTTGAAAAAAGGTTTGACGAAATGTTAACGAGAATGGACAATTTAGAGAAGAATATAAGTGAATTGATGGAGCTGAAAAACACAACAAGAGAACTTCGCGAAGCATGCACAAGTTTAAACAGTCGAATTGATCAAGCAGAAGGAAAGATATCAGAAGTCGAGGACCAGCTCAGTGAAATGAAACGAGAAGACAAGAATGCAGAAAAAAGGATGAAAAGGAATGAGCAAAGTCTCCAGGAAATATGGGACTATGTGAAAAGACCTAATTTACGTTTGATAGGTGTACCTGAATGTGATGAAGAGAATGAATCCAAGTTGGAAAATACTCTTCAGGATATCATTCAGGAAAATTTTCCCAACCTGGCAAGGCAGGGTAATATTCAACTCCAGGTAATACAGAGAACACCACAAAGATATTCTTCAAGAAGACCAACCCCAAGGCACATAATCGCCAGATTTATTAGGGTTGAAATGAAGGAGAAAATACTAAGGGCAGCCAGAGAGAAAGGTCAGGTTACCCATAAAGGGAAACCTATCAGACTTACAGCAGATCTCTCAGCAGAAACCCTACAAGCCAGAAAAGAGTGGGGACCAATATTTAACATCCTTAAAGAAAAGAACTTTCAACCCAGAATTTCCTATCCAGCCAAACTAAGCTTTATGAGTGAAGGAAAAATTAAATCTTTTGCGAACAAACAAGTACTTAGAGAGTTCACCACCACCAGGCCTGCTTTACAAGAGCTTCTGAAAGAAGCACTATACATATAAAGGAACAACCAATATCAGCCTTTCCAAAAATATATCAAAAAGCAAAGAACTTTAACACAATAAAAAATTTACATCAACTAATGGGCAAAACAGCCAGCTAGCATCAAACGCCGGTATTAAACTTATATATATTTTAATTGGATAAAAAGCCAAAACCCATCGGTATGCTGCATCCGGGCCCATCTTACATGCACCAATACACAAAGACTCAGAGAGAAGGAGGAAGATTTACCAATCAAACAGAGAGTAAAAATAAACCAATAAACAAAAAGCAGGAGATGCAATTCTCGCCTCTGATAAAGTAGACTTTGGAGCAACAAAGATCAAAAGAGGCGAGGAATGACATTACATAATGGCAAAAGGATCAATGCAACAAGAAGAGCTAACGGTTCTATAGATCAACGAGACAGAAAATTAACAAGGATATTCAGAACTTGAACTCAGACCCGGAACAAGTAAACTTAATAAACATTTATAGAACTCTCCACTTCAAATACACAAAGCATACATTACCACCTCACACCTATTCCAAAGGTGACTATATAATTGGAAGTAAATCACTCCCCAGTAATCGCATAGCATTTCATAGGTTTAAATTAAATATTGGTTGGCTGTTTGTTTGTTATCTTCTTCCCTTATTCCTTCCTGACTACATCATTAAGTATAATTATCAGTATAAAAGAGGTTTTCAATACCCATTACTAAATTGCATTCTAGCCTGGGCAAGAAAGCAATACTCCCATTCTCTCTCCCTCTTTCTTTTCCTTCTCCCTCCTCCCCATTCTGTCTCTCTCTTTCTCTTCCTTTTTCCTCCTTCCTATTTTCCTCTCTTTCTCTTTAAAAAAAAAAAAAAAAAAGTAATGGTAAAAGAAATGGGATGTTACTTTCACTTGACTAAGGTTCTATCTGCAAAATAATAAAATCTTGACTTAATGGATCAGGAACAAAGTTCTGAGTCCCCTTTACTAAGTCGTTTCTCTATAACCTAGTCTCCCTGCTAACAGCCCATTCTCAAACATGAAACTTCTTCTCAAGTTTCTTTTCTGAATCTTTTCTGAAGTAAGGAATCAGTAATTGAACACCAACATGGCTTCACCTCACTCCAACAGTGAAATTGCTCTTATAAAGGTCACCAATGAGCTCAAAAGGTACCATTTACCTTCATTATTTGGCCTCTCAGCAACTTTTAAAGTGTCAGATCATGCTCTGTGACCAAGACGTTTTCCTTTCTCACTTCTTGGTGACACCAGACAAAACTAGGTTTCCTCCTTCTTCACAGGCCAACTTTTTGGGTTTGTTTTTTTGTTTGAGACAGGGTCTCACCCAGTCACCCAGGCTGGAGTGCAATGGCTCACTGCATCCTCAGACTCCTGGGATTAAGCAATCCTCCCCCTTCAGCCTCCCAAAGTACTGGGATTATAGGCATAAGCCACTGCACCCAGAACAAGCCAACTTCTTGTTCTTCTTTGCAGAGTATTTCTAGTCTACATAGGGATCTAAAAGGGCTTCTATCTGGGTGTCTTTCTTTTCCCCATCTATACTCTCTACAGGCAGCCTCATCAAGTCCAACGATGTTAAGTAACAAGTAAATGTTGATGATTCCCAAATGCATGTCCTCAGTCTTTACCTTTCTCTGAAGCTCCTGACTGCTATATCTGTACCCATCTGCTTATCTGATATTTCCCCTTGCATGTCTTGAGCATAACTAAAAGATAACATCAGGAATAGAATTCCTGATTCCGCTCTAAAACCTGTTCCTCCCCAAATTAAAAAAAAAAAAATATTTATTTGTTATTATCATTGTTATTCCTACTATGACTACTTCTCAGTTCTTATTGATTGTTACCACGTAGAAATGCAATCTAGAGTTGTCAGATATTTTTAAAAAAATAAAATTTTTGATGGCCAAATAGGAACAGCTCTGGTCTGTAGCTCCAAGTGAGATCAATGCAGAAGGCGAGTCATTTCTGAATTTCCAACTGACATACCTGGCTCATCTCATTGGGACTGGTTAGACAATGGGTGCAGCCACCGGAGTGCAAGCTGAAACAGGGTGGGGCATCACTTCACCGAGTAAGCGTAATGGGCCGGAGAACCGACCCCATAGTATCTGGCCCAGACACTATGCTTTTTCCACAGTCTTCATAACCCGCAGACCAGGAGATTCCCTCAGGTGCCTACACCACCAAGGCCCTGGGTTTCAAGCAAAAAACTGGGCGGCCATTTGGGCAGACAACAAGCTAGCTGCAGGATTTTTTTTGTACACTCTAGTGGCACCTGGAATGCCAGCAAGACAGAACCATTACTCCCCTGGAAAAGGGACTGATGCCAGGGAGCCAAGTGGTCTAGCTCAGCAGATCCCACCCTAATGGAGCCAAGAAAGCTAAGATCCACTGGCTTGAAATTCTCAGTGCCAGCACAGCAGTCTAAAGTCGACCTGGGATGCTTCAGCTTGGTTGGGGGAGGGGTGTCCACCATTACTGAGGCTTGAGTAGGCAGTTTCCCCTTCACAGAGTAAACAAAGCCCTTGGAACATTTGAACTGGATGGAGCCTACCTTAGCCTGGCAAAGCCGCCGTAGCCAGACTGCTTCTCTAGATTCCTCCTCCATGTGCAGGGCATCTCTGAAAGTAATGCAGCAGCCTGAGCCAGGGACTTATAGATAAAACTCCCACCTCCCTGAGACAGAGCACCTAGGGAAGGGGCAGCTGTGGAAGCAGCTTCAGCAGATTTAAATGTTCCTGCCTGCCAGCTCTAAAGAGAACAGTGAATCTTCCAGCACAGTCCTCAAGCTCTGCTAAGAGACAAACTACCTCCTCAAGTGGGTCCATGACCCCCATGCCTCCTGAGAGACACCTCCCAGAAGGGGTCCACAGACACCTCATACAGGGGGGCTCTGGTGGGCATCTAGTGGGTGCCCTTCTGAGACAAATCTTCCAGAGGAAGAAATAGTCAGCAATCTTTGCTGTTCTGCAACCTCCACTGGTGATACCCAGGCAAACAGAGTCTTGAGTGGACCTCCAGCAAGCTTGAGCAGACCTGTAGCAGAGATGCCTGTTAGAAGGAAAATTAAGAAACAGAAATAAATAGCATCGACATCAACAAAAAGGACGTCCACACAAAAACCCCATCCGAACATCAACATCAAAAACCAACTGTAGATAAATCCATGAAGATAATAAAAAACAAGCAAGAAAAGTATGAAAATTTCAAAACCCAAAATGCCTCTTCTCCTCCAGAGGATCACAACTCATCTCTAGCAAGGGAACAAAACTGGATGGAGATTAAGTTTGATGAATTGACAGAAGTAGGCTTCAGAAGGTTGGTAATAACAAACTCCTCCAAGCTAAAGGAGCATGTTCTAACCCAATGCAAGGAAGCTAAGAACCTGGAAAAAAATTAGAGGAACTGCTAAGTAGAATAACCAGTTTGGAGAAGAACATAAATGACTTGATGGAGCTGAAAAACACAGCACGAGAACTTCATGAAGCATACGCAAGTTTCAATAACCAAATTGACCAAGCGGAAGAAAGGATATCAGAGATTGAAGATCAACTCAATGAAATAAAGTGAGAAGATAAGATTAGAGAAAAAAGAATAAAAAGGAACAAAAAAGCCTCCAAGAATTAAGGAACTATGTAAAAAAAAAAAAAAAAGTTAAAAAGAACAAAAAAACCTACGTTTGATTGGTGTACCTGAAAGTGATGGGGAGAATGGAACCAAGTTCAAAAACACTCTTCAGGATATTATCCAGGAGAAATCCCCAACCTAGCAAGAAAGGCCAACATTCAAATTCATGAAATACAGCAAACACCACAAAGATGCTCCTCAAGAAGAGCAACCATAAGACACATAATCATCAGATTGATCAAGGTTATGGGCAGACAGAGAGAAAGATCACGTTACCCACAAAGGGAAGCCCAACAGAACTAACAGCAGATTTCTCTGCAGAAACCCTACAAGCCAAAAGAGAGTGGTTGCCAATATCCAATATTTTTAAAGAAAATAATTTTCAACCTAGAATTTCATATCCAGCCAAACTAAGCTTCATAAGCAAAGGAGAAATAAAGTCCTTTACAGGCAATCAAATGCTGAGAGACTTTTGTCACCACCAGGCCAGCTTTACAGGAGCTCTTGAAGGAAGCACTAAATATGGAAAAAGAAAAATGGTACCAGGCACTGCAAAAACATACCAATTTGTAAAGACCATTGACACCATGTAGAAACTGCATCAACTAATGGGCAAAATAATCCACTTCATTGATTATCCACCTAATGAAATAATCAAATTCACATATAACAATATTAACCTTAAATGTAAATGGGCTAAATGCCCAAATTAAAAGACAAAAACTGGCAAATTGGATAAATACTCAAGACCCATCAGTGTGCTGTATTCAGGAAACCCATCTTATGTACAAATATACACATAGGCTCAAAATAAAGCAGGGATTGCAATCCTAGTCTCTGATAAAATAGACTTTAAACCAACAAAGATCAAAAGAAACAAAGAAGTAATGGTAAAGGGATCAATGCAGCAAGAAGAGCTAACTATCCTAAATACATATGCACCCAATACAGGAGCACCCAGATATATAAAGCAAGTTCTTAATGACCTACAAAGAGACTTAGACTCCTATGCAATAAAAGTGGGAGACTTTAACACCCCACTGTCAATATTAGACAGATCAACAAGACAGAAAATTAACAAGGATATTCAGGACTTGAATTCAGCTCTGGACCAAGCAGACCTAATAAACATCTACAGAACTCTCCACCCCAAATCAACAGAATATACATTCTTTTCAGCACCACATTGCTCTTACCACAAAATTGATCACATTATTGGAAGTAAAACACTCCTCAGCAACTGTAAAAGAAGGAAAATCATAACAACCAGTCTCTCAGACCACAGTGCAATCAAATTAGCACTCAGGATTAAGAAACATACTCAAATCTGCACAACTACATAAAAACTGAACAACCTGATCCTGAATGACTACTGGGTAAATAACAAAATTAAGGCAGAAATAAAGAAGTTCTTTGAAACCAATGAGAACAGAGACACAACATACCAGAATCTCTGGGACACATTTAAAGTAGTGTTTAGAGGGCAATTTATAACACCAAATGCTCACAGGAGAAAGCAGAAATGATCTAAAATCAAGACCCTAACAGTACAATTAAAAGAACTAGAGAAGCAAGAGAAAACAAATTCATAAAGCTAGCAGAAGACAATAAATAACTAAGATCAGAGCAGAAATGAAGGAGATAGAGACACAAAAAAACTGCAAAAAATCAATAAATCGAGGAGCTGGTTTTTTGAAAAGATTAACAAACTAGATAGACTGCTAGCCAGACTAATAAAGACAGAGAAGAAACACATAGACAAAATAAAAAATGATAAAGGGGATATCACCACTGATCCCAAATAAATACAAGGTATCACCAGAGAATACTATATACACCTCTACGCAAATAAACTGGAAATCTAGAAGAAATGGATAAATTCCTGGACACATACACCCTCCCAAGACTAAACCAGGAAGAAGTTGAATCCTTGAATAGACCAATAATAAGTTCTGAATTTGAGGCAGTAATTAATAGCCTACCAACCAAAAATCCCAGGACCTGATGTATTCATAGCCCAATTCTACCAGAGATACAAAAAGCAGCCGGTACGATTCCTTCTGAAACTATTCAAAACAACAGAAAAAGAGAGGCTCCTCCCTAACTCATTTTATGAGGCCAACATCATCCTGATACCAAAATTTGGCAGAGACACAACAAAAAAAGAAAATTTCAGGCCAATATTCCTGATGAACATCGAAGAAAAAGTCCTCAATATAAGAACACAAAATCAAACACCGCATGTTCTCACTCATAGGCAGGTGTTGAACATGAGAACACAAGGACACAGGGAGGGGAGCACTAAACACTGGGGTCTGTTGGGGGAAAACAGGGGAGGGACAGTGGGGGGTGGGGAGTTGGGGAGAGATAGCATGGGGAGAAATGCCAGATATAGGTGAAGGGGAGGAAGGCAGCAAATCACACTGCCATGTATGCACCTATGCAACAATCTTGCATGTTCTTCACATGTACCCCAAAACCTAAAATGCGATAAAAATAAATAAATAAATAAAAAGAGAGAAAAAAAAGTCTTCAATATAATACTGGCAAACTGAATCCACCAGCACATCAAAAAGTTTATCCACCACAATCAAGTTGGCTTCATCCTTGGGATGCAAATCTGGTTCAACATAGGCAAATTATTAAATGTAATCCATCACATAAACAGAACCAATGACAAAAACCACATGATTATCTCCATAGATTCAGAAAAGGCCTTCAATAAAATTCAACACCCTTCATGCTAAAAACTCTCAATAAATTAGGTATTGATGGGATGTATCTTCAAATAATAAGAGCTATTTATAACAAACCCACAGTCAATATCATACTGAATGGGCAAAAGCTGGAAGCATTCCCTTTGAAATCTGGCACAAGACAAGGATGCCCTCTCTCACCATTCCTATTTAATGTAATATTGGAAGTTGTGGCCAGGGCAATCAGGCATGAGAAAGAAATAAAGAATATTCAAATGGGACAAGAGGAAGTCAAATTGTCTCTGTTTGTGGATGACATGATTGTATATTTAGAAAACCCCATCATCTCAGTCCAAAATCTCCTCAAGCTGATAAGCAACTTCAGCAAAGTCTCAGGATACAAAATCAATGTGCAAAAATCACAAGCATTCTATACACCAATAATAGACAGACAGCCAAATAATAAGGGAACTCCCATTCACAACTGCTACAAAGAGAAGAAAATACTTAGGAATACAACATACAAGGGATGTGAAGAACCTCTTCAAGGAGAACTACAAACCACTGCTCAAGAAAATAAGAGAGTACACGAACAAATGGAAAAACATTTCATGCTCATGGATAAGAAAAATCAATATTGTGAAAATGGCCATACTGCCCAAAGTAATTTATAGATTCAATGCTATCCCATCAAGCTACCATTGACTTTCTTCACAGAATTAGAAAAAAACTACTTTAAATTTCATATGGAACCAGAAAGTGTCTTGTCTATTTGACTGTATAGACAAGACAATCCTAAGTAAAAAGAGCAAATCTGGAGGCATCATACTACCTGACTTCAAATTATATTACAAAGTTACAGTAACAAAAACAGCATGGTAGTGGTACCAAAACAGATATATAGGCCAATGGAACAGAGCAGATACCTCAGGAATAACAGCACACATCAACAACCCTTTGATCTTTGAGAAACCTGACAAAAGCAATGGGAAAAGGATTTCCTATTTAATAAATGGTGTTGGGAAAACTGGCTAGCCATATGCAGAAAACTGAAACTGGACCATTTCCTTATACCTTATTCAAAAATTAACTCAAGATGGATTAAAGACTTAAACATAAGACCTAAAACCATAAAAACCCAAGAAGAAAACCTAGGCAATATCATTCAGGACATAGCCATGGGCAAAGACTTAATGAGTAAAACACCAAAAGCAATGGCAACAAAAGCAAAAATTGACAAATGAGATCTAATTAAACTAAAGAGTTTCTGCACAGCAAAAGAAACTATCATCAGAGTGAACAGGCAACCTACAAAATGGGAGAAAAATTTGCAATCTATCCATCTGACAAGGGCTAATATCCAGAATCTAGAAAAAACTTATACAAATTTATAAGAACAAAACAAACCACTTCATCAAAAATTGGGTGAAGGATATGAACAGACACTTCTCAAAAGAAGAAATTTATGTGGCCAACAAACATATGAAAAAAAGCTCATTATTATTCATCATTAGAGAAATGCAAATCAAATCCACAATGAGATACCATCTCATGCCGGTTAGAATGGCGATCATTAAAAAGTCAGAAAACAACAGGTGCTCTAGAGGATGTGGACAAATAAGAAGGCTTTTTCACTGCTGGTGGGAGTGTAAATTAGTTCAACCATTGTGGAAGACAGTGTGGTGATTACTCAAGGATCTAGAACCAGAGATACCATTTGACCCAGCAATCCCATTACTGGGTATATACCCAAAGGATTATAAATCATTCTATTATAAAGACACATGCACACATATGTTTATTGCAACACTGTTCATAACAGCAAAGACTTGGAACCAATCCAAATGCCCATCAATGATAGACTGGATAAAGAAAATGTGGCACATATACACCATGGAATACTATGTAGCCATAAAAAAAGATGAGTTCATGTCCTTTCCAGAGGCATAGATGAAGCTGGAAACCATCATTCTCGGCGAATTAACACAGGAACAGAAAACCAAACACCACACATTCTCACTCATAAGTGGAAGCTGACCATGAGAATACATGGACCCAGGGAGTGGAACATCACTTACCTGGGTCTGTCGGCAGGTAAGGGGTTAGGCGAGGGATAGCATTAGGAGAAATACCTAATGTAGATGACAGGTTGATAGGCACAGCAAACCACCATGGCACATATATACCTATGTAACAAACCTCCACTTTCTGCACATGTATCCTAGAACTTAAAGTATAACAAAAAACAATTTAAAAATGGGATCTAATTAAACTAAAGAGCTTCTGCATAGCAAATGAAATTATCAACAGAGTAATCAGACCACCTAGAGAATCATAGAAAATGTTTGAAAACTATGCATCTGACAAAGGTTTAATATCCAGAATCTATAAGGAAATCAAACAAATCAACAAGCAATAAACAGAGAACTCCATTAAAAATGGGCAAAGGACATGAGATTCTAAAAAAAAAAAGACATACATGCAGCCAACAAGCATATGAAAAAAATGCTCAACATCACTAACAACTAGAGAAAATGCAACTGAAAATCAGAATGAGATATCATCTCAAAGCAGTCATAATGGCTACTTTTAAAAAATCAAAAAATAACACATGCTGGCAAGCTTGTAGAGAATTGAAGGCTTATGCACTGCTGGTGGGAATGCAAATCAATTCATCTATTGTGGAAAGAAGTTTGGTGTTTTCTCAACATAAAAAGTACTACCATTCTACCCAGAAATCCCATTATTGGGTATATACCCTAAGGATTATAAATCATTCTACTATAAAGACACATGCATACATACGTTCATTGCAGCACTATTCACAATAGCGAAGACATGGAATTTACCTAAATTCTCATTAATGGTAGTTTAGATAAAGAAAATGTGGTACATATGCCTCATGGAATACTACACAGCCATTAAAAAAATGAGACCATGTCTTTTCCAGCAACATTGATGGAGCTGGAGGCCATTATCCTAGGCAAACTAATGTGGCAACAGAAAAACCAAATACTTCATATTCCCATTTATAAATGTGAGCTGAACACTGAGTATACATGGATACGCAGAAGGCAACAAAAGACACCAGGGCCTATTTGAGGGTGGAAGGTAGGAGGAGGGTGAAGATCCAATAACTACCTATCATATACTATGCTTATTACCTGGTTAACAAAATAATTTGTACACCAAACCCTTGTGACATGCAATTTAACCATATAGCAAACCTGCACTTGTACCCCTGTACCTAAAACAATGGTTAAAAAGAGAAAGAAAAGAAAATGTTAGAGATAACAAAAATATGAAGATTTGAGGAATAAAGTCTTTTAAACTTTAAAAGTTTAAAAGTCATTAAAATACCATTCAGAGTAGCAGATCATTGTATCCTCCCGTTGGCCCTCAAATATTTAACTGGGGTTTGTTGCCTGTGACACTCCTGCATAGATTATTTAGCTGGATTTCAGGGAAAAAGGGAGAAGTGTACTGAACACTGACTTTTGTGAATTCTGAGTTTCCCATACCACCTATATACTGATTAACCTTCATGTATGAATGTAAGCAGTTGGTAAAAACCTGGTGCACATAAGATGATAATTAAGAACAAAGCAAAAAAATATTTTACTGCACAAATTCCAAATGAAATATAGCAAATCAAACATAGGAATATACTTCAAGAATAAGACCCCATGACGAAGTTTAGGTCAAGAGCACAAGGATGAGTCAACATACTAAGAAACTAATTTAACACATTAATATGTCAAAAAAGAAAGTATATATATTTTATGTATGTGTGTGTAGATATATATATATATATGTTTATTTTGATAGATAACCAAAAACTTTTAATAAAATTGAGTATCTCCCTAATTTGAAAAAAAAAATGTAACTGTGGAATTTCAAAAAGTAAATTATTTTACAAATAGCATTTATGTGAACTCAAGTGCAAATATATTATACTAAAATTAAAATACGAAATTCATTTCTAATATAAGCAAAAGGATGTTTCCTTTTCACTCTAATAGACAACACTGTTCTGAAAGCTATAATATAATACAAAAAGGAAAATAAGAGAGATAAATTCAATCAATGAATATCAACATTTCTATATACTAGCAATAACCAAGTAGAAAATGTAATAAGGAGAAAAGTTGCCATTATCACCAACAGCTATAAGATATCTAGAGCTAATCCTAAGAAACCCTAACAACATAAAGCTACAAAAAATATATAAAGAACACTATAAAACTTAACTGAAGGACATAAGAGAAATGTAGAAACTTATCATATCCCTTGATGAGAAAATACAATTCTGCCAGAATCTTAATTCTTCCTCTATCATTCTACATATTTAATACAACTTCTCGCAGAATCCAATGTTGGGAAAGAAATAGGAATTCTACATTTTGGGGGGTCAGGGTCTAAATGACTATAGCCATTCTAAAGGACAATTTGGTATTAACTATTTTTTAAATGTCCAAACATTTTTACCTAGAATTTAATTTCTAGAAATTTATCTAACAAAAATAACTAAAGAAATTACTTAAGTTGAATGTAAAATTATAACAACCAGAGCCATGTTTATCACCAAATTTAGAGCAATAGCCTAAAGGTTCATTAATGGAGATTAATAAATGATGGTATATTCATGCGTTGAAATATTTCTCATATAATATTATTATGTAACTACTGGAATGAAGCTAATCTCTATTTACTGACTTGGAAAAAAAAATACGTATATGTTAACTAAAGTGTTAACATGTTCCCCTTACTTTCCCCTTGCTCAAATTGAAATCTAGGAATTGAATGTGGGTGAGGAAAGAGATTGGAGACACTATGAGCAAAGACATTGGGAAAAGCTGTGGACATTTTCCCAGACCCAGAATTGAGAGCAGGATGCCACTTTTAATACGAGTACATACAAACTCAGTCATTCCTTGGTGACCCAGCAGCATGTCTGCACAGGCATTTCAGTCTAGGGCCAGAGACTGGAATACCTGCTCTGGAGCAGGATATGGGCCTCCACAGACAGAACTGTGGAAAGCTCCTCAGCAGTAGGTGCTGGAATTGTGCTGTCCCTCTTACTAGTCGGGATGGTAGGAGAATTATTACAGCTGTAGTTTCTCCTGGGCAGTGAGATGCAGCCAGGGACTGCTTGACAACCTGAAACTGATTTGCATGTGCCATTTCTGGGTCCACCATCCTACTCCTCTGAGATCACGGTGCAGAGAAGCCTCTCTGCTCCACAACCAGGCAGAACTCCAGGCATAGGGAACACTCGTATACCTGATTCAGCAGCCTGAACCACCCCACCCTTCTCAGACATAGATCTTGGTGCAGTGTGGCTCTCTCTTCTCCATGACCAGGCAAACCTCCAAGCATTAAGAGCACTTGTTCACCTGGTACAGCAGCCTGAACTGCCCCATCCTTCCTGAACATAGAGCATGGTTTAGCAGGGCTCTCTCTGCTCCACACCCAGGCAGATCTCTAGGCATTTGAAGCACCCATTTGCCTGGTTCAGCAGCCTGAGCCATCCCACCCTCCATGGACATAGACCTTGATGCAGTAAGGCTCTGTCTGCTTCATGCCCAGGCAGATCACCAGGCATCTAGAGCACTCACTCTCTTGGAATAGAAGCTTAGGCCACCGCTTATCCACATGAAGAATATCTGGAGCCAAAGAGGTTTCCCGGCTCCATGCCTAAGCAAACCTCTGGGAGCCTGCTGGCCACTCACTGTACTTTCCCTTGGCACTAGTGCTTGTGCATGCCATCAGGGACTAGCAGGTGGAACTGCCCAGTTTGGCTTCACCATTCATGGCTCCCACCCCACTAGGGCTAAGCAGGGATCTCAGATCTCTGTGCAGTGTACAAATCAGCCCAATGCTTGAGGCAACAAACAGCTTCTGCCAGTAAACAAGGATTAAGTATATACCCAGCCTCCTTGGCTACAGCTGACTCTTACCTATAAGTGCCACCTACAGGCTTGTAGGACAAACTGCACAGCCCAATATAAAGCCTCCTGAAAGAAGTGCACAGGGCTATAGAAGCAAAGCCAAAAGACCTTACCTAGCATTCTCTACAATCGGGGCGGAGGGGGGGTAGTTAAAATATAGGGAAAGAAAAAACTTATCACAAAATTAGAAGTGCCAGCATCTCCAAATGAAAAGGAACCAGCAAAAGAATCCTAGCACTATGAAAAATCTGACTGTAGTGACACCACCAAAAGATTGCGCCAGTCCTTCAGCAATGGTCCTTAACCAAAATGAAAACTCAGAAGTGACAGATAAAGAATTCAAAACATGGCCAGGCATGGTGGCTCATGCCTGTAATCCCAGCACTTTGGGAGGCAGAGGCAAGCGGATCACGAGGTCAGGAGATCAGGACCATCCTGGCTAACATGGTGAAACCCCATCTCTACTAAAAATACAAAAAAATTAGCTGGGCGTGGTGGTGCATGCCTGTAGTCCCAGCTACTCGGGAGGCTGAGGCAGGAGAATTGCTTGAACCCAGGAGGTGGAGATTGCAGTGAGCCGAGATCGCACCACTGTACTACAGCCTGGGTGACAATGAAAGACTTGGTCTCAAAAAAAAAAAAAAAAAAAGAATTCAAAACATAGATGGCAAGAAAGCTCAATGAGATGCAAGGCAAGGTTGAAAATCAGTAAAAAAGAAACTTCTAAAGCAACTCAGGAAACGAAGGAAGAGATAAATATCTTAAAAAGAAATAGATCAGAGTTTCTCAAATTGAAAAACTCACTTAAGGAATTTGAAAATACAACTGAAAGCTTTATTAATAAGCTGGACCAAGCAGAAGAAAGAATTTCGGAGCTTGAAGATTGGTCTTTTGAAATAACCCAGTCTGATAAAAATGAAGAAGTAATATTTTTAAATAAGAAAAGCCTTCAAGAACTATGGGATTATGCAACATGACCAAATCTACAAATTATTGTAATTCCTGAGGAAAAAAGAGAAGAAGCAAACAACTTGAAAAATATATTTGAGGAAATAATTGAAGAAAATTTCCATTATCTTGTTAGAGAAGTAGACATCCAGGTACAAGAAATCCAGAGAACACCTGTGAGACAGTAAACAACACAAAGGCATACAGTAACCAGAATGTTCAAGGTATACAATAGAGAAAAAATCTTGAAAGCAGTTAGAGAAAAAGAGTAGATCACATAAAAAGAGAATCCCCTCAGGCTAACAGTGGACTTCTCAGCAGAAACCTTATATGCCAGAAGAGATGTGGGGCCTATTTTCAGCATTTTTAGTCCAAAAAACAATTTCATATTCCAGCGAACTAAGCTTCATATCTAAGGAGAAATAGAATATTTTCCCGACAAGCAAGCACTAAGAAAATTTGTTACTACTGGACCATACTTACAAGAGATCCTGAAGGGAGTTCTAATCATGGAAAGCAAAGTATCACACCCACTACCACAAAAATATACTTAAGTACAGACTCTATAAAGCAAAACTGAATAGAAACTATAATCAGCTGACAATCTCATGATAGAATCAAACCTCACAATCAACATTAACCGTGAATGTAAATGGTCTAAATATCTCACCTAAAAGGCATGGAGTGACAAGTTGGATAAAAAACAAGAGGCATCCATCTGCTATTTTGAAGAGACCCATCTCACATGTAATGATACCCAAAGGCTCAAAGTAAAGAGTTGAAAAAGTATTACAACATAAATGGAAAACCAAAAAGAGCAGACATCACTATTCTTGTATCAGGTAAGATAGACTTTAACAATAAGAAAAAGGACATTACATAATAATAAAGGCCTTGATTCAACAAGATGACTTAACTATTCTAAACATATATGCACTCAACATTGGAAAATCCCAATTTATAAAAGAAGGACTTTTAGACCTACAAATAAACTTACAAAGACACACAATAATAATAATAGTAAACTTGAACACTCCAAAGACAGCATTAGACAGATTGTTGAGAGAGAAAACTAACAGATTCTGAACTTTAGTCATTTGACCAATTGGACCTAATAGAGGTCTACAAAATATTCCACCTATCAGCCACAGAATATGCATTCTCATCTGCAGATAGAACATATTCTATGATTAACAATATGCTCAGCCATAAATCAAGTATTATTAAATTTAAAAAAATCAAAATTATACAAACTATACTCTTGTACCACAATGGAATAAAAATAGAAATTAATACCAAGAAAATCTCTCAAAGTCACTCAATTACATAAAAATTAAACAATGTGCTCCTGAATAACTTTTGAATAAACAATAAAATCAAGGTAAAAATAAAAAAAAATTAGTTGAAATAAATGAAAACAGAGACAGAACACACCAGAATCTCTGGATGTAATAAAAGCAGTTTTAAGAGGAAAATTTACAGCATTAAATGCCTACCACGAAAGTTAGAAAGATCTCAAATCAACAATCTAACATCACACCTAGAAGAACTAGAAAAACAAGGAAAAAACTGAAGCCCAAAGCAGAAGAAAAGAAATAACTAAAACCACAGTGGAGCTGAATAAAATTGAAACAAAAAAATTCATACAAAGAATCAACAAAACCAAAAGTTGGTTCTTTGAAATGACAGGCTGCTACCTAGATTACCAAGGAAAAAAAGAGAATATCCAAACAATCAGAAACAACGAAAATTACATTATAACTGATCCCACAGAAATACAAAAGAAAATCCTCAGAAACTATTAAAAATTCCTCTACACATACAAGCTAGAAAATGTAGAAAAAAAAGATTAATTACTGGAAACACAATCTCCCAAGATTGAATTAGGAAGAAATTGAAACACTGAACAAACCAATATCGAGTTCCAAAATTTAACCAGTAATACAAAACCTACAAACATAATAAAGCACTGGATGAGAAGGATTCATAGCTGAATTCAAAAGACATACAAAGAAGAGCTGGAAACAATTTCATTAAACTATTTCCAAAAATCAAATAGAATAAACTCCTCCCCAACTTATTCTACAAAGCCAGCATTGCCCTGATACCAAACCAAGCAAAGACACAACAAAAAGAATCCTACGGGCCAATATCCCTAAAGAATGTAGACCAAAAAAAAATCCTCAGCAAAATATTAGCAAACAGCCCATCAAAAAGTTAATTCACCATGAATAAGTAAGCTTCATTACTGAGATGCAAGTTTGGTACAACATATAGAAATCAATAAATATCATCCACAACATAAACAGAATCAAAAACAAAAACCATATGATCATCTCACTAGACAGGGAAAAGGCTTTTTGATAAAATCTAATATCCCTTCATCTAAAAAAAAAAAAAAACTCATCGATAAACTAGGCATTACAGAAACATACCTGAAAATAATGACAGTCATCCATGACAAACCCACAATTAACATCATACTAAATAGACAAAAACTGGAAGTATTTTCCTTGAGAACTGGAACAAGATAAGGATACCCACTCTCACCACTACTACTGGAAGTCCTACCCGAGCAATCAGGCAAGAGAAAGAAATAAAAGGCATCCAAATAGAAAAAGAAGAAACAAAACTATCTCTCTTCACAGACAATATGACTCTCTATCTAGAAAATCCTTAAGACTCCGCCAAAAGGCTCCTGGAACTGATAAGCGACTTCAGCAAAATTTCAGGATACAAAATCAATGTACAGAAACAAGCAGCATTTCTGTATACCAATACAGTTCAAGCTGAGAGCCAAATCAAAAATGTAATCCCATTTATAATAAATGCAACAAAAAGAAACTATCTAAGAATACATTTAACCAAGGAGGTAAAAAATCTCTATAGAACTATAAAACCGCTAAGTCGTTGATGAAACAAAAGACAAAACATTCCACGATTATGGATTGGAAGAATCAATATTAAAATGGCTATTGTGTCCAAAGCAATCCACAAAATCCTATCAAACTACCAATATTATTTTTTTCCCATGGAATTAGACAGAACTATTCTAAAATTTATATGGAACCCAAAAAGAGCCCGAATAGCCAAAGCAATCTTAAGCAAAAAGAACAAAGCCAGAGGCATCATGTTAACCCTCTTCAGACTATAAGGTTACAGTAACCAAAACAGCATGAAACTGATAGAAAACACACACATATACCAACTGAATAGGTTAGAAAGACTAGAAATAAGGCCTCACACCTAGAGCTATCTAATCTTTGACAAAGTCAACAAATATAATCAATGGAGAATGGATTCTCTATTCAATAAATGATGCTGAAATAGCTGGCTAAACATAAGCAGAAAGATGGACCATGCTACCTTTGAGCATAGAAAAAAATTAACTTATGTTGGATTAAAGATTTAAACGTAAGGCCTCAAACTATTAAGATTGCTAGAAGAAAGCCCAGGAAGCATGATTCTGGACACAGACCTTGGGAAAGAATTCATGTCCTCATTTTCAAAAGCAGTTCCAACAAAACAAAAATTAACAAGCGGGGTCTAATTAAAGAGCTTCTGCATAGCAAAATAAACTAACAACAGAGTAAACAGACAACCTACAGAATGGGAGAAAATATTTGCAAACTATGCATCCAACAAAGGTATAGCCAAAATCTATAAGGAATTTAAGCAATCAAACAATCAAAAAATAAAATAAAATAAACCCATTAAAAATGGGTGAAAGATGGCCAGGCGTGGTGGCTCATGCCTGTAATCCCAGCACTTTGGGAGGCTGAGGTGGGAAGATCATGAGGTCAGGAGTTCGAGACCAGCCTGATCAACATGGTGAAACCCCATTCTCTACTAAAAATACAAAAATTAGCCGGGCATGGAGGCACACACCTGTAATCCCAGCTACTCGGGAGGCTGAGGCAGGAGAATTGCTTGAACACAGGAGGTGGAGGTTGCAGTGAGCCAAGGTCATACCACTGCACTCCAGCCTGGGTGACAGAGCAGACTCTGTCTCAAAAAAAAAAAAAAAAAATGGGTAAAAGCCATAAACAGACACTTCTCAAAAGAAGATATACAAGTGGGTAACAAAGTCATAAAAAAATGCTCGTTGTCATATCAGATAAACGCAGACCAAAACCACAATGAGGTACCATCTGATGCCAGTCAGATCGGCTAATAAAGAGTCAAAAAATGACAGATGCTAGTGAGGCTGCAGAGAAAAGGGAATGCTTATACACCATTGTTGGGAATGTAAATTAGTTTAGCCACTGTGGAAAGCTGTTGGGAGATTTATTCAAGAACTTAAAATTGAACTACCATTCTACACAGCAATCCCATTACTGGGAATATATCCAAAAGAAAACCAATTGTTCTACCAAAAAGATGCATGGACTCACATGTTCATTGCAGCACTATTCACAATACCAAAGACAGGGAATAAACCTAGGTGCCCATCCTTAGTGGAATGGAAAAAGAAAATGTGGTACATATGCACAATGGAATAGCATACAACAAGAAAAAGAACAGAATCATGTACTTTGCTGCAACATGGATGTGGCTGGAGGTCATTATTCTAAGTGAATTAACACAGAAACAGAAAATCAAAGACGATGTGTTCTCACCTATAAGTGGGAGCTAAACATCAGGTACTCATGGACATAAAGATGGCAACAATAGACACTGGGGTCCACTAGTGTTGAACGGAGGGAGAAAAAGCTTGAAAAACTAACTGTTGGGTACTATTCTTAGTACCTGGTGGTTGGGATCATTCATACTCCAAATCTCAGCATCACACACTATAGCCAGGTAACAAACTTGCACATGTACCAAGTGAATCTAAAATAAAAGTGGAAATATATATATATATATATACACACAAATAAAATAGTAGTTATCTCTGGCCTGGCACAGTAGCTCATGCCTATAATCCCAGCACTTTGGAAGGCTGAGGTGGGCGGATCACTTGAGGTCAGGAGTTCAAGACCAGCCTAGAGAACATGGTGAAATTCCATCTCTACTAAAAATATAGAAATTAATCGGGATTAGCTGGGCATGGTGGTATGAGTCTGTAATGTCAGCTACTTGGAGAATCTGAGGCAGGAGAATCACTTGAACCTGAGAGGCGGAGGCTGCAGTGAGCCAAGATCGTGCCACTGTACTCCAGCATGGGCGACAGAAAGAGACTTCCGTCTGAAAAAAAAAATAGTGGTTATCTCTGATGATGAGTGTTTTTTCTTATTTTCTTCATTATATTTCACATTTAAAATATATTTTATAATGAGTATATATTCCTTTTATTAAAAGGCAATTTTTTTAAAGTGAAAAAGTAAGCATAAATTTCAAAAATGCCAGACCAAATTAAAGGGTCTGGCATTTATTCACATTCATGCATGTGAATATTTATGGCAGGTTTACTCATAATCCCCAAAACTGGATGCAATCAAGATGTCCTTAGATGGGTAAATAAACATACGGTGGTATGCCAATGAAGTGGAATGTTATTCAGCGATTAAAAAGAAATGGTATCAAGCTACAAAAGGACATCAATGAATCTTAACTGCAAATTGCTAAGTGACAGAAGCCATTCTGAAAAGATCACATACTGCAATATTCTAATTATATGACTTCCTGAAAAACACAAAACGACAGTGATGATAAAAAGTTCAGTGGTTGCCAGGGGTTCAGAGGGTTGAATATTTGAACCACCAGGGACTTTGCAGGACAGTGAAACTATTCTGCATGATAGTGGTATATACAGGATACTACATGTTTGTCAAAACGCATAGAATTTTACAGTGCAAAAAGTGGATCTTAATATATACACTTTTTTTTTTTTAATTTAAAAGGTTGAGGGATCCCAGGGATGAAATTTAGAATGTGACAAAACAATTTAACGGTAATAATATATGAAATAACTTCATTGAAAGGTGTGGGAAAAAAGTTCTTAAGTAGCTATAGAAATGAGGGGAGTCTGGCCCAGCACGGTGGCTTGCGCCTGTAATTCCAGCACTTTGGGAGGCTAAGGAAGGCGGATCATGAGGTCAAGAAATTGAGACCATGGCGAAACCCCGTCTCTACTAAAAAATATAAAAATTAGCTGGGCGTGGTGGAGCATGCCTGTGGTCCCAGCTACTCGGGAGGCTGAAGTAGGAGAATTGCTTGAACCCGGGAGGCGGAGGTTGCAGTGAGCCGAGATCGCACCACTGCACTCCAGCCTGGCGCCTGGCAACAGAGAAAGGCTCTGTTTCAAAAAAAAAAAAAAAAGAAAGAAATGAGGGGAGTCTGTAAGACTAAAGGCAAAAGAAACTCTACATAAGCTCTCAATTTAACAAAGTTATTTCCCATGGGGTACAGGTTAACAGTTCTAATACTGCTGTACATGTGTACTGAAACTGAACAATAAGTAAATGGATGGCAGATAATGGAAGCCAGGTTCCTCTCTGTTGCAGCTGAGAGGTTAAAGATAAGTAAAGAAAGGAAGCTTGAACGATCCATATGGATTATTAATGGTCCTTTTGCAATGGATTAGAATTGGAGATATTAGAAAAATCTCATGTTTAGCTTAATTTAGATACAGATCATTACACATAAAAGAAACATTTATAGAAATGTGTATATACACAGGTCTTGATGCACATATATTTCCTTGCTCAGTCAGCTAACAGGGCCTAGAATCAATAATACCCCAATAGCACCAAGAACACCTAACACCCAGGTTTTGGGTTCCAATGCAATTTTCCAATACACGAAACCAGGGGTCCTAGAAGAAGTGGGCCAATAAATATACAAGATAATCCTGGAGAAACTCGTAGTGCCAGAAAGTAAGGAAGTGCTAAAAACAGGAAAAAAAGATGAAGTGTACCAAAAGGCCTTGTGAATCAGCCAGAAAAGCACTCAACAGCCAAAGATGGAATAATCTGGGCAACAAAATAAAATAGTATTGGAATATAACCTGAAGTATAAAATGAATATCCATGAGTTCATCCTGATACAAATATGCTATTAAATAAATAAATGGCAGCAGAGAGACAAATTTCCCATGCAGAAGATTTCCAAATAAATTATGTAGATAGTCCATCCTCAAAAAGGTGGAGCATAACTCTCCACTTAAGTGTGGTTTGCACATAACTTCCTTACAGAGTATGGTATTAAAAGGTGAAGGAAATAACTTCATAGTGGATGAAACTGACACACACTACCTCAAATGAGGTGATCAAGTTTAATCAACATCAATGGTAATAAGTCAATGTTGATAGTATGTATGCTTGATATATAATCAAAATGGCACTTCACCTCTCTGGTCCTCCTCCCAAAAGTCCATAATCCCAGCTTAATTATGAGAAAAATACCAGACAAATCCCAATTGAGAGACATTCTTCAGAATACCTGCCCAGTATCCCTCAAATCTGTTAGTCATCAGAAACAAGGAATGACTGAGAAGCTGTCACAGTCAAGAGGAGCCTAAAGAGATGTGATGACTAAATACAATGTGGCAACTTGGATGGGATGCTAGAACTGGAAAAGGACATTAGCTGAAAACTAAGGCAATCTGGCCAGGTGCAGTGGCTTATGTCTGTAATCCTAGCAATTTGGGAGGCCAAGGAGGGCAAATTGCTTGAGTCCAGGAGTTTGAGACCAGCCTGGACAACATGGCGAGACCTCATCTCTACAAAAAGATACAAAAATTAGCCAGCTGTGGTGGCATGCACCTGTAGTCTCAGCTACTTAGAAGTTTGAGGTGGGAGAATGGCTCCAGCCTGGGAGATGGAGGTTGCAGTGAGCCGAGATTGCACCATTGTACTCCAGCCTGGGCCACAGGGCGAGATCCTGTCTCTATAAATAATAATAACAATAATAATGACAAATCAATAAATCTGAATGAAGTATGGACTTGAGTTAATACTAAGGTATCAACATTGCTACATTTGTTGTAACAAACATACCATACTAATGTTAAGATATGAATAATAGAGAAAAATTTGGTGGGGGTATGTGGGAACTCTGTACTATCTGAATATTTTTTCTATAAATCTGGAATCATTTTAGGATGAAAAGTTTATTTTAAAATAAGTCAAACAAGGCTAGGCATAGTGGTTCATACTCGTAATCCCAGAACTTAGGTAGACCGAAGCAAGAGGATCACTTGAGACTAGGACTTCAAGACCAGCCTGAGCAACATAGCAAGATCCCATCTCTAAAAAAAAAGTTTTTAAAAAATATTAGCTGGGCATGTTGACATACGTGTGTATTTCCAACTACTCAGGAGGCTTGATGCAGGGTAAGCTTGACACAGGATTCCTTGACACAGGATAGCTTGAGCCCAGGAGTTCAAGGCTGCAGTGAGCTGTGATTTTGCCTCTGGTCACAGGATATGTGGTTCAACCAGGTCAAGGCCTATGCAGAAGGCAAATATCTAATGTAGAATAGTATGAAGGTCATTCATCATTATGAGTATATGGAGAGAACCCTGATTTAGCTGGCAAAGCAAAAATTACACACACACAGAAATGCACATATGCACTCTCTCATATCCATATTTGAAGTTCAATTCATATCCACAAATAAGTAATTTCACATGTGTTGTGTTTCAGCCTGTCACTGATAACAAGATGCTCTTTTCCAGACCCTTGGAAATGCTAGTGCAACTTATAAAGTATATAAAGCATAGCAACTCAGAATCTTAAGTAATTTATTTAATATAAGGACACCCACTTGGGGGTCACATAAGGCAAAACACAAACAATTTTTTCCTGCTCCAAAAGGATCACTGTGACTAAAGAAATATACGTGGAATTAAAATATACCCTCTGCCATCACATTTCACATTCCACTGTTTCAGCTTCCTCCCACCACTTTAACCACTACTGTGAATGACAAGGGGTAGGGGAATATTATCAAGAGAAATAGGAGGTCAGAGTACTCTTGTAGCCTTCACCCTCCTGTAGCCTTCACCCTCCAACCAGAGTCCCTTGACCTCAGACATCCCTTCCTATTTTCTCCTCTCAAGCCCTGAGCACTGTGACATTCATTTTAAGATCATGTGATCTGGGTCATTTTCCCATATGTAGCCTTAAAAAATAAAATGAATTTACCTAGATCTTATATGTAAAAAAATGTATTCAGTCTACTCATGAGTGTTTACTATACTAGGAAACGGAGGATTGAAGTCTGTAACATGACTTCATTCTAGAACTTAGATCCCAGAATTTGCATCTTTAGTAAGAAGCTGTAAAGTCCACTGGGAGAACATTAGCTTTTCAAAGAACGTTGGAGGTCTTCTAATCCAAAGTTCTACCTGATACATAAAACCATTCTTAAGCATTTCTGCCAAGCTGCTGAAGCAGCTCCAGAAATGAAACTATCTACAATTAAATGAGAGAAAGTTTCTAACAGTATGCAGAAACTTTAACTTATTTAAACATTTGAATTGATCTGCCCTCTAGAAGTACTCAGGTAAATGCTATCTCTCTTCTGTGTGACAGGCCTTCAATTATTTGAAGAAAATATCCACAAACTTGTCTTTAAGAGTAAAGCATTCCCGATCATTTCAATAACTGTCATGTCTGCTTGTAAACCAGTCACCTTCTTGGTCACTGTCCAGGTTGTCTGTTTCCATCTTGATTGTGTCACTCTGATATGACCCAAATCTCCCAACACAAACTATCAAGAACAGAATAAACATGATTTTTAAGGCCTTTCTTGCTGTGGACACCATGACTCTATTAATGGAGCTTAATATTTCAATATATGTGGTACACTGTAACCTCACATGGCTAGCTCATGTTGAACTTAGAGTAAATTAAAACTAGAGCCTTCTTCACATATGCAGTTGTTAAGCCACGTAACCACCTACCCTTGGTAACTGAAGTTTTGATATAAGTACAGGACTTCACATTTGATCCTATTCAATTTAATGCTACTAGATTTGGCTATTTTTTTCCTCAGCCTTTAAGGACTTTTTGGATCATGCTAGTGATATCAAGTACATTATTCCACCATCTAATTCTATATTATTTGCAATGGAATGGGCATGCTATTTTATATTTTCTTGCTAATCATTATAAAACAACTTCGATGGGACAGAGCTGAGGTTGGAAACCTTTGTTCACATTGATATCCACATTGTTGAACACTGTCAATTCATTAACTCATCTACTGTCCTGTCATTATCATGTTACTCCATTTTAATCTCAGGGACATTATGAGAAACTGCAAAATGGCTTGGTAAGGTACACAATGTTTGCCTTCTGAGATCTCTGGAAGGCAGTTGAGCAAAAGGGCAGGCATCCTCCAGAGCAGCTGAAGTACAAGTGGCTCATGTGATTGCCTTTTTGGAGACATACTGTTATGTATTAGACCACCATGAACACAGATATTTAAGAGCAGTTTCAAATATTACCCACAACTTGAAAGTAAGAAAGGCAAAGTTCTAAGTTGCAGTTACTGATTTATGACAGAGTTGACTCTCACATGTGTATTTTTATGTACGCTGCTCCAATGTGAATAGTAGCAGAGATGTATTTATTTAACAAGAGCTAATGTGCCTCCTGAACAACACCCAGGAGGCCAGCTAGTATACAACTTGTTGTAAAACCTCTGATTAATAGACCAGACTTAAGGGAAGGCAGTATAATGTACTGCTTAAGACCACAGTCTAGAATCTCAGAACTGGGTTCAAATCTTGACTCTGTCACTTAACAGTAAGTAATGTGACCTTGCTGAAGTTACTTAATCTCCTTCAGCTTTTTTCCTTATCTGTAAGCTGGGAATGCTTAGAATGGTGCTATCATATAGGGCTATGATGAGATTGAACATAGCAATGAGTATGTTAGCTATTATTGCTATTCCAACCTAACAAAATTTAGTTTGACAATCTTGTGAAATCCATGCCAGGGCCAAGTATGGCCATTTTTTTCTTTCTTTCAAGCTTATCAACCATCCTTTTAATAATGAATTACAGAATCTTTCTTGAAATTATCTTAACTTTGCTAACCTACACATGTGGTGAAGAAGTTCTAAATATGTCTTTCAAAAGTGCTATTTGAGGGAACCCAAAAATCTGTGCTCAGATACCTCAATATAGCTGGAGCTATATGCCTCAATTCATATCCATTTGTCAAATAAATGTTGTCCTTGTATGTTGGGACAAACAACTCCTTTTTAAAATGGCATTACTCAAACTTTTGAGCTTCTTGGTTTACAGCAGCTTTTGCCAAGGATTTTTACCTACAAAGTGTGTAATGACTATGCAAGCAGGTGCATCACTTGACAAAGCCTGCTCTTTGAGGTGGATTCAGTCTGATGTCTGCTCAATCATCATGCTTATCCTTTCTATTTTTAGAAAACTGCTTTTCCCCTAACTCTTCTAACAGACTTCTGAGAAAATGGTGGCATGAGAGTAGGTCCTTAATTCTATGAGGCATTGTCTCACTCTGTCACCCAGGCTGGAATGCAATGGTGTGATCTCAGCTCACTGCAATCTCTGTCTCGTGGGTTCAAGCGATTCTCATGCCTCAGCCTCCCAAGTAGCTGGAATTATAGGTGTGCAACACCACGCCCAGGTAATATTTTTGTATTTTTAGTAGAGACGGGGTTTCACTATGTTGACCAGGCTGTTCTCGAACTCCTGACCTCAAGTGATCTGCCCACCTAGGCCTCCCAAAATACTGGGATTACAGGTGTGAGCTCCCACACCTGGCCTCGATATATTTTTTAGATAAAACAATCCTAAATTAGGCATATAAAAACTGCCAAATATTTAAATTTTTTATATATACTAAACTAAGCTGTATGACAAACATTTTCCATCAGGTCATCCTGGCTTTGTGGCTGGAGCTATCAATTCATTTAGGATAATGTCAAAACTCTGAATTTGGATCCCTTTGTGAATTATGAGACAAGGACCAAATGGCTTTCCTGACATCCCATCCCTGATCACTAGGATAAGCCCCAATAGGAATTAGTCCATTTGGTCCTATTTTGACACTGCAGATCAACATAATCTGGAGCAGGTTGACTTCTCTCAGAGGGCAAGCTCATCCACATGCAAATTCAAGTGTCTTCTGGTTATAGTTTCTCAACTAGCATGGTGATCTCAACTTGATGCAAGAGTCCACTTTAATGAACCAACAGGTTTTGTTTCCAAGTTGTGTATCTGTCCCCTCCTGCCCCTCCTCTCCCACACAAGTAGTAAAAGTATATATGATATCACGTACCTGAAACAGAGGCCAAAAGCAAATGAGGAAAACTGTCCTGAGTGTGAAGTCATCCTGCTGGGTTTGCCCCTGGCACTAGCTCCCTCCCTACTACCATATCTTGCTGGATCACAGAGCCAGTGGAAGAGGGTGACAACCCAGTAAACAGTGAAAAGATACCAAAAAAAAACTGTTCCACTCTTGTTGGAGAGGGAGGGATAGCAGGTCAGGATATACCCTTCTTGATTCAATGATGAATAAATGGATAAATCTTGGATCAATAGGAGATGAAGAAAACCCAAAACAAAAACAGAGCCTTTAAAACAAAACTTCAACATAATAGGAGGAAATTACATCGTGTAAGAGATGGAAGAACAGTTAAAAGTAATTTTAAAAAGATCAAAATAAATGAAGTTATAAGCAAAAATTAATAAACTAGGAAGAAAAGTAATAGTAGACTTAATAAAGACCTGGACCTTTTCCAAGAGAAAACAAAATACACTTAAAAATAGACAAACATTTGGCAAAGCTAATTAAAGAATTCTCTGTTCCTTCAATGTTCAAAACAAATTGATCTGTTAAACTGTCTGAGCTAGGCCTCAGCCAATATCCAGTTTCTATTGATTTACTGTTATTTTTTATGGCTACAGTTTTACCATATAAAATCATCTCTCATTAAAATTACTGAATTTATTATGACAGACTTTGTGATTATGTCAAATTCCTGGCATCATATAATAATTAAACAATAAATCACCATTTCCTAAGTTAGTGTTCTGAGGAGCACTGATAGGCCAAATGTTATTATGTGTGTTTAAAGGGGAAAAAAAAAGGTGGTTCTGTGCTCAATTAAGTTCGGAAAATGCTGAGTTACAAAAAGTTAAATAGTTTTTTTTTAAATTGAAGAAGCTACTCATTAAAAAAAAACACTACCCAACATTTATTGCACAATGAGTCTCCAAGAGAGATTAAAGTATATAGCATTTTGCAAACGTATTTACCTGTCTCCCAGAAGAATATTTTTTCCACAAAACACAATTTGGAATTCTGCGGCAAACACATTCTGGTTGAAATGAGAAACAAGACAAATATGCCACTGACACCTTTATTATTTAGCACTGTTATGAAAATGTTTAACCCATGCAGTCAGAAACTATGTTATAAATTTTGAAAAGGAAATCATATAATTATAACATCATTGATAGAATTTCTCACCTGGAAAAACTCAAAAGGATCAAATGAATATCTCTAAAATTAATAGATTTCAATAAACTGCCAATTTAAAACAATCTATGCAAATAAATTCTTCTCCTATATAGCAAAAACGACCAAATAGGTAACATATTAAAAGCTCCAATAAGCAGTATCAATGTGTTCCCTTTATGTCTGTATTACCTAGGAACGTATTTCTTACAAATTATACAGGATTTAAATAAAACTCTATTGAAGGATATATAAAGCTTTTTAGAAACAAGGCAACATATGTTTCTGAAAAGCAATGCAATTCTGTAGTCCTTATCGTCATATCAATTTAAGAGAATCCCAACCAAATTTTCAATATATTTTTGGGGGAAGATCATCTGGTGAAATAAACATGTCAGAATCGTCAGAAAATTGTAAAAAATAAAAAAGATCAAGAGACAGTCTCACATTAACAGATACAAAGTCCCATTTCTAACTCATCTACAGGCTGGTGTACTGGTGCCACAATGTTCAATGGAACTAAAGGGAATCCAAACACAGAATAAAGTATATACATGTATGACATTTCATATGTTGGGGGGAAAGATCAATATGTTAACAACTGGCTAACCCTTTGGGACAAAAAAGTTAGAATACCTAAATCCATACATCAAGATAATTTCAGATAGGACAAAACATTTTCTTAATAAAACCATATAAGTTAGAGAAATATAGGATAAGATTTATATAATCTTCAGGGGGGATAACCCTCCTAAACACGATCCTAGGGCCAAAAGGCAAAGAGAAAAAGATTTATCCATTTTTAAATTTTTTATTTTTTTTTAGTCATTTTAATGCATTTTTCTCTGTGCACAAGAGAAATAACTGATGAAGTCAAAAGATACACTTTCTTTTATACATAGCAATTAAAAGTAATGCAAACATCACATAACACTTTCGGTGAAAGTTACATTTCCAATTACAAATCAAAATGCATATTAGGGTCTCTTTACGGGAGAAGTTGAGAAGGAAGTCTTAGGTAAAAAGCACTTTCCTGGCATTACTACACTGATCCTTCAGGCTGCACAAAGATTAAGATCATATACAGTCAATCTGCAAATGTTGACACAATGTTACACTGTAAATTTTCTGTACAATTAAATGTATACTTAGAGATACCAGGATAAACATTTCTACTATATTTTAACTGAACTTGCCTAGCCAACATTTTCACTGAGAAGTTTATCAAAGATGCTGTAAGATTCCACAAAATTGTGAGACATACCTAGCTCCAGATACATTTCTTGTATTCGTTCTCATTTTGGTTACACATATTACACTCAGAAATTCTACTGTAATATTTTTAGATGTACAGTTCCAATTGTGCTTACTGTACTGTGTACAAATATAGCAAAAAAGATCAATGAATGGTATAAATCTTACAGCATTTTGCTAGCAAAAATACATGCCAAAGTCACAATAAGCAATATCGTACCACAAATTAGAGAGCTTCAAATAATTTGCTTCTGATTTTAATATCTTCATTCTACATTAAATTACTATCATAGGCTAATGTTTAAAAATGCAAATAAATTGGACATCTGTAGGACAACACTTGTTCACCCAACTGTGAAGGTTGATACCTGTTTCCAAAAATCACAATAAATGCAGAATAAAGAAAGTGTTTGCATGCAACACTTTTGAGTGAAACAGCATTGATTCCCACCATTCAAAACAGATAAGGAAGGAAACTAAAGGAAAGAAGGAAGGAAGGAAACAAAGAGTGAGGGAGGGGGGAGACAAGAGGAAGGGAAGGAAGGGAAAAGAAGCAAAGGAGAAAGGGAGTGAGGGAAGTAGGAGGGAGGGACTCCATCTTAAAATGCATCATATTAGACTTATAACTAGACAGATTTAAAAGAATCAAAATGAAAGTAAAGAACGATTTTGTGTGTGTGTTTAAAGATTTAAGAGCCATTATCAAAAATAAGATACATTTTTTTTCCAGGTACAGAAATGTAATTAAGATGGCTGGGAGCCCAGCAGCCTTTCAATGGCTGCATTGATGTCGCCTCCTGTTGCTATTAGGGCCTGCAAGTTTGCTTCACGGTTTAAGAACCCCATTGCGTTGAGCTGTTCCAGTTGTTGCTGAAATCTGACTTCTGGATTCGGCAGCTGTGGGGCACTGGCTCCAGCCAGAGCCTGCACCATTTGCTGAATGAACTGCTGGTTGGGTCCGGATTCTGATGTAGGACTCGTGGTTTCACTTGGTGCAGCGCTGGACACAGTAGGCCCGGTGGGGCCACCAGAGCCGGTGGAGCCAGGGGGGCCTGCAGGGCCAGTGGGTCCTATGGGCCCAATGGGGCCTATGGGGGTAAAAGGGACTATAGGGCCTATGGGGCCTATGGGGGTGACTGGGCCTACAGGACCTATGGCGGTTCCCAGCACCCCCACCCCCACACCTGGAGTGAAGCTTGGAATCAGGCCAGGTGCTTCGGTGGCTAATGTCTGTAGCCCCTGCTGGATCTGCATTAAAGCCTGCATTGCTCTTGGGTTGGACATGGCTGATAGTGTGTCTGGATTCTGCATCTGCTGCAGGAAGGCTGGGAGCTGCGGACGCATCTGCTCCTGCAGCTGAGGATTTGCAGTAAACAGCGGGCTATTCAGCATCATCTGTGCAGCCAAATCTGGATTCTGGCTCAGCGACTGCATCATGCTTCTCATGTAGGGTGCCGACAGCATATTCTGAATCAGCTGGGGGTTTTCAGTTATCTGTTGCAGCAGGCTCTGCATGCCTGGGGTACTAAAGATACTGGCGACATAATTAGCTGCAGCAACCGTGTTCCCAGTAGCATTGCTGGAACTATTGCCAGACCCACTACCAGTGCTCGTGGTCGTGCTGGTAGTTGCAGAACTTTGGGTAGCTGGCGGTGGTGCCCATGGATTGGGTAGTGGATCACGATTTTCTGTGCGGGAAGGCTGCGTACCTTCCCCAGAGGAGGAACTACTCCCCACAGAGGCAAACGGATTACCCCCAAACTGCTCTTGTGCAGCATTCAGCATCGGCTCTTGAATGTCAGTGTACATGCGCCGTAAAGCATTATAGCCACCTGGGATGCTTTCGAGATTGCTAAGAGCCAGGTCTTGATTTCTCATCATCTCTTGCATCATGGCTGGATTCCTGGCAATTTCGAGTGTCTGCCTCATTATATCTGGGTTGTTGAGCAGGTGACTGATTTCTGGGTTTCTCTGAATCAATTGCTGCATCTGTGGATTAGCCATAATGAGCTGCCTCATCAGATCGGGATTCGAAAGCATGCTCTGAACAAAGGGATTTTCCATGATTTGGATCATCATCTCAGGGCTGGCCATGAGTTGCTGCTGCATCTGGCTCTGGAGCTCCGAGAAGTTGGTCGAGCTCAAGCCCAGGCTGCTAAGGCCTGCCAGTCCTCCCAGGCTCCCCAACCCAAACGGGTTGCTATTTGTGGAAATAGGTGTGGAGTTACTCCTGGGAGTCGACGCCGAGGTAGTGTTAGTTCCCGCGGCATTGCTAGGCTGCGTGGTCTGGCCCTGAGGTCGGTTCTGACTCTTGATGACAAGGTGAACAGTCAGCCCATCATGGATGCCGTGCTGGATCAAGGTATCTTGATCTTTTAAGATTTTTCCGGCAAAAATCAGCACTAACTGATCGGTTTGGGATTTGAAGCGTTTCGAAATCGCTTCCTTAAACTGCTGGACCGAGCTATTCTCGGGCACCGCGAACTCCTCTTTCTCTTTGGGAGTCTTCACAGTGACTTTGATGATTTTAGGCTCAGCCGGGGCAGCAGCCGAGCCTTGGGCCGCAGCAGGGCCGCGGGAGGGGCGCGGGGTGCCGCTGCTCTCGCCATTCTCAGCCATGGCGGCCGCGGTGACGCAGGCGGGCAGGGAAGGCGCGGGCCGGCGAAAGAGAGAGAGCGAGGGAAGGAGGAAGGAAGGAGGCGCCGCCGCAGCGGGCTGGGCCGGGTCGGGCGGGGAGCGCGGAGCACGGTACCTCTGTGATGAAGACTGTGGTTCCGTGGTCCTCCGGTGGAGAAAGGACTGGGCGTAGGCCGCGGGCTGAGGTTCCGCGCTCCGGTCTCTAGGCCTCCTCCGCCGCCGCCTTGTGATCCGACCGCGCGCACTCCCAGCAACTCCGGCAGCCGCTCCGCCTGCTGCTCCCCGCCCCTTCCCCTCCCCCAGTTCCGCGCTCGCCTCCCCGCCCCCTCTGCTGACGCGGCGCCAGGCCTAGATTGATAGATTTGGCTCGGTCAAAATTAAAAACTTCTGCACTGAAAAGAAAAAAAAAAGGGGAGAGAGAGAAACAAAGGGAGAGAGAGAACAGAACAGAACAGTATAGAGCAGACGAGGCAGAGAGGGTGGGACGGAGAGAAGGCGGCGGTAGAGAGTCAGCTTCTGTAAACGACATTAAAAGACCGATGGAAAATAAATATTAGAAATCTATAAGGCAGTAAAAGGGTGAAAGCCTGATTCGAACCGATCCCACGTAAAAGACGAAAAATGAATAATAAAGAACTCTGACAAAGCAAAAAGAAAGGAGGAACACCCCCCAATGGGGGAAGGGAAGAAGACAGAGCAGGAGCATGCATTTTACAAAAGGAGTGCAAATGGTCAATAGACATTAAAAAAGGATGATTAATCTCACTAGTAATCAAAAAAAATCAAGTTAAAACAATAAAATTCTGCTTTTGGCTCATATTGGCAGGGAAAAAAAATAAAGGTAAACCTTCCTGTTGACAGGGACCCCTAAAAAATGCACTCTCAGGCTAGCTGAAGTGTGAATTGTTACAATCACAGGGCAATTTGAAAATAGATATCAGCATTTCGAATGTTTCCACCTTTATTTAGAAATGCCTAACCTAGACACTTACCTAAGAAAATAATCAGATAAGGATGCAAAAATATTTATGTATAGAATGTATATACGTTGTAGCATTTTAAAACGTTATTTAAATATTTTAAATATCTGTTTACATGAGATTAGTCGAGCACATTATGATATTATCACACAAGAAAATACAGAGTGTCTTTAAAGGTATATATGAAATAAACTGTAGTTATAGGGAAATCACAGAGTATTTTCAATTTTGGCTTTGTATATTTCTGTACAGTTAGAAACCATACAAGAATATATGTTACAATATCAAAAATGCAATAAATATATTTTTATTTGAAAATCAATCTTTGAACAGTTTGTTGTATATGTAAACTGTAAGTGTAAAAATATCTGGAAGGCTATTCACAAATAAGTTAATGGCTGTTAGTACAGTTTGCTGAAATTATGAATATTATTTTCTGTTTTATAAAATTTTGAATTTTCTAATGATTTCTGTAAGTATGCACTGGTGAAAGGTATTTTGGGGAAGAGTATGGGTAGAAATTGACAGGCACATAACAGTAGTGACCAACATTGACGTATATACCTAATTTCATTACAGATTAATTAAGAGCAATAAAGATGTAGCAATGCTGAGGAAGAGAACTGGAAAAATAGAAGAAATAATTTCAAATTTGTCTATATATTTCTAACTCTAGGTTAAACCACACAGAAAATTCTTCCCCCACCCCCATCCTCTAACAGGCATCCATCAAAGCACCAATGCTTAAACATTTAACAGCATTTTGAAGTCATTAGGTCACAAATGCCTTAATAAATCTCAAGATTAGAAAAAAATATATATACAGGTATGTTATATCCATTGATTGGGGAATGTAATAATATAGTATGTTTAATATAATTAATAAAATACAGAGGTAAAAGAAAGACTAGCTTTAAATATGTTAATATGTATAGATCTAAAAAGCCAAATTAGTTAGTATTAGGTTAGTGCAAAAGTAATTGTGGTTTTTGCCATTGAAAGTAATGAATAGATATTATTATACAATGGTTTTTGCAGTTGAAAATAATCGTAAAAACTGCAATTACTTTTACAGCAATCTAATACATGCCAAACAGCACTCTAATGCAGTCTTATATATACATATGAAATATTATTTTAGAAATATACCAAACTTGCACCCATGAGGAAGAGGAAATGGAATACGATACAGGATAGTGATTAAAGGGAACTTAAATTAAATATTTAAAAATACTTTTTATCTTTAAAATGAAAGCAAATATGGTAAAATATAAGCAATAGTTAATTATGGGTGGTGAGAATATGAAAATATTATAGAAAATCTTAATTTCAATAGAATAAAACTAGATATTAATGATCAAAGGGTGAACAAAGACCCAACCATTTGATTATTAAAATAAAACTAAATACTTTTGAGACAAAGTGCAACATTCTTATTAGAATAAATTTACAAAAATAATGATAATGAGCACATATACAGCAATAGTGATGCTAGGATTTTTCTACATGTGATCGAGAACATTGTTAAGAACGCGGATTTCTAGACCCCACGCCCAACGTACTGAAATAAATGGTGCACTAGAAGCTGCATTCTTATCAAACTCCAGTTTAATATTATTTTAATTATTATGTACTATGTGGATGAACTCAGACTGAAATTTATACATTCAAAGGCTTTAAATATCAAACAACAGATTGAAAATAAGTGACTTAGGCATTCAAATAAAGAATATAAAAGGAGGGAAATGGGGTGTCAGCGACAGAATGATAAAAGCAAATATTAATGAATTAACAAACAGGACAAGTAAAATTAGTTAAACAAATCTAAGAAGATATTTGAAGAAACAAGCCAAATACACAAACCATTATTAATTGGTGATTGTCTTGGCTTACAATTCCCTCACCAAAATACACATCAGAGGAGCAAAACCATATTCACCCTCTTGAGGAAGACTTCCACAAGTATATTTCTTTGCATTGTCTTTCTTTACCTTAAAAACTACATGATATTTTGACATTTTACTTCAAAATATATTACTTTGAATGTTTTAAGTTACAGTGAAATAAAATGGACAATCTAGTAGTCAAACATACATATCCTCATTAGTGAAAAGCACAGCATTAATTAGCTGAAACAAAGAAAGGGCACCAAGAAAAATACAAAAACTAGTATTCCGTGAATACATTTAGTCACATATGAAGGGATTTTTTTTTTTAGTTATAAAGAAATACTTTGTAAAAATCTTGGTTAATGACAAAAAAAAAAAAGCCCTGATGACTGCATTTCTAGGAAGATAGATATGGCCAAAATATATTTATGACATAGAAGATCTTAACAAACCATGTAAGAGACATGTAAGAAAATGAACAAGGCCAGGTGCAGTGGTTCATGCCCATAATCCCAACACTTTGAGAAGTTGAGTCGGTCGTATCCCTTGAGCCCAGGAGTTCAAGAACAGCGTGGGAAACATTGCCGGACCCCATCTCTACCATTAAAAAAAAAAATACTAGCTAAGCTTGATGGCTAGTGCCTGTAGTCCAAGACACATGGTAGGATGAGGTGGGAGGATTGCTTGAGCCTGGGAGGTTAAAGTTGCAATAAACCTTGATCACGCCACAACACTCCAGCCTGGGTGACAAGAAAGTAAATAACTAGTTATTTCAAAAATTAGCTTTCTTGTTCAGAGTAGCACCTGAGCTTACATTTTTTACCCTCTCTCTTTACCAAATCCCACTGAAGTGACAAAAATGAGAAAAATAATAAATGCCTAATAGTTTTGAAAATGTGGAAAGAGTGCCATCAATAAACTTTTAAATATCAAAATAAATTCTAGATGAAAAACGAAATCACAAAATTTGCAGAAAAATATTAGAGCAAATATTTACTTAAGCTAGGCATGATGGTAATCTGATTAAAACAACAAAGAAAAATCACAAATAGAAAAATTAATAGATTTCATTAAATAAGAATTTTAAACTATATATCAACAATGTAATAAAAATTAAGCAATTAAAGACAAACAAGAAATTTGCAACATATACAACACATGAGAAATATCTATGACATACACACACTTCTTAAAATTTTTTAAAAATAAACACTCCGAGGGAAAAATACACAAATGACATTAACTAGTATTTTACAAAAGAAAAAAGAAAGAAAGAAAAAAAAGGAAAGAAGGAAGAAAGGGAGAAAATAAAGGAAAAAAGAAAAATATGTTATCTTCTTTAAATAGAAAAATACAAATTAAATTAACTGTGAAACATTTTTTGTCTATAAAATTTAAAAGACAAATATAATATCCAATCTTGATATAGTCAATAAAGACTGCCTAATTTTAAATCACAGTTCTATTACCTCTACTTATTTGCTGCATGACTTTGGCAAGTAACCTAACTTTTCTGTACTTCAGTATTCTTCATTTCAAAAATGATGGACTATTTTGGTAATCAAATAAATTAATGTATTTTAACCACCTACAAGTTTTCTGCTCGTAGTAAACACTATACAAGTAATTATCATCATTATTATCATTAGTAGTAGTAGTACAGGACAGAGGCAACTCATAATCTGCTGAGAATTAAGTTACTTGGTAGGTAGAACTTATTTAAAGGGCAATTTGCTAATAAACACTAAAAGTTTAAGAAAATGTGCAGACAAGTTTACTGAGTAATTTCACTTTTAGGAATTTATCTGGAGTCAGTAATTCTTGCTCTTGGAGTCTTGAGATGATTATATTAAAAGTGTTGTCTTCCTGCAGTGTATCTACAGAACCTAAGCGAAATCCCATGATTGTTCCCTACTCCTGTTGATGCATTTGGAGGCAATTAATAAAGTCAGAACTAGAGAAACAGTAGTGTGGTGTTGCAGCAAGAGATTAAACTGGATCCAAACAGACCATGATTTCAACTTCAACTTGGTCACTTACGGTTTTTTGACAGAGTAGTTTATTCATTTCTCTGAACCTCAGTTTCTTCATCAGCAAAAATAGGATTGATACACATACTCTTCAGAGTTGTAGTTACAGGCAGTAAGTACATGAGACAGACAATAATTGCTCTGACACACACCCATCTCTGAAAATAAAGCAAATGAAATAACCTAGGTAGGTTAAATTATGAAATGTAAAAATAAATAACAAAACAACAACACGCAGAGAAAACCTAGAAAGGATCAGAGCAGAGATACAGTCTAGCTGTCAGATATGTACTCTGTTCAAATTACATATCATTTTTGTTCTGACCTCATACTCCCTATAATCTTCTAATAATTTTACTGTTTCATTTGGTTTGCCTATTAATCAAGAATGTACAAGTCAGGCTATCTTGAATGCCCAGAAATTCTAGTGCTAGACATCCACTTTAACCTCCAGGACACAAATTGCAAACTGGAAATTCCTGGGCTGATTTTGGCCTGCCGACACCTAAAACTTAGAAATTTTCCCCTACAGATCCCGATTTCAAACTTCTCTTTCAAAATTAAATGATCTGGCTACATTGGGCTCATACACTTGAAGGGTTGTAATTTGACTAGAGGTGAATATTGGCTGCCTTCTTTAGATAAGAGTTGTATTCTGATTTGCCAGTCTCCACTAGGCCCACTTCATGTATTTCCTTATTTAGTTGCCCCCATAAGCAGTGGAATTTTTTATCTTTTAAGGAGGAGCTCAGTAAGATTTCTCTTTTTTTCACTATATCTCCTGAAGAGTAGAAACACTGAAGCACTGACATGAATTGGAAAAGATCGAGAACATAATTGGGTCACTTCCTTAAAGAGTGGAATATTAGGCCAGGCATAGTGGCTCATTTCTGTAATCCCAGCACTTTGGGAGGCAGAGGCAGGAAGATTGCTTGAGGCTGGGGTTCAAGACCAGCCTGGCCAACATAGTGAGACTCTGTCTCTATAAAAAATAAATAAATAAAATAAAATTTTAAACTTCAACAAGCAGCAGGTGGTCAGAAAAAAAGAGTGGAATATTTGCCTTAGGGGGACTATAAATATGTTTGTATTGGGGAAAACACTTTCTTCAAATGAAGATGAAGATAATGATGATGATGGCAACTAATACTTTTTCTTGAGTTTAATTTTTCCATGCCTCTTACCACCAGAATTATATGACTTTTAGGAATTTCCAGTTGAAAACTGGGAATTGAGAAAATATGAGATGGCAGTGAAAGTCTGCCTCACTATGCTGTGTAGAATGGGGTTTTATATTATAAACTGTGGTGTAAGTTGCATTTTATGAGTGCCTTTCAAAAGAATATAGAAGCACTAAAGTCCTTTGAGATTTATGAGATCAGTAGAGGGAGAATTAAAATAAAAATAAGAGGTAAGAGAAAAAATGCTCAGGGATAATTAAAAATGAGTACTATAGAGGACTGGACATAGGAAAAGCAGAATAGACATTTTATCAGAAGGTAGAAAAGAGTAGAATGTCTCCTACTGTCAATCAACCTCATTCAGACCAATGAGGCAGAAATAATAGACAAAATGGAAGTGTCAGAAGGTGAATATGAGGTCATTAAGGCCTAATCCCGCTAAGAATACAATAGTAGCCATAGGTGATTTTGTAGCCATGAAAAATGCCCTGGGGCTGACACAATTATAAAAATATACAAATAATTACCCAAAGCAGAAGATTCCAAGACAGTCCTATGAAGCCTAATTAACTTATAATAGCATGATTAAGAGTTGACATTAGCTACATTATAGTCAAATAGTAATATATTACCATTGAAAAGATTTTATGTGAAAATGCACCCCAAGGTGCAAATCACAACACTGACAGAAATAAACTTGGCAGCACTAGAAGGAGGTGCTTTCTGCACATGCATTGCATGCAAATTCCCAAGACTCTAGAGTCAGTGCATAAAGTCATGAAAAAAGAAGAAGGTACTTGGGAATCCCCAGTGGCAATAGAGAAATAAAAGGAGTTGAACTGTAGTTGAATTGTAAAACAAATCTCTTTCAAGTGACTGTTTTCAGAAGGCAAATTTATATATGAGATAAATAGGGTGGCTGGCATTTAGTTTTACATGACCTGATGTCTTCAAATTGGCATCTGGGGATGGCACCTATGAATTATGATGTTGCAGTCCAGACTCATCAGACATTAAAAATACCCAGGTACAAATAGAAGGAGAATGCAATGTTTATGGGAAAAGCCTTGTGTCTATAGATGGTGGAGGGTAAAGCAAAGACGCTGTGCTAGAATTAGTTGCAACAACAGATGTGGAAGTGGTAGCAGTATTATCTAAGGCAGCAATCTTTAAACTTGACTTTGTCTACACAAAGTTCTTTCAAACAGTAGGAGGATAAAGATAGTTTAAAATGAATTAATTTCTAGAGCCTTGATTCCCATATATCTTCTTTCCTAAAACTGATCTGCCAGAAAATGCCCCTGAAGTCAAGGCATCCCTTTTCTCCACTTTACAAAATAAATACATACTTCCTTGAAATACCCAGGATTTCACAATAGTACACTGCCTATTGACCCTGGGTGTAAAACTGCCGGGGGCAACAAACAAAGGGACACTTTGGAATATACATTGATTTCTATGTTCAGAAACTGAATAACTCTAATGACTAGGTAATAAATCCTTTTGCAAGTCTGTGATTTCCAATTCTTGGCCTTTGACAAAAATGAAGTACCTAATTGAGTTGTCAACTGTTAAATCATTATTATAATTTACAAAGATTAATCACTATGTGATTATGGAATATTATAAGAAGACCAGAGATGGAGGGAATTATTATGACAAAGTCTTTACATTCCCATCTATTTATTTATTTATTAAATGATTTCAGTGCTTATATTTATAAAAACAATAAAAAGGAAAATACTTCCTAGCAATGAGAAACATGGATGTTTAGGTAAATAAACTAAAAGGAAAAAAAACTCCCAAATGAAATTTAAATTAAATCTTACTTATGTAATTTATATTTATCAAAACTGGTAATATATTTATGTTTTTGGTAAGTTTTGTACTAATAATGATAATACAGAACGATTTTTTCAAGAAGTTTTTTTATTTCTTTGGAGTTTTTAAAAAGTTTATTATTTTAATTGATGTAATTTTATATATGTATGAGGTGTAGTGTAATGTTTTGATATATGTGTATAATGTGTAATGATCAAATCAGGGTAATTACCATATCCATCTCCTCAAACAGGGGATGTTTTCTGTTGAAAATACTCAAAATCTTCTCTTCTAGCTACTTGAAAACGTACAATAAAATTATTGTTAGTTATGATCACCCTACAGTACTATGGAATACTGAATCTTATTCCTCCTCTCTTTCTGTAATTTTGTATTCCTTAACCAATTTCTCCTTATCTTCCCCCTTTTCTACCCTTCTTAGCCTCTAGTAACCACTATTTTACTCTCTACTTCCACACGATCAACGTTTTTAGCTTCCACACATGAGAACACACAGTATTTATCTTTAATACAGAAGTTTTATCCTTTAAAATTAATTTTAGTTTGTATAATTTTTGTGGTAGAGAAGCATAAATAGGGTGATCGATGAAAGGCTTTTTAACATAAAATATATAAAATTAGGACAAAAATTTTGTGGGAGAAAAGAAATAGAGATATTAAAGAAAAATATTCAATATCTTCTATTGTATTTAGAAAAATAAATAGAAATATTAAAGACAAAAATGAACAATATACATTTTTCAACAGTTGAAGAATCTGTTATTATATTTTAATGATGCATGAGGCAGATCTCAAGTTTCTATAGTATTTAGAGTCTGTTGGATACATTTAAAATAGAGGCTGACATGTTAAAAGAAAACTTTACACAAATTAAACAGAGTTTAATTAAGCCAGGCAAAAAAAATCACAAATTGGGCAGCCTCCAGAATCACAACATATTCAGAGAGACTCCAGGGATGCCTTGTGGTCAGAACAAATTTATAGACAAAACAAGAAAAGTGATGTACAGAAATCAGAAGTGAGATACAGAAACAGCTGGATTAGCTACCGGTTGGTGTTTGCCTTATTTGAACACAGTTTTAATACTCAACAGTGTATGAGTGGTCGAAGTATGACTGCTGGGATTGGCCAAGACTCAGCAATTGTTACAGGCACACACTCCTAAGCTAGGTTTTCAATCTTGCAGATGGTCTACAAAGACTCAAATATAAAAGTACAGAGTCCTTTTCAGGCTATATTTAGTTCGCTTTAACAGATGTAACAGTTTATTTCAAAATGTCAATATTAAAAATTGTATCCCAGAAATTGTATTCTTGCAATTATTTAAATACATGATGGCAAACTTTAGATGCCAACTTCAGTATGTTTCAGCAGTTATTTAAATGCTACCATGCTGGCCTCTGTTATATGTTTTGCAGGTCCAAAGGTCTCACTTTTACCAGCTGCCACAATAATTCAGGCCCTGAGTTACTGACTCACACAAATGAAAAAGCAGATGAGACTGTGACAGATGGGAGAATGCCAATTTATTACTTTCCAGTGAGAAACAGCATTGCGATGCCTATCTAAAGTACTTATGTCTATGCATTCAGCACATTTCCCCACTGAAAGACTAAATAGAAAGCCAAATAAAAATCAGAACTAGAAAATTAGAGTTATTTGATTTCCCTTTGAATGTAAATTACAAGCCTACATCATTAATCAGAGCAGACACAAGCAAAATCATCTGAAAGATATATGATAGGACATAGCAGGATGGTTATTAGGTAAACCATGACTCATGAGATCATAAACTAACAGTTAAATGACATAAACCCAAGCTAGTGCTATACATCCATCTCCCAACAGAGATGATCTTGATTATAGGATTGAAAATACTGGAAGTCAAGTGGCTAAGGTACCTTTATCCATTGGTTGCTGCCAATGTTTGCTTCAGGGACCAACTTTTCCCATGCTTTTGTGGCTCATTCTTTCTTAAAATGCTGATACAGTCAGTCAGATCACAGTATACTTATGCTTTAAGGGCCTGAAAGTCATTCAGTCTCCTCAGATTAATTTTACATATGTATTCCTTGATTAGTGATGTGCTGATCCTGCATAATTCTCAAAATACACTCAAATAACTCTCATTTTCTAGTTCTTGAGGTGGAGTGCAGTGGAAAGGTACCTTATAGTTCCTTATATGACAATGTTGCTCAGAAAGTGCAACATTAGTCAAGTAAGCAAGTACATGTTATGGGAGAAGTTTATTGGGTCATGATACCAGATGGAATACATAGTCACACATACATTCACCACATGTAGGTGAAAATTTAGTGTGTGGTGTAATAATCACTCAAAATATATAGAAACAATCAAATAGAGAATATCTGGTAACACCTAACTTGGAAAGAAAATGACAGGAAATATATCCGACTAGATGGGGAAAAACTAGAAATAACCAAAGAAATGATAGGTAAAATAAGCTTCTGTGAAGAAATGCAGCCAGGGGACATTAGCCAACGAAAGACCTATACAGCATGATGATGACATAGGCAGAAAAGGATAGACAGTGAATAACAAGAGTCATGAAATGGAAGATGAGACAAATAATATTTGAATGGTAGTACAATTTTAAATGGGTTTCTAAATGAAATCCAAATCCTCTTCAGAAGAAAAATAGTGCATGTCATGAGGCATGATCTGAACAGAATAAGAATTCTAGACTAGCTTTAGGATTCTGAGAGAAGAGGCAATGGGAGCTTTCCTGATACAGAAAACCAGGTTAAATACAAACAGGTTACAAAATTTTGTACCAAGTTTTGGATTGGGGAAACTTTCTACCAGTCATTAGGCAAAAATAGCAACTCAATTTTTGTCTTTTGTTGGATTATTAAAATTTCTATTGATTTTGCTCAACAGATAAAAAATTAGAATGGAAAGCATAGAAATGAGTGATTTTGATGTGTATAACTTTATGATGTGTATACATTTTTGAATAATGCGTAGATTTTTCTGAACAATGTGCCTCGTGAAATGAAGCAGCCAGCAGAGGAGAGAAGCTAAGTTAGACAGATGGACACAGAGAAAATCAAGTCACTTTTGAAGAGAAACTTTAATTATGTCTCAGAATAAAAGAATAAGCACAATAAATAAGAGAAGGCCCTTGGCAATGGGGACAAGCATATTGGTAGTAGGTCAAAGAAAGTACTTTAGGTCCTTCAGGTCAATAAGAGAAATTCTCCCTGGAGGCTTAACTTTGTAGGTATGAATATGTTCTGTGGAAGAATCGCCTTTTACAATTTTCTCGGGAAATTAGGTAAGTAAAAATTGTGCAGATGACATTGAAGTGGATTCAGAATCTTAGAATTTTCCAGTAGCTGTGCTTCCAGAATTTTAATTGTGCATTACTTCTTAGAACACATTTGTAATTATCCATGCAGGGACTTGAAGACTTGACTGGTCAAGGCGCAATTGTTCAATGGAAACAAAATAGATGAGAATAATTATAGGAATAATTATGATGCTTTGGTGATCTTTAGCTAAGGGGTAGCAATTAAATCATTGCATTCTTACAGGTAGATACTAATTATTCTTATTTGAAACATGGAAAAAATGAGGTGCAGAGCAGTTAAGTCATCGTCCAAGGTCACATGTCTAGTAAGTGGCAAAGCTAGGATTCAAACCTAGTCAGTTTGAATGAAATGGTAAGGATATACATATTTGTGACTACTGATTAGAACTGTAGTAGTCCAATAATAGGAGAACTGGCTTGAAGAGTATGTGAATTCATATCCAGCCACATAGTTAAATTGAAATGAATAATTCTAAAGTAAATTTATTGAAGTATAGCATATAGATAGAAAATACACAAACCATTTGTGTAGAGCTCTATGAGCAGATTTGTGTGTGTGACCAGCAACCAGATCAAGAAATGAATATTCCTTGCCAGTCAAAACCCTCTACTAAGCTTATCACCATTCTAGTTTCTAGCACAAAAGATTAGTTGTGCCTGTTGTTGGACTTTATGTACACAGAATCAATTAGTATATATTACCTAGAGTCTGACATTTTTGATCAACTTTATATTTGTTAAGATTCATCCGTGTTGTTCTGTGTAGCAGTAGTTCATGCATTCTCAGTGATGAAAAAAGAAATACTTTTAACATTTCTTCTAAAAAATCACACAGGTAACCTATTTCTCCTGAACTATATATGTCCTCCAAAATAGCAGGACAATTTAAGTATAGTCAGTGAATTAGATGTACAGCATTGATATGATTTTGCTCTGTGTCCCACCAAATCCATGTTGAATTGCAATTCCGAGTGTTGGAGGTAAGGCCTGGTAGGAGGCAATTGGGTCATGGGGGCAGAGTTTTCATGAATGACTTAACACTATCCTCCTTGGTACTGTCCTTCTAAGAGCAAATGATTTCTTGTGAGATCTGGTCCTTTAAAACTGTGTAGCACTGCTCCTGGCTCTTGCCATGTAAGACAATTGCTCCCTCTTTGCCTTCCGCCATGATTGGAAGCTTCCAGAGGCCTTCCCCAAACCAGAAACCACTACGCTTCCTGTATAGCCTGCAGAACCATGAGGCAATTAAGCTGCTTTTCTTTATAAATTACCCAGATGCAGGCATTACTTTATAGCAATGTAAGAACGGCCTATACAAGCATAGCAGTGAAAAGTCGGTTGTTAAATCAGTTAAATTTCAGTGAACCTGGAATTTCAACATAGCTCCTTTATAAACTGACTCTACTGTCTTCAACTATCAGTTTAATGCCTCTGTGCTTCAGTTTCTTCAAATGAAAAAATGGTGATGACATTATCTATATCTCAGGATTGTGTGAAGGTAGAATGAGATGCTGTATGTAAAGCATCTGGTACAGAGTGTAGAACATTGTAAGTTATTGCTAAATTGGTAGTAGTAGTTGTTATAATTATTATAGATAAGGACCAAATGCCATTATCTAGGCTGACCTGTTTGACAGCAAAAACAGTCTATTTTCAAAAATATATGTTTAGCTATTAATATGTTACATGTAGATTGTGGAATTTCTGCACTTTATATGTTCTATATGTCCAGAATTCTCTCATTTCTTGGAGGTGCTCAGAACTCCATGGGGGATCCATGAACATAACCTCACGTGGGAAGAAAGTTCTCTATGATAATTTTATCTTTGTGTCTTTTCATTCTGATAGTAATAGAATATAAACTATCTTTTTAAAAATCAGATTTTGGATCACGTGATTGACCTATTCACTCTGTGAATGAAAAGAAAGAAAGAGAGCAAGGTGGAGGAAGCAGAAGAGAAAGCTTAGGACTAAATTTTGGAACACTATAAAAGGTCTGAAAGAGGAGTGAATAGCAGAGACTGAGTAGTGAGGGTGGCAGGAAGAAAATCAGGAAAGTACGGCAACACAGAAAGCAAGAGAGGAGAGAGCTGAAGGAGAGAGTGGAACAGTGTAACAAATGCTTTTAAGGGTTTAAGATGAAGGAAGAAAGTCATCATTATGTCTGGCAGCACAAAGGTCCTCAAAGACCTTGCCAAGAGTGGTTAGAGTGAACTGGTTGGGAAGGAGGCCAGACTGGAGTGGACTGAAGAGTGAAAAAATGAAAATGAAGTAGATCATGTAGTAGAAACATCTATCTAAACTTTAAATAAAGGGTAGCAGCTAGAATAGCTTATGCAGTTAAAGTTGCTTTTTGGTAAGATAAAAAATGTAAGATTATACTTGTAGGCTAGTAGTAATGATATACAACAGAGAGAAACAGAAACATGATTTAAGAAAAAGGAAGAGTAATTAAAAACCTAAAGTCCTTGAGAAGATGAGAGAGAATAGGATCCAGAATACAAGTAAGAGTGGTGTTTGATAGGAACAGAGAGAGTGGAGAAGGGTGCTTGGTAGATTTATAGATACAATGCGGCAGGAGCGGAGGGGATATATGAAAGTTCTCATGCTTTTGGTTTTCCCAATGATATATGACGTAGCATTAATTGAGAGTGATGGAGAGTAGGATGGCATCTTTGAGAAGAGTGAGTAAGCTGACTTACTGGGAAATAGCAGGATGCTAGGCAGTATTGAGTACCAACTTGATGTTTTGTGTTCATGAATTTTAAGTAACCAGGCAGCTTAGCTGTGTGACTTTTTCCATTTTCTAAAATGTGCTTTAATTGACAAACAGTAAAAATTAATTCTTCTGGTTTAGAGTGCTATGAGCTTTGATAGAACGCTAAAGCACAATTGATATATCACCACAACAAACAATATTAAAAAACGGTTTCATCAAGCCCTCCCACTATAAAATCCCTTGGATTACCCTTCTGGGTTCCTCCAATCCTTATCACATATCTACCATTGGTCTCCTCTGTGTGATTTTTTTTCCTTTTTTTTTTTTTATTATACTTTAAGTTCTGGGGTACATGTGCAGATCATGCTAGTTTGTTACATAGGTATACACATGCCATGATGGTGGTTTACTGCAACCATTGCCTAGACATCTACATTAGGTATTTCTCCTAATGCTATCCCTCCCCAAATCCCCCACTCCCTGCTATTCCTCCCCTAGAACCCCAACCCCCAGGCCCCGTTGTGTGATATTCTCCTCTCTATGTCCGTGTGTTCTCATTGTTCAACACCCACTTATGAGTAAGAACATGCAGTGTTTGGTTTTCTGTTCTTCTGTGAGTTTGCTGAGATTGATGGTGTCTAGTTTCATCCATGTCACTGCAAAGGACATGAACTCATCCTTTTTTATGGCTGCATAGGATTCCATCATGTATATGTGCCACATTTTTGTTATCCAGTCTATCATTGGTGGTCATTTGAGTTGCTTCCAACTCTTTGCTATTGTGAACAGGGCTGCAATAAATGTACTTGTGCATGTGTCTTTTTAATAGAATTATTTATAATCCTTTGGTTATATACCTAATAATGGAATTGCTGGGTCAAATTGTATTTCTATTTCTAGATCCTTGAGGAATTGCCACCCGTGTCTTCCACAATGGTTGAATTAATTTACACTCCAACAGTATAAAAGCATTCCTTTTCCTCCACATCCTCTCCAGCATCTGTTGTCTCCTGACTGTTTTAATGATTGCCATTCTAACTGGCGTGAAGTGGTATCTCAATGTGGTTTTGACTTGCATTTCTCTAATGACCAGTGATAATGAGCTTCTTCTCATGTTTGTTGGCTGCATTAATGTCTTCTTTTGAAAAGTGTCTGTTTATATCCTTTGCCCACTTTTTAATGTTTTTTTCTTGTAAATTCATTTAAATTCTCCATAGATTCTAGATATTAACTCTTTGTCAGATGGGTAGATTGCAAAAATTTTTTCTGATTATGTTGGTTGCCAGTTCACTCTATTGATAGTTTCTTTTGCTATGCAGAAGCTCTTAAGTTTAATTAGATCCCATTTGTCTATCGTGGCTTTTGTTGCCATTGGTTTTGATGTTTTAATCATGAAGTCCTTGCCCATGCCTATAACCTGAATGGTATTGTCTAGACTTTTTATGGTGTTAGGTCTCATGTTTAAATCTTTAATCCATCTAGAATTTCCTTTTCTATAAGATGTAAGGAAGAGATCCAGTTTCAGCATCCTGCATATGGCTAGCCAGTTTTTCCAACACCATTTATTAAATAGGGAATCCTTTCCCCATTGCTTGTTTTTGTCAGGTTTGTTTAAGATCGGATGATTGTAGTTGTGTGGCATTCTGTCTGAGGCCTCTGTTCTGTTCTACTGGTCTACATCTCTATTTTGGTACCAGTACCATGCTGTTTTGATTACAATAGCCTTGTAATATAGTTTGAAGTCAGGTAGCATGATGCCTCCAGCTTTATTCTTTTTGTTTATGATTGTCTTGGCTATACAGGCTCTTTTTTGGTTCCATATGAAGTTTAAGGTGGTTTTTTCCAACTCTGCAAAGAAGGTAATTGGTAGCTTGATGGGATAGCATTGAATCTATAAATTACTTTGGGCAGCATGGCTGTTTTCATGATATTGATTCTTCCTAACCATGAGCATGGAATGTTTTTGAAATTTTTGTGTCCTTTCTTATTTCCTTGAGCAGTGGTTTGTAGTTCTCCTTGAAGAAATCCTTCATCTCTCTGTTAGTTGTATTCCTAGGTATTTTATTCTCTTTGTAACAATTGTGAATGTGAGTTCACTCATGATTTGGCTCTGTGTTTGTCTGTTATTGGTGTATAGGAATGCTTGTGATTTCTGTACATTGATTTTGTATCCTGAGACATTGCTGAAGTTGCTTATCAGCTTAAGGAGATTTTGGGCTGAGACGATGGGGTTTTCTAAATATGCTATCATGTCATCTGCAAATAGGGACAATTTGATGTCCTCCCTTCCTATTCAAATATCCTCTATTTCTTTCTCTTGCCTGATGGTCCTAGCCAGAACTTCCAAAACTATGTTGAATAGGAGTGGTGAGAAAGGGCATCCATGTCTTGTGCAAGTTTTCAAAGGAAATGTTTCCAGTTTTTGCCCATTCAGAATGATATTGGCTGTGGGTTTGTCATAAATAGCTCGTATTATTTTGAGATATGGTACATTGATACCTAGTTTATTGAGAGTTTTTAGCATAAAGGGCTGTTGAATTTTCTCGAAGGCCTTCTCTGCATCTATTGATATAATCATGTGGTTTTTGTCTTTGGTTCTGTTTATGTGATGGATTATATTAATAGATTTGCATATATTGAACCAGCCTTGCATCCCAGAGATGAAGCCGACTTGATGGCAATGAATAAGCTTTTTGATGTGCTATTACATTCGGTTTGCCAGTATTTTATTGAAGACTTTTGCATCAATGTTCATCATGGATATTGGCCTGAAATTTTCTTTTTTAGTGGTGACTCTGCCAGGTTTTGGTATCAGGATGATGTTGATCTCATAAAATGAGTCAAGGAGGATTACTTCTTTTTGTGTTGCTTGGAATAGTTTCAGAAGGAATGGTACCAGCTTCTCTTTGTACGTCTCATAGATTTCAGCTATAAACCTGTCTGGTCCTGGACTTTTCTCGGTTGGTAGGCTCTTAATTGCTGCCTCAACCTCAGACCTCGTTATTGGTCTATTCAGGTATTCATCTTCTTCCTGGTTTAGTCTTGGGAGGGTGTAAGTGTTCAGGAATTTATCCATTTCTTCTAGATTTACTAGTTTATTTCCATATTGTTCTTTGTAGTAATCTCTGATGGTAGTTTGTGTTTCTGTGGAATCTGTGGTGATATCCCCTTTATCATTTTTTATTGCATCTATTTGATACTTCTCTTTTCTTTTTTATTAATCTGGCTAGCAATCTATCTATTTCGTTGATCTTTTCAAAAAAGCTAGCTCCTGGATTTATTGATTTTTTGAAGGATTTTTTGTGCCTCTGTCTCATTCAGTTCTGCTTTGATCTTAGTTATTTCTTGTCTTCTGCCGGCTTTTGGTTTGTTTAATTTTGCTCCTCTAGTTCTTTTAATCGTGACATTAGGGTGTCAATTTTATATCTTCCCTCACATCTCTGGTGGGCATTTATTGGTATAAATTTCCCTCTAGACACTGCTTTCAACGTGTCCCAAAAATTCTGGTATGTCTTGTCTTCGTTCTCATTGGTTTTTACAAACATCTTTATTTCCGCCTTCATTTCATTATTTATTCAGCTCTCATTCAGGAGCAGGTTGTTTAGTTTCCATGTAGTTATGCAGTTTTGAGTGAGTTTCTTAATCCCGAGTTCTACTTTGAATGCACTGTGGTCTGAGAGACTTATGATTTCCGTTCTTTTGCATTTGCTGAGGCATGTTTTACTTCCAATTATACGGTCAATTTTAGAATAAGTGTGATGTCGTGCTGAGACGAATGTATATACTGTGGCTTTGGGGTGGAGAGTTCTGTAGATGTCTCTTAGGTCCACTTGGTTGAGATCTGAGTTCATGTCCTGGATATCCTTGTTAATTTTCTGTCTTGTTTATTTGTCTAGCATTGACAGTGGGGTGCTAAAGTCTCCCACCTATTATTGTGTGGGAGTCTAAGTGTCTTTGTAGGTCATTAAGAACTTGCTTTATGTATATGGGTGCTCCTGTATTGGGTGCACATATATTTAGGATAGTTAGCTCTTCTTGTTGTATTAATCGCTTTGCCATTATGTAATGCCCTTCTTTGTCTCTTTTGATCATTGTTATTTTAAAGTCTGTTTTATTGGAGACTAGGATTGAAATCCCTGCTTTTTTTTTGCTCTCCAATGTGCTTGGTAAGTCTTCCCCCATCCCTTTATTTTGAGCCTATATGTGTCGCTGCATGTGAGATGGGTTTCCTGAATAGAGCACACTGATGGGTCTTGGGTTTTTATCCAATTTGCCAGTCTGTGTCTTTTGATTGGGACATTTAGCCCATTTACATTTAAGGTTAATATTGTTATGTGCGAACTTGATGCTACCATTTTGATGCTAGCTAGTTGTTTTGCCCATTAGTTGATGCAGTTTCTTCATAGTGTCAATGGTCTTTATAGTTTGGTATATTTTTGCAGTGGCTGGTACTGGTTGTTCCTTTCCATGTTTAGTGCTTCCTTTAGGAACTCTTGTAAGGCAGGCCTGGTGGTGATGAAATCTCTCAGTAGTTGCTTGCTTGTAAAGGATTTTATTTCTCCTTTGCTTATGAAGATTAGTTTAGCTGGATTGAAATTCTGGGTTGAAACTTCTTTTCTTTTAGGATGTTGATTATTGGCCCCCACTCTCTTCAGGCTCGTAGGGTTTCTGCTGAGAGATTCTCTGTGAGTCTGATGGGCTTCCCTTTGCAGGTAACCTAAGCTTTCTCTCTGGCTGCCCTTAGCATTTTTTCCTTCATTTCAACCCTGGTGAATCTGGCAATTATGTGCCTTGCAGTTGCTCTTCTTGAGGAATATCTTTGTGGCGTTCTCTGTATTTCCTGGACTTCAATGTTGGCCTGCCTTGTTAGGTTGGGGAAGTTCTCCTGGATAATATCCTGAAGAGTGTTTTCCAATTTGGTTTCGTTTCCCCCATCACTTTCAGGTACATTGATCAAATGAAGATTTGGTCTTTTCACATAATCCCATATTTCTTGGAGGTTTTGTTCATTTCTTTTCACTCTTTTTTCTCTAATCTTACCTTCTTGCTTTATTTGATTGAGTTGACCTTCAATTTCTGATATCCTTTCTGCCACTTGATTGATTCAGCTATTGAAACTTGTGTATTCTTCACGAAGTTCTCATGCTGTGTTTTTTAGTTCCATCATGTCATTTATGTTCTTCTCCACTCTGGTTATTCTCATTAGCGTTTCATCTAACATTTTTTCAAGGTTCTTTCTTCCCTTGCCTTGGGTTAGGACATGCTCCGTTAGTTAAGAGAAGATTGTTATTACCCACCTTCTGAAGCATGCTTCTGTCAATGTGTCACACTCATTCTCCATCCACTTTTGTTCCCTTGCTGGTGAGGGACTGTGATCCATGAGAGGAGAAGAGGCATTTTGGCTTTTTGAGATTTCAGCCTTTTTGCACTGGTTCCTTCCCATCTTCATGGATTTATCTAACTTTGGTCTTTGAAGTTGATGACTTCTGGGTGAGGTTTCTATGTGGATATCCTTTCTGTTAACGTTGAAGCTGTTTCTTTCTGTTTCTTAGTTTTCCTTCTAACAGTCAGAACCCTCTGCTGCAGGTCTGCTGGAGTTTGCTGGAGGTCCACTCCAGACCCTGCTTAGCTGGGAATAACCTGCAGTTGCTGCAAAACAGCAAAGATTGCTGCCTGTTCTTTCCTCTGTTAGCTTCATCCCAAAGCGCTGCCTGCCAACTGTCAGCCAGAGCTCTCCTGTATAACGTGTCTCCTGGTTAGGATACATGGGGCATCAGGGAGTCGCTTGAGGAGGCAGCCTGTCCCTTAAGAGAGCTCAAACACTGGGCTGCAGCATCCCTCACTCCCTTCAGGGTTGCCGGGAAGGGATATTTAAGTCTGCTGAAGCAGAACCCACAACCGCCTTTTTTCCCAGGTGCTCTGTCCCAGGAAGATGAGGTTTTGTAAGCCCCTCATGGCTGCTGTGGTTTTCTTTTCTGAGATGCTCTGCCCAGCAAGAAGGGAATCTACTTGATAGTCTACCTTCAGAGGCCCCACTGAGCTGCCATGCTGGGCTCTGTCCAGGTGCTGTGTAAACTTCCTGGTGGCTTTGCTTACACAGACAATGTTAAAACTGCCTATGGGAGCCTTAGCAATGGTGGGCGCCCCTCCCCACACCAAGCTCCACATCCCAGGTCAAGCTCAGGCTGCTGTGCTGGGTGTGAGAGTTTCAAGCCAGTGGATTTTAGCTTGGTATTGTAGGGGCTGGAGAGTTTCCTGGTCTGTAGGTTGTGTAAACCTTGGAAAAAGCACAGTATCTGAGCCGGATTGCAGGAAAGGCCCCTAATAGCTTCCCTTGGCTAGGAAATCAAGTTCTCTGGCTTCTTGCACCTCCTGGGTGTGGCAGTGCCCCACCCTGCTTTGGCTTGCCCACCTTCGGCTATTCTCACTGCATATCCAGTCCCAATGAAATAAACCTGGGACCTCCATTGGAAATGCAGAGATCCCTTGTCTTCTGGCAGGCTCTCGCTGGGAACTGCAGACCGAATCTGTTCCTATTTGGCCATATTGGTGGAAGTCCAATTTTTAAAGTAGGAAAACTAATCTCACTTGGTCACAGAATGTTATTCTTGTAATGTATTTCTGGTTTTCCTTTCTGAAATTTTTATTTATAACTGCATTTATTTTTTTATGTTTTATGGAGCACAAATATTCCAATTTCAGGATATTTCTCCAAATATAATGTCCAAATTTTTCCACATACTCTCCAAATATATTTCCAAATGTAATGTTGTATATATCAGGGCTTTCTTTGTGCAGCTTATCTTGATTGGAAATAACTGGGTGCTTATACAGTTTTATCTCAAAACTTGAACTTACCTTTTCTTTATCTATTACCAAAAGTATCCTTTCAATGGAGTGCTACTTACTGGTGTTAATTTATTCCTCTCCTGTGATATTGAAGAGTAGAGAGTAGAAGACTTTTCTGAGATAAATTGGTAAGACATTACAGATTCACAGAAAGAAAGAAGTTACAGACAAGTGGAACTGCTGCCATGTTTATGCATATGTAGCACCTTGATGGCATTATGTATGCATGAATGAATGACTTCCCAAGATGGAAAAGTGAGGTTAAAAAAAACAAAGGAAAGTGTATGAGAGGCTGATGTTCATGGAGGGAATCCTGCTGCATTACATGAAGAAGAAATAATATAGTGGGGGAGACATGCTGAAACATATGGCTCACAGTGTCCTATAAGCCTAAGATAAGCATCCAGTGTAATAAGGGAGAGCCAATGGCCTTGGCATGCAGACGGAAATCTTAAGAGTATGGCATATAGACACATTTTGTTAGACTTACCCAGATTTGTTAAAATTGATACTTGTAAATAGTTTTTTTGTTTTTTTTTTGAGATGGAGTCTTGCTATTGTCGCCCAGGCTGGAGTGCAGTGGTGCGATGTTGGCTCACGGCAACCTCTGCCTCCCGGGTTCAAGCAATTTTCCTGCCTCAGCTGCCTAGTAGCTGAGACTACAGGTATGTGCCACCATGTCCAGCTAATTTTTGTACTCTTAGTAGAGACAGGATTTCACCATGTTAGCTAGGTTAGTCTCAATCTCTTGACCTCATCATCAGCTCGCCTCAGCTTCCCAAAGTGCTGGGATTACAGGCATGATCCACTGTGCCTGGACAAATGGAAACATTTTTAAGATGAGAAAATTTCTTGAGAAAACCAGCTTTTCAGCTTCTTTTGAAAATTCTTGCAATAATATGTTGAACATTTATTATGCAACTCTTCTAAGCCCTTTAACAAAAATTAATTCATTTAAACCTTACACAAATGATGTTGATGATACCATTAGAATTATTATTTTAGAATTTAGGAAAGTAAAATGGAGAGTTTAAGTGTCTGGTCTTAGGTCACATGACTAGTAGATAGCAGAGCCAGGATTCAAATATTGAGAATGTGGCTTGGGAGCCCACATTCTTTTTTTCATGTTTTCTTTTTCTTTCATTTTTAGTTGACACATAATAATTCTATATATTTGTGGAATACAAAGTGATATTTCAATACATATGTAAAATGTGTAATGATCAAATCAGTTTTATTTGTAGTTAGCATATCCATAACCTCAAACATTTATTTCTTTGTGTTGTGAACATTGAAAATCTTCTCTTCTAGTTTTATAAAATACACACTAAATTTTTCTTAACCATATTTACCTTATAGTGCTACAGAAAACTAGAACTCATTCTTCCTATCTGGCTATAATTTTCTGTTAACCAAATCTCATTATCCTCCTCTCTCTCCTACCTTCTCAGCCTCTATTAATAACAAGCTCTGTTATTTTAAAAATAAATTATAATATGTATTTTTTTTTTGCTTTAATGGGTACATAATGGTATATGTAGTTAAGATGTAAATGAGATGGTTTCCTACAGGCATACAATGTCATGTAAGTACATCATGGAGAATGGTGTATTGATCCCCTCAAGCGTGTATCCTTTGAGTTACAAACAATTGAAGTATACTCTTCAAGTTATTTTGACATGTACAATCAAGTCACAATTGACTATAGTCACACTATTGTACTGTTAAATAGTAGGTCTTATTCATTCTTTCTAACTATTTTTTTCGCTCATTGGCATCCCTAACTCCCCACCAATGCCCACTACCCTTTTCAGACTATGATAACCATCCTTCTACTCTCTATGTCCATGAGTTTAATTTTTTTAATTTTTAGATCCCACAAATAAGTGAGAATGTATGATGTTTGTCTTTCTGTGCCTTGCTTATTTCACTTAACATAATGATCTCCAGTTCCACCCATGCTGTTGCAAATGACTGGATCTCAAGTTTTTATGGTGGAATAGTACTCTACTGTTCATATGCGCCACCTCTTCTTTATCCATCCATCTGTTAATGGAAACATAGGTGGCTTCCAAATATTAGCTATTGTAAACAGTGCTGCAACAAACATGGGAGTGCAGATATCTCCTTGATATACTGATTTCCTTTCCTTTGGGTATATATCCAACAGTGGGATTGCTGGATCATATAGTAGGTCAATCTGTAGTTTTTTGAGGAATCTCAAAACTGTTCTCATAGTGGTTGTACTAATCTACATTCCCACCAGCAGTGTACAAGTGTTCCTGATATGGTTTGGCGCTGTCCCCAGCCAAATCTCACCTTCTGCTGTGGTCCCATAATCCCCATGTGCCATGGGCATGATCTGGTGAGAGGTAATTGAATCATGGGCCTGTTGCTTCCATGATGTTATGATAGTGAGTGAGTTCTCACGAGATCTGATGGTTTTATAAGGGGTTTTGCTGCTTTTGCCCATTCTTCTCCATTCTGCCACTATGTCAAGAAGGTCATGTTTGATTTCCCTTCCCCCATGATTGTAATTTTCCTGAGGTTTCATCAGCCATGCTGAACTGTAAGTCAATTAAACCTCTTTTCTTTATAAAATATCCTGTCTCAGGAATGTCTTTATTAGCAGCGTGAGAATGGACTAATACAGTACATTGGTACCACAGACAGTGGGTTGCTGCTGTAAAGATATCCCAAAATGTGGAAATGACTTTGGAACTGGGTAACAGGCAGAGGTTTGAACCGTTTGGAAGGCTCAGAAAAAGACAGGAAGATGTGGGAAAGCTTAGAACTTCTTAGAGACTTGTTGAATGGCTTTGACCAAAATGCTGACAGTAATATGGACAAGGAAATCCAGGCTGAGGTCTCAGATGGAGATGAAAAATTTGTTGGGAACTGGAATAAAGGTGACTCTTGCTATGTTTTAGCAAAGAGACTGGTAGTATTTTGCTCCTGTCCCAGGGATCTGTGGAACATTGAAGTTAAGAGAGATGATTTAGGGTATCTGGCAGAAGGAATTTCCAAGCAGCAAACCATTCAAGAAGTGACTTCAATGCTGTTAAAAGCATTCAGTTTTATGTACTCACAAATATATGGTTTGGAATTAGAACTTATGTTTAAAAGGGAAGCAGAACATTGAAGTTCAAAAATTTGCAGCCTGATGATGTGATAGAAAAGAAAAACTCATTTTCTGAGGAGAAATTCAAGCCAGCTGTAGAAATTTGCATGAGTCATGAACTGCCAAATCTCCAGAACCCTAGGAGGCAAAAATGGCTTTGTGGGCTGGGTCCAGGGCCCCCTGCTGCATGCAGCCTCCCTGGAAATCTGTGCCTTGATCCCAGCCATTCGAGGGTGGCTAAAAGGGGGCAAGGTATAGCTCAGGCCATGGCCTCAGAGAATGCAAGCCCCAAGCCTTTGTAGCTTCCACATGGTGTTGGGCCTGAAGGTGTGCAGATGACAAGAACTGAGATTTGGAAACGTCTGCCTAGATTTCAGAGGATGTATGGAAAAGCTTTGATGTCCAGGCAGAGGTATGAAGCAGGAGTGGAGTCCTCATGGAGAACCTCTGCTACAGCAGTGCAGAAAGAAAATGTGGGATCAGAACCCCCACATACAGTCCCCACTGGGTCACTGCCTAGTGGAGCTGTGAGAAGAGGACCACCATTCTCCAGTCCATAGGATGGTAGATCCTATGACCCTATGCACCTCAAAAAGCCACAGACACTCAATGCCAGCCCATGAAGGCAACTGAGAGGGTACTATAACCTGCAAAGCCACAGATACGGAGCTGCCCAAGGTGATGGGAGCCCATCTCTTGCATCAGTGTGACCTGGATGTGAGACATGGATTAAAAGGAGATAATTTTGAAGCTTTAGGATTCGACAGCCACACTGGATTTCAGACTTGTGTGAGGCCTGTAGCCCCTTCATTTTGGCCAATTTCTCCCATTTGGAATGACTGTATTTACCCAATGTTTGTACACCCATTGTATCTAAGAGGTAAATAACTTACTTTTGATTTTACAGGCTCAATGGTGGAAGGGAATTTCCTTGTCTCAAATGAGACTTTGGACTTCTACTTTTGAGTTAATGTTGGAATGAATTAAACCTTTTGGTGCTGTTGTAAAGGCATGAGATTTTCAAGGCTGGACTGAAATGATATGGTTTGGCTGTTTCTCCACCCAAATATCATCTTCTATTGTAGTTTTTATAATTCTCACGTGTCTTGGGAAGATCAAGTGTGAGGTAATTGAATCATGGGGACATTTAGCTCCATGCTGTTCTCATGATAGTGAGTTAGTTCTCGTAAGAGCTGATGGTTTTATAAGGAGCTTTCCCTGCTTTTGCTCATTTTTCTCCTTCTTGCTGCCATGTGAAGAAGGATATGTTTACTTCACCTTCCACTATGATTGTAAGTTTCCTGAGGCCTCCCCAGCCATGCTGAATTGTGATTCAGTTAAGCCTCTTTTGTTTGTAAATTACCCAGTCTCAGGTATGTCTTTATTAGAGATGCAAAAATGGACTAATACAGCTTAATTTTCTCCACCTTTCAGCCATCATTTGTTGTTGCCTGTCTTTTGGATATAAGCCATTTTAACTGAGGTGAAATGATATCTCATTGTAGTTTTGATTTGCATTTTTCTAATAACCAATGATGTTGAGCACCTTTTCATATGCCTTTTTGCCATTAGTATGTCTTTTTTGAGACATGTTTATTCAAATCTTGTCTATTTTTTAGATTAGATTATTACTTTTTTCCTGTAAAGTTGTTTGAGCTCCTTATATATTCTGTTTATTAATTTTTTGTCAGATGGGTAGTTTGCAAATATTTTCTCCCATTCTGGGGTTTTCCACTCAGTTTGTTGATTGCATCTTTTGCATGCAGAAGCTTTTTACCTTAATGTTATCCCATTGGTTCACTTTTGCTTTTGTTACCTATGCTTGTGGGGTATCATTCAAAAAATGCTTTCTCAAGCCACTGTCTTAGAGATTTTCCCCAAAGTTTTCTTGTAGTCGTTTCATAGTTTGAGGTCTTAGATTTAAATATTTAATCAATTTTGATTTTCTTTTTGTATATGGTGAGAGATAGGTGCCTAGATTCATTCTTGTGCATATGGATATCCAGTTTTCCTAGAACCATTTATTAAAGCAACTGTCTTTCCCCAGTGCATATTCTTTGCACTTTTGTTGAAAATCAGTTCACTGTAGGTGTGTACAGTTATTTCTGGGTTCTTTATTTTGTTCCATTGGTCTATGTGACTGATTTGATATTGGTACCATACTGTTTTGGTTACTGTAGCTCTGTAGTATAATTTGAAGTCAGGTAATGTGATTCCTCCAGTTGTTTCTTTCTTTTTTTTAATTTTTTCCCTAGAATAACTTTAACTATTCTGGGTCTTTTCTGGTTTTATATAAATTTAATGATTTTGTTCTCTATTTCTGTGAAGAATATCATTGGTACCTTGATAGGGATTGCATTGAATCTGCATTGCTTTGGGTAGTATGGACATTTTAACAATATTGATTCTTCCAATCCATGATCATGAAATCTTTTTCCATTTTTTGGAGGTTCTCTTTAATTCCTTCATTAGTGTTTTATAGATTTCATTATAGAAATCTTTCACTTCTTTGGTTAAGTTAATTCCTAGGTATTTAATTTTATATGTGTCTATTGCAAATATGATTACTTTTTCATTTCTCTTTTTAAATTGTTCACTCTTCATATATAGAAATGCTACTAATTTTTGTATATTGATTTTGTATCCTGAAAATTTATTAGTTCTAATACTCTTTTGTGAAGGAGTCTAGGTTTTCTCAAATATAAGATTATATCATCTGCAAAGAAGAATATTTTAACTTCTTCCATTCCAATTTGGATGTCCTTTACATATTTCTCTTGTCTGATTGGTCTATCTAGGTCTTCCAGTACTATATTGAACGACAGTGGTGACAGTGGACATCCTTGTTGTGTTCCAGATATCAGAAAAAAGGCTTTTTAGTTTTTTAAAATTCAGTATAACTAGCTGTGGGTCTGCCGTTTATGGCTTTTATCATTTTAAAATGTGTTTCTTTTAGCCCTAACCAGTTTTTTGTGGGTTTTTTTTTTTTATCATGAAGGGATGTTTAATTTCACCAAATGTTTTTTTCAGCATCGATTGAAATGATTATATATGGTTTTTATCCTTTATTCTGTTGTTATGATATATCACATTGATTGATTTGTGTATTTTCAACTGTTTTGCATCCCAGAGATAAGTCACACTTTATCATAGTGAATTATTTTTTCAATGTATTCTTGAATTTCATTTGCTAGTATTTTGTTGAGAATTTTTGGATCAATATTCATCAGCAATATTGGCCTGTATTTTTCTTTTTTGTGGATGTGTCTTTGTCTGGTTTTTCTTTCAAGATAATGCTGATCTTGTAAAATAAGTTTGGACATACTCCTCTCTTTATTTTCAAGAACAGTTTGAGTAGAATTGGTATTCTTTCTTCTTTAAATGTTTGGTAGAAATCAGAAATGAAACCAACAGGTCTCAGGCTTTTCTTTACTGCAAGTCTTTTTGTTATTAATTCAATCTTATTACTTGTTATTGCTCTGCTCAGGTTTTGTATTTCTTCCTCATTCAATCTTGGTAGGCTGTATATATCTATGAATTTGTCCATTTCTTCTAGATTTTCCAATTTATTGCCATATAGTTACTCATACAAGGCACTAATGATCCTTTGAATTTCTGCAACATGCGATGTAGCATCTCCTTTTGTATTGCTGATTTTATTTATTTGTTACTTCTTTCGCTTATATTAGTCTGGCTAAAGGTTTGTCAATTTTGTTTAACTTTTCAAAAATGCAACTTTTTATTTTATTGATCCTTTGGGTTTTTTCATTTTAATTTCATTTATTTTGCTCTGATCTTTATTATTTCTTTTGTTCTACTAATTTTGAATTTGGTTTGTTCTTGCTTTTCTAGTTAAGATACATCATTAGATTGTTTATTTAAGGTTTTTTTTTTCTCTTTTTTGATATAGGCACTTACAGCTATTAATATAAACTTCCCTCTTAGTATTACTTTTGCTGTATCCCATAGGTTTTGGTATGTTGTATTTTCATTATCATTTGGAATTTCTTCTTTTCGTTATCTTGAATTTCTTTGAGTTTCTTCCAAACAGCTATTTTGAATTCCCCGTCTGAAAGTTCACATAGTTCTGTTTCCCTAGGATTTATCCCCAGTGACTTATTTAGTTCATTTTGTCAGGTCATGTTTTTTCTGTATGGTATTGATGCTAGTAGATGTTCTTTGGTCTCTGGGCATTGAAGAGTTAGCTACTTATTATAGTCTTCACTGTCTGACCTTATTTGTAGCTGCTCTTCTTGAGTAGGCTTTACAGATATTTGAAAGGACTTTGGTGTTATGATCTAAGCTGTATCTGTTTTGGAGGGCACCCCATGACCAATAATACTGTGGTTTTTGCAGACTCATAGAAATACTGTCTTAATGGTCTTGGACAAGATCCGAGAGAATATCTGGATTATCAGGCAGAGACTCTTTTTCTCAACCCTTACTTACCCTCAAACAAACTGAATCTCTCTCTTTTCTTCTGAGCCACATAAGTTGGGAGTGGATTGACACAAGCACTCTTGTGACCACCCACACTATGACTGCACTGGATCAGACCTGAAGCAGCGCTGGTCTCACACAAGGCCAACTGTAAGCAATTTTGGCTACTTTCTATGTGTGCTTAAGGCAGTGGGGCTCTACAATCAGCAGAGCCAGACAGTCCTGTGTTCATCCTTTTGAAGTGGTGAGGTTCACCAGGCCCTGGGTGGGACCAGCAGTGCCATCAGAGAGTCAGAGACTAGAGTCAAAACCTTAGATGTCTACCTTAGTGCTCTATTTTATTGCTGCTGAGTTGGCACAGAAACCACAAGATGCAATCCTTTCCACTCTTTCCTTCTTTTTCTAAAAGCAGAGGAGCCTCACCTCACAGTCACTACCACACCAGGCCACTAACAGTACTGCCAGAATACCACTGATATGCCTTTAAGTCCCAAGGTCTCTTAAGTCAGCTTGTTGAAAATGCTGCCTGGCCTGGGACTCACCTTTCAGGCCAGTGGGCTCCCCTCAGGCCAGGGCAGGTCCTGAAATGCCATCCAAGAGCCAAGTCCTGGAACCAGGGACCCTAAGAGCCCACTTGATGCTTTGTTCCCCTGTTTCCATTTTGGTTCCTAAAGTCCAAGACAAAGTCCCCTTTACTTCTCAGTCCGCTTTCCTCAAGCAGAGAGTTTGGCCTCATAGCCACCACAGCTGGTAATGTTCTGAGTCTCACTTCAAGCCAGCAAGTTTCAGTGGCTTATCCAAGGTTCTTGATGTAGTACCCGGGTATCACTGCTAGTTATTCAGGGCCCAAGGGCTCTTCAGTTAGCAAGTGATGAATGCTGCCAGGACTGGGTCTGTCTTTTCCTTCAAGACAGTGAGTATTTTTCTGGTACAGGCTATGTCTAGAAATGTCATCTGGGAGCTAGGGCTCAGAACTGGGGCCTTACAACTCTGGCTGATGCCCTATCCTGCTTTGACTGAATTGGTAACCTAGATGCAAGGCAAAGTCCTCCCACTCTTCCCTCTCCTCTCCTCAAGCACAAGGAAGGGGTCTCTTTTGGAGCTGTGAGCTGTGCAGCTTGGGGTTAAGCAAGGGGTGATTCCAGCTCTCTTTTGGTTACCCCGGCTAGTGTCTCAGTATGTTATGTTCACCACCCCGCCCATCCACTGTCTCTGGGCCTAGTTCAACAGTAGGACTTGCCTAAGAGTTTTAGTCCTTATGGTCTAGATTGCCTTTCAGGTTTACTTGGAGACACAGAAAGCTGTAGCCCTCACTGGTGAGGTTTTCAGGCACTGAAATTTAGACCACTTGGATTGGCAATTCCCCTGTTGCTTGAGCTGGTTCAGGTGCTCCCTCCATAAGCAAGCATCAGCTGAATTTGGTCAAATTTTCCCAGCACTGAATTCAATGGTCATAATAGCAGTGTTCTTTCTCTCCCAACACCCAGAGATGCTCTCCACACCAGGCCACTGCTGTGGAGGGTAGGGCAGGGGGGAGTGGTGTCTGGGATTGAGAACCGTTTTTTCTATCTCTTCAGTGTCTCTTTCTGTGATATGAAATTAAAAACAGGTACTATGACTGGTCATCTAATTTTGGGTTCTTATGAAGTGTTTCTTTTCTTTCTTTTTTCCCCCTTGTAGATAGTTCTTAACTTGGGTGTCCTCACAGTGGGAGGAAGACAAAAGCTGGAGCCTTCTATTAACCCATCTTGTTCTGCCTCCTAATAACCTCTATTCTACTCTCCAGCTCTACGAGTTTTTCTTGTTTTTTTTTTTGTTGTTTGTTTGTTTGTTTTTAGCTTCCACATATGAGTGAGAACATGTGATATTTATCTTTCTGTGCCTGACTTATTTCACTTAATATAATGGCCCCTATGCCGATCCATGTTGCCACAAATGACAGGATTTCATTTTTTGTTATTGGTGAGTGGCCTTCCGTTGTAATTAATATATACATATGTAGTTGTATAGTTTATATATATAGTTATATGTATAATATATAATTTATATATATATATTATATATATAGGTTTTTTCTTCACTCTTTTGATTGTGTCCTTTGCTGTGCAGAAGCTTTTAGTCTGACACAGTCTAATTTGTCTACATTTTTTTTGTTGCCTGTGCCTTTGAAGTCTTATTCATCACATCTTTGTCAAAGCAACAGCCTGAAGCATTTCTCCTATTTTTTCTTCTAGTAGTTTTATAATTTCAGGTCATATATTTAGGACTTTAATCCATTTTCAGTTGATTTTTTTGTATATGGTGGGAAATAGAGGTCTAGGTTTATTCTTCTTCATATGAATATGCAGTTTTCCTAGCACCACATATTTAAAAAGGTGTCATTTATCCAATGTATGTTTTTGGTGCCTTTGTTGACAAACAGTTAGCTATAAATATGCACATTTATTTCTGTGTTTTTTGTTCTTTTCTGTTGGTCTGTATATCTAGTTTTATACCAATGCCAAGCTCTTTCAGTTACTCTGTTTGCGTAGTATATTTTTAAGTCAGGTTATGTGATGCCTTCAGTTTTATTCTTTTTGATCAATATTACTTTGACTATTCGGAGTCTTTTGTGATTCTATACAAATTTTTGGAATATTTTTATTTCTGTGAATAAAGTCATTGCTCTTTTGATGATAATTGAACTGAATCTGTAGATTTCTTTGTGCAGTAATGTCATTTTAACAATAATAATTACTCCAATCTCTGAACATGAGATGTCTTTCCATTTGTGTGTGTCCTCTTTAATTTCTTTCCTCAGTGTTTCATAGTTTTCATTGTAGAAATCTTCCACTTCCTTGGTTAGATTTTCTTCTAGGTATTTTTTTGTTAGTTGCTACAAATGGGATTGTTTTCTTGATTTCTTCTTAGTTTGTCATTGGTGTATAGAAACACTATTGATTATTGTCTGTTAACTTGGTATCCTGCAACCTTACTGAATCTATTCATCAGTTTTAGAAGTTTTTGTAGTGAACTCTTTAGATTTGCCTGTATATAAGATTATGCGGTCTGCAAAGGACGGTTAAACTTCCTCTTTTCCAACTTGCATGTACTTTATTTCTTTCTCTTGCCTAATTACTCTGGCTAGGAATTTCAATACTATATTGAATAAGAGTGGTAAACATGGCAGAGCCCACATCATGAATTCACCATGCTATGTTATTTTTCGTAAGTTAATGCTGGGCTCACATTTCTGCATGAAAACATTTGGCTGTAGATGGGTAGATGGCTGTCACTTTGAATGAGTTGTACCCCCTAGTTTGTGTCAGCTTCTTCTGCATTCCCTTTTATATTGTGCTGCCCTTCCTCATTTAAATTATCTACAAACTCCTAAAGTCATTAGAACGTGCAACTTCTGATATACAAGGAGAGGGAAGCTGAATACCACCTTTTGTCATATCAAGACTTCTTTACAAGAGAGATTTTTTTATGACTTTGGAGATTCCTTCAATATGACAGCTTTGGCTTCAAGAGCAACACTATCTGTTTGGGAAGTCATTTACCCAAAGGACCTGGCATATTTTAGTAGCTTAAGTATTATTTATCTACCTATTTTTTTAAAGACAGAATCTCATAGTGTTTTGCAGTCTAAAATGCAGTGTCATAGTCATAGCTCACTGCAGCCTCAAACTTGTGGGCAGAAACAATTGTCACATCTCAGCCACCCAAGTAGCTGGGACTACAGGCACATACCATCATGCCTGTATAATTTTTATCATTTATTTATTTATTTATTGTAGAAATAGGGTCTGTTCTCAAACTTCTGGCCTAAAGATAGCCTCTCACCTCAGCCTCCCAATGCACTGGGATTAGAGGCATGAGCCCACATGCCTGGCCAATAACTATTGAATGAATACAAGAATAAATACATGAGGAAATGAGTTGCTGTGAGAATTCAAGAATTAGATTTTAAGCATATTAGATAAACTCTAAGATTTCTGTTGCTCTAAAATTCTGATTTAATAACATAGAAGAATGTAAAGCCATAAATGTATCATATGCTTTCAAATTGAATATAATTGCACAATTGGGATTTTTAAATCTAAAAGGAAACTTAGAATATCTAGTCACTCTACTTCCTACATTTGTTAATTTACAAAGTAGTGTATTGGAGATCCAGAGGAAATCTTTTATGTTTTATTGTTTCCTCTTAAAATTTTAGGGTTAAATGACAAACACCCTTTCCTACTTGCTTTAGTCTTCAAAGCATACACATTAGTTTTCTATTAATGCTATAACAAAACAGCTACGGTCTTAGCATCTTCTAAAAACACAATTAAGTATACCAAAGATTCTGTAGGTCAGAAATTCGGGCACAGTGTGGCTTGTCTTGTTTCTCTGTTCCAGGTCTTACAGGGCAAAATCAAGCTATTGGCAGGCCTGGGCTCTCATCTGTAGAATCTGAAGAAGAATACTCTTCCAAACTCATTTAGGTAGTTGGTCTAATTCAATTTTATGCAGTCCCCATTTCCTTACTGTATGTTGGCTAAGCATTGTTCTCATGTTCTAGAGGCTGTCCACATTTTTGTTTTCCCTTTCATCTTCAAAGCCAGAAACAGCAAATTGAGTCCTTCTCATTCACATCTATCTGACCTCCCCTTCTGCCTTGTCTCTCCTGCCTCTCTCTTCTAAATATTTCTGATAAACTCTCTGGCTTCCTTGTCTGCTTTTAAGGACCCATTAAGACAAACCAAAAAATCCAGGATAACCTTTCTATTTTAAGAACAGCTGATTAGTAACCTTAATTACATATGCCTCTGCAGCAGAACCTAGATTATTATTTAATTGAATAAATGAAGGATGGGATCTTCAGAGGATGCCTTTAAAATTCTCCTTACCAGATTTTCATTTACCTTATTTGACTGTATGTGTTTCTTTGCTAGACATAAACATTTAAGTGCCACGTCTCTGTTTGAGAGCTAAATATTGTCATGGTTGAGTGCACAGACTCTAGAGTCGAACTATTTGGTATGTGCACCACTTCTTGCTGGGTGACAAAGGGCAAATTATTTAACCTGTCTGTGATTCAGTTTCTCCAACTATAAGTGGAAATAATAATATCTATTTCAGAGGTGAAGATTTAATAGCACACAGTAAGTTTTAGTCATCGGCATTGTTACCCTTAGCACCTAACACCGTGCTTGGCATATAGAAAACAGTCAATATGTTGTAGCCATAATTTTTGTTATTGGGGCATACTATAATTTCTGCAATGGCACCCATGACTCTTTATTGTCCTTGTTTGTTGACATATCCCTCTCCTTCTCCTAGACTGGTGTCTTGAACTTTGGTACTATCTGGTTTTACTTTTTGCTCCCAGAACTTAGCAAAGAATCCGGCATGTAATAATTGCTCTAGGAACATTGATTAAATGCATAAATAAATGAATAAATTACTGCCCCAATGAATTCAGTCTCTTACACTTCCATATAGCCTTGCTGTTTAGAATGTATAGGCCCAATAAGTATGTATGTTTCCAACTTGGCTAGAGAGGTTGCAAGGTTTGCTGAGAGTCATGTAGATGGTACTTGTTTTCCTTATGGTATGATTATTATCTTTTTATGTATCCAGTTTAATATTCCTAGTTAGTTTTTAAAGATCAAACATATAGAGTAAAAACAAATAGCATTATGCATGGTCAGAAAGGTAAGATATTAAGTCATTATTGAGTTCAAACTAACACCCTGAGAGGTGACACAATTATTTCAATAATTCTATCTTCACATTTGGAGTTGAGAGCCTGCAAAAAGCTGAGAGATTTATAAATCAAAGAGGAATTGTCACTTTAAGAGTCATTTGTTGACTCACTAGCAGGTCCAGTTTACATGAATTTAATTAGTAAAGAAACTCAAACATGTGTTCAGTAAAGCCATTCCACATAGGTCATGGGTCATGGCCTGTCATCATTTTCTTTAACTGAATACATTGTGTAACCAAACAGGCCAGGCACAATCGCTCATGTCTGTAATGCCAGCACTTTGGGAGGCCGAGGCAGGCAGATCACCTGAGGTTAGGAGTTTGAGACCAGCCTGGCCAACATGGTGAAACCCTATCTCTACTAAAAATACAAAAATTAGCCAGGCATGGTGGCAGGCACTACTTGGGAGGCTGAGGCAGGAGAATCACTTGAACCCAGGAGGCAGAGGTTGCCATGAGCCAAGTTCACGCCACTGCACTGTAGCCTGGGTGACAAAGTGAGACTCTGTCTCAAAGAAAAATTTTTTTTGCTTAAGCCACATTACAGACAACAATTACATACATCAGATTTATTTTTAAAAAGAGATTAACTGCCTTAGGACTTGACTCCAGCATGTTTATTAAAACTGTATGGATGTGTGTCTGTGTGTATGTGTGTGAAATCAAGGAAAATAAAATCACATCCCAGATTTGAGAAAAACAAAGTTACTAATTATTGAGTCACTGTGGCGATAGGAGGATTGAAATGAGGTGGAATCATTTTTCTTACCTTGATGCAATGGATTTTCTAGAAATCACATTTGAGAACTGAGAACACTAACATTCTGCCTGAGTCTCTGTGCATCTCACAGATGGCAGAATACTGGGAGATATTATGCCAAATATATGGCCACTAAACATCCAGAAAGGCCCCTTTCTCTACCATGAAAGAACCTTGAAGATACGCTAGGATTGCAGCCTAAAAGGGATCCAGAACGCAGGTTTGGGCTTTCTCTACCAGACCGTGTAGCCAGCTCTTTTATTCGTGCATACCTCCCATCTCCCTGTATTCCCCAATGATTCCTACTTTTCAATACCTTACTTTTTTTGGAGAATATACTAGTGTGATTATAGATCTCATAAAACTTGTTTTTGTACAGTCCTCTGTTTGTCCATGCCTAATTATCTCAACAGCATTTTACAATGTTGGGGAAGCTAAACTGTCCTTGACTACCCCTTCTTATTTGGGTTTATCTGACAAGGCCACTAGTCAGCAATTATTAAAGCTGCTGGGCTAGATTACTAATAGTTACTGGTCTTTGTAACAGTAGGATTTAGAAATAGTCATTGTTGCATTTTTCCTGATGCTAGAGTGACAAGCACTTCAGCAACATTATCAGTCAATGCCTTCCACCTCCACCACTATCATCGAGGATGACAAAAATGTGTATGTGGTCAACTTCTTCCAGATTCCTTGAGTAATTGGCATTTCTCCACTTTCCTCAAAGGCACCAGCATTCAGAAAAAAATATGCTTAAAATTCTAGTCAACTGACTAAGGTCTATAATCATTTTGTTTTCACTTGCACTATTTCTCACAGGACTGGAATAGGTTTGGCCTCTGTTTGCCTTTATTTGGAAAAAAATTCTGTTAAAAATCATATCTATACTATCTCTCATTCTTTATATTCTACACTTTTAAAGTTATGCTCACATTATTTTCCCCCAGCGTCTTGAAGAAAAAAACTGCATCCCTTTCTGAGATCACTTTTGAATTTCTGGTCACTTGCTGTGGGTGGAGTGAGAACTACATCTCTGTCCCTATTACCAAACATCTTTTATAATTACTCCTCTACCTAGGTTCAGCAACTCTTTCCACCTTCAACTTTGAAGCTTTGACTGGGCTCCCACAATGAACTTCCGCTTTCATATCTCCCCTGAAGGCTCTAGGCATCTGCCAGTCACTAATAGTGGCCTTGGTTGCTTTGCTTGTGGCCTTGGTTGACAACCTATTATTATTGTTTAGATGTTCTGTCTTAGAGACATTTCTGACCACTGCAGTTAAACCAGAACCCACTCCATCACCCTGTACTCTTATACTACTTTACCTTTTCTTGTTAGTAATTAATGTTTCATGCCATTTTTTATTGGCTTATATATTGTACCCACTGGAGTGGAAGCTCCCCTCATGTGAACGTTCTTTGTTGCATTCTCCAGGAGATGATGAACGCTTAGAAGAGAGTCGAGCACACAGTAGGTACTCAGAAAATATATGTTGAGTGCAGAAATGAATTAGATTGCAGGTGGATCCCATCCCCAGCTCATTGATAACTGGTACTCACTGATAATATATTTTTCCTTTATGTACAACCCCAAATTCTTTCAACCCTGATGTCAATCTTGAAGTCCCTACAAGCATTTCTTAGTATCATATAACTTTGTGTGCTTTTCCAGAGTTTTTCTCAATTTTAAAATTGTTACCTTTTTCTCTCTTCTCTTTGCCAACTTTGAGGAAGAATTTGCAGAAGGTAAAGAAAAAGTAAGTAATAGGAAGGAAAGCTGGTAGACAAAGAAAAGTTTCCCCATGGATAATACATAACAAAGAGTGTGGATTTTAGAGGCAGAGTCCAGAGCTCAAGTCCTGGCTTGGGCAGGTTATTTCATAACTGTGACTCTGGTCAAGTTACTTAATTCCTCTGAGCCTCATCTACAAATTCTGGTTAATAGTAGTATCTATCTCATAGGGCTGTTGTAAGGATTAAATGACTTAATATATCTAATAACAATGTTAATTCTTTCTTTTCTTATGTCTGTCTTATTTATCAATTTCCTTTCTTACCTTGATTTCCATTAGAAAAAAACAAAATATCTCCAATGGTGGTATATAGAATATGTTTCTGCCCCTAGAGCCTCCCCATATCTCAATTCTGGTTAAAAACAAACCAAAAATCAACACACATGTATACTCGACTATCCGGCCTGGAAAGAATTAAGCAATATTTTCCCTCAGAAAAACATCCCACCTGCTGGTTCAACATTCCATACAAAGGTCACATTAGCAAACACCACAGCTCTTTCACAACTTTTACATCCTGCCTCTGGAAGAGAGATTTACAGAACTGATAACTACAAAAAAATACCTTCTACCTACATGAGCCATCTTATGCAATGATTCTGAATGACAGTGTCTAATAATTATGAAACATTAATACTAGCTACCATATATTGAACACATAGTATGTGCAGACCACTTGCATAAATATTCTATAGATATCACCTCATATAACCCTCACAACCCTTTGAAGTAGATGCCTTTAATATTCCCATTTGGCAAATGGAGAAACAAAGTCTGTCCACGCATAAATACTGGGAGATAGTGGGTTGTGGTAACAGTGGCTTTATCAAGTGCTCGTTTCCATGCTTTGCCCAAGTCATTGTTGTCTCATGTTTCAAAGAACCTGGCCCTGACTTGGCACTGACTTGACCTTCTCATCTATCCTCACCAACTGGCTTTTATTTTACAAGTTGCTTCTCTGAACAATTGAGTTTTAAATTTCTGGGCTTTTGACTGCTCCATAGTTTTCGGCTGGCAAACCATGGTGGCTTATCCTCCTCAAGGAGCCCAGATAAAAACCTCTGCTCCACTTCACGGGTGTGTGGGTACCTCAGGTTCTCTCAGAGACAGCAAGGTGACCCAAGCTTTCCCTGACAGCACAGAGCAAGGGTTGCTCATACAAAGAGGTCTTGCAATGCCAACCTGCCTCCACCTCCACACCCCTTCTTCCCCAGAGAGCTTCAAGCCAAACCAACAAACTTTTCATGTGAAACATCTTCAAGATGGAAAAGGAGCCACTTTTAGCTTTGCTAGCAATACCTGACCTTCAGTTTACCCTTCCAAAGGAGCAAGAACTCAGCACAGAATTTACTTTAAATGAGGCCTAAAGAGTGTCCCTTATCTACATGCAGAGAAAATAATTTTATTCTTCATTCTGAATATTTTACTGTTTGGCTCACTTCCAGCTAGTTTGAGTGAAAGTAATGATTTTAGTCAAAAAGGGAATGGACATCAACGTCGTCATTGTCATGTATAATATATCTGCCTTCTAATTTTATGTCATTGCTGTTAAGTTTCCTCTGGGCTTCATGGAAATGTTCTTTTGTTGTAGTCTAATGAGTCTCAGAATTTCAAGGCAATTATGTAGCCAGTTCATTAATAAGTATGGTAACACACAGTTTAAATTTTATTTTTGTCCACAAAGGCAACTTAACTGGAAGATTATAGTTGTATTACTTCATCCTAAATTAAGATTATAAAAAAAATGCATGTTTAGTTTCTACTATTTAAAAACTGCAAACTAGAAAAAGGTTGGTATTAAAAAATCCCTTTCTTCTCCTCCATATGCATAGTTCAACTCTTTCTTTGTTACATTTAAACTGTATCTATGAACATCGATCTGTTTTACGCTCCTCTGCTAATGTAAAAAATAAAAACAAAACCATTAATTTGAATGTGGTGGGGTGTGTGTAAAAATTCTACAGCATGGACAAGTGAGATTTTTTCCGGCCATGCAAGGGTGGCTCAAAATTTGAAAATCAATCAATGTAATCCATTATATTAACAGGATAAAAAGAAAAAATTGATCGTAGTTGACAACAAAAACACATTTGACAAAATCCAATACTCAGTCATAAGAAAAACTTTCAGCAGACTGGTACTAGATGGAAACATCTTTTTTTGGTTTCAATCTTTTATTTTTTTATAAAGTTGCATTTTTAACTTATTTACATACTGATACTAAGGAATCTATTACTATTTAAAATATATAGATGAGTGCAGCCTGAGTTATGGGGATAGACAGACGATAGGTACACACATACACACGTGCACACACACACAAATACAGTAGTTAGGATGGGATAAAATCAGAGGAAACATTTTATAGCAACCATTTGCAAGGCTTTAATGGTTTTGAACACACATACAGAACATTTTGTTACACTGTGTGTTTGCATGTTTTGCTCCTTTTTTCTCAAGTTTGTTTCACTAGGAAACTTCTATCTCATAAAGAGCATCTGCAAAAACCTATAGGTAAAACCTACTTAATGGTGAAAGACAATGCTTTCTCTCTGAGATCAGGAAACCACCGCTATTTGACATAGCCAGTGAAACAAGGCAAGAAAAAAATAAAAGGCATGCAGACTGGAAAGGAAGAAATACAATTATCTGCCTCTATTTGCAAATGATAGGATTATTCAAGTAGAAAATCTCAATGCATATACAACAAACTTCCAGGACTAATAAGTGAATCAGCAAGATCATGGGATACACCACTGACACACAAAAATTAGTTACTTTTATATACTAACAATGAACATGTAGAAACTGAAATAAAAAACACAGTACAATTTAAAATCATTCGAAAGGCAATGAAATATTTAGGTGTAAATCTAACAAAACATGTACAGGCTCTGTATTTTAAAATTTATAAAACAATAATGAAAGGAATCAAAGAAGACCTAAATAAATTGAGAAGTATATGTGTTTATTAATTTGAGCACTCAACATATTAAATATGTAAATTCTCCCAAAATTGATCTTTATAGTTTAATGCAATTGTATAAGAATCCCAGAAAAGTCTTTCGTAGATATAGACAACCTTATTCTAAAATTACATGAAAAGGCATTAGCACTAGAATTGCTAAAACAATCTTTCTTATATACATGTTTATTATTTAAAAATCAGGAAATTATCAACATATAATGGAAGGAAGAAATGTCTATTATTTCACTACCCAGGATTCTTCACAAACCTATGGGATAGATACTATAAGTCCCATCTTACAAACAAAGAAACTGACTCACAGTCATTAATTAGTTTGCCCATGGTTGTAGGACTAGTTAGTGGTGACCATGAAGCCAGTAGCTTTGGTCATCTGACTCCAGTGCTCCCACATTCCTGCCTTTCAGTGAGTAATCTCTGGACAGCAGTGGAAATTAGCATCTTTCTTCTGAGATCTCAGTTGTATGGTACAGGAGCTACAAACAAATATAAGGACAGACCTGGAAGGAAGATGGAAAGCATGGCCTTCCTCTGAGTAAAAATAAAAGCCAATGTTTTAAAACAATCTTGAAAAAGAAGAAAGTATTAGGAATCACTCTACTGGATGTTAAAGTCCATTATATAGTTCCAGCACTCCAGACAGTGTAGTATTGGTGGAGGGATAGACATACAGATCACTGAAGCAGACTAGACAACCCAGAAATAGTCTCATTCAAGTGAGATGAAGGTATTTTTGACAAATGTATACACAGACTAGACTACCCAGAAATAATGTCCCACGGGTGAGACAAAGGTATTTTTGACAAAGGTATAAAAGCAATTCCATGGAGAAAGGACAACCTTTTCACCAAATGGAGTTAGAGCAATGGAACAGTCATAACCAAAAATAAAAAAATAAAAGAAACTCAACAGAAACTTTATACCTTATATAAAAATTAACTCAAAATAGATTTCAAGCTTAACTGTAAAACATGAAGCTATAAAACCCTTAGGAAAAAACACAGTAGAACATTTGGGGCACTTAGAAATATGTGAAGAGTTCTTGGAACTGACATTACAACTACAACTTATAAAAGGAAAGATTGATATTTTGAACCTCACCAAATTAAAAAATTTTTGTTCTGTGTAAGAACCTGTGAAGAATATAAAATGACAAGAAGAAAATATTTGCAAACTACATATCCAACAAAGGTCATGTCAATAGAATATATAAAGGATTCCCAAAATTTAGTATTATAAAAATAAACTATCTAATTATGTTATGGGCAAAAACTATAATCGGATATCTCACTGAGCAAGAAACAGAGATGACAAATAAACACATGAAAATATTTAACCTTGGACCAGTCGTGGTGGCTCACACCTGTAATCTCAGCATTTTGGGAGCCTGAGGTGGGCGGATCACGAGGTCAAGAGATCGAGACCATCCTGGCCATTGTGAAACTCCGTCTCTACTAAAAATACAAAAATTAGCCAGGCATGGTGTCACGAGCCTGTGGTCCCAGCTACTCAGGAGGCTGAGGTGGAAGAATTGCTTGAACCCAGGAGTTGGAGGCTACAGTGAGCCAAGATTGGGCCACTGTACTCCAGCCTGGCGACAGAGCAAGACTCCATCTCAAAAAAAAAAAAAACGCGAAAATATTTAACCTTATTTTCTGTATTAATCAGGATTCTACAGAGAAACAGAATCAATAGGACATATATATATATGTGTGTGTGTGTATAGAGAGAGAGAGAGAAAGAGAGAGAGAGAGAAATAAAAGTTTAAGAAATTGGCTCATGTAATTGTGGAAACTTTCAAGTCTAAAATGTATAGGGTAGGCCAGTAGACTGGAGACCTAAGAAATCTGTCTATAGGCAGCCTGCTGGCAGAATTCCCTTTTCTTTGGGGGAGGTCAGTCTTTACCTTAAAGCCTTCAACGGATGCAATGAAGCCTACACACATTATGACACATTTTGGACAGTAATCTGCTTCACTCAGTCTACTAATTTAAATGTGAATCTCATCTGAAAAACATCTTCACAGTGACATCCAGATATGTTTGATTGAATATTTGAATATACTATGGCCTCGCCAAGTTGACACGTAAACTTAACCAATCATGTTCACCGTTAAGGAAATGCAAATTAAACTCACAATGAGATATCACTACTATATTTTACAAGGCTAAAATTTTTTTTAAATTACATATCACACTAAATGCTGGTAAAGGTGGACAGAATCTGGATCATTCCTACGTTGCAGGTGTAAATGAAAATTGGCAAAGTCACTATTGCAAAGAGTATAATATTTATTACAAAGTCTCACATGCACAGTCTATATGACTCAGTGATTGCACAGTTGCACATTTATACCAGATAAATAAAACCTTATGCTTACACAAAACTTGTGCATGAGTATTCATAGGAGCTTTGTTTATAATAACCAGTGGCTAAAAACAACCAGATGTTCTTCAATGAGTGAATTGTTAAACTGTGGTACATTCACACCATGAAATACTACTCAACAATAAAAAAGAAGTAATTATTGATGCATGCAACACTTGGACAAATCTCCAGATAATTATGTTAAGTAAAAAAAAAGCCAATCTCTCTAAAATTGACCACATAATTGGAAGTAAATCACTCCTCAGCAAATGCAAAAGAACAGAAACCATAACAAACAGTCTCTCAGACCACAGTGCAATCAAGTTAGAACTCAGAATTCAGAAGCCAACCCAGAACCGCACAGCCTCATGGAAATTGAACAACTTTCTCCTGAATGTTGACTGGATAAACACTGAAATGAAGGCAGAAATAAAGATGTTCTTCGAAACCAACGAGAATGAAGACACCACATACCAGAATCTCTGGGACACATTTAAAGCAGTCTCTAGAGGAAAATATATAGCAATAAGTGCCCACATGAGAAGAAAGGAGAGAACTAAAATTGACACCCTATCATCAAAATTGAAAGAGCTAGAGGAGCAAGATCAAAAAAACTCAAAACCTAGCAGAAGACAAGAAATAACTAAGATCAAAGCAGAAATGAAGGAGATAGAGACACGAAAAACCCTACAAAAAATCAATAAATCCAGGAGCTGGTTTTTTGAAAAGATCAACAAAATAGACAGACCACTAGCCAAACTAATAAAAAAGAAAAGAGAGAATAACCAAATAGATGCAATAAAAAATGATAAAGGGGATATCACCACAGATGCCACAGAAATTCAAACCATCATCAGAGATTATTACAAACAACTCTATGCACATAAATTAGAAAACCTGGAAGAAATGGATAAATTCCTGGACAGTAGTCTCCTCCCATGCCTAAACCAGGAAGAAGTCGAAACCCTGAATAGACCAATAACAAGGTCTGAAGTCGAGGCAGCAATTAAGAGCCTACCACCCAAAAAAAGCCCAGGCCCAGATGGTCTCACAGCCGAATTCTACCAGACATACAAAGAGGAACTGGTACCATTCCTACTGAAACTATTCCAAATAATCCAAAAAGAGGGAATCCTTCCCAAATCATTTTATGAGACCAACATCATCCTAATACCAAAACCCGGCAGAGACTCAACAAGAAAAGAAAACTACAGGCCAATATCCATGATGAACATAGATGCAAAAATCTTCAATAAAATACTGGCAAGCCGATTACAACAGCACATCAAAAAGCTTATCCACCATGATCAAGTAGGATTCATCCCGGGGATGCAAGGCTGGTTCAATATACGCAAGTCTATAAATGTAATTCACCACATAAACAGAACCAAAGACAAAAACCACATGATTATCTCAATTGATGCAGAGAAGGCCTTCGACAAAATTCAACAGCCCTTTATGCTAAAAACCCTCAATAAACTAGGTATCGATGGAACGTATCTCAAAATAATAAAAGCTATTTATGACAAACCGACAGCCAATATCATACTGAATGGGCAAAAACTGGAAGCATTCCCTTTGAAATCCGGCACTAGACAAGGATGCCCTCTCTCACCACTCCTATTCAATATAGTACTGGAAGTTCTAGCCAGAGCAATCAGGCAAGAAAAAGAAATAAAGGGTATTCAATTAGGAAAGGAGGAAGTCAAATTGTCTCTATTTGCAGACGACATGATTGTATATCTAGAAGACCCTATCACCTCAGCCCAAAATCTCCTGAAACTGATAAGCAACTTCAGCAAAGTCTCAGGATACAAAATCAATGTGCAAAAATCACAAGCATTCCTATACACAAATAACAGACTTAAAGAGAGCCAAATCAAGAACGAACTGCCATTCACAATTGCTACAAAGAGAATAAAATACCTAGGAATACAACTAACAAGGAACGTAAAGGACCTCTTCAAGGAGAACTACAAATCACTGCTCAACGAAATAAGAGAGGACACAAACAGATGGAGAAACATTCCATGTTCATGGTTAGGAAGAATTAATATCGTGAAAATGGCCATACTGCCCAAAGTAATTTACAGATTCAACGCTATCCCCATCAAGCTACCAATGACCTTCCTCACAGAACTGGAAAAAATCACCTTAAACTTCATATGGAACCAAAAGAGAGCCCGCATAGCCAAGTCAATTCTAAGCAAAAAGAACAAAGCAGGAGGCATCACACTACCGGACTTCAAACTATACTACAAGGCTACAGTAATCAAAACAGCATGGTACTGGTACCAAAACAGAGATATAGACCAATGGAACAGAACAGAGACGTCGGAGGCGACACAACATATCTACAACCACCTGATCTTTGACAAACCTGAAAAAAACAATCAATGGGGAAAGGATTCCATGTTCAATAAGTGGTGTTGGGAAAACTGGCTAGCCATATGCAGAAAGCAGAAACTGGACCCCTTCCTGACACCTTACACTAAAATTGACTCCAGATGGATTAAAGACTTAAACATAAGGCCTAACACCATAAAAACACTAGAAGGAAACCTAGGCAAAACCATTCAGGACATAGGCGTAGGCAAGGACTTTATGACCAAAACACCAAAAGCATTGGCAACAAAAGCCAAAATAGACAAATGGGACCTAATCAAACTCCACAGCTTTTGCACGGCAAAAGAAACAGTCAATAGAGTGAATCGGCAACCAACAGAATGGGAAAAAATTTTTGCAGCCTACCCGTCTGACAAAGGGCTGATATCCAGAATTTACAATGAACTAAAAAAGATTTACAAGAAAAAAACAAACAAGCCCATTCAAAAATGGGCGAAGGATATGTACAGATACTTTACAAAAGAAGACATACATGAGGCCAACAAACATATGAAAAAATGCTCATCATCACTGGTCATTAGAGAAATGCAAATCAAAACTACATTGAGATACCATCTCACGCCAGTTAGAATGGCGATCATTAAAAAATCTGGAGACAACAGATGCTGGAGAGGATGTGGAGAAATAGGAACACTTTTACACTGTTGGTGGGAGTGTAAATTAGTTCAACCACTGTGGAAAACAGTGTGGCGATTCCTCAAGGACCTAGAAATAGAAATTCCATTTGACCCAGCAATCCCATTACTGGGCATATATCCAAAGGATTATAAATCGTTCTACTATAAGGACACATGCACACGAATGTTCATTGCAGCACAGTTTACAATAGCAAAGACCTGGAACCAGCCCAAATGCCCATCGATGATAGACTGGACAGGAAAAATGTGGCACATATACACCATGGAATATTATGCAGCCATTAAAAAGGAGGAGTTCACATCCTTCGTAGGGACATGGATGAACCTGGAAACCATCATTCTCAGCAAACTGACACAAGAACACAAAATCAAACACCACATGTTCTCACTCATAGGCGGGTGATGAACAAGGAGAACACATGGACACAGGGAGGGGAGCACTATACACGGGGGTCTGTTGGGGGGAGGGGGGATAGTGGGGGGGTGGGGAGTTGGGGAGGGATAGCATGGGGAGAAATGCCAGATATAGGTGAAGGGGAGGGAGGCAGCAAATCATACTGCCAGGTGTGCACCTGTGCAACAACCTTGCATGTTCTTCACATGTACCCCAAAACCTAAAATGCAATAAAAAAAAAAAAAAAAAAAAGCCAATCTCAAAAGGTTACATACTGACTTATATGAATACATTCATTAAGCATTCTTTAAATGGCCATGTTATAAAAATGGAGAACAGATTAGTGGTTGTCAGTAATTAGGGAGAAGGCAGGAGGGAATGAGTTGAGGGTAGTATGAGGAACCTTTGTGGTGATAGTACTGCTCTGTATCTTGGCTGTAGTAATAGCCACATAAATGTACCATGATAAAAATTGTACAGAACTAATATACACTCATACACACACACAAACACACACACACACACACACACACACGAGTCCAAGTTAAACTGGTAAAAGTGGAATAAGATTGGTGGATTGTGTGTGTGCCAATTTCATGTTTGTGGTATTGTAGTATAGCTATGCAATATGTCACCACTGGGTAAAGGGTATATGGGTTATCTTGGTATTATTTCTTACAATGTAAATGAGTTTATAATTATTTCAAAATCAAAAATTTACAGAGAAAACTGATAGTCTAAAAATAATCAAAAGCTCCATGGGATGTTATTATTCAACACTTTTTGATTCAACAGTTAAAGATATGCTTCAGGAAACTTTTTTTTAAATAAAAGGACCATACTCAGTTTCCAAGTAGATAGAGATTTTCCAATCCACAAGCTTAGGATGCAATAGTATCACAAGATAAAACGTCAAAACATAAATTTTCATAAGCCAGCTCCCACCTGCAGAATTTCAAGAATCCCATGCCCACCCATAACTCTCATTTTGGCAACCTTAATAAGGTGGAAAGAAAGGTCAATAGCAGTACCAAGTTAATTTGGTTTAATGTTATATTATATTTGTACCACATAAGTTCATTGGTTAATAGGAATGAAACTACATCCAGAGAAGCAACATCCATGATTTAAAATACAGTACCTGATCAAGGATCTTTATCCTGCCTATTTCTTTCTGTCTATATTCAAACATGCCTACTGCTAGTATTTTCCTTTTCATGTGTAGTTCTGGTATTTTCTGTTGGTTCCTCCATCTCAACACAGACACTGAATTTTTTAAAAATGTATTAATCATTATGGGTACATAATCGATGTATATATTTATAGGCTATATGTGATGTTTTGATACAGGCCCACAATGTGTAATTATCACATCAGAATTGCTTTTGGTATCCATCACAAGAACTTATTCTTTCTTGGAATTAGGAATATTCAAATTTTACTATTGTTGCTATTTTAAAATATACAATAAATTATTGTTAACAATAGTCATCCTATTGTGACACTGAATACAGGATCTTATTTTTTCTATCTAACTGAATTTTGGACACATTAATCATCCCCACTTTATCTCTCCCTCCCTGCTAACTTTCCTTAATTCTGGTAACCATCATTCTACTCTCTATTAGTTTGATTTTTTTTAGCTTTCACATGTAATATTTGTCTTTCTGTGCCTGGCTTATTTCACTTAGCATAATGTCCTCCAGCTACATCCATGTTGTTACAAATGACAGGATTTCATTCTTTTTTCATGGCTGAATGTGTGTGTGTGTGTATCACATTCATCTTTGTAGACACTTAGGTTGATTCTATATCTTGGCTATCAGGAATAGTGACTGTGATAAACATGAGGGTTCAGATATCTTTTCAATACACTGATTTTCTTTCTTTTGGATATATACCCAGCAGTGAGATTGCTGGATCATATGGTAGTTGTATTTTTAGTTTTCCAAGGAACCTCCATACCATTGTCCCTAGTGGCTCTTCTTTTTTTTTGAGATAGAATTTCGCTCTGTCACCAGGCACCAGGCTGGAGTGCAGTGGTGCGATCTTGGCTCACTGCAACTGCCGCCTCCCGGGTTCAAGCAATTCTCCTGCCTCAGCGTCCCAAAGTACCTGGGACTACAGGCATGCGCCACCACGCCCAGCTAATTTTTGTATTTTAGTAGAGACGAGGTTTCACCATGTTGGCCAGGATGATCTCTATCTTTGATTTGACCTTGTGATCCGCCTGCCTCGGCCTCCCAAAGTGCTGGGATTACAGGCGAGAGCCACCACCCCCGGCCCGTAGCGGCTCTTATACATTCCCACAGTGTATAAGAGTTGTGCTTTCTCTGTATCCTTGTCAGCATCTTTATTACCATTTTAACTGAAATGCAATAATATTGTAGTTTCGATTTGCATTTCTCTAATGTTTAGTGATGTTGAACATTTTTTCGTATACATGTTGGCCGTTTGTATGTCTTCTTTTAAAAATGTCTATTCAGATCTTTTGCTCATCTTATAGTTAGTTTTTTCCTGTTAATATTTTGAGGTCTTTGTTTATTCTGATTATTAATCTCTTGTCAGATGGGTAGTTTGCAAATACCTTCTTTTATTCTGTTATTTGTCTCATCACTTTGATGATTGTTTTCTTTGCTGTGCAGAAGCTTTTTAACTTGGTATGATCTCATTTGTCTAGTTTTGCTTTGGTTGCCTGTGGTTTTGATGTCTTACTTAAAAGATTTTTTCCCAGACCAATGTCCTGGAGTGTTTCTCCAATGTTTTCTTCTAGTACTTTCATAATTTCAGGTCTTGGATTTAGATGTTTAATTCTCTTTGTTTTGAATTTTGTATATGGCAAGAGACAGAGGTCTAATTTTATTCTTTTGCACAGGGATATCCAGTTTTACCATAAACATTTATTGAAGTGTATGTAATTTCCCCAGCGTATGTTCTGGAAACATTTGTTGGAAATGAGCTGACTGTAGATACATAAATTTATTTCCGGGTTCTCTATTTTGTTCCATTTGTCTATTTCTGGTTTTATGCCAGCATCATGCTATTTTGGTTACTACAGTTTTTAGCATAATTTGAAGTCAAATGATGTGATGCCTTCAGCTTCTTTGTTTTTCTCAGGATGGCAAGTTCAGTTAGCAACTATTTTGTTAAAGGTGTTAGCATCTATGTTCATTAGGGATATTTATCTGTAGATTCTTCTTTTGGTTACATTCTTTCTTGGTTTTGGTATTAGGGTGATACTGGCTTCATAGAATGAATTAGAGTGGGTTCCTCTTTTATCTACCTTGTGGAATAGTGTCAAAAGGATCGATACCAATGTTTCTTCCAAATGAACTGGTAAAGTTCTTCTGTGAATCCATCTGGTCTTGGACATTTTTTGTTGGTAATTTTTCAATTACCATTTTAATCTCTCTGCTTGTTATTGGTCTGTTCAGGGTATCTAATTCTTTCTGATTTAATCGAGGAGGGTTGTATTTTTCTAGAAATTTATTCACTTCTCCTAGGTTTTCTAGTTTATGCGCATAAAGGTGTTCACAGTAGCTTTGAATGACCTTTTGTATTTCAGTCAGTTGTAACATCTCCTGTTTCATTTCTTCTTGAGGTTATTTGGTTTTACTTTATTTTTTTTTCTTTTTTTTGGTTAATATCAATAATGGTGTATCAATTTATTTACGTTTTCAAAGAACCTTTTTTGTTTTTTTTTTCTTTTGTGTGTATTTTTGTTGTTGTTGTTTCCATTTTAGTTAGTTCTGCTCTGATCTCATTTACTTTCTTCTGCTGGGTTTGGTTTGATCTTGTTTCTGTAGTTCCTTGAGGTGTGACCTTGGAATGTCAGTCTGTGCCCTTTCAGTCTTTTCACTGTAGGTGTTTAGGGCTATGAAGTTTGCTTTTAGCACTGCCTTTGCTGTACCCTGGGGGTTTCCATAGGTTGTGTCATTATCATCGTTCAGTTTGAATAGTTTTTAAATTTCCATCTTGATTTTAGTTTTGACCCAATGATCACTCACGAACAGGTCATTTCATTTACATGTATTTGCATGGTTTTGAAGGCTCCTTCTTGGGTTGATTTCCAGTTTTATTCCACTGTGGTCTGAGAGAGGGCTTAACGTAATTTAAATTTTCGTAACTTTATTGAGGCTCATTTAATGACCTATCATGTGGTCTATCTTGGAGAACTTTCTATGCACTTTTTGTTAGAATATGTATTCTGTGGTTGTTACACAAAATGTTTTGTATATGTCCGTTAAGTCCATTTGTTCCAGGGTATAGTTTAAATCCATTGTTTCTTTGTTGACTTTCTGTTTTGATGACCTGTCTAGTGCTATCATCAGTGAAGTATTCAAGTCCCCCACTATTATTGTGTTGCGTTCTATCTAATTTCTTAGGTCTATTAGTAATTGGTTTATAAATTTACAAGCTCCAGTGTTAGCAGCATATATGTTTACAATTGTGATATTTTCCTGTTGGACAAGAAGTTTTATCATTGTATAATATCCCTCTTTGTCTCTTTTAACTGCTGTTGTTTAAAGTTTGTCTGATAAAAGAATAGCTCCCTCCCCCCACTCACTTTTGAAGTCCATTTACATAAAATGCCTTTTTCTACCACTTTACATTTATGTCAGTCCTTACGTGTTAGATAAGTCCCTGAAGGGAGCCGAGAGTTGGTTAGTGAGTTCTTATCTATGTTGCAGTTGTGTATCTTTAAAGAGGAACATTTACATCATTTACATTCAATTTTTGTATTGAAATGTGAGGTACCATTGCATTCATTATACTATTTGCTGCCTGCGTACTTTGGTTTTTTGTTTTTCTTTTTAACTTGAATTTTTATTTTATGGTTCCTGTGTGATTTATGCTTTAAAGAAGTTCTGTTTTGATGTGTTTTCAGGATTTGTTCAAGATTTAGAGCTTTTTTTTTTTTTTTTTTTTTTTTCAGTTCTTGTAGTGGTGGCTTGGTAGTGGCGAATGCTGTCAGCATTTGTTTGTCTGAAAAAGACTATCTTTTCTTCACATATGATGCTTAGTTTTGCTGGATATGAATTCTTGGCTGCTGATTGTTTCATTTGTGTAGGCTGAAGATAGGGCCCCATTTTTTTCTTGCTTGTAGAGTTTCTGCTGAGAAATCTGTTGTTAATCTGACACGTTTTCCTTTCTAGGTTAGCTTGGTTTCTGTCTCACAACTCAAGATTCTTTCCTGCATCTTAACTTTAGATAACCTTATGACTGTATGTTTAGGCAATGATCTTTTAGTGATGAATTTCCCAGGTGTTCTTTGTGCTTCTTGTATTTGGAAGTCTAGGTCTATAGAAAGGCCAGGGAAGTTTCCTCACTTATTCACCCATATATGTTTTCCAAACTTTCAGATTTTTCTTTATCCTCAGGAACACTTGTTATTCTTAGGATAGGTCATTTAACATAATCTCAGACTTCTTGAAGGCTTTGTTCATATTTTCTTATTCTTTTTTCTTTGTCTTTGTTGAATTGAGTTAATTCAAAAACCTTGTCTTTGAGCCCTGAATTATTTTCTTCTACTTGTTCAATTCTTTTGATGAGACTTTTCAGAGCACTTTGCATTTCCCTAAGTGTGTCCAATCTTTCCTGAATTTTAAATTATTTTAAGCTATTTAATTTTTTTTATTTTACTGTAAGTTCAGGGGTACATGTGCAGATCTTGCAGGATTGTTACATAGATACATACATACATTCATCCCCCTGTCACCTACATTAGGTATTACTCCCAATGTTATCCCTCCCAAATCTCCCCATCTCCCACTATCCCTTCCCTAAACCCCCACCCCCAACAGATCCCAGTGTGTCATGTTCCCTCCTTGTGTCCATGTGTTCTCATTGTTCAACACCCACATGTGAGTGAGAACATGTGGTGTTTGGTTTTCTATTCTTGTGTTAGTTTGCTGAGAATTATGGTTTCTGGATTCATCCATGTCCCTGCAAAGGACATGAACTCATCCTTTTTTATGGCTGCATAGTATTCCATGGTGAATATGTGCCACATTTTCTTTATCCAGTCTATCATTAATGGGCATTTGGATTGCTTCCAGGTCTTTGCTATTGTAAACAGTGCTGCAATGAACATACATGTGCATATGTCTTTATAATAGAACAACTTATAATCCTTTGGGTATATACTCAGTAGTGGGATTCCTGGGTGAAATGGAATTTCGATTTCTAGGTCCTTGAGGAATCACCACAGTGTCTTCCACAATGGTTGAACTAATTTACACTCCCACCAACAGTGTAATAGTGTTCCTATTTCTCCACAGCCTCCCCAGCATCTCTTGTCTCCAGATTTGTTAATGATCGCCATTCTAACTGGCATGAGATGGTATCTCAATGTGGTTTTGATATGCATTTCTCTAATGACCAGTGATGATGAGCATTTTTTCATATGTTTTTTGGCCGCATAAATGTCTTCTTTTGAAAAGTGTCTGTTCATATCCTTCACCCACTTTTGGATGAGATTGTTTTTTTTTCTTGTAAGTCTGCTTTAGTTCTTTGTAGATTCTAGATGTTAGCCCTTTGTCAGATGGGTAGCTTGCAAAAATTTTTTCCCATTCTGTTGGTTGCCATTTCACTCTAATGATTGTTTCTTTTGCTGTGCAGAAGCTCTTAAGTTTATTTAGATCCCATTTGTCTGTTACGGCTTTTGTTGCCATTGCTTTTGGTGTTTTATTCGGGAAGTCCTTACCTATGCCTATGTCCTGAATGGTATTGCCAAGTTTTCTTTTAGGGTTTTTATGGTGTTAGGTCTTACATTTAAATCTTTAATCCATCTTGAGTTAATTTTTTTATAAGGTATAAGGAAGTGGTCCAGTTTCAGCTTTCTGCATATGGCTAGCCAGTTTTTCCAACACCATTATTAAACGTGGTATGCTTTTTCCACTGCTTCTTTTGTCTGAATTGTCAAAGATCAGATGATTGTAGATGTGTGGCGTTATATCTGAGGCTTCTGTTCTGTTCCATTGGTCTATAACTCTGTTTTGGTACCAGTACCATGCTGTTTTGATTACTGTAGCCTTGTAGCATAGTTTGAAGTCAGGTAGCATGATGCCTCCAGCTTTGTTCTTTTTCCTTAGGATTGTCTTGGTTATGCAGTCACTTTTTTGGTTCCATATGAAGTTTAAGGTGGATTTTTCCAATTCTGTGAAGAAGGTCAATAGTAGCATGATGGGGATAGCATTGAATCTATAAATTACTTTAGGCAGTATGGCCATTTTCACGATATTGATTCTTCCTAACCATGAGCATTGAATGTTTTTCTATCTGTTTGTATCCTCTTTTATTTCCTTGAGCAGTGGTTTGTAGTTCTTCTTGAAGAGTTCCTTTACATCCTTTGTTAGTTGTATTGCTAGGCATTTTATTCTCTTTGTTGCAATTGTTAATGTGAGTTCGCTCATGATTTGACTCTCTGTCTGTTATTGGTGTATAGGAAGACTTGTGATTTTTACACATTGATTTTGTTTCCTGAGACTTTGCTGAAGTTGCTTATCAGCTTTAGGAGATTTTGAGCTGAGATGATGGGGTCTTCTAAATATACAATCATGTCATCAGCAAATAGAGACAATTTGACTTCCTCTTTTACTAACTGAATACCCTTTATTTATTTTTCTTACCTGATTACTCTGGCTAAAATTTCCACACTATGTCAAATAGGAATGGTAAGAGAGGGCACCCTAGTCTAGTGCCTGTTTTCAAAGGGAAGGCTTCCAGTTTTTGCCCATTCAGTATGATATTGGCTGTGGGTTTGTTGTAAATAGCTCTTATTATTTTGAGATATGTTCCATGGATACCTAGTTTATTGAGAGTTTTTAGCATAAAGAGCTGTTGAATTTTGTTGAAGGCCTTCTCTGCATCTATTGAGATAATCAAACGTTTTTTTCCTTTGGTTCTGTTTATGTGATAGATTACATTTAGACATTTGTTTATGTTGAACCAGTCTTACATCCCCTGGGTGAAGCCTACTTGATCGTGATGGATAAGCTTTTTGATGTGCTGTTGCACTTGGTTTGCCGGTATTTTATTGAACATTTTTGCATCAATGCTCATCATGAATATTGGCCTGATTTTTTTTTTTTTTTTTAGTTGTGTCTCTGCCGGGTTTTGGTATCAGGATGATGTTGGTCTCATAAAATGATTTGGGAAGGATTCCCTCTTTTTGGATTGTTTGGAATAGTTTCAGAAGGAATGGTACCAGCTCCTCTTTGTATGTCTGGAAGAATTCGGCTGTGAATCCATCTGGACCTGGACTTTTCTTGGTTGGTAGGCTATTAATCACTCCCTCAATTTCAGCCCTTGTTATTGGTCTATTCAGGGTTTCAACTACTTTCTGGTTTAGGCATGGAGGGTGCAAGTGTCCAGGAATTTATCCATTTCTTCCACATTTACTAGTTTATGTGGAAAAACATTTCACGCTCATGGTTAGGAAGAATCAATATCGTGAAAATGGCCATACTGCCCAAAGTAATTTATAGATTCAATGCTATCTCCTCAAGCTATCATTGACCTTCTTCACAGAATTGGAAATAAACACCTTAAATTTCATATGGAACCAAAAAAGAGCCCTCATAGCCAGGACAATCGTAACCAAAAAGAATGAAGCTGGAGGCATCACACTACATGACTTCAAACTATATTACAAAGCTACAGTAACAGAAACAGCATGGTACTGGTAACAAAACAGAGATATAAACTAATAGAACAGAACAGAGGCCTCAGAAATAACAGCACATATCTAAAACTATGTCATCTCTGAGAAACTTGACAAAAACAAGCAATGGGAAAAGGATTTCCTATTTAATAAATGGTGTTGGGAAAACTAGCTAGCCATATGCAAAAAGCTGAAACTGGATTCATTCCTTACACTTTATACAGAAATTAACTTAAGATGAGTTAAAGACTTAAATGTAAGATCTAAACCCATTTAAAAAACCCTAGAAAAAAACTAGGGAATATCATTCAAGACATAGGCATGGGCAAAGACTTCTTGACTAAAACACCAAAAGTAATAGCAACAAAAGCCAAAATAGACAAATGGGATCTAATTAAACTAAACAGCTTCTGCACAGCAAAACTCTCATCAGAGTTAACCAGCAACCTACAGAATAGGGAAAAAAATTGCAATCTACCCATCTGACAAAGGGCTAATATCCAGAATATACAGATAACTTAAAGAAATTTAGACGAAAAAAACCAACAACCCCATCGAAAAGTGAGTGAAGGATATGAACCTAGACATTTCTCAAAAGGAGACATTTATTCAACCAACAAACATATGAAAAACACCTCATCATGACTAATCATTAGAGAAATGCAAATCAAAACCATGTTGAGATACCATCTCATGCCAATTAGAATGGTGATCATTAAAAAGTCAGGAAACAACAAATACTGGAGAGGATGTGGAGTAACAGGAATGCTCCCACTGTTGGTGGGAGTGTAAATTAGTTCAACCATTGTGGAAGACAGTGTAGCAATTCCTCAAGGATCTGGAACCAGAAATACCATTTGACCCAGCAATCCCATTCCTGGGTATATACCCAAAGGATTATAAATCATTCTACTATAAAGACTCATGCACACATATGTTTATTGTGGCACAGTTCACAATAGCAAAGGCTTGGAACCAACCCAAATGCCCATCAATGATAGATTAGATAAAGAAAATATGGCACATATGCACCATGTAATACTATGCAGCCATAGAAAAGGATGAGTTCATATCTTATGCAGTGACATGGATGAAGCTGGAAACCATCATTCTCAGCAAACTGACACAAGAACAGAAAACCAAACACCACATGTTCCCACTCATATGTTGGACTTGAACAATGAGAACACATGGACACAAGGAGGGGAACATCCCACACCAGGGCCAGTTGGTGGGTGGGGGTGTAGGGGAGGGATAACATTAGGAGAAATCCCTCATGTAGATGATGGGATGATGGGTGCAGCAAACTATCATGGCACGTGTATACTTATGTAACAACCCTGCGCATTCTGCATATGTATCTCAGAACTTAAAGTATAGTAAAATTTTTTCAAAAAAAGAACCATTGTAGCTATCCACACCACTCATCTACATCCCTATATGGCAAACTACACTTAAGTTCATATGAAACTAATGGACATCTAGTATTGTTAGAATCGTCTTTTCAACTGCTACACATCACCTGCTTGTATCTTACTTTGTTATCTTTGTGACATTCTTTGTTTACCACCAACCTGGTGTCCAGTCATACCTAGCTTTTTTTATTTTGATGCACGTGTTTACTACTTTCCAGCCGTTAACCTTACCACAATCCACTAAACTTGTGTTGTACTAAATTTATTTCAAAAATGCTGACATAAATAATCGGGTTTTCTCATGTGTGGTAGGCAAAATAATGCCTCTCCCTCCCACAACACCTGAAGATGTCCACACTCGAATCCCTGGAACCTATAAACATGCTACCTTACATGGACAAAGACATTTTGGAGCTATGTTAAAATCACATATTTTGAGATGGAAAGATTGCCTTGGATTATCCTTGTGGGTTCAATCTAATCACACATACTAAGAGAAACTTTCCCAGCTGAAGTCAGAGAGATGGTACTGAAGAGGAGGTAGGAAAGACTGGAAGCATGAAAGAGACTTAACTTGCATTTGTTGATTTTGAAGATTGAGAAAAGGGGCACAATCCAAGGAATACAAATGACCTCTAGTAATTGAGAAAAGTCTTCAGCTGACAGCCTGGAAGGAAACAGAAACCTCAGTTATACAACCACATGAATCAGATTCTTCAAAATCCCAAATGAGCAAAGTAACAGATTATCTTCCAGAGCTTCCAGAAAAGAAAACAGCCTTGAAAACAACTTGAGATTAACCTAGTGAGACCTCCAAAATTGTTATTTTAAGCCAATAAATTTGTGGTAATTTTCTATGGCAGCAATAGAAAATTATTGCATTATTTTACAGATAAGGAGACAGACCCAGTGAACACAAATGACTTCCTCAGGATGACATTACTACACAAAAGCAGATCTGGGAGTAAAACTGTATTTGCATTCTTTTTACTTAACTGCTATTGCTCCATTTCAGCCATAGTAAATCTGTTTCACATATTGACCATTCCAATTCTCATCTAAGACAATAAAAATGTCTGTTCATTTATAATGAGAAAGGTCTTTAAACAGGAATTTTAATCAAGGATTGTAAAAGGATTTAATCAAGGATTGTAACACTCACTCTACAACTTGTTCAAAAAATTTAAATAACTAAGGTGAGCTAAATTCAAATGCAGCACTGAGCTTGTCGGAATTTGGTGGAAAGTCTTCCAATTATGCTTCTTAACAGCCTCAATGCTAGGCAGAGGCTAGCATATTCCTGATCTCAATCAGTTGTCATTTCATTGGCCAATTAGAGACAATTAAGGAGGCTTTTGAGTGTCCATAGAAATTTATACAGATACATATTTCATGTGTTCAGGGACTACAAGACAACAAGATAATACACAGACACATTTCTAAGGCAGTACAGACTTGTGCATAACGTCCCCACTTAGTTGTGTAAACAATTGCAAACGCATGCGTAAGTACACATTTAATGCTGCACACGTTAGTATGGGAACACAAGAGCTGAGCTGATCATCAGAATTCATTGACTCTTTCAGTACCTGCCTATGGGCACCCACTCATTCCCTAAAACTGGTTCTGCCTGTGTATACATACTGTAAACTTAGCACTCCTTGCTAGCTTCAACTGTGGGGTTTAAGTATTTCAGAGGGAAGAAATGGTCAGCAATAAAGTGGGAAGTTCTCTCAGAATGAAGGCCAAGTGCTAAATAAAAGTTTTCTTCCTTAGTGAAAAACAATAACGTTTTTGTTACCAGTCATTAGGATTATTACTTAGTATATTCTATTCAGGAAAATAAAACTGTAACTTGTAAAATGATTCAAACCATTAGGATTTAAATTCAGTGTGTCCATGACCTGCAAGGGGACGCGTCCCTTCTGAATATGATTAAAACTCTTTAAAGACATTAACAAGTGTTTCAATTTAAAAAAATAACAAATTCCCATAGAAGTTATTGTTACCAGCAGATAAGCAGCCCAGTTAAGATCAGCCCCAGCAAGGCTTAGTTGGCAGTCGGGAAGCTGATCTCATACATTCAAAAATAAAACCGGTTTCCCATTTGTTCTACACTTCACTTTCTCTCAATACATGATGGAAGAGCAACCTCAAACAATGGAACTACTTGGCATTGACCCCTGAGAGGTAAGCAAAAGAGAGCTGTAATACATAGTTAACCTGAGCACATTGATGGTTCAGCAGAGATGAACTTCTGGTCCCTAACAATAATAAAACTGAAGGTCATAGGGGCTTTTCCCAGGAATAAAGGCTGGACTTTTCTGATCTTTCTCTATCAGATGACCAAAAAATGACTATTCTAGCTTGGACTCAGGAGAACTGACAATTCTTAGAACAACCACTAGAGTAATTAACTTATATTAAACTTTTTCTATGTGCCAGACACTGTACTAGGTACCTTACATAGATTATCTCATGTCATTTTCACAACAATACTGTATGATGTAGATACTACTATTATCCAGATTATACAGATAATGAAACTGAGCCTCAGAGAGGTCCAGGCACTCACAACACATAAACTGTTCAGAATTCAAACCTAGAAATTTGATTCCACTAAATTATGCCTCTCGATACAACCTCTCAACATATGATTATACTACAATTTTATAATGATACCAATTGATGGTTATGATAATAATAATGAATTTTTATCTTGTTATAAAATTCTTCAGTTTGCATAGGTTTTTTGTTGTTGTGGTTTGTTTTCGTTTCTATTTTATTTTCACAACAACCCTAAGGGTTAGGGGCTATTATCCTCTTTCATTTTACAAGTGAAGAAAAATGTTGTTCAGGAAAGTTAATTACTTTACCCAAAATCATATACCTAGGCAAGGGCCAAGACAGACTTTGAACTCAAATTGCCTGCCTTCCTAACCTCCTTCTTAACCTTCTTTTGCTCTCTGAGTTGAGAAATTTTATTACTGATACTCTTCTTTCCTGAAGCTGCATCACTGTGCTGCTTCCTATGTAGAAATAAAATTGGGTAGATTTGGGATCAGTATGTATTTAAACTCAGAGAGCAAAACAATTTTTAAATTAGAGCAGCAGAAGGAAGACAAATGCCTAGGCAGACAGGGGCAGGTCTTCAGTGAAACTCCACCTTCAAGTTGAAGACAGTTAAAAGCATAGCTACAAGCCCCAGGTAAATTCATGGACTGGATGGAGAACTTGTCTTTCTATTTGGCACACTTTCCTGTAACTGATCCCCACCCTTTACCTATTTTATATATACCTATCTTTCCCCAATTTGTTTTTTACACTGCCCTGCCCACCTTTCGGTGGTGCCTTTGTTTCAACTTTTTTTGCATACTACATCGGCACACACACACCGATTCTCAACACACAAAAGCCCCAGACCTAGCCACACTGGGAGAGAAACTACCCTACTCTGGGTGAGGGACCTCCCTCTATCTCTTGTCTGCTGAGAGCTATTCTGTCACTCCATGAAATCCTTCTCTGCCCTCCACACCCTCCAATAGTTGGTGTATCCTCATTCTTCTTGAATGTGGGATAAAAACTTGGAAACCACCAAATGCGGGTATGAGCTATAACACAGGTGGGCTGGGGCATGCTCAGCTGTTGGCTGAGCTGTCATGCAAGCAAGGCGTGACCCAGCCGGGCTGAGTTGGTGGGCCATCTTCTGCAGCAGGTAGTGTGCCCAACTGAGGCCCAGGCAGAGGTGTCAGCAGCCGGAGGTCCCCCGCTGGCAGAGTGACCAAGAAAAATCCTGTGTCATATCTGCATGCTTGTCCGGGATTCATCAGAAGAGTGAGTGAATGTGGACTTAAAATCTTTTTTACTTGTTTCCTAGTCTTCTTATCCTCAGACTTTTTCTGAAACCAGATAGAGCGGCAGGTCTCTGTTAGCGAATTAAGAGTGAATGGCACAGCTGTAGCAGAGGATGCCACTCACCCCACATCACAGTCAGGAGTTGAAAATTTCAGCTTTGTTCCAATCCAGTCTTCTTTTATAGCATTTTTATTCCTTCTTTCATGGCACTTATCTTTTCTTTACATACAATATTGGGGGTGTTGTAGCAAGCTACAGAAATATTACTGGGTAGAATGGGCACTTGGCCCAGTCCTCAGGAATGTAATTCAGAACAATGTGGTTTCTGTCTATTCTTAGAAATGGGGAGGATGTAGTGATTATGAGGCTTTTTTACCCTGTTGAAGAAACTCATTTGCATAGAGCAAGAGGCTTTTTCCCCAAGGCGCCTACCCCTCCCCTACACTTAAGCTGGTTTTTTTCCTCTTTTCTCCACAATGTCAGGAGTTCACACAGCCCTGAAAAGACCAAAAGTCTTTTCTCTTTTGGGAGGCACCTTACTAGGCCAGGTCCCAAATTTATAGGACTTCCTTTCTCTCCCTTGTTTAAGGAGAGTCTGGTTCCACAGCTTCACCTTAGCACTCTTCTTATGAAAAGGAAGCAATGGAGGAGAAGCCCTGCTGGCTGTTGGCTGCAAATCTGGTGAGGGCCACCTGGGTCTTAATTTAAAGGAATCCATGCACCCTCCAGAGGCACATTTTTGTCCCAAACTCAATTCCAAGCTTCATGTTTAAGCCTTAGTAAGAAAAACTAGAGCTGAGGGATCTAAAGGCTGGCAACAACGGAAGTCAGGGAGCACAGAGTAGGTGACTATATTAGTTTGTTATCACACTGCTAATAAAGATATACCGAAGACTGGGTAATTAATAAAGCAAAATATGCTCAGTGGACTAACAGCTCCACATAGCTAAGGAGGCCTCACAATTATGATAGAAGGTGAAGGAGAAACAAAGAAATGTTCTACATGGTGGCAGGCAAGAGAGCATGTGCAGGGGAACAGCCCTTTTATAAAACCATCAGTTCTCAAGAGACCTTTACTATCACAAGAACAACATGGGAATAACATGCCCCCATGATTCAATTACTTCCCACCAGGTCGCTCTCGCAACATGTGAGGATTTGAGGACCTACAATTCAAAATAAGATTTGGGTGGCAACACAGCCAAACCATATCAGGTGGTACAGGGAGTGAGCAAGACTAGTTTCTGCTGATTGAGCTCCCACTTCATGGAAGGAGGCTGTGCTCATATTCATGGCATAGATGAGGTCTTGGAAACTCAAAGGTTACTGGCAGAAGAGAGGATAGGCCAGTGTATAAGAATGTTCAGATATTTCTGACCTATATGCCTCTGTGTTATATGGGTGAAGGCCACATCAGCACCCATGGGCAGCACCAGCCGAGATCACTGGGACTCAGAAATATAAGGACAGAAGAAAAAAGGAGATGCCTTTTTTCTCCCCCTCATATACCCTGGGTATTTTGTGGGAAGAGAAAAGAACTAAGGGACATCTTTTTTCCCTTTTTCCAGATGGGAAACCAACCATCTTCTGTCTGTACTTCTCTCAAATGCATTCTGAATCACTAGGACACCTTTGAGAAAAAAAAAAGCACCTTCATTTTCCTATTTTCCCCTCCCTCTGTCCTCCCTTCATGTATGGTAATTGAGTCTCCATACCACAGGACACTTCCCATGAATGTATCCCCCAAACTGGGAAAGTTTAATTTTCCCAAATCTTAAACTACTTAGCTCAAAATTGAAGTGGGAAGAAATTACAATTCTACCTCAGAAATCTCCTGAGGAAGGTATGCAGATAACCTCTTTTTCTGCTCCCACTTTATATTACTCCAGGGTCAATAGGATTCTATAGCTCGGTGGAAGAGATTCCAGAAGCCTGGCGTAGCAGCAAAAGTGTAAACGTTTTTACCAGTCAGGCTTCTGGCCTCTCTCTCCCTGTGCAAGCCAGTAGAATGAATAGTATAAATCACTATATATCTTTTTTATAAAGTTTGATTAATGGTATAAAAGGATTTATGAGGCTAGTCATAAGCTGTAGCCAATCTGGTGTGCTTTGTTTGTCTTTCTGTATGGTTCTAAGGAGAAATACCTTAGGATAGAATACAGTCTTAGGACCCCATACACCCACTGTTAGAGGCAGCCCAGCAAACTGGTCAGTGACAAACTTTGCTGTAGGTCTCAAACAAAAAACTGGATGAGGTTCCTCTCTTTCATGTCTTTGGGAGTTTGACCTTGTCACCACATGGTAGTACTTTCTTTTGGTCTCTGCCACTTTAGAATGGTGGCCCAGGTTCAATCCTTGCTTAGGAAATGAGTACTTTCTGGTTAAATGAGTACTTTGTGTGACTTTTACCATTTGCTAATTTCCTCCCCTCCATAAACTTTTATCTTACTTGTTTAAATCTTCCTTTCTCTGAGCTGCCTTTAAAGATTCCAAATTTTGTAAAAACTGTTTACCATCTCTTTGCAATTACCTCATACACTCATGGTTAAGTTATAACCTTAGTTGAGGCTTGTTGGTTTCACATGTATGGTTACTTTTGGCAAAGTTCAAAAGCCAGAAATATGGGCCGCTTGGTGCAGCTAAAGTTGGGTAATAAGGAATTTAAAAGGATGTTTTTAAGAGTGCTATGATTTAAAGTCAGCTTAATTAAAAGTGGATATCATAGCTATAGGTATATTTAAAAGGCCTTTATGTCTTTAATCTTCTTGGATCTTTTCTGCTGGAAAAGGGTTCGTTTTTTTTTTCCTCAGTTGACTGAATTATTTTTCCCCATTTTGTCTTGCTGCTCTTAATGCACACATGAGATAACTTCTGATAGCCTGGGACTGCTTGAGAAAAACAGAAGGTGCTATAGACACCATTTTAGGAAAAACAAAAACAAAAAACAAAACCAAAAAAACAAAACCAAACAAAAACCTCTTTACTACTCATGGAACATGAAAAATTTAAAATGAATAGATCCTTGTCAAAATTTGTTTTTGTTTTCCAGCTATACCTGCTAATCAGGCCCCAGAAACTAAATGTTTTCCTAGACCTGTTTCTTCAAAGTCTCCACTCGGAGGCCAGTAATCCAATTAGGAGATTGGCAAAGGAGATATCTTACAACTGCTGGATTTTCTGCTATTTGTCTCTGTAGCTGTATATTTGTTAGGTGTATCATGTTTACATATAAAAAAAAGAGTTCAAATTAATTGACTTAGAGAAAAATAAGTGCTTAGATCAAATTTATTTTTGTTATACTTTAAGTTCTGGAGTACATGTACAGATTGTTGCATGATTGTTGCGTAGGTACACACATGCCATGGTGGCTTGCTGCCTCCAACCCCCCGTTACCTACATCAAGCAATTCTTCCAATGTTATCCCTCCCCAACCTCCCCACCACCTGCTATCTCTCCCTTAGCCCCCCACCCTCAACACACCCCAGTGTGTGATGTTCCTCTCCCTGTGTCTATGTGTTCTCATTGTTCAACATCCACCTATGAGTGAGAAAATATGGTGTTTTGTTTTCGGTTCTTGTGTCAGTTTGCTGAGAATGATGGTTTCCACGTTAATTCATGTCCCAACAAAGGACATCAACTTATCTTTTTTTATGGCTCCATAGTGTTCCATGGTGCATATGTGTCACATTTTCTTTATCCAGTCTATCACTGATGGGCATTTGGGTTGGTTCCAGGTCTTTGCTATTGTAAACAGTGCTGCAATAAATATACGTGTGCTTGTGTCTTTATAATAGAATGATTTACAATCCTTTGGCTATATAACCAGTAATGGGATTGCTGGGTCAAAGGGAATTTCTATTTCTAGGTCCTTGAGGAATCGCCACACTGTCTTCCACAGTGGTTGAACTAATTAAACTCCCACCAACAGTGTAAAAGTGTTCCTATTTCTCCACATCCTCTCCAGCATCTGTTGTCTCCAGATTTGTTAATGATCGCCGTTCTAACTGGCATGAGATGATATCTCATTGTGGTTTTGATTTGCATTTCTCTAATGACCAGTGATGATGATTATTTTTTCATATGTTTGATGGCCACATAAATGTCTTCTTTTGAAAAGTATCTGTTCATATCCTTCCCCCACTTTTGGATAGGGTGCTTTGTTTTTTCTTGTAAATCTCCTTTAGTTCTTTGTAGATTCTGCATGTTAGCTCTTTGTGAGATGGGTAGATTGCAAAAATTTTTTCCCATTCTGTTGGTTGCCACTTCACTCTAATGATTGTTTCTTTTGCTGTGCAGTAGCTCTTCAGTTTAATTAGATCCTATTTGTCTATTTTGGCTTTTGTTGCCATTGCTATTGGTGTTTTAGTCATAAAGTTCTTACCTATGCCTGTGTCTTGAATGATTTTGCCTAGATTTTCCTTTAGGGTTTTTATGGCATTAGATCTTATGTTTAAGTCTTTAATCCATCTGGAGTTAATATTTGTGTAGAGTGAAAGGAAGGGGTCCAGTTTCAGCTTTCAGCACATGGCTAGCCAGTTTCCCCAACACCATTTATTAAACAGAGAATCCTTTCCCCATTGCTTGCTTTTGTCAGGTTTGTCAAAGATCAGATGGCTGTAGATGTGTGATGTTACATCCAAGGCCTCTGTTCTGTTCCGTTGGTCTATATCTCTGTTTTGGTACCAGTACCATGCTGTTTTGATTAATATAGCCTCATAGTATAGTTTGAAGTCAGGTAGCAGGATGCCTCCAGCTTTGTTTGTTTGTTTGTTTGTTTTCCTTAGGATTGTCTTGGGTATGCGGGCACTTTTTTGGTTCCATATGAAATTTAATATTTTTTTTTCCAGTTCTGTGAAGAAGGTCAATGGTAGTTTGATGGGGATAGTGTTGAATGTATAAATTACTTTGGGCAGTATGGCCATTTTCACAATATTGATTCTTCCTAACCAAGAGCATGGAATGTTTTTCCATTTGTTTATGTCCACAGCAAGAATTGCTGCCTTTTCTTTCCTGTGGTAGCTTTGTCCCAGGAGGGTACCCACCAGATATCAGACAGAGTTCTCCTGTATGAGGCATCTTTTTCATTATATGGGGGTCAGGGAGCCACTTGAGGAGGCTGTCTGTCCCTTATCGGAGCTCAAGTGCTGTGCTGGGAGCTCCATTGCTCCCTTTATTGCTGCTGGGCAGGGACACTTACGTCTGCTGCAGTGGAACTCACAACCATCCCTTATCCCAGGTGCTCTGTCCCGGGAAGGTGGGGTTTTATTTACAGGTCCCTGATGTGCTGCTGCCTTTTTTTCTGAGATGCCCTGCCTAGCAAGAAGGGAGTCTAGTCACAGTCTGCCTGCATAGGTGCTGCTGGGCTGCCACAGGCTCAGCCCAGCTGCTGTGTGACCTTCCTCTGGCTTTTGTTTACACAGGTAACATTAGAACCACCTTGACAATGGCAGACACCCTTTCCCCCTCTGATCTCAATCATCCCAAGTAGAGCTCAAACTGATGTGCTGGCTTTGAAACTCTCAAGCGAGGCCGGGCGCGGTGGCTCAAGCCTGTAATCCCAGCACTTTGGGAGGCCGAGGCGGGTGGATCACGAGGTCAAGAGATCGAGACCATCTTGGTCAACATGGTGAAACCCCGTCTCTACTAATACAAAAAATTAGCTGGGCACGGTGGCGCGTGCCTGTAATCCCAGCTACTTAGGAGGCTGAGGCAGGAGAATTGCCTGAACCCAGGAGGCGGAGATTGCGGTGAGCCGAGATCGCGCCATTGCGCTCCAGCCTGGGTATCAAGAGCAAAAACTCCGTCTCAAAAAAAAAAAAAAAAAAAAAAGAAACTCTCAAGCGAGAGGGTTTCAGCTTTCTGGTCTTTGGGGGATGGGACCCGCCAAGCTGTATCTCTTGACTCACTGCTTTCAGCTCCCCCTCTTTCTGGGGAATGAGAAGCTCTGTCTCACAGGCGCTCCAGGCACCAGCTCAAAACCTTCACCCAGGTTTGCAACTGACAGCCCATGGCAGTGGCTGGAGTGGCCACTCAGATCTATGCTGCTAACTCAGTGCTTGTCAGCCCAGCAGGGATCTCGTGGTCTCTGGATTGTAAAGACCTTGGGAGAAGCACAGTATCTGAACCGGAGAGCTGGAGGGGAAAAGTTCCTGATGGCCTCCATTCGGTAGGAGGGGAGTCCTCTGGCCAGTTGCACTTCCTGGGTGAGGCAGCATCCCTCCCTGCCTCAGTTTGCCCTCCTTGGGTTACACCCACTGTCCAACCAGCCCCATTGAGATGAACCTGGTACCTCGGTTTGAAGCGCAGAGATGATTCACCTTCTGCGTCACTCTTGATGGGAACTGCGCTCCAGAGCTTTTCCTATTTGGCCATCTTGGTGGAAGTCAGATCAAATACTTTTAAAGGAAAAATAGAAGCTGCAATGTCTTTTAGTTCACATAACTTTAATCTTGACAAAAGCAGTTTTAAAGATTATTGGTAAAATACAAATATCATCAAAATATAAATATGTGGTTTAAATTATGCAGGTTAAATACTAGGTTTACTAAATGTTTTAAGGTTATAAACTGCTTCTTTCACTTTTGAAAATTGTCAGACTTGCCTGCTTAACCATTTGGTAAGGCCTGGGGACATATGGAGGTAACCACACCCCTAACTATGCTGGAAACAGTCAGATTCTATCTGCACCTAATGCATAATTACAATAACTTATCAGGTTTTACACTAAAATGAAAAATTGTTAATTGTTACCATTATAAAATGTAATCGAGTGTACTGAAAATAGGTTTACAGGCAAGTTGTTTAAGGAAAATAAAATGTGTTTTTAGTACATTATAGAAAGTCATGGGAATGTAAATTTTTGCCTATTTTGGAGATTTACAAGATTGTTTAAAATTAAATCAGATAAAGCTAAAGGTTTGAACAAATTGTGGAAGGTTTGTAAAAATTAATATTGTAAAAAAAATTCTGTGTGTAAATACATTGAGTACATTCAAAAGGTTATTATTTGGTTTTCCCATAAATTGAGCACTGGAATAAAAACACAATAGTTTTTTAAGGCACTGATCTGCTCTTTAACAAAAATTTATAAAAGATTATAAAAGGTTTATAAGAATCTCATTTCATGGTCAAACTGGTTAAGATCGGATAGAATTGTCTGTGAGGTTTTATTTAAAAATTGGGTTTGACATCATTCTCAGAAAAATTAGACAAGAACAGAAAATCAAACACAACATGTTCTTACTCATAGGTAGGTGTTGAACAATGAGAACACATGGACACAGGGAGAGGAGCATCACACACTGGGGTCTGTCGGTGGGAACTAGGGGAGGGATGGGGGGGTGGGGAGTTGGGGAGGGATAACATGGGGAGAAATTCCAGATATAGGTGATGGGGAGGAAGGCAGCAAATCACACTGCCATGTATGTACCTATGCAGCAATCTTGCATGTTCTTCACATGTACCCCAAAACCTAAAATGCAATAAAATATATATTTTAAAAAATTAAATAAAAATTGGGGTTGAAATTAGTAGTGGAATAATGTAAGTGTGAAATTTGGCTTTCTCCCTTTTGAGAAAGGTTTTCTATAAAAAGAGTTTTACAAAATTGTCATGTAATATTAAAGGATAATGAATGATTTTTGTTTGCCTTGCAAATAAACTACCAAAAAAAGAAAGAGAAAGACAAGAGAAAAATTGTTTGGAAAGCCAAGTCTTCCCTCTTAATAAGAAACATTTAAAGAAATTTTCTTGAGCCATTATTTTTGCTAAATAATTAACATGATAATCTGGCATTTGATTTCATGATATCAAGTGTTTTAATCCTTTAACATGTTTAGTTACATTGGATTGTCAAAATAAAAATAATGTTTAACCTACTTCAGGTTATATTTTAGTAAATTAAATTAATATATGTTCTGAAATTTTATAAGATTTCTAAAATTCTAAAGTCTGAGTACATGCTATCAATCATAATTAGGGTTATTATGTTAAGTTATTGTAAACCACAGAAATGACCAAATTCATTTGTCAACTATGTTTTTAACTATGACTACCCAAAAATATTTTCTCAAAAATATTTTGTCATTCAACGAGATGACTGTTGTCTTGTTTGATCTTTTTCAAAAGATCATTTATAATCAATTATGGAATTTTGAGGGGTGCTCTTAAATGCAGGTTTCTGATATCTTTGCAGATTGTGACATTGGAATAGAAGAAAAGGATTCAAGACTCATGAAGAGGTAAAATGTTCATCAATATCATGCAGAACAAGAGTTACCTGAATGCATTGAAGTAATAGAAAACTGAAGTAATATTTTCTAACTTTTTTGCTTAAAATGTTGCTAGTTTTTCATTTTTACAATGTCAGGAAAACTTTTATTTTGAGCTATTTACAGCTTTTAAAAATTGAGTAAGGTATACTTCTGTGAACAAAATTTGGAGCATATTCATTTCTCTCTGCATGTTTTCTCCAGAATTTGGAATCTACTTGTGAGTATTCTCAACTTATGGCAATATAGTGATTTGCATCAGTGCAGTAAAAATTTATTTTCTTTTCCAACAACACAATTGGAAAAACTGATTGTTTTACCAAGTCTTTGACTGGGAGAGTGTGCTTTCCTTTAAGGAATCAAGCTTGTCTTAGAAAGCCAACAAAAGCCCCATGGGAAAACTGGCCTCATGTCTTGTCTATACAGTTCCTGTACAGGGTTCCTAACCTGTGGTGAGGGAGAAATGTCACTTTCTAACAGACTCAGGAGACCCAAGCTATCATGGAACCTCAAGAAGACAGAAATTTACCCAATTCATAGATATTTGAGGCTACAAACTCATGGCTGGGCTCAGCTTTATAAAGTCTTATCTGAGATTCCTTATGGAATAGAGTTTCATCAAAGTCAATTTTAGAAGCCTATGTTTAAATAATGATTCTTGCTCCACTTTATGCAAATAATCAGGCCAAGTATAAGACTAAAGTTTATTTTGAAAACAACTTGGACTTAACATCATATGTTTTTTAAAAAAATGGGAACTAGAGAGAGAAAAATTATATTTCAAAACTTATCATACGCTTGTCATTAAATTCTAGCCTCATTAGTGTTTTTAAGTTTTTGCCTACATTCTAGACTAACCCTGCTTATTCCTGTGGCCCAACCAGTGATCTCCAGGTGCAGCTCAGGGGAAACAAAAGAGATGGGTAATGTAAAAGCCTGCATTAATATTTTAGTTCTGGGCAATTATCCTGCAAATGCTGCCAGGTGATAGGTATAAATAGGGTGCCCATAACCCAAAGGTTTCTGTTTTAAAGAAAGTAAGAACACAGAAACTAACCAGTCAAGCCCCATGCACCCAAATCTTTGCCAGCATAAGTATAGCCACCAGTTCTTTGGCAGCCTTGAAATTTTTGAGTTGTCCTCACCTCCTTGTTTCATTTTGATACATGTCTTCCAATAACCCAGTTTGCCTTTTCTCGCCTTCAGGCCATCATACTCCAAATGTTCATGCAATTGGAGCCTCGAACAATGGTTCCCTTTTACCAGGGACTCTTAGATAGGCCTCTGAGGGAGATCTGACTGCTGTTTTCCCAAAACAGTGCTCCCTGCTAGCAGTAAGCAGTTAAGATCAGTCTTCCTCTCTATTCTAAATGCAGTTAAATATACCCCTTTAGAGGAGAAAATGATGAGACAGGAGGCAGACAAATCAAATGCTTTTCCCCAGTGAAACATGATCAGAAACTGTCCCAGGTAAATCCTTAGACTGGATTAAGAACCTGCCATTCTGTTTGGTGCACTTTCCTGATTGACCCCACCTTCACCTATTTTACATATACACCTACCCTTTTCTAGTTGATTTTCTAGACTCTTGTGACCACATTTGAGTATTCTCTTCACTTTGACCTTTTTTGGATACTCACAAGTATGCAATCAGCACACATTTCCTATTCTGAGCCCATAAAAAGCCCTGGGCTTAGCCATATTGGAGAAATTTTCTGTCTTTGGGTAAGAGGGCCACTCCTCACATCTCCTCTTTTTGTTGACAACTTTCTTTTAGCTTAATAAATTCTACTCCACCCACTCTTTGATATCTGCATTCCTAATTCTTCGCAGTTGTGAGACAAGAAACTGAACCTAGCTGAGCTAAATCGCAAAAATCCTGCATATAACAGCCCCATTAAACATGTCTCTGAAATTTAAATTGTACTAGAATTTATGTATCTCTCCATTGAAATAGCAATTTTTCATTGTTGGGTTCATTTGAAAGGTAACTAATCTCACCAGAGGAAAAAAATATGCAGATAAGATAAATTAGCTGCTCAGCTGCCTCCCCAGGCCACCTTAACTGCTCACCTGACCCTACCCAAACCCCAGTACACCTCACAACAAATACAAAAGGCATTAAAATAAGTTTTTACATTTATTTTTGAGAAAGGCTTCAAAGCTTTGAAAATATACTTCTCCTCCCTGAGACTCAACCATGAAAAATACTCAAAAATCTTCATTAAGCTACCCACTTACGGACTAAAACTACAAGTTTCAATACATGTGTTATTTCAAGGACCTAATCTTACCTAGCCCATACCCTACGGGACATTTCTCAATTTTGCCCAATTTGCCATCAATCAAATCCTGAGGGTGCAATTAAACCTCTGGCCTTCCTCCAACTGATTCAATTCAGAAAGTCCATCCCAGGGGAGGACTGACAAATTGACTTTATCCATATGCCTCTTTGTAAGGGTTTCAATTACCTTTTAGTCTTTATGGATACTTTCACAGGCTGGATTGAAGCCTTCCCTACCCCAACAGAAAGAACATTAAAGGTATCTACTGCTCTTTTAGAACACATTATTTCTCTCTTTGGGCTCCCTCAATCCTTCCAATCAGACAATGGCACCACCTTTATTTCTTCTATAATTCAAGGAGTCAGTGAGGTCCTCCAAAGAAAATATCTCTTACATGTTGCTTACCACCCACAGTCATCTGGCAAAGTTGAAAGGGCCAATCGATTTTAAAAATCCTTCTCTCTAAGCTGTCAATAGAAACTCAACAGGCCATGATAACTCTTCTTCCTACTGCTCTATTAAGATTTATTTAATGTAACAACCCCAAAGGCTTCAACCCATATTAGACCTTTGAAATTCATAATGGATGCCCCTTTTTACAAACTGATTTATTACTTGATGCAGAGGCTAATAATCTGTCTCAATAAGTTATCTCACTGGGAAAATTATCCAGGCTATTACAGAATACCAGGACAAATTTTGTCCCAAACCCAATTTCTCCTCATCAAACACAAGCACTCCTGTTAACCCAGGAACTGGATATATTTAAAAATTTTGCCTCGGGACTCCATGTTTGGATCCTCTTCCATGAACACTCCCTTCGTGGAAACTGTTTTTCTCTATCCAGGATTTTCCCTCTGGAGTCCCCTTCCACACTCTCTTGTGGAAGCCTGTCTTCCCCTCCTAAACTCCATCTGTCTCTATTCCCTTCCACTCAGTGTGGAAGCTGCTTTTCTCTCCTGGATTCCATCTTTCTGGATTCTCTCACTCAGTGTGAGAGTTAGCTGCTTCTTTCTCTCTCCTCCTGTTTCTCTCTCTCTTTAAATAAATCACTTTTTACAAAAAAAAAAAAAAACTTTGCCTCAAGGCAGTAAACCCTTTCAGGCCCTCTGAACTGGATTCTTTCAAGTCCTCCTAACCTCTCCCACAGCTGTTAAGTTGCAGGAATTCCCCCTCTTGGATCCATCTTTCCCACAGAAAGTCTGCACCACCTCCAGAATATCAGCCTACTTACACTTCTGAACCCTTGGAAAATCTATAATTCTTGTTTTGCAAACAACCAGATAGCACTAAACTTTCCTCAGAAACAAAAGACATCACTTAAACTTTTTGCTGTCTTTATTATTTACTTTTCTTCACCTCCTTTTTTATTTACTTATGTGCTCCAAAAGGATTTCTATATCATCCAATTTTGTTATATAATCCTCAATTCACTTCCTCTTTTTCCAACCCCCATATTTCTCAAGAACTCCATACAATTATTCAACTTGCACTAGATCTTTATTTGTGAGGTGATTTTTCTAATTATATTTGGATCAACTTTGTAACCTTCTTTAATTAGAACAATATTACTTCTTTTCCATTTTTTTTTAAATCCCTCATATAGAAACTTCCCAATCTTTTTGGTTTGATAATTCCATCTACAGATGACTATGCAATCCTAATACTGGTCTGAAATAACAACTTCAATTTACATGGAGTCTCTTAATGGAATGTGGTCTTTCCCATCCATTAATGAGCTTTTCATGACACATCATTCCTTTCATGAAAGACAGCAAGAAAGGGAAAAACACAACCTATCCTATCAATGTCCCCTTTCAGCAGGAAGTAGTCACAATGATTTGATGTTCCTCTTCACTGTGCTGTTTTCTCTTTCTTGAGACCACAATAGGCAGCAGGTAGATATGATTATGGGAGAATATAAGGGGTCAAACATTTTGCCAAGATACTTATCAGGGGGGAAATGAGGACAGCAAAAATCACCTTGTGACCATCAAGCAGACCATCCAGAGACAAAACTCCTTATCTAAGGAATTTAGAAGTATAATGAGGACAGCAAAAACTACCAGGTGACTATCAAGCAGTGCATCTAGAGAAAAAAACTTCTTATCTGAAAACTTTATAAGTAATTAGACTTCCCTATAATCTAAAGATGGCACCTGATTCTATGGCTCTTTTCAACTTAAAATTTATAAGTAACTAGAATTTCTATACATCTCTGGAATGCATACATGCCAAAACCCATTGTGCAAACCCTTGCTGACATTAAGACACATAAATGTCTACAACTGTAATCATTTATCATGCAAATACCATTCAGCTCCCACTGTAAGGTCCATAAAAGCTCCATAAAAACATCCAGCATGGTGCGCTCAGTCGTCTCTTGCTGAGTCACCCCGCTGCACGCTTGTGCAGCATTCATTCTTTATAATAAAACTTTTCTTTTTCAAACCTATACTGTCATTGGTAAATTCTTCCCAGCACACAGGTCAACCACTTTCTGATGCCAGGGCTGTGGTACCTTGCCTAGCAATGCCTACATCAGAAAAGTATAAAATCTTCAAATAAACAATGTAGCAATACAACATAGAGAAGTAGAGAAGTGGCCAGATGTGGTGGCTCACGCCTGTAATCCCAGCACTTTGGGAGGCTGAGGTGGGTGGATCACGAGGTCAGGAGATCAAGCCCATCCAGGCCAACATGGTGAAACCCTGTCTCTGTTAAAAATACAAAAATTAGCTGGGAGTGGTCGTGGGTGCCTGTAGTCCCAGCTACTCAGGAGGCTGAGGCAGGAGAATTGCTTGAACCAGGGAAGCAGAGGTTGCAGTGAGCCAAGGTTGCATCACTGCACTCCAGCCTGGTGAGAGTGAGACTCTGTCTCAAAAAAAAGGAAGAGTAAACCCAATTTAAAATTAGTAAAAGAAAAGAAATAATAAACACTAGAGCATAAATAAATGAAATTGAAATAAAAAATACAAAAAAATGGAAAGTTTGTTTTTGAAAAGATAAAATTGAAAAACCTTTTACAAGACTAAAAAAATAGAGAGAAAAGCCTAAAATAAATAAAAAATAAAATGAAAGAGAGAAATTAAAACTGGCACTTGGAGAAACTTAAAGGATTATTAGATGCTATTATGAGCAACTATACAATAAATAGAAAAACCCAAAATAAATGGATAATCATGCAATGTACCATGATTCAACCATGAAAAATTCCAAACCTAAATAGACCAATAACAAGTAACAAGACTGAAACCATAATAGAAAGTTTCCCATCAAACAAATCCTGAGACCTGATGGCTTCCCTTTTATTTAAGCATTCTACCAAATGCTTAAATAAAAACTAATACCAATCTTACTCAAACTATTACTAAAAAATTTAGGAAGAGGTAATACTTCTAAACTCATTCTATGAGGTCAATATTGCCCTTATACCAAAACCAGACAAAGACACAACAGAAACAGGAACACAAAAAGAAAAGAAAGATATAGGCTGCAAACCAAAAGTAAAATTTGAAGGCCCGCTGCAACCATTTGAATGGACTCTCTCCTCAACCAGGAAAACCCAAAAATTCATCCTGAAAGATTTGCCATGACAGGAAATAGAAGTCAAACAAACCTCAGAATACCCCACCATCATTAACATCACACAGATCTTAAGTCTGATAAGAAACATTTACAGTCTATTCTCTCTAAAGTCTGCTTGAGGCTTCATCTGAATGATAAAACCTAGTTTTTCATAACCCTTTGTTATAACCCAGACACTCATTTTTTCATATAACTCTTCCAACCAATTGCCAATCAGAACATGTTTATATCTACATATAACCTGATATCCCCACCCCCTCACCTCACCTCCCACTTCAGGTTGTCCTACCTCTCCAGATTGAACCAATGTAGATCTTACATGTATTGACTGATGTATTGTCTCCCCAAAATGTATAAAAGCAAGCTGTGCCCTGACCAGTTTGGGCACATATCATCAGGATCTCCTGAGGCTGTCATGGGTTCATTCTTAACCTTGGCACAGTAAACTTTCTAAATTGACTGAGACCTACCTCAGATATTTTAGGTTCATGAATTGGTGACCAATGGAAGGACACTGAGAGGAGATGGCCCTGCCTGACCTTTAACAAATTTTCTATCAATGCTTGGTACCAGTTTGAGCTATCTTTATGGCTCAAATCAATAGAACAATTTGCTGAGGCCTGGGAGTTTTCCTTCCTTTAGAGAATACCTGATACTCCATATTTGGTTCAGATCTAAAGTTTATTTTGCTGTGCAACTTATTTTCTGGTGTTTTACTTGCTTTCAACAAAGAAGGAAAGTTTTTCTGCTTTCATGATGATGGAAGACAGGTAACTCATTTCTGGGGTTTGAGTTTGCTTGCAATAATGAAGGCAAGCTTGAGTTTTTTCCTGCTTCTAAAATGGTAGAAAAACAGTCTTCAGCCTGAGACCCACTCTTAGGTAAGTATCTGAATTAGAGTTTTGTCTTAGCTAAAGTTACAATTAATAACCAGTTTGTCTTAATTTCTCCTTATTATTAGAACACTCAGTAATCATATTGTTGTGTTATTTTGTCATTGTTTGTTCTGGTCTTTCTTCCATCAGATTTCACCAACTCTTCCTGACTTGGTCAAATCTGAATGATAATTCCAAATTATGGGGTACAAGATTCTGAATTTGACTAAAATGTCTCACAGCTGCAGAAGAAACAAAACCACACAAAATTGTGTACTTGCTTTCTGTATTTTCTTCCTGTCTTTAAAAAATGATTGTTCTTTTGTTTACTTTTCTTTCACCATATTTCTCCTTTCCCTTTTACCATCTTTGGTACCAGGAAAATTCTAGAGAAGGCTTCCAATGACTTGAACCTCTTAAAGAATTCAGAACAAAGATGTCACTCACCTGTTTTGGGGTGCTGTTTTCTCTGTGGAATTTCAAGGGTCATGGACAGATTCTTCTTAGATGTAAACATCTGCTTTCCTGTATTGTGTTCCCTGACATCTTTGGTTTTTGGAGGTACCAGGGATTACATTTTACTGTGAGAGGATTTGTCCTTGACATGCGTAATGGCAGGAAAGTGCTACAAAGTTAGGGATGGCTGAGAACAATTCACAGAAAGTAGTCTTAGCTGTTTTTTTTTTCTTTTCCTCTGTGGAAGTTGTTGTTTAGGATCCTAATTTTAATATCATGATGCATTCTAAAGAGTTTTCTCCATTACCTTTTCTCCTGAAATTAATCTTGATTCACTTGTCTGAGCATTTATGTGAGGAACTGAACTGTCATTTTGTGGATAAATGAGACTGAGTTTTCTCAGCCCAAAGAGAAAGAATGTTTTGCTCCTCCCAGCCTAAAGTCATCTCTGGGTGAATGAAGGTCATATGGGAGTGTCTGGGAGTTGACCCCCCATGATGTGCAGTGACCCTACAAGAAACCCCCAGCAAAATTAGCTTAAAAAGGCTCTTCCAGGAAGCACATATAGGAGCTGGTCATTCTGTGCTTTAAGCCCTCCTGGAGGTGCTAGATCTTTGGAGAGAGAAACTGAGACACATAAGATGGTAGAAATCAATGGTGAAACACTGTGGAGTCCTACCCGCAGACAGCTCACTTCAACCCACTCCACTAAACTCTAGGTGACAACTAATCTTCTAATAATGAGAATAAGAACAAGGAGAATAATCTTTCAGACACTCCATTGGTTGTATGGCTCTTCTACTTGCAAGTGTTTGTGTAAAATGGACATATATGGTCTTTTTGTGCACAATTACATCCAGGAAAATTCAGAGCCCAAAGGTTGACCTGCAACTATTAATTTCATAAGTTCTCTGTCTATCTTTCTGCATTTTTTCTGCCTACTTCAAGTCTGTTGTTCCTTTTCTACTGAGATAAAATCCACTGTTTGCATCCATTTCATTTTCTTACTGTTTTTGCAAACCAATGAGTTTTTATTAAAATCTCATGGCCTTAATCCTGAAGAAAAAGCTATAGAATCTGTGTATGAGTGTGTATTTGTGTGTTTATGTGCATGTACATGCATTTTCTTATGTAATTTTGGCAACAAGTCACCAAATTTGTCTTAAACTTAGAGTGCTCATAAATTAAATAATAAGCTTAAATGCTTTTCAAGTTCACATTTCTTAAGTAAAATCTTTAATAAGCTAGCTTTAAAATTATTGTCAAAGTACTACTATAAATGTCTTAGGAATTTTTATTACTAGCCTACATGTTGTTTGCATTTATTAATCAAGAGATTTTATACTTATCCCTGCCAAATACTATAAAGTGTAAAAATTTGACATAAGTGTTATTAAACTATAAACCCAGCCCAAGACAGAATGTTGTTTGTGTAATGTTTGATAAATAAGACATTAATATTGATTTAATGGAAACAGCTAAATCTTGAATTATTTGGTAAAATTACCATGTATTTAACATTAAGGTTCTTACTTAGGTAGACACCTGAAATTCACAGGTTATAAAATGATTGACAAGAAAAGAAATTTAAATGATGACTATCACAGTTTTTATAAATAATTGAGGTAAACTATTGAAATAAAATAATTAGGTAAATCTAATGGGATAGGTACTTGTAGACAAACATTATAATCTAGACTCTAAAGTTAAGTTAAATGATAGATATTTTATTAAATATCAGGGTAATTTACAATTAAAAATTTGTATTGTAGAAAAACATTCTAACATAATGTGTGTTCTTGTTAAAAGATGAATATTTTTTGTCTAATTCAAAGCTTATTTAAAGGTTATATATAAAACAAGGTAAAAGGAACCAGGAAATAAAAGAGATGTAAAGAAAGTTATAGAAATAAAGAGGTATTTTTGGTAAGAAAGCTTACAAGAAAAGTAATTTATACGAGAGTCTTATATGGTGAATTTTTGTCCTAAAATAAAATGACTGAGTTGTTCAAGAAAGAGGGATATTCAGAACAAACCAGGGAGTCCAAGCATCTCATGAATAGTCTAAGTAATAATAAAGTTAGTAAAAATGGAATTTATAAAAAGATTCTGTGATTAATTGGCTATAATAAAAGAAAATTATAATAAATAGTTTTTCTAAAAAATTTGACTTTAGTGTTAAAAATACACTGATACAAAACTAAAGAATTGGTTAAAACAAAATTTTATTTACATATATTGATTTGCTCTTAATGCAAGAAGTTTTTAATTTTTAAATTCTATAATGTTTGCTTTTGAAAGTATTCAAATTGATATCTCAGAAACTGTACCCTGCTTCCTTGTCTCCTTCTCTCTTTTGGGAAGGCTTGGCATAGTAACTCTCTCCTTCAACTTTCACTGTAACGTTTTGTTTATTAATAATATAAAGGATAAGATTTTTGAACACAGCCAAATAAAAAATCTTTTGAATCTGCTTTGTCTGCATGTCTGTTTTATCTGTATATTTATACGTGTCATGTGGAAGTAACTTTTACTATAAAGCTGTATGAAAGAGCTCTAATCATTTGACTGAAAGAAAAGTAAGGGTTACCGGACTGACAGAAGCTAGCTCAGATGCCTTTTAATTCACATGACTTTGGCAATGTTTAGTAATATTAATTTGGTAAATATAATATCCAAATTATCTCTATAATGGTTTTAAATCTTAAAGTCATGTTATGTTAAGTAACCTCTGTTTTTTTTCCATTGGGAATTTGGCTTACTGAGTTAAAATACTAGAAGCATAAAAGGTGTTTTAGGTGAAGTTTATAAAAAACAATGATGTGGTTTTCATTAAAGAAAATGTAATATTTCTTCTTAGTTAAGAGACTATTTAAGATCACTTTAAAATAAAGAAAAATTGACCAGGCGTGGTGGCTCACGCCTGTAATCCCAGCACTTTGGGAGGCCGAGGCGGGTGGATCACAAGGTCAAGAGATCGAGACCATCCTGGTCAACATGGTGAAACCCTGTCTCTACTAAAAATATAAAAATTAGCTGGCATGGTGGTGCACGCCTGTAGTCTCAGCTACTCGGGAGGCTGAGGCAGGAGAATTGCTTGAACCCAAGAGGTGGAGGTTGCAGTGAGCAAAGAACATGCCATTGCACTCCAGCCTGGGTAAAAAGAGTGAAACTCCGTCTCAAAAAAAAGAAAGAAAGAAAGAAAGAAAGAAAGATAGATAGATTACACAAATAAAACTAAATAGATAAAAATTAAAGTTAAGCCAGGCAACAAAAGTTGCCTACAAGACCCCTGGCTACCAAGAAGATGGTCAATGTTGAGCAAGGACAAAACAGAGTAGCCATTAAAACCAGATGATATAATGTAAAGGAATTGTTCCATTTTGTAGATTGGTATCATCAGCTGCTTTAGAAAACTTTACTATAATGAATTGTAAAAATAATCAGTTTAGGCACAAAATCCTTAATTTAAAATGCTAAAAAATTAAAGAGCTTGTTTGAGTTAATGCAGGACCCACTATTGAACAATCACTGATGAGTATATGTGAACCAAATGAACAGAAGATTTTCCTGAAAGAACAGCCTAGTGGATCACATAAATGCCACTGTAAGGCTTTGCCCTGAGAAAGAGACTGTTCAACTCTTTCTATAAAATACCAAGTGGAGCACCCAGATGAAGCAATGATATGCTTCATATACAAGTTATGTGATATTTGCTTTATGATGACTGGGATACTCTCCCATCGAGTATGCCTACTACCAAAGTCATGGTTAATTTGGGAGTTAAGGGGGCCCCTTTTACATAAGACTGTTTGAGAAGGCTTATCAAATTTGCTGTCCCTCATGGGTCTTACAGATGCTTAATAAAACGTTGGGGTAATTAACAATGAAAAAAATAGAAAGAAAAAGGGAGTCAAAGGACTTACCTTCTAAGGATGATAAAAATTTTTTTGATTGTTATGCACTATTTGCCCCAGATTGAAATTTTTTAAAAAAAATCAGAAGGCAAAGGTTATCAGTAGAAAGCTGGAGTAGGCTGGAGCAATGGTGTGGCTAATTAAAATAAAATTGATAAAACAGCCTGAGTCCCTGGGCTCCTCCTCCTCCTGCTGAGAATCCAAACTCTTTTTCACCAGAAAATGTACCATGGTCTGGGGGTAGAAAAGTTTCTGTAACCAGAACATTAAAAGCACAGGTTAATAGAATTATGAAATTTGAGATATTTAAACAGACTTTATGTAAGGTAGTGGCAACTCCTTTACCTAAACGTCTTATGAAAATGGATATTGTATCTAAGTTGGGGCTATTTCCTCTATTTAGTACTATAAAACTGAAGACTTGTAAATCTGCTCTTTGAGAAATGTTAATTGGATAATGTAAATGGGAGCTAGTAAGATTGTTTGAGCCCACAAAATATAGGGCAGAAGCTGAAATGCTAGTTGTGACAAATCCTCCACTTTATAGCCTTTTGTGGAATATTAATGGGGTGTATGGCAAAAGACAGTGAGTACTTCCCAAAAACAACTACTGGACTAGATAATTTCCATGTGAGGGGCATTTACTGCCTTGCTATGGAATGTTAACTGAAGCTACTCTTATGCTAATGGAAACAATGGAGTCCAAAAGAGTTTCATGATAAAATAAAAATGGTTTACATAAGCTTGTGCTACCTGAAGATACAAGGAAATACTCCGCAGAAGTAAGAAGTAAGGATCTTTTTTTCCCTATGACTGATTCTAACTATGTGACGAGCTGCTATATTCTAAAGTGCCTGATAGACAGCTATCATGAGTTGTTTGGCATGTGAATGGCCATTCCAAGGTGAACAAACCTTATGTTTGAAACCCTGATGCTCTGGTTAAAGAAGGGTCAAAAATTTGCTTTTTTAAAGTTATTTGTATTAATAGTTTAGATCATCTGGGTGGAGTGTGTTATTGTAAGCAAATTAATTTTTTTCTATGAATTCTCTAAAATTCAGATTGTGATTTTATGACAATAGAGTTATTTGTGTAAGTTTAGTAAGAGTCTTCTAGAACTGAACAATTGGAGACACTGGTTATTTTACCACAACTTTGACTGAAATAGCATGTTTTTAGGTAAAGTTCCAGCAAAGCCAACTTAAAATGAGCCTATTGAGGACTAAGCTCTGATTATTTATGTTGCCCAAATTCCAACCTCAGGGGTCTACAGAGTCATGCCCTACAAACTATAAATTCTCATCAGATGGGTTTTATTTGACCCTGTGTATTGTGACTCACTTTTCAATCTGACTCAGGTATAACATTATGAGACAAGGAAAAAATATTTAACTCCAAAATATATTTTGTTGCCATACCTTGAAATTGCCCTGCAAAATCTATTGTGGAAAAATTCCACATTCTATAGAGAGTCCCCTTCCCCCTTTGTTTTCCTTCCTTTCTTTTCAAATACAGGAGATAATCAACTAACAGCCAGGCACTCTCTTAGGTCCAATAAGAAACATTTTACAACCTGCTCTTTCTCTGAAACCTGCTATCTGAGAGATTCCCCTGCACAATAAAACTTGGTCTCCATAATCCTTTATCTTAATCTGAACATTCATTTCCCTGGATCCCAGGTCTTCAGATAAACTCAACCAATTGTCAGCCAGAAAATGTTTAAACTTACCTATAGCCTGGAAGCCCCCACTTTGAGTTGTCCTGCATTTCTAAACCAAACCAATGTATTTCTTAAATGTATTTGATTGATGTCTCATGCCTCTCAGAATATATAAAGCCAAGCTGTACTCCAACCACCTTGGGCACATGCTCTCAGGACCTACTGAGGGCTGTGTCACAGGCCATGGTCACTCAAATTTGACTCAGAATAAATCTCTTCCAATATTTTACAGAGTTTGACTCTTTTCATTGACAATAATCTGGCACCCAAACACATTGTGCTTCAGAGAAGACTCAGGACCCCAAAGGAGTTGCCCAAAACCAGAGCTAAGCTACCATCATGGGCCCAATGAAGCCTCACTGAGTTTGAGTTTCACCTTCAGTGGAGGTAGCAAGTCCTCCTGAGCTGCCCTGGAGCTCCCATTTTGGTTTATGGTCCTTGATTTATTCTGAGCTGATTTTTTTCTCTCTCTTTTCTTCTAGAAAGTTGGTTAAAATCTCAATTTTAGTTTCAGAGGTGCATTCAAAAGGGCCTTTTTCCATTGCCTTATCTCTCAAAATTAATCTCAGTTGGCTTGTCTGTGCAACTGTTATTTTTCATAAGTAAAGGAGAGACTGAGTTCCTCAGCTCTGAAAAGAAAGGGCATTTTGTTCCTCCCAGCTGAAAGGGTGACTGGTGACCACGTGGGAGTGTCTGGGTGATTAACCCCATCCGACATGTAGTGGTCCTATAGGAAACATCCCAACAAATATTAATTTTAAAAAGCTCATCCAGGAAACCCATATAAGGGCTGATCACCTGGCATTTTGAGCCCTCTCAGCTGTGATAGACCTTTGAAGGTAGAAACTGAGACATGTAAGATGGTAGAAATGACTCACTGGTGACACACTGTAGAGTCCTGCCCACAAGCAGCACATATTGATACACCACAAAAAAACCTCAGGCCACAGGTAAGTTCCTCTATTTTTTTTTTAAAGAAAGGATGGAAAATAAACTCTCCGAAAAAGAAGAAAGGCAAGAAGATCAGCACCCTACGGTTACCCCAGCTGGGTTTATGTTTAATAAAGATGCCTTTACTTGCAAATATTTTTGTAAATGGAAATATCTTACTAAAGATGACCTAGGTTTAAGGTTTCCAAAATGGGGAACTTTTGAATCCCTAAATTGGTTTTCCGGCATGCTAGATAGGAAAATTATGCTCTCAAATAACAGTCAATGAATGGGAATCAGACTTTAGCTGGCACCTAGAATCATCAAAAAGAGGGAACAATAAGCTTATCTCACTTCATGAAGTTGAAAAAATATATTTTTGAATCTGTTTCAGATTTAAAGAAGTTAGTAGAAGCCACTTCTGAAATCAGTAAGGCTCCAGAAACTGTTTCCCCTTCTGCTTCTCCTGACCCTTTGCTCTCTGAACTTCCTTGCCTGGACAATTTCATTTTTCCTCCTCCTTCCCCTACTTCCTTACCTCAAGCAACAGGGGGACCAGACATAGCTGGAGAACATAATACAGTAGTTCCTTCTTTTAGAATAAAACCCACAGACAGAGGGTATCCTAACATAATGTACACTCCTGGACCAAATCAAAGTTAAAGGCCCTGGTATCTGGATTCTCCAATCCAACTGAAGATCCATTTGCGTTTGCTAAGGCATTCGAATTAATGCTTAAGACTTATTATCCAGGGTTCTCTGACCAATATCAGAGAGTCACTGGTCCTCCCCCGCAAAAATAAGAAGAATGGTTTAGAGTAGCTGATTGAAAACAGCCATTAGAAGATTTTGATGAAATAGATGCAACTGGAAGAAAGAAATGCAGAGAGATTTGCAGTCACCTTTGTGAAACTATACCACAGATGTTCTCCAAGATCATCGATTGAGCAAAGGTGTAACAATGTAAAATATGCCCAAATGAAACTGCCTGACTTCTATATCAGGTTTGAAAAGACATTCAAATGGTTCTCAGGAATACCTTCTGAAAACTGTGAGCATGTTAGAAGTGACACCTTACTAAATTCTGAGTTTATTTAAGGTTAGCATAAGGAATTAGCAACCCTAATAAAGAGAAATAATGTGGTATGGGCTTCCTTGCCCACTAGCAATCTAGTCACCCTAGCTCACCAATTGTCACAAACAATCATTAAGAAAGAAAAGGAAACAGTCTCTAAAATTATGACTCTATGATTAAAACAACTTAGTAATCAAGTTGGGAGTTTGCAAGGATCTCACGGTCTCCAAAAATCTAAGCAACCCCAAAAGGAAGCAATTTACCACTATTGCAAAAAGAAAGAAAATTTTAAAAAAGAATGCAAAATACTTAAGTGGGTTCCTGGACAAAGCAGGGAAAGTGGAAGGCACTAGAACAACTCAAAAATCAGAATAGGGATTTTCTGAGGAAATAGAGAGGGTTTTCCTTTTACTTCTAATTAATACTTTAGGAGAAGTAGAAATATCCATGAATGGGAAAATACCAAAGCCCTTGTCGACACCAATGCTACACTCTCAATCCTCAACTCTACCTTTATTAAAAACGCTCTTCCTCAGAGTAAAGAAAAAGTTCAAATGGTAGGAGTTTGAAACTCTCCTATTATAGCCTTTAAATCAAATCCCCTTCAATTTCAATTAGAAGAACTAGTGGGGCTCACATTTTTCTTATAATAGATAGTGCCCCCATACACCTGCTGGGACAGGATTTCCTAGAGATCCAGTTGCAAGGGGGTACCGTCCTTTATGATTTCTATATCAGCTGCAGCCACCTTATGCCGAAATATCAAAGAATTTGTCCTAGGGTCCCCTCCGACCATCTATGCCTCTCACTCTCTGAAATCTCTTGTAAGTGCTCACCACACTCAACACTATTCTGTTAGCCACCTCACCTCTTAGGAAGTACTCCTGCTTTCTTCCCACTGAGAATGCTGAATTAGTTTGGTTCATGCATATTTCTTATGTAAGGGACAACCAGCGGCATTACTGGGCAGGATGCACCATCACTTCCATAACAGACTCAACTCCAAGAAATCAAATCAGCCCAAATGGCTCAATTAATAGCATTAATTAGAGCTTGCAAATTTGCTGGAGGAAAAGTGGCAAATATATACACCAATGGCCAATATGCTTTCAAAGTAGCCCATGATTTTGGCATGCTGTGGAAACAGAGCAGATTTCTTACCTAATCCAGACAGCCCATACAAAATGGGTACCAAGTCTTAAAGTTACTAGAAGAAATTCAGATACCAAAGCAACTTGCAATCATAAAAATTCTTGGGAACTGAAAGGATAACACTGAAGAAGCAAAAGAAAATAATCTAGCTGATGCTGTAGCAAAGAATGCTGCCCTAGGAAATATGGCCTGTCCTGTATGGGAAGGTACATTTTGTCCTACAAATACCCTTATTAACATTCTTTTACAACATCAACAAGCATCTACCCCTAAAGATAAACAAACCAAGAATGGAGGCATCTTTGACTCACTCACGTAAGGAATTATGGCTAGGGCCTAACAAAAAACCGATAGTTCCCATAGGTACTCAATAGTCTTTCCTTCAGTTTATTCATGAAATGATTCATTAGGCCCCTGAAAAGATTGTATCATGAGGAAGACAATACTTTTGGAAATCATCCCCCATGGTATCCCAAAAGATGTAATCTCAATGTTCTATATGCCCAAAACAACCCTGGCAAGCCCTTACATGGCTCCCAAAGTCATTTTTCTTTGCCAATAGAACCTTTTGAAGTATGGCAGTTGGATTTTCTCAACATGCCAAGATCTCAAAATTTCAATGTGCTGTTTTCTCACTGAGTAGAAGCATTTCTTTTTTGGAGGGCTACCAACTTAACAATAGGGAAAATTGTGTTAAAGAGATTATTCCAGTTTGGGGAATTCCTTCTGAACCACACCGTGATGGTGGGACTAATTTTACTGGATGAGTTGTTCAATCCATTTGCAAAATCTGGCCCATAATACAACATTTTCATTGTGCCTACCATTTCGAATCCTCCAGATTTGTGGAATGGACAGATGGTACAATATAAAATCAATTAGCTAAGAAGAGGGGACAAGATGGCCAAATAGGAACAGCTCTGGCCTGCAGTTCCCAGTGAGACCAATGAAGAAGGTGGGTGATTTCTGAATTTTTAACTGAGGCACTCAGTTCATCTCACTGGGACTGGTCAGGAAGTGAGTCCAACCCATGGAGGGTGAACAGAAGCAGGGTGGGGCATTGCTTCACACGGGAAGTTCGAGGAGATGGGACTTCCCTCTACAAGGCAAGGGAAGCCATAAGGGACTGTGATACCCAGCCAGGTTAGTATGCTTTTCCCAGTTATTGCAATCTGCAGATCAGGAGGTTCTCTGATGCACCTACACCACCAGGGCCCTGGGTTTCCAGCACAAAACTGGGTGGCTGTTTGGGCAGACACCAAGCTACTTGCGGGAGTTTTTTTTATACTTCAGTGGCTCCTGGAACCGCGGGGGGACAGAACCATTCACTCTCCTGGAAAAGGGGCTGAAGTCACGGAGCCAAGTGGTCTTTCTCAGTGGGTCCCACTTCTGTGGAACCCAGCAAGCTAAAAACCACTGGCTTGAAATTCTCAGTGCCAGTACAGCACTCTGAAGTCAAGGTGGGAAGATTGAGCTTGGTGGGGGAGAGGCATCTGCCATTACTGAGGCATTAGCAGGCAGTTTTCCCCTGACAGTGATAAGGAGACTGGGAGGTCTTGTCTGGGTGCCACAAAGCAGCCTTGGGCAGACTGCTTCTCTAGATTCCTCCTCACTGGGCAGGGCATCACTGAAGGAAAGGTAACAGCCCCAGTCAGGGGCTTACAGATAAAACCCTCAACTCCCTGGGAAGCACCTGGGGAAATGGGAGGCTGTGGGTGCAGTTTCAGTGGATTTTTATCATTCCTGTCTGCTGACCCTGAAGAGAGGAGCTGAGGTTGACAAGAGGGATTTTCCCAGCTTAGTGTGCCAGCTCTGCTGAGACATAGACTGCCTCCTCAAGCAGGTCCCTGATACCTGTGCCTCCTGACTGGTAGAAACCTTCCAACAAGGATTGACAGACACATCATACAAGAGAGCTCCAGCTGGCATCAGGCCAATTCCCCTCTGGTGAAGCTTCCAGAGGAAGGAGCAGGCAGCAATCTTTGCTTTTCTGCAGCCTCCACTGGTGATACCCAGGCAAACAGGCCTCAGAGTGAATCTCCAGCAAACTGAGCAGACCTGCAGAAGAGGGGCCTGACTGTTCAAAGAAAACCCAACAAACACAAAGCAACAACATCAGCATCAATATAAAGAACCCACACACAAAAACCCCATCCAAAGTTCATCAGCATCAATTATCAAAGGTAGATAAATTCACGAAGATGAAAAAAAAACACAAAAATGCTAAAAATTCCCAATATTAGAATGCCTCTTCTCCTGCAAATGACTGCATCTCCTCTCCAGCAATGGCACAAAACTGGACCAAGAATGAGTCTGACAAATTGACAGAAGTAGGCTTCAGAAGGTGGGTAATAGCAAACTCCTCTGAGCTAAAAGAGCATGTTCTAACCTGATTCAAAGAAGCTAAGAATCTTGATAAAAGGTTAGAAAAATTGCTAACTAGAATAACCAGTTTAGAGGAGAACAAAAATGACCTGATGCAGCTGAAAAACATAGCATGAGAACTTTGTGAAGCATACACAAGTATTAATAGCCAAATTGATCAAGCAGGAGAAAGAATATCAGAGATTGAAGATCAGCTTACTGAAATAAGGCATGAAGACAAGATTAGAAGAAACAGGAATAAAAATGAATGAACAAAGTCTCTAAATAATATGGGACTATGTAAAAAGACCAAACCTATGATTGATTGGTGTACCTGAAAGTGATGGGCACAATGGAACCAAGTTGGAAAACACACTTCAGGATATGATCCAGGAGAACTTAGCAAAACAGGCCAATGTAGCAAAACAGGCCAACATTCAAATTCAGGAGGTACAGAGAATACCACTAAGATATTCCTCAAGAAAAGCAACCAAAGACACGTAATCATCAGATTCTCCAAGATTGAAACAAAGAAAAAATGTTAAGGGTAGCCAGAGAGAAAGGTCAGGATACCCACAAATGGATGCCCATTAAACTAACTGCAGATCTCTCAGCAAAAACCCTACAAGCCAGAAGAGAATGGGGGCCAGTATTCAACATTCTTTAAAAAAAATTTTCAACCAAAAATTTCATATCCAGCCAAACTAAGCTTCATAAGCAAAAGATAAATAAAATCATTTACAGACAAGCAAATGCTGAGGGATTTTGTCACCACCAGGCCTGAAGGAGCTCCTAAAGGAAGAACTAAATATGGAAAGGAAAACTGGTATGAGTCACTGCAAAACACACCAAAACATAAAGACAAATGACACTATGAAGAAACTGCACCAACTTATGTGTAAAATAACCAGCTAACCTCATGTGACAGGATCAAATTCACACAAAACAATATTAAACTTAAATGTAAATGGGCTAAATGCCCCAATTAAAATACACAGACTGGCGAATTGGAAAGAGTCAAGACCCATCGGTGTGCTGTATTCAAGAGACCAATCTCATGTGCAAAGACACACATAGGCTTAAAATAAAGGAATGGAGGAATATTTACCAAGTAAATGGAAAGCAAAAAGAAGCAGGAGTTGCAATCCTAGTTTCTGATAAAACAGACTTTAAACCAACAAAGATCAAAAAATACAAAGATGGGCATTACATTATGGTAAAGGAATCAATGCAACAAGAAGAGGTAAGTACCCTAAATATATATGCACTCAATACAGGAGCACCCAGATTCATAAAACAAGTTCTTAGAGATCTATAAAGATACTTAGACTCCCACACAATAATAGTGGGAGACATTAACATCCTACTGTCAATATTAAACAGATCAATGAGAGAGAAAATTAACAAAGATATAGAGGATTTGAACTCAGTTTTGGACCAAGTGGACTTAATAGACATCTACTGAACTCTCTACCCCATATTAACAGAATATACATTCTTCTCAGCATCACATAGCATGTATTCTGAACTGAACCACATAATTGGAAGTAGAGCACTCCTCAGCAAATGCAAAAGAACGGAAATCATAACAACCAGTCTCTCAGACCACAGTGCAATCAAATTAGAACTCAGGATTAAAAAGCTAACTCAAAAACCACGCAACTACATGGATATTGAACAACCTGCCCCTGAATGACTACTGGGTAAATAACAAAACTAAGGCAGAAATAAATAAGCTCTTTGAAACCAATCAGAACAAAGACACAACGCACTAGAATCTCTGGGACACAGCTAAAGCAGTGTTAAGAGGGAAATTTGTAGCACAAAATGCCCACAACAGAAAGCTGGAAAGATCTTAAATCAACACCCTAATATCGCAATTAAAAGAACCAAAAAAGCAAGAGTAAACAAATTCAAAAGCTAGCAGAAGACAAGAAATAACTAAGATCAGAGCAGAATAGAAGGAGATAGAGACAAGAAAAACCCTTCAAAAAAAAAATCCATGAATCCAGGAGCCGGTTTTTAGAAAAGATTAAGAAAATAAATGGACCACTAGCTAGACTAATAAAGAATAAAAGAGAAAAATCAAATAGACACAATAAAAAATGATAAAGTGGATACCACCACTGATCCCACAGAAATACAAACTACTATAAGAGAATACTATATTATAAACATGTCTACACAAATAGAGAATCTAGAAGAAAAGGATAAATTCCTGGACATATACACCCTCCCAAGACTAAACCAGGAAGAAATTGAATCCCTGAATAGACCAATAACAAGTTCTTAAATTGAGGTTGTAATTAATAGCCTACCAACCAAAAAAAGCCCAGGACCAGGCAGATTCACAGCCCAAATCTACCAGATGTACAAAGAGGTGCTAATGCCATTCCTTCTGTAACTATTCCAAACAACAGAAAAAGAGGCACACCTCCGTAACTCATTTTATGAGGCCCACATCATCTGATTCCAAAAACTGGCAGAGACACAACAACAAAAAGAAAAGTTCAGGCTAATATCCCTGATGAACATCAATGCGAAAATCCTCAATAAATTACTGGCAAACCAAATCCAGCAGTACATCAAAAAGCTTATCCATCATGATCAAGTCACCTTCATCCCTGGGATGCAAAGCTGGTTCAATATATGCAAATCAATAAATGTAATCTATAACATAAACAGAACCAAAGATGAAAACCACATGATTATCTCAATAGATGCAGAAAAGGCCTTTGACAAAATTCAACATCCTTTCATGCTAAAATCTCTCAATAAACTAGATACTGATGGAATGTATCTCAAAATAATAAGACCTAATTATAACAAACCCATTGCCAATATCATACAGAACGGGTAAAAGCTGGAAGCATTCCCTTTGATAACCAGCACAAGACAAGGATGCCCTCTCTCACCACTCTTCTTCAACATAGTATTGGAAGTTCAGGCCAGGGTAATCAGGCAACAGAAAGAAATAAAGGGTATTCAAATAGGAAGAAAAGGAGTCAAATTGTCTCTGTTTGCAAATGACATGATTGTATATTTAGAAAACCCCATTGTCTCAGCCCCAAAACTCCTTCAGCTGGACAAGCAACTTCAGCAAATTCTCAGGGTATGAAATCAATGTGAAAAAAAAAAAGAATAGAGAACATGGAAATAAGCCACACATATACAGTAAACTCACTTTCAACAAAAGTGCCAAGAATGTATATTGGTGAAAGAATAGTCTCTTTCATAAATGGTGCTGGGAAAATTACATATCCACATGCAGAGGAAAGAAACTATACCCTTATCTCCTGACATCTACAAAAATCAAATCAAATCACATTGGATTAAAGACTTAAATCTAAGACCAGAAACTATGAAACTGCTAAAAGAAAACACTGGAGAAACTCTTGAAGACATTAGTCTTGGCAAAAATTTCTTGAGTAATATCTCAAAAACACAGGCAATCCATGCAAAAATAGACAAATGGGATATCTAGCTTAAAAGCTTTTTTCAAACAGAAGAAACAATCAGCAAAGTGAAGTGACAACCCAGAGAATGGGGAAAAAATGTGTGCAAAGTACCTATCTAATAGGGGAATACTGGCCAGAATATATAAAAAGCTCAAACAACTCTGTAGAGAAATCTAATAATATGATTTTTAAATGAGTAAAAAATCTGAGTTGATATTCCTGAAAAGAAGATATACAAATGTCAAACAGGTGTACAAAAAAATGCTCAACATCGTTAATCATCAGAGAAATGAAAATGAAAACTACAATGAAATATTTCACTGCAGTTAAAATGGCCTAATCCAAAAGACAAGCAGAAATTAATGCTGGTGAGGATGGATCCAAGATGGCCTATTAGCAGGACCTCAGGATTGCAGCTCCCAGCGAAAGGGCAGAGGGTGAGTGGACACCGCATTTCCAAATGGATTTTTATTGCCCACAGACCAGGAGATTCCCAGGCAGAGGAGCCCCACGGGTCACCATCATGGCTGTTTTGGCCGGCGTGGCTGTTTCGGCCGGCATGGCTGTTTTGGCCAGTGCCCCAGCGTGGTGGTACTCTACAAAATACATGGGTCCGGGTGCCATTTTAGCTGATGACTGGAGCTCCGGGGAGGTAGAGTTGCCCATTCAAATGATAAAAAGGGGACTGAAGCAGGGAGCCAGGCCAGGAGATTCCCAGGCAAAAAAAGTGCCACGAATCTCAGCCCAGCTGTTTCAGCCAGCGCAGTGGGTCGCCACACGGGAAATCACACAGACCCTGGTGCCTTTTCAACAGGCGACTGGAACACCTGGGAGACAGAGTTGACTGTTCAACTGAAAAAAAAAAGAAAAAAAAGGCTCTGAGGCAGGGAGCCAGGTGATCAGGCTCGGCTGGTCCCACCCCACAAAAAACAGCAATCTGAAATGCTCTGGATTGAGAGTTTCACAGCAAGCACAGCTGAACTCGGGACAGTCCAGCTCTGTCAGGGAGGGGCGTCCACCATTACCAAGGCAGTCCACCACTACGGAGGTAGTTTACCATTGCTGAGGCAGCCCACCATTGCCGAGGCAGCCCACCATTACAGAGAGAGTCCACCATTACAGAGGTGGGCCAACATTGCCGAGGCAGTTTTAACTATACCTGTATAAATAGGACTGCAGGGAAGTGCACATGGCAGCTGGGCAGAGCCCACAACAGCTCAGCAAAGCCTCTGAAGGCAGACAGTGACTAGGCTGCCTCCTCACTGGGCAGGGCAGCTCTGAAAAAAGCCAGCAGCACATGAGAAACTCATAAATAAAGCCCTAACTCCCCAGGACAGAGCACCTGGGAAAAAAAAGGAGGGGTTTATGAGTTCTGCTGCAGCAGACTTAAATGTACCTGCCCAGCAGCTCTGAATGAACAATGGAGCTCACAGCTCAGCACTTGAGCTCCTATAAAGGACAGACTGTCTCCTCAAGCAGCTCCCTGACCCCTGTATATCCAAAGAGTCACCTCATAAAGGAGAGCTCAGACTGACATCTGGCGGGTATCCTTCAGGGACAATGATAGCAGAAGAAGACACTGGCAGCAACCCTTACTGTTCTGCAGCCACTGCAGGTGATCCCCAGGCCAGCAAGGCCTGGAGTGGACCTCAGCAGTCGTACAGCACAGGGGCCTGACTGATAGAAGGAAAACTAAGACACAGAAAGAAATAACTTCATCATTAACAAAAAGGACATCCAGATGCCACATCTGAAAGTCAACAACTACAAAAACGACAGATGGATAAATCCACAAAGATGGGAAGAAACCAGTGCAAAAATGATGAAAACACCTGAAACCAGAACGCCTCTCCTCCTACAAGGACCACAAGTCCTCACCATCAAGGGAACAAGGCTGGATGGAGAATGAGTGTGATGAAATGACAGAATCAGGCTTCAGAAGGTGGATAATAAGAAACTTTTGTGAGCTAAAAGAACATGTTCTAACCCAATGCAAAGAAACTAAGAACCTTGAAAAAAGATTTGACAAAATGCTAACAAGAATAAATGACTTAGAGATGAATATAAGTGAATTGATGGAGCTGAAAAACACAACACGAGAACTTTGTGAAGCATACGCAAGTTTCAACAGCCGAATTGACCAAGCAGAAGAAAGGATATCAGAGGTCGAAGATCAACTCAATGAAATAAAATGAGAAGGCAAGATTAGAGAAAAAAGGATAAAAAGGAAAGAACAAAGTCTCCAAGAAATACGGGACTATGTGAAAAGACCTAATCTACGTTCGATAGGTGTACCTGAATGTGACGGAGAGAATGAATCCAAGCTGGAAAATACTCTTCAGGATATTATCCAGGAAAACTTTCCCAACCTAGCAAGACAGGCCAGTATTCAAGTCCAGGAAATACAGAGAACACCACGAAGATATTCCTCAAGAAGAACAACCCCAAGGCACATAATCATCAGATTCACCAGGGTTGAAATGAAGGAGAAAATGCTAAGGGCAGCCAGAGTGAAAGATCGAGTTACCCACAAAGGGAAGACCATCAGACTCATAGCAGATCTCTCAGCAGAAACCCTACAAGCCAGAAGAGAGTGGGGGCCGATATTCAACATCCTTAAAGTAAAGAACTTTCAACCCAGAATTTCATATCCAGCCAAACTAAACTTCATAAGTGAAGGAAGAGTAAAATCCTTTAAAAACAAGCAGGTACTCAAAGATTTCATCACCACTAGGCCTGCTTTAATAGAGCTCCTGAAAGAGGCACTAAACATAGAAAGGAGCAATCAGTACCAGCCACTCCAAAAATATACCAAATGGTAAAGAGCATCAACACAATGGAGAAACTGCATCAACTAATGGGCAAAACAGCCAGCTAGCATCAAAATGGCAGGATCAAATACACACACAACAGTATTAACCCTAAATGTAGATGGGCTAAATGCCCCAATCAAAAGACACAGACTGGCAAATTGGATAAAAAGCCAAAACCCATCAGTGTGCTGTATCCAGGAAACCCATCTCACATGCAAGGATACACAAAGGCCCAAAATAAAGGAATGGAGGAAGATTTACCAAGCAAATGGAGAGCAAAAAGAAGCAGGAGTTGCAATTCTCATCTCTGATAAAACAGACTTTAAACCAACAAAGATCAAAAGAGACAAAGAAGGACATTATATAATGGTAAAAGGATCAATGTAACAAGAAGAGCTAAGTCACTCCTCAGCAAATGCAAGAGTGGAAATCATAACAAACAGTCTCTTAGACCACAGTGCAATCAAATTAGAACTCAGAATTCCGAAACTAACTCAGAACTGCACAGCTTCATGGAAACTGAACAACTGGCTCTTGAATGTTGACTGGATAAACAATGAAAAGAAGGCAGAAATAAAGATGTTCTTCAAAACCAATGAGGATGAAGATGCAACACACCAGAATCTCTGGGACACATTTAAAGCAGTGTCTAGAGGAAAATATATAGCAATAAATGCCCACATGATAAGCAAGGAAAGATCTGAAATCGACACCCTATCATCAAAATTGAAAGAGCTAGAGGAGTAAGACCAAAAAAACTCAAAACCTAGCAGAAGGCAAGAAATAACTAAGATCAGAGCAGAACTGAAGGAGACAGAGACACAAAAAATCAATAAATCCAGGAGCTGGTTTTTCAAAAAGATCAACAAAATAGACAGACCACTACCCAGATTAATAAAAAAGAAAAGAGAATAATCAAATAGATGCAATAAAAAATGATAAAGGGGATGATATCACCACAGATTCCACAGAAATACCAACCATCATCAGAGATTATTACAAACATCTTTATGCACATAAACTAGTAAACCTGGAAAAAATGGATAAATTCCTGGACACTTGCATCCTCCCAAGCCTAAACCAGGAAGAAGCCGAAACCCTGAATAGACCAATAAAAGGCCTGAAGTTGAGGCAGCAATTAAGAGCCTACCACGCAAAAAAAAAAAGCCCAGGTCCAGATGGATTCACAGCCGATTCTATCAGACATACAAAGAGGAGCTGGTACCATTCCTTATGAAACTATTCCAAACAATCCAAAAAGAGGGAATCCTTCCCAAATCATTTTATGAGACCAACATCATCCTGATACCAAAACCTGGCAGAGACTCAGCAAGAAAAGAAAACTTC